>NC_073240.2:79792500-81042500 GCF_029281585.2 Gorilla gorilla gorilla | reverse complement strand
AAATTTACCCAGCCCCGGCCCTTGGGTCAACCCATAGATGACTGTGAATCAGAGCGGCAGGCCCCACCCAAATAACTGAAAGCCTTCTCCTGCACTCTTAATAGGACCCAGGCAACGAGAATTTTTTACTCAGGGAGGTGTCTGGTATTTGGTTTCTCCTGGAAAGTCTGTCATTATGACTGAGAAAACTCAAAAGCAGTCCCTGCAAAAAGCTGTCCAAATTATCAGTCTCTCTTCAAATACGTCCTTCTGGGGCTAGACAGATTCCAGACCCATCTGTCTGCCCCAGAAGCCTGCTACCTCTTCCTGGCTTTTTGGGGCCCTGTCTAATGGACCTCTGATTATATCAGTCGCAGAGTGAGCCTGGTTATATATGAGGAAAAGAAATCAGCAGGGAACACTCACCTTATGATGCATAGAGAATGAGCTGCTCGCTGGAAATGCAAATTTTGAAGGATGAAAATCTCACTTCTGAACACGTAATGGTCTCTAATTAACTCACAGGTAATTAGAGCAATTACCAGAGGCCAGCGCACTTCTTAAAGCTGTGTGCCCAGGTTTTTTTTCCCACTTGGGAACATATACCCAAATGGAGTTGAAATTCCTCTTCAGCAAAGATTCTATTTTTCCATACATCATTGAACCAACTTTGGTTGTATAAATATGGTCATAAATGTTCCTATTTATAGCTTTTTCTGTGAGTCATTGCCAGTAGGACCTTAGCTTTGCCCTCAGCTCAGTAATGAGTGGGGCCAGCCTGTCAAGGTGTGTGTAACAGTAAGCATGGTGGCCTGAGGAGTTCTATGTGGTCTGTGAGCTGCTTGCTTCCTCTCTGCTTCTCCACTGACTTCCACCTTGTGTCTTGATGTCTTCTGGGTGTCCTGATGAGTCAAAGTCCAGTTCCCAGTCTTCTCACTTCATCCAAGAGTTGTGGCTTATTCCTAGCTTCTTGGGAGAAGAGAGGGAAAGGAGAAGGAAGAGATGGCCTCCTCTCACTGGCCGGTTCTGAGCAGAGAGTGGGTTGCAGGGATATAAGCTCCTCAGGGTGGATCTTATAAATATGGTCCCCAGGAAGACCTCAGTGCTCATGATGTGAGCCATGGGCTGCTGCCAGGCCCTGGGGGACTCCTGAGGTGCGAATTAGAACAGGATTAATATTTTAGCTCTGTTGAGTTTAGTAAACTGCACTGTGCAAAGAAAATTATATTTGTGTGCTAGGAGGCTTTGATTCCTAATTCTAGTCTTGATTGACTATGTAATTTTGCCCCTTCCCTGGGACTGCTGTTCCCAAATGAGTAGGCCAGACTAGAGTAGGAATAGCAAGGGTTTGTCAAGTATGCCGTCATCGCCAGGTCCTCTGCTCATGGCAGGTGTTGCTAATCAATTACAGATTTATTTTACCCTGAACCCAGGCTTGGCCTCACAATTCTTAACAGTCCATGCCTGGTAATCACACCAATTGATTCGAGTTGGCTTAAAATGCAGCCTGTTTACCCAGGGTCAGATGATCTCCAAAGTAGCTTCTACAAACATCTTGGAAACTGGTTAGTTCTAAGCAGGTGAACATCAGAATTGAAAGCTGGTTTACTCTAATAATTTGCTTAGCAAAGCTTCCCTACTCCCTCCACAAATAACTCTCTGTATTAGCTTCGTAGCAAATTACCACAAATTTAGCAACTTAAAACAATATTTTTTGTCACTCCAAAACTTCCATTTATTATTTTATAGTGTTGTAGGTCAGAAGTGGAGGCAGGCATGGCTAGGTACTCTGCTTAGAGTCTCACAAGGCTGAAATCAAGGTGTCTGTCAGCTGGGGCTCTGGGAGGCTCTGGGAGTAAATCTGTTTTCAAGTCATTCAGGTTGTTGGCAGAATTCAGTTCTGTGGTTGTAGGACTGAGATCCTCATGTCCTTGCTGGCTGCTTGCCAGGACTTGTTCTCACCTTTGAGAGGCTGCCTGCATTTCCTAGCTCGTGTCTTCTGTTTTGCAACAGGACATCAAATCTTCCTCAGATCTCTCCCTTCTGCCTCCCTCTTATGCACCCAGCCAGAGAAAGTTCTCTACTTTTAAGGGCTCATGTAACATTACACTAAGTTACTGGTTAACTCACCCTTTTGGGTTCAATTGTACCACATGACATAGCATAACCACAAGAGTGATATCTCATTCTAGTCACAGATTCCAGGAGATTAGGGTGAAACACCTTTGGGAGGTCATTTTAGAAATTCTGTCTACTGTCCTCAATTAGAAATATCACAGATTCTATGTGAATAAAGTTGGAATTAATGGGCTTAACCAAGATGGAATTAATGGGTTTGATAAAGATGTTGCTCCATTCACTTAACAGTCAAGCCCCTATTAAAACCAGGCACCCTGTCTTCAAGAAGTGCACAGTCTAGTGGGAGCCAATAATTATGCAACAATATAGGGGCTGTTTCTAATAGAGGTGGGTACAAAATATATTGATGGTGATGAAGAAGAAATAACCAATTCTGCTTGGGGCAGTGCAGGAGGGGTGTGATTACTGGGGAAAATTTTGCTAAGAAATAGACATTTTCATTGGGCATTAAAGGATGTAGTTTTGCCTCTGAATTGTATTTGGTAAGTACCCTTTCTTCCCCCCAGAATCTCAATTTCCTCAGAACTATCATGAGAAGTTTAAAGAAGATGAGCTCTATAGGCCATTTCATTTCTATTGCCATTGGAATTTAAATTCCAGGCACATGAGTGGGGAGGAGATGGTAGTGAAAATGAGTGAGGATAAAGAGGGTGAGAGGATTCTAGAGATGGTCTTTTGTCTGCCTGTCTCCTTAACTTTTAGTGTCAGCTGGATTCCTCTGTCCTGCTCAGGAGAGAGGTCAGGGATGTGGTCTAACATCAACTGGGATGCAAAAGAAGATTGAAATTCAAACGGCATAAACATGAAGGGCCTCAAGACTAGAGATTCAGAGGTAGGGAGATGTGGAGGTGGACTTAATCTAGCGGCACACCTTCTACTGCCCTGCAGTCCTCTTGGCTCTGCTCTTTGCAGGCTAGCAACAGAATGAGTGCTGATGTTTTGCACCACACATGTGGTTGCAGCAATATCCAAAGAAAGAACCCCCAGCAACCTTTTCTAGAGTCTCATTGGCTCCAGTTGGACCAATCCTGAGGACATAGGAAAACCGTATGTTGAAAAATATCATCCTGGGGTCTCGATCTATTCATTGGTAAGGAGGATGGGAGCACCACGACTGACTTAGACCAATCAGGATGCACCTCTAAGCTGTTACACATTGGGGGAGGGGTGGAGCCAACCAAAATGTCTGCTCCCTGGCTCTGAGTCCTGACCTCTCATCTCAGAGCACTTAGGGCTCTATCTGGGGTCCAGTGATTGATCCAGCTTTGCTAGAGCACTAATGATGGAACAGTTAGTATAATATGACTCCTTCAGTATCAGAGAAGTATATGCAAAAGGGCCTTGCAGAGAGGTATGGGTTGTTCCAAGGTAGTGACCAAACAGGGTAAACGTGGGGCACTGTGTCAGTAGGTCAGTGTCTCTAACAAGACCCCATGGTGGTGACTACATGGGATGAATCTCAGAGACTACTTGTACGAGCTTTTGCAAATAGGCCACATTCTTAGAATAAAACATAGATAAATTACACCCAGATAAAATGACCTTTCTCTTTAAATCAAGCCTTCCTTTTATTCAGGCAAAAAATTAAAAAATTCTAATGCAGAGGCTCTTTGCTTCTCCATGCTATGGCTCTGCACCATTGGTTCTGTCTCATTTTAGAAATGTGGGAATTTATAATTGGTTTTCCAATTGTCACCGAGGCACCTTAATGGCTTTTTACAAATTATTTGTTGTATGAGCAACATTAATAGAAACCAAACTGCAAAAAAAAAAAAAAAAAAAAAAAATTAACCCCGTGCTCTGACCACTGCTACACAAATCAAGCTGTTTATATTCATCCATGCTTTGTTCAAGTGTTTGCTCATGTGCACACAAAATTTAATCACAGAACAGTCATCATTTATATTGGCATATTCTGAGCATATTCTGTGTTTATTGTGTAATTGTCATAATTATACTTTTTAATGGCTGTGTGGTCTATAATGGGTTTCTGGAAATGAAAATCGACTATCTCTGATACGACCACTCCTTTGACTGCCCCTACATCCCAACCAGATTTCGAATTAGTTTAGGGTTAATTTTTCCTCCATGCCCATTTAATTTTTGCAGAAAGAGAGTTATTGCTCTTAGGTGAAGGAAGGTGAGCATGAATTGTATGTTTCTAAAGGAATACCTCCTATTTCTGCAGGAAAATTTTTTAATAACCTTGCTATTTTAATTCCATATATATTTTTCTTGACTCTATTATTTAAGAATTACACCTTGTATAATTCCCAAAGGCATTTTGTGGGTTAGCAATAGAGACAGTGTGAAGCCTAATTAGGAACTTGTCTTAAAATAGGACTGAGTCCTGGCCTAGGGAAAGGAAGTGTGAATAAGACAGTGCAGGGGTTGCAAATCCCTGGTATAGGTCCATAACTCTTCCTTCCTTTGGAAGACATCATTATGATGCTCTTCCACACCGGCTTAGGTGCAGCCTCAAAGGCATTTAAAGACTGAATTGTGAAGAGATTGGAAGGGGTATCTCTTGGGCTCGTCTAGCTTTTCCATGGATTGGACTCCCACTGAATTCTAGAGGGTGTTCAAGTGACTTGTATTTTTTTTTTTCTTGATATGGAGTTTCTCTCTTGTTGCCCAGGCTGGAGTGAAATGGCGCAATCTCGGCTCACTGCAACCTCTGCCTCCTGCGTTCAAGTGATTCTCTTGCCTCAGCCTCCCAAGTAGCTGGGATTATAGGCACCTGCCACCATGCCTGGCTAATTTTAATGTTTTTTTTTTTTAGTAGAGACGGGGTTTTACCTTGTTGGGCAGACTGGTCTCGAACTCCTGACCTCAGGTGATCCACCCATCTTGGCCTCCCAAAGTGCTGGGATTACAGGCATGAGCCACCGTGCCCAGTCTAGGTGACTTGTTTTACAGAGTGTTCCAATGAGCATCCTGCAGCAGTACCACATTAGAGAGTTTCTTTTTAACTTTTGTTTTAGATTTGGGGGTACACGTGCAGGTTTGTTATATAGGTAAACTAGTGACACAGGGGTTTGTTGTGCAGGTTATTTCATCACCCGGGTACTAAGCCTAGTACCCAATAATTATTTTTTTCTGCTCCTCGCCCTCCTTCCACCCTCCACCCTCAAGTAGGCCCTGGTGTCTGTTGTTCCCTTCTTTGTGTCCGTGTGTTCTCATCATTTAGCTCCCACTTAAAAGTGAGAATATGTGGTATTTGGTTTTCTGTTTCTGAGTTAGTTTACTAAGGATAACGGCCTCCAGCTTCAGTCATGTTCCCGCAATAGACATCATCTCATTCTTTTTGATGGCTGCATAGTATTCCATGGTGTGTATACCACATTTTCTTTATCCAATCTGTCATTCATGGGCATTTAGGTTGAGTCATGTCTTTGCTATTGTGAATAGTGCTCCAATGAACATTCATGTGCATATGTCTTTATGGTAGAATGATTTATATTCCTCTGGGTACCCAGTAGTATATACCCAGTAATGGGATTGTTACATCGAATAGTAGCTCTGTTTTTTGCTCTTTGAGGAATTGCCATACTGCCTTCCACAATGGTTGAACTAATTTACACTCCCACCAACAGTATATAAGCTCCCTTTTCTCTGCAACCTTGCCAGCATCTGCTATTAATATTTTTTGGCTTTTGAATAAGTCATTTGATATGAGATGGCATCTCATTGTGGTTTTGATTTGCATTTCCACATTATAGAGTTTTTATGGACAACTCTTTGCCTTGAACTATTCATGGGATAAAGAGGGGAACTAGATATTTTGAAGTCTATGTTTTATAAATGAACAATTCCAAAACAAAAATATCCTATAACAAATCTTCTCTGAAGAATTAAATCACGCTGAACTCTGGGTTTGATGATGGGCTACACATTTTATGCTCCATGCTGAAAACATTTGCTTTCAGTTCTGTCACTGTAGCTCAGTGACTCTGTGTTTGCCCTCATCTGGAGATGACATCAAAACATGAACCTTTGAGACTTCTGGGAATAGAAGGCTGTGCCTAGTGGTCCCTTGGGCTTCTCTTGTGAGGGCCCTGGTTTGGACCTACACTCTGGTCTCACTTCTTGGATGATGATGGCCTCTGATTGCTTCTTGAAATGCCCGAGATGAAATACTTCATCATCTCAAGTGTTAATTTTTTTCTAAAGACTAGCATAGTCTCCTATAAGGAATTTGCCTTTCTTATTAATAGTACTTCAGCCTTACTTCTTATGAAACATTAATCCTGATCTCCTTTCTGGGTCTGCCCTCATTCCAAGGAGGCTTCGTATTAATTGAGAAAACCCTGTCTAAACTATCTGGGATGGATGGTGCTGTCTTCAGATAGTTTCTGTGTAACTTCAAATTTCGTCTGAAGAGCAGAGGGATGTTTCAATTTATCTCGCTACAAGTAACCATCTTAAGAGTACTGACTTTTTCTTTCATCATAGTGTGTTCTGTGTTCTTCATTTGGCTCTGAACAGTATCGTGGTGTCAGATGGGGTGACTTGGGCATGTCCAATATCCCCATCCCTCTTTTATGAGGTCCTAACCCTCATCATCACCACATACTCTGTGGTTGGTATGATGGATCACTTCAGGAGTTTGTATCTTGAAATCACTCTGTCACTTGAACAAATAGAAGTCTGATTCATGTTTGTCAAACTCTATAGGGGCAGATTTTATGTACTGAAGTGTTTCATGATCTACTGTGTGTTGGACTGTTAATTTGTTCTTTTTCTTTTTCTAAAATTAATTTCCCTTCTCCCTTCCTTCCTTCTTTCCTTCCTTCCTTCCTTCCTTCCTTCCTTCCTTCCTTCCCTCCTTCCCTCCTTCCCTCCTTCCCTTCCTTCCTTCCTTCCCTTCCTTCCTTTCCTCCTTCATTTCTTTCCTTCCTTTCTTCCTTCCTTCTTCCCTTCTTTCCTTTCCTTTTTCTCTTCTCTTCTCTTCTCTCCTTGAGATGGAGTCTCGCATTGTTGCCTAGGCTGGTCTAAGCTCTGGCCTCAAGCAGTCCTCCTGCCTTGGCCTCCCAAAGTGCTGGGATTACAGACAGGAGCCACTGTACCTGGCTTAACTTGTTTTTTCAATGAGACTTTGGGACAACATACTGAGTTTGGGGGTTGTGTGAGTCAGACAGGTTAGCACTATGCTGTAATCATAAATAACACCTAAATCTCACCTGTTTAAATCAGTAAAGAGTTATTTTTGCTTTTGCTGCAATTTCATCCCCACTTTGGCAGGGGAATCTTTTTCACGTCTCATGCAGATATGGAGGCTGACAGGGACCTCACTCTCTGTTACTGGTCTCCGTGGCAGGAAGAAGGAAGGGAATGCGATAAATTGTATGTGGAATTTTTGTTCGTTTCATTTTGTTTTGCTATGATTCAACTTTCTTGAGGTATAATTGAAGTATCATAAACTGCATATATTTAAAATGTACCTTTTGATGCATTTTGAGATATGCATGTACCTTTGATATCCTCACCATGATGAAGAGAATAAACATTTTCATAACCCCCAAAAGGTTCCTTGTTTCACATGCCTCTCTCCACTCCTGTCTTCATGCAACCAGGGACCTGCTATCTGTCAATGTAGGTTGATCTGCATGTTCTGGAATTTTTTTTTTTTTTATAAACGGAAGCACACAGCACTTACTCTTCTTCTACTGGCTTCTTTCATGCAGCTCAATGATTTGAGGAATCACTCATGTTGTATGTGCATCAACAGTTCATTCTGTTTTATTGCTGAGTAGTAGTCCATTGTATGGCTATACCACAATTTGTTTATCTATTCCTGCACATGGAAAGTTGGTTTGTTTCTGGTTTGTAATGATCACAAATAAAGCTGATAAGAACATTTGGGTACAAGTCTTTGTGTAGACTTGTGCTTTTATTTATCTTGGTTGCATACTTAGGAGTGAAGATGTCCCAAAGTGGTTGTACTATTTCACATTCCCTTAGCAGTTTTTAAGAGTTCCAGTTGCTCCACATCTTCACCAACACATGGTATGATCGGTTGAAAAACTTTTCCCAGCACTTTGGGAGGCCGAGGTGGGTGGATCACAAGGTCAGGAGATCGAGACCATCCTGGCTAACACAGTGAAACCCTGTCTCTATTAAAAATACAAAAAATTAGCTGGGCATGGTGGCAGGTGCCTGTAGTCCCAGCTACTTGGGAGGCTGAGGCAGGAGAATGGCATGAACCCAGGAGGCGGAGCTTGCAGTGAGCTGAGATTGTGCCACTGCACTCCAGCCTGGAAGACAGAGCGAGACTCCATCTCGAAACAACAAAAACCACAACAAAAAACTTTTCACCCTTCTAATAGGTGGATAGTGGTATCTCAGTGTAGTTTTAATTTGCATTTTCCTAATGATTAATTATATTGAGCATTTTTAATGTGTTTATTGGCTGTATTGTGGAGTATCCTTGGGTGCTATGCTCCAGGGTTTGCTCTGGTGTGTCAACTTGGTAGAATGACTTTTATCCAATTTTTTTCCAGTGAGGCTTCTAGTTAGTACAATATCTACACACTGTAGCACTAATTAGCATCCCCGTTCCTATTTTGTTTTTATCTGAACCAGTTTAGCCCTTCCATCTCTCTCCTGACCTGTGGCTAGTTTATGGGCTCCCTATAAAAAGTCCCCTCCTATCCTCTCAATCCCTGTGTCCCCAGGACATTCTGCTTTTCCAGGCTCTGCCTTCTAGTCCTGTCTGTCTGGTTGACTTGAGTGGCAGATCCTTTGCTTTAAACCTGACTTTTTCTTCTTAATCTGCTTCCCTTTTCCCTTTAACATTTTTGGGCTGGGACTTCAGAGCTACCTTGACCCTGATACTCTTTTGACTCAAATTTACACCATGCTCCAGAGTTGAATGTGAGCCCCTACCTGTTCTGGCGCCATCCAGTTCCCGAGGATTCTATCCCTAGCCAGAAACCTGGACAGCCTTCTCTCCCAGGGTCACCCAGACAGCCCTGCAAAGAAAGTGATATTAAGCAGGACAGTTTGTAGACTGTAAAGAATTCATGAGAAAAGTAAGATGACATAAAATCCATTCTGTTCATCTAAAAAAAAATTAACTAGCCAGGTCCAGTTGTAGTTCCTTTTGTATCTCCTGCCAAGAGTGTCCTCTCTTCTAGCATCAGTCAGTCTGAGACTGAAAGTCATTGCAGGGTTTCCAAGGTTATGGCAGATTCTGGTTGATACTTGCAAACAACTGACAAGATGAATCAGTATGTGTCCCAGCAGGAGGCTAAAGGTGGATGGTTAAGTGTCTGGCAGACCCAGGCATGATAATGAAAGCTGCCTGTCAAGGAAGATCAGGTTCCGGAAGGGGGTTTGGGTAACAGAACTAAAACTCAGAGATGGGGCCTCAAGCCAGAAGTACAAGCTAAAGCAAGTAGACTGGGTCTGAGAATGTAAGCAGAAGCTACCTGTGAGGTCTGGCTTTTCATCCAAGTCAGGCACACAGGACTGTTGAGGACACTGAGGCCTTAGGCGAGGGCTCGAGTTTCCACAGTTTACACGGGTCCTGTGAGCTGGGGAGGGTGGGGGTTCAGGCTGCTCCAGCTGTGGGTGCTAATGAGAGTGAAGGGGCAGGGGCCAGGAAGAGTGTGACGAAGGATGGCGTGTGTTTGGCTTATTTATAAAAGACTAAAAATGAAAATCCCTTCCAGATGCAAAAACTCACACTCCTGCTAAAGAATCCAAGAAAAGAAGCACACAAATCCAGTTTATGGAGAGAGATTCTTCCTAAAGGTCTTAGCATGTTATCTCATTTGTAGGAGTCATGGGTGGAAACTGTGATAACTCTGGCTCTTTTCTGCTATGGCTGCCCTGCAGGGGACAGGGCCACTTGGAAGCACTTGAGCCTGGAAGAAGACCTGCCTCCATTAAGTGGTGGGAAAGGGAGGGTGGAGGACTGGTCATGGAGGAAGTCCAGTGAGCAAGTCAAACACAGCAGCCCTTCTCAACCTCATTGTGTATACACATGGGGAGCTTGTTAAAATATGGATTTTGATCCAGTAGGTTGAGAATGGGCCACAAAATTATGCATTTCTAAGTTCTTAGGTGATGTCTGATGCTGGTCTGTGGACCACACTTTGAGTAGCTAGGAAATACGATATTCAGAGGGTGGCAGCAGGTATGAGGACATCAAGGCAAAAAATTGTTGTCAGAGAGTAAAAGGGTGATGGGAATATTTGTATAGGTAGTGAAAATTAGTAACAGGTGCAAGGAGCAGGTGACATTCAGATGGAGAGCCACAGTGTGCTATGCCTGCATGGGATGCTATTAGGGGGAGCTGATGTGGTGTGGAAAGAACATAGATATTGAAGCCAGATGGCCTTCAGTTTGATGTCTGGGTCAGCTTTTTACTGGCTATTTGACCTTGATCAATTTAGCTAGGCTCTCTGGGGGAGAGTTTACATATTGGTGCAAACTTTATTGGATTGTTGTAAATATTAAATATTGCAAGCTATGTGACAAATTGACATTGTGTGCCTCCTGATATGAAGCACTGAGGCAAAACAGGATTATATCTGTTATTTTTGCAAAAAAAAAGCACATAACACAAATGTAACCATGTGGAAACCTGAAGCAAACCAAAATGTGATATCCTACAATGGAACTGGGTTAAACTCTTCTAAAATATTATGGTCATGCAATGGAACAGAACAGAGAGCCTGGGAATAAAACTGCACACCTACAACCATCTGATCTTTGACAAAGTCAACAAAAATCAGCAATGAGGAAAGGATTCCCTGTTTAATAAATGGTGCTCAGATAACTGGCTAGTCATATGCAGAAGAATGAAACAACCACTGCCTTTCACCATAAACAAAAATTAACTCAAGATGGATCAAAGATTTAAATGTAAGACTTAAAACTAGAAGAATCCTAGAAGAAAATCTAGGAAATACTATTCTGGACATTGGCCTTGGCAAAGAATTTATGGCTAAGATCTCAAAGGCAATCGCAACAAAACCGGAAATCAACAAGTGGGACCTAATTAAATTAAAGAGCTTCTGTACAGCAAAAGAAAATATCAACAGAGTAAACAGACACTCTATGGAATGGGAGAAAATGGTCACAAGCTATGCATCCAAAAAAGATCTAATATCCAGGATCTATAAGGAACTTAAACAATTTAACAAACAAACAAAAAATGATGCTATTGAAAAGTGGGCAAAGGCCATAAACAGACACTTCTCAAAAGAAGACATATACACAGCCAACAAATATATGAAAAAATGCTGCACATCACTAGTCATCAGAAAAATGCCAATTGAAGCCACATGAGATACCATCTCACACCGGTTAGAATGGCTATTACTAAAAAGTCAAAAAATAACAAACACTGGCGAGGCTGCAGGGAAAAGGGAATACGTATATACTGCTGGTGGGAATGTAAATTAGTTCAGCCATTGTGGAAAGTAGTTTGGAGATTTCTCGAACTTAAAACAGGACTACCTTTTGACCAAGTAATCTTATTACTGGGTACATATACAAAGGAAAATAATTTTTTCTATGAAAATGCACTCGCACTCACTGTGTATGTTCATCACAGGACTGTTGGCAATAGAATCAACCTAGGTACCCATCCATGGTGGACTGGATAAAGAAAATGTGGTAAATATACACCATGGAATACTGTGCAGCCATAAAGAAGAATGAAATCATGTCCTTTGCAGCAACATGGATGGAGTTGGAGGCCATTATCCTAAGTGAATTAACACAAGAACAGAAAACCAAATACCGCATGTTCTCACTTGTAAGTGGGAGCTAAACGTTGGGGTACACATGGACACAAAGACAGGAATGATAGACACTGGGGACTCCAAAGGGAGGGAGGGAGGTGTGCAAGGGCTGAAAAACTAACTATTAGGTACTGCACTCACTGCCTGAGTGACGGGATCATCCTTACCCCAAACCTCAGCATCACACAATATACCCATGTCACAAAACTGCACACGAATCCCCTGAGTCTAAAATAAAACTTCAAATTAAAACATTGTTATGGCCATGAAATACAAGTAGTTCAGAGAAAGCTATCTACATATATACACATACATGTGCACACACAAATATACTTACATACACACATAAATGGAGGAGAGAGATTCAGAGAGAGAGAGTGATAAGACACATGTAGTAAAATATTAAACATGGCTACCCCTCATTTTGCAAAGAATCTGAGAGAGAAGAGAGACCGAGGCAGGGAGCAGGCCAGCTTGAGTCTCCAAAGCAGGCTGTTGGCAGGAAGTCTACTTGATGGGACCCCTGGACTGTGCCAAGGACAAGCCTTTCTGCTCTTTCCCACCAAGGTGGATAATGGCAGCTACTTCTTAACTTTGGCCTCACTATTAATCACCTGGAAACTATACTCGTGCAATTAATTTTAAGTGATAGAAAAGCTATGCATGCTTTCTGTCTCTTCCCTTTTCATCTGCTCTTGAACCCACTACATCAAAGTATTCTCTATTGGTTCTATTGAATCCACCCCCTGGAAAAACTTTCTAACTGTCCAATCCAATAGACACTTTTCACTATTTATATTATTTGGCCTCTTGAAAGTCACTTGAATTTGTTGACTAATCCCTCCAACCCGAAACTCTTCTGCCCTCGCTTCCTTGCGACCCTTTCCTGGTCTCATAAATGAAGGGGCATCACCATCCACCTTCACTTCTAGGAAGCTTCATCCCAGCCATCTACATGGTTACTTTTTGCCCAGATTTTCCTTAAATGTTGGGGTTCTCTGGTGCTCAGTTCATTATCTTTTTTTCTTCTTTCTCCACAATATGCTTCATTCTTTTTCGCCTTCTCTTCTTCTTCAAGTCAGGACACTTTTAGTTGAATGTGACGAAAACTCCACTCAATTCTTGTCTCAAAATTTTTAATTGTGGCAAAATACATGTAACATAAAATGTACCATCGTAATCAGGTTTAAGTGTGCAGTTCAGTGGTGTTGAGTACATTCACATCGTTGTGCAACTCCTCTCCAGTATGTTTTCATCTTGTAAAACAGAACCTCTGTACCCATTAAACAGCTCCCCATTCCCCCTCATCCCAGCCCTGGCAACCACCATTCTTCTTTCTGCCTCTGTAAACTTGACCACTCTGGGTACCTCATGTAGGTGGAATCCTACAATATTTGTCCTTTTGTAAATGGCTTCTTTCACTTAGCATACTGTCTTCAAATTCATCCATGTTGTAGCGTGTATCAGAATGTTCTTCCTTTTTAAGGCTGAAAAATATTCCATCATTTGTATACACCTCATTTTGTTTATTCATTTATCTGTCAATGGACACTTGGGTTACTTCTGTCTTTTGCCTATTTTGAATAGTACTGCTTTGAACATGGGTGTACAAATGTCTCTTCAAGACCCTGCTTTCAATTCTTTTGGATATATATCCAAAAGTGGCATTGCTGGACCACTCTATTTCTAAACTCCCCCACACACACATAAAAAGAGAAATGGGAGAAGAAAGAATAAAAAGGGAGAGCTGTGGGCACAGTAACTGGGACATGTGGAGGTGGACTCTGGGCCGCTTGGACGTAGGAGCTCAGATGGTGCTGTCATGGTACAGTTCCTCTTTTTGAGTCTTGACTTTTTCCTGACTGCTGACCTGGCCCTGCAGAAACTGTCTTTCCATGTGGTGAGAAAGTTTTCTCCAAAGGCCTCAGATTCACATCTTGCCAGCATGGAAACCCCAGCAGAGAGAGAATATCTCTCCTAAGACTACATATCAATCCTATACAACTAAAGACAAAAAGCGAATCTACTGAGAATGCCAGAGCAGACAGGTAGGAAGGGCTTTGCTCTTGATCATATCCTTGAACTATTTTCGAAAACTGGAACTCATTTCCTCCAGACATCCCTCAATGTGAGGTAATTAAATGTCTTCATTGCTTAAGTCTCTGCTTTGCATTGCTACTTGAAGGAAACAGACAACTTCTATACTGTATAACCAGAATAAAGTCTCCCCTTATAGAAAAAGAGAGGAGAAATAACATGCTGTGGTCACATGTTCTGCTGTAGTGGAAAAGCAACAATTCCCTTCTCTGGCAGTAGGGTGACTCATCATCAGTCAATTTGGCTACCCTTCATTTTGCTCTTTAAGAAAATTTCTCCTGTCCATTGAGGAACAGATTCAGCTGATATGCCTTTTCCTTTTTGCTTGGAATGCAGATATGGTGGCTGGAGTTGCAGCAGTTTTGGGGAGGAATATGAGGGAAAAGCCAAGAAAATCTCAGAGATGTTAGCCCTAAATCTACTGGATCGATGTCAGTAACCACCTACTTCTAGCCTTCTTGTTGCACAGAAAAATTTTAAGTGCTCTTTGAATCTAGGCTTCAGCTTTTTAATATCTCTGTGTTAGCTACAGGCCTAGATGTTTTGCTTTGTAGTTTTCTTCAGACATGGCTTTGTGGCAACATGAAACAACAGAACTTGGAGGTATGGCCCTTGCCCAGGTAGCATCACCGTGGATAGGTTTGACTCCAGAGGCAGCACTCAAGACACTGGACCAAATTGAGGACAAGCTAAAACAAGGACAGGGTGGACGTACCTTTCCATAAGACATGCCCACAATTGTGCCATGTCAGGTTACCATTGCCATGGCAATACCCAGAAGTTACCACCCTTTTCCATGTCAATGACTGATAACCTAGAAGTTACCACCCTTTTTCTAGAAATTTCTGCAGTTTGCCCCTTAATTTCCATATAATTAAAAATGGGTATAAATATGACCGCAGAACTGGCTCTGACCTGCTACCCTGAGCACACTGCCTATGGGGTAGCCTTGCTCTGCAAGGGGCAGCACCTCTGCTGCTGCTGTACGCTGCGGCTTCAATCAGAGTTGCTGTTTAACACCACTGGCTTGCCCTTGAATTCCTTCCCAGGCAAAGCCAAGAACCCTTCCAGGCTAAGTCCCGGTTTTGAGGTGTGCCTACCCTGCATCAGGTTCTCCTGCTGGCTCCTGTATCTGCCAGCAGGAGCAGTTTGAGAGGAGCTCCACCTGGGTCTTAGTCTTATTCTCAACCATGTTTCCTGCTTTGTAGTTTTCTATGAAGCATTCTCTTCCTCATCAAACTTTCACTTACTAATTTTTGCATCTACTAATAATTCGTGCCTTAGTCAATTATGACTGTAGTGTTGGCCATATGGTGATTTTTCTAATTCCATTCTTTCTTCTACATTTATTAGTTGGTATTCTACTATGAGGTAGAACTCCTTTGTGTATTTATCCATTTATTTAGTTAAATCCATACAGATTCATGGATTCTTATTTTATTAAATGGATTACAATCCATGATTATCATTATTTATTTTGATGCCCAAAGCTTTCCACATTTGGCTAGTGGGAGACCTTCCGAGCTGGCTCCTGTGTCCTGTGTCCATGTTTCTATTCATGTTTGAGTGTTTTCTTTCTTTTTGGCATATCAAGGTATTCCAGGTTCATCTTGCATTTTCCCTACACTCAGGCATTTCTTCATGGAGTCCTGCTCCTTTTAATGAAGAATAAGATCTAAAAGCCAAAATTCAAAAGATCTTGTGTGTTTCTGGGAGGTCATAGCTTCTCAGCCCTCTTAGTGGAAAGAGTCAGGAAATATGTGTATCTAAATACATTTAAGTACATACACACATTCACATGTCTCTCTATCTATTTCTGTATGTATCTCCCTTTGTTTATTAAAAACCATAGATCCACATTGATATTTCCAGTTCCAGTCCACCACCCCAGGATTTGTTCACACTTTTCCACTCTTCATATGCTAGCTCTCTTTGGTGACAGTGAGAAATCTGGCTCCAATTACCTGCAATATGTTTACTTATATCCTCAATCTCTTTTATGTAACCCATCTCTCAGTTCTGGACCTGTTTCACATTGTAGCTGCACCAGCCAAGTTCTATTACCCCTCTCCCCTAGACGCATATTTTCCAACTAAGTTCCCTAAGATTCCAGGCTTAATGGACAGATGATCTGAGTCCTGAGATAGATGAGGATTCAGCTACTTACTTTGTTGCTATACAATATGCATCACCAGCTTCTCAGAAAGCAGAGGGATTTCCATAACTTTCCACTTTTGCCTTGACTCAGCCAATTCTGTTCTTTAGGCTGTTTATTTTTTTTTTATTTTTTATTTTTGGCAGCACCTCACTTCTGGTACCAATTTGTGTGTTGCTGAAGACTATTTGGTTTGCAAGAAACTCAAATCAAATTAACATAGACAACAACAATAATAATAAAAGGTAATTCATTGGCTCATAATTGGCAAGTCCAGGGGAGAATCCAGCTTCAGGCTTAGCTAAATTAGGATGCAAGGGTTGTTGTCTGGATTTTGTCTTTCTTTCCATCTCTTGTTCTGTCTTCCTCTGTGTGAGGGCTTGAGTCTGCAGTTAGGCTTCCTCAGTTCCATGTATCTACCTCAGAGAAGATTCTGCACTGGTCTTTCTTGGCTTAAGTGCCCATCCATGGTGTAATGCAAGGGCCTTGGTTGCTATGATTGGCCATGTTTCACCTGGGGTTGTGGCAGCTTTATGACTGACATCCCCAGCAATCGCGTTTGATACTTCCACATCAAGTAAAGCAGTATGTTTTCCATATAGGCGATCTCATCTGGATTTATCACTTCAACTATTAGCAATAGAGTGCCAACAATTTCCAAACTGAATTCCTTTGCCTTGACATCCATCTTGAATTCAGGACCAGGATATCCAATTGCCTGCTGGAGATCTATCCCCAACTGGGCATCTTCAGACACAACATTTCCAAGGCTCAACATATTAGTGATCACCAATGGTGGTGCAAAAACCTTGCAAGGGGTGGTGCCAGAAGAAATTGGGAAAATCCTGCTCTTCTGCTTGGATTTATGACTTCAATCAATAGCTTCCACTTAGTTTTCCCAAGCAGGCACCTAGGAGTCATTCCAGATTTCTTTCTTTCCTGCATCCCACCCCACCTCTGCCAACTCTTTCTAAATACTTATGAGCATCTCTCCTCCTTTTCTTTCTTCTGCTTCTGCTCCAGTTTAGGCTTCTCTGACATTTCCACTTCCTGCATATTACAACAGCCTCCTAATTTGTTATCCTCCTCCTAATTTCTTCTTGCACAACCATTGGGAAAAGGATAACACATTAGGAGGCTGTTGTAATATGCAGGAAGTGGGAATGTCAGAGTAGCCTAAACTGGAGCTGAAGCAGCAGAAAGAAAACTCAGATCTGCCCATGTCATTTCCCTGTGAGAAAACCTCTGGAAGCTCCTCGCCCTGACCGGAAAAAGCCCATGCTGTTTATGAGGGCACACTGGGCTCTTTAGGGTTTGCTCTTGCCAAATGATAGCCATGACAATGGTGAGGACCTCAAGCCCCCCATCCCACTCCCAGGGTCCTTTGGGCTCTGCAACTCTTAGACCCTACTCCCCGCCCCCATCCTGAATTATTCTTATTTGGAAAGTAACTTTTAAATAGTGCTTAACTTTTCCCAAGAACATACACATATTTTTTGATTTTAACTTTTGAGCCTCATAAAAATACTGTGAGGTTTGGTTTTCAGTTCCATTTTAGAGATCAAGCAACTGAGACTGATTTTGAACTGTGTGGCAGGACCGTGGTGTGTTGTTTAGCCGAGGATCACGCTGCAGTCTACAGGTTACTCTCCATCTGGATATGATGTCAACATGTGTTACGCTAACATTCCAGAAGCTCAGAAAAGATACTGTAGGACACTAGGATGCTGGACAGGGGCACACTGACAGGTTCTTCAGTGCATTCATCCATTTACATGTCTCCTGCCATGTGTGAAATACATTTCTGGAGTTACCTTCATCATCTGCTAAGCATATATATTTGTGATTTGTGCAGAATGGGCCACGGATGTCAAGTTCTCTCTTTACAATGAAAAGTAGATTTTCCATTTAAAATCAAGTCTTTCATTTCTAAATGCTGAATAGGATGGTACTTTAGAAAGAATTCCAGATGGTTAAATTAGGAGACTGAGAATATAAAAAGACCAGCCCAAGATTACTCACAGAGCCCGAAGCCTTTCAATTTGGTTATGAATGAAATGCATTTTTATTTATTTTGAGCGTGCTACCCTTTATATTTTGTTCTGAAGCCATCACTAAACCCATACCTGTAAGCCCTTGGGCATTTTAGGTGTGCCCAGCTGTGCCTGACTTCCCTCACAAATCTATTTTGTTTGCCAGTTCAAGACGAAGATGCTCTGCTTAGAATAAGATGAGATATGCTAAGATGTTTTCCTATACGGTTTGTCTTTTTGAGGGAGATGGGTCTGTGTGGTTCAGAGAAAGGCCATGGGGGCAGTTAAGATGGACCTTTTTGGGCTTTGTGGAGAAGGATCCCCCGCAGAGGACCTTCCCTAGGTTTCCTCTCCAGGAGCAGGCAGCATCTTCCAGCATTGGTGGATGGGGGTCAACCGGCTGAGACCACAGGTGATGCCTGGTAATTTCTCTGGGGGAGATGAAGCGCTCCCAGTGGATCATCGGAAATCATCCTCTAACCTGAGATTCTCAGAGAACAGATTTCTTCTTTCTGAGTGCTCTGAGTGTGTTTGTGGGGAAGGTGAAAAACTGTGAAGAAGAGAAGTAGAAAGGTGACTCCCTCACTGTGGTTTAGGTTCACGGGGACTCCTTGCAGAAGTCCTTGGGAGAATCAAGAGGGGGTTGCTCAGATATTCCCAGGACTCTATGGAGATGATACCCAGGTTGCACTGGGAGCTGGCTTCAGTGCCCTGAGATCACTTCTTAAGCCAAGAGTCTCACACTCTCTCCTATGATGTGGCCACTGAGTCACATATCAGTGAACCCAGGAACCACAAGAGGTGACAGATCCCATGGAAACCTCTGCAGCTTTAGCAGCAGCTGGACTTTCGTTAGAATCCAAACTCTGATACTTAGGAGAGTTGTAACCTCCCTGGGCCAGGTATCCCCACTGGAAAGGCTGAAAGGCCCCCAGTCTTCCTAGAAAGACTTTCCATAATGTGGAATGTCCCCCAAGTGAGGTACACACTGCTGTCTTCTTCAAAGTAGCAGCCAAAGGCTGGTTCTTCGCTCTACTTTGTAGAACAAAATGAACTCTTTCTGTCAACTCTGACCACATTGCCTAAAACAGTATACTCATCTGTACTCATCCACCTGGCATGTGTCTGTCTATTGATCTGTTTATTATCTGTCTTCTGCACTGGCCTGCTCACTCTCTGAGGGCAGGAGGTTTGCCCCTTGTTTTCACTGCTGTAACCTCCACTCTGTGAATCTGTGAATCTTTGCCTGCCTCAAGGGAAGCTTTCGGTAAATATGTAGTAAATGAGTGAATAAATAAATGAATGAAAATAATTTTTGGAAGGATGGGAATCTTTATTTACAGGATCAAGCTAAGTATGGTGGATAACAAAATCTTTGCAAGGCAAGTATGATATTTACATTTGTTGGGTCATTCTGGAGTCAAAGGCTGAAAGGAATAACCAAAGGGACTGGACTCTGGGGAAGGGTAATAATAATAAAACATAGCATTTATGTGTTTTTGTTTGTTTATTATTTATGTGCCAGGCAATGTTTCAAGTGCATTTTATGTATTGTTACATTTCTTTCTTACAAAAACTTTGTCTATTATTGCTGTCCATTTTGCTGATAAGAAAGTTGAGGCACAGAAGGGAGAAGTAACTTGCTTAAGTGCTCATGGTTAGTAAAAGTTTGAACTCATTTCTGTCCCGAGTGTTCTGGCACCCAGGTTAGACCAGCGCAGTTACGACAAACACGGGCTCTTTCTTCAGGCCTCTAAGGTTGAAGTTCCTAACCTCCTCCACCCATCAGGCACTTTCTTTGAAGTGAGTGAGTCACTGAATTTGTCACAGTTCATCATTTTATTTGAAACAATCAAAACTGGCACTGATATTCATTAAACCGGAATTGTTCTCAAAATGCATGTCCCTGGGCCCACAATACACATTTGTTGGAATGGTTGATTTCAAAGCATCCCTGACTCAAAGGCTCTCAGAACCAGGGATCCTTAGAGACCTCTGGGTCCACCTCCATCATTCTACTGATGGGAAACTGAGGGAGGAGAACTCTGCACCTCCCAGACCTCTTTTATGGCATGGTAGGACCAATACAGCATGGAGATGAACAGTCTTGTCCTTGCTCCACCATTAACCACATTTGTGATATTATACATTTGTACTTAAACTCTTTTAGCCTGTTTCCTATAATATGAAAATAACTTATCTCATATACATGCATGTGTCGAGTATATAGTCAGCACTCAGTATAAACAGCTTTAAAGACCTGGACTCTGAAATCCTTACCATGATGGCTGGTCCCCTCACGGTCACCACAGGTCTGACAAGTGCACGCCATGCAGGCTGGCAGGAAGGTGTGAATGGGATACACTTATACTAAAAAGTTATTTGTGGTTTATTTGTAATTCAAATTTTACTGGCATCCTGTATTTTTATATTTGGCAACCTACTGTCCTTGCATGAATGTCAAAAGTCAGCCAAGCCTAAGAATGTGTTTCTCCTCATCCTCACTAGCACTATGTGTGGTTATCACATTCATGCTTTTCACTGATATCCAGCTCTGGGTAGAGGGAAAACTGAACTTTCTGGCCCCTTGCATTTAGGCAAGACCATGTGACTGATTAATCATACGTGAATAGAAGAGAGTGGTTGAAACATTTAATTGCTTGGGTGAGGGTTTCTAGAATTCCTTTGATGAGGTCATTGTAGAAGCCAAAGTCAATTTGGAGCCTCCAGCAGCCTGAATCCCTGAGTGTCGATAATGAACAGAACATTCCTGCTGACCTGCAATGGACATGAAGCATGAAGGGGAAATAAAATTTATTTTAAGCCAGGGGTTGGTATGCTATGACCTGCAGGCCAGGCTGGCCCACCTCTTGTCTTTTTAAGTTTTATTAGAACACAGTCACGCCTATTCATTTACAAATAATCTATCGTTGCCTTTGCCACAGTGGTAGAGTTAAGTAGTTGTAACGGAAAGCCCACAAAGCCTAAAATATTTACTATTTGTCCCTTAACAGAAAAATTTATCACTCCTTCTTTCCAGCCATTGACTCTTTGTGCTTATTTGTTATTACAGCCATTCCTGACTGCTTTACTGAGTACAATGTTTAAAATTTGCTAATTTAATGGGTTTTTAAAAAAAGAATAACATTATTTTTAGTTTTTACTTCTTTATTACTGGAGTCACACAGTTTTCTGTTTGTTGACTAGTTGTATTTCTCTTTTGATCTGTTTGTATCCTTTGTCATTTTATCATTAGGGGTTTTAGTGATTTCCTGATTGATTTGATTCAGTTCTCAGAGGAGAGAAGATGTCAGTCTTCTGTGGTTTATATTTGATTAGTTCTATCAAGTCTTAACTTAAAACAGTCCTTTCCAGAAGTTTAGTAAATAATTATATTTTCTTTAGTTTTTGTGTTTGATTTAAAAAAAAATATATTTTAACCTATCTGGAATTTGTTTTAGTGCAAGGGGTAAGAAAAAGACCTTTAAATGAATGTCTGGTTTTTGTTTTGAAGTTGCTAATTTTCCAATACCACTTATTGGTAAACCTCCCCTTTCCCATTGTATTTTTTTAATGCTTCTCTTACAATTTGATAAATTGTTCTGTATGAAATGCCCCTAACTTTTTAAAAAAAGAGGCGATGTCTCACTATGTTGCCCAGGCTGGACTTGAACTCATAGGCTCAAGTGGTCCTTCTCTATCAGTCTCCTGAGTAGTTGGGATTACAGGCACGTGCTACCATGCCTGGCGTTAAATGGTCCATTATAAGGCTAGTTTTTATGTTGAAAGGATGATCTTATATATTCTTGCAAAAAATGCTTTTGCTATAATGTTAAGTGAAAAAATCAAATACAAAGTTTCTATATATATGTGTGTATATATTTATGTGTGTGTATGTATATATATGCACATATATATATACACAGTAAAAATAGACTGGAAGAAAAACCTAAAATGTTTTTTATGTATATATATATATATATTTATTATACTTTAAGTTCTAGGGCACATGTGCACAACGTGCAGGTTTGTTACATACGTATACATGTGCCATGTTGGTGTGCTGCACCCATTAACTCGTCATTTACATTAGGTATATCTCCTAATGCTATCCCTTACCCCTCCCTCCACCCCACAACAGGCCCTGGTGTGTGATGTTCCCCTTCCTGTGTCCAAGTATTCTCATTGTTCAATTCCCACCTATGAGTGAGAGCATGTGGTGTTTGGTTTTTTGTCCTGGCGATAGTTTGCTGAGAATGATGGTTTCCAGCTTCATCCATGTCCCTACAAAGGACATGAACTCATCCTTTTTTATGGCTGCATAGTATTCCATGGTGCATACGTGCCACATTTTCTTAATCCAGTCTATCATTGATGGACATTTGGGTTGGTTCCAAGTCTTTGCTATTGTGAATAATGCCGCAATAAACATACGTGTGCATGTGTCTTTATAGCAGCATGATTTATAATCCTTTGGGTATATACCCAGTAATGGGATGGCTGGGTCAAATGGTATTTCTAGTTCTAGATCCCTGAGGAATCGCCACACTGACTTCCACAATGGTTGAACTAGTTTACAGTCCCACCAACAGTGTAAAAGTGTTCCTATTTCTCCACATCCTCTCCAGCACCTGTTGTTTCCTGACTTTTTAATGATTGCCATTCTAACTAGTGTGAGATGGTATCTCATTGTGGTTTTGATTTGCATTTCTCTGATGGCCAGTGATGATGAGCATTTTTTCATGTGTCTTTTGGCTGCATAAATGTCTTCTTTTGAGCAGTGTCTGTTCATATCCTTTCCCCACTTTTTGATGGAGTTGTGTTTTTTTTTTTTGTGAGACGGAGTCTTGCTCTGTCGCCCAGGCTGGAGTGCAGTGGCACGATCTCGGCTCACTGCAAGCTCCGCCCCCCAGGTTCACGCCATTCTCCTGCCTCAGCCTCCCGAGTAGCTGGGACTACAGACATCTGCCGCCGCGCCCAGCTAATTTTTTTGGTATTTTTAGTAGAGATGGGGTTTCACTGTGTTAGTCAGTATGGTCTCGATCTCCTGACCTCGTGATCCGCACACCTCGGCCTCCCAAAGTGCTGGGATTACAGGCGTGAGCCACCGCGCCTGGCCGTTTGTTTTTTTCTTGTAAATTTGTTTGAGTTCTTTGTAGATTCTGGATATTAGCCCTTTGTCAGATGAGTAGATTGCAAAAATTTTCTCCCATTCTGTAGGTTGCCTGTTCACTCTGATGGTAGTTTCTTTTGCTGTGCAGAAGCTCTTTAGTTTAATTAGATCCCATTTGTCAATTTTGGCTTTTGTTCCCATTGCTTTTGGTGTTTTAGACATGAAGTCCTTGCCCATGCCTATGTCCTGAATGGTATTGCCTAGGTTTTCTTCTAGGGTTTTTATGGTTTTAGGTCTAACATTTAAGTCTTTAATCCAACTTCAGTTAATTTTTGTATAAGGTGTAAGGAAGGGATCCAGTTTCAGCTTTCTCCACATGGCTAGCCAGTTTTCCCAGCACCATTTGTTTTTTTTTTTGGATCAGATTTAATATTATTATTATTTTTTTTATTTTATTATTATTATACTTTAAGTTTTAGGGTACATGTGCACAATGTGCAGGTTAGTTACATATGTATACATGTGCCATGTTGGTGTGCTGCACCCATTAACTCGTCATTTACATTAGTATGCTGCGTCATACTCTACTGTTCCATTATTATGACTACACAATAAACACACTGGCAACACGCTTCTGCACATGTTTGCTCATCAAATCCTCCCATGAACCCTATGGATTAAATATTCTTGTCTTTGTTTTGCAGAGAGGGAAATAGGGATACATCAGAGAGGTAAATCAATTTGCCTAGTGCTGACCGGTGAATCAGCTGGAGGCCTGGCCTGCTGCCCAGGGCACTTTCCTTTCCAACACCGGGACCCATAAGGCTGTGCATATGTGGCACCAAGTGGATAAGAGTGTGGAGACAGAGCTGGCGGGGAGGCCCAGGCTGTGAAGGGTGTCCTCATGCCCTGAGATAATCTATACACTTACAGAAGAGCATTCGGATGATCGGTCATGGACGGCCACACACATGTCCCTGGAGACTCATGCCTGCACACAAATGCCAGTGTGTGCACACTTGGTCCCACATGTGCAGAAACCTGTTAGTGGCAATTTCAATTTCCTAATTAAAAACAAACAAGGTAGGCATGTTCTATCCAGTGTCCCACACTCGAGCTTATGGAATCCAAGGGCTTCCTCCGGTCATCTGGCCCAGCCACCTGCATCTGACCTGAACCAACATGGAATGAGGTCTTGTCAGCTAAGAAGCGGTGCTTAACCAGCCATTGAGTGAGCTGTTAGGGACCCTGGAATAATTACAGCCTTCTCAAATGAGAAGATGAAGAGGGGTTTGTGTGTGTGTGTGTGTGTGTGTATTTTTTGATAGTTTGAGATTTAAAATTACATAGTAGTAGAACTAATAGGCCGTTTCTGTCTCATAATTATGTTTGTCATGATACAAACCCTTAAACATTTGGCTGCTGGTCTTGGATGAAACTCCCAGCCTCAGATGGAATTGTAATGCCATGATGAGCCATTATGCTGTGGCCAAGGGTAGTCCCTCTGCGACACTTGCTGCCTGGCAGTGCTGTTGTTCTCAGCATGTACAACGAGGGCTCATATCAGAAGGAGGTTATATTTTCCATGGAGCTGTCACAGGGGCCCAAGGACTAGGAGGCAGGAGCCACTGGCTCAGGAATCCTTGGGAGTTAGATGGGACCTGGGACTCTGTCATTTCCCCCTTTGCTGGAAACACAGAGGTTTGAGAATGCTACAGTCCAAGCAAGAGTGGTACTGGGCTGCCTTCATCTATATGGAGATTATTCCTTCAACAGAGCAATTGCAGATAATTGAACTTTAAATTGTTCTATCCCTAAGAATAATGAACATTGAGACCGTTCCACCAGGATGATGAGTTTAGTCCTGGAATAGATGTCGTACCAGTCGGGTGGTGAACTGCACTGAACATGCCTGGAGTGATGTTAGGAAGACAGCAAGCTGAAAATTAGCATTCCAGAAGGGATAAAGCCATCTGCATACAATATTAGAAGATTTTATGACATTATGTTTCTAGGTAGTTTGGACTCCCTGAGTTAGTTAAGAAACTTAATTTTCTTTCCATCACAAATACCTTAGGGATCTTTTGGTTGCAAGTAAGAGAAATCAATATGCTTATTAAAGTAAAGGGAGATGCTTTATGAGTGAGGCAGGATAACCTGGTAGAGAAATTAGGTGTTTTCTCCTTCCTTCTCTCAAAAGGCTGGCAAAAGACTAGCTCCTTATTTGGGAGGACTGATGTAGTCTTCGCTTTGAGGGAGAAGAGAATTTTTAAAAGTCAACTTTAAATATCAGTTTCATACTCTAAAATGTATCAGTTCAAAAACTGTAATTTGATGTGCTTTGACAAAGGTGTAACCACCACCACAATCCTGAAAGAGAACATTTCATCACCCCCATGAGCCCCTTTGAGCCAGTCCCCTCCCAACACCTGGGCCGCTGGTATCACTGATCTGCTTTCTGTCACTGTTTTGCTTTGTGAAGATTTCATAGAAATGGACTCTACAGTGTCTGTTGGTGTCTGACTTCTTTCACTTTGCATAATACTTTTGAGAGCTGTTCATGCTCTCACATGTATCAGTAGTTCTTCCTTTTTATTGCTGAGTAGTATTCTGTTGTATAAGTACACCACAATTTATCTGTTCAGCAATTGATACATATTTGAGTTTCATTTCTGAATAAAGTACATGCCTTTGTGTGAACTTAGGTTTCCTTATCTCATGGGTAAATACCTAAAAGTAGAATTTCTAGGCTGTAGGGTAAGTGCATGTCCCATTTTATAAGAAACTATAAAACTTTTACAAAGTGGCTGTACCATTTTGCATTGCCGCCATCATGTATGACAGTTTCAGTTGTCCCACATCCTTGACAACTCTTGGTATTAATCAGTCTTTAATTCTGGCCATTCTTGTGAGCATGTAAGTGTATCTCAAGGTGGTTTTAATTTGCGTGTTTCTAATGAATAAAGATATTGAGCATCTTTTTTTGTTTATCTTCTTTGGTGAAGCAACTATTCAAATTGTCTACTTTTAAAGTTGAATTCTTTATACATTAGATGAATTCTTTATATACTTTGGATGTAAGTTCTTTATCAGATAGATAATTTGAAAATATTTTCTAGTCTGCACTTATCTTTTAATTTTCTTAACAATGTCTTTTACTTGGAGTGTTTATGTTGTTTACATTATTTATTGAAACTTTAAAAATTTTAGGCTGGGTGTGGTGGCTCACACCTATAATTCCAGCACTTTGGGAGGCCAACAGGCAGGCAGATCACTTGAGGTCAGGAGTTCAAGACTAGCCTGGCCAACGTGGTGAAACCCTGTCTATACTAAAAATACAAAAATTAGCCAGGCATGGTGGCATGCTCCTGTAATCCCAGCTACTCAGGAAGCTGAGGCAGGAGAATCACTTGAAACCGAAAGGTGGAGGTTGCAGTGAGCTGAGATTGTACCACTGCACTCCAGCCTGGGCGACAGAGTGAGACTCTGTCTCAAAAAAAAAAAAAAAAAAAAAATTAAATGTAATTTCAGACTTAGAGGAAAGTTGCATGAATAATACCAAGAATTCCAAGATACACTTCGCCCAGATTTCCCAAATGTTATTATTATTATTTTTTTAATATTTGCTTGCTTTCTCTTTCTCTCTCCCTGGCCTCCCACCTTTGTTTCTCTGTGTTTTCACATGGTTCCTTTCTGTATAGGCCAGTTTTTCTGACTCTCTGGTTAAGCACCATTTAATTATAACTAATAGCTCTGAGTTCCAATTTCAAATGCCTGGAGAGAATATAACCGGTTCAGGTTAGGTGGGCTATCAGCCCCTGACCCAATCAACAGTGATCTTATTGTGTGGTTCTTTGAGAATAAATCATGGATGCATTTTCTAAGGATGAATTAAAGGGTAGGAGAAGAAACAATGAGTATCTGTTCTATAAAATATTAAATTATTTGAAACATTACAAGTATATATAGCTTTCCAAATGAGTACTGTTTTCTTACAGTTACCCGGAGATGCCAGATGCCTTTCCCCAAACCTATGTACTTATTTTATTCCTCACCCTAGTACTTGTCTTTGGGGAGCAGCTTTAGGGTCAGTTACTTTTCACTAAAAGAAAATCAGTACCTATTCTTAGTAGTCACACCTCCCTCTTTACTAAAGCATGGTACTTTTTCACTTTTAATTCCTCGTGACAAAGCCCAACTGGATATCTGAGAGTGCAGTTGGCTGTGGGCAAAACTGGGTTAAAGGCCATAAACACGTCTCTCTCCATCTCTTAGCCAGGCTTTCTCCATGTTGCAGCCCAGAATTCCCGCTCTGTCGTTCTCTCGGGGACAACTGGAATCTAGAAGTTCAAAGGTACTGTCATCTCTCTCTCTCTTGCTCTCTCCCTCTCTCTTATTTTTTTTTTTCTTTCTGGTCACCCCATACCCTACAATCAAGCCTTCTTAACATGGCCGTCATAGTCACTGGCAGCCCCAAAACCTGCAGTCTATGTTAGCCAGAATAATGGCCTCCAAAAGATGTCCATGTCCTAATCTCTGGAACCTGTGACTATGTTCCATTACCTGGCAAAAGAAACTTTGCAGATGTGATTAAGAATCTTGAGATGGAAATATTATCCTGGATTATCAGCTGGGTGGGTCCAACGTGGTCCTTATAAGAGGTGGGTAAGAAAGTTGGCTGTGTGCGATGGCTCACAACTGAAATCCTAGCACTTTGGGAGGCTGAGGTGGGTGGATTGCCTGAGCTCAGGAGTTCAAGACCAGCCTGGGCAACACAATGAAACCCCGTCTCTACTAAAATACAAAAGAAAATATCTGGGCGTGGTGGTGTGCACCTGTAGTCCCAGCTACTTGGGAGGCAGAGACAGAAGAATTGCTTAAACCCGGGAGGCAGAGGTTGCGGTGAGCTGAGATCGTGCCATTGCACTCCAGCCTGGGTGACAGAGCAAGACTCTGTCTCAATTAAAAAAAAAAAAAAAAAGAAAAAAGAAAGTTGAAGGTGGAAGAAGGAGAGGGAACAATGAAGCAGAACTTGGAGTAATGCCCTTTGAAGATGGAGTAAGGGGCCACAAGCCAAAGAATTTGGGAAGCCTCTAGAAGCTAAAAAAAAGTGAGGAAAAAGATCCTCCTCCAGAGCCTTTAGAAGGAACCAGCCCTGCTGACACCTTGAATTTAGCTCGCTGAAACTGATTTCAGATTTCTGGCCTTCGGAACTATAAGAGAATAAATTCAAGTTGTTTCAAGCCATGAAGTTTGTTGGAATTTGTCATAGCAGCAATGGGCAATTGATATACAACCTAAAAAGAAGAGAGACCTTTTTTCCAACATTGATATGCTAAATCTAACAGAGGTTTTCTGATTTGCCTTACTTGGATCATATACCCACTTTTGGAGCCAGACACACTGGACAGAAGCATGAGGTAGCATGAGTGGCCACCTTGAACTCAGGAGTCAGAAGAAGTACTTGTATTTGGGTTGGGGAGAGCCCATTCCATCACAGACAGAGAGTGGCTGGCCAGATGAGAGGACAGGTGTGCTCTATGACCCACTCTGACCTCCCCCTCCCAATGCAACCAGCCTATGCGCCAAATGACTGTTGAAAATCAACTCCATTCTTCGAGGACAAAGCCTTGACTGCAATGAGAACATTCAGAAGATTGTGCTTCAGGTTCGCAAAGCTGTTTCTAGGGAAGACTATTTTGTGGTCTCTAGAGCACATATTTGAATGGAACAAGCTTCATTTGCACATGCAAGATTGGATATTTTGGTTGTAAATTTTTTTTTTTTTTTGGTCAAAAGGAAGTTCTGGGTCTATATTCAGAGCCTGCCATGTGCCAGCTTGGTAAACTCTCTGAATTTCAGTTTTCTCATCTGTAAAATGGAGCTAATTATACTTTCCTATGGGTTATTGAAAGGATTAGAAAAGGCAATTTATATAAAACCTAGCACTACTTAAATAACATATGCAAAGCTTAGCACAGTTGTTCAATAAAGAATTGGTATATTTGTCTTGTTCTATATATACAGTAATATGAAATTAGTTTGTGAAAGTCAGACTGAATTGTGAGTGAGCTTGAGTTGTTAAAGCTATGTATCTCAGTACATAGATTACCATGAACAGGCATAAAATTTATTGTACCTTCTATATGTATATGTAGTGATTTTTTTAAAAGCTAAAAATCCTAACTTTTTTTTTTCCCTCTTCTTGTACCTGCTCAATTCTCTGTGGAATTTTTAGTGTTTTACCTATTTCACAGAGTGTGATTGCCATTCGGCATTTGTGTGTGTGTTATTTGAAGAACATATGACTTTTCTGCTAGAGCGTAGATTCCGTAAGGATTGGAATCATGTCTGCTCTTTCTTACCGCTGTGTTCCCAGTGCCTAGGCCAGTAGCTAGCCCATGGTAAATGCTCAATAAATATTTGTTGAAGGAGTGATGTGCAGGGATTAAAGACAAAAGAAGGCTTGAGAGAAAACCAGTAAGGAGGCAGGTGGGAGTGGCCAACACTGCTGGATGCTGCCAGGAGGGCAAGTATGATGAGGCCTGGAAAAGTGGGCTTTGGATCTGGCAATCTGAAGGTCACTGGTGATCTTGATGAGAACAAAGTCATGGAGTGATGGAGGCTGGAGCTGACCCACAGCAGGCCGGGGGCAGAGTGGTAGGAAATTGGAGGAGTGTGGATGAATCTTCCTAGAATGGCAGGTGGCCAAGAACAAGCCACCCAGGACAAAGTTTACTCTTCTCCTATGGACACAAGTTTTCACTGTGAGCAGGGATCTCCTCCTTACCTACCATTTCCCCTGAAGCACAGCCCCCGGAACCTAGTGAATCTTCTCTGTTCCCAGTGGAGATGGGATACCAGCCTTTTGTGGTTGTCTGTACCTGGGATCGCCATACTGCCCTGGTGTATTCCTGCTCCTGGCTTTGTGACAACCCTCTGCTGATTGCTAGCAAGTGACAGCCTTGTCCTCAAGCACAGGTGGTACTCATGGGCGTGAGCAGTCAAGGGCTCTGGAGGCAGCCCAGTGCGCAGTGCTTCTCATCAAGGAGGCTGGTGTCGGATCCCACACCCACCGAGGGTGCTAATGTCCTGGGAAGGGTGGCACTGGGGTCTAGCTGGCCACCTGGAGTTTCTTTCAAGGTCTAGAACAGGAGCAAGTAAGAGCTGATGTCCACTGGTCACTTTCATATAAATACATTTGTCATTTAGAGGCAGGAACTCAGGATCATGTCAACTCTAAGGTACTGGAATTATTCAGACCCATGTTTGTATTTAATTGAATGACTTCTAGATTCACAGACCTTACAGATTTATCAAGTTCAGCATCCCCTGCATATCATGTGATGAAATCCCTGCAAAATAGCCTCAATCCTCTGACTCAGCACTTTCAGGAACAGGGGCCTCCGTGCTTCCCATGACAGTCAATGCAGTCTTCGGATTACTCCTCAACTAACGTTTCTGTCAAGCTCTATTTTTCAAAAATAGTTATTCCTTAAAACTAAAAAAGCCTTTTCCTCCTTATTTTCTCCCTATTGCCTTTTCTTGACCAATGCCTTCTTTGGCAATAGAAACAGCTACAGAACATGTGGTTGTCGAGGGGCCTCAGTCCATACCATTCACACCACGTGATTCATATGAAGTTGGCCCCCTGTGTGCACTATGAACAGGCCTCTTTCTTTGCATGAAGAATGTCTGTACTGAGTGAAGGACTGTGGAAAGAAAAGATAGGTAGAAGCCTTCTAGACTGCTACGCAGTCTAAGAAAAATTTGGCAAAGCTGTTGCAGAGTCCTAGAGCTACAATTAGCCATTGGAGGGCTCACCTTAGTAGCCCTGCTGTACTTAGTCAGTGGCTGGAAGTGGCTTTGGGAAGGTTTACCTGGGTTCAAACATGATAATATATTTCAAAGGCAGCCAGAGTCCTTGGTCAGTTGTTCTCCTTGTAGTTGGAGATCTGTGAGATGAATGCTCATGGCCACCATGTCACAGTCTCCCCTTTGGTGTCTGGGACAGTCAACAGCCTTGCAATAGGGAGAATAAAATGTTGGCCTTGTTCTTTCTGTAAAAGGGTGTTGTTGGCCACAGATATGCTCATATTTAGATCTAGAGTTCAGCTTTACCTGTACCTTACAGTGAGATGTTGCCTTTACTGAACTGTCCTCACCAGGAGAGAAAACTGCTACTTGCAGTGACTTTTTTTTTTTTTTCTGGTGGCCACAGTTATGTGCTTATTAGCTGAAACTAGTGAGGAATATAGAAAAATCACCACATACATGGTACATTTTGGTTTAAAGGGGTTTTCCATCCATTATCTCATTTGATTCTCAGCAAGACCTTGTGAAGTTGGTGGTTCAGGGGACCCCCAGTTTACACTTGGAGAGACCAAGACTTAGAAAAGTCAAAAGAGGCCGGGCACAGTGGCTCATGCCTATAATCCTAGCACTTTGGGAGGCTGAGGTGGGTGGATTATGAGGTCAGGAGTCTGAGACTAGCTAAGATGGTGAAACCCTGTCTCTACTAAAAAACACAAAAATTAGCCGGGTGCCGTGGCGAGCGCCTGTAATCCCAGCTATTTGGGAGGCTGAGGCAGGAGAATCACTTGAACCCAGGAGGTGGAGGTTGCCGTGAGCCGAGATCACACCACTGCACGGCTTGGTGACAGAGCAAGACTCCGTCTCAAAGAAAAAAAAAAAAGTCAAAAGGACCAATCAAAGTCACTCAAAGTCACATGGTCTCTAAGTGGAAGAACTGGGACTCAAATCCAAGTGTCTCATTCCAGATCCTGGAATATTTCCGTGATAACCTGCCTTGGTGGAAGAGGACTTGGGAACAAGTAGAAAGGACTAGACTCCTCTTCCCGTCTTTCTGTATCTGGTGGCATTGTGAACAAGGAATATAGTTGTATATGGCCTTAATGACTTTTATATGGCCACTTAGTTTTAGATGGCCTTAATGACTCCAATGGGCTGTGCACTCATGGCAGCCTCAGTTGGCCAAAGAGGACACCTATTCTTCCATCTTCTCAGCAGCTGCACAGAGACAATTGACATCTAGCAGCCTAGGGAACTGAGCATGGGAATCTCTTTGTATAGTCAGACGCATGTAGTGCTCTTCCCTGACTCCCAACCGAGGCTATTTAGGACTATTCACTCGTTACCTTACTGCATGTCTTGCATCAGAAATCCTAGTTTGCTGCATAAGATAGCAAGGACTGTGTCTCCTCCACTTTCTCCTTGTGGGTTTCCACACACCTGCCATTAGTGAACTGTATTTCCAAAGCTCAGGTTCTTTGTGTGTGGGCTCAGCTTTTCTGATTGCAGTGGGTAGAGTGTGGCAGGGCAGGAGGGGAAAGAGTTTGAAGAGATGGAGAGTCTGAGAGTTTGGAGTCAAGCTCCAAAGATTAATCCCAATGTGAGAGGCCTGTGGTCTTCAACTCAGAAAAGAGAAAGCCTCTTTGAATCCCTTCTTGTGGGTTAGAAATCCTGCTCTGTACCACATACACCATGGAATACTGTGCAGCCATAGAAAGGAACAAGATCATGTCCTTTGCAGGGACATGGATAGAGCTGGAAGCTGTTATCAGCAAACTAACACAGGAACAGAGAACCAAACATGGCATGTTCTCACTCGTAAGTGGGGGCTGAACGATGAGAACACATGGACACATCACGGGGAACAACACCCACTGGGGACTGTCGGGGTTAGGGTGAGGAGAGAGCATCAGGAAGAATAGCTCATGGATGCTGGGCTTATACCTAGATGATGGGTTGATCTGTGCAGCAAACCACCATGACACATGTTTACCTATGTAACAAACCTGCACATCCTGCCCATGTACTCTGGAATGTAAAATAAAAATTGAAAAAATAATAATAAAAGTAGAAATCCTGCTCTACTCATTGGGTACCATGGGACAAAAGCCCAGCTTCCATCACATCTGGCCAAGGACCTCCAACATCAGAAAACTAACAAAGACAGAACTTTGCCAGAGAGTAGAATCAAGGTCTCCTGGTTTCTGCTCTGATAATATTAATCATCGTGATCATAGTAGTAACTAACATTTTTCTCATAGGACAGCTTATGAAACATCATTTGTGTAAATTGCTGTATTTCATTTACTTTCCTACCTCTAGGTTCTCTGCTCTCCAGCACCACAAGGGACCCTGTAAAGATAACAGTTTGTAAGCTCAGCAATGTATGATTAATTTTACCTGATTACTATGTATGGCATATGCAAAGCATAGGTCTGGTCCCCGAAGGATGAACTCACAAAAATGCATTTAGTACATGGTGGAACCTGAATTTCAGCTATGCATTCTGATTCATAGAGTCAGCCTCCACTTAAAGTTCATGAAGAGGAAAAAATAAATTTATTTAAGGCAAAGTTAGTCCATTTTTAGAACACGGAGGCGAGAATGGTTTTCTATCTGATGTAATTGGATATACTAGCTATTTTTTATTTTTGTTTTTTATAGAGATGGTCTCACTATATTGCCCAGGCTGGTCTTGAACTCCTTGGCTCAAGCAACCATCCTGCCTTGGCCTCCCAAAGTGCTGGGATTACAGGCATGAGCCACCACATCTGGCCAAATATACTCGCTATTCACGCACCAAGGGACAGCTGAGGTCTATGTGAATAGTTAATCAGACTAAGGCATCCTCTACTATGTTTTTGCTGGGGGGAGAGAAGTTAAGCGATGCTAATTGGAATATGCAAATTTGGCCTATATAATATTATTCTGGCCAGGTGTGGTGGCTCATGCCTGTAGTTCCAGCACTTTGGGAGGCTGAGGCAGGAGGATCCCTTCAACCTAGGAGTTTGAGACCAGCCCGGGCAAGATGGGGAGCCATCATCTCTACAAAATAAATTTTTTTGAATTAGGCTAGGCATGGTGGCATGCACCCGTAGTCCCAGCTACCCAGGAGGCTGAGACAGGAGGATTGCTTGAGCCCAGGAGTTGAGGTGTCAGTGAGCTATGAATGCGCCACTGCACTCCAGCCTGAGCAACAAAGTGAGACGCTGTCTCTAAAAAATTAAAAAAGTATGTATGTATATACTTTGTTTATTATCATGTATGTACTATTAGAAGCCAATTTTTTCTTTTAAAAGAAGCCCCACAGCTGAGCATTCAGCTTTGCCAGGCCTCTCATGAAAACTATTATCAAATGAAAGAAAAAGCACTTTTCTCGATGTGATTGAACTTATCTAGAAGTTAAAAATCTGTGCAAGACAAACTGGAAATGCCTGTCTCTCTCTCTCTCTCTCTCTGTGTGTGTGTGTGTGTGTGTGTGAGAGAGAGAGAGAGAGAGAGAGAGAGAGAGAGAGAGAGAGATGGGTAGCACATCCAAACAAATACAATTTAATGGAAGGGATGATTTATATCCATGCCTGGCTTCAAAACATTGATTACAATAACCATAGGGTTTCTGGTTTATAAAAATATTTGGAATGGGGGAAAGAAGAGGATTTTTTTTGTCACTGCTTCAGACCTCTTACCTTCAGGAGCTATAGGCTGTGGGCTGATGGAGTGACAAAGAGAAGGACAGGCTGGTTTGGCTTATTGGCTCTTAGGGCACTTTATAGACTTTAAGGTATCAGTTGGTATCACAGAAACAAACAACATAACGGCTGTAGTTCAACGGAGTGAATTTGATCAAAGTGTCCATAAATCAAAATCCTGTCATTGAAACCAAATGAAGCAACACAAGGATATGTAAAAAGTACAAAAGGGCAACCCTTATGAAGGTTTCAGCTGCCATTTTTGCAGAAATTGACAAGCAGATCCTAAAATTCATATAGAAATACAAAGAACCCAGAATAGCCAAAAAAATTATTGAAGAACTCAGCCTTCTCAACTTCAAAATTTACCACAAGACTGGGCGCAGTGGCTCACGTTTGTAGTCCCGACACTTTGGGAGGCCGAGGTGGGAGGATTGCTTGAGCCCAGAAGTTTCAGACCAGCCTGGGCAACATAGCAAGACTTCATCTCTACTGAAAAAATAAAAAATAAATATAAAAAAACTCACCACAGAGCTGTAGTAATCAAAATAGGGGTGGTATTAGCACAGGGATAAACATGTAAGTCAATGGTGTAGAATTGAGACTTCAGAAATAAACCTTCACATTTATGGTCAATTGATTTTTGACAAAGGTACTAAGATACTTAAGTGTGGAAAAAAATATTCTTTTCAACAAACTATGCTGGGACAACTGAATATCCATATGCAAAAGAGTGAAGCTGGACCCCTGCCTCACAGCATATGCAAAAATTAACTTGAAGGAATCAAAGACCTAAATGTCAAAGCTAGAATTACAAAATCTTACAGGAAAACATAGGAGTAAATCTTCATAATCTTGGGTTAGGAAATATTTTATTAAATATGAAATTAAAAGCAAATATGGGGGCCAGGCGTGGTGGCACATGCCTGTGTTCCCAGCACTTTGGGAGGCCAAGGTGTGTGGATCACCTGAGGTCAGGAGTTTGAGACCAGCCTGGCCAACATGGTGAAACCTGTCTCTACTAAATACAAAAATTAGCCGGGCGTGGTGGCAGGTGCCTGTAATCCCAGCTACTTGGGAGGCTGAGGCAGGAGAATTGCTTGAACCTGGGAGGCAAAGGTTGCAGTGAGCTGAGATGGCGTCACTGCACTTCAGCCTAGGCAACAAGAGCAAAACTCCGTCTTAAAAAAAAAAAAGCAAATGTGACAAAAGAAAAAACTAGATATATTGGACCTTGTCAACATTAAAAATTTTTGTGTTTCGGAGGATGTCATCAAGAGAGTGAAAAGAGAACCCATGGGAAGGAAGAAAATATTTACAACCTGATAAGGGGCTGGTATTCAGAACACTTACAACCCAATAGTAAAAAGACAACCCAATTAAAATAGGCAAAGGATCTAAAAAGACAACCCAATTAAAATAGGCAAAGGATCTAAATAGGCATTTCTCCAAATAAGATACAACAATGGGCTGGGCGCGGTGGCTCACACCTGTAATCTCAGCACTTTGGGAGGCAAGGTGGGCGGATCACTTGAGGTCAAGAGTTCAAGACCAGCCTTGACAGTGAAACCCTGTCTTTACTAAAAATAATAAAAATTAGCTGGGTGAGGTCGCACGTGCCTGTAATCCCAGCTACTCAGGAGGCTTGAATCACTTGAACCTGAGAAGCAGAGGTTGCAGTGAGCCAAGATTGCGCCACTACACTCCAGCCTGGGTAATGGGAGTGAAACCCTGTCTCAAACAAACAAACAAACAAAGAGATACACAAATGGCCAAAAAGCACATGAAAAGATGCTCAACCCACTAGTCATTAGGGAAATGCAAATAAAAACTACAATGAGATACCACTTCACAAGCACTAGTATGGCTAAAATAAAACACAGATGATAACAAGTGTTGATGAGGATGTGGCAGAAATTGGAGGCCTCATACATTGCTGGTGGTGATGGAAAATCATGCAGCTACTTTACAAAAACAGTTTGGGGGTTCCTCAAAATGTTAAATACAGTTACCATGTGATCCAGCAAATAAGAGCTATGAAAACACACATCCACAGAAAAACTTGAACATACAGCCAAATATGTTGAATGTAAATAGCCAAAATTTAGAAACAGTCCAAATGCCCATTAGCTGATGAATGAAGACAAAATGTTGTCTATCCATACAATGGAATATTACATAGCCATAAAAATAATTAAAACACTGATGTATGCTATGACATGGATGAACCTTGAAAGCAGTATCCCAAATGAAAGAAACAGACACAGAAGGTCCTATACTGTATGATTTCAGTGACATGAAATATCCGGAATAGGTATATCTGTAGAGACAGAAAGTGCAACGTCTTGTTTGGGGCAGGGTGGTTGGGGGAAAATGGGGAGTGCCTGCTATGGGTATGATGTTTCTTTTTAGAATGGTGAAAGTGATCTAAAACTGCTTGTGGTGATGGTTGCACAACTCTGTGAATATACTAAAACCACTGAATTATGCAATTTAAACTACTTAATTTTATGGTATCTGAATTATATCGCAATAAAGCTGCAAAAGAAACAGGTAAAGCCTCGAATTACTCTCCCTATGTCAGCTCTCCTTTCAGAAGACAGCACTATCAACAGCATCAAGCCCATTTAAGTAAGTGTATACAACTCATAAGCTGTGATTACAAAGCCACCTATGACTCCTTTGGTCTGGAGAGACATGTTTATTCACAGGGCCACAGGCAGGGCCGCCCTTAGGGGAAGCTACAGCTGCTCTGGGTAGAGAAACGATCAGGAGCAGAATAAGGAGCAGGTGTAAATTCGAAGAAGCGTCTTCTAACCAGTCAGGCTTAAAGTTGAGATTTCAGGAATTTGGTCTTGAGATGGTCCTAATTCTTACATGCAGGCAGTTAGACTTCCCTGACATAGCTTTGCGTTAGGGCAGCCCAGATGAATTCAGTGAAACTGAAAGACCCAGTGCTTTTTTGTTTTTTTATTTTTTTTTATTTTTTGGCAGATAACCTTGGGAAAGGGAAATGGGTAAATGCTGTCCAAACTATCCTACACGTGGGGCTTCCATTCGTCTCAAGGTGCACCTGCCCCAAATGCTATCCTCTGATTGACCAAAACTGGCTAAAAGGATGAGAGGTAGCTCACTAGATGGAAAACGGGGAAAAAGCCATTTCAAGCAGAATGAACCACCTGTTCAAAAACAGTGAAAGGACTAGACGCAGTGGAGCGGCCTCCTCGAACCTCGCTCCCAGTGCTACAGGTCTGTCATTTCGTCAGCCTCATCCCTCCCAGGACTCGGTTTTCTATTGATTCTACCACAAGTGAGTTCTTTATCCAGAGCTCTCAGCAGAGCTGGTATCTTCTTTGTTTTTCTACCTCCATGTCTAACCCTGTGCTTTATCCAGGGTAGGTGCTTAGTAGCTCCTTAGTTTATTTGTTTATCAGCGATTAATTATGATATAGCGTATAATGGTGTTTAGTCTTCTTGAGAAGACTAAGGACAGTTTAAACATAAAAAAACACTGAGGAACAGAGGTCTGTGATAACGTGATTTGATGATTGCACATCAGCCAAAAAGGATTAAGAATTTCTTGCTTTCTTTAAATTGACTTATCAACTTGAAAGTCTTTTTTAACCAATGAGTTTTTGCTGTGTTTGCTCCAGTTACCCCAGAGACTGTCAGGTTAGGGGAGGAATAAGAGTGAGACACCATATCTCACCCATCTTTGTAGAGAAGCTATGAGACAGGGTACATTATGGATGTGTCTACTGATTGGTTGGAAGATGTCACAGGCACAGATAAGGAAGGCCAGCAGTTCGGGACACATCAAGCTGACTTAAAGGAGGCTCCTGATTCAGCCTATCTTGGTGGAATAAATACAGGCGTCATCCCTGGATGCTGTTCCGTACTGACTCGCCTGGTTTGGCTGCTGTTCTCAGCAATATCAAGTCCAGGGAGAGTGACTCTGGGATCATGCATCCACCTAGGGGCATAGAGAGTGGCCTGGTTTCAGAGGCTTCTTTGGAATCTAAGAACAGTTCAGCCACAAGTCGATGGAACCCTTAGTTCTTTTTTTTTTTAATTTTCTTATTCTTTTAATTTTTATTTTAGGTTCAGGGATACATGTGCAGGTTTGTTTTATCAGTAAATTTGTGCTGTGGGCGTTTGTTGTAAAGATTATTTCGTCACCCAGGTACTAAACGTAGTACCTGGATATAGTTATATTTTCGGACCCTCTCCCTCCTCCCACCCTCCACTCTTGAATAGGCCCCAGTGTCTGTCGTTCCCCTCTTTGTGCCCATGTGGAATCCTCAGTTCTTATTTCCATTATTGCAAATAGAAGCCTAACTCAATTCCCCACGCCCTGTCTCTAAGGAGTGATTTGGCAGATGGTTAGAATGAAGCCTGAGCACCAGGACCCTCTAGATGGCCCAGAGGAGTATGTTGGGAGCTGGCTGGTTGGCCTCATTCATCTGCTGGCCAACTCAGCCTAGCAATGAGCACATTCAATTGTGAATACAAATGGAAGGAAGCGCTTCAGACCCTAAAACAAAGAAAATGATAAATAGCCTCATTTTATCTATCCAATTTCTTTTTACTTTCTTATCTAATTTTAAGTTATTTCATGATTTATTTAATAAATCACTGTTTTGGAAATGACAGAAAATGGAATTTGGCGAAGGGAGATTGCCTCTCATCTGCAATCAACTTTGGAACTTTGTAGCTGCTGTCCAGGGCTCCTTGTATGTGAGCATTTTGAGGTGGCACCCATGTCTCACCATCTTTCTTTCTTTTTCTTTTCTTTTCTTTTTTTTTTTTTTTTTTGAGGCAGCGTCTTGCTCTGTTGCCAGGCTGGAGTGGAGTGGCGTGATCTCAGCTCACTGCAACCTCCGCCTCCTGGGTTCAAGCGACTCTCCTGCCTCAGCCTCCTGAATAGCTGGGATTACAGGCACACGCCACCATGCCCGGCTAATTTTTGTATTTTTAATAGAGACAGGGTTTCACCACGTTGGCCAGGATGGTCTCGATCTCGACCTCAGGTGATCCACCTGCCTCGGCCTCCAAGAATGCTGGGATTACAGGCGTAAGCCACTGCGCCCAGCCGTCTCACCATCTTTCTAGTCTCCCTCCCCTTCTAGTCTTCCCCAGGAACCCAGTGCAATGCTCTATGCCATGTTATAAGTTGGAAATCTACGAGCATGGGGATCCCTGTGTCATCAATGGCTAGCTGGCTGACCTTGGGTGGTTCACCCACCAATCTAAAGCTGTTCTGATTATTACAGTACAGGACACTATATTACAGAATATGGTAGAGTTTTATTTCTATCAAATGTTATCAGGGTTGGAACTAAGATGAGACAAATAACCCTGTGCATGTGTGACTCTGAGAGTGAATTCCTCATTAAATTTTGCACTCCAGGCCCCCCACTTGCCTCACCCCAATCGTGACCCTGGCTATTACACAAACATAGTTAATGAGCGCACTTTCCTCAAAGAGAACTTGGAGGATATGTCCTTATATCAGCAGTTCAAGCAAAGCAGGCAGGAACAAAGTCCACCAGAGGGATTCGGGTCCTGTTGTGTTTCAGAGAAAGGAGATGTCATTTCCTGCTAAGGGCATCCTGGAAAGCTTCATGGAGTAAGTGACATCTGATTGGCAGCCCTGAAGGATGGCTAGGATGAGGCAGCCGAATGATATAAATAGCAGCACAACCTTGGGAATAAGCATGATCAAGATTTAACTTTGCCATTAACTAGATATATGACCTTAAACAACTCAGTTGGCAAATAAGAGATCTAATTTCCTGATTTATAAGGTGCTCTAGTGATTGCTCCTACAAATAGTGGCACAGGAGCATCAGAAAAACCTAGTGCTTCTGAAAATGATGCAGAGATGGTGAGTACATCCCTTAATGTTTCCTGTGGACCAGTGGCCACCTGAGGAAGATGCTAATTGGGTTGATAGAAATTGGTTAAAGTGTTGAGCTGCGATTGGCATGGGATGTGTTTGGGCACTAATTTTAATTTTAGAAACAGAAAATGTTCATAGCATTTTCTCTCTTCTTTTTCCTCTTTTTTTTTCTTTTTTTTTGATAGGGTCTCACTGCGTCTCCACACTGGAGTGCAATGACATGATCACAGCTCACAGTAACCTTGAACTCCTGGGCTCAAGCGATCCTCCCATCTCAGCTTCTCAAAGCACTAGGATAACTAGGTGTGAGTCAGTGCACCTGAGCTAATAATAATATTTTGTTATTATAAAGGTTTTTGGAGCCGGACATCATGGCCCATACCTTTAGTTCCACCTCCACTCAGGAGGCTGAAGCAGGAGAATTCTTTGAGCCCAGGAGTTCAAGACCAGCCTGGGCAACATAGCGAGAACTCATCTGAGAACAAATTTTTTTTTTTTTTTTTTTTTTTTTTTTTTTTTTACTTCTTCATAACCTTGCAACTGATGTGCAACTTCTTGGATAATGATGAAGTCCTATTTGTAATATATAGCTTTAAAAAGATGGAATTGTATTATTAATATGGTTCTAAAATAACATTTCCCCTGTGCTTCATAATATAGCCTGGGCAGCTTTCCGAATCAGCATACCTAGATCTACCTAACTTTCTTTTTAAGGCTGCATAGTTTTCCATTGTATGCTGGTAACAATATGTTCTATCCAGTCCTTTGTTGATGGTCATTTTAGTTGTTTTCCAGGCAAATAATTCTGCAGTGAGCATACATGTACATACACCATTAAATATACAGGCCAATATATTTGTAGGGTAAATTCTTGGATGTGGCATTGAGATGGCATCTATATCATCTTGAAAGATGAGTTTGTTTTACTAATTACTAGTGAATTTACACTGAATGCCTGAATATGAAATATGAACTGGAAGAAGCTGAGACTGGGAGCAGAGAGGGAGGTTAGGGACTGCCCAGGAGGAAGGTACTGATAGGACATTCCTATAGAGTTCCAACTCTATAGGAATCATTTTTTGTGACTTAAGGCCTCAAGTCCTGTTAGTGACAGAACAGAAATAATGTATTTGAATTGGAGAAAAGGGATGGATTTGGCTAACATGGAGTTAGAAAAATATCTTTCTTCAGAGGAGCATTGTAGAAATAATCTTCTATAGTTGAAACAGTTTCATTTAATTTAGTTAAGATAAACAGTTTCTTAGACAACGATTTCATGTTTCATGTTTTTCCCTGTTCCTGATTTCTCACTCTCAGCTGATGACCTTGTTTCCTATTTCACTGGGAAACTAGAAGCAACTATAAGAGAAATTCCAGAAGTTCCCATCACTACAGTTATCTATTACTTGTGAAGATGATTCTGTGATTTTTCTCTTCAACTCTGTTATTATGGGGACTTATATTAATAGACTTCTTCTTTTTTTTTTTTGAGATGGAGTCTTTATCTATCGCCCAGGCTGGAGTGCAGTGGCACGATCTTGGCTCACTGCAACCTCTGCCTCCGGGGTTCAAGCCATTCTTTTGCCTCAGCCTCCCGAGTAGCTCGGATTAGAGGCACCTGTCACCACGCATGGCTAATTTTTGTATTTTTAGTAGAGACAGGATTTCACCATATTGGCCAGGCTGCTCTTGAAGTCCTGACCTCGAGTGATCCACTTGCCTCGGCCTCCCAAACTGCTGGGATTATAGGCATGAGCCACCGTGCCTGGCCAATAGACTGCTTAATATGAACCTTCCTTGCATTCCTGGAATGAATCACACTTAGTCATGATGTATTTTTGTTGTTGGCATTAAACTCTAATAATTAAAAAAGAAATAAATTTTAGGCCAGGCATGGTGACTCATGCCTGTAGTCCCAGCACTTTGGAAGGCTGAGGCGGGAGGTTGGCTTGAGCTCAGGAGTGTGAGACCAGCCTGGGCAACATGATAAAACCGCGTCTCTATAAAGTATACAAAAATTAGCTGGGCATGGTGGCTTGTGCCTATAGTCCCAGCTACAGGAGGCAGAGGTTGGAGGATTGCTTGAGCCTGGGAGGTCGAGGCTGCAGTGAGCCGTGATTGCACCACTGCACTCCAGCTTGGGTGACAGAGTGGGACCCTGTCTCAAAACAAAACAAAAATGAAAGCAAAAACAAATTTTTATTGTATACGTTTAGGGTATACAACATGATGTTATAGGATACATTCAGATAGTAAAAAGGTTTCTATGGGAAAGCAAATTAACATACCTGTTATCTCAGATTGCTACCCACTTTTCTGAGGCAAAAGCAGCTAAAATATATGCATTTAGCGTGAACCTATATTTAGGCCAATGTTATTATCTATAGTCCTCATGTACCTAGAGCTCTAAACTTATTCATTTTTACATCTTATTGTTAAGTGAGATTAGACTTTTTCTGTGAAATATTTGTAGGTTTTGGTATTAAAATATTTTTACATGTGTATCCTTTACTGTCTAGAATACTACCATTGCAAATAATCTGATCTTTAGAACTTTAGTTAGAACTTTCCTGTGAAGCCATTTGCACCTGGTGATTGTTTTAGGGGTCATTGGAGACTCACTTTGATGACTTTATTTCCTCAGTGACAGTGTCCTATTTGGACTTTATATCTCTATTGTGATCGGTTTTGGTAAATTATATTTTCCGAGGAAGTTATTCACTTTATCTTTGAAAAATTATTTATATAGGTTTGTACATACTAATCTCTCATGATTTAAAAATTTCCTGTCACGAATATTTCTTCTTTGAAATTTCTTATTTTGTATACTTACATTTTCCCCTACTTCTTTTTAATTGATAAATTAAAAATATATTAATTTTTATTTAATAATTAATTTCTGCTTTTATTCTTTTGAATGTTTTCCTTATTTTTTACTTGTTTATTTCATTTTCCTTTCTCTAATTAGTTGAGTTGGGTATTAAATAACTTATTTTCATTTTTATCCTTATTGATATAGTTATTTAAGGATATATAGATTTTTTTTTCTTTAAAAGCACTACTTTATTTGGATTTCTAGATACTAGTGACTAGTATCTAGTACTGTCATTATTGGAGTTTTCTAGAAATTTTGCAATTTCAGTTTGCATTTCCCTCGACCTGAGTTGTTTAATAAAGAGTTTTAAAACATTTCCAGGTAAAAGGCATTATTTCAAACAGTTTGTCAGTAATTTATAGTTTCATTGTATTGTGGTTATAAGCTTTTGACATTTCTATTTTTGCAATTAATTTAGATTTTCTTTGTAGCTTAAAATATGCTCTCTTGTCATAACTGATCTATATGTACCTGAGAAGGAGATTATCAGGATATAGGCTTGAATATATAGTTGTTAGATATATTTTTTGATCGATTCAGGTTTTCTATATCCTTGCTAAGTATTTCTCCCTTAATTTGTCTAAGTCTGAGGGAGGTATTTTAAATTTTCTTATTATTAGTGTGAGTTTGTCTATTTTTCCTTTTGTCTTCTATAATTTCTGCTTTGTGAAAGTTGTTGCTGTATTATTTTGTGTATACAGATTAACAACAATAACGTCATTATACATTATAGCTTTTAGCATTATAAAGTATCCTTCTTTATCTTGTCTAGTGCTTTTAGTTCTAAATGATAGCATATTTGACCATGACACCTGTTTTCATTTTATCTTTGCCATTTAAAATTAATTTTTTTTACTTTTTAATTTGGTCTTTCTGATTACTTAGTTTTGTATGTGTTTCTTGAAAAAACAGAGAGTTGTATTTATTTTGTTAACAGTTTTTTTGAGTGGGTGCATTTAACCTATATACATTTATTGATATTAGTGGTAGGTTTTATGTCAATAGTCATATTTTTTGCATTGCATTTACTATAAACACATGAAGTCCTTTACTCTTTGGCTTCCTGGTGTGGAAACCTAACCTAAACCAGCTTAAACAAAAATGTAGGACTTTTTGGAAGCTCATTAGGATGGCTCATGGAAGATAAGGTGGAACTAGAAACCAGGGCAGCAGATGGAAGAAATATTAATAGCCGGGTTGACAGAAACTTGGGGTGAAGCAGAGAAGAGATGGTGGGGGTAGGATGCAGAGACAGTGGTTGGGACTGAGACGGTGGATGGGTGGGCACCTGTGGAAAACCACCAGGGGAGCTTTCAGACTATTGAAGAAATGCCCAGTGCATTTTAAGAAGATTATCTTATGTGTGATTTTAAAAAAATATTTAAAGATTTGACACAGAAAATGAATATTCAATGATGTTATCACACTTTTTTGAATAGATTTTTTTATTGTGGCAAAATATACATTACATAAAATTTATCATAACTTTTTTTTTTTTGAGACAGGGTCTCACTCTGTGTCGCCCAGTCTGAGTGCAGTGACACAATGATGGTTCACTGCAGCCTTGACCTCCTGGGCTCAAGTGATTCTCCTACCTAGCCAAGTAGCAGGGACTATAGGCACGTGCCACCTGCCTGACTAATTTATTTTTAATTTTTGTGGAGATGGGGGTCTTGCTCTGTTGCCCAGGCTGGTCTTGAACTCCTGAACTCAAGCAATCCTCCCTCCTCAGCCCCCCAAATTGCTGGGATTACAGGCATGTGACACCACACCTGGCATCATCTTAACCATTTTTAGATGTACAGACTTTTAGTACATTCACGCTATTGTGTGACCATCACCACCATATAGCTCTAGAACTCTTTTTATCAACCCAAACCTGAACACTAAACACTAACTCCCTATTCCTGGCCTCCCTCTAGCCCCTTGTAATCACTATTTGACATTCTGTCTCTATGAATTTCACTGTCCTAGGTGCCAAGATATAAGTGGAATCCTACAATATTTGTCCTTTTGTGACTGGCTTATTTCCCTTAGCATAATGTCCTCAAGATTCCCTCATGTTGTAGCATATGCCAGAATTTCATTCCTTTTTAAAGCTGAATAATATTCCATTGTATGTATATACAACATTTTGTTTATCCATTCTTCCATTCAACTGTCGATGGACATTTGGGTTGCCTTCTCCTTTTGGCTATTGTCAGTAATGCTACTACAAACATGGGTGTACAAAATCTGTTCACATTCCTGCTTTCAGTACTTTGGGGTCTATACCCAGAAGTGAAATTTCTGGATCACATGGTGATTCTATGTTTTCTTTTTTTCTTTTTCTTTTTTTTGAGACGGAGTCTCCCTCTATTGCCCAGCCTGGAGTGCAGTGGCTCGATCTCAGCTCACTGCAAACTCCACCTCCGGGGTTCAAGCGATTTTCTTGCCTCAGCCTCCCGAGTAGCTGAGATTACAGGCATCCGCCACCATGCCTGGCTAATTTTTGTATTTTTAGTAGAGATGGGGTTTCACCATGTTGGCCAGGTTGGTTACGAACTCCTGACCTCAAATGATCCACTGGCCTCGGCCTCCCAAAGTGCTGGGATTACAGGCGTGAGCCACCACGCCCGGCCTCTATGTTTAATATTTTAAGGAACCCCCATTCTTATGCACAATCTTAAGCTGTTGGGTCTATTGGACTTTCCAAGTTTCCAAACTTTCAAAGTCTGCTAAACACATTAATGCCTATGTTACCCATGACACCTCTCTCTCTCTCAAGCTCTACATCCAGTCCTTCATTATTGATGTTACCTTAGAAATAGCTCCCTCTGGCCAGGTGCAGTGGCTCACGTCTGTAATCTCAGCACTTTGGGAGGCCGAGGTGGGTGGATCACTCGAAGTCAGGAGTTCGAGACCAACCTGGCCAACATGGTGAAACTCCATCTCTACCAAAAAATACAAGAAATTAGCTGGACATGGTGGTGGGTACCTGTAATCCTAGCTACTCAGGAGGCTGAGGCAGGAGAATTGCTTGATCCCAGGAGGGTGGAGGTTGCAGTGAGCCGAGATTGTGCCACTGCATTCCAGCCTAGGTGACAAGAGCGAACCTCCGTCTCAAAAAAAAAAAAAAAAAAGAAATAGCTCCCTCCTCAATCTGTGCACTTTCTTTCCATCTCCACCATCACTATGGTTGTCTGAATGGTCTTTATCTCTCTCTGGGCCACTTCACATCCACTATTGTTTCTCTACAATCTGCTGTTCACACTGCAGCCATGGTATAAAATATATGCCATATGATTCCTCTGTAGTCTAAGAACAGGCAAAATTATTTTATGGTGAGAAAAATAAAAACAGTGGTAATTGTGGGTGGGGGTGTTGGAGGTTGATTGGAAAGGATTGACAGAACTTTCTGAGGAGATGAACTATTCTGTATCTTATTTGCATATTGGTTATACTGGTAATTACATTTGCAATACTCAAATACTCATTGATTTGTACATGTACCTTTTTTTTTCTTTTTCTTTTTTTTTGAGACGGAGTCTGGCTCTGTTGCCCAGGCTGGAGGGCAGTGGCGCAATCTCGGCTCACTGCAAGCTCCGCCTCCTGGGTTCACGCCATTCTCCTGCCTCAGCTTCCTGAGTAGCTGGGGCTACAGGCGCCCACCACCACACCCAGCTAATTTTTTGTATTTTTAATAGAGACAGGGTCTCACCGTGGTCTCTATCTCCTGACCTCGTGATCCGCCCGCCTCGGCCTCCCAAAGTGCTGGGATTACAGGCGTGAGCCACCATGCCTGGCCACCTTTTTTTTTCTTGAAAATTATAGCCATGCCTTTCATCACTCCTTAACCCACCCTAGACTCTCCCTCCCACCAACACCTGAAATTCCTTGCTGTCTTTGCTTTGCTCTCAAGTGAAAGACCACATGTTTGCCTTGACCTGCATGCCACAGCCCACCTACAGCTCCTCCCCTGTCTCTCATGGCACTTGCCCTCTTTCTGCATACTGCTCATGTGGCACTCTTTGGCTTCCTTGGCTCCCTCTTCCACGGGGCCTTAGGATATGCGATTCCCTCTGCCTGGTATTCTTTTCTGCCTTCTCTTCGCTGAGTCAATTCCTATGTATCCCTTAGAATTCAAGGATATGTCATTGACCCAGGAAAGTCTTCTCTGACCCGCCAGGCTGTAAGGTGCTCTCCAGCCTTATGGACAGCTCTTTTGTTCTTATGACTCTATGATTCTGTATCAAGTTGTATCATTATTTGACTCCTGTCCATCTTTTCTACTGTAAGCTGCATGACAGCATGTCTGAGTTCACTCATCAGTCTGTCCTCAGTGCCTAGCATAGTTGCTGAGTACATGGTAAATGCCCAACAAATGTTTGTTTGGAAGACTGAAAGACAGACAAACGGAAAGAAGGAAGAGAAGAAAGAAAGAGAGGAAGGCAGAAGAAAGAATGATACATAAATAAATAAAATTTGGAGAAGTCAAAGAAAAACATTGTGCTGCATGTTTGAGGGAGAAACAAATGGAGTGGGATGTGAGTGAAACCCAGAAGACACAGGGCATTTGAGCAAAGGTGTTCTGCGAGAATCTAGGGCTGAAGGAATTCACAGAAATCTTAGAGAGGGATTGGATTCCCCATAGAGCCCAAAAGAGGAAGTATGAGTCAATTCTATCTGAATTCAAAGGACGAGGTGACCCTTGCAGGGCGATTATCTGGGTGGCCTTGAGCTGATTTAGTTTCTCCCCTGCACCTGTCTCATTTGTAGTTCTCGAATATAACTGTAGAATGTGTTGGCAATGCAACATCCTGAGATAAGGGGGAATTGACTGGAACAGCCCAGGCTCTATTAAGTCCCCCCTGGAGAACAGGAATGCTCTTCAACACCTTAGCCCAGTATGTCATGTTACCCAGAGGTATATAATCCGGGACAGGCTGCCATTTGGGGTTCCTCAGCTGTGGTACAAGTGTGCCATGTGAAGATAAGACTCCATCTACCCCAGGCAGCTTTTCTAAGCTTGGGGGGACCAGGTCACAGTAAATGCTAGGCTTCTGTCATCCCTTGCTGTCTATCTGTAAGTAATGAACTTGCTTCTTGTCACTTGTATATGAATGTATTCTGTCTCACTGACTCAGACAAGTTGGGAACTAGTGCATGGTGAACCTACTTCACAACCATCCAATGAGGATACACATGCCGGTGAAGTTCTCAGTAGGGAGCAGCCTCAAAATAAATGTTAATGCCCTTTCTCCCTTCTTTCTCCATTGGGTGATGGCCTTAAGTTGCATTGTGGTACCCTTACTCTTTTGTTGGTCTTTGTTCATCTTTCTCTTGCCCATCAAAAACAGAAAGAAAAAGAGAACATGTTACCTGGCTGTTCTTTTTTTTTTTTTTTTTTAACTTTTAAGATCAGGGGTACATGTGCAGGATGTGCAGGTTTGTTACATAGATAAACATGTGTCATGGGGATTTGTTGTACAGATTATTTCATCACCAGGCATTAAGCCTAGTACCCATTAATGATTTTTCCTGATTTTCTCCCTTCTCCCAACCTCTGCTCTCTAGTAGTCCCCAGTGTGTATTGTTCTCCTCTATGTGTCCATGTGTTCTCATCATTTAGCTCCCACTTATAAGTGAGGACATGTGGTATTTGGTTTTCTCTTATTGCATTGGTTTGTTAAGGATAATGACCTCCAGCTCCATCCATGTCCCTGCAAAGGATGTGATATTGTTCCTTTTTAAGGCTGCATAGTATTCCATGGTGTATATGTACCACATTTTCCTCATCCAGTCTATCATTGATGGACATTTGGGTTAATTCCATGTCTTTGCTATTGTGAATAGTGCTGCAATGAACATATTCGTGCATATGTCTTTATAACAGAACAATTTATATTCCTTTAGGCATATACCCAGTAATGGGATTGCTGGGTCGAATGGTATTTCTGTCTGTAGGTCTTTGAGGAAGCACCACACTGTCTTCCACAATGGTTGAACTAATTTACACTCCCACCAACAGTATAAAAGCATACTGTTTTTTCTTCACAACCTTGCCAGCATCTATTGTTTTTTGACTTTTTTAATAATAGCCATTTTGACTGGTATGAGATGGTGTCTCATTTTGGTTTTGATTTGCATTTGTCTAATGATCAGTGATGTTGACCTTTGTTTCATATGATTGTTGGCTACATGTATATCTTGTTTTGAGAAGTGTCAGTTCATGTCCTTTGCTCACTTTTTTATGGGGTTTTTTTTTCTTATGAATTTGTTTGTTTCTTATAGATGCTGGATATTACACCTTTGCCAGATGCATAGTTTGGATAAATTTTCTACCATTCCATAGGTCATCTGTTTACTCTGTTGATGGTTTCTTTTGCTGTGCAGAAGCTCTTTAATTTAATTAGATCCCATTTGTCAAATGTTGCTTTTGTTGCAATTGCTTTTGGTGATTTCATCATGAAATCTTCACTCATGCCTATGTCCTTAATGGTATTACCTAGGTTTTCTTCTAGGGTTTTTATAGTTTTCGGTTTTAAATTTAAGTTTTTAATCCATCTTGAGTTTGTTCTTGAATATGGTGCAAGGAGGGGGTCCATTTTTAATTTTCTGCATATGACTAGCCAGTTCTCCCAGCACAATTTATTAAATAGGGATTTTTTCCCTATTGCTTGTTTTTGTCAGGCTTGTTAAAGATTAGATTGTTGTAGGTGTGTAGTCTTATTTCTGTGTTCTCTATTCTGTTCCATTGGTCTATGTATCTGTTATTCTACTATGCTGTTTTGGTTATTGTACCCCTGTAGTGTAGTTTGAAGTCAGGTAGCATGCTGCCTCCAGCTTTGTTCTTTTTGCTTAGGATTGTCTTGGCTATTTGGGCTTTTCTTTTGGTTTCATATGAATTTTTAAATCGTTTTTTTTTCTAGTTCTGTGAAGAATGTCAATGGTAGTTTAATGGGAATAGCATTGAATCTATAAATTGCTTTGGGCAATATGGCCATTTTCATGCTATTGATTCTTTCTATCCATGAGCATGGAATGTTTTTCCATTTGTTTGTGTCATCTCTGATTTCTTCGAGCAGTGGTTTGTGGCTCTCCTTGTAGAGGTCCTTCACTTCCCTTGTTAGCTGTATTCCTAGGTATTTATTCTTTTCGTGGCAATTGTGAATGGGAGTTCATTCACGATTTGGCTCTCAGCTTGCCTGTTGTTGGTGTATAGGAATGCTAGCAATTTTTGCACATGGATTTTGTATCCTGAGATTTTGTGAAGTTGCTTATCAGCTTAAGAAACTTTTGGACTGAGACAATGGTATTTTCTAGATATAGGATCATGTTGCCTGCAAACAAAAATAGTTTGACTTCCTCTCTTCCTATTTGAATGCCCTTTATTTCTTTATCTTGCCTGATTGCCCTGGCCACAACTTCCAATCTATGTTGAATAGGAGTGGTGAGAGAGGGCATTCTTTTGTGCCAGTTTTCAAGGGGAATGCTTCCAGCTTTTGTGCATTCAGTACGATATTGGCTGTGGGTTTGTCATAAATAGCTCTTATTATTCTGAGCTATGTTCTTCAACATCTAGTTTATTCGGAATTTTTAACATGAAGAAATGGCAAATTTAGCAAAGCCTTTTCTACGTCTATTGAGATAATCTTTTTTTTCTTTTAGATGGAGCTTTGCTCTTGTTGCCCAGGCTGGAGTGCAGTGGCATGATCTCGGCTAACTGCAACCTCTACCTCCTGGGTTCAGGTGATTCTCCTGCCTCAGCCACCTGAGTAGTTGGGACTACCAGTGCCCACCACCATGCCCAGTTACTTTTTGTATTTTTAGTAGAGATGGGATTTCACCATGTTGGCCAGGCTGGTCTTGAACTCCTGATCTCTGGTGATCTGCCTGCCTCGGCTTCCCAAAGTGCTGGGATTACAGGTGTGAGTCACCATGCCTGGCCATCATCCATTATGCGTCTTTTTGTTTTTGGTCTTGTCTTCTGATTATGTGATGAATTACATGTATTAATTTGCGTATGTTGAACCAACCTTGCATCCTGGGGATGAGGCCCACTTGGTTGTGGTGGATAAGCTTTTTGATGTGCTGCTGAATTCAGTATTTTGTTGAGGATTTTTGCATCAATGTTCATCAAGGATATTGGCCTGAAGTTTTCTTTTTTTGTCATATCTCTGCCAGGTTTTGGTATCAGAATGATGGTGGTCTCATAGAATGAGTTAGGGAGGAGTCCCTTCTTTTCACTTTTTTGAAATAGTTTCAGTAGAAATGGTACTAGCTCCTCTTTGTACATCTGGTAGAATTCAGCTGTGAAATTCTCTGGTCCCGGGCTCTTTTCGGTTTGTAGGCTATTTATTACTGCCTCAATTTCAGAACTCCTTATTGGTCTGTTCAGGGATTCAGTTTCTTGCTGGTTCAGTCTTGGGAAGGTTTATGTGTCCGAGAATTTATCCATTTCTTCTAGATATTCTAGTTTGTGCGCATAGAGGTGTTTATAATATTCTTTGATGGTTACTTGTATTTTTGTGGGTCAGTGGTAATATCCTCCTTATCATTTCTGATTATGTTTACTTGAATCTTCTCTTTTTTCTTATTTATTAGTCTAGCTAGTGGTCTATTTTATTTTATTTTATTTTTTCAAAAAAGCAGCTCCTGGATTTGTTGATCTTTTGAAGGGTTTTTCATGTCTCTCTTTCCTTCAGTTCAGCTCTGAGTTTGGTTACTTCTTGTCTTCTGCTAGCTTTGGGGTTTGTTTGCTCTTGGTTCTCTAGTTCTTTAGTTGTGATGTTAGGTTGTTCACTTGAGATCTTTCTAGTTTTTTGATGTGAGTATTTAGTGCTATAAATTCCACCTCTTAACACTGCCTTAGCTGTGTCCCAGAGATTCTGGTATGTTTTATCTTTGTTCTCATTAGTTTCAAAGAACTTCTGGATTTCTGCTTTAATTTCATTATTTACCCAAAAGTCATTCAGGAGCAGGTTGTTCAATTTCCACGTAGCTGTATGGTTTTGAGTGAATTTCTTAGTCTTGAATTCTAATTTGATTGCGCTGTGGTCCAAGAGACTGTTACGATTTCAGTTCTTTTGTGTTTGCTGCAGCGTTTTTACTTCTGATTATGTGATCAATTTTAGAGTAAGTGCCAAGTGGTGATAAGAAGAATGTATATTCCATTGTTTTTGGGTGGAGAGTTCTGTAGATGTCTATCAGGTCCATTTGATACAGTGCTGAGTTCAGGTCCTGACTATCTTTGTTAATTTTCTGTCTTGATGATCTATCTAATATTGTCAGTGGGGTGTTAAAATCTCCTACTATTATTGTGTGGTAGTCTAAGTCTCTTTGACAGTCTCCAAGAACTTGCTTTATGAATCTGGGTGCTCCTGTATTGGGTGCATATATATTTAGGATAGTTACTTCTTGTTAAATTACATAATTACCATTATGTAATGCTCTTCTTTGTCTTTTTTGGTCTTTGTTGCTTGAAAGTCTGTTTTGTCAGAAATTAGGATTGCAAAAAAACTCCTGCTTTTTTTCTATTTTCCATTTGCTTGGTAAATTTTTTTCCATCCCTTTATTTTCAGCCTATGTGTGTCTTTGCATGTGAAATGGGTCTCTTGAAGACAGCATACCATTGGGTCTTGATTCTTTATCCAGCTTGCCACTCTGTGTCTTTTAATTGGAGCATTTAGCCCATTTACATTTAAGGTTAGTATTGTTATGTGTGGATTTGATCCTGTCATCATGATGCTAGCTGGTTATTTTGCAGACTTATTTTTGTGGTTGCTTCATGGTGTCACTGGTCTGTGTGCCTCAGTGTGTTTTTGTAGTGGCTAGTAATGATTTTTCCTTTCCACATTTAGTGCTTTCTTCAGGAGCTCTTTTAAGGCAGGTCTGGTGGTAACGAATTTCCTTGGCATTTGCTTCTCTGAAAAGGATCTTATTTCTCCTTCGCTTATGAAGCTCAGTTTGGCCAGATATGAAATTCTGGGTTGGAATTTGTGTTCTTTAAGAATGTTGAATATTGGTTCCATCTCTTTTGGCATGTTGGATTTCCACTGAGAGGTCCACTGTTAATCTGGTGGGCTTCCCTTTGTAGGTGACCTGGTCTTTCTCTCTGACTGCCCTTAACATTTTTTTCTTTCATTTCAACCTTGGAGAATCTGATGATTATGTGTCTTGGGGATGATCTTGTGGAGTATCTTATTGGGGTTCCCTGCATTTCCTGAATTTGAATGTTGGCCTGTCTAATTAGGTTGGGGAAGTTCTCCTGGATGATATCCTGAAATATGTTTTCCAAATTGGTTCCATTCTCCCAATCTCTTTCAGGTACCCTAGTTGGTCACAGATTCAGTCTCTTTATATAATCCCATATTTCTTGAAGGTTTTGTCCATTCCTTTTCATTCTTTTTTTTCTCTATTCTTATCTGCTTGTCTTATTTCAGAAAGCCAGTCTTCAGGCTCTGAGATTCTTTCCTCTGCTTGGTCTATTCTGCTATTGATACTTGTGATTACATTGTGAAGTTTGTGTAGTATATTTTTCAAGCTCTGTCAGGTCAGTTATGTTCCTTTCTGTAATGGCTATTTTGGCTGTTAGCTCCTATACTGTTTTATCATGATTTTTACCTTCCTTGCATTGGGTTACAATGTGCTCCTTTAGCTCAGTGAAGTTTGTTTTTATCCATTTTCTGAAGCTTACTTTGTCATTTCGGCCATGTCATCCTCAGCCCAGTTTGGAACCCTTGCTGGAGAGGTGTTAGGGTAATTTGGAGGAAAGAGGGAACTCTGGCTTTTTGAGTTTTCAGCATTTTTATGCTGATTTCTTCTCATTTTTGTGGGCTTACCTACTTTCAATCTTTGAGGTTGCTGACCTTTTGGATGAGTTTTTTGCGTGTGTGTGTTTTTGTTGTCGTCTGTCTTTCTTGTAACAGGCTGGTCAGTTTTCTGTAGGGCTCCTCCAGTTTGCTGGGGGTCCACTCCATACTCTAGTCACCTCAGATATTCCAGTACCTGGAGGTATCACCAGTGAAGGCTGCAAAACAGCAAAGATGTCAGCCTGCCCCTTCCTCTGGGAGCTCCATCCCAGGGGGGTATGGACCTGTTGCTGGCCTTAATGCACCTATAGGAGATGGCTGGAGATCCCAGTTGAGATGTCCCACCCAGTTAGTAGAATGAGATCAGGAACCCTCTTAAAGAAGTGGTCTGACTATATTTTGGTAGAGCAGCTGTGCTGCATTGGGGAATCCCTTCAGCTCCCCATTGGTTTGGGCTCTCCAAGACTGAAACTCCCAAATAGCAAAGGTGGCGGGCCGCCCCATTCCCCAGGCACTGTGCCCCAGGGAGAAATTAGAACTCTTTTGGCTGTAGAACATGGCTGGGGGTAGCTGGAGGGCCTGGCTGGGAGGTCCCACCCAGTGCAGTGGAATGGATCAAGGTCCCGTTTAAAGCAGCAGCCTGGCCATGCCTCTGCAAAGCAGCTGTTGTGTGCTAGGGTATTGCCTCCACTTCAGTTGGTTTGGGCTCTCCAAAGCCCGCAATCTGGAATGGCTGAGTTGCCCAAACAGCAAAGGTGGTGGCCCGCCCTCCCTGCAGGCACACTATCCCATGGAGAAATCAGAACTCTTGACCAGTCCTTGGATATGGGCGGGGGTGGCTGGAAACCCTGGCTGGGAGGTCCTGCCCAGTGAGGAGAAATGGATCTGGGTCCTGTGTAAAGCAGCCTGGCTACGTTTTGGTAAAGCAGCTGTGCTGTGTTGCGGAATCCCTTTCTCCTCTGGTCCATTTGAACTCTCCAAAGCCCACAGGCTGGAAAGGCTGAGTTGTCCAAACAGCAAAGAGGGGGAGCTCCCTCCCATTTCAGGTAGGCACTACCCTGTTGCTGGTGGCTGGTTGGAATTCCATGCCAGTTGGTCTTTTTTTGTGAGGTGCCATGGAAGTGGGGCCTGCAGACTGACGCTGCTTGGCCCCCTGGATTCAGCCCCCTTCCTAGGGGTATGTACAGACTTTTTGCCATGCCCGAGTTGCAGTCACCTTTGCCGGGGATCCTGGGGCTGCAGTATATAAAGCTTCTGGGTTTCTGTGCATGCCTGAGCAGCTACTCTTCCAAGACTCCACACAGCTCTGTGTGTCAGACCCAAGGCCCTGGTGGAGTGGGTTCATGAGGGGACCTCCTGGTCCATGGTTGCAGAGATCTATGGGAGAAGTGTGGTTTCCTTGAGTTGCACATTCACTCACCACTTCCCTTGGCTGGGGGTGGGGGTTTCCCTGGCTCCGTGTCACTTCCGGGTGAGCCATTGCCCTGCCCTGCTTTCCTCCATTCTACATGGGTCAAGCTGTTTCCCTGATTAATCCCAATATGAGTACCTGGGTGTTTCAGTTGAAGGTGCTGTATTTACTTGTCCCTTTTGTTCCTTTCTGTGAGTGCCATGCACTGTAGCTGCTTCTAACCAGACATCTTGGCCCCCAGTCTGGCTGTTCTTCTTTTGCACAAAAACTTGACACATGCGTAGAATGTGTAATGACCACATGTACCACATAAATATGTACAAATGTTATATATCATAAAAAATCCATTAGAAAATACTTGCTACTATTTCTGCTCATCCAGGAAAAGAACCACATTAGTGGTCTTAAAAACTTGTGGGAAGCAGACAGGGATGTACATCACTATCAATCAACCAACCAACTATTGCTAAGCTATTAATTATTTTAAATCCTCTTCTTTAAAAAAAAAAAAATCGATAACCAGCCAGGCACAACGGCTTATGTCTGTAATCCCAGCACTTTGGGAGGCTGAGGTGGGTGGATCACTTGAGTTGAGGAGTTAGACCAGTGTGGATGATGTGGCAAGAGCTTGTCTCTACAAAAAATGTTTTAAAAAACTATCTGGGTGTCGTGGCGCATGCCTGTGGTCCCAGCTATTTGGGAGGCTGAGGTGGGAGGATTGCTTGAGCCCAGGAGGTCAAGGCTGCAGTGAGACATGTTCATGCCACTGCCTTCCACCCTGGGCAACAGAGCAAGACCGTGTCACTTAAAAAAGGAAATTAATGACCACTTTATGTTGACGACTTATTTGCTTTATTTAGTTGTTTTACATTTGACTTTCTGTCAGATACTTCTTTTTTTAATTTATTTTTATTTATTTATTTATTTATTTATTTATTTTTAACTTTTTTTTTTTTTTAAACTGTTCAGAAAAATATCCTTCCCTGTTAGGAAGTATCTGTCAGATACTTCTTAACAGGGAAGGACATTTTTCTGAACAGTTTAACCACAGTCTAAAACAGGGTAGCTTTGAAACTGGTTTAGTGGTTTTCTTGTGCTGGTTACATAGGTTATTAGCTGACATTACTGGCACCCAGACTCGGGGGTCCCTTTTAGAGTTCAAGGCAAATGTCTACAAGGCCATTTCTTGAGTTAGGCCCTTGACTCCCCATTTACCTTGAAAAGGTGGAAGGGCTTCCATGCAGACCTTGATTGTCTGGGCCAGTGGTGCTGGAACCAGAGGTGATGTTGCCCTCTGTGGGACATTTGGCAATGTCTGGAGACATCTTTGGTTGCTGCAGCTTGGGGGAGGGGTACTACAGGCACCTGCTGCTAAAAATCCTACAATGCACAGGATAGCCTCTCACAACTAAGAACTATCTAGCCTGAGATGTTAAGAATGCCATGGTTGAAAACCCTGCTCTAGACCTGATGTGCGTGTGTGCTGTGAGGGGTCAAGGCCAGGAGTCCTGGCTCACTGTGTTCTTAGGGCTTCAACGTGAGAAGGCAGGTAGTACCCATAAATACTGACTTTGCGATAAGACACATGATGATATTAAAGAAGGATTATGAGCCTCTCAGGTCAGCATGAAAGAACTTTCTATTCTTAGTTGAAAACAAAACACGAAAACTACGAAAACCACCACTGTGGGGCTTTAAGGCAGGTCCACACAGAAAAACAAAACCAATGTAAAAGTCAACCCAATTCCATCACCCATCTCCCTATTTGACTAGGCTATCTTTTGTTTAAGGGAGTGTCTAGACAATTATGTATGCAGTTATTTTTCCACTGTGTGGGACATTTTGGTTCTAAAGTAATGATGTTTAATTACTCTTAAGGCACTATGCTAATTTCTAAGTGAGGTGTATTGAAAATTTGGCTGTTTACTCTTAGCAAACATGATTTGCAAGCATTCTCAGTGATGTTATTTCAGATAGAGCTCATTAAATTCTGGCTGAATAACAGAACTGTCAGTGCAGTGGAACCACCTTACCAGTTCTTTGATGTACTCAGATGCTTTGTTTAATGAAAAACATGCCCATTTCAGCCTAAATGCCTGTATTTGACCTTCCCTTTACAAGTGTGGCCAGGTCCCTAGATTTAGAGATTACCTGTGGCAAGGGTAGTTATTTTTATGTTAGCATTTGACCTTTAGTGCTCACCCAGCTAAGGGACAGGTCTCCAAATACACTCATGCCCTTTGCACAAGTGTCTAGGTATGTGAGTTGATATAGTTTGGATATTTGTCCCCACCCAAATATCATGTTGAATTGTAATCCTCAGCGTTGGAGGTGGGGCCTGGTGGGAGATGTTTGGATCATTGAGGCAGATCGCTCATGGCTAGGTGCTGTCTTCGTGGCTGTGAGAGCTGGTCATTTAAAAGTGTGTGGCATGTGATACCCCTGCCTCCCACAATCACCTGCATTCCCTCTCTCTCGCTCCTGCTTTTGCCATGTGATGTGCTTGCCCCCCTTCACTTTTTGCCATGACTGGAAGCTTCCTGAGGTCCTCACCAGAAGCAGATGCTGCCATGCTTCCCATATAGCCTGCAGAACTGTGAGCCAATTAAACTTATTTTCTTATAAATTACCCAGTCTCAGGTATTTATTTAAAGCAGTGCAAGAACTGCCTAATACATGAGCGCAGAGTGTGGGGTGGAGAATAGGCAGTGTCAGGCCCTTGTTCTCCTGTAGGACCCTCTTGAGATTCCCATTACTGTTGGCTTTGCTACCTCTTCTTGGCATTTGATGACCCAGTTGATTGACTGTTTAGTATCCCATTTCCTCTGCCTTCAAAGAAAGACCAGGACGAGGACCACTGCTGTTGATGTAACTTAGCCTCTGTTCTTTCCACTATAGGTGCTGTCATCACTCCCTTCTCTCCCACTCCAAGTCAGAAATCCTGAAAGCCAGGTAAGGATTCCTTGCTAAACATAAACACAGCTTTCCAAGTCAAACTCTGATGGCTTGACTTCAGCCAGCACATTTGGTTATTGGGCTTCAACTTCCAGTTTGCTCAGGGCTGTCATGGGTCCTTAACTGAGAGAGTCTGGTGGAATCTCATGCCAACTGGAGGCTCTGCCATTTTCAGAGTTGACCCTAGGTCAGCAAAACATTTCAAGTACACACTGTCTCAGGCACGTATAGCTCTATCTATTCAGCACTCACTTTGATTACTAGCTTTCTGGCACCTCAATCCTCATAGATTATTGCTTCAGTCAATCAACCTTCCTGTAGTTTTCTCCAGTTAGGATTTGTTTCTTCCTTCCCTCCTGGTCCAGTTCTCACTTTTTGGATCAGACCCAGGACTCTCTCTTTGTATTTCCCCAGCAAGCATTCCATGGACAGCAGAATATGCTCAGCCTGGCTCAAAACTACATTTTCAGCAGGTGCCATCCCCCATATCTTCTGCCTCCATCCTTCTGCCTTTACCAAGCTTCCTACAGAATGTATGATTTTATGAATCTCTGTAAATAGGTAATCTAGATAAGAGCTCCACCTCCAAGCAGCCCAGCGTAAGTCAATATTGCACGCAGCAAAATATATCCAGCAGCCAAGAGCAATTTTAAGAGTTGCCGTCACACTCTCCTTAGTGTATATTAACAGGGATCCAGTTAGTAGCCACAGAAATAGTTCTTAAAAGTTACCTTTCCTGGAGATAATGGGTAGTTACTGGAATCTGGAATGGGGAGATGGGTGCAGAGGGCTGCCTGACACACCTGGGAGTGGTGATGGCTTCGGGCTGTTCCGGGTGTTGTATTTAATTTTTGCTTTCACCTTTGTAGATAGTCTCTTTCTTAGGCTGTCTTCAAATGGACCCATTTGAGTGCATCATATGAGTCCTACCAGGACCCTGCTTGACACAGAGTTAATCACATTCTCATCTATGCCCCCGATATGGTTTGGCTCTGTGTTCCCATCCAAATCTCATGCCAAATTGTAATCCCCATGTGTTGAATGAAGGGCCTGGTGGGAGGTGATTGAATCAGGGGGATGGCTTCCCCCTTGCTGTTCTCGTGATATAATTCTCCCAAGATCTGGTTGTTTGAAAGTGTGTAGCACTTCCCCTTTCATATTTTCTCTCTCCTGGTCCACCATGGTAGGATGTTCTTGCTTCTCCTTTACCTTCCACCATGATTGTAAGTTTCCTGAAGCCTCCTAGGAAGGAAACTTAAAATCAGGCCTCCATGCTTCCTGTATAGCCTGCAGAACTGTGAGTCAATTAAGCCTCTTTTCTTCGTAAATTACTCAGTCTCAAGTCGTTCTTTATAGCAGTATGAGAATGGACTAATATACCCCACAGCAGCCTGTATACATCCCTGCTTCAGCAATACTGCTTCAGCAATACCACATTTTTTTGAAATCATCTATTTACAAGTCAGTCTTTCTGAGAAGATTGTGGGTTCCAGAGGGCAGGGATAGTATCTTGCTTACCATTCTACCTTGAAACCAAGGAAATATCTGGTGGTGTCTTTGTGAATATAGGAGATGAGGAGGTGAGTCTCTTCCTAGGCAGGTGAGAGAGAGAGTTCCCAAACAATCCTACCAGGCCTGTTCCATCCCTGAGCAGGGACCTCCCGCAAGCCAAGACTGGGAAGAACAGTAATTGAGACAAGGGGCCTGGCTTCCAGGCGCAGGCACCCGCTGGACTGCAGGCAGTACAGTGTGTGCATGCTGTAGATAAGATAAGAGAGAGATAAGTTATTTAAACTTTGTATGCCCAAATTTCCACATCTATAATATGGATATAATAGTCCCCTTCTTATAGGATTCTTGTATAAATTAAATGTAATACCACATACTTGGCATATGGTAAGTGCTTAGTAGTTGTTAGCTGAAAAATACATGAATAAGCCTGTGCAGTTTCAGTACAGAGCACACGCTGGGGCACCAGGAGGTCTGGGATTTCACAGGAGCTTTCTTTTATGACCATGAACAAGTCAGTCAGCTTCCCTGGGGTCTTAAGATGCCTCTAGCAGCAACTTTCCACTGACTTCTGAAGAGTTTTAGGTAAACTAATTCTTCATATATTTCTGCAATGGAACCATTCCTTTCATCTCCCTGCATTGGGAACTTGCACCCTGAGAACCCTGGGTGATGGATTCTGTCTTTTCCTCCACCCCTTCTTTGTTTCTCCCTTGGAGGCAGGGGCAGGGCACCTGTTTCATGGGTGAGGTTTGGAAAAATGCCATCACACATGTGTGTCCTTGCCTGAGCTTTTTTTTTTTGAGACAGAGTCTCCATTGCCCAGGCTGGAGTGCAATAGCACGATGTCAGCTTACTGTGGCCTCGACCTCCCACCTCAGCCTCACCAGCAGCTGGGACTACAGGTGTGTGCCACTGCATACAGCTAATTTTTTGTAGTTTTTTTGCAGAGATGGGTTTTTGCCATGTTGCCCAGGCTGATCTTGAACTTCTGGCCTCAGGCATTCCATCCACCTCAGCCTCCTGAAGTATTGGGATTACAGATGTGAGCTGCTGTGCCCAGCCTATTTCGAAATCTTGCTAGCACCTGCCTCCTCTCCTCTTCTCTGCCTCCTGCACACAATGAGCAACGTGGGGCAGGCTCTGTCCCTGCAAGGGCACGGTGAGGAGGCCCTAGGGGCAGCGTGAAGTTGTCTAGATCCTCTGCTTGCAGCTGGATGGGGAAAAAGCACTTTGCCCTTGGGTATAATTTCCATTTTCTAACCTCATCCAACTTTACCAGCAATAAATAGATATTTTGATTTCTATGAGATCGGTGTGTTCCACATTATGAAATGGAGAGGAGTGTAATTAACCACTGCCCTGAATCTTCAACATATGGTATACTGACTGGGAAACCCTAGCAAGAAACAGTAATGGCATGGTAACTAAAATCCTGCATGGTGAGATTTGATTGGCACAGCTTGGAAGGTTTAGTTAGACCACTTGGTATTTGTGGTCTGCAATAGTTTGTATCATGACTGATGTTTTTAGGTGTACAGTAGGTTGAAATAGGTGCTGGCTGAACAGGCTTCTTTCATATGAGTGGACCTCAATGGTCAGTTGGTTACCCAAGCAAGGCTTTGCCTTCTTTATCTTAGGTCAGGATGGACTTGTTTGGGACCTTAGCATGTAGAAGTCTAGTATCAGGCTGAAGTAGGTATTTCCTTCTCTGGGTCTCAGGACGATCTTTCTTAGGGAGCTGACACTGAGGAAGCAGCTTCACTCCTTGGGGACTTCAGAGTCCCACACGAAGAGGGCAAGGCCTTTGCCATCTCCTAGACTGTAGGGGAGGAGGTAGACCCTCATGGTGTTTTGCCCCAGTCCCTGGGGCACAAGGTTCAAGTGCACATGCATTGATTTCTAGCATTTACAGTTTGTGCACTGCTGAGGATTGGGGGTAAAAGGCAAATACTTTTTTTTTCTTGTTTCTGCCTTCCTCCTTTTTTTTCAGCTCTGGTTAAGGGATTGGCATCCAGGATAAATCAAATGTTGCTGAAACAGGAAAAGAGTGGGTGGAGAGGTTTTTTATACTCCCATCAGAGCAGAGAAGGTTAACTAAGGCATGAGAAATTAAAAGCTGAAAAGGCAAGATTTGGGGGAAAAGAACATGGTGGGAGGACATTGCCTCTCTTTGAGTTTCCATGGGAAGCCCAGGGCTGAGAGAGCTTCCACCTTCTGCCTGGTTGGGGAGGAGAAGGACTTGGGAGCACAGCTGCGCACTTGATGAGAGGTTTCTTCCAATTGAGCGAATGCTCGCTGGTCGTGAACTCTAGATGACCAGCATGGATGGGCCAGCATCCTGGCACAACTGAAACAAAGAAGGCTTTTTCTTTCCTTTCAGAATTTTTCTCTTTGCCCAAGAGGCCACTAAATCTCTACTGGATTGTTTTCCGACAATAGCAGTGTGGGTTTGGGTGACACTGGGCACCGCATCCTGAAAAATGAATGTCCCCTGGGACAACTGCTCTGGTATCTAAGGATGTTGGTGGCTAAGGCTGGTGCTCTGATACCTTTCTGTAGCCTATGGACACTTAGAGTCTAAAATATTGAGCCTGAAAGAGTTTGAACCACTCCAGGAAAAGAGCCCAGACTGTGAGCTGCTGACAGAGGCTTCTCTCTACTCAGGCTGTAACCTTAATGGCTGGGATTGACAGATTGAATTGAAGGATCAGCGAGCAAAAGAAAAGAAGCCATGAGAATTTACATGAACTTTAAGTTACGAGGGAAGGGAACTTATGTTTTTGGACTTGAACTTTTCTTGGGAAATTAGACATGAGAGGAGGTCCACCTTAGAGCACTATGTATATGATTGGCATTGTAATTCTTGGAGAAATTCTGTGTTGTCATTTGTATTTGTTACTTACTCTCTGAGCGGGCTATCTAGACAATATGGGTGTGCATAGTTTAAAATTAGAAATAGAATAGTGACTGCCATCTTGGCCTAACGTTCCTATGGCCTTTAGCTAATATGCTGTTTAGATCCATCCCGAGTTCTGGAATGGCTGCAAAAACTGAACTGCCTTCACTCCCAAAGGAGAGGTTGCTATTGGCAGAGGAGCCACACAGAAAGGAGGAGCAGGCCTGTCTTGATGAAAGTCTGGTGTCCCTCTTCTGTCCCATTTCTCAGGGGACACCAACGCTCCTGGTTGACCATGTGCTTCATTGTGAAGGCCATAGAACAGTCACCTTGAGTAAGGTAAACCATTGTTCCCTGACCAGCCTGGCTCCTGGGAACTTCCAGAGTTACGGAAGGGTTGAGGAGAAGGCACCGCTCTTCTTGTCCCCAGTGCCATTGGCACGGCTCACCTGATGATGAGGTTAGAATAGGGCATTGCCCCTGCAGAGCCTAATTTCCCCTCTCATTGGCCCTCTTTTTCTGGGCATTTTTCATGGCATTTTCTGGGAATTTTTCATGCATTCTTGTGTGTGGCAAGCCTAGCTTCTTGGTGAGGAGAGACACAGGTGTCCAGCTGTTCTCTGTGTAACTAGGAGTTACAGCTATTCTCTCTGTAACTAGGATTTCCCTCACGGGGAAGGAGAAGGAAGACTATTTTATCCTTGGAGCTAACTAGCAGCCATCAGACTGACACATTGATCGCCATCTGAATTCTGTGGCATCTCTCAATTGGTTAAAGCCCTAGAAAGAAGAGGAATGCTTTATTAGCACTCTACATTCCAGCACTTTATTCTATTCTCTTTCCAGTGGCTACGGGTGTCCCACAGAGCAATGCTAGAATCCCATGACCACAGACATGGTGTGGATTCATCCCCACCCCCTTCTTTGCATAGATTGTTCCTCTGCTGAGGGCCAAGAGCTTTGAGGACACGGAAAGCCTATCTTGTTGATGGGGCATTCTCAGCAGCTGGCTCAGTACCTGGTGCACTGTCAGCCCTCAATGGCTATTTGTGGAGTCCAGTTGTTCCTTAAAATTGCCAGAGAGGGAAATGCACTTAATCTTCCCTGGAAACACATTGCAAGGCACTGAAATTCTTCCAACTGCCCAACCTGAAATTCTAATGATTACACAATTTTTTTTTTCACATTCTGCTAACTCTTAAAAGAGTTTTTTGAGAACTCATTGGTTAATTAGAGAAAGAACTTCCCAGATGCAAAAATAGAGCGGGCTCCCTCGCTGTCCAATATGGCAGCCTCAGGAGCTGCGTGCAGTTACTCCTGATGGAGATGTGCTGCAAATAGAAAATGCACACACACTGGGGTTTGAAGACTTAGTAAAGAATGTAAAAGACTTAATTAATAGTTTTTTCTATTGATTACATGTTGAAATGATAATATATTGGATATACTGATTTAAATAAAATATTTATTATTTGTGCTTATTTCCCTTGGTTCTTTTTTTATCTTTTAAAAATGTGCCTACTGAAAAATTTAGAATGACATGTGCAGCTTGCATTTGTGGCTTGCATTGTATTTCCACTGGCCAGAGCTGCTCTAAGTTCTGCTGATCTTAATTCTCATCCTGAACCAGGAAGGAAGCCAGGAAGGCAGGGGCTTACTGTGTATCTTTAAGGAAGTCCTTGCTTTTGTCTGGCCTCTGTTTTCACTCCTGTGAAGTGGATCCCATACCCTGTAAGGTCAGTTCCAAATTTCTGTTTCATGACTTACATAGAAGAAGGGCCAATTTCCCCCGAGGCTCTACCAGAGAGGTGTTCAAATATTTAGTGTCTGGTATAGCATGGCTACCTACTAATCTTGGTAGTTCTTGGCCATCAACAACAGGATGGCTGTGATAGTGTGTCCTGACTGAACATGTGCTGCAAAGCCACCAACCAATAGGAAAATCTCATAAACAATAGATGCAAAATTGGCTTAAATAGATTAACAAAATGGGAAGGTGCATGAATGTTCCTTTTGCTGCCGATTTAGACATTTTGGTTTTTTGACCTTCGTGACTGAACTGCATCTTGACAACAATTAGAGGATGAATCAAGACCTCATGTTCAGGCAAACAGCCAGAAGAGGTGCTTAATACAACACAGGAGAGAGATGCTGCATTTGAAACGATGACCCCCCACCCGTGCCCTAATCACTGTTCCTACAAATTTAAATGTGATACTCCGTCCCGGCTATGGAAACAGCAATCTAAATGGCTCGATTTTTCTTCATCAGACTTTGCTTAACACAGACTCATTGAAGTGGAAATCTAGTTTGTACAGAATTATTTACAGTTTGTTGGATTTTTAAAGGACCTGTTTATAAGAAGACACATAATAGGCTCCACTGAGCTGGCCTCTGGAATCAGAATCTCATTTCATAAACCCTCTGGTAATGTGTTCTGATCTCTTTACCTCATTCCTCTCATCGGCCCTGCCTGTTGGCCTAATTTCTGAGGTTATGTCCTCACAATGGGCATTCTTTTATTTTTTTTCAGCCCGGCATCTGATGTGTACGTCCTACTATAGAAGCCAAAATGGCCAGACATTTGCCATCCCATGTCTGGGGAGCTGGGATGCAGTCATGTGAGCTGGGATGCAGTCATGTGATCCAGGCTTGTCCAAGCAGATGCTCCTACCTGAGACAGTAAAGCTGGAGTTAGTGATGCTGAGAAGCAAGGGACAGAGAATTCATTCCTCTAGCAATGACCTCTACAGTCTCAGGATAGAAGTGATATTCATGGTCTCCAGTGGGCAGCAGGCAGGTGCCAGAAGTAGTGAGTGACCTGCGTGTGGCAGTGATGTCTCAGCTAGACTAAATCAGGCCTATCTTTCCCTATCCCCTCTCACCATCCACGTCTCCCCCTTATCTTCCTATACTTTTTAAAAAGGCTGCATTTGCCATTTTCTAATATACCATGTTACTTACTTTCTAAAATGTTTATTGCTTATGGTTTTCCCCACTGGAATGCAAGCTTCATGGGGATGGGCGCTTTGTCTGTTTTGTTTGCTGACGTATCCCAAGGGCCTGGCACATGGTAGGCACTCCATCCATCGTTGTTAAATTACATATTTGTTGGAAGAATGAATGAAGTTTTCCTGTGGTGTGATATCGGTGATCTGGCCCCCTCTGTTCCCTCCTCTTTTTTTCTGAATCTTATTCTACGGCATCCCCATGGATCTTATGAGTCATCCAATACCATTTCCAATGCATCCCTTTTTTCTCCCCTTAAGTGAACCAGGATCAGTTTCAGTTATTTGCAAGCAAGATCTGAGACTGGAATGGGGTCAAATCCTTTACATTGTGAACATCCATGGGGCATTTTGCCACCAGGGGTTATTTGGCAATTTTTATTTTTTGTTGTCATAACTGGGAGGTGCTACTGCCATCTAATGGGTAGAGGCCAGGGATGCATCTTACCATGCCCAGCACAGCCCCTGTACAGAAGAATTATCTAGTCCAAAGTGTCAACAGTGCCAAGGTTGAGAAAGTCTGTTTCACCTCCTAGGAATGTCCCCGGTGGAATCAGGCGGCCCTGAGGGATGGAGGTGCCGGCTCCAGGGCCTGGGGACCTGGCATTGGATCCTGGCTCTGTCTCTGATTAGTTGTGCAATGAGCGATGAGTCCCTTGTTCCTGCTGACCTATGCTTTCCTGATCTGTTCAATGAGTATGATAATGCCTACTTTTGAGAGGAGTTTAGAGGCTTATAAGAGAAGATACATATGACAGTGGCTCATAGACGCTGATGGGACACGCTAGGTAGGTGCCAGCCCTACCTTCCACTCCTGAGGGTCACTATTCTAAAGTGGAGTGTTTCTGGGAATTTTGAACTTCAAGTTGAATCTACAATGCAGTGTTCCTTGGAGTGAAGAGAAAGGGCAATGGGAGCTGTCCTGTTCTGCAGATGGAGCCCAGGGAACGGGACAGCAGGCAAGGAAGGGTCCGGCCAGGAGCTGGGCCTGGCTGTGGTAGCAGAACACCAGCTGCCGCATAAGCTGTCACCTTAAGGGGCTACATTTGCAAGGCCAGCTCTCTCCTGCAGCTGCTTTATTGCTCTTTGTATGTCAAGACCCCACCCATGTGGTTTCAAGGTCAAGCTCACTACAGGTGGAGACAGAAGAATCTGAGAACAAGTAGAGTCTTCCTTGCCCAATTATGATTTTTATTCCTATGAAAGTGAAATTTATTAATTTAACTAATATTTCTGAGGGCCTGAATTGGGTCATGGATGATGTTATGAGATGGAGAAACAGAGAATACTTATCAAAGAGCTCAGATTCTCAAAGGGAAGAATTACTGTTCAATAATCATTAAAATAACTTGGGATAAATGGCAACAGGTTTATACATAATGTGCCTTGAGGATAAAGGAGCAAGAAACTGTGCCAATGGGGTCTGGGGAACGATTCACAGAGGAGATGACACTGGGACTGAATCTTGTATGACGAGAAATCATGGGGGGGATTTTCTACTCTGAGAGAAGAGCATGTGCAAAGGCCTGGAGGTGGAATAAGCAAGCCCCATGTGGGAGAGCCCCCAGGAATCTCTGTAAGGTTAGAGCAGAGCGCTTGGAAGAAAGAGGTCAGAGATGAGCTCTAAAGCAGTTGTTCTCAGCCTTGGCTGCACACTAAAATCCCTGGGGCTTTTCAAAAGCTGTCTTCCTCTAGGCCACCCTCACCCCCACCTGCTCAGAAATGGTTTCCCAGGTGACTCCAATGTGCAGCCTAGGTTGGGAGCCCCTGCTCAGAAACAAAGGTTCCACATCAGGAAGGAAGGCAGCGAAGTGTAGTAGTGGGATCAGCTGGGCCTTGGAAACCGGGGTTCAGGTTTTAAGTTTAGATTTAGAATCGGGTTCAAATCCCACATCTATGCTTATAGCTATGTGCTGTAGGTAACTACTGAATCTTCCTGTGACTGACTGACTTTAATTAAAAACTTGGAATAATAAGACTTACCTCTCAAGAGGGTTATAACTTCAAATAAAATAACCCATGTAAAGTGGTTGGCACACTGTAGACTTACAGCAAATGTTAGCTCCTCGCCCCCTTCCCTTACAGTAGTTCCTATTAAGGAATTTAAGCATTGTCCTCTTAGTGATGGGGAGCTGCTCAAAGATAATCAGATGGCATTATTGAATGTGGTTTCTGTCTCTGAAATGCAGAAGATATACCAGAGAGGGGGAAGCTTGTGTGAAAGAATATTGATAAACGTGGCTTTCTGTGTTGTCTAGAATTGCTGTCAATGCCTTAAAGTTGAGGAAAATAAATACTAAATACTAAATATTCCATACTGAGAGAGGTGCCAGAGCCATCTCCCTGTGTCACGGAGAGTACCTTTCTGAAAAACTCATGCCCCGCTGCCTCTAACCTCCCCAAGAACCAGCACTTGAGTGCCTGCTACATGGAGGGCATGGATGGTCAGTCGGTGTAACTAAGAGAACACTTGGGAGAGGAGACAGGATAATAAGAAGTTGAAGTTTTCAATGCAACTGGACTTAAAAAGAAAATTACCTAAAAGTGACCAGAAAGCTATGTAGGTTTTGCCCTAAGTGTCATCAAGGTGTTGATAAGAGAAACAGACAAGGCAGAGTTGAAGACTCTGAAAAAAATTCACGTTTGTATCCCACTGAGTTCAGACCATCAACAAACCAGTTTTATATCTTCAGTCTTTAATAATAACAGCAAAATGTTTTATATAACTTTGCAAATAAGATTTAAAGAAATATATGTATTTCACAGAGATTTTGAAATTTATTTTTACAGAGTTGAACACAGCATACTCTTATAATTTGCATATGGAGAGTCCATATTTGGGGCTTCTGGCTTCTGCCTGGGATGTGGAGAGCAGGGAGGAAAATAGTTTTCATTTTTACAGCTAAGACAGTATTAGAAACCTACAAATACACAGCTTTTCTTGAATTCATCAGAGAGCTGAGGCTGCCGGACAAATGACTGAAATAAAATCCAGGGAAAGGCAGCATCACCAAGGAGAGATGGGTCATGAGCATTTCCTTACCCAGGGTAGATGGCAGTGGATGCTGGTAAGAAGAATTCAGCTAAAGCCTTAACGAATGTTAAAGGCAGAGTGTGGGCTAGTGAGTGAATATGTAGTATCTGGGACCACAGACACAAAGGGAATTCCCACCCACCTAAGACTCTTCTCCAAGGATTTCAACAGGTGCTCAGAAAAAAGATTAGGGGCAGGGTGAGAGTCCTAAGAAAGTGTCCATGCTGGTGCAGGACTGGGGGAATAGGACAGTGTCTTCTCTCTGGGACAAAAGTCCCAAGTCCTGTTGGGACAGGGAAAAATACTTTGCCTATAGGGCACTGGTGAAAACTCACTGCAGCAGGTGGAAAGAAATAGAAAAAAACCCTCTGCCCCTAAGAGATGGGTAAGGATATGTGACCAGTCCAGACCTACAAATGGGGGCAGGGAAGGACCACTGAAAATACTCCACCCTTAAGATTTGTGGATACTATGCCTGTCCATGTCTGAGGCTTAATTAAGAATACTAAAAATGCTGCCCCCCATTTTTCACTCACCTCTTCATGCTAGTAAATGTCAAGTAACAGTGGTATATTCTGGGAGAGGGACAACAGCATGGGAAGAAATCTCAGAAATTCAGTGCAAAGGGAAGCCCCAAAGTTGTGAGTAGAGCATATGTTAAGAAACCCTCTCTGGCATACCAGCCACTACTCTGAACAAAAAGCAACACTGGAGAATTTTGAAGACTATAGAACACCGAGATTAACCATAACAGCAACAAATTCCAAAACTTGTTTAACTTCCAACTATGTTGATTCAAACGTCACGTAAAAGTCCTGGCAGAAGGAAAGGCATTTCCAGGCATAATACTTATTTAATACATTCTCTAATATCCTATCAACTTTCAACATGTATTTATGAAGCATACAAAGAAGCAAGAAAACCAACATACTGTGAAGAGACAAAGAAATAAACCATAGCAGACTCAGATATGACAGAAGTTGGAACTGTCACACAGGAAATTAAAAACAACAATGATTAATATGTTAAAAATGATAATGGAAAAGGTGGGCAACATGCATGAACCAGATGGTTGATTTTATTAGATGGAAACTATGAAATAATTGGATGAAAATGCTAGGACTGAGAAACATAACAACACAGAAGAATACTTTCTATGGGCTCATTAGTAGACACAACACAGCCGAGGAAATGATCAGTGAACCTGAAGATAAGTTAATCAAAATTAGCTAAATGAAATTTAAAAAGGAAAAAGGTTTTTAAAAAAGCAACAACCTGCAACAAACCCAGAATAGAGCATTCAAAATCTGTGCCACAATGCCACTGGTGTAGTACAGCTGGCTTTCACTAGCTTATGAGAGACAGTTATGCACATATATTTCCAACTCTTTGTTCAGTGACAAAGAACTGAACTGAAATTGACCTTAGTGGAATTATTTATCATGGAAATGAGCAAATGCCACAAATCAGGAACCATCTCTTGCTGCCTGGAGAGCTTGTTGTTACACGTTAACCAGCATACCACTGGACAATATCAGGGACCAGCTGTATAAGCAATTTGAATCTCAGAGTGACAAGAGAAAAAGAATGGCTGAAGAATAGTTCTACTAGGGATACATCCACTTGCTGCCTACAAGAACTTTTTCTTTAGATGCTATCAACTAGGAGATAAGTAAAAATTTCTTCAGCCAGTTTCAATCTACATGAATTGTATAAAATTTCTTGCCTTTGATGGTACTCTCCATTGCACTGATACAGATTTTTCTGTCTTTATGTTCTTAGATATTTTATTAGAAAATTAGGAGAGCAGAAAGATGATTGCATGGGGTTCACTTTCCATCTGGGAACAGGCTAGTAAAGCTCTTGAGTAGAAGAATAACATCTTTTAAGTGAGATCGTGGAGCTACCTTCCACATACAGACAGATTCTCCACTTACCGTCTCAGCAAACCTTGGACTAACAATACTTGCAACTCGTTCATTCCCAAACAACTCCCAGGCTGAGGCAAAGCACAATTTCCTTGCCGTGATCTTCTTGAGGTCCGTGCTCAGATGATTGTTTAAACTCTCACCTTTGTTGTCCAGATCCCTTGTTTGTATCCCCTTTGGTTACAAAAATTCTCCTTTGTTAGATCTTTTATGGTGTCAGAGATCATTCATGCATGGTATTTTTTGACTACTCCTTGCCTACTTTGATTGGATTCTGGATATTCCAGTTGAAGACATAGGCTCTTCTTTCAATGGGAGTTTCAGCTCTCAACATTAAAAAGTGATATGGCAGAAACTTCTATTTTTCTACCCAGTATTCTCCTCCTTTTCCTTACTAAAACAAAACAAAACAAACAACCCCTTTGTTGAGAATGACATTGTGCTCAGATGAAAAACTATTATTCTATACCAGTTTTGAAACCAGTAGTTGTAAACAAAAACCTTTTGGGGATTATTGATAAAGTTTTGTTTTCTTAAAGTAAACACTATGCCTTCCTCCTTCTGGTCCTTCCCCCCATTATTGGAACTCAGACACAATGACTGGAGCTGAAGCATCTTTCTTCCAAATATGAGGAAAAAGCCAAGATAATTTTAGAGATCTTGGCCCTGACATCCTTGAGCCAATAAACCAAAGCCAGTGATTATCTATCTCTAGGCTTACTATTACAGGACAGAAATAATTTCCTTTCTTACTTAGGCTTCTCTCTCTCTCTCTCTCTCTCTCTCTTTTCCCCTTCCCCTCTTTTTGAGATGGGGTCTCGCTATGTTGCCCAGGCTGGTCTCAATCCCCTGATTCAAGGGATCCTCCTCCCTCAGCCTCCTGAGTAGCTTGGATTACAGACGTGAGCCACCATGCCTGGTTCACCTTCTCTTGAGTTTTCTGTTACAGTTAACCAAATTCAATGACTGGCTGATATTGGTAATGTATAGTTTACAGTGTGTTCAAATGCAAGTAAACTCAAAATGGCTTAATGGGCCCAGGAATTTATCATCTCACATAGGAAGGAAGCCCATCAGTCAGACAGACTGGAAGTGTGATACTTCAGAGCTCCAGCTATTCTTCCCTGCGTATCTTTTGGCTCTGGCCTTGTCTGCACATTGCTTTCATCTCCAAGTTGGCTGCAGTAGTTCCATACATCACATCCAAACCTGGCCACATTCACTTGAAAAAGGAAGATCACCTCTTCCCGTGTCTCTTTTTTATCTCTCCCAGGAGGTCCCCAGCAGACTTCTCCTTACATCTCTGGGCCAGCATTGCATGATATGCCCATCCCTAAAGCAGGAGCCCGTGGCTGTGTGGGGAGGTTGTCGTCCTCGAACAAAATCAGATTTTCTTAGGAAGAAGAGGAAGATGACCGTTGAGTAGGCAGCCAACAGTGTCTGCTGCAGATAGGGGTGCCAGTGCCAGGATGCTGACCTCTGGCATTTAGTATTGCACTTTAATTTTCTGGATTTAAACCCATCAGTGATTCCAGAGTATAGCACACTGCATTAAACCCAGTAGTCATGTATCTGGGCACCAGCTCACCTGCTATTGCCTCTATGATTTACAAAGTAATTGTATATGTTTTATGGCAACCTAGTTTTCTGAGACAATATTTGCACAGACTAGGCTGAGACAGGCCTGAGGATGAGAGAATTAATATTCCTCATATACCTCACCAGGCAGTGAAATCTCTGAACAATTCTTCAGAGAAGAAAGAGAGAAAATGTTCCTACCACAGAAGGCAAGTTATTAGCTAGGTCACCCTGACCACATACATCTAAGTGGGAATCACTTAAGAGACAGTCATTACTGGCCACCATCCTATGTGGCACATGGTACCCGTACTTATCCAGGCCACTCTGACAATCTAAACTCTCTGAGTGTCAAAGTTTTCTTTGGTAAAACCAGGATTGTTGCGGGAAGTCAGGGACCCCAAATGGAGGGACCGACTGAAGCCATGGCAGAAGAACATGGATTGTGAAGATTTCATGGACATTTATTAGTTCCCCAAATTAATACTTTTATAATTTCTTATGCCTGTCTTTACTTTAATCTCTAAACATAAATTGTGAAGATTTCATGGACACTTATCACTTCCCCAGTCAATACCCTTGTGATTTCCTTTGCCTGTCTTTAATCTCTTAATCCTGTCATCTCGTAAGCTGAGGAGGATGCATGTCACTGCAGGACCCTGTGATAATTGTGTTAACTACACAAATTGTAGAGCATGTGTGTTTAAACAATATGAAATCTGGGCACCTTGAAAAAAGAACAGGATAACAGCAATTGTTTAGGGAACAAGAGAGATAACCTTAAACTCTGACCACCGGTGAGCCTGGCGGAACAGAGCCATATTTCTCTTCTTTCAAAAGCAAATGGGAGAAATATCACTGAATTCTTTTTCTCAGCAAGGAACATCCCTGGGAAACAGAATGCACGCCTGGGGGTGGGTCTCTGAACTGGCCCCTCTGGGCGTGGCTGTCTTCTATGGTTGAAACTGTAGAGGTGAAATAGAACCCAGTCTCCCGTGGCGCTCCCAGGCTTATTAGGAAGAGGAAATTCCCGCCTAATAAATTTTGGTCAGACTGGTTGCTCTCAAAACCCTGTCTCCTGATAAGATGTTATCAATGACAATGGTGCCCGAAACTTCATTAGCAATTTTAATTTTGCCCCAGTCCTGTGGTCCTGTGATCTCGCCCTGCTTCCATTTGCCTTGTGATATTCTATTACCTTGTGAAGTACTTGATGTCTGTGACCCACACCCTATTCCTACACTCCCTCCCCTTTGGAAAGTCCCTAATAAAAACTTGCTGGTTTTGAGGCTTGTGGGGCATCACGGAACCTACCGACATGTGATGTCTCCCCCAGATGCCCAGCTTTAAAATTTCTCTCTTTTGTACTCTGTCCCTTTATTTCTCAAGCTGGCCGACACTTAGGGAAAGCAGAAAAGAACCTACGTGACTATCGGGGCAGGTTCACTGATACAGGATAATAAGAACCATATTACCAGAGTTTCCCCACTCAGAGAACAAACAGTTTTATACAAAGATACGCTGAATGAGTGCAGATCAAAACTGAAATCAAATATGGGGAAGTGCTGTGTAAACTGCTAAACATCACAGAATTTCATTTCTTTTCTTCAAAAACTGATTTGGCAAACATCAATGACTAGCCATTCTGTTCCAGTAGCTAGACATGCAGAGTTAACAATGACCCAGTACCTCCCCTCAGGAGATATAAACTGGTAGGAAAGATGGACCCATGAATATCTGTGTTATATAATAACAAAGCAAGTGCAGCCATGGACTCTTGTTCTAGTACAGCTTAAAAAGGAATATTAAACTATATGGGAGAGATTTGAAGGGTATATTTGTTATCATAATACTATCTGTAGCAGCAGTAGCAGCAGCAACAACAACAACAAAATCCAAAGTTTCAATGGCTTGACTTTATGGAAGCTATTTCTTATCCATCTAATAGTTTATTGCAGGTGTTTCTGGTAGGTGGGGATTGGGGTTGTGGGCAAGGGAGTAGGGAGATGGAGAAGTTCTACTCTGCGTGTCTGGAGACTCAATCCAATAGAGGCCATGCGTCTTCAACATGCTGTGGCTTCTGGGGTCTCTGTGAGGGTTGAACTCCAACCAGCTGATAGGAGAAGAGAGAGATTAAAGAAGATACGTACAGTTTTTAATTATCTTAGCCTGGAAGTGACACTCATCCCTTTTCCTCACATTTTATTGGCTAGAACCAATCAAATGGCCCCATCTAGGCTTTAGAGGGTTGGAAATTTATTCCCTGGCTAGGTAGCCTTTTTCCAAAATCAGCTCTGACTTATAGAAAGGAAGTATAAGTCTTTGATGGGCAGCGAGCCAACTCTGCCCTGGAGAAATTCCTGAAAGAGGTAGACTTAAGGTAGGGTTTTGAAAGACAAATTGTACTTAGCTAGAAACTCCGGATATTGACAAACATTCCAGCCACAGTGAAAATGTTTACAAGGGCATTCATCATGTGAAGATTTGGAAAGATTTAGAATCATCTTTGTCCATTATAAAGCTTTCAGAAGGCCGGGTGCGGTGGCTCATGCCTGTAATTGCAGCACTTTGGGAGGCCGAGGCAGGCAGATCAGGAGATGGAGACCATCCTGGCTAACACAGTGAAACCCCGTCTCCACTAAAAATACAAAAAAATAGCCAGGTGGGCTGGTGGGTGCCTGTAGTTCCAGCTACTCAGGAGCTTGAGGCAGGAGAATGGTGTGAACCCGGGAGGCAGAGCTTACAGTGAGCTGAGATCGTGCCACTGCACTCCAGCTTGGGCAACAGAGTGAGACTCTGTCTCAAACAAACGAACAAAAAGATTTAAAATAGCTTCCCAGCTCTGGATGTGAGGGGTATTTGTATTCAGGATGGCAAGGGGGAGAGGGAGGGAAATCAACCAGTGCACAGCGGGCTTAGGCAAGGCTGGCCAGGCCTGGGGTAGTGTGGCACATTGTAGGGGAGCAAGCAAAAGTGGGTAGTGATGAAAATGGCCTGGAGCAGATTTCCTCATTGCGGCTAACAAAGTGAGTAGATGATGTGGGAATTCCTGGTTTTGCCCAAGCTTAAATCTCAGGTTAGATCTGTCCTCAGGGGTACCTGGGAGAGGCAAGGACTGTCCTTGGCACAGAAGGCAGAGCATGGCCTGCAAGCTGTGCTCATCAAGTGCTCCCATCCTGAGCATCCACAGGGTGTTCAGTACCAGGCCAGTATGTCAGCACGTTCTTTCTTCTCAACCTCATCACAGCTCTTGAAGGTGGGTTGTTAAAGATGAGTAAGCCCCTGAGAGGTTAGCTAACCTTTCTTTTCTTTCTTTCTTTTTTTTTTTTTTTTGAGACAGAATCTCACTCTATTGTCCAGGCTGGAGTGCAGTGGTGTGGTCTTGGCTCACTGCAACCTCCACCTCCCAGGTTTAAGTGATTCTCATGCGTCAGCCTCCCAAGTAGCTGGGATTACACCACCACACCTGGCTAATTTTTGTATTTTTAGCAGAGACAGGGTTTCACCATGTTGGCCAGGCTGGTCTGAAACTCCTGACCTCAAGTAATCTGCCCGCCTTGGCCTCCCAAATTGCTGGGATTACAGGTGTGAGCCACCATGCCCAGCCTTAGCTAACCTGTCTTAATCCAGCAGCTGCTGATTAACCTGATCTCAATAGAATTGGGATTTGAGTGTCTGACTCCAGAGCCCAGACTTCTTTATAATTCCTCCAGGGGTTCTTAACACGGCTGCCCCTTCAGTTTACAAGGAGGGCTTCATAGGCATATAAATATCATGGAGCTGGGTGTGGGGGTGCGTGCCTATAATCCCAGCTACTTGGGAGGCTCAGGCAGGAGAGTCCCTTGAGTCCCAGGAATTTGAGACCAGCCTGGGCAACAGAGTGAGACCTTATCTCAAAAGAGAAAGAAAGCGCACAGTGGCTCATGTCTATAATCTTATGCCTACAATCCCAGCACTTTCTGAAGCTGAGGCAGGCGGATCACTTGAGGCCAGGAGTTCGAGACCAGCCTGGACAACATGGTGAAACACTGTCTCTACAAAAATTAGCCAGGTGTGGTGGTGCATGTCTGCAGTCCCAGCTACTTGAAAGGCTGAGGTGGGAGGAATTGCTTGAACCCAGGAGACAGAGGTTGCAGTGAGCCGAAATCATGCTACTGCACTCCAACCTGAGCAACAGAGTGAGACTCTGACTCCAATTAAAAAAAAAAAAGAAGGAAAAGGGAAAATCAATGCCTATGCTCCAGACCCAAAGACTCTGATCTGGATGTGAGTGGTGGAGCCTGGGCATCTGCATTTTTAAACAGCTCTGTCAGTGGTTCTGTGCGCAGTTGGGATTATAAGCCAGCAAGCATCTGAGGATACCCTCTTGCTAGTTGGGCCTCAGGGTATTGGGCTTTGGGTGTCCTGACCATTGTTCCCTGCCATAGGTTTGGTAAAGGATGTGGCCAGGCCTGTGTACTGGGCGCCTGACCATGAAATCCTGCACTCCACAAATGCTGGAAGGACTTCAGCATCAAGTTTTCCAAGCACCACTGCCTGGCCTGCAGACAAGTGCTCCCAGGGCCACCGGGCTGTCCCCTCTCGTGGATGGGACCATCCCGTCCGAGTCTGCTTCAACTGCAATAAAAAGCCCGGTGACCTTTAACCCCAGCCCCTCTCCAAGTCCTTCACAATTCCTTAGGTTCTCAGGGTTAGAAACAGTCTTGCGAGGTAGGCCCTCCTCCTGGTCACCTGCTGTGGTGTGTGTCCTCTCCTCTCTGCATCCCAGGGCCACTTTCCCTCAGTGGGGGTTAGCCTGGGGGCAGTCCTGAAGGCGTGAACCCCTCAGGGCAGGGGACCGAGCAACTCATCTCAAAGGGGAATGAACCTGAATCCGTTGCTTTTATTTCAGTTAAAAATAATGAATATATATGTGTATGTATCTCTCTCCATATATACTTATGAAGGGCACTCAGGGCATATCAAGGGTGCTGCTGGCTGCAAAGACTTTGCACAGTCTCACCTGTGCAGGGTGAGACGGCAGTGGCAGCACGTCTTCCTCACATGCCCAGCCAGGTCCATGCCCACCCTGTGGCTGGCCCCTTCTGCTGCTGCTCTGAGAGCCTTGGAAGCCTCTCCTGTCCTTGGCTCTTCCTTCCATGCCTCTCAGCTGCCTGGGGAGTGAGCCTCCCAGGTCCTTCCTGCCTGAAATGGCCTGAAGGGAATTCTCCCTGGGTCTTCTGGGAGTCAAATCCCAATTCTTGGCTTAAGCCTGTTTTAGTCAGAGACCACCCAACTTAGCGTGCAGGTCACTGGAGTGGGTGGAGGGTCAGAGTTTGGGTCTTCGGCCCCGAGAAGTGGAAATGCAGGGGCCGTGCTGCCTCTGGTCCCCCAGGGGACAGCAAGGAAGGAACTGAGTCTTCCCTGGCCGGGCTTCCTGCCCCGATGCTTCTGTCTCCACTTAGCTTTCCCAAAAGGTGGCACCCAGCTCCTCAGTCGAAGCACCCGCCTTCCACCCCTCAGCCCCCTCAAGCCCACCATCTGCTTCTGAGTGTCGCACTAGGATTTTCATTGCTTATTTTAAAGTGTCTTAATCCTTTGGTCCCAGACACACAACCCCTCTAGCTCTTGGAGGGGCGATCATGAGAAACCTTCCAGGGAAACAGAGCACAGAATGGACTGTTAGTTGTTTTTTTAAAGTCTATATAAATATTTCAACAGATGGTAAAGAAGAAATTTCTCTCTTTGGTCCTTGCAAGAGAAGTCAAAGGAATTTTTGTTTCTTCTCAAGAGCCTGGACAGCTCTGTCTGTCGTGACTGGAAAGGGCCCGTTGTGCTGAAATCCTATCATCATGGTGGATTTGATCTTCAGTGGCCAAACATGAAGAATGAAAGTATAATTCTTGACTGAACTGGTGGGTGGGTTGAGCTTTAGGGAAGTATATGGAGGTCATTCCTGGCGTGTGTATCGGTGTGACATGAGCCCTGGAGTGTGTCGTCCCTCTCAACCCTGCTCCTCCTGCCTCCTGGGGCCCTACTCTAGAACTGTGTACCATCCAATTCGCCATCATAAAGGGATCTTCCTGCATCTTGACTGTGCTGGCTCTTTCCTCTCATTCCATCGGTGCCTTCTGGCCACCATCTCTCTCAAGCTGATGGTGGCTTTCAAAGCAGAGGCCAAGTAAGGGGCATGTTTCTAGGGTGGTAATATTTTACCTGCAAATACTGCAGTCTATTACTCTGACAACTAAGAGCCTTTTAAAAACCATAGCTGGCCGGATGTGGTGGCTCATGCCTGTAATCCCAGCACTTTGGGATGCCGAGGCGGGGGGATCACCTTAGGTCGGGAGTTCGAGACCAGCCTGACCAACATGGAGAAACCCCGTCTCTACTAAAAATACAAAAACTTAGCTGGGTGTGGTGGTGCATGCCTGTAATCCCAGCTACTTGGGAGGCTGAGGCAGGAGAATTGCTCGAACCTGGGAGGCGGAGGTTGCGCTGAGCCGAGATTGCGCCATTGCACTGCACAGCCAAGTACCCCCAAACCATGATCCTGTGGAGTGGATGTCAGTCTCATGACCACAGCCTGTTGTCCCCAGCTCTTTGCTAGATAGCATGCCCCACCCAGATCAGTATGCTGACTGGGACCATAGCTTTGTGCTTGTCATGAATATTCCTTTATTTAGGGAAGGAATTCTCTCTAGTGACTAGAGGGCCCCCACGTTCTCACTCACCACTTATCCTGTACTTAGAGCTGTTCCTCAGACTTTTCTGCAGCCGGGGTTACCTGGCAGAGCCCCTTTCTGCAGCCATGGCATTGGCTGAGCAAGGCTCAGTGGTAGCAGTTTCACAGCTTGGGTTCTCCGGGTTACACTCTGGCAGCTGTCAGGTCAGGGTCTGTTGAGGAATCCTCTTGCACAGTAGAAGAGATCGGGTATTAGTCTTGATTTTCACTCCCTAGGTTTAAGATACATAGTCCTGGCTAGGCGCTGTCACTCATGCCTGTAATCCCAGCACTTTGGGAGGCCAAGGTGGGCGGATCACTTAAGCCCAGGAGTTCGAGACCACCCTGGGCAATGTGGCAAGCGAACCCCGTCTCTACGAAGAAAACCTCCTCCCCCCGAAAGCTGGGCATGGCAGTGCATGCCTGTAGTTCCAGCTACTCAGGAGGCTGAGGTAGGAGGATTGCCTGAGCCTCGGAGATGCCACTGTACTCCAGCCTGGGTGACAGAGCAAGACCCTGTCTCAATAACAAAAACAAACCTATTGAACTATTATACATTTATACTTCAGCTTGGTTTTCTCCAATTGAATACCTATATAACCAATGAGCACCCAGATTAAGAAACAGAACATGGCTGTCCTCCAAAAACTCCTGGTGCCTACCCCCGACCGGGAGTAACCACTATCCTGACATGTAGTAACAGAATCTAGTCCCCTCTCCTTTTCAGGGGGAGCCACGTAAATGCTTTTAATCACTTTCTGGTTTAAAAGACTTGCTCATAGGTACAGACAGTTGTTGAACATATCCCTGAGGGCTTTGACTGGAGATTGCAACTTGTGCTTGTGGCTGAGAATGATGCAGTCTCCTGATCAATGAGACCCAATGGGATCCTTACACATTCCTTGGGTTTAACTGCTGATTTATTTAGGAACTGGAAAAGCAAAGATAACCAATATTTAGGTGCCTGTTACATGCTTGGCACTATGCTAGGAGCTTTACATGGTTAATTCTCACAACCACACTGGAAGGTCCATGGTAGTATTCTTGTCTTACAGCCTAAGATGCTGGCTCCTAGAGGATCAGAAGCCCAGCATTGCTGGGCACACTCCAAGCTGGCCTGAGTCCAGGCAACCCTGGACCCCTTCCACCACCAACACACTGTAGAGCTTCTCTCCCTGTTTTCCTTCCCCTTCACAGCTTTTGAATTCTTTTACATTTCCAGGTAAGGTCAGTGCCTTTTCCTTAGGAGTAAAGTTAAGAATCAAGGTACCTGCTAGTGTGATCAGCAAGCTTAGCTTTGATCATTTCCATTGGCCTTGGAGATTCTCATGGCTGAGGGCAGTAAAAGTTTGTCACTAAAAGCAACTTTATCTTTCACTAAAAAGACTCACTGGCTGAGAGATTAAGCAAGTTGATCTAGCCTATAACACAAGCTAAGCTTCCAGTTTTATAGAGATGGGCTTTTGCCGTGTTGCCCAGGCTAGTCTTGAACTCCTGGGCTCAAGCAATCTGCCGCCTTGGCCTCCCAAAGTGCTGGGATTACAGGGGTGAGCCACTACTGACCAGCTTCCAATTGTTAAAAAATTTCTGATTTAATGTTAATTTTGCAGTTATATTTGCATTTTCCATTTCAGACCTACCATAATTAGGGAGAGATGACGGAACCCACAATAGCAGTCTGTAATTCTTCTCATCATGAATAGGATGTTTTAGTTACTGTACAAAACTGGAGCACTTTCTAACTCCTAACTCTTAAATTGCACCTGGTATAATTTTTTTTTTTTTCTTTGGAAATTGTCAGAGTCGTGACCACTAAAGTCCATGGGGTATAGGGTTTTGTGGGATTAGATAATCTGTAATTTAGTGACAGGCTCATCTGACCAGAGCCATCTTTCAAACTAGCATTTGTAGACAGTGGGCCCTGGAGTCCTCCAGTACATGATGCTGTACTGAGGGACTTATCCACTGCCACGTTTTCAACAGCCACCTTAAACTGGCCATACCCCTAACTCTAGCCAGAATCTCTCTAAGGCTCTGGCCTTATCCTTACATAACTCCATTTCATGTCCAAAGATCCTGGAACTCGGGCTGGGCACGGTGGCTCGTGCCTGTAATCCCAGCACTTTGGGAGGTTGAGGTGGGAGGTTCACTTGAGGCCAGGAGTTTGACAGCAGCCTGGGCAACATAGCAAGACCCTGTCTCTATGAAAACAAACACAAAAATACTGCAACACGAGCAGAGCCGATTTCCCAGCCACCATGGCACCCCAGTTCTGGCTGCCCTGGACTACCAGGAGCATTTGTGTCTGTGCACCTTTGCTCAGATTATGGCGTCTACAGAGAATATCCTTTTTGGTATTGCAATAGCTGCTTTTATTCACATGAAGCCAAGAGTACAAGCAGGGAGATGTGAGCAAAGATACGATAGCCAGGCCCAGGCCAGAAGGCACTGTGGGAGACAGGCAGTCTGTCTTAAGGAAAGAGGGAGAAAAGGGGAAACTGCTGAACTGAACCCAAGAAGATCTTAAATGCAACTTCAGTAAGAAGCCGATTCTTCCCAACTCAAGGGGCCTAATAGAGTCTCGAACTTGAGGAGGAGCTCAGCTGGCTCTGCTACACTTATTAGCAGAAGACCTTGGGCAAATCACTCTCTTGAGATTCAGTTGTTTTCTTCAGTAAAGTGTGGAAACTTATTTCCTAGGGTTGTAGGAATGAAAACGAAATCATGCTGGCAAAAACAACAACAACAAACAAAAACAAAAACATTGTCCATCTAACATAACAAGTGTCTAGTTGCGACAAGTGCTGGGGAAATGAAACTTCCCTGAGGTGTCTTTTACACTGAGCCTTAAAAGTTGGACTTTTCTGGATGAAAAGGAGTTGGGTGGCTTGAGCAGAGGCCCAGGTGTGTGGGGGACAGGCTTGAAATGTGGTGTCCCAAGAACACCAGGTGTGAGGCAGAGATGGCGCAACAGGATGGGGAGGCATATGTGGTCGGATCACAAAAGGCCACACACTCTATCTGAGGCACAGGAAGCCATCGAAAGCAAAGATCTAGAAATATCGTTCTGGTGGCAGTACAATGGATGAACTGGAGAAGACAGACTTAGAGTGGGACCAGAGCCTTTTAGCAACACGTACAAACGGAGAAATGCAAGAAGAAATGGAGTTTAGCCTGAAATTGTTTTTGGAGATGGTTAGGTGGAAGATTTAGACCAGGACAGATCTAGATAGGGAGGGACTGACTTGGTCTTAGATGAAGGATGTCTCTGAGGACCCTTGTTGGGGGATGCCTAGGAGGTTGGCAGTGCCCTCCAAACCATGTTGGGCCAGTTGGATTCTAGGGTGTCCACAGCAACATGGGACATGAGGCAGTATTTATTTGTGGGCATTATTCTTCTTCTTATTATTTTTTTGAGATGGAGTCTCACTCTGTTGCCCATGCTGGAGTGCAGTGGTGCGATCTCGGCTCATTGCAAGCTCTGCCTCCAGGGCTCCAGGGATTCTCCTGCCTCAGCCTCCTGAGTAGCTGGGATTATAGGCATACACCGCCATGCCTGGCTAATTTTTGTATTTTCAGTAGAGACGGGGTTTCACCATGTTAGCCAGGTTGGTCTTGAACTCCTGACCTCAAGTGATCTGCCCGCCTTGGCCTCCCAAAGTGTTGGGATTACAGGCGTGAGCCACCATGCCTGGCCAGTATTTATGGGCATTTTTAATAACCGGTGTGTGCCATTCATTGTTATCTCTAGAAAGCTATAAGTAAGCAAACACTGAGCTAGTTAGCAAGGTGTCTATGACAGCTCAGTGCTGCTGTCAAAATCACCTGCTCATTTGCTACTTTTCATTGTCACCTGGGGAGTAGGGCAAAATGGAAACTCCTTCAAGGCCATGCACAGTGGCTCACACCTATAATCCCAGTGCTTTGGGAGGCCAAGGCGAGTTGATGGCTTGAGGCCAGGAGTTCTAGACCAGCCTGAGCAACATGGCAAAATCCTGTCTCTACAAAAAAACCCCAAAACCTCAAAAATCAGCCAGGTGTGGTGGCGCACGCCTGTAATCCCAGCTGCTCAGGAGGCTGAGATGGGAGGATTGCTTGAGCCTGGGAGGTCCAGGTTGCAGCTGCAGTGAGCCAAGATTACTCATGCTGTACTTTAGCCGGGGCAAAGGGGGAGACCTTGTCTAAATAAACGGAAGAGAAATGCTCTGAGATTGTAACATATTAATCTTTTTTACATCAGTGGTAATAAACAAACTGGCCAAAATGCTTAATCAACTTCTTGGCCAAGTTTAACCCCTTTACATGCAACCTAGACCACATTTTAGGTGCAGTGAGTGTTAACCAAGGACAAACTGCTGCTCTTTCCCCACCGCCACTGAGTCACGGAGGCAGAGGCTCAGGTGTGTTCAAGAATCAGCTTCACCCATAACCCACCACCATGGCCCAGGAAGGCATCACTGCTGGAGGTGTCATGGACCTTAATACTGCATTACAAGGGGTCCCAAAGGCTGCCCTCATCCATGATGGTATAGCACGTGGAATTCGAGAAGCTGCCAAAGCCTTAGACAAGTGCTGGGCCCATCCTTGTGCTGCCCCCAACTGTGATGAGCCTGCCTATGTGGCTGGCTGGTGAAGGCCCTTGGTGCTGAACACCAGATCACCCTAATTAAGGTTGATGACAAGAAACTAGGGGAAGGGATGGACCACTGTAAAACTGACAGAAGGAAAACCCCATAAAGTGGTTGGCTGCAGTTGTGTAGTGTTAAGGACCATGGCAAAGGATGTCATCAAAGAGCTTTTGTTTGTTTGTTTGTTTGTTTGTTTTTGAGACAGTCTTTCTCTGTCACCAGGCTGGAGTGGGGCAGTGGCATGATCTTGGCTCACTGCAGACTCCACCTCCTGGGTTCAAGCAATTGTCCTGCCTCAGCCTCCCAAGTAGCTGGGATTGCAGGCGCACACCACCATGCCCGGCTAATTTTTGTATTTTTGTATTTTTAGTAGAGACGGAGTTTCACCATGTGGCTCAGGCTGATCTTGAACTCCTGACCTCAAGTGATCTGCCTGCCTTGGCATCCCAAAGTGCTGGGATTATAGGCGTGAGCCACTGCACATGGCCCTTCTTTCATGTTTTAATTCAATGGAGTTTTGCGTGTACTAAGTTTTCAAAAATACATGTTGAAGGAACATTTTTATCTGTACTCCGACACACACCCAATTGTCAAATTGTCTTCACAGCTCTCAGACTTATAAATTTAGAATCTCCTCAGGGACTTGATCTTAATTGAAGACAAAGGAGATCCTAAAGCGACTTTTTGTCGTAGTGGTCAGCTGGAATGTGGGAGGAACAATTTCACCCCAAGAGCAAGTTGAAAGTTTTCTCGGGGAGGAGCCAAGATGGCCGAATAGGAAGAGCTCTGGTCTGCAGCTCCCAGTGTGAGTGACGCAGAACATGGGTGATTTCTGCATTTCCATCTGAGGTACCGAGTTCATCTCACTAGGGAGTGCCAGACAGTGGGCGCAGGTCAGTGGGTGTGCGCACTGTGCGCGAGCCGAAGCAGGGCGAGGCATTGCCTCACTTGGGAAGCACAAGGGGTCAGGGAGTTCCCTTTCCTAGTCAAAGAAAGGGGTGACAGACGACACCTGGAAAATCGGGTCACTCCCACCCGAATACTGCGCTTTTCCGACGGGCTTAAAAAACGGCGCACCAGGAGATTATATCCCGCACATGGCTCGGAGGGTCCTACGCCCACGGAGTCTCGCTGATTGCTAGCGCAGCAGTCTGAGATCAAACTGCAAGGTGGCAGCGAGGCTGGGGGAGGGGCACCCGCCATTGCCCAGGCTTGTTTAGGTAAACAAAGCAGCCGGGAAGCTCGAACTGGGTGGAGCCCACCACAGCTCAAGGAGGCCTGCCTGCCTCTGTAGGCTCCACCTCTGGGGGCAGGGCACAGACAAACAAAAAGACAGCAGTAACCTCTGCAGACTTAAATGTCCCTGTCTGACAGCTTTGAAGAGAGCAGTGGTTCTCCCAGCACGCAGCTGGAGATCTGAGAACGGGCAGACTGCCTCCTCAAGTGGGTCCCTGACCCCCAAGCAGCCTAGCTGGGAGGCACCCCCCAGCAGGGGCAGACTGACACCTCACACGGCGGGGTACTCCAACAGACCTGCAGCTGACGGTCCTGTCTGTTAGAAGGAAAACTAACAAACAGAAAGGACATCCACACCAAAAACCCATCTGTACATCACCATCATCAAAGACCAAAAGTAGATAAAACCACAAAGATGGGGAAAAAACAGAGCAGAAAAACTGGAAACTCTAAAAAGCAGAACGCCTCTCCTCCTCCAAAGGAACGCAGTTCCTCACCAGCAACGGAACAAAGCTGGGTGGAGAATGACTTTGACGAGCTGAGAGAAGAAGGCTTCAAATGATCAAATTACTCCGAGCTATGGGAGGACATTCAAACCAAAGGCAAAGAAGATGAAAACTTTGAAACAAGTTTAGAAGAATGTATAACTAGAATAACCAATACAGAGAAGTGCTCAAAGGAACTGATGGAGCTTGAAAACCAAGGCTCCAGAACTACGTGAAGAATGCAGAAGCCTCAGGAGCCGATGCAATCAACTGGAAGAAAGCGTTTCAGCAATGGAAGATGAAATGAATGAAATGAAGCGAGAAGGGAAGTTTAGAGAAAAAAGAATAAAAAGAAACGAACAAAGCCTCCAAGAAATATGGGACTATGTGAAAAGACCAAATCTATGTCTGACTGGTGTACCTGAAAGTGATGGGGAGAATGGAACCAAGTTGGAAAACACTCTGCAGGATATTATCCAGGAGAACTTCCCCAATCTAGCAAGGCAGGCCAACATTCAGATTCAGGAAATACAGAGAATGCCACAAAGATACTCCTTGAGAAGAGCAACTCCAAGACACATAATTGTCAGATTCACCAAAGTTGAAATGAAGGAAAAAATGTTAAGGGCAGCCAGAGAGAAAGGTCAGGTTACCCTCAAAGGGAAGCCCATCAGACTAACAGCAGATCTCTTGGCAGAAACTCTACAAGCCAGAAGAGAGTGGGGGCCAATATTCAACATTCTTAAAGACAAGAATTTTCAACCCAGAATTTCATATCCAGCCAAACTAAGCTTCATAAGTGAAGGAGAAATAAAATACTTTACAGACAAGCAAATGCTGACAGATTTTGTCACCACCAGGCCTGCCCTAAAACAGCTCCTGAAGGAAGCACTACACATGGAAAGGAACAACGGGTACCAGCCACTGCAAAATCATGCCAAAATGTAAAGACCATCGAGACTAGGAAGAAACTGCATCAACTAACGAGCAAAATAACCAGCTAATATCATAATGACAGGATCAAATTCACACAGAACAATATTAACTTTAAATGTAAATGGACTAAATGCTCCAATTAATAGACACAGACTGGCAAATTGGATAAAGAGTCAAGACCCATCAGTGTGCTGTATTCAGGAAACCCATCTCATGTGCAGAGACACACATGGGCTCAAAATAAAAGGATGGAGGAAGATCTACCAAGCAAATGGAAAACAAAAAAAGGCAGGGGGTTGCAATCCTAGTCTCTGATAAAACAGACTTTAAACCAACAAAGATCAAAAGAGACAAAGAAGGCCATTACATAATGGTAAAGGGATCAATTCAACAAGAAGAGCTAACTATCCTAAATATATATGCACCCAATACAGGAGCACCCAGATTCATAAAGCAAGTCCTGAGTGACCTACAAAGAGACTTAGACTCCCACACATTAATAATGGGAGACTTTAACACCCCACTGTCAACATTAGACAGATCAACGAGACAGAAAGTCAACAAGGATACCCAGGAATTGAACTCAACTCTGCACCAAGCAGATCTAATAGACATCTACAGAACTCTCCACCCCAAATCAACAGAATATACATTTTTTTCAGCACCACACCACACCTATTCCAAAATTGACCACATACTTGGAAGTAAAGCTCTCCTCAGCAAATGTAAAAGAACAGAGATATAACAAACTATCTCTCAGACCACAGTGCAATCAAACTAGAACTCAGGATTAAGAATCTCACTCACAACCACTCAACTACATGGAAACTGAACAGCCTGCTCCTGAATGACTACTGGGTACATAACGAAATGAAGGCAGAAATAAAGATGTTCTTTGAAACCAACAAGAACAAAGACACAACATACCAGAATCTCTGGGACGCATTCAAAGCAGTGTGTAGAGGGAAATTTATAGCACTAAATGCCCACAAGAGAAAGCAGGAAAGATCCAAAATTGACAACCTAACATGACAATTAAAAGAACTAGAAAAACAAGAGCAAAGACATTCAAAAGCTAGCAGAAGGCAAGAAATAACGAAAATCAGAGCAGAACTGAAGGAAATAGAGACACAAAAAACCCTTCAAAAAATTAATGAATCCAGGAGCTGGTTTTTTGAAAGGATCAACAAAATTGATAGACCTCTAGCAAGACTAATAAAGAAAAAAAGAGAGAAGAATCAAATAGACGCAATAAAAAATGATAAAGGGGATATCACCACCGATCCCACAGAAATACAAACTACCATCAGAGAATACTACAAACACCTCTATGCAAATAAACTAGAAAATCTAGAAGAAATGGATAAATTCCTCGACACATACACTCTCCCAAGACTAAACCAGGAAGAAGTTGAATCTCTGAATAGACCAATAACAGGAGCTGAAATTGTGGCAATAATCAATAGCTTACCAACCAAAAAGAGTCCAGGACCAGATGGATTCACAGCTGAATTCTACCAGAGGTACAAGGAGGAACTGGTACCATTCCTTCTGAAACTATTCCAATCAATAGAAAAAGAGGGAATCCTCCCTAACTCATTTTATGAGGCCAGCATCATCCTGATACCAAAGCCTGGCAGAGACACAACCAAAATAGAGAATTTTAGACCAATATCCTTGATGAACATTGATGGAAAAATCCTCAATAAAATACTGGCAAACCAAATCCAGCAGCACATCAAAAAGCTTATCCACCATGATCAAGTGGGCTTCATCCCTGGGATGCAAGGCTGGTTCAATATACGCAAATCAATAAATGTAATCCAGCATATAAACAGAACCAAAGACAAAAACCACATGATTATCTCAATAGATGCAGAAAAGGCCTTTGACAAAATTCAACAACCCCTCATGCTAAAAACTCTCAATAAATTAGGTATTGATGGGACGTATTTCAAAATAATAAGAACTATTTATGATAAACCCACAGCCAGTATCATACTGAATGGGCAAAAATTGGAAGCATTCCCTTTGAAAACTGGCACAAGACAGGGATGCCCTCTCTTACCACTCTTATTCAACGTAGTGTTGGAAGTTCTGGCCAGGGCAATTAGGCAGGAGAAGGAAATAAAGGGTATTCCATTAGGAAAAGAGGAAGTCAAATTGTCCCTGTTTGCAGATGACATGATGGTATATCTAGAAAACCCCATTGTCTCAGCCCAAAATCTCCTTAAGCTGATAAGCAACTTCAGCAAAGTCTCAGGATACAAAATCAATGTACAAAAATCACAAGCATTCTTATATACCAACAACAGACAAACAAAGAGCCAAATCATGAGTGAACTCCCATTCACAATTGCTTCAAAGAGAATAAAATACCTAGGAATCCAACTTACAAGGGATGTGAAGGACCTCTTCAAGGAGAACTACAAACCACTGCTCAAGGAAATAAAAGAGGATACAAACAAATGGAAGAACATTCCATGCTCATGGGTAGGAAGAATCAATATCGTGAAAATGGCCATACTGCCCAAGGTAATTTATAGATTCAATGCCATCCCCATCAAGCTACCAATGACTTTCTTCACAGAATTGGAAAAAACTACTTTAAAGTTCATATGGAACCAAAAAAGAGCCCACATCGCCAAGTCAATCCTAAGCCAAAAGAACAAAGCTGGAGGCATCACGCTACCTGACTTCAAACTATACTACAAGGCTACAGTAACCAAAACAGCATGGTACTGGTACCAAAACAGAGATATAGATCAATGGAACAGAACAGAGCCCTCTGAAATAATGCCGCATATCTACAACTGTCTTATCTTTGACAAACCTGAGAAAAACAAGCAATGGGGAAAGGATTCCCTATTTAATAAATGGTGCCGGGAAAACTGGCTAGCCATATGTAGAAAGCTGAAACTGGATCCCTTCCTTACACCTTATACAAAAATCAATTCAAGATGGATTAAAGACTTAAACGTTAGACCTAAAACCATAAAAACCCTAGAAGAAAACCTAGGCATTACCATTCAGGACATAGGCATGGGCAAGAACTTCATGTCTAAAACACCAAAAGCAATGGCAATAAAAGCCAGAATTGACAAATGGGATCTAATTAAACTAAAGAGCTTCTGCACAGCAAAAGAAACTACCATCAGAGTGAACAGGCCACCTACAGAATGGGAGAAAATTTTTGTAACCTACTCATCTGACAAAGGGCTAATATCCAGAATCTACAATGAACTCAAATTTACAAGAAAAAAACAACCCCATCAAAAAGTGGGCAAAGGACATGAACAGACACTTCTCAAAAGAAGACATTTATGCAGCCAAAAAACACATGAAAAAATGCTCACCATCACTGGCCATCAGAGAAAGGCAAATCAAAACCACAATGAGATGCCATCTCACACCAGTTAGAATGGCAATCATTAAAAAGTCAGGAAACGACAGGTGCTGGAGAGGATGTGGAGAAATAGGAACACTTTTACACTTTTGGTGGGACTGTAAACTAGTTCAACCATTGTGGAAGTCAGTGTGGCGATGCCTCAGGGACCTAGAACTAGAAATACCATTTGACCCAGCCATCCCATTACTGGGTATATACCCAAAGGACTATAAATCATGCTGCTATAAAGACACATGCACACGTATGTTTATTGCGGCATTATTCACAATAGCAAAGACTTGGAACCAACTCAAATGTCCAACAATGATAGACTGGATTAAGAAAATGTGGCACATATACACCATGGAATACTATGCAGCCATAAAAAATGATGAGTTCATGTCCTTTGTAGGGACATGGATGAAATTGGAAATCATCATTCTCAGTAAACTATCGCAAGAACAAAAAACCAAACACCACATATTCTCACTCATACGTGGGAATTGAACAATGAGAACACATGGACACAGGAAGGGGAACATCACACTCTGGAGACTGTTGTGGGGTGGGGGGAGGGGGGAGGGATAGCATTGGGAGATATACCTAATGCTAGATGACGAGTTAGTGGGTGCAGCGCACCAGCATGGCACATGTATACATATGTAACTAACTTGCACATTGTGCACATGTACCCTAAAACTTAAAGTATAATAATAATAATAAAGGATTTTAAAAATTACCATAATAATTGACCTATTATCCTCTATAAGTCTCATCATCTGATAAAGATTTATTCTCAATTGTATAAAAATCATCAGTTATTGTGAAATAAGAAACTCAGTATATGTACACTCCTCCAGTCTCTTGGATTTACATATATAGTTTTAATTGTACAATATTATTGTAAAAGTTAATATCCTTTCAATGTATCTGATTTAAAATGACCACAGAGCATTGTGGGATTAAAGGAGTGCTGTGTCCAGGGGAAAAAAAAAAAGAAAAGAGAGTTTTCTCATCTTTTCTGGTGACACTGCGGCTGACGGTATCTACTTTAAAATGGAAGTAAGAAAACTTTCCGGAAGGGGGCACCCGGATTTGAACCGGGCACCTCTTGATTTGCAGTCAATTGCTCTACCCCCTGAGCTATACCCCCTTCACCTGTTAGAAGCTCCTTCATTGTCCATTTATGGTGACTCAATACAATCAAGTTCCACCCACACTAGAGTTCTGGCAAGCTTTGTGTTCTAAAGCCCCACCTTCTTAATTATCCATCATCTGCTTTGGCTTGTCCCTTGGCCACTAATAAACTGAAAGGGAACACATGAAAAATGACATCCTGGGCTGGGCACGATGTCTCACGCTTGTAATCCCAGCGCTTTGGGAGGCCAAGGTGAGGTCAAGAATTTGAGATCGGCCTGACCAACATGGTGAAACCCCGTCTCCGCTAAAAATACAAAAAAATTAGCTGGGCGTGGTGGCAGGCACCTGTAATCCCAGCTACTTGGGAGGCTGAGGCAAGAGAATTGTTTGAACCCTGGGAGGCGGAGGTTGCAGTGACCTGAGATCACACCACTGTACTCCAGCCTGGGCTAACAGAATGAGACAATCTTCTCTCTCTCTCTCTCTCTCTCTCTCTCTGTCTCTCTCTCTCTCTCCATATACATATATATGTATATGTATACATATTTTTATAGTACACATATGTAGTGCACATATATGTAGTGCATTATATATAGTACACATATATATAGTACACATACATAGTGTGCGTGTGTGTGTGTTTTGTAAAGGCAGGGTTTCAGCATGTTGCCCAGGCTGGTTTCAAGTGATCCACCTGCGTGAGCTCCAGCAATCCTCCCATCTGAGCCTTACTTCGGCCTCCCAAAGTGCTGGGATTACAGGCGTAAACCATGGAGCTTGGCCTTTGCTCTGTTCTTGATGGAAACAATAGCCACCTTTGACCTGGGGCCCTGCTGATAGCTGGGGAAGTGCGTTATTGAGGTTGAGCAGTGTGGCTCCTTCTTATCCCACTGGCAGGAGAGAACTGAAGCCTCTCCTTTCAAACCTGGCACTCGTTGGTATGGAGTGCAAGGGCGTGGGCCTGAGAAGCCCTTTCTCTTCTCACCTCCTCTCCAGGGAGAAGAGAAGCTGAGAGTAGAGCTGGCTCCTTCTCCAATCTCAGGGAAGAAACAACACACTTGGAGACACAATTTTTTTTAATGTAAAATAACATTGAGAGTTCATCTAAATATCTGTCTTAGAAATTCAGGTCAAGGGAAGAGATGCTGTTAGAACAGAGGGAAGTGGGTGACCTCTCCAAAGATGGACGTGCTCCAACAGTGGGCTAGGGTGTTCCAGCGATAGCCAAACCTTCCATTGAACCCATTGACCGGTTTCCGATCGGTATTGTAGTTGTCATGGCCAGTCACCTGCTGGAGAGGATGCCCTTGGAGGCAAGGAGAGAGAAGCCTGAGCCTGCATTCAGTCCATCTCTTGGCTTCCCCATTCCCCTGGGTGTGGTAAGGGATGCCAATCAGTGGTAGTCACCGAATTCCCCATGCGCACAGCCAACATGCAATCCTCAAATGTCCTGAACCTCTGGGCTGAAGAACCAAGGGCTGGTGAGGTTGAGGGACAGAAGGCTTCCTAGAGACAAAACGCCGCACCAGGAATAATTGTATGAAGACTGTGAATGGTTTGTGCTGGGACAGGAGGGGCTGGAAATTCTGGGCTTGGCAGAGCTTGCCTTTCTCCCATGAGAAATGAGAAAACTCTCACCCTGTCTCTGACCCATGTGTATGAGATCAATATCAATTGGGCCAAATGGTACAAAGGATCATGTGACTAGAGGAGTGGCCCAGGATGGTGGAGTTGGGCTGGGAGGAGGGTTTACCCTGTTAGAAAAATATTTCTCAACTCTTTCCCATTGTTGTTAATCTGGGCCTGCAAAATGAGCAGGATGCAGCAGTGAGGGGAACAGGGGCTTCAGAGTTGGGAAGAGCGGAATCTTAATCCCAGCTCAGCCCTTCTTGCCAAACCACTTTAACTCAAGAAATGTGTTTCCCCAACTGTGCCAGAGGGTTAATGTGACTGTAAAAAGTGCCTAACAAATGGCTCATGTCTGTAATGCCAGCACTTTGGGAGGCTGAGGCCAGAGGATCACTTGAGCCTAGGAGTTCAAGACCAGCCTGGGCAACATAGGGACACTCCATCTCTACAAAAATAAAAAATTAACTGAGAGTGGTGGTGCACACCTGTGGACCCAACTGCTCAGGAGGCTGAGGTGGGAGGATTGCTCAAGCCCAAGGAGGTCAAGACTGCAGTGAGTAGTAATTGTGCTACTGCAATTCATGCAGTCCAACTTGGGTGATAGAGTGAGACCATGTCTCAAAACAAAACAAAAAAAAAGCTTTCAGAAGTTTCATATTTGATAGTGTTCAACAGAGCAGTTTATTATCCATCTGTGTGGGACAAAGATCTGTAAACCAATTTCTAGGTTAAGAGAGATGACTTCAATTTTCTTGCTAAGAAAGCTGTCTGGATGTGGGATTTGATCATGAGTTCATCTGACGATTAGATAAATCAGATGGATAGCTGGCATGTCCGCCATTCTGGGCCAGAAGCTGAGTGAGTCGAGCATGAGGCTGGGGCAAGGAAAGATCCAGCCAAGTTGTAGAGCAGGACAGGCTTTGAGTTGCAGGGGCAGTACATGGGGGAGGCTCTGGTCAGAGGGTCAACTTAACAAATGGCCTTTCTGAATGTTCATTTCTTTATCTGCAAAACCATGCTACCTGTGAGTGCCCAATCCTGCCTGCTTAAGCCACATAGTTGTTGGAAAATAATAAATAGCAAATGAGGGAAGGTCCAAAAAAATAAATAAGTAGATAGAGACATTTGTGAATGATTAAGTGTTATGCAAATTGATGAATTAGTTGATTTGCATTTCTATTCAGCATTTGATGAATAGTTATTCTGGGGCAGATGTAGAGCTAGAAGCTGATGAAGGACCATGAATGTAGGTAGCAAACTTTACAGTATGTATATTCTACAAGGTGTGGGAAACTGCTGAACGTTTTTGTTCAGCCAAATGGCCGAATAAACAATGTTCTTTCAGGAAGATAAGCTGGTGGCCATGTGAGGACTGTGACTCTATCAATTCTGTTTTCTGAATTGCTCCTGAATTTGTTCCCTCCTTTCTAGTCCTACAGACACTGCTATAGTTCATACCTTACCATTTCTTATGTGCAATAACCTCCTAAATGGTCTTCTTACTTCTAGCCTTGACTGCTTTAATTCATCCTCCTTATGCACCTAGAGAATTTTATCCAATTATTTCTTGGCTTATGCATTCATTTATTTGTTCATTCACCCAGCATTTATTGAGCTCTATCATGCCTAAGGCCTTGGGACCATGGCAGTAATATTTGCTGACAGGTAGGTCTTAGCACATTGCTGCTTCCTATCCCCGATATAGCAAAGTGAAGACCTCTTAGCATGTCCCACAACGCCATTGACCAGCCTCTTACCATTCTCATGGCTCAGCATTCTTTTCTCTGCCTTACAATCTTTTTGCATTCTATATGCTATTTGCTATTAAAGTGGCAAGAAGGGCTCTAGGATAAAGATTGAGTAAAATTGTGCTTTGGAGATTTAATAGTCAGGTGACCTTGGGTAAATCACTTAGGCTCTCTGTTTTCTTACTTGTAAAGGTTGAGAATTATAAAGCATACCTTAAACATCCAGTGTAAAAATCAATGAGATACGGCATGTAAATTGATTAGCATGGCATCCTATATCAGTTAGGTGTGTATTTGGTTATAAGTAACAGAAAATCTGACCATTGATGTTTAAACAACTAAATATGTAACAAGAGACTGAAAGTAGTTTTTGATGTTGATTCGGTGGCTCACAAATGACAGAGTTGAATTTCTTGACCTTTCCCTCATGCTGGTTACCTCATGGGTATAAGATGGCTGCCAGAGTTCCAGACTTCACATCTACATCCAAAGTGGAAAGAAAGAGGAAGGGACAGTGCCTGCCATGTTACTTCCCCTTTTATCATGAAAGCAAAGCAAAGCTCTACTAGACCTTGAATGGGAAGTAGCAGACTTCCTATTAGATAATTTTGTACAGAAACAGATCATATGGCCTTCTCCAACTGCAAGGGAGGTTGGAAATTTAGAGAAAAAAATTTCCAGATTGGTTGAGACAAATCATGATTTGTCACTTGAGGATGAGCACATTAGCACTCCGAACAAATCTGGAGTCCTGTTAACAAGAAAGAAAAGTGAATAATATTCAGGAGCAATTCTTAGTGTTTTCCCCCGAAATGCCATGCATGTGCATATCCCTAGGCATTTGCACACGGTATTTCATGTTGGCTACAACACTCTCCTCCCATACTGTACCTATACAATTTTGTATCATTTTTTTTTCAATATCAGAAACAATTTTTAATTTTGTCACTTATTCAGTATCATTATTTTTAAAGGATACACAGGGGTCCATAACTGGTTGTAGCGTGGTTTATTTAACCATTTTTCAATAATTGGACGTTTATGTTGTTTCAATTTATTATTATATAAGGGGGGAAATTTGGTTTTGTTAAGTTTGTGTTCTTGGCCATACATTACACAGATTATCTCATTCAAACCTTGAAACATTTCCGTATGGTAGGTATTATTCTCATTCAGCAGTCACAGATATCTAGGTGCAGAGGAGTTAGTTTGCCCTAAGTCCTACAGCTAGTGAGTGGCAGAGTAAGGATTCACAGAGAAGATGATTTAACTGCCACGCCTGGGCTTCCTCACTGGAATCCACACTGAGATGGACACAGTGAAAAGCCACAGCCACACTGAGGTGTGTATCAGACCTCTTATGACCTTACAGCTTCCCCATCTCTATGGCTTTTGGGCATCTACTCCTGAACTGCCACTCCGGATAGACCCTGTCCAACTTCATGGGAGCACAGCCTATTGCACTTCACCTCCTGCTCCCGGGTTCCTTGTTGAATCTGGGGTGTGAGACACAGTGGGACCCTCTCAACATCCACACACGTGTAACCTGGAAGTATGAAGGAATTAATGCCTCATAGGGCAAAACTTTGACCAATGGGAGGCGGAAGCCATGGAATAAAGTCTTCACCTCACACTCCCACCCCTCCATGGACACCCTAAGTCACAGTCATGCTATGGCCTTGGAGAGGCTGTCTAGTGAGATCAAGCAATCAGTCTCACTTAATACCTAGCAATGGGGAGCTCAATAAGGCACCCCATGTTGGTTCTCCTCCGTTCTTGCTTCCTTTGCCTTTTTCCTCTCGCCTGTTTCCCTGATATTACACCCTTTAATAAAGTAATTGCACATAAATATTTGCAAATTCAGCCCAGTTTTCTGGGCAGCCCAGGCTAAGACAGTGCATAAAGTTTTTTCATTATTTGGGATGATTTCCTTTTGTTTAAAAAGCTTTCTGCTGTTGGGTGACTGAGTTTAAAAGTATGAATAGCCCCATGCCTTTGAGAACATTACAACAGCCTTCGAATCTACCCAGCTCTGGCCCTTGGGTCACCCCATAGATGATTGTGGGGTCAGACCACCCCATTCATTACCGAGCCAAGGGCAAAGCTAAGGTCCTACTGGCAATGACTCACAGAAAAGGCTGTAAATAGGAATGTTTATGACCACATTTATACAACCAAAGTTGGTTCGATGATAATGTATGGAAAAATAGAATCTTTGTTGAAAAGAAATTTTAACTCCATTTGGGTATGTGTTCCCAAGAGAAAGAAAACCTGGGCACACAGCCTTAAAGAGTGTGCTGGACCCTGGTAATTGCTCTAATTACCTGTGACTGATAACTTAGACAGCTCCTTGTGGGGACTGCTTTTGAATTTGCTCAGAATCACAGACTTTCCAGGAGAATCCAAGTATCAGATACCTCAGCGGATAAGAAATGGTCATAGCCTAGGCCCTTATAAGAGTCCAGGGGAAGGCTTTCAGTTGTTCAGGTGGGGCCCGCTAAGGTGTGTGCAAAATAAATTATAACAGTCTTCAAATTTACCCAGCCCTGGCCCTTGGGTCAACCCATAGATGACTGTGAATCAGAGCGGCAGGCCCCACCCAAATAACTGAAAGCCTTCTCCTGCACTCTTAATAGGACCCAGGCAACGAGAATGTTTTACTCAGGGAGGTGTCTGGTATTTGGTTTCTCCTGGAAAGTCTGTCATTATGACTGAGAAAACTCAAAAGCAGTCCCTGCAAAAAGCTGTCCAAATTATCAGTCTCTCTTCAAATACGTCCTTCTGGGGCTAGACAGATTCCAGACCCATCTGTCTGCCCCAGAAGCCTGCTACCTCTTCCTGGCTTTTTGGGGCCCTGTCTAATGGACCTCTGATTATATCAGTCACAGAGTGAGCCTGGTTATATATGAGGAAAAGAAATCAGCAGGGAACACTCACCTTATGATGCATAGAGAATGAGCTGCTCGCTGGAAATGCAAATTTTGAAGGATGAAAATCTCACTTCTGAACACGTAATGGTCTCTAATTAACTCACAGGTAATTAGAGCAATTACCAGAGGCCAGCGCACTTCTTAAAGCTGTGTGCCCAGGTTTTTTTTCCCACTTGGGAACATATACCCAAATGGAGTTGAAATTCCTCCTCAGCAAAGATTCTATTTTTCCATACATTATCATTGAACCAACTTTGGTTGTATAAATATGGTCATAAATGTTCCTATTTATAGCTTTTTCTGTGAGTCATTGCCAGTAGGACCTTAGCTTTGCCCTCAGCTCAGTAATGAGTGGGGCCAGCCTGTCAAGGTGTGTGTAACAGTAAGCATGGTGGCCTGAGGAGTTCTATGTGGTCTGTGAGCTGCTTGCTTCCTCTCTGCTTCTCCACTGACTTCCACCTTGTGTCTTGATGTCTTCTTGGTGTCCTGATGAGTCAAAGTCCAGTTCCCAGTCTTCTCACTTCATCCAAGAGTTGTGGCTTATTCCTAGCTTCTTGGGAGAAGAGAGGGAAAGGAGAAGGAAGAGATGGCCTCCTCTCACTGGCCGGTTCTGAGCAGAGAGTGGGTTGCAGGGATATAAGCTCCTCAGGGTGGATCTTATAAATATGGTCCCCAGGAAGACCTCAGTGCTCATGATGTGAGCCATGGGCTGCTGCCAGGCCCTGGGGGACTCCTGAGGTGCGAATTAGAACAGGATTAATATTTTAGCTCTGTTGAGTTTAGTAAACTGCACTGTGCAAAGAAAATTATATTTGTGTGCTAGGAGGCTTTGATTCCTAATTCTAGTCTTGATTGACTATGTAATTTTGCCCCTTCCCTGGGACTGCTGTTCCCAAATGAGTAGGCCAGACTAGAGTAGGAATAGCAAGGGTTTGTCAAGTATGCCGTCATCGCCAGGTCCTCTGCTCATGGCAGGTGTTGCTAATCAATTACAGATTTATTTTACCCTGAACCCAGGCTTGGCCTCACAATTCTTAACAGTCCATGCCTGGTAATCACACCAATTGATTCGAGTTGGCTTAAAATGCAGCCTGTTTACCCAGGGTCAGATGATCTCCAAAGTAGCTTCTACAAACATCTTGGAAACTGGTTAGTTCTAAGCAGGTGAACATCAGAATTGAAAGCTGGTTTACTCTAATAATTTGCTTAGCAGAGCTTCCCTACTCCCTCCACAAATAACTCTCTGTATTAGCTTCGTAGCAAATTACCTCAAATTTAGCAACTTAAAACAATATTTTTTGTCGCTCCAAAACTTCCATTTATTATTTTATAGTGTTGTAGGTCGGAAGTGGAGGCAGGCATGGCTAGGTACTCTGCTTAGAGTCTCACAAGGCTGAAATCAAGGTGTCTGTCAGTTGGGGCTCTGGGAGGCTCTGGGAGTAAATCTGTTTTCAAGTCATTCAGGTTGTTGGCAGAATTCAGTTCTGTGGTTGTAGGACTGAGATCCTCATGTCCTTGCTGGCTGCTTGCCAGGACTTGTTCTCACCTTTGAGAGGCTGCCTGCATTTCCTAGCTCGTGTCTTCTGTTTTGCAACCGGACATCAAATCTTCCTCAGATCTCTCCCTTCTGCCTCCCTCTTATGCACCCAGCCAGAGAAAGTTCTCTACTTTTAAGGGCTCATGTAACATTACACTAAGTTACTGGTTAACTCACCCTTTTGAGTTCAATTGTACCACATGACATAGCATAACCACAAGAGTGATATCTCATTCTAGTCACAGATTCCAGGAGATTAGGGTGAAACACCTTTGGGAGGTCATTTTAGAAATTCTGTCTACTGTCCTCAATTAGAAATATCACAGATTCTATGTGAATAAAGTTGGAATTAATGGGCTTAACCAAGATGGAATTAATGAGTTTGACAAAGATGGAATTAATGGGTTTGATAAAGATGTTGCTCCATTCACTTAACAGTCAAGCCCCTATTAAAACCAGGCACCCTGTCTTCAAGAAGTGCACAGTCTAGTGGGAGCCAATAATTATGCAACAATATAGGGGCTGTTTCTAATAGAGGTGGGTACAAAATATATTGATGGTGATGAAGAAGAAATAACCAATTCTGCTTGGGGCAGTGCAGGAGGGGTGTGATTACTGGGGAAAATTTCGCTAAGAAATAGACATTTTCATTGGGCATTAAAGGATGTAGTTTTGCCTCTGAATTGTATTTGGTAAGTACCCTTTCTTCCCCCCAGAATCTCAATTTCCTCAGAACTATCATGAGAAGTTTAAAGAAGATGGGCTCTATAGGCCATTTCATTTCTATTGCCATTGGAATTTAAATTCCAGGCACATGAGTGGGGAGGAGATGGTAGTGAAAATGAGTGAGGATAAAGAGGGTGAGAGGATTCTAGAGATGGTCTTTTGTCTGCCTGTCTCCTTAACTTTTAGTGTCAGCTGGATTCCTCTGTCTTGCTCAGGAGAGAGGTCAGTCTAACATCAACTGGGATGCAAAAGAAGATTGAAATTCAAACGGCATAAACATGAAGGGCCTCAAGACTAGAGATTCAGAGGTAGGGAGATGTGGAGGTTGACTTAATCTAGCGGCACACCTTCTACTGCCCTGCAGTCCTCTTGGCTCTGCTCTTTGCAGGCTAGCAACAGAATGAGTGCTGATGTTTTGCACCACACATGTGGTTGCAGCAATATCCAAAGAAAGAACCCCCAGCAACCTTTTCTAGAGTCTCACTGGCTCCAGTTGGACCAATCCTGAGGACATAGGAAAACCGTATGTTGAAAAATATTATCCTGGGGTCTCGATCTATTCATTGGTAAGGAGGATGGGAGCACCACGACTGACTTAGACCAATCAGGATGCACCTCTAAGCTGTTACACATTGGGGGAGGGGTGGAGCCAACCAAAATGTCTGCTCCCTGGCTCTGAGTCCTGACCTCTCATCTCAGAGCACTTAGGGCTCTATCTGGGGTCCAGTGATTGATCCAGCTTTGCTAGAGCACTAATGATGGAACAGTTAGTATAATATGACTCCTTCAGTATCAGAGAAGTATATGCAAAAGGGCCTTGCAGAGAGGTATGAGTTGTTCCAAGGTAGTGACCAAACAGGGTAAACGTGGGGCACTGTGTCAGTAGGTCAGTGTCTCTAACAAGACCCCATGGTGGTGACTACATGGGATGAATCTCAGAGACTACTTGTATGAGCTTTTGCAAATAGGCCACATTCTTAGAATAAAACATAGATAAATTACACCCAGATAAAATGACCTTTCTCTTTAAATCAAGCCTTCCTTTTATTCAGGCAAAAAATTAAAAAATTCTAATGCAGAGGCTCTTTGCTTCTCCATGCTATGGCTCTGCACCATTGGTTCTGTCTCATTTTAGAAATGTGGGAATTTATAATTGGTTTTCCAATTGTCACCGAGGCACCTTAATGGCTTTTTACAAATTATTTGTTGTATGAGCAACATTAATAGAAACCAAACTGCAAAAAAAAAAAAAAAAAAAAAAAAATTAACCCCGTGCTCTGACCACTGCTACACAAATCAAGCTGTTTATATTCATCCATGCTTTGTTCAAGTGTTTGCTCATGTGCACACAAAATTTAATCACAGAACAGTCATCATTTATATTGGCATATTCTGAGCATATTCTGTGTTTATTGTGTAATTGTCATAATTATACTTTTTAATGGCTGTGTGGTCTATAATGGGTTTCTGGAAATGAAAGTCGACTATCTCTGATACGACCACTCTTTGACTCCCCCTACATCCCAACCAGATTTGGAATTAGTTTAGGGTTAATTTTTCCTCCATGCCCATTTAATTTTTGCAGAAAGAGAGTTATTGCTCTTAGGTGAAGGAAGGTGAGCATGAATTGTATGTTTCTAAAGGAATACCTCCTACTTCTGCAGGAAAATTTTTTAATAACCTTGCTATTTTAATTCCATATATATTTTTCTTGACTCTATTATTTAAGAATTACACCTTGTATAATTCCCAAAGGCATTTTGTGGGTTAGCAATAGAGACAGTGTGAAGCCTAATTAGGAACTTGTCTTAAAATAGGACTGAGTCCTGGCCTAGGGAAAGGAAGTGTGAATAAGACAGTGCAGGGGTTGCAAATCCCTGGTATAGGTCCATAACTCTTCCTTCCTTTGGAAGACATCGTTATGATGCTCTTCCACACCGGCTTAGGTGCAGCCTCAAAGGCATTTAAAGACTGAATTGTGAAGAGATTGGAAGGGGTATCTCTTGGGCTCATCTAGCTTTTCCATGGATTGGACTCCCACTGAATTCTAGAGGGTGTTTAAGTGACTTGTTTTGTATTTTCTTTTTTCTTGATATGGAGTTTCTCTCTTGTTGCCCAGGCTGGAGTGAAATGGTGCAATCTCGGCTCACTGCAACCTCTGCCTCCTGCGTTCAAGTGATTCTCTTCCCTCAGCCTCCCAAGTAGCTGGGATTATAGGCACCTGCCACCATGCCTGGCTAATTTTAATGTTTTTTTTTTTTTTAGTAGAGACGGGGTTTTACCTTGTTGGGCAGACTGGTCTCGAACTCCTGACCTCAGGTGATCCACCCATCTTGGCCTCCCAAAGTGCTGGGATTACAGGGGTGAGCCACTACTGACCAGCTTCCAATTGTTAAAAAATTTCTGATTTAATGTTAATTTTGCAGTTATATTTGCATTTTCCATTTCAGACCTACCATAATTAGGGAGAGATGATGGAACCCACAATAGCAGTCTGTAATTCTTCTCATCATGAATAGGATGTTTTAGTTACTGTACAAAACTGGAGCACTTTCTAACTCCTAACTCTTAAATTGCACCTGGTATAATTTTTTTTTCTGTACTTTGGAAATTGTCAGAGTTGTGAACACTAAAGTCCATGGGGTATAGGGTTTTGTGGGATTAGATAATCTGTAATTTAGTGACAGGCTCATCTGACCAGAGCCATCTTTCAAACTAGCATTTGTAGACAGTGGGCCCTGGAGTCCTCCAGTACATGATGATGTACTGAGGGACTTATCCACTGCCACGTTTTCAACAGCCACCTTAAACTGGCCATACCCCTAACTCTAGCCAGAATCTCTCTAAGGCTCTGGCCTTATCCTTACATAACTCCATTTCATGTCCAAAGATACTGGAACTCGGGCTGGGCACGGTGGCTCGTGCCTGTAATCCCAGCACTTTGGGAGGTTGAGGTGGGAGGTTCACTTGAGGCCAGGAGTTTGACAGCAGCCTGGGCAACATAGCAAGACCCTGTCTCTATGAAAACAAACACAAAAATACTGCAACACAAGCAGAGCCGATTTCCCAGCCACCATGGCACCCCAGTTCTGGCTGCCCTGGACTACCAGGAGCATTTGTGTCTGCGCACCTTTGCTCAGATTATGGCGTCTACAGAGAATATCCTTTTTGGTATTGCAATAGCTGCTTTTATTCACATGAAGCCAAGAGTACAAGCAGGGAGATGTGAGCAAAGATATGATAGCCAGGCCCAGGCCAGAAGGCACTGTGGGAGACAGGCAGTCTGTCTTAAGGAAAGAGGGAGAAAAGGGGAAACTGCTGAACTGAACCCAAGAAGATCTTAAATGCAACTTCAGTAAGAAGCCGATTCTTCCCAACACAAGGGGCCTAATAGAGTCTTGAACTTGAGGAGGAGCTCAGCTGGCTCTGCTACACTTATTAGCAGAAGACCTTGGGCAAATCACTCTCTTGAGATTCAGTTGTTTTCTTCAGTAAAGTGTGGAAACTTATTTCCTAGGGTTGTAGGAATGAAAACGAAATCATGCTGGCAAAAACAACAACAACAAACAAAAACAAACACATTGTCCATCTAACATAACAAGTGTCTAGTTGCGACAAGTGCTGGGGAAATGAAACTTCCCTGAGGTGTCTTTTACACTGAGCCTTAAAAGTTGGACTTTTCTGGATGAAAAGGAGTTGGGCGGCTTGAGCAGAGGCCCAGGTGTGTGGGGGACAGGCTTGAAATGTGGTGTCCCAAGAACACCAGGTGTGAGGCAGAGATGGCGCAACAGGATGGGGAGGCATATGTGGTCGGATCACAAAAGGCCACACACTCTATCTGAGGCACAGGAAGCCATCGAAAGCAAAGATCTAGAAATATCATTCCGGTGGCAGTACAATGGATGAACTGGAGAAGACAGACTTAGAGTGGGACCAGAGCCTTTTAGCAACACGTACAAACGGAGAAATGCAAGAAGAAATGGAGTTTAGCCTGAAATTGTTTTTGGAGATGGTTAGGTGGAAGATTTAGACCAGGACAGATCTAGATAGGGAGGGACTGACTTGGTCTTAGATGAAGGATGTCTCTGAGGACCCTTGTTGGGGGATGCCTAGGAGGTTGGCAGTGCCCTCCAAACCATGTTGGGCCAGTTGGATTCTAGGGTGTCCACAGCAACATGGGACATGAGGCAGTATTTATTTGTGGGCATTATTCTTCTTCTTCTTATTTTTTTGAGATGGAGTCTCACTCTGTTGCCCATGCTGGAGTGCAGTGGTGCGATCTCGGCTCATTGCAAGCTCTGCCTCCAGGGCTCCAGGGATTCTCCTGCCTCAGCCTCCTGAGTAGCTGGGATTATAGGCATACACCGCCATGCCTGGCTAATTTTTGTATTTTCAGTAGAGACGGGGTTTCACCATGTTAGCCAGGTTGGTCTTGAACTCCTGACCTCAAGTGATCTGCCCGCCTTGGCCTCCCAAAGTGTTGGGATTACAGGCGTGAGCCACCATGCCTGGCCAGTATTTATGGGCATTTTAAATAACCGGTGTGTGCCATTCATTGTTATCTCTAGAAAGCTATAAGTAAGCAAACACTGAGCTAGTTAGCAAGGTGTCTATGACAGCTCAGTGCTGCTGTCAAAATCACCTGCTCATTTGCTACTTTTCATTGTCACCTGGGGAGTAGGGCAAAATGGAAACTCCTTCAAGGCCATGCACAGTGGCTCACACCTATAATCCCAGTGCTTTGGGAGGCCAAGGCGAGTTGATGGCTTGAGGCCAGGAGTTCTAGACCAGCCTGAGCAACATGGCAAAATCCTGTCTCTACAAAAAAACCCCAAAACCTCAAAAATCAGCCAGGTGTGGTGGCACACGCCTGTAATCCCAGCTGCTCAGGAGGCTGAGATGGGAGGATTGCTTGAGCCTGGGAGGTCCAGGTTGCAGCTGCAGTGAGCCAAGATCACTCCTGCTGTACTTTAGCCTGGGCAAAGGGGGAGACCTTGTCTAAAAAAACGGAAGAGAAATGCTCTGAGATTGTAACATATTAATCTTTTTTACATCAGTGGTAATAAGCAAACTGGCCAAAATGCTTAATCAACTTCTTGGCCAAGTTTAACCCCTTTACATGCAACCTAGACCACATTTTAGGTGCAGTGAGTGTTAACCAAGGACAAACTGCTGCTCTTTCCCCACCACCACTGAGTCACGGAGGCAGAGGCTCAGGTGTGTTCAAGAATCGGCTTCACCCATAACCCACCACCATGGCCCAGGAAGGCATCACTGCTGGAGGTGTCATGGACCTTAATACTGCATTACAAGGGGTCCCAAAGGCTGCCCTCATCCATGATGGTATAGCACGTGGAATTCGAGAAGCTGCCAAAGCCTTAGACAAGTGCTGGGCCCATCCTTGTGCTGCCCCCAACTGTGATGAGCCTGCCTATGTGGCTGGCTGGTGAAGGCCCTTGGTGCTGAACACCAGATCACCCTAATTAAGGTTGATGACAAGAAACTAGGGGAAGGGATGGAGCACTGTAAAACTGACAGAAGGAAAACCCCATAAAGTGGTTGGCTGCAGTTGTGTAGCGTTAAGGACCATGGCAAAGGATGTCATCAAAGAGTTTTTGTTTGTTTGTTTGTTTGTTTTTGAGACAGTCTTTCTCTGTCACCAGGCTGGAGTGGGGCAGTGGCATGATCTTGGCTCACTGCAGACTCCACCTCCTGGGTTCAAGCAATTCTCCTGCCTCAGCCTCCCAAGTAGCTGGGATTGCAGGCACACACCACCATGCCCGGCTAATTTTTGTATTTTTGTATTTTTAGTAGAGACGGAGTTTCACCATGTGGCTCAGGCTGATCTTGAACTCCTGACCTCAAGTGATCTGCCTGCCTTGGCATCCCAAAGTGCTGGGATTATAGGCGTGAGCCACTGCACATGGTCCTTCTTTCATGTTTTAATTCAATGGAGTTTTGCGTGTACTAAGTTTTCAAAAATACATGTTGAAGGAACATTTTTATCTGTACTCCGACACACACCCAATTGTCAAATTGTCTTCACAGCTCTCAGACTTATAAATTTAGAATCTCCTCAGGGACTTGATCTTAATTGAAGACAAAGGAGATCCTAAAGCGACTTTTTGTCGTAGTGGTCAGCTGGAATGTGGGAGGAACAATTTCACCCCAAGAGCAAGTTGAAAGTTTTCTCGGGGAGGAGCCAAGATGGCCGAATAGGAAGAGCTCTGGTCTGCAGCTCCCAGTGTGAGTGACGCAGAACATGGGTGATTTCTGCATTTCCATCTGAGGTACCGAGTTCATCTCACGAGGGAGTGCCAGACAGTGGGCGCAGGTCAGTGGGTGTGCGCACCGTGCGCGAGCCGAAGCAGGGCGAGGCATTGCCTCACTTGGGAAGCACAAGGGGTCAGGGAGTTCCCTTTCCTAGTCAAAGAAAGGGGTGACAGACGACACCTGGAAAATCGGGTCACTCCCACCCGAATACTGCGCTTTTCCGACGGGCTTAAAAAACGGCGCACCAGGAGATTATATCCCGCACCTGGCTCGGAGGGTCCTACGCCCACGGAGTCTCGCTGATTGCTAGCGCAGCAGTCTGAGATCAAACTGCAAGGTGGCAGTGAGGCTGGGGGAGGGGCACCCACCATTGCCCAGGCTTGTTTAGGTAAACAAAGCAGCCGGGAAGCTCGAACTGGGTGGAGCCCACCACAGCTCAAGGAGGCCTGCCTGCCTCTGTAGGCTCCACCTCTGGGGGCAGGGCACAGACAAACAAAAAGACAGCAGTAACCTCTGCAGACTTAAATGTCCCTGTCTGACAGCTTTGAAGAGAGCAGTGGTTCTCCCAGCACGCAGCTGGAGATCTGAGAACAGGCAGACTGCCTCCTCAAGTGGGTCCCTGACCCCCAAGCAGCCTAGCTGGGAGGCACCCCCCAGCAGGGGCAGACTGACACCTCACACGGCGGGGTACTCCAACAGATCTGCAGCTGAGGGTCCTGTCTGTTAGAAGGAAAACTAACAAACAGAAAGGACATCCACACCAAAAACCCATCTGTACATCACCATCGTCAAAGACCAAAAGTAGATAAAACCACAAAGATGGGGAAAAAACAGAGCAGAAAAACTGGAAACTCTAAAAAGCAGAACGCCTCTCCTCCTCCAAAGGAACGCAGTTCCTCACCAGCAACGGAACAAAGCTGGGTGGAGAATGACTTTGACGAGCTGAGAGAAGAAGGCTTCAAATGATCAAATTACTCCGAGCTATGGGAGGACATTCAAACCAAAGGCAAAGAAGATGAAAACTTTGAAACAAGTTTAGAAGAATGTATAACTAGAATAACCAATACAGAGAAGTGCTCAAAGGAACTGATGGAGCTTGAAAACCAAGGCTCCAGAACTACGTGAAGAATGCAGAAGCCTCAGGAGCCGATGCAATCAACTGGAAGAAAGCGTTTCAGCAATGGAAGATGAAATGAATGAAATGAAGCGAGAAGGGAAGTTTAGAGAAAAAAGAATAAAAAGAAATGAACAAAGCCTCCAAGAAATATGGGACTATGTGAAAAGACCAAATCTATGTCTGACTGGTGTACCTGAAAGTGATGGGGAGAATGGAACCAAGTTGGAAAACACTCTGCAGGATATTATCCAGGAGAACTTCCCCAATCTAGCAAGGCAGGCCAACATTCAGATTCAGGAAATACAGAGAATGCCACAAAGATACTCCTTGAGAAGAGCAACTCCAAGACACATAATTGTCAGATTCACCAAAGTTGAAATGAAGGAAAAAATGTTAAGGGCAGCCAGAGAGAAAGGTCAGGTTACCCTCAAAGGGAAGCCCATCAGACTAACAGCAGATCTCTTGGCAGAAACTCTACAAGCCAGAAGAGAGTGGGGGCCAATATTCAACATTCTTAAAGACAAGAATTTTCAACCCAGAATTTCATATCCAGCCAAACTAAGCTTCATAAGTGAAGGAGAAATAAAATACTTTACAGACAAGCAAATGCTGACAGATTTTGTCACCACCAGGCCTGCCCTAAAACAGCTCCTGAAGGAAGCACTACACATGGAAAGGAACAACGGGTACCAGCCACTGCAAAATCATGCCAAAATGTAAAGACCATCGAGACTAGGAAGAAACTGCATCAACTAACGAGCAAAATAACCAGCTAACATCATAATGACAGGATCAAATTCACACAGAACAATATTAACTTTAAATGTAAATGGACTAAATGCTCCAATTAAAAGACACAGACTGGCAAATTGGATAAAGAGTCAAGACCCATCAGTGTGCTGTATTCAGGAAACCCATCTCACATGCAGAGACACACATGGGCTCAAAATAAAAGGATGGAGGAAGATCTACCAAGCAAATGGAAAACAAAAAAAGGCAGGGGGTTGCAATCCTAGTCTCTGATAAAACAGACTTTAAACCAACAAAGATCAAAAGAGACAAAGAAGGCCATTACATAATGGTAAAGGGATCAATTCAACAAGAAGAGCTAACTATCCTAAATATATACGCACCCAATACAGGAGCACCCAGATTCATAAAGCAAGTCCTGAGTGACCTACAAAGAGACTTAGACTCCCACACATTAATAATGGGAGACTTTAACACCCCACTGTCAACATTAGACAGATCAACGAGACAGAAAGTCAACAAGGATACCCAGGAATTGAACTCAGCTCTGCACCAAGCAGATCTAATAGACATCTACAGAACTCTCCACCCCAAATCAACAGAATATACATTTTTTTCAGCACCACACCACACCTATTCCAAAATTGACCACATACTTGGAAGTAAAGCTCTCCTCAGCAAATGTAAAAGAACAGAGATATAACAAACTATCTCTCAGACCACAGTGCAATCAAACTAGAACTCAGGATTAAGAATCTCACTCAAAACCGCTCAACTACATGGAAACTGAACAACCTGCTCCTGAATGACTACTGGGTACATAACGAAATGAAGGCAGAAATAAAGATGTTCTTTGAAACCAACAAGAACAAAGACACAACATACCAGAATCTCTGGGACACATTCAAAGCAGTGTGTAGAGGGAAATTTATAGCACTAAATGCCCACAAGAGAAAACAGGAAAGATCCAAAATTGACAACCTAACATGACAATTAAAAGAACTAGAAAAACAAGAGCAAAGACATTCAAAAGCTAGCAGAAGGCAAGAAATAACGAAAATCAGAGCAGAACTGAAGGAAATAGAGACACAAAAAACCCTTCAAAAAATTAATGAATCCAGGAGCTGGTTTTTTGAAAGGATCAACAAAATTGATAGACCTCTAGCAACACTAATAAAGAAAAAAAGAGAGAAGAATCAAATAGACGCAATAAAAAATGATAAAGGGGATATCACCACCGATCCCACAGAAATACAAGCTACCATCAGAGAATACTACAAACACCTCTATGCAAATAAACTAGAAAATCTAGAAGAAATGGATAAATTCCTCGACATATACACTCTCCCAAGACTAAACCAGGAAGAAGTTGAATCTCTGAATAGACCAATAACAGGAGCTGAAATTGTGGCAATAATCAATAGCTTACCAACCAAAAACAGTCCAGGACCAGATGGATTCACAGCTGAATTCTACCAGAGGTACAAGGAGGAACTGGTACCATTCCTTCTGAAACTATTCCAATCAATAGAAAAAGAGGGAATCCTCCCTAACTCATTTTATGAGGCCAGCATCATCCTGATACCAAAGCCTGGCAGAGACACAACCAAAATAGAGAATTTTAGACCAATATCCTTGATGAACATTGATGGAAAAATCCTCAATAAAATACTGGCAAACCAAATCCAGCAGCACATCAAAAAGCTTATCCACCATGATCAAGTGGGCTTCATCCCTGGGATGCAAGGCTGGTTCAATATACGCAAATCAATAAATGTAATCCAGCATATAAACAGAACCAAAGACAAAAACCACATGATTATCTCAATAGATGCAGAAAAGGCCTTTGACAAAATTCAACAACCCCTCATGCTAAAAACTCTCAATAAATTAGGTATTGATGGGACGTATTTCAAAATAATAAGAACTATTTATGATAAACCCACAGCCAGTATCATACTGAATGGGCAAAAATTGGAAGCATTCCCTTTGAAAACTGGCACAAGACAGGGATGCCCTCTCTTACCACTCTTATTCAACGTAGTGTTGGAAGTTCTGGCCAGGGCAATTAGGCAGGAGAAGGAAATAAAGGGTATTCCATTAGGAAAAGAGGAAGTCAAATTGTCCCTGTTTGCAGATGACATGATGGTATATCTAGAAAACCCCATTGTCTCAGCCCAAAATCTCCTTAAGCTGATAAGCAACTTCAGCAAAGTCTCAGGATACAAAATCAATGTACAAAAATCACAAGCATTCTTATATACCAACAACAGACAAACAAAGAGCCAAATCATGAGTGAACTCCCATTCACAATTGCTTCAAAGAGAATAAAATACCTAGGAATCCAACTTACAAGGGATGTGAAGGACCTCTTCAAGGAGAACTACAAACCACTGCTCAAGGAAATAAAAGAGGATACAAACAAATGGAAGAACATTCCATGCTCATGGGTAGGAAGAATCAATATTGTGAAAATGGCCATACTGCCCAAGGTAATTTATAGATTCAATGCCATCCCCATCAAGCTACCAATGACTTTCTTCACAGAATTGGAAAAAACTACTTTAAAGTTCATATGGAACCAAAAAAGAGCCCACATCGCCAAGTCAATCCTAAGCCAAAAGAACAAAGCTGGAGGCATCATGCTACCTGACTTCAAACTATACTACAAGGCTACAGTAACCAAAACAGCATGGTACTGGTACCAAAACAGAGATATAGATCAATGGAACAGAACAGAGCCCTCTGCAATAATGCCGCATATCTACAACTGTCTGATCTTTGACAAACCTGAGAAAAACAAGCAATGGGGAAAGGATTCCCTATTTAATAAATGGTGCCGGGAAAACTGGCTAGCCATATGTAGAAAGCTGAAACTGGATCCCTTCCTTACACCTTATACAAAAATCAATTCAAGGTGGATTAAAGACTTAAACGTTAGACCTAAAATCATAAAAACCCTAGAAGAAAACCTAGGCATTACCATTCAGGACATAGGCATGGGCAAGAACTTCATGTCTAAAACACCAAAAGCAATGGCAATAAAAGCCAGAATTGACAAATGGGATCTAATTAAACTAAAGAGCTTCTGCACAGCAAAAGAAACTACCATCAGAGTGAACAGGCCACCTACAGAATGGGAGAAAATTTTTGTAACCTACTCATCTGACAAAGGGCTAATATCCAGAATCTACAATGAACTCAAATTTACAAGAAAAAAACAACCCCATCAAAAAGTGGGCAAAGGACATGAACAGACACTTCTCAAAAGAAGACATTTATGCAGCCAAAAAACACATGAAAAAATGCTCACCATCACTGGCCATCAGAGAAAGGCAAATCAAAACCACAATGAGATGCCATCTCACACCAGTTAGAATGGCAATCATTAAAAAGTCAGGAAACGACAGGTGCTGGAGAGGATGTGGAGAAATAGGAACACTTTTACACTTTTGGTGGGACTGTAAACTAGTTCAGCCATTGTGGAAGTCAGTGTGGCAATCCCTCAGGGACCTAGAACTAGAAATACCATTTGACCCAGCCATCCCATTACTGGGAATATACCCAAAGGACTATAAATCATGCTGCTATAAAGACACATGCACACGTATGTTTATTGCGGCATTATTCACAATAGCAAAGACTTGGAACCAACTCAAATGTCCAACAATGATAGACTGGATTAAGAAAATGTGGCACATATACACCATGGAATACTATGCAGCCATAAAAAATGATGAGTTCATGTCCTTTGTAGGGACATGGATGAAATTGGAAATCATCATTCTCAGTAAACTATCGCAAGAACAAAAAACCAAACACCGCATATTCTCACTCATAGGTGGGAATTGAACAATGAGAACACATGGACACAGGAAGGGGAACATCACACTCTGGGGACTGTTGTGGGGAGGGGGGAGGGATAGCATTGGGGCATATACCTAATGCTAGATGACGAGTTAGTGGGTGCAGCGCACCAGCATGGCACATGTATACATATGTAACTAACTTGCACATTGTGCACACGTACCCTAAAACTTAAAGTATAATAATAATAATAAAGGATTTTAAAAATTACCATAATAATTGACCTATTATCCTCTATAAGTCTCATCATCTGATAAAGATTTATTCTCAATTGTATAAAAATCATCAGTTATTGTTAAATAAGAAACTCAGTATATGTACACTCCTCCAGTGTCTTGGATTTACATATATAGTTTTAATTGTACAATATTATTGTAAAAGTTAATATCCTTTCAATGTATCTGATTTAAAATGACCACAGAGCATTGTGGGATTAAAGGAGTGCTGTGTCCAGGGGGAAAAAAAAAAAAAAGAAAGAAAAGAGAGTTTTCTCATCTTTTTTGGTGACACTGTGGCTGACGGTATCTACTTTAAAATGGAAGTAAGAAAATTTTCCGGAAGGGGGCACCCGGATTTGAACCGGGCACCTCTTGATTTGCAGTCAATTGCTCTGCCCCCTGAGCTATACCCCCTTCACCTGTTAGAAGCTCCTTCCTTGTCCACTTATGGTGACACAATACAATCAAGTTCCACCCACACTAGAGTTCTGGCAAGCTTTGTGTTCTAAAGCCCCACCTTCTTAATTATCCATCATCTGCTTTGGCTTGTCCCTTGGCCACTAATAAACTGAAAGGGAACACATGAAAAATGACATCCTGGGCTGGGCACGTCTCACGCTTGTAATCCCAGCGCTTTGGGAGGCCAAGGTGAGGTCAAGAGTTTGAGATCGGCCTGACCAACATGGTGAAACCCCGTCTCCGCTAAAAATACAAAAAAAATTAGCTGGGCGTGGTGGCAGGCACCTGTAATCCCAGCTACTAGGGAGGCTGAGGCAAGAGAATTGTTTGAACCCTGGGAGGCGGAGGTTGCAGTGACCTGAGATCACACCACTGTACTCCAGCCTGGGCTAACAGAATGAGACAATCTCTCTCTCTCTCTCTCTCTCTCTCTCTCTGTCTCTCTCTCTCTCTCCATATACATATATATGTATACATATATTTATATATATGTATACATATTTTTGTAGTACACATATGTAGTGCACATATATGTAGTGCATTATATATAGTACACATATATATAGTACACATACATAGTGTGCGTGTGTGTGTGTTTTGTAAAGGCAGGGTTTCAGCATGTTGCCCAGGCTGGTTTCAAGTGATCCACTTGCGTGAGCTCCAGCAATCCTCCCATCTGAGCCTTACTTCGGCCTCCCAAAGTGCTGGGATTACAGGCGTAAACCATGGAGCTTGGCCTTTGCTCTGTTCTTGATGGAAACAATAGCCACCTTTGACCTGGGGCCCTGCTGATAGCTGGGGAAGTGCGTTATTGAGGTTGAGCAGTGTGGCTCCTTCTTATCCCACTGGCAGGAGAGAACTGAAGCCTCTCCTTTCAAACCTGGCACTCGTTGGTATGGAGTGCAAGGGCGTGGGCCTGAGAAGCCCTTTCTCTTCTCACCTCCTCTCCAGGGAGAAGAGAAGCTGAGAGTAGAGCTGGCTCCTTCTCCAATCTCAGGGAAGAAACAACACACTTGGAGACACAATTTTTTTAAATGTAAAATAACATTGAGAGTTCATCTAAATATCTGTCTTAGAAATTCAGGTCAAGGGAAGAGATGCTGTTAGAACAGAGGGAAGTGGGTGACCTCTCCAAAGATGGACGTGCTCCAACAGTGGGCTAGGGTGTTCCAGCGACAGCCAAACCTTCCATTGAACCCATTGACCGGTTTCCGATCGGTATTGTAGTTGTCATGGCCAGTCACCTGCTGGAGAGGATGCCCTTGGAGGCAAGGAGAGAGAAGCCTGAGCCTGCATTCAGTCCATCTCTTGGCTTCCCCATTCCCCTGGGTGTGGTAAGGGATGCCAATCAGTGGTAGTCACCGAATTCCCCATGCGCACAGCCAACATGCAATCCTCAAATGTCCTGAACCTCTGGGCTGAAGAACCAAGGGCTGGTGAGGTTGAGGGACAGAAGGCTTCCTAGAGACAAAACGCCGCACCAGGAATAATTGTATGAAGACCGTGAATGGTTTGTGCTGGGACAGGAGGGGCTGGAAATTCTGGGCTTGGCAGAGCTTGCCTTTCTCCCATGAGAAATGAGAAAACTCTCACCCTGTCTCTGACCCATGTGTATGAGATCAATATCAATTGGGCCAAATGGTACAAAGGATCATGTGACTAGAGGAGTGGCCCAGGATGGTGGAGTTGGGCTGGGAGGAGGGTTTACCCTGTTAGAAAAATATTTCTCAACTCTTTCCCATTGTTGTTAATCTGGGCCTGCAAAATGAGCAGGATGCAGCAGTGAGGGGAACAGGGGCTTCAGAGTTGGGAAGAGCGGAATCTTAATCCCAGCTCAGCCCTTCTTGCCAAACCACTTTAACTCAAGAAATGTGTTTCCCCAACTGTGCCAGAGGGTTAATGTGACTGTAAAAAGTGCCTAACAAATGGCTCATGTCTGTAATGCCAGCACTTTGGGAGGCTGAGGCCAGAGGATCACTTGAGCCTAGGAGTTCAAGACCAGCCTGGGCAACATAGGGACACTCCATCTCTACAAAAATAAAAAATTAACTGAGAGTGGTGGTGCACACCTGTGGACCCAACTGCTCAGGAGGCTGAGGTGGGAGGATTGCTCAAGCCCAAGGAGGTCAAGACTGCAGTGAGTAGTAATTGTGCTACTGCAATTCATGCAGTCCAACTTGGGTGATAGAGTGAGACCATGTCTCAAAAAAAAAAAAAAAAAAAAGCTTTCAGAAGTTTCATATTTGATAGTGTTCAACAGAGCAGTTTATTATCCATCTGTGTGGGACAAAGATCTGTAAACCAATTTCTAGGTTAAGAGAGATGACTTCAATTTTCTTGCTAAGAAAGCTGTCTGGATGTGGGATTTGATCATGAGTTCATCTGAGGATTAGATAAATCAGATGGATAGCTGGCATGTCCGCCATTCTGGGCCAGAAGCTGAGTGAGTCGAGCATGAGGCTGGGGCAAGGAAAGATCCAGCCAAGTTGTAGAGCAGGACAGGCTTTGAGTTGCAGGGGCAGTACATGGGGGAGGCTCTGGTCAGAGGGTCAACTTAACAAATGGCCTTTCTGAATGTTCATTTCTTTATCTGCAAAACCATGCTACCTGTGAGTGCCCAATCCTGCCTGCTTAAGCCACATAGTTGTTGGAAAATAATAAATAGCAAATGAGGGAAGGTCCAAAAAAATAAATAAGTAGATAGAGACATTTGTGAATGATTAAGTGTTATGCAAATTGATGAATTAGTTGATTTGCATTTCTATTCAGCATTTGATGAATAGTTATTCTGGGGCAGATGTAGAGCTAGAAGCTGATGAAGGACCATGAATGTAGGTAGCAAACTGTACAGTATGTATATTCTACAAGGTGTGGGAAACTGCTGAACGTTTTTGTTCAGCCAAATGGCCGAATAAACAATGTTCTTTCAGGAAGATAAGCTGGTGGCCATGTGAGGACTGTGACTCTATCAATTCTGTTTTCTGAATTGCTCCTGAATTTGTTCCCTCCTTTCTAGTCCTACAGACACTGCTATAGTTCATACCTTACCATTTCTTATGTGCAATAACCTCCTAAATGGTCTTCTTACTTCTAGCCTTGACTGCTTTAATTCATTCTCCATATGCACCTAGAGAATTTTATCCAATTATTTCTTGGCTTATGCATCCATTTATTTGTTCATTCACCCAGCATTTATTGAGCTCTATCATGCCTAAGGCCTTGGGACCATGGCAGTAATATTTGCTGACAGGAAGGTCTTAGCACATTGCTGCTTCCTATCCCCGATATAGCAAAGTGAAGACCTCTTAGCATGTCCCACAACACCATTGACCAGCCTCTTACCATTCTCATGGCTCAGCATTCTTTTCTCTGCCTTACAATCTTTTTGCATTCTATATGCTATTTGCTATTAAAGTGGCAAGAAGGGCGCTAGGATAAAGATTGAGTAAAATTGTGCTTTGGAGATTTAATAGTGAGGTGACCTTGGGTAAAACACTTAGGCTCTCTGTTTTCTTACTTGTAAAGGTTGAGAATTATAAAGCATACCTTAAACATCCAGTGTAAAAATCAATGAGATACGGCATGTAAATTGATTAGCATGGCATCCTATATCAGTTAGGTGTGTATTTGGTTATAAGTAACAGAAAATCTGACCATTGATGTTTAAACAACTAAATATGTAACAAGAGACTGAAAGTAGTTTTTGATGTTGATTCGGTGGCTCACAAATGACAGAGTTGAATTTCTTGACCTTTCCCTCATGCTGGTTACCTCATGGGTATAAGATGGCTGCCAGAGTTCCAGACTTCACATCTACATCCAAAGTGGAAAGAAAGAGGAAGGGACAGTGCCTGCCATGTTACTTCCCCTTTTATCATGAAAGCAAAGCAAAGCTCTACTAGACCTTGAATGGGAAGTAGCAGACTTCCTATTAGATTATTTTGTACAGAAACAGATCATATGGCCTTCTCCAACTGCAAGGGAGGTTGGAAATTTAGAGAAAAAAAATTTCCAGATTGGTTGAGACAAATCATGATTTGTCACTTGAGGATGAGCACATTAGCACTCCGAACAAATCTGGAGTCCTGTTAACAAGAAAGAAAAGTGAATAATATTCAGGAGCAATTCTTAGTGTTTTCCCCCGAAATGCCATGCATGTGCATATCCCTAGGCATTTGCACACGGTATTTCATGTTGGCTACAACACTCTCCTCCCATACTGTACCTATACAATTTTGTATCTTTTTTTTTCAATATCAGAAACAATTTTTAATTTTGTCACTTATTCAGTATCATTATTTTTAAAGGATACACAGGGGTCCATAACTGGTTGTAGCGTGGTTTATTTAACCATTTTTCAATAATTGGACGTTTATGTTGTTTCAATTTATTATTATATAAGGGGGGAAATTTGGTTTTGTTAAGTTTGTGTTCTTGGCCATACATTACACAGATTATCTCATTCAAACCTTGAAACATCTCCGTATGGTAGGTATTATTCTCATTCAGCAGTCACAGATATCTAGGTGCAGAGGAGTTAGTTTGCCCTAAGTCCTACAGCTAGTGAGTGGCAGAGTAAGGATTCACAGAGAAGATGATTTAACTGCCACGCCTGGGCTTCCTCACTGGAATCCACACTGAGATGGACACAGTGAAAAGCCACAGCCACACTGAGGTGTGTATCAGACCTCTTACGACCTTGCAGCTTCCCCATCTCTATGGCTTTTGGGCATCTACTCCTGAACTGCCACTCCGGATAGACCCTGTCCAACTTCATGGGAGCACAGCCTATTGCACTTCACCTCCTGCTCCCGGGTTCCTTGTTGAATCTGGGGTGTGAGACACAGTGGGACCCTCTCAACATCCACACACGTGTAACCTGGAAGTATGAAGGAATTAATGCCTCATAGGGCAAAACTTTGACCAATGGGAGGCGGAAGCCATGGAATAAAGTCTTCACCTCACACTCCCACCCCCTCCATGGACACCCTAAGTCACAGTCATGCTATGGCCTTGGAGAGGCCGTCTAGTGAGATCAAGCAATCAGTCTCACTTAATACCTAGCAATGGGGAGCTCAATAAGGCACCCCATGTTGGTTCTCCTCCGTTCTTGCTTCCTTTGCCTTTTTCCTCTCGCCTGTTTCCCTGATATTACACCCTTTAATAAAGTAATTGCACATAAATATTTGCAAATTCAGCCCAGTTTTCTGGGCAGCCCAGGCTAAGACAGTGCATAAGGTTTTTTCATTATTTGGGATGATTTCCTTTTGTTTAAAAAGCTTTCTGCTGTTGGGTGACTGAATTTAAAAGTATGAATAGCCCCATGCCTTTGAGAACATTACAACAGCCTTCGAATCTACCCAGCTCTGGCCCTTGGGTCACCCCATAGATGATTGTGGGGTCAGACCACCCCATTCATTACTGAGCCAAGGGCAAAGCTAAGGTCCTACTGGTAATGACTCACAGAAAAGGCTGTAAATAGGAATGTTTATGACCACATTTATACAACCAAAGTTGGTTCGATGATAATGTATGGAAAAATAGAATCTTTGTTGAAAAGAAATTTTAACTCCATTTGGGTATGTGTTCCCAAGAGAAAGAAAACCTGGGCACACAGCCTTAAAGAGTGTGCTGGACCCTGGTAATTGCTCTAATTACCTGTGACTGATAACTTAGACAGCTCCTTGTGGGGACTGCTTTTGAATTTGCTCAGAATCACAGACTTTCCAGGAGAATCCAAGTATCAGATACCTCAGTGGGTAAGAAATGGTCATAGCCTAGGCCCTAATAAGAGTCCAGGGGAAGGCTTTCAGTTGTTCAGGTGGGGCCCGCTAAGGTGTGTGCAAAATAAATTATAACAGTCTTCAAATTTACCCAGCCCCGGCCCTTGGGTCAACCCATAGATGACTGTGAATCAGAGCGGCAGGCCCCACCCAAATAACTGAAAGCCTTCTCCTGCACTCTTAATAGGACCCAGGCAACGAGAATGTTTTACTCAGGGAGGTGTCTGGTATTTGGTTTCTCCTGGAAAGTCTGTCATTATGACTGAGAAAACTCAAAAGCAGTCCCTGCAAAAAGCTGTCCAAATTATCAGTCTCTCTTCAAATACGTCCTTCTGGGGCTAGACAGATTCCAGACCCATCTGTCTGCCCCAGAAGCCTGCTACCTCTTCCTGGCTTTTTGGGGCCCTGTCTAATGGACCTCTGATTATATCAGTCGCAGAGTGAGCCTGGTTATATATGAGGAAAAGAAATCAGCAGGGAACACTCACCTTATGATGCATAGAGAATGAGCTGCTCGCTGGAAATGCAAATTTTGAAGGATGAAAATCTCACTTCTGAACACGTAATGGTCTCTAATTAACTCACAGGTAATTAGAGCAATTACCAGAGGCCAGCGCACTTCTTAAAGCTGTGTGCCCAGGTTTTTTTTCCCACTTGGGAACATATACCCAAATGGAGTTGAAATTCCTCTTCAGCAAAGATTCTATTTTTCCATACATCATTGAACCAACTTTGGTTGTATAAATATGGTCATAAATGTTCCTATTTATAGCTTTTTCTGTGAGTCATTGCCAGTAGGACCTTAGCTTTGCCCTCAGCTCAGTAATGAGTGGGGCCAGCCTGTCAAGGTGTGTGTAACAGTAAGCATGGTGGCCTGAGGAGTTCTATGTGGTCTGTGAGCTGCTTGCTTCCTCTCTGCTTCTCCACTGACTTCCACCTTGTGTCTTGATGTCTTCTGGGTGTCCTGATGAGTCAAAGTCCAGTTCCCAGTCTTCTCACTTCATCCAAGAGTTGTGGCTTATTCCTAGCTTCTTGGGAGAAGAGAGGGAAAGGAGAAGGAAGAGATGGCCTCCTCTCACTGGCCGGTTCTGAGCAGAGAGTGGGTTGCAGGGATATAAGCTCCTCAGGGTGGATCTTATAAATATGGTCCCCAGGAAGACCTCAGTGCTCATGATGTGAGCCATGGGCTGCTGCCAGGCCCTGGGGGACTCCTGAGGTGCGAATTAGAACAGGATTAATATTTTAGCTCTGTTGAGTTTAGTAAACTGCACTGTGCAAAGAAAATTATATTTGTGTGCTAGGAGGCTTTGATTCCTAATTCTAGTCTTGATTGACTATGTAATTTTGCCCCTTCCCTGGGACTGCTGTTCCCAAATGAGTAGGCCAGACTAGAGTAGGAATAGCAAGGGTTTGTCAAGTATGCCGTCATCGCCAGGTCCTCTGCTCATGGCAGGTGTTGCTAATCAATTACAGATTTATTTTACCCTGAACCCAGGCTTGGCCTCACAATTCTTAACAGTCCATGCCTGGTAATCACACCAATTGATTCGAGTTGGCTTAAAATGCAGCCTGTTTACCCAGGGTCAGATGATCTCCAAAGTAGCTTCTACAAACATCTTGGAAACTGGTTAGTTCTAAGCAGGTGAACATCAGAATTGAAAGCTGGTTTACTCTAATAATTTGCTTAGCAAAGCTTCCCTACTCCCTCCACAAATAACTCTCTGTATTAGCTTCGTAGCAAATTACCACAAATTTAGCAACTTAAAACAATATTTTTTGTCACTCCAAAACTTCCATTTATTATTTTATAGTGTTGTAGGTCAGAAGTGGAGGCAGGCATGGCTAGGTACTCTGCTTAGAGTCTCACAAGGCTGAAATCAAGGTGTCTGTCAGCTGGGGCTCTGGGAGGCTCTGGGAGTAAATCTGTTTTCAAGTCATTCAGGTTGTTGGCAGAATTCAGTTCTGTGGTTGTAGGACTGAGATCCTCATGTCCTTGCTGGCTGCTTGCCAGGACTTGTTCTCACCTTTGAGAGGCTGCCTGCATTTCCTAGCTCGTGTCTTCTGTTTTGCAACAGGACATCAAATCTTCCTCAGATCTCTCCCTTCTGCCTCCCTCTTATGCACCCAGCCAGAGAAAGTTCTCTACTTTTAAGGGCTCATGTAACATTACACTAAGTTACTGGTTAACTCACCCTTTTGGGTTCAATTGTACCACATGACATAGCATAACCACAAGAGTGATATCTCATTCTAGTCACAGATTCCAGGAGATTAGGGTGAAACACCTTTGGGAGGTCATTTTAGAAATTCTGTCTACTGTCCTCAATTAGAAATATCACAGATTCTATGTGAATAAAGTTGGAATTAATGGGCTTAACCAAGATGGAATTAATGGGTTTGATAAAGATGTTGCTCCATTCACTTAACAGTCAAGCCCCTATTAAAACCAGGCACCCTGTCTTCAAGAAGTGCACAGTCTAGTGGGAGCCAATAATTATGCAACAATATAGGGGCTGTTTCTAATAGAGGTGGGTACAAAATATATTGATGGTGATGAAGAAGAAATAACCAATTCTGCTTGGGGCAGTGCAGGAGGGGTGTGATTACTGGGGAAAATTTTGCTAAGAAATAGACATTTTCATTGGGCATTAAAGGATGTAGTTTTGCCTCTGAATTGTATTTGGTAAGTACCCTTTCTTCCCCCCAGAATCTCAATTTCCTCAGAACTATCATGAGAAGTTTAAAGAAGATGGGCTCTATAGGCCATTTCATTTCTATTGCCATTGGAATTTAAATTCCAGGCACATGAGTGGGGAGGAGATGGTAGTGAAAATGAGTGAGGATAAAGAGGGTGAGAGGATTCTAGAGATGGTCTTTTGTCTGCCTGTCTCCTTAACTTTTAGTGTCAGCTGGATTCCTCTGTCCTGCTCAGGAGAGAGGTCAGGGATGTGGTCTAACATCAACTGGGATGCAAAAGAAGATTGAAATTCAAACGGCATAAACATGAAGGGCCTCAAGACTAGAGATTCAGAGGTAGGGAGATGTGGAGGTTGACTTAATCTAGCGGCACACCTTCTACTGCCCTGCAGTCCTCTTGGCTCTGCTCTTTGCAGGCTAGCAACAGAATGAGTGCTGATGTTTTGCACCACACATGTGGTTGCAGCAATATCCAAAGAAAGAACCCCCAGCAACCTTTTCTAGAGTCTCATTGGCTCCAGTTGGACCAATCCTGAGGACATAGGAAAACCGTATGTTGAAAAATATCATCCTGGGGTCTCGATCTATTCATTGGTAAGGAGGATGGGAGCACCACGACTGACTTAGACCAATCAGGATGCACCTCTAAGCTGTTACACATTGGGGGAGGGGTGGAGCCAACCAAAATGTCTGCTCCCTGGCTCTGAGTCCTGACCTCTCATCTCAGAGCACTTAGGGCTCTATCTGGGGTCCAGTGATTGATCCAGCTTTGCTAGAGCACTAATGATGGAACAGTTAGTATAATATGACTCCTTCAGTATCAGAGAAGTATATGCAAAAGGGCCTTGCAGAGAGGTATGAGTTGTTCCAAGGTAGTGACCAAACAGGGTAAACGTGGGGCACTGTGTCAGTAGGTCAGTGTCTCTAACAAGACCCCATGGTGGTGACTACATGGGATGAATCTCAGAGACTACTTGTATGAGCTTTTGCAAATAGGCCACATTCTTAGAATAAAACATAGATAAATTACACCCAGATAAAATGACCTTTCTCTTTAAATCAAGCCTTCCTTTTATTCAGGCAAAAAATTAAAAAATTCTAATGCAGAGGCTCTTTGCTTCTCCATGCTATGGCTCTGCACCATTGGTTCTGTCTCATTTTAGAAATGTGGGAATTTATAATTGGTTTTCCAATTGTCACCGAGGCACCTTAATGGCTTTTTACAAATTATTTGTTGTATGAGCAACATTAATAGAAACCAAACTGCAAAAAAAAAAAAAAAAAAAAAAAAATTAACCCCGTGCTCTGACCACTGCTACACAAATCAAGCTGTTTATATTCATCCATGCTTTGTTCAAGTGTTTGCTCATGTGCACACAAAATTTAATCACAGAACAGTCATCATTTATATTGGCATATTCTGAGCATATTCTGTGTTTATTGTGTAATTGTCATAATTATACTTTTTAATGGCTGTGTGGTCTATAATGGGTTTCTGGAAATGAAAATCGACTATCTCTGATACGACCACTCCTTTGACTGCCCCTACATCCCAACCAGATTTGGAATTAGTTTAGGGTTAATTTTTCCTCCATGCCCATTTAATTTTTGCAGAAAGAGAGTTATTGCTCTTAGGTGAAGGAAGGTGAGCATGAATTGTATGTTTCTAAAGGAATACCTCCTATTTCTGCAGGAAAATTTTTTAATAACCTTGCTATTTTAATTCCATATATATTTTTCTTGACTCTATTATTTAAGAATTACACCTTGTATAATTCCCAAAGGCATTTTGTGGGTTAGCAATAGAGACAGTGTGAAGCCTAATTAGGAACTTGTCTTAAAATAGGACTGAGTCCTGGCCTAGGGAAAGGAAGTGTGAATAAGACAGTGCAGGGGTTGCAAATCCCTGGTATAGGTCCATAACTCTTCCTTCCTTTGGAAGACATCGTTATGATGCTCTTCCACACCGGCTTAGGTGCAGCCTCAAAGGCATTTAAAGACTGAATTGTGAAGAGATTGGAAGGGGTATCTCTTGGGCTTGTCTAGCTTTTCCATGGATTGGACTCCCACTGAATTCTAGAGGGTGTTTAAGTGACTTGTATTTTTTTTTTTCTTGATATGGAGTTTCTCTCTTGTTGCCCAGGCTGGAGTGAAATGGCGCAATCTCGGCTCACTGCAACCTCTGCCTCCTGCGTTCAAGTGATTCTCTTGCCTCAGCCTCCCAAGTAGCTGGGATTATAGGCACCTGCCACCATGCCTGGCTAATTTTAATGTTTTTTTTTTTTTTAGTAGAGACGGGGTTTTACCTTGTTGGGCAGACTGGTCTCGAACTCCTGACCTCAGGTGATCCACCTATCTTGGCCTCCCAAAGTGCTGGGATTACAGGCATGAGCCACCGTGCCCAGTCTAGGTGACTTGTTTTACAGAGTGTTCCAATGAGCATCCTGCAGCAGTACCACATTAGAGAGTTTCTTTTTAACTTTTGTTTTAGATTTGGGGGTACACGTGCAGGTTTATTATATAGGTAAACTAGTGACACAGGGGTTTGTTGTGCAGGTTATTTCATCACCCGGGTACTAAGCCTAGTACCCAATAATTATTTTTTTCTGCTCCTCGCCCTCCTTCCACCCTCCACCCTCAAGTAGGCCCTGGTGTCTGTTGTTCCCTTCTTTGTGTCCGTGTGTTCTCATCATTTAGCTGCCACTTAAAAGTGAGAATATGTGGTATTTGATTTTCTGTTTCTGAGTTAGTTTACTAAGGATAACGGCCTCCAGCTTCAGTCATGTTCCCGCAATAGACATCATCTCATTCTTTTTGATGGCTGCATAGTATTCCATGGTGTGTATACCACATTTTCTTTATCCAATCTGTCATTCATGGGCATTTAGGTTGAGTCATGTCTTTGCTATTGTGAATAGTGCTCCAATGAACATTCATGTGCATATGTCTTTATGGTAGAATGATTTATATTCCTCTGGGTACCCAGTAGTATATACCCAGTAATGGGATTGTTACATCGAATAGTAGCTCTGTTTTTTGCTCTTTGAGGAATTGCCATACTGCCTTCCACAATGGTTGAACTAATTTACACTCCCACCAACAGTATATAAGCTCCCTTTTCTCTGCAACCTCGCCAGCATCTGCTATTAATATTTTTTGGCTTTTGAATAAGTCATTTGATATGAGATGGCATCTCATTGTGGTTTTGATTTGCATTTCCACATTATAGAGTTTTTATGGACAACTCTTTGCCTTGAACTATTCATGGGATAAAGAGGGGAACTAGATATTTTGAAGTCTATGTTTTATAAATGAACAATTCCAAAACAAAAATATCCTATAACAAATCGTCTCTGAAGAATTAAATCACGCTGAACTCTGGGTTTGATGATGGGCTACACATTTTATGCTCCATGCTGAAAACATTTGCTTTCAGTTCTGTCACTGTAGCTCAGTGACTCTGTGTTTGCCCTCATCTGGAGATGACATCAAAACATGAACCTTTGAGACCTCTGGGAATAGAAGGCTGTGCCTACTGGTCCCTTGGGCTTCTCTTGTGAGGGCCCTGGTTTGGACCTACACTCTGGTCTCACTTCTTGGATGATGATGGCCTCTGATTGCTTCTTGAAATGCCCGAGATGAAATACTTCATCATCTCAAGTGTTAATTTTTTTCTAAAGACTAGCATAGTCTCCTATAAGGAATTTGCCTTTCTTATTAATAGTACTTCAGCCTTACTTCTTATGAAACATTAATCCTGATCTCCTTTCTGGGTCTGCCCTCATTCCAAGGAGGCTTCGTATTAATTGAGAAAACCCTGTCTAAACTATCTGGGATGGACGGTGCTGTCTTCAGATAGTTTCTGTGTAACTTCAAATTTCGTCTGAAGAGCAGAGGGATGTTTCAATTTATCTCGCTACAAGTAACCATCTTAAGAGTACTGACTTTTTCTTTCATCATAGTGTGTTCTGTGTTCTTCATTTGGCTCTGAACAGTATCGTGGTGTCAGATGGGGTGACTTGGGCATGTCCAATATCCCCATCCCTCTTTTATGAGGTCCTAACCCTCATCATCACCACATACTCTGTGGTTGGTATGATGGATCACTTCAGGAGTTTGTATCTTGAAATCACTCTGTCACTTGAACAAATAGAAGTCTGATTCATGTTTGTCAAACTCTATAGGGGCAGATTTTATGTACTGAAGTGTTTCATGATCTACTGTGTGTTGGACTGTTAATTTGTTCTTTTTCTTTTTCTAAAATTAATTTCCCTTCTCCCTTCCTTCCTTCTTTCCTTCCTTCCTTCCTTCCCTCCTTCCCTTCCTTCCTTCCCTTCCTTCCTTTCCTCCTTCATTCCTTTCCTTCCTTTCTTCCTTCCTTCTTCCCTTCTTTCCTTTCCTTTTTCTCTTCTCTTCTCTTCTCTCCTTGAGATGGAGTCTCGCATTGTTGCCTAGGCTGGTCTAAGCTCTGGCCTCAAGCAGTCCTCCTGCCTTGGCCTCCCAAAGTGCTGGGATTACAGACAGGAGCCACTGTACCTGGCTTAACTTGTTTTTTCAATGAGACTTTGGGACAACATACTGAGTTTGGGGGTTGTGTGAGTCAGACAGGTTAGCACTATGCTGTAATCATAAATAACACCTAAATCTCACCTGTTTAAATCAGTAAAGAGTTATTTTTGCTTTTGCTGCAATTTCATCCCCGCTTTGGCAGGGGAATCTTTTTCACGTCTCATGCAGATATGGAGGCTGACAGGGACCTCACTCTCTGTTACTGGTCTCCGTGGCAGGAAGAAGGAAGGGAATGCGATAAATTGTATGTGGAATTTTTGTTCGTTTCATTTTGTTTTGCTATGATTCAACTTTCTTGAGGTATAATTGAAGTATCATAAACTGCATATATTTAAAATGTACCTTTTGATGCATTTTGAGATATGCATGTACCTTTGATATCCTCACCATGATGAAGAGAATAAACATTTTCATAACCCCCAAAAGGTTCCTTGTTTCACATGCCTCTCTCCACTCCTGTCTTCATGCAACCAGGGACCTGCTATCTGTCAATGTAGGTTGATCTGCATGTTCTGGAATTTTTTTTTTTTTTATAAACGGAAGCACACAGCACTTACTCTTCTTCTACTGGCTTCTTTCATGCAGCTCAATGATTTGAGGAATCACTCATGTTGTATGTGCATCAACAGTTCATTCTGTTTTATTGCTGAGTAGTAGTCCATTGTATGGCTATACCACAATTTGTTTATCTATTCCTGCACATGGAAAGTTGGTTTGTTTCTGGTTTGTAATGATCACAAATAAAGCTGATAAGAACATTTGGGTACAAGTCTTTGTGTAGACTTGTGCTTTTATTTATCTTGGTTGCATACTTAGGAGTGAAGATGTCCCAAAGTGGTTGTACTATTTCACATTCCCTTAGCAGTTTATAAGAGTTCCAGTTGCTCCACATCTTCACCAACACATGGTATGATCGGTTGAAAAACTTTTCCCAGCACTTTGGGAGGCCGAGGTGGGTGGATCACAAGGTCAGGAGATCGAGACCATCCTGGCTAACACAGTGAAACCCTGTCTCTATTAAAAATACAAAAAATTAGCTGGGCATGGTGGCAGGTGCCTGTAGTCCCAGCTACTTGGGAGGCTGAGGCAGGAGAATGGCATGAACCCAGGAGGCGGAGCTTGCAGTGAGCTGAGATTGTGCCACTGCACTCCAGCCTGGAAGACAGAGCGAGACTCCATCTCGAAACAACAAAAACCACAACAAAAAACTTTTCACCCTTCTAATAGGTGGATAGTGGTATCTCAGTGTAGTTTTAATTTGCATTTTCCTAATGATTAATTATATTGAGCATTTTTAATGTGTTTATTGGCTGTATTGTGGAGTATCCTTGGGTGCTATGCTCCAGGGTTTGCTCTGGTGTGTCAACTTGGTAGAATGACTTTTATCCAATTTTTTTCCAGTGAGGCTTCTAGTTAGTACAATATCTACACACTGTAGCACTAATTAGCATCCCCGTTCCTATTTTGTTTTTATCTGAACCAGTTTAGCCCTTCCATCTCTCTCCTGACCTGTGGCTAGTTTATGGGCTCCCTATAAAAAGTCCCCTCCTATCCTCTCAATCCCTGTGTCCCCAGGACATTCTGCTTTTCCAGGCTCTGCCTTCTAGTCCTGTCTGTCTGGTTGACTTGAGTGGCAGATCCTTTGCTTTAAACCTGACTTTTTCTTCTTAATCTGCTTCCCTTTTCCCTTTAACATTTTTGGGCTGGGACTTCAGAGCTACCTTGACCCTGATACTCTTTTGACTCAAATTTACACCATGCTCCAGAGTTGAATGTGAGCCCCTACCTGTTCTGGCGCCATCCAGTTCCCGAGGATTCTATCCCTAGCCAGAAACCTGGACAGCCTTCTCTCCCAGGGTCACCCAGACAGCCCTGCAAAGAAAGTGATATTAAGCAGGACAGTTTGTAGACTGTAAAGAATTCATGAGAAAAGTAAGATGACATAAAATCCATTCTGTTCATCTAAAAAAAAATTAACTAGCCAGGTCCAGTTGTAGTTCCTTTTGTATCTCCTGCCAAGAGTGTCCTCTCTTCTAGCATCAGTCAGTCTGAGACTGAAAGTCATTGCAGGGTTTCCAAGGTTATGGCAGATTCTGGTTGATACTTGCAAACAACTGACAAGATGAATCAGTATGTGTCCCAGCAGGAGGCTAAAGGTGGATGGTTAAGTGTCTGGCAGACCCAGGCATGATAATGAAAGCTGCCTGTCAAGGAAGATCAGGTTCCGGAAGGGGGTTTGGGTAACAGAACTAAAACTCAGAGATGGGGCCTCAAGCCAGAAGTACAAGCTAAAGCAAGTAGACTGGGTCTGAGAATGTAAGCAGAAGCTACCTGTGAGGTCTGGCTTTTCATCCAAGTCAGGCACACAGGACTGTTGAGGACACTGAGGCCTTAGGCGAGGGCTCGAGTTTCCACAGTTTACACGGGTCCTGTGAGCTGGGGAGGGTGGGGGTTCAGGCTGCTCCAGCTGTGGGTGCTAATGAGAGTGAAGGGGCAGGGGCCAGGAAGAGTGTGACGAAGGATGGCGTGTGTTTGGCTTATTTATAAAAGACTAAAAATGAAAATCCCTTCCAGATGCAAAAACTCACACTCCTGCTAAAGAATCCAAGAAAAGAAGCACACAAATCCAGTTTATGGAGAGAGATTCTTCCTAAAGGTCTTAGCATGTTATCTCATTTGTAGGAGTCATGGGTGGAAACTGTGATAACTCTGGCTCTTTTCTGCTATGGCTGCCCTGCAGGGGACAGGGCCACTTGGAAGCACTTGAGCCTGGAAGAAGACCTGCCTCCATTAAGTGGTGGGAAAGGGAGGGTGGAGGACTGGTCATGGAGGAAGTCCAGTGAGCAAGTCAAACACAGCAGCCCTTCTCAACCTCATTGTGTATACACATGGGGAGCTTGTTAAAATATGGATTTTGATCCAGTAGGTTGAGAATGGGCCACAAAATTATGCATTTCTAAGTTCTTAGGTGATGTCTGATGCTGGTCTGTGGACCACACTTTGAGTAGCTAGGAAATACGATATTCAGAGGGTGGCAGCAGGTATGAGGACATCAAGGCAAAAAATTGTTGTCAGAGAGTAAAAGGGTGATGGGAATATTTGTATAGGTAGTGAAAATTAGTAACAGGTGCAAGGAGCAGGTGACATTCAGATGGAGAGCCACAGTGTGCTATGCCTGCATGGGATGCTATTAGGGGGAGCTGATGTGGTGTGGAAAGAACATAGATATTGAAGCCAGATGGCCTTCAGTTTGATGTCTGGGTCAGCTTTTTACTGGCTATTTGACCTTGATCAATTTAGCTAGGCTCTCTGGGGGAGAGTTTACATATTGGTGCAAACTTTATTGGATTGTTGTAAATATTAAATATTGCAAGCTATGTGACAAATTGACATTGTGTGCCTCCTGATATGAAGCACTGAGGCAAAACAGGATTATATCTGTTATTTTTGCAAAAAAAAAAAGCACATAACACAAATGTAACCATGTGGAAACCTGAAGCAAACCAAAATGTGATATCCTACAATTGAACTGGGTTAAACTCTTCTAAAATATTATGGTCATGCAATGGAACAGAACAGAGAGCCTGGGAATAAAACTGCACACCTACAACCATCTGATCTTTGACAAAGTCAACAAAAATCAGCAATGAGGAAAGGATTCCCTGTTTAATAAATGGTGCTCAGATAACTGGCTAGTCATATGCAGAAGAATGAAACAACCACTGCCTTTCACCATAAACAAAAATTAACTCAAGATGGATCAAAGATTTAAATGTAAGACTTAAAACTAGAAGAATCCTAGAAGAAAATCTAGGAAATACTATTCTGGACATTGGCCTTGGCAAAGAATTTATGGCTAAGATCTCAAAGGCAATCGCAACAAAACCGGAAATCAACAAGTGGGACCTAATTAAATTAAAGAGCTTCTGTACAGCAAAAGAAAATATCAACAGAGTAAACAGACACTCTATGGAATGGGAGAAAATGGTCACAAGCTATGCATCCAAAAAAGATCTAATATCCAGGATCTATAAGGAACTTAAACAATTTAACAAACAAACAAAAAATGATGCTATTGAAAAGTGGGCAAAGGCCATAAACAGACACTTCTCAAAAGAAGACATATACACAGCCAACAAATATATGAAAAAATGCTGCACATCACTAGTCATCAGAAAAATGCCAATTGAAACCACATGAGATACCATCTCACAGCGGTTAGAATGGCTATTACTAAAAAGTCAAAAAATAACAAACACTGGCGAGGCTGCAGGGAAAAGGGAATACGTATATACTGCTGGTGGGAATGTAAATTAGTTCAGCCATTGTGGAAAGTAGTTTGGAGATTTCTCGAACTTAAAACAGGACTACCTTTTGACCAAGTAATCTTATTACTGGGTACATATACAAAGGAAAATAATTTTTTCTATGAAAATGCACTCGCACTCACTGTGTATGTTCATCACAGGACTGTTGGCAATAGAATCAACCTAGGTACCCATCCATGGTGGACTGGATAAAGAAAATGTGGTAAATATACACCATGGAATACTGTGCAGCCATAAAGAAGAATGAAATCATGTCCTTTGCAGCAACATGGATGGAGTTGGAGGCCATTATCCTAAGTGAATTAACACAAGAACAGAAAACCAAATACCGCATGTTCTCACTTGTAAGTGGGAGCTAAACGTTGGGGTACACATGGACACAAAGACAGGAATGATAGACACTGGGGACTCCAAAGGGAGGGAGGGAGGTGTGCAAGGGCTGAAAAACTAACTATTAGGTACTGCACTCACTGCCTGAGTGACGGGATCATCCTTACCCCAAACCTCAGCATCACACAATATACCCATGTCACAAAACTGCACACGAATCCCCTGAGTCTAAAATAAAACTTCAAATTAAAACATTGTTATGGCCATGAAATACAAGTAGTTCAGAGAAAGCTATCTACATATATACACATACATGTGCACACACAAATATACTTACATACACACATATATGGAGGAGAGAGATTCAGAGAGAGAGAGTGATAAGACACATGTAGTAAAATATTAAACATGGCTACCCCTCATTTTGCAAAGAATCTGAGAGAGAAGAGAGACCGAGGCAGGGAGCAGGCCAGCTTGAGTCTCCAAAGTAGGCTGTTGGCAGGAAGTCTACTTGATGGGGCCCCTGGACTGTGCCAAGGACAAGCCTTTCTGCTCTTTCCCACCAAGGTGGATAATGGCAGCTACTTCTTAACTTTGGCCTCACTATTAATCACCTGGAAACTATACTCGTGCAATTAATTTTAAGTGATAGAAAAGCTATGCATGCTTTCTGTCTCTTCCCTTTTCATCTGCTCTTGAACCCACTACATCAAAGTATTCTCTATTGGTTCTATTGAATCCACCCCCTGGAAAAACTTTCTAACTGTCCAATCCAATAGACACTTTTCACTATTTATATTATTTGGCCTCTTGAAAGTCACTTGAATTTGTTGACTAATCCCTCCAACCCGAAACTCTTCTGCCCTCGCTTCCTTGCGACCCTTTCCTGGTCTCATAAATGAAGGGGCATCACCATCCACCTTCACTTCTAGGAAGCTTCATCCCAGCCATCTACATGGTTACTTTTTGCCCAGATTTTCCTTAAATGTTGGGGTTCTCTGGTGCTCAGTTCATTATCTTTTTTTCTTCTTTCTCCACAATATGCTTCATTCTTTTTCGCCTTCTCTTCTTCTTCAAGTCAGGACACTTTTAGTTGAATGTGACGAAAACTCCACTCAATTCTTGTCTCAAAATTTTTAATTGTGGCAAAATACATGTAACATAAAATGTACCATCGTAATCAGGTTTAAGTGTGCAGTTCAGTGGTGTTGAGTACATTCACATCGTTGTGCAACTCCTCTCCAGTATGTTTTCATCTTGTAAAACAGAACCTCTGTACCCATTAAACAGCTCCCCATTCCCCCTCATCCCAGCCCTGGCAACCACCATTCTTCTTTCTGCCTCTGTAAACTTGACCACTCTGGGTACCTCATGTAGGTGGAATCCTACAATATTTGTCCTTTTGTAAATGGCTTCTTTCACTTAGCATACTGTCTTCAAATTCATCCATGTTGTAGCGTGTATCAGAATGTTCTTCCTTTTTAAGGCTGAAAAATATTCCATCATTTGTATACACCTCATTTTGTTTATTCATTTATCTGTCAATGGACACTTGGGTTACTTCTGTCTTTTGCCTATTTTGAATAGTACTGCTTTGAACATGGGTGTACAAATGTCTCTTCAAGACCCTGCTTTCAATTCTTTTGGATATATATCCAAAAGTGGCATTGCTGGACCACTCTATTTCTAAACTCCCCCACACACACATAAAAAGAGAAATGGGAGAAGAAAGAATAAAAAGGGAGAGCTGTGGGCACAGTAACTGGGACATGTGGAGGTGGACTCTGGGCCGCTTGGACGTAGGAGCTCAGATGGTGCTGTCATGGTACAGTTCCTCTTTTTGAGTCTTGACTTTTTCCTGACTGCTGACCTGGCCCTGCAGAAACTGTCTTTCCATGTGGTGAGAAAGTTTTCTCCAAAGGCCTCAGATTCACATCTTGCCAGCATGGAAACCCCAGCAGAGAGAGAATATCTCTCCTAAGACTACATATCAATCCTATACAACTAAAGACAAAAAGCGAATCTACTGAGAATGCCAGAGCAGACAGGTAGGAAGGGCTTTGCTCTTGATCATATCCTTGAACTATTTTCGAAAACTGGAACTCATTTCCTCCAGACATCCCTCAATGTGAGGTAATTAAATGTCTTCATTGCTTAAGTCTCTGCTTTGCATTGCTACTTGAAGGAAACAGACAACTTCTATACTGTATAACCAGAATAAAGTCTCCCCTTATAGAAAAAGAGAGGAGAAATAACATGCTGTGGTCACATGTTCTGCTGTAGTGGAAAAGCAACAATTCCCTTCTCTGGCAGTAGGGTGACTCATCATCAGTCAATTTGGCTACCCTTCATTTTGCTCTTTAAGAAAATTTCTCCTGTCCATTGAGGAACAGATTCAGCTGATATGCCTTTTCCTTTTTGCTTGGAATGCAGATATGGTGGCTGGAGTTGCAGCAGTTTTGGGGAGGAATATGAGGGAAAAGCCAAGAAAATCTCAGAGATGTTAGCCCTAAATCTACTGGATCGATGTCAGTAACCACCTACTTCTAGCCTTCTTGTTGCACAGAAAAATTTTAAGTGCTCTTTGAATCTAGGCTTCAGCTTTTTAATATCTCTGTGTTAGCTACAGGCCTAGATGTTTTGCTTTGTAGTTTTCTTCAGACATGGCTTTGTGGCAACATGAAACAACAGAACTTGGAGGTATGGCCCTTGCCCAGGTAGCATCACCGTGGATAGGTTTGACTCCAGAGGCAGCACTCAAGACACTGGACCAAATTGAGGACAAGCTAAAACAAGGACAGGGTGGACGTACCTTTCCATAAGACATGCCCACAAATGTGCCATGTCAGGTTACCATTGCCATGGCAATACCCAGAAGTTACCACCCTTTTCCATGTCAATGACTGATAACCTATTAGTTACCACCCTTTTTCTAGAAATTTCTGCAGTTTGCCCCTTAATTTCCATATAATTAAAAATGGGTATAAATATGACCGCAGAACTGGCTCTGACCTGCTACCCTGAGCACACTGCCTATGGGGTAGCCTTGCTCTGCAAGGGGCAGCACCTCTGCTGCTGCTGTACGCTGCGGCTTCAATCAGAGTTGCTGTTTAACACCACTGGCTTGCCCTTGAATTCCTTCCCAGGCAAAGCCAAGAACCCTTCCAGGCTAAGTCCCGGTTTTGAGGTGTGCCTACCCTGCATCAGGTTCTCCTGCTGGCTCCTGTATCTGCCAGCAGGAGCAGTTTGAGAGGAGCTCCACCTGGGTCTTAGTCTTATTCTCAACCATGTTTCCTGCTTTGTAGTTTTCTATGAAGCATTCTCTTCCTCATCAAACTTTCACTTACTAATTTTTGCATCTACTAATAATTCGTGCCTTAGTCAATTATGACTGTAGTGTTGGCCATATGGTGATTTTTCTAATTCCATTCTTTCTTCTACATTTATTAGTTGGTATTCTACTATGAGGTAGAACTCCTTTGTGTATTTATCCATTTATTTAGTTAAATCCATACAGATTCATGGATTCTTATTTTATTAAATGGATTACAATCCATGATTATCATTATTTATTTTGATGCCCAAAGCTTTCCACATTTGGCTAGTGGGAGACCTTCCGAGCTGGCTCCTGTGTCCTGTGTCCATGTTTCTATTCATGTTTGAGTGTTTTCTTTCTTTTTGGCATATCAAGGTATTCCAGGTTCATCTTGCATTTTCCCTACACTCAGGCATTTCTTCATGGAGTCCTGCTCCTTTTAATGAAGAATAAGATCTAAAAGCCAAAATTCAAAAGATCTTGTGTGTTTCTGGGAGGTCATAGCTTCTCAGCCCTCTTAGTGGAAAGAGTCAGGAAATATGTGTATCTAAATACATTTAAGTACCTACACACATTCACATGTCTCTCTATCTATTTCTGTATGTATCTCCCTTTGTTTATTAAAAACCATAGATCCACATTGATATTTCCAGTTCCAGTCCACCACCCCAGGATTTGTTCACACTTTTACACTCTTCATATGCTAGCTCTCTTTGGTGACAGTGAGAAATCTGGCTCCAATTACCTGCAATATGTTTACTTATATCCTCAATCTCTTTTATGTAACCCATCTCTCAGTTCTGGACCTGTTTCACATTGTAGCTGCACCAGCCAAGTTCTATTACCCCTCTCCCCTAGACGCATATTTTCCAACTAAGTTCCCTAAGATTCCAGGCTTAATGGACAGATGATCTGAGTCCTGAGATAGATGAGGATTCAGCTACTTACTTTGTTGCTATACAATATACATCACCAGCTTCTCAGAAAGCAGAGGGATTTCCATAACTTTCCACTTTTGCCTTGACTCAGCCAATTCTGTTCTTTAGGCTGTTTATTTTTATTTTTTATTTTTTATTTTTGGCAGCACCTCACTTCTGGTACCAATTTGTGTGTTGCTGAAGACTATTTGGTTTGCAAGAAACTCAAATCAAATTAACATAGACAACAACAATAATAATAAAAGGTAATTCATTGGCTCACAATTGGCAAGTCCAGGGGAGAATCCAGCTTCAGGCTTAGCTAAATTAGGATGCAAGGGTTGTTGTCTGGATTTTGTCTTTCTTTCCATCTCTTGTTCTGTCTTCCTCTGTGTGAGGGCTTGAGTCTGCAGTTAGGCTTCCTCAGTTCCATGTATCTACCTCAGAGAAGATTCTGCATTGGTCTTTCTTGGCTTAAGTGCCCATCCATGGTGTAATGCAAGGGCCTTGGTTGCTATGATTGGCCATGTTTCGCCTGGGGTTGTGGCAGCTTTATGACTGACATCCCCAGCAATCGCGTTTGATACTTCCACATCAAGTAAAGCAGTATGTTTTCCATATAGGCGATCTCATCTGGATTTATCACTTCAACTATTAGCAATAGAGTGCCAACAATTTCCAAACTGAATTCCTTTGCCTTGACATCCATCTTGAATTCAGGACCAGGATATCCAATTGCCTGCTGGAGATCTATCCCCAACTGGGCATCTTCAGACACAACATTTCCAAGGCTCAACATATTAGTGATCACCAATGGTGGTGCAAAAACCTTGCAAGGGGTGGTGCCAGAAGAAATTGGGAAAATCCTGCTCTTCTGCTTGGATTTACGACTTCAATCAATAGCTTCCACTTAGTTTTCCCAAGCAGGCACCTAGGAGTCATTCCAGATTTCTTTCTTTCCTGCATCCCACCCCACCTCTGCCAACTCTTTCTAAATACTTATGAGCATCTCTCCTCCTTTTCTTTCTTCTGCTTCTGCTCCAGTTTAGGCTTCTCTGACATTTCCACTTCCTGCATATTACAACAGCCTCCTAATTTGTTATCCTCCTCCTAATTTCTTCTTGCACAACCATTGGGAAAAGGATAACACATTAGGAGGCTGTTGTAATATGCAGGAAGTGGGAATGTCAGAGTAGCCTAAACTGGAGCTGAAGCAGCAGAAAGAAAACTCAGATCTGCCCATGTCATTTCCCTGTGAGAAAACCTCTGGAAGCTCCTCGCCCTGACCGGAAAAAGCCCATGCTGTTTATGAGGGCACACTGGGCTCTTTAGGGTTTGCTCTTGCCAAATGATAGCCATGACAATGGTGAGGACCTCAAGCCCCCCATCCCACTCTCAGGGTCCTTTGGGCTCTGCAACTCTTAGACCCTACTCCCCGCCCCCATCCTGAATTATTCTTATTTGGAAAGTAACTTTTAAATAGTGCTTAACTTTTCCCAAGAACATACACATATTTTTTGATTTTAACTTTTGAGCCTCATAAAAATACTGTGAGGTTTGGTTTTCAGTTCCATTTTAGAGATCAAGCAACTGAGACTGATTTTGAACTGTGTGGCAGGACCGTGGTGTGTTGTTTAGCCGAGGATCACGCTGCAGTCTACAGATTACTCTCCATCTGGATATGATGTCAACATGTGTTACGCTAACATTCCAGAAGCTCAGAAAAGATACTGTAGGACACTAGGATGCTGGACAGGGGCGCACTGACAGGTTCTTCAGTGCATTCATCCATTTACATGTCTCCTGCCATGTGTGAAATACATTTCTGGAGTTACCTTCATCATCTGCTAAGCATATATATTTGTGATTTGTGCAGAATGGGCCACAGATGTCAAGTTCTCTCTTTACAATGAAAAGTAGATTTTCCATTTAAAATCAAGTCTTTCATTTCTAAATGCTGAATAGGATGGTACTTTAGAAAGAATTCCAGATGGTTAAATTAGGAGACTGAGAATATAAAAAGACCAGCCCAAGATTACTCACAGAGCCCGAAGCCTTTCAATTTGGTTATGAATGAAATGCATTTTTATTTATTTTGAGCGTGCTACCCTTTATATTTTGTTCTGAAGCCATCACTAAACCCATACCTGTAAGCCCTTGGGCATTTTAGGTGTGCCCAGCTGTGCCTGACTTCCCTCACAAATCTATTTTGTTTGCCAGTTCAAGACGAAGATGCTCTGCTTAGAATAAGATGAGATATGCTAAGATGTTTTCCTATACGGTTTGTCTTTTTGAGGGAGATGGGTCTGTGTGGTTCAGAGAAAGGCCATGGGGGCAGTTAAGATGGACCTTTTTGGGCTTTGTGGAGAAGGATCCCCCGCAGAGGACCTTCCCTAGGTTTCCTCTCCAGGAGCAGGCAGCATCTTCCAACATTGGTGGATGGGGGTCAACAGGCTGAGACCACAGGTGATGCCTGGTAATTTCTCTGGGGGAGATGAAGCGCTCCCAGTGGATCATCGGAAATCATCCTCTAACCTGAGATTCTCAGAGAACAGATTTCTTCTTTCTGAGTGCTCTGAGTGTGTTTGTGGGGAAGGTGAAAAACTGTGAAGAAGAGAAGTAGAAAGGTGACTCCCTCACTGTGGTTTAGGTTCACGGGGACTCCTTGCAGAAGTCCTTGGGAGAATCAAGAGGGGGTTGCTCAGATATTCCCAGGACTCTATGGAGATGATACCCAGGTTGCACTGGGAGCTGGCTTCAGTGCCCTGAGATCACTTCTTAAGCCAAGAGTCTCACACTCTCTCCTATGATGTGGCCACTGAGTCACATATCAGTGAACCCAGGAACCACAAGAGGTGACAGATCCCATGGAAACCTCTGCAGCTTTAGCAGCAGCTGGACTTTCGTTAGAATCCAAACTCTGATACTTAGGAGAGTTGTAACCTCCCTGGGCCAGGTATCCCCACTGGAAAGGCTGAAAGGCCCCCAGTCTTCCTAGAAAGACTTTCCATAATGTGGAATGTCCCCCAAGTGAGGTACACACTGCTGTCTTCTTCAAAGTAGCAGCCAAAGGCTGGTTCTTCGCTCTACTTTGTAGAACAAAATGAACTCTTTCTGTCAACTCTGACCACATTGCCTAAAACAGTATACTCATCTGTACTCATCCACCTGGCATGTGTCTGTCTATTGATCTGTTTATTATCTGTCTTCTGCACTGGCCTGCTCACTCTCTGAGGGCAGGAGGTTTGCCCCTTGTTTTCACTGCTGTAACCTCCACTCTGTGAATCTGTGAATCTTTGCCTGCCTCAAGGGAAGCTTTCGGTAAATATGTAGTAAATGAGTGAATAAATAAATGAATGAAAATAATTTTTGGAAGGATGGGAATCTTTATTTACAGGATCAAGCTAAGTATGGTGGATAACAAAATCTTTGCAAGGCAAGTATGATATTTACATTTGTTGGGTCATTCTGGAGTCAAAGGCTGAAAGGAATAACCAAAGGGACTGGACTCTGGGGAAGGGTAATAATAATAAAACATAGCATTTATGTGTTTTTGTTTGTTTATTATTTATGTGCCAGGCAATGTTTCAAGTGCATTTTATGTATTGTTACATTTCTTTCTTACAAAAACTTTGTCTATTATTGCTGTCCATTTTGCTGATAAGAAAGTTGAGGCACAGAAGGGAGAAGTAACTTGCTTAAGTGCTCATGGTTAGTAAAAGTTTGAACTCATTTCTGTCCCGAGTGTTCTGGCACCCAGGTTAGACCAGCGCAGTTACGACAAACACGGGCTCTTTCTTCAGGCCTCTAAGGTTGAAGTTCCTAACCTCCTCCACCCATCAGGCACTTTCTTTGAAGTGAGTGAGTCACTGAATTTGTCACAGTTCATCATTTTATTTGAAACAATCAAAACTGGCACTGATATTCATTAAACCGGAATTGTTCTCAAAATGCATGTCCCTGGGCCCACAATACACATTTGTTGGAATGGTTGATTTCAAAGCATCCCTGACTCAAAGGCTCTCAGAACCAGGGATCCTTAGAGACCTCTGGGTCCACCTCCATCATTCTACTGATGGGAAACTGAGGGAGGAGAACTCTGCACCTCCCAGACCTCTTTTATGGCATGGTAGGACCAATACAGCATGGAGATGAACATTCTTGTCCTTGCTCCACCATTAACCACATTTGTGATATTATACATTTGTACTTAAACTCTTTTAGCCTGTTTCCTATAATATGAAAATAACTTATCTCATATACATGCATGTGTCGAGTATATAGTCAGCACTCAGTATAAACAGCTTTAAAGACCTGGACTCTGAAATCCTTACCATGATGGCTGGTCCCCTCACGGTCACCACAGGTCTGACAAGTGCACGCCATGCAGGCTGGCAGGAAGGTGTGAATGGGATACACTTATACTAAAAAGTTATTTGTGGTTTATTTGTAATTCAAATTTTACTGGCATCCTGTATTTTTATATTTGGCAACCTACTGTCCTTGCATGAATGTCAAAAGTCAGCCAAGCCTAAGAATGTGTTTCTCCTCATCCTCACTAGCACTATGTGTGGTTATCACATTCATGCTTTTCACTGATATCCAGCTCTGGGTAGAGGGAAAACTGAACTTTCTGGCCCCTTGCATTTAGGCAAGACCATGTGACTGATTAATCATACGTGAATAGAAGAGAGTGGTTGAAACATTTAATTGCTTGGGTGAGAGTTTCTAGAATTCCTTTGATGAGGTCGTTGTAGAAGCCAAAGTCAATTTGGAGCCTCCAGCAGCCTGAATCCCTGAGTGTCGATAATGAACAGAACATTCCTGCTGACCTGCAATGGACATGAAGCATGAAGGGGAAATAAAACTTATTTTAAGCCAGGGGTTGGTATGCTATGACCTGCAGGCCAGGCTGGCCCACCTCTTGTCTTTTTAAGTTTTATTAGAACACAGTCACGCCTATTCATTTACAAATAATCTATCGTTGCCTTTGCCACAGTGGTAGAGTTAAGTAGTTGTAACGGAAAGCCCACAAAGCCTAAAATATTTACTATTTGTCCCTTAACAGAAAAATTTATCACTCCTTCTTTCCAGCCATCGACTCTTTGTGCTTATTTGTTATTACAGCCATTCCTGACTGCGTTACTGAGTACAATGTTTAAAATTTGCTAATTTAATGGGTTTTTAAAAAAAGAATAACATTATTTTTAGTTTTTACTTCTTTATTACTGGAGTCACACAGTTTTCTGTTTGTTGACTAGTTGTATTTCTCTTTTGATCTGTTTGTATCCTTTGTCATTTTATCATTAGGGGTTTTAGTGATTTCCTGATTGATTTGATTCAGTTCTCAGAGGAGAGAAGATGTCAGTCTTCTGTGGTTTATATTTGATTAGTTCTATCAAGTCTTAACTTAAAACAGTCCTTTCCAGAAGTTTAGTAAATAATTATATTTTCTTTAGTTTTTGTGTTTGATTTAAAAAAAAATATATTTTAACCTATCTGGAATTTGTTTTAGTGCAAGGGGTAAGAAAAAGACCTTTAAATGAATGTCTGGTTTTTGTTTTGAAGTTGCTAATTTTCCAATACCACTTATTGATAAACCTCCCCTTTCCCATTGTGTTTTTTTAATGCTTCTCTTACAATTTGATAAATTGTTCTGTATGAAATGCCCCTAACTTTTTAAAAAAAGAGGCGATGTCTCACTATGTTGCCCAGGCTGGACTTGAACTCCTAGGCTCAAGTGGTCCTTCTCTATCAGTCTCCTGAGTAGTTGGGATTACAGGCACGTGCTACCATGCCTGACGTTAAATGGTCCATTATAAGGCTAGTTTTTATGTTGAAAGGATGATCTTATATATTCTTGCAAAAAATGCTTTTGCTATAATGTTAAGTGAAAAAATCAAATACAAAGTTTCTATATATATGTGTGTATATATTTATGTGTGTGTATGTATATATATGCACATATATATATACACAGTAAAAATAGACTGGAAGAAAAACCTAAAATGTTTTTTATGTATATATATATATATTTATTATACTTTAAGTTCTAGGGCACATGTGCACAACGTGCAGGTTTGTTACATACATATACATGTGCCATGTTGGTGTGCTGCACCCATTAACTCGTCATTTACATTAGGTATATCTCCTAATGCTATCCCTTACCCCTCCCTCCACCCCACAACAGGCCCTGGTGTGTGATGTTCCCCTTCCTGTGTCCAAGTATTCTCATTGTTCAATTCCCACCTATGAGTGAGAGCATGTGGTGTTTGGTTTTTTGTCCTGGCGATAGTTTGCTGAGAATGATGGTTTCCAGCTTCATCCATGTCCCTACAAAGGACATGAACTCATCCTTTTTTATGGCTGCATAGTATTCCATGGTGCATATGTGCCACATTTTCTTAATCCAGTCTATCATTGATGGACATTTGGGTTGGTTCCAAGTCTTTGCTATTGTGAATAATGCCGCAATAAACATACGTGTGCATGTGTCTTTATAGCAGCATGATTTATAATCCTTTGGGTATATACCCAGTAATGGGATGGCTGGGTCAAATGGTATTTCTAGTTCTAGATCCCTGAGGAATCGCCACACTGACTTCCACAATGGTTGAACTAGTTTACAGTCCCACCAAAAGTGTAAAAGTGTTCCTATTTCTCCACATCCTCTCCAGCACCTGTTGTTTCCTGACTTTTTAATGATTGCCATTCTAACTAGTGTGAGATGGTATCTCATTGTGGTTTTGATTTGCATTTCTCTGATGGCCAGTGATGATGAGCATTTTTTCATGTGTCTTTTGGCTGCATAAATGTCTTCTTTTGAGCAGTGTCTGTTCATATCCTTTCCCCACTTTTTGATGGAGTTGTGTTTTTTTTTTTTGTGAGACGGAGTCTTGCTCTGTCGCCCAGGCTGGAGTGCAGTGGCACGATCTCGGCTCACTGCAAGCTCCGCCCCCCGGGTTCACGCCATTCTCCTGCCTCAGCCTCCCAAGTAGCCGGGACTACAGACATCTGCCGCCGCGCCCAGCTAATTTTTTTGGTATTTTTAGTAGAGATGGGGTTTCACTGTGTTAGTCAGTATGGTCTCGATCTCCTGACCTCGTGATCCGCACACCTCGGCCTCCCAAAGTGCTGGGATTACAGGCGTGAGCCACCGCGCCTGGCCGTTTGTTTTTTTCTTGTAAATTTGTTTGAGTTCTTTGTAGATTCTGGATATTAGCCCTTTGTCAGATGAGTAGATTGCAAAAATTTTCTCCCATTCTGTAGGTTGCCTGTTCACTCTGATGGTAGTTTCTTTTGCTGTGCAGAAGCTCTTTAGTTTAATTAGATCCCATTTGTCAATTTTGGCTTTTGTTGCCATTGCTTTTGGTGTTTTAGACATGAAGTCCTTGCCCATGCCTATGTCCTGAATGGTATTGCCTAGGTTTTCTTCTAGGGTTTTTATGGTTTTAGGTCTAACATTTAAGTCTTTAGTCCAACTTCAGTTAATTTTTGTATAAGGTGTAAGGAAGGGATCCAGTTTCAGCTTTCTCCACATGGCTAGCCAGTTTTCCCAGCACCATTTGTTTTTTTTTTTGGATCAGATTTAATATTATTATTATTTTTTTTATTTTATTATTATTATACTTTAAGTTTTAGGGTACATGTGCACAATGTGCAGGTTAGTTACATATGTATACATGTGCCATGTTGGTGTGCTGCACCCATTAACTCGTCATTTACATTAGTATGCTGCATCATACTCTACTGTTCCATTATTATGACTACACAATAAACACACTGGCAACATGCTTCTGCACGTGTTTGCTCATCAAATCCTCCCATGAACCCTATGGATTAAATATTCTTGTCTTTGTTTTGCAGAGAGGGAAATAGGGATACATCAGAGAGGTAAATCAATTTGCCTAGTGCTGACCGGTGAATCAGCTGGAGGCCTGGCCTGCTGCCCAGGGCACTTTCCTTTCCAACACCGGGACCCATAAGGCTGTGCATATGTGGCACCAAGTGGATAAGAGTGTGGAGACAGAGCTGGCGGGGAGGCCCAGGCTGTGAAGGGTGTCCTCATGCCCTGAGATAATCTATACACTTACAGAAGAGCATTCGGATGATCGCTCATGGACGGCCACACACATGTCCCTGGAGACTCATGCCTGCACACAAATGCCAGTGTGTGCACACTTGGTCCCACATGTGCAGAAACCTGTTAGTGGCAATTTCAATTTCCTAATTAAAAACAAACAAGGTAGGCATGTTCTATCCAGTGTGCCACACTCGAGCTTATGGAATCCAAGGGCTTCCTCCGGTCATCTGGCCCAGCCACCTGCATCTGACCTGAACCAACATGGAATGAGGTCTTGTCAGCTAAGAAGCAGTGCTTAACCAGCCATTGAGTGAGCTGTTAGGGACCCTGGAATAATTACAGCCTTCTCAAATGAGAAGATGAAGAGGGGTTTGTGTGTGTGTGTGTGTGTGTGTGTGTGTGTGTGAGAGAGAGAGAGAGAGAGGGGGGTGGGATGGGGAGGGAGGGAGAGAGAGAGAGAGAGAGAGATGGGTAGCACATCCAAACAAATACAATTTAATGGAAGGGATGATTTATATCCATGCCTGGCTTCAAAACATTGATTACAATAACCATAGGGTTTCTGGTTTATAAAAATATTTGGAATGGGGGAAAGGAGGATTTTTTTTGTCACTGCTTCAGACCTCTTACCTTCAGGAGCTATAGGCTGTGGGCTGATGGAGTGACAAAGAGAAGGACAGGCTGGTTTGGCTTATTGGCTCTTAGGGCACTTTATAGACTTTAAGGTATCAGTTGGTATCACAGAAACAAACAACATAACGGCTGTAGTTCAACGGAGTGAATTTGATCAAAGTGTCCATAAATCAAAATCCTGTCATTGAAACCAAATGAAGCAACACAAGGATATGTAAAAAGTACAAAAGGGCAACCCTTATGAAGGTTTCAGCTGCCATTTTTGCAGAAATTGACAAGCAGATCCTAAAATTCATATAGAAATACAAAGAACCCAGAATAGCCAAAAAAATTATTGAAGAACTCAGCCTTCTCAACTTCAAAATTTACCACAAGACTGGGCGCAGTGGCTCACGTTTGTAGTCCCGACACTTTGGGAGGCCGAGGTGGGAGGATTGCTTGAGCCCAGAAGTTTCAGACCAGCCTGGGCAACATAGCAAGACTTCATCTCTACTGAAAAAATAAAAAATAAATATAAAAAAACTCACCACAGAGCTGTAGTAATCAAAATAGGGGTGGTATTAGCACAGGGATAAACATATAAGTCAATGGTGTAGAATTGAGACTTCAGAAATAAACCTTCACATTTATGGTCAATTGATTGTTGACAAAGATACTAAGATACTTAAGTGTGGAAAAAAATATTCTTTTCAACAAACTATGCTGAGACAACTGAATATCCATATGCAAAAGAGTGAAGCTGGACCCCTGCCTCACAGCATATGCAAAAATTAACTTGAAGGAATCAAAGACCTAAATGTCAAAGCTAGAATTACAAAATCTTACAGGAAAACATAGGAGTAAATCTTCATAATCTTGGGTTAGGAAATATTTTATTAAATATGAAATTAAAAGCAAATATGGGGGCCAGGCGTGGTGGCACATGCCTGTGTTCCCAGCACTTTGGGAGGCCAAGGTGTGTGGATCACCTGAGGTCAGGAGTTTGAGACCAGCCTGGCCAACATGGTGAAACCTGTCTCTACTAAATACAAAAATTAGCCAGGCGTGGTGGCAGGTGCCTGTAATCCCAGCTACTTGGGAGGCTGAGGCAGGAGAATTGCTTGAACCTGGGAGGCAAAGGTTGCAGTGAGCTGAGATGGCGTCACTGCACTTCAGCCTAGGCAACAAGAGCAAAACTCCGTCTTAAAAAAAAAAAAGCAAATGTGACAAAAGAAAAAACTAGATATATTGGACCTTGTCAACATTAAAAATTTTTGTGTTTCGGAGGATGTCATCAAGAGAGTGAAAAGAGAACCCATGGGAAGGAAGAAAATATTTACAACCTGATAAGGGGCTGGTATTCAGAACACTTACAACCCAATAGTAAAAAGACAACCCAATTAAAATAGGCAAAGGATCTAAATAGGCATTTCTCCAAATAAGATACAACAATGGGCTGGGCGCGGTGGCTCACACCTGTAATCTCAGCACTTTGGGAGGCAAGGTGGGCGGATCACTTGAGGTCAAGAGTTCAAGACCAGCCTTGACAGTGAAACCCTGTCTCCACTAAAAATACAATAATTAGCTGGGTGAGGTGGCACGTGCCTGTAATCCCAGCTACTCGGGAGGCTTGAATCACTTGAACCTGAGAAGCAGAGGTTGCAGTGAGCCAAGATTGCGCCACTACACTCCAGCCTGGGTAACGGGAGTGAAACCCTGTCTCAAACAAACAAACAAACAAACAAAAAGATACACAAATGGCCAAAAAGCACATGAAAAGATGCTCAACCCACTAGTCATTAGGGAAATGCAAATAAAAACTACAATGAGATACCACTTCACAAGCACTAGTATGGCTAAAATAAAACACACAGATGATAACAAGTGTTGATGAGGTTGTGGCAGAAATTGGAGGCCTCATACATTGCTGGTGGTGATGGAAAATCATGCAGCTACTTTACAAAAACAGTTTGGGGGTTCCTCAAAATGTTAAATACAGTTACCATGTGATCCAGCAAATAAGAGCTATGAAAACACACATCCACAGAAAAACTTGAACATACAGCCAAATATGTTGAATGTAAATAGCCAAAATTTAGAAACAGTCCAAATGCCCATTAGCTGATGAATGAAGACAAAATGTTGTCTATCCATACAATGGAATATTACATAGCCATAAAAATAATTAAAACACTGATGTATGCTATGACATGGATGAACCTTGAAAGCAGTATCCCAAATGAAAGAAACAGACACAGAAGGTCCTATACTGTATGATTTCAGTGACATGAAATATCCGGAATAGGTATATCTGTAGAGACAGAAAGTGCAACGTCTTGTTTGGGGCAGGGTGGTTGGGGGAAAATGGGGAGTGCCTGCTATGGGTATGATGTTTCTTTTTAGAATGGTGAAAGTGATCTAAAACTGCTTGTGGTGATGGTTGCACAACTCTGTGAATATACTAAAACCACTGAATTATGCAATTTAAACTACTTAATTTTATGGTATCTGAATTATATCGCAATAAAGCTGCAAAAGAAACAGGTAAAGCCTCGAATTACTCTCCCTATGTCAGCTCTCCTTTCAGAAGACAGCACTATCAACAGCATCAAGCCCATTTAAGTAAGTGTATACAACTCATAAGCTGTGATTACAAAGCCACCTATGACTCCTTTGGTCTGGAGAGACATGTTTATTCACAGGGCCACAGGCAGGGCCGCCCTTAGGGGAAGCTACAGCTGCTCTGGGTAGAGAAACGATCAGGAGCAGAATAAGGAGCAGGTGTAAATTCGAAGAAGCGTCTTCTAACCAGTCAGGCTTAAAGTTGAGATTTCAGGAATTTGGTCTTGAGATGGTCCTAATTCTTACATGCAGGCAGTTAGACTTCCCTGACATAGCTTTGCGTTAGGGCAGCCCAGATGAATTCAGTGAAACTGAAAGACCCAGTGCTTTTTTGTTTTTTTATTTTTTTTTATTTTTTGGCAGATAACCTTGGGAAAGGGAAATGGGTAAATGCTGTCCAAACTATCCTACACGTGGGGCTTCCATTCGTCTCAAGGTGCACCTGCCCCAAATGCTATCCTCTGATTGACCAAAACTGGCTAAAAGGATGAGAGGTAGCTCACTAGATGGAAAACGGGGAAAAAGCCATTTCAAGCAGAATGAACCACCTGTTCAAAAACAGTGAAAGGACTAGACGCAGTGGAGCGGCCTCCTCGAACCTCGCTCCCAGTGCTACAGGTCTGTCATTTCGTCAGCCTCATCCCTCCCAGGACTCGGTTTTCTATTGATTCTACCACAAGTGAGTTCTTTATCCAGAGCTCTCAGCAGAGCTGGTATCTTCTTTGTTTTTCTACCTCCATGTCTAACCCTGTGCTTTATCCAGGGTAGGTGCTTAGTAGCTCCTTAGTTTATTTGTTTATCAGCGATTAATTATGATATAGCGTATAATGGTGTTTAGTCTTCTTGAGAAGACTAAGGACAGTTTAAACATAAAAAAACACTGAGGAACAGAGGTCTGTGATAACGTGATTTGATGATTGCACATCAGCCAAAAAGGATTAAGAATTTCTTGCTTTCTTTAAATTGACTTATCAACTTGAAAGTCTTTTTTAACCAATGAGTTTTTGCTGTGTTTGCTCCAGTTACCCCAGAGACTGTCAGGTTAGGGGAGGAATAAGAGTGAGACACCATATCTCACCCATCTTTGTAGAGAAGCTATGAGACAGGGTACATTATGGATGTGTCTACTGATTGGTTGGAAGATGTCACAGGCACAGATAAGGAAGGCCAGCAGTTCGGGACACATCAAGCTGACTTAAAGGAGGCTCCTGATTCAGCCTATCTTGGTGGAATAAATACAGGCGTCATCCCTGGATGCTGTTCCGTACTGACTCGCCTGGTTTGGCTGCTGTTCTCAGCAATATCAAGTCCAGGGAGAGTGACTCTGGGATCATGCATCCACCTAGGGGCATAGAGAGTGGCCTGGTTTCAGAGGCTTCTTTGGAATCTAAGAACAGTTCAGCCACAAGTCGATGGAACCCTTAGTTCTTTTTTTTTTTAATTTTCTTATTCTTTTAATTTTTATTTTAGGTTCAGGGATACATGTGCAGGTTTGTTTTATCAGTAAATTTGTGCTGTGGGCGTTTGTTGTAAAGATTATTTCGTCACCCAGGTACTAAACGTAGTACCTGGATATAGTTATATTTTCGGACCCTCTCCCTCCTCCCACCCTCCACTCTTGAATAGGCCCCAGTGTCTGTCGTTCCCCTCTTTGTGCCCATGTGGAATCCTCAGTTCTTATTTCCATTATTGCAAATAGAAGCCTAACTCAATTCCCCACGCCCTGTCTCTAAGGAGTGATTTGGCAGATGGTTAGAATGAAGCCTGAGCACCAGGACCCTCTAGATGGCCCAGAGGAGTATGTTGGGAGCTGGCTGGTTGGCCTCATTCATCTGCTGGCCAACTCAGCCTAGCAATGAGCACATTCAATTGTGAATACAAATGGAAGGAAGCGCTTCAGACCCTAAAACAAAGAAAATGATAAATAGCCTCATTTTATCTATCCAATTTCTTTTTACTTTCTTATCTAATTTTAAGTTATTTCATGATTTATTTAATAAATCACTGTTTTGGAAATGACAGAAAATGGAATTTGGCGAAGGGAGATTGCCTCTCATCTGCAATCAACTTTGGAACTTTGTAGCTGCTGTCCAGGGCTCCTTGTATGTGAGCATTTTGAGGTGGCACCCATGTCTCACCATCTTTCTTTCTTTTTCTTTTCTTTTCTTTTTTTTTTTTTTTTTTGAGGCAGCGTCTTGCTCTGTTGCCAGGCTGGAGTGGAGTGGCGTGATCTCAGCTCACTGCAACCTCCGCCTCCTGGGTTCAAGCGACTCTCCTGCCTCAGCCTCCTGAATAGCTGGGATTACAGGCACACGCCACCATGCCCGGCTAATTTTTGTATTTTTAATAGAGACAGGGTTTCACCACGTTGGCCAGGATGGTCTCGATCTCGACCTCAGGTGATCCACCTGCCTCGGCCTCCAAGAATGCTGGGATTACAGGCGTAAGCCACTGCGCCCAGCCGTCTCACCATCTTTCTAGTCTCCCTCCCCTTCTAGTCTTCCCCAGGAACCCAGTGCAATGCTCTATGCCATGTTATAAGTTGGAAATCTACGAGCATGGGGATCCCTGTGTCATCAATGGCTAGCTGGCTGACCTTGGGTGGTTCACCCACCAATCTAAAGCTGTTCTGATTATTACAGTACAGGACACTATATTACAGAATATGGTAGAGTTTTATTTCTATCAAATGTTATCAGGGTTGGAACTAAGATGAGACAAATAACCCTGTGCATGTGTGACTCTGAGAGTGAATTCCTCATTAAATTTTGCACTCCAGGCCCCCCACTTGCCTCACCCCAATCGTGACCCTGGCTATTACACAAACATAGTTAATGAGCGCACTTTCCTCAAAGAGAACTTGGAGGATATGTCCTTATATCAGCAGTTCAAGCAAAGCAGGCAGGAACAAAGTCCACCAGAGGGATTCGGGTCCTGTTGTGTTTCAGAGAAAGGAGATGTCATTTCCTGCTAAGGGCATCCTGGAAAGCTTCATGGAGTAAGTGACATCTGATTGGCAGCCCTGAAGGATGGCTAGGATGAGGCAGCCGAATGATATAAATAGCAGCACAACCTTGGGAATAAGCATGATCAAGATTTAACTTTGCCATTAACTAGATATATGACCTTAAACAACTCAGTTGGCAAATAAGAGATCTAATTTCCTGATTTATAAGGTGCTCTAGTGATTGCTCCTACAAATAGTGGCACAGGAGCATCAGAAAAACCTAGTGCTTCTGAAAATGATGCAGAGATGGTGAGTACATCCCTTAATGTTTCCTGTGGACCAGTGGCCACCTGAGGAAGATGCTAATTGGGTTGATAGAAATTGGTTAAAGTGTTGAGCTGCGATTGGCATGGGATGTGTTTGGGCACTAATTTTAATTTTAGAAACAGAAAATGTTCATAGCATTTTCTCTCTTCTTTTTCCTCTTTTTTTTTCTTTTTTTTTGATAGGGTCTCACTGCGTCTCCACACTGGAGTGCAATGACATGATCACAGCTCACAGTAACCTTGAACTCCTGGGCTCAAGCGATCCTCCCATCTCAGCTTCTCAAAGCACTAGGATAACTAGGTGTGAGTCAGTGCACCTGAGCTAATAATAATATTTTGTTATTATAAAGGTTTTTGGAGCCGGACATCATGGCCCATACCTTTAGTTCCACCTCCACTCAGGAGGCTGAAGCAGGAGAATTCTTTGAGCCCAGGAGTTCAAGACCAGCCTGGGCAACATAGCGAGAACTCATCTGAGAACAAATTTTTTTTTTTTTTTTTTTTTTTTTTTTTTTTTTACTTCTTCATAACCTTGCAACTGATGTGCAACTTCTTGGATAATGATGAAGTCCTATTTGTAATATATAGCTTTAAAAAGATGGAATTGTATTATTAATATGGTTCTAAAATAACATTTCCCCTGTGCTTCATAATATAGCCTGGGCAGCTTTCCGAATCAGCATACCTAGATCTACCTAACTTTCTTTTTAAGGCTGCATAGTTTTCCATTGTATGCTGGTAACAATATGTTCTATCCAGTCCTTTGTTGATGGTCATTTTAGTTGTTTTCCAGGCAAATAATTCTGCAGTGAGCATACATGTACATACACCATTAAATATACAGGCCAATATATTTGTAGGGTAAATTCTTGGATGTGGCATTGAGATGGCATCTATATCATCTTGAAAGATGAGTTTGTTTTACTAATTACTAGTGAATTTACACTGAATGCCTGAATATGAAATATGAACTGGAAGAAGCTGAGACTGGGAGCAGAGAGGGAGGTTAGGGACTGCCCAGGAGGAAGGTACTGATAGGACATTCCTATAGAGTTCCAACTCTATAGGAATCATTTTTTGTGACTTAAGGCCTCAAGTCCTGTTAGTGACAGAACAGAAATAATGTATTTGAATTGGAGAAAAGGGATGGATTTGGCTAACATGGAGTTAGAAAAATATCTTTCTTCAGAGGAGCATTGTAGAAATAATCTTCTATAGTTGAAACAGTTTCATTTAATTTAGTTAAGATAAACAGTTTCTTAGACAACGATTTCATGTTTCATGTTTTTCCCTGTTCCTGATTTCTCACTCTCAGCTGATGACCTTGTTTCCTATTTCACTGGGAAACTAGAAGCAACTATAAGAGAAATTCCAGAAGTTCCCATCACTACAGTTATCTATTACTTGTGAAGATGATTCTGTGATTTTTCTCTTCAACTCTGTTATTATGGGGACTTATATTAATAGACTTCTTCTTTTTTTTTTTTGAGATGGAGTCTTTATCTATCGCCCAGGCTGGAGTGCAGTGGCACGATCTTGGCTCACTGCAACCTCTGCCTCCGGGGTTCAAGCCATTCTTTTGCCTCAGCCTCCCGAGTAGCTCGGATTAGAGGCACCTGTCACCACGCATGGCTAATTTTTGTATTTTTAGTAGAGACAGGATTTCACCATATTGGCCAGGCTGCTCTTGAAGTCCTGACCTCGAGTGATCCACTTGCCTCGGCCTCCCAAACTGCTGGGATTATAGGCATGAGCCACCGTGCCTGGCCAATAGACTGCTTAATATGAACCTTCCTTGCATTCCTGGAATGAATCACACTTAGTCATGATGTATTTTTGTTGTTGGCATTAAACTCTAATAATTAAAAAAGAAATAAATTTTAGGCCAGGCATGGTGACTCATGCCTGTAGTCCCAGCACTTTGGAAGGCTGAGGCGGGAGGTTGGCTTGAGCTCAGGAGTGTGAGACCAGCCTGGGCAACATGATAAAACCGCGTCTCTATAAAGTATACAAAAATTAGCTGGGCATGGTGGCTTGTGCCTATAGTCCCAGCTACAGGAGGCAGAGGTTGGAGGATTGCTTGAGCCTGGGAGGTCGAGGCTGCAGTGAGCCGTGATTGCACCACTGCACTCCAGCTTGGGTGACAGAGTGGGACCCTGTCTCAAAACAAAACAAAAATGAAAGCAAAAACAAATTTTTATTGTATACGTTTAGGGTATACAACATGATGTTATAGGATACATTCAGATAGTAAAAAGGTTTCTATGGGAAAGCAAATTAACATACCTGTTATCTCAGATTGCTACCCACTTTTCTGAGGCAAAAGCAGCTAAAATATATGCATTTAGCGTGAACCTATATTTAGGCCAATGTTATTATCTATAGTCCTCATGTACCTAGAGCTCTAAACTTATTCATTTTTACATCTTATTGTTAAGTGAGATTAGACTTTTTCTGTGAAATATTTGTAGGTTTTGGTATTAAAATATTTTTACATGTGTATCCTTTACTGTCTAGAATACTACCATTGCAAATAATCTGATCTTTAGAACTTTAGTTAGAACTTTCCTGTGAAGCCATTTGCACCTGGTGATTGTTTTAGGGGTCATTGGAGACTCACTTTGATGACTTTATTTCCTCAGTGACAGTGTCCTATTTGGACTTTATATCTCTATTGTGATCGGTTTTGGTAAATTATATTTTCCGAGGAAGTTATTCACTTTATCTTTGAAAAATTATTTATATAGGTTTGTACATACTAATCTCTCATGATTTAAAAATTTCCTGTCACGAATATTTCTTCTTTGAAATTTCTTATTTTGTATACTTACATTTTCCCCTACTTCTTTTTAATTGATAAATTAAAAATATATTAATTTTTATTTAATAATTAATTTCTGCTTTTATTCTTTTGAATGTTTTCCTTATTTTTTACTTGTTTATTTCATTTTCCTTTCTCTAATTAGTTGAGTTGGGTATTAAATAACTTATTTTCATTTTTATCCTTATTGATATAGTTATTTAAGGATATATAGATTTTTTTTTCTTTAAAAGCACTACTTTATTTGGATTTCTAGATACTAGTGACTAGTATCTAGTACTGTCATTATTGGAGTTTTCTAGAAATTTTGCAATTTCAGTTTGCATTTCCCTCGACCCGAGTTGTTTAATAAAGAGTTTTAAAACATTTCCAGGTAAAAGGCATTATTTCAAACAGTTTGTCAGTAATTTATAGTTTCATTGTATTGTGGTTATAAGCTTTTGACATTTCTATTTTTGCAATTAATTTAGATTTTCTTTGTAGCTTAAAATATGCTCTCTTGTCATAACTGATCTATATGTACCTGAGAAGGAGATTATCAGGATATAGGCTTGAATATATAGTTGTTAGATATATTTTTTGATCGATTCAGGTTTTCTATATCCTTGCTAAGTATTTCTCCCTTAATTTGTCTAAGTCTGAGGGAGGTATTTTAAATTTTCTTATTATTAGTGTGAGTTTGTCTATTTTTCCTTTTGTCTTCTATAATTTCTGCTTTGTGAAAGTTGTTGCTGTATTATTTTGTGTATACAGATTAACAACAATAACGTCATTATACATTATAGCTTTTAGCATTATAAAGTATCCTTCTTTATCTTGTCTAGTGCTTTTAGTTCTAAATGATAGCATATTTGACCATGACACCTGTTTTCATTTTATCTTTGCCATTTAAAATTAATTTTTTTTACTTTTTAATTTGGTCTTTCTGATTACTTAGTTTTGTATGTGTTTCTTGAAAAAACAGAGAGTTGTATTTATTTTGTTAACAGTTTTTTTGAGTGGGTGCATTTAACCTATATACATTTATTGATATTAGTGGTAGGTTTTATGTCAATAGTCATATTTTTTGCATTGCATTTACTATAAACACATGAAGTCCTTTACTCTTTGGCTTCCTGGTGTGGAAACCTAACCTAAACCAGCTTAAACAAAAATGTAGGACTTTTTGGAAGCTCATTAGGATGGCTCATGGAAGATAAGGTGGAACTAGAAACCAGGGCAGCAGATGGAAGAAATATTAATAGCCGGGTTGACAGAAACTTGGGGTGAAGCAGAGAAGAGATGGTGGGGGTAGGATGCAGAGACAGTGGTTGGGACTGAGACGGTGGATGGGTGGGCACCTGTGGAAAACCACCAGGGGAGCTTTCAGACTATTGAAGAAATGCCCAGTGCATTTTAAGAAGATTATCTTATGTGTGATTTTAAAAAAATATTTAAAGATTTGACACAGAAAATGAATATTCAATGATGTTATCACACTTTTTTGAATAGATTTTTTTATTGTGGCAAAATATACATTACATAAAATTTATCATAACTTTTTTTTTTTTGAGACAGGGTCTCACTCTGTGTCGCCCAGTCTGAGTGCAGTGACACAATGATGGTTCACTGCAGCCTTGACCTCCTGGGCTCAAGTGATTCTCCTACCTAGCCAAGTAGCAGGGACTATAGGCACGTGCCACCTGCCTGACTAATTTATTTTTAATTTTTGTGGAGATGGGGGTCTTGCTCTGTTGCCCAGGCTGGTCTTGAACTCCTGAACTCAAGCAATCCTCCCTCCTCAGCCCCCCAAATTGCTGGGATTACAGGCATGTGACACCACACCTGGCATCATCTTAACCATTTTTAGATGTACAGACTTTTAGTACATTCACGCTATTGTGTGACCATCACCACCATATAGCTCTAGAACTCTTTTTATCAACCCAAACCTGAACACTAAACACTAACTCCCTATTCCTGGCCTCCCTCTAGCCCCTTGTAATCACTATTTGACATTCTGTCTCTATGAATTTCACTGTCCTAGGTGCCAAGATATAAGTGGAATCCTACAATATTTGTCCTTTTGTGACTGGCTTATTTCCCTTAGCATAATGTCCTCAAGATTCCCTCATGTTGTAGCATATGCCAGAATTTCATTCCTTTTTAAAGCTGAATAATATTCCATTGTATGTATATACAACATTTTGTTTATCCATTCTTCCATTCAACTGTCGATGGACATTTGGGTTGCCTTCTCCTTTTGGCTATTGTCAGTAATGCTACTACAAACATGGGTGTACAAAATCTGTTCACATTCCTGCTTTCAGTACTTTGGGGTCTATACCCAGAAGTGAAATTTCTGGATCACATGGTGATTCTATGTTTTCTTTTTTTCTTTTTCTTTTTTTTGAGACGGAGTCTCCCTCTATTGCCCAGCCTGGAGTGCAGTGGCTCGATCTCAGCTCACTGCAAACTCCACCTCCGGGGTTCAAGCGATTTTCTTGCCTCAGCCTCCCGAGTAGCTGAGATTACAGGCATCCGCCACCATGCCTGGCTAATTTTTGTATTTTTAGTAGAGATGGGGTTTCACCATGTTGGCCAGGTTGGTTACGAACTCCTGACCTCAAATGATCCACTGGCCTCGGCCTCCCAAAGTGCTGGGATTACAGGCGTGAGCCACCACGCCCGGCCTCTATGTTTAATATTTTAAGGAACCCCCATTCTTATGCACAATCTTAAGCTGTTGGGTCTATTGGACTTTCCAAGTTTCCAAACTTTCAAAGTCTGCTAAACACATTAATGCCTATGTTACCCATGACACCTCTCTCTCTCTCAAGCTCTACATCCAGTCCTTCATTATTGATGTTACCTTAGAAATAGCTCCCTCTGGCCAGGTGCAGTGGCTCACGTCTGTAATCTCAGCACTTTGGGAGGCCGAGGTGGGTGGATCACTCGAAGTCAGGAGTTCGAGACCAACCTGGCCAACATGGTGAAACTCCATCTCTACCAAAAAATACAAGAAATTAGCTGGACATGGTGGTGGGTACCTGTAATCCTAGCTACTCAGGAGGCTGAGGCAGGAGAATTGCTTGATCCCAGGAGGGTGGAGGTTGCAGTGAGCCGAGATTGTGCCACTGCATTCCAGCCTAGGTGACAAGAGCGAACCTCCGTCTCAAAAAAAAAAAAAAAAAAGAAATAGCTCCCTCCTCAATCTGTGCACTTTCTTTCCATCTCCACCATCACTATGGTTGTCTGAATGGTCTTTATCTCTCTCTGGGCCACTTCACATCCACTATTGTTTCTCTACAATCTGCTGTTCACACTGCAGCCATGGTATAAAATATATGCCATATGATTCCTCTGTAGTCTAAGAACAGGCAAAATTATTTTATGGTGAGAAAAATAAAAACAGTGGTAATTGTGGGTGGGGGTGTTGGAGGTTGATTGGAAAGGATTGACAGAACTTTCTGAGGAGATGAACTATTCTGTATCTTATTTGCATATTGGTTATACTGGTAATTACATTTGCAATACTCAAATACTCATTGATTTGTACATGTACCTTTTTTTTTCTTTTTCTTTTTTTTTGAGACGGAGTCTGGCTCTGTTGCCCAGGCTGGAGGGCAGTGGCGCAATCTCGGCTCACTGCAAGCTCCGCCTCCTGGGTTCACGCCATTCTCCTGCCTCAGCTTCCTGAGTAGCTGGGGCTACAGGCGCCCACCACCACACCCAGCTAATTTTTTGTATTTTTAATAGAGACAGGGTCTCACCGTGGTCTCTATCTCCTGACCTCGTGATCCGCCCGCCTCGGCCTCCCAAAGTGCTGGGATTACAGGCGTGAGCCACCATGCCTGGCCACCTTTTTTTTTCTTGAAAATTATAGCCATGCCTTTCATCACTCCTTAACCCACCCTAGACTCTCCCTCCCACCAACACCTGAAATTCCTTGCTGTCTTTGCTTTGCTCTCAAGTGAAAGACCACATGTTTGCCTTGACCTGCATGCCACAGCCCACCTACAGCTCCTCCCCTGTCTCTCATGGCACTTGCCCTCTTTCTGCATACTGCTCATGTGGCACTCTTTGGCTTCCTTGGCTCCCTCTTCCACGGGGCCTTAGGATATGCGATTCCCTCTGCCTGGTATTCTTTTCTGCCTTCTCTTCGCTGAGTCAATTCCTATGTATCCCTTAGAATTCAAGGATATGTCATTGACCCAGGAAAGTCTTCTCTGACCCGCCAGGCTGTAAGGTGCTCTCCAGCCTTATGGACAGCTCTTTTGTTCTTATGACTCTATGATTCTGTATCAAGTTGTATCATTATTTGACTCCTGTCCATCTTTTCTACTGTAAGCTGCATGACAGCATGTCTGAGTTCACTCATCAGTCTGTCCTCAGTGCCTAGCATAGTTGCTGAGTACATGGTAAATGCCCAACAAATGTTTGTTTGGAAGACTGAAAGACAGACAAACGGAAAGAAGGAAGAGAAGAAAGAAAGAGAGGAAGGCAGAAGAAAGAATGATACATAAATAAACAGATAAATAAATAAAATTTGGAGAAGTCAAAGAAAAACATTGTGCTGCATGTTTGAGGGAGAAACAAATGGAGTGGGATGTGAGTGAAACCCAGAAGACACAGGGCATTTGAGCAAAGGTGTTCTGCGAGAATCTAGGGCTGAAGGAATTCACAGAAATCTTAGAGAGGGATTGGATTCCCCATAGAGCCCAAAAGAGGAAGTATGAGTCAATTCTATCTGAATTCAAAGGACGAGGTGACCCTTGCAGGGCGATTATCTGGGTGGCCTTGAGCTGATTTAGTTTCTCCCCTGCACCTGTCTCATTTGTAGTTCTCGAATATAACTGTAGAATGTGTTGGCAATGCAACATCCTGAGATAAGGGGGAATTGACTGGAACAGCCCAGGCTCTATTAAGTCCCCCCTGGAGAACAGGAATGCTCTTCAACACCTTAGCCCAGTATGTCATGTTACCCAGAGGTATATAATCCGGGACAGGCTGCCATTTGGGGTTCCTCAGCTGTGGTACAAGTGTGCCATGTGAAGATAAGACTCCATCTACCCCAGGCAGCTTTTCTAAGCTTGGGGGGACCAGGTCACAGTAAATGCTAGGCTTCTGTCATCCCTTGCTGTCTATCTGTAAGTAATGAACTTGCTTCTTGTCACTTGTATATGAATGTATTCTGTCTCACTGACTCAGACAAGTTGGGAACTAGTGCATGGTGAACCTACTTCACAACCATCCAATGAGGATACACATGCCGGTGAAGTTCTCAGTAGGGAGCAGCCTCAAAATAAATGTTAATGCCCTTTCTCCCTTCTTTCTCCATTGGGTGATGGCCTTAAGTTGCATTGTGGTACCCTTACTCTTTTGTTGGTCTTTGTTCATCTTTCTCTTGCCCATCAAAAACAGAAAGAAAAAGAGAACATGTTACCTGGCTGTTCTTTTTTTTTTTTTTTTTTAACTTTTAAGATCAGGGGTACATGTGCAGGATGTGCAGGTTTGTTACATAGATAAACATGTGTCATGGGGATTTGTTGTACAGATTATTTCATCACCAGGCATTAAGCCTAGTACCCATTAATGATTTTTCCTGATTTTCTCCCTTCTCCCAACCTCTGCTCTCTAGTAGTCCCCAGTGTGTATTGTTCTCCTCTATGTGTCCATGTGTTCTCATCATTTAGCTCCCACTTATAAGTGAGGACATGTGGTATTTGGTTTTCTCTTATTGCATTGGTTTGTTAAGGATAATGACCTCCAGCTCCATCCATGTCCCTGCAAAGGATGTGATATTGTTCCTTTTTAAGGCTGCATAGTATTCCATGGTGTATATGTACCACATTTTCCTCATCCAGTCTATCATTGATGGACATTTGGGTTAATTCCATGTCTTTGCTATTGTGAATAGTGCTGCAATGAACATATTCGTGCATATGTCTTTATAACAGAACAATTTATATTCCTTTAGGCATATACCCAGTAATGGGATTGCTGGGTCGAATGGTATTTCTGTCTGTAGGTCTTTGAGGAAGCACCACACTGTCTTCCACAATGGTTGAACTAATTTACACTCCCACCAACAGTATAAAAGCATACTGTTTTTTCTTCACAACCTTGCCAGCATCTATTGTTTTTTGACTTTTTTAATAATAGCCATTTTGACTGGTATGAGATGGTGTCTCATTTTGGTTTTGATTTGCATTTGTCTAATGATCAGTGATGTTGACCTTTGTTTCATATGATTGTTGGCTACATGTATATCTTGTTTTGAGAAGTGTCAGTTCATGTCCTTTGCTCACTTTTTTATGGGGTTTTTTTTTCTTATGAATTTGTTTGTTTCTTATAGATGCTGGATATTACACCTTTGCCAGATGCATAGTTTGGATAAATTTTCTACCATTCCATAGGTCATCTGTTTACTCTGTTGATGGTTTCTTTTGCTGTGCAGAAGCTCTTTAATTTAATTAGATCCCATTTGTCAAATGTTGCTTTTGTTGCAATTGCTTTTGGTGATTTCATCATGAAATCTTCACTCATGCCTATGTCCTTAATGGTATTACCTAGGTTTTCTTCTAGGGTTTTTATAGTTTTCGGTTTTAAATTTAAGTTTTTAATCCATCTTGAGTTTGTTCTTGAATATGGTGCAAGGAGGGGGTCCATTTTTAATTTTCTGCATATGACTAGCCAGTTCTCCCAGCACAATTTATTAAATAGGGATTTTTTCCCTATTGCTTGTTTTTGTCAGGCTTGTTAAAGATTAGATTGTTGTAGGTGTGTAGTCTTATTTCTGTGTTCTCTATTCTGTTCCATTGGTCTATGTATCTGTTATTCTACTATGCTGTTTTGGTTATTGTACCCCTGTAGTGTAGTTTGAAGTCAGGTAGCATGCTGCCTCCAGCTTTGTTCTTTTTGCTTAGGATTGTCTTGGCTATTTGGGCTTTTCTTTTGGTTTCATATGAATTTTTAAATCGTTTTTTTTTCTAGTTCTGTGAAGAATGTCAATGGTAGTTTAATGGGAATAGCATTGAATCTATAAATTGCTTTGGGCAATATGGCCATTTTCATGCTATTGATTCTTTCTATCCATGAGCATGGAATGTTTTTCCATTTGTTTGTGTCATCTCTGATTTCTTCGAGCAGTGGTTTGTGGCTCTCCTTGTAGAGGTCCTTCACTTCCCTTGTTAGCTGTATTCCTAGGTATTTATTCTTTTCGTGGCAATTGTGAATGGGAGTTCATTCACGATTTGGCTCTCAGCTTGCCTGTTGTTGGTGTATAGGAATGCTAGCAATTTTTGCACATGGATTTTGTATCCTGAGATTTTGTGAAGTTGCTTATCAGCTTAAGAAACTTTTGGACTGAGACAATGGTATTTTCTAGATATAGGATCATGTTGCCTGCAAACAAAAATAGTTTGACTTCCTCTCTTCCTATTTGAATGCCCTTTATTTCTTTATCTTGCCTGATTGCCCTGGCCACAACTTCCAATCTATGTTGAATAGGAGTGGTGAGAGAGGGCATTCTTTTGTGCCAGTTTTCAAGGGGAATGCTTCCAGCTTTTGTGCATTCAGTACGATATTGGCTGTGGGTTTGTCATAAATAGCTCTTATTATTCTGAGCTATGTTCTTCAACATCTAGTTTATTCGGAATTTTTAACATGAAGAAATGGCAAATTTAGCAAAGCCTTTTCTACGTCTATTGAGATAATCTTTTTTTTCTTTTAGATGGAGCTTTGCTCTTGTTGCCCAGGCTGGAGTGCAGTGGCATGATCTCGGCTAACTGCAACCTCTACCTCCTGGGTTCAGGTGATTCTCCTGCCTCAGCCACCTGAGTAGTTGGGACTACCAGTGCCCACCACCATGCCCAGTTACTTTTTGTATTTTTAGTAGAGATGGGATTTCACCATGTTGGCCAGGCTGGTCTTGAACTCCTGATCTCTGGTGATCTGCCTGCCTCGGCTTCCCAAAGTGCTGGGATTACAGGTGTGAGTCACCATGCCTGGCCATCATCCATTATGCGTCTTTTTGTTTTTGGTCTTGTCTTCTGATTATGTGATGAATTACATGTATTAATTTGCGTATGTTGAACCAACCTTGCATCCTGGGGATGAGGCCCACTTGGTTGTGGTGGATAAGCTTTTTGATGTGCTGCTGAATTCAGTATTTTGTTGAGGATTTTTGCATCAATGTTCATCAAGGATATTGGCCTGAAGTTTTCTTTTTTTGTCATATCTCTGCCAGGTTTTGGTATCAGAATGATGGTGGTCTCATAGAATGAGTTAGGGAGGAGTCCCTTCTTTTCACTTTTTTGAAATAGTTTCAGTAGAAATGGTACTAGCTCCTCTTTGTACATCTGGTAGAATTCAGCTGTGAAATTCTCTGGTCCCGGGCTCTTTTCGGTTTGTAGGCTATTTATTACTGCCTCAATTTCAGAACTCCTTATTGGTCTGTTCAGGGATTCAGTTTCTTGCTGGTTCAGTCTTGGGAAGGTTTATGTGTCCGAGAATTTATCCATTTCTTCTAGATATTCTAGTTTGTGCGCATAGAGGTGTTTATAATATTCTTTGATGGTTACTTGTATTTTTGTGGGTCAGTGGTAATATCCTCCTTATCATTTCTGATTATGTTTACTTGAATCTTCTCTTTTTTCTTATTTATTAGTCTAGCTAGTGGTCTATTTTATTTTATTTTATTTTTTCAAAAAAGCAGCTCCTGGATTTGTTGATCTTTTGAAGGGTTTTTCATGTCTCTCTTTCCTTCAGTTCAGCTCTGAGTTTGGTTACTTCTTGTCTTCTGCTAGCTTTGGGGTTTGTTTGCTCTTGGTTCTCTAGTTCTTTAGTTGTGATGTTAGGTTGTTCACTTGAGATCTTTCTAGTTTTTTGATGTGAGTATTTAGTGCTATAAATTCCACCTCTTAACACTGCCTTAGCTGTGTCCCAGAGATTCTGGTATGTTTTATCTTTGTTCTCATTAGTTTCAAAGAACTTCTGGATTTCTGCTTTAATTTCATTATTTACCCAAAAGTCATTCAGGAGCAGGTTGTTCAATTTCCACGTAGCTGTATGGTTTTGAGTGAATTTCTTAGTCTTGAATTCTAATTTGATTGCGCTGTGGTCCAAGAGACTGTTACGATTTCAGTTCTTTTGTGTTTGCTGCAGCGTTTTTACTTCTGATTATGTGATCAATTTTAGAGTAAGTGCCAAGTGGTGATAAGAAGAATGTATATTCCATTGTTTTTGGGTGGAGAGTTCTGTAGATGTCTATCAGGTCCATTTGATACAGTGCTGAGTTCAGGTCCTGACTATCTTTGTTAATTTTCTGTCTTGATGATCTATCTAATATTGTCAGTGGGGTGTTAAAATCTCCTACTATTATTGTGTGGTAGTCTAAGTCTCTTTGACAGTCTCCAAGAACTTGCTTTATGAATCTGGGTGCTCCTGTATTGGGTGCATATATATTTAGGATAGTTACTTCTTGTTAAATTACATAATTACCATTATGTAATGCTCTTCTTTGTCTTTTTTGGTCTTTGTTGCTTGAAAGTCTGTTTTGTCAGAAATTAGGATTGCAAAAAAACTCCTGCTTTTTTTCTATTTTCCATTTGCTTGGTAAATTTTTTTCCATCCCTTTATTTTCAGCCTATGTGTGTCTTTGCATGTGAAATGGGTCTCTTGAAGACAGCATACCATTGGGTCTTGATTCTTTATCCAGCTTGCCACTCTGTGTCTTTTAATTGGAGCATTTAGCCCATTTACATTTAAGGTTAGTATTGTTATGTGTGGATTTGATCCTGTCATCATGATGCTAGCTGGTTATTTTGCAGACTTATTTTTGTGGTTGCTTCATGGTGTCACTGGTCTGTGTGCCTCAGTGTGTTTTTGTAGTGGCTAGTAATGATTTTTCCTTTCCACATTTAGTGCTTTCTTCAGGAGCTCTTTTAAGGCAGGTCTGGTGGTAACGAATTTCCTTGGCATTTGCTTCTCTGAAAAGGATCTTATTTCTCCTTCGCTTATGAAGCTCAGTTTGGCCAGATATGAAATTCTGGGTTGGAATTTGTGTTCTTTAAGAATGTTGAATATTGGTTCCATCTCTTTTGGCATGTTGGATTTCCACTGAGAGGTCCACTGTTAATCTGGTGGGCTTCCCTTTGTAGGTGACCTGGTCTTTCTCTCTGACTGCCCTTAACATTTTTTTCTTTCATTTCAACCTTGGAGAATCTGATGATTATGTGTCTTGGGGATGATCTTGTGGAGTATCTTATTGGGGTTCCCTGCATTTCCTGAATTTGAATGTTGGCCTGTCTAATTAGGTTGGGGAAGTTCTCCTGGATGATATCCTGAAATATGTTTTCCAAATTGGTTCCATTCTCCCAATCTCTTTCAGGTACCCTAGTTGGTCACAGATTCAGTCTCTTTATATAATCCCATATTTCTTGAAGGTTTTGTCCATTCCTTTTCATTCTTTTTTTTCTCTATTCTTATCTGCTTGTCTTATTTCAGAAAGCCAGTCTTCAGGCTCTGAGATTCTTTCCTCTGCTTGGTCTATTCTGCTATTGATACTTGTGATTACATTGTGAAGTTTGTGTAGTATATTTTTCAAGCTCTGTCAGGTCAGTTATGTTCCTTTCTGTAATGGCTATTTTGGCTGTTAGCTCCTATACTGTTTTATCATGATTTTTACCTTCCTTGCATTGGGTTACAATGTGCTCCTTTAGCTCAGTGAAGTTTGTTTTTATCCATTTTCTGAAGCTTACTTTGTCATTTCGGCCATGTCATCCTCAGCCCAGTTTGGAACCCTTGCTGGAGAGGTGTTAGGGTAATTTGGAGGAAAGAGGGAACTCTGGCTTTTTGAGTTTTCAGCATTTTTATGCTGATTTCTTCTCATTTTTGTGGGCTTACCTACTTTCAATCTTTGAGGTTGCTGACCTTTTGGATGAGTTTTTTGCGTGTGTGTGTTTTTGTTGTCGTCTGTCTTTCTTGTAACAGGCTGGTCAGTTTTCTGTAGGGCTCCTCCAGTTTGCTGGGGGTCCACTCCATACTCTAGTCACCTCAGATATTCCAGTACCTGGAGGTATCACCAGTGAAGGCTGCAAAACAGCAAAGATGTCAGCCTGCCCCTTCCTCTGGGAGCTCCATCCCAGGGGGGTATGGACCTGTTGCTGGCCTTAATGCACCTATAGGAGATGGCTGGAGATCCCAGTTGAGATGTCCCACCCAGTTAGTAGAATGAGATCAGGAACCCTCTTAAAGAAGTGGTCTGACTATATTTTGGTAGAGCAGCTGTGCTGCATTGGGGAATCCCTTCAGCTCCCCATTGGTTTGGGCTCTCCAAGACTGAAACTCCCAAATAGCAAAGGTGGCGGGCCGCCCCATTCCCCAGGCACTGTGCCCCAGGGAGAAATTAGAACTCTTTTGGCTGTAGAACATGGCTGGGGGTAGCTGGAGGGCCTGGCTGGGAGGTCCCACCCAGTGCAGTGGAATGGATCAAGGTCCCGTTTAAAGCAGCAGCCTGGCCATGCCTCTGCAAAGCAGCTGTTGTGTGCTAGGGTATTGCCTCCACTTCAGTTGGTTTGGGCTCTCCAAAGCCCGCAATCTGGAATGGCTGAGTTGCCCAAACAGCAAAGGTGGTGGCCCGCCCTCCCTGCAGGCACACTATCCCATGGAGAAATCAGAACTCTTGACCAGTCCTTGGATATGGGCGGGGGTGGCTGGAAACCCTGGCTGGGAGGTCCTGCCCAGTGAGGAGAAATGGATCTGGGTCCTGTGTAAAGCAGCCTGGCTACGTTTTGGTAAAGCAGCTGTGCTGTGTTGCGGAATCCCTTTCTCCTCTGGTCCATTTGAACTCTCCAAAGCCCACAGGCTGGAAAGGCTGAGTTGTCCAAACAGCAAAGAGGGGGAGCTCCCTCCCATTTCAGGTAGGCACTACCCTGTTGCTGGTGGCTGGTTGGAATTCCATGCCAGTTGGTCTTTTTTTGTGAGGTGCCATGGAAGTGGGGCCTGCAGACTGACGCTGCTTGGCCCCCTGGATTCAGCCCCCTTCCTAGGGGTATGTACAGACTTTTTGCCATGCCCGAGTTGCAGTCACCTTTGCCGGGGATCCTGGGGCTGCAGTATATAAAGCTTCTGGGTTTCTGTGCATGCCTGAGCAGCTACTCTTCCAAGACTCCACACAGCTCTGTGTGTCAGACCCAAGGCCCTGGTGGAGTGGGTTCATGAGGGGACCTCCTGGTCCATGGTTGCAGAGATCTATGGGAGAAGTGTGGTTTCCTTGAGTTGCACATTCACTCACCACTTCCCTTGGCTGGGGGTGGGGGTTTCCCTGGCTCCGTGTCACTTCCGGGTGAGCCATTGCCCTGCCCTGCTTTCCTCCATTCTACATGGGTCAAGCTGTTTCCCTGATTAATCCCAATATGAGTACCTGGGTGTTTCAGTTGAAGGTGCTGTATTTACTTGTCCCTTTTGTTCCTTTCTGTGAGTGCCATGCACTGTAGCTGCTTCTAACCAGACATCTTGGCCCCCAGTCTGGCTGTTCTTCTTTTGCACAAAAACTTGACACATGCGTAGAATGTGTAATGACCACATGTACCACATAAATATGTACAAATGTTATATATCATAAAAAATCCATTAGAAAATACTTGCTACTATTTCTGCTCATCCAGGAAAAGAACCACATTAGTGGTCTTAAAAACTTGTGGGAAGCAGACAGGGATGTACATCACTATCAATCAACCAACCAACTATTGCTAAGCTATTAATTATTTTAAATCCTCTTCTTTAAAAAAAAAAAAATCGATAACCAGCCAGGCACAACGGCTTATGTCTGTAATCCCAGCACTTTGGGAGGCTGAGGTGGGTGGATCACTTGAGTTGAGGAGTTAGACCAGTGTGGATGATGTGGCAAGAGCTTGTCTCTACAAAAAATGTTTTAAAAAACTATCTGGGTGTCGTGGCGCATGCCTGTGGTCCCAGCTATTTGGGAGGCTGAGGTGGGAGGATTGCTTGAGCCCAGGAGGTCAAGGCTGCAGTGAGACATGTTCATGCCACTGCCTTCCACCCTGGGCAACAGAGCAAGACCGTGTCACTTAAAAAAGGAAATTAATGACCACTTTATGTTGACGACTTATTTGCTTTATTTAGTTGTTTTACATTTGACTTTCTGTCAGATACTTCTTTTTTTAATTTATTTTTATTTATTTATTTATTTATTTATTTATTTTTAACTTTTTTTTTTTTTTAAACTGTTCAGAAAAATATCCTTCCCTGTTAGGAAGTATCTGTCAGATACTTCTTAACAGGGAAGGACATTTTTCTGAACAGTTTAACCACAGTCTAAAACAGGGTAGCTTTGAAACTGGTTTAGTGGTTTTCTTGTGCTGGTTACATAGGTTATTAGCTGACATTACTGGCACCCAGACTCGGGGGTCCCTTTTAGAGTTCAAGGCAAATGTCTACAAGGCCATTTCTTGAGTTAGGCCCTTGACTCCCCATTTACCTTGAAAAGGTGGAAGGGCTTCCATGCAGACCTTGATTGTCTGGGCCAGTGGTGCTGGAACCAGAGGTGATGTTGCCCTCTGTGGGACATTTGGCAATGTCTGGAGACATCTTTGGTTGCTGCAGCTTGGGGGAGGGGTACTACAGGCACCTGCTGCTAAAAATCCTACAATGCACAGGATAGCCTCTCACAACTAAGAACTATCTAGCCTGAGATGTTAAGAATGCCATGGTTGAAAACCCTGCTCTAGACCTGATGTGCGTGTGTGCTGTGAGGGGTCAAGGCCAGGAGTCCTGGCTCACTGTGTTCTTAGGGCTTCAACGTGAGAAGGCAGGTAGTACCCATAAATACTGACTTTGCGATAAGACACATGATGATATTAAAGAAGGATTATGAGCCTCTCAGGTCAGCATGAAAGAACTTTCTATTCTTAGTTGAAAACAAAACACGAAAACTACGAAAACCACCACTGTGGGGCTTTAAGGCAGGTCCACACAGAAAAACAAAACCAATGTAAAAGTCAACCCAATTCCATCACCCATCTCCCTATTTGACTAGGCTATCTTTTGTTTAAGGGAGTGTCTAGACAATTATGTATGCAGTTATTTTTCCACTGTGTGGGACATTTTGGTTCTAAAGTAATGATGTTTAATTACTCTTAAGGCACTATGCTAATTTCTAAGTGAGGTGTATTGAAAATTTGGCTGTTTACTCTTAGCAAACATGATTTGCAAGCATTCTCAGTGATGTTATTTCAGATAGAGCTCATTAAATTCTGGCTGAATAACAGAACTGTCAGTGCAGTGGAACCACCTTACCAGTTCTTTGATGTACTCAGATGCTTTGTTTAATGAAAAACATGCCCATTTCAGCCTAAATGCCTGTATTTGACCTTCCCTTTACAAGTGTGGCCAGGTCCCTAGATTTAGAGATTACCTGTGGCAAGGGTAGTTATTTTTATGTTAGCATTTGACCTTTAGTGCTCACCCAGCTAAGGGACAGGTCTCCAAATACACTCATGCCCTTTGCACAAGTGTCTAGGTATGTGAGTTGATATAGTTTGGATATTTGTCCCCACCCAAATATCATGTTGAATTGTAATCCTCAGCGTTGGAGGTGGGGCCTGGTGGGAGATGTTTGGATCATTGAGGCAGATCGCTCATGGCTAGGTGCTGTCTTCGTGGCTGTGAGAGCTGGTCATTTAAAAGTGTGTGGCATGTGATACCCCTGCCTCCCACAATCACCTGCATTCCCTCTCTCTCGCTCCTGCTTTTGCCATGTGATGTGCTTGCCCCCCTTCACTTTTTGCCATGACTGGAAGCTTCCTGAGGTCCTCACCAGAAGCAGATGCTGCCATGCTTCCCATATAGCCTGCAGAACTGTGAGCCAATTAAACTTATTTTCTTATAAATTACCCAGTCTCAGGTATTTATTTAAAGCAGTGCAAGAACTGCCTAATACATGAGCGCAGAGTGTGGGGTGGAGAATAGGCAGTGTCAGGCCCTTGTTCTCCTGTAGGACCCTCTTGAGATTCCCATTACTGTTGGCTTTGCTACCTCTTCTTGGCATTTGATGACCCAGTTGATTGACTGTTTAGTATCCCATTTCCTCTGCCTTCAAAGAAAGACCAGGACGAGGACCACTGCTGTTGATGTAACTTAGCCTCTGTTCTTTCCACTATAGGTGCTGTCATCACTCCCTTCTCTCCCACTCCAAGTCAGAAATCCTGAAAGCCAGGTAAGGATTCCTTGCTAAACATAAACACAGCTTTCCAAGTCAAACTCTGATGGCTTGACTTCAGCCAGCACATTTGGTTATTGGGCTTCAACTTCCAGTTTGCTCAGGGCTGTCATGGGTCCTTAACTGAGAGAGTCTGGTGGAATCTCATGCCAACTGGAGGCTCTGCCATTTTCAGAGTTGACCCTAGGTCAGCAAAACATTTCAAGTACACACTGTCTCAGGCACGTATAGCTCTATCTATTCAGCACTCACTTTGATTACTAGCTTTCTGGCACCTCAATCCTCATAGATTATTGCTTCAGTCAATCAACCTTCCTGTAGTTTTCTCCAGTTAGGATTTGTTTCTTCCTTCCCTCCTGGTCCAGTTCTCACTTTTTGGATCAGACCCAGGACTCTCTCTTTGTATTTCCCCAGCAAGCATTCCATGGACAGCAGAATATGCTCAGCCTGGCTCAAAACTACATTTTCAGCAGGTGCCATCCCCCATATCTTCTGCCTCCATCCTTCTGCCTTTACCAAGCTTCCTACAGAATGTATGATTTTATGAATCTCTGTAAATAGGTAATCTAGATAAGAGCTCCACCTCCAAGCAGCCCAGCGTAAGTCAATATTGCACGCAGCAAAATATATCCAGCAGCCAAGAGCAATTTTAAGAGTTGCCGTCACACTCTCCTTAGTGTATATTAACAGGGATCCAGTTAGTAGCCACAGAAATAGTTCTTAAAAGTTACCTTTCCTGGAGATAATGGGTAGTTACTGGAATCTGGAATGGGGAGATGGGTGCAGAGGGCTGCCTGACACACCTGGGAGTGGTGATGGCTTCGGGCTGTTCCGGGTGTTGTATTTAATTTTTGCTTTCACCTTTGTAGATAGTCTCTTTCTTAGGCTGTCTTCAAATGGACCCATTTGAGTGCATCATATGAGTCCTACCAGGACCCTGCTTGACACAGAGTTAATCACATTCTCATCTATGCCCCCGATATGGTTTGGCTCTGTGTTCCCATCCAAATCTCATGCCAAATTGTAATCCCCATGTGTTGAATGAAGGGCCTGGTGGGAGGTGATTGAATCAGGGGGATGGCTTCCCCCTTGCTGTTCTCGTGATATAATTCTCCCAAGATCTGGTTGTTTGAAAGTGTGTAGCACTTCCCCTTTCATATTTTCTCTCTCCTGGTCCACCATGGTAGGATGTTCTTGCTTCTCCTTTACCTTCCACCATGATTGTAAGTTTCCTGAAGCCTCCTAGGAAGGAAACTTAAAATCAGGCCTCCATGCTTCCTGTATAGCCTGCAGAACTGTGAGTCAATTAAGCCTCTTTTCTTCGTAAATTACTCAGTCTCAAGTCGTTCTTTATAGCAGTATGAGAATGGACTAATATACCCCACAGCAGCCTGTATACATCCCTGCTTCAGCAATACTGCTTCAGCAATACCACATTTTTTTGAAATCATCTATTTACAAGTCAGTCTTTCTGAGAAGATTGTGGGTTCCAGAGGGCAGGGATAGTATCTTGCTTACCATTCTACCTTGAAACCAAGGAAATATCTGGTGGTGTCTTTGTGAATATAGGAGATGAGGAGGTGAGTCTCTTCCTAGGCAGGTGAGAGAGAGAGTTCCCAAACAATCCTACCAGGCCTGTTCCATCCCTGAGCAGGGACCTCCCGCAAGCCAAGACTGGGAAGAACAGTAATTGAGACAAGGGGCCTGGCTTCCAGGCGCAGGCACCCGCTGGACTGCAGGCAGTACAGTGTGTGCATGCTGTAGATAAGATAAGAGAGAGATAAGTTATTTAAACTTTGTATGCCCAAATTTCCACATCTATAATATGGATATAATAGTCCCCTTCTTATAGGATTCTTGTATAAATTAAATGTAATACCACATACTTGGCATATGGTAAGTGCTTAGTAGTTGTTAGCTGAAAAATACATGAATAAGCCTGTGCAGTTTCAGTACAGAGCACACGCTGGGGCACCAGGAGGTCTGGGATTTCACAGGAGCTTTCTTTTATGACCATGAACAAGTCAGTCAGCTTCCCTGGGGTCTTAAGATGCCTCTAGCAGCAACTTTCCACTGACTTCTGAAGAGTTTTAGGTAAACTAATTCTTCATATATTTCTGCAATGGAACCATTCCTTTCATCTCCCTGCATTGGGAACTTGCACCCTGAGAACCCTGGGTGATGGATTCTGTCTTTTCCTCCACCCCTTCTTTGTTTCTCCCTTGGAGGCAGGGGCAGGGCACCTGTTTCATGGGTGAGGTTTGGAAAAATGCCATCACACATGTGTGTCCTTGCCTGAGCTTTTTTTTTTTGAGACAGAGTCTCCATTGCCCAGGCTGGAGTGCAATAGCACGATGTCAGCTTACTGTGGCCTCGACCTCCCACCTCAGCCTCACCAGCAGCTGGGACTACAGGTGTGTGCCACTGCATACAGCTAATTTTTTGTAGTTTTTTTGCAGAGATGGGTTTTTGCCATGTTGCCCAGGCTGATCTTGAACTTCTGGCCTCAGGCATTCCATCCACCTCGGCCTCCTGAAGTATTGGGATTACAGATGTGAGCCGCCATGCCCGGCCTATTTCGGAATCTTGCTAGCACCTGCCTCCTCTCCTCTTCTCTGCCTCCTGCACACAATGAGCAACGTGGGGCAGGCTCTGTCCCTGCAAGGGCACGGTGAGGAGGCCCTAGGGGCAGCGTGAAGTTGTCTAGATCCTCTGCTTGCAGCTGGATGGGGAAAAAGCACTTTGCCCTTGGGTATAATTTCCATTTTCTAACCTCATCCAACTTTACCAGCAATAAATAGATATTTTGATTTCTATGAGATCGGTGTGTTCCACATTATGAAATGGAGAGGAGTGTAATTAACCACTGCCCTGAATCTTCAACATATGGTATACTGACTGGGAAACCCTAGCAAGAAACAGTAATGGCATGGTAACTAAAATCCTGCATGGTGAGATTTGATTGGCACAGCTTGGAAGGTTTAGTTAGACCACTTGGTATTTGTGGTCTGCAATAGTTTGTATCATGACTGATGTTTTTAGGTGTATAGTAGGTTGAAATAGGTGCTGGCTGAACAGGCTTCTTTCATATGAGTGGACCTCAATGGTCAGTTGGTTACCCAAGCAAGGCTTTGCCTTCTTTATCTTAGGTCAGGATGGACTTGTTTGGGACCTTAGCATGTAGAAGTCTAGTATCAGGCTGAAGTAGGTATTTCCTTCTCTGGGTCTCAGGACCATCTTTCTTAGGGAGCTGACACTGAGGAAGCAGCTTCACTCCTTGGGGACTTCAGAGTCCCACACGAAGAGGGCAAGGCCTTTGCCATCTCCTAGACTGTAGGGGAGGAGGTAGACCCTCATGGTGTTTTGCCCCAGTCCCTGGGGCACAAGGTTCAAGTGCACATGCATTGATTTCTAGCATTTACAGTTTGTGCACTGCTGAGGATTAGGGGTAAAAGGCAAATACTTTTTTTTTCTTGTTTCTGCCTTCCTCCTTTTTTTTCAGCTCTGGTTAAGGGATTGGCATCCAGGATAAATCAAATGTTGCTGAAACAGGAAAAGAGTGGGTGGAGAGGTTTTTTATACTCCCATCAGAGCAGAGAAGGTTAACTAAGGCATGAGAAATTAAAAGCTGAAAAGGCAAGATTTGGGGGAAAAGAACATGGCGGGAGGACATTGCCTCTCTTTGAGTTTCCATGGGAAGCCCAGGGCTGAGAGAGCTTCCACCTTCTGCCTGGTTGGGGAGGAGAAGGACTTGGGAGCACAGCTGCGCCCTTGATGAGAGGTTTCTTCCAATTGAGCGAATGCTCGCTGGTCGTGAACTCTAGATGACCAGCATGGATGGGCCAGCATCCTGGCACAACTGAAACAAAGAAGGCTTTTTCTTTCCTTTCAGAATTTTTCTCTTTGCCCAAGAGGCCACTAAATCTCTACTGGATTGTTTTCCGACAATAGCAGTGTGGGTTTGGATGACACTGGGCACCGCATCCTGAAAAATGAATGTCCCCTGGGACAACTGCTCTGGTATCTAAGGATGTTGGTGGCTAAGGCTGATGCTCTGATACCTTTCTGTAGCCTATGGACACTTAGAGTCTAAAATATTGAGCCTGAAAGAGTTTGAACCACTCCAGGAAAAGAGCCCAGACTGTGAGCTGCTGACAGAGGCTTCTCTCTACTCAGGCTGTAACCTTAATGGCTGGGATTGACAGATTGAATTGAAGGATCAGCGAGCAAAAGAAGCCATGAGAATTTACATGAACTTTAAGTTACGAGGGAAGGGAACTTATGTTTTTGGACTTGAACTTTTCTTGGGAAATTAGACATGAGAGGAGGTCCACCTTAGAGCACTATGTATATGATTGGCATTGTAATTCTTGGAGAAATTCTGTGTTGTCATTTGTATTTGTTACTTACTCTCTGAGCGGGCTATCTAGATAATATGGGTGTGCATAGTTTAAAATTAGAAATAGAATAGTGACTGCCGTTTTGGCCTAACGTTCCATATGGCCTTTAGCTAATATGCTGTTTAGATCCATCCCGAGTTCTGGAATGGCTGCAAAAACTGAACTGCCTTCACTCCCAAAGGAGAGGTTGCTATTGGCAGAGGAGCCACACAGAAAGGAGGAGCAGGCCTGTCTTGATGAAAGTCTGGTCTCCCTCTTCTGTCCCATTTCTCAGGGGACACCAACGCTCCTGGTTGACCATGTGCTTCATTGTGAAGGCCACAGAACAGTCACCTTGAGTAAGGTAAACCATTGTTCCCTGACCAGCCTGGCTCCTGGGAACTTCCAGAGTTACGGAAGGGTTGAGGAGAAGGCACCGCTCTTCTTGTCCCCAGTGCCATTGGCACGGCTCACCTGATGATGAGGTTAGAATAGGGCATTGCCCCTGCAGAGCCTAATTTCCCCTCTCATTGGCCCTCTTTTTCTGGGCATTTTTCATGGCATTTTCTGGGAATTTTTCATGCATTCTTGTGTGTGGCAAGCCTAGCTTCTTGGTGAGGAGAGGCACAGGTGTCCAGCTGTTCTCTGTGTAACTAGGAGTTACAGCTATTCTCTCTGTAACTAGGATTTCCCTCACGGGGAAGGAGAAGGAAGACTATTTTATCCTTGGAGCTAACTAGCAGCCATCAGACTGACACATTGATCGCCATCTGAATTCTGTGGCATCTCTCAATTGGTTAAAGCCCTAGAAAGAAGAGGAATGCTTTATTAGCACTCTACATTCCAGCACTTTATTCTATTCTCTTTCCAGTGGCTACGGGTGTCCCACAGAGCAATGCTAGAATCCCATGACCACAGACATGGTGTGGATTCATCCCCACCCCCTTCTTTGCATAGATTGTTCCTCTGCTGAGGGCCAAGAGCTTTGAGGACACGGAAAGCCTATCTTGTTGATGGGGCATCCTCAGCAGCTGGCTCAGTACCTGGTGCACTGTCAGCCCTCAATGGCTATTTGTGGAGTCCAGTTGTTCCTTAAAATTGCCAGAGAGGGAAATGCACTTAATCTTCCCTGGAAACACATTGCAAGGCACTGAAATTCTTCCAACTGCCCAACCTGAAATTCTAATGATTACACTATTTTTTTTTTCACATTCTGCTAACTCTTAAAAGAGTTTTTTGAGAACTCATTGGTTAATTAGAGAAAGAACTTCCCAGATGCAAAAATAGAGCGGGCTCCCTCGCTGTCCAATATGGCAGCCTCAGGAGCTGCGTGCAGTTACTCCTGATGGAGATGTGCTGCAAATAGAAAATGCACACACACTGGGGTTTGAAGACTTAGTAAAGAATGTAAAAGACTTAATTAATAGTTTTTTCTATTGATTACATGTTGAAATGATAATATATTGGATATACTGATTTAAATAAAATATATATTATTTGTGCTTATTTCCCTTGGTTCTTTTTTTATCTTTTAAAAATGTGCCTACTGAAAAATTTAGAATGACATGTGCAGCTTGCATTTGTGGCTTGCATTGTATTTCCACTGGCCAGAGCTGCTCTAAGTTCTGCTGATCTTAATTCTCATCCTGAACCAGGAAGGAAGCCAGGAAGGCAGGGGCTTACTGTGTATCTTTAAGGAAGTCTTGCTTTTGTCTGGCCTCTGTTTTCACTCCTGTGAAGTGGATCCCATACCCTGTAAGGTCAGTTCCAAATTTCTGTTTCATGACTTACATAGAAGAAGGGCCAATTTCCCCCGAGGCTCTACCAGAGAGGTGTTCAAATATTTAGTGTCTGGTATAGCATGGCTACCTACTAATCTTGGTAGTTCTTGGCCATCAACAACAGGATGGCTGTGATAGTGTGTCCTGACTGAACATGTGCTGCAAAGCCACCAACCAACAGGAAAATCTCATAAACAATAGATGCAAAATTGGCTTAAATAGATTAACGAAATGGGAAGGAGCATGAATGTTCCTTTTGCTGCCGATTTAGACATTTTGGTTTTTTGACCTTCGTGACTGAACTGCATCTTGACAACAATTAGAGGATGAATCAAGACCTCGTGTTCAGGCAAACAGCCAGAAGAGGTGCTTAATACAACACAGGAGAGAGATGCTGCATTTGAAACGATGACCCCCCCGCCGTGCCCTAATCACTGTTCCTACAAATTTAAATGTGATACTCCGTCCCGGTTATGGAAACAGCAATCTAAATGGCTCGATTTTTCTTCATCAGACTTTGCTTAACACAGACTCATTGAAATGGAAATCTAGTTTGTACAGAATTATTTACAGTTTGTTGGATTTTTTAAAAGGACCTGTTTATAAGAAGACACATAATGGGCTCCACTGAGCTGGCCTCTGGAATCAGAATCTCATTTCATAAACCCTCTGCTGATGTGTTCTGATCTCTTTACCTCATTCCTCTCATCGGCCCTGCCTGTTGGCCTAATTTCTGAGGTTATGTCCTCACAATGGGCATTCTTTTATTTTTTTCAGCCCGGCATCTGATGTGTACGTCCTACTATAGAAGCCAAAATGGCCAGATATTTGCCATCCCATGTCCGGGGAGCTGGGATGCAGTCATGTGAGCTGGGATGCAGTCATGTGATCCAGGCTTGTCCAAGCAGATGCTCCTACCTGAGACAGTAAAGCTGGAGTTAGTGATGCTGAGAAGCAAGGGACAGAGAATTCATTCCTCTAGCAATGACCTCTACAGTCTCAGGATAGAAGTGAGACTATCTCACTTCGTGTGTCATCACTGCGTGTGGCAGTGATGTCTCAGCTAGACTAAATCAGGCCTATCTTTCCCTATCCCCTCTCAGCATCCACGTCTCCCCCTTATCTTCCTCTACTTTTTAAAAAGGCTGCATTTGCCATTTTCTAATATACCATGTTACTTACTTTCTAAAATGTTTATTGCTTATGGTTTTCCCCACTGGAATGCAAGCTTCATGGGGATGGGCGCTTTGTCTGTTTTGTTTGCTGACGTATCCCAAGGGCCTGGCACATGGTAGGCACTCCATCCATCGTTGTTAAATTACATATTTGTTGGAAGAATGAATGAAGTTTTCCTGTGGTGTGATATCGGTGATCTGGCCCCCTCTGTTCCCTCCTCTTTTTTTCTGAATCTTATTCTACGGCATCCCCATGGATCTTATGAGTCATCCAATACCATTTCCAATGCATCCCTTTTTTCTCCCCTTAAGTGAACCAGGATCAGTTTCAGTTATTTGCAAGCAAGATCTGAGACTGGAATGGGGTCAAATCCTTTACATTGTGAACATCCATGGGGCATTTTGCCACCAGGGGTTATTTGGCAATTTTTATTTTTTGTTGTCATAACTGGGAGGTGCTACTGCCATCTAATGGGTAGAGGCCAGGGATGCATCTTACCGTGCCCAGCACAGCCCCTGTACAGAAGAATTATCTAGTCCAAAGTGTCAACAGTGCCAAGGTTGAGAAAGTCTGTTTCACCTCCTAGGAATGTCCCCGGTGGAATCAGGCGGCCCTGAGGGATGGAGGTGCCGGCTCCAGGGCCTGGGGACCTGGCATTGGATCCTGGCTCTGTCTCTGATTAGTTGTGCAATGAGCGATGAGTCCCTTGTTCCTGCTGACCTATGCTTTCCTGATCTGTTCAATGAGTATGATAATGCCTACTTTTGAGAGGAGTTTAGAGGGTTATCAGAGAAGATACATATGACAGTGGCTCATAGACGCTGATGGGACACGCTAGGTAGGTGCCAGCCCTACCTTCCACTCCTGAGGGTCACTATTCTAAAGTGGAGTGTTTCTGGGAATTTTGAACTTCAAGTTGAATCTACAATGCAGTGTTCCTTGGAGTGAAGAGAAAGGGCAATGGGAGCTGTCCTGTTCTGCAGATGGAGCCCAGGGAACGGGACAGCAGGCAAGGAAGGGTCCGGCCAGGAGCTGGGCCTGGCTGTGGTAGCAGAACACCAGCTGCCGCATAAGCTGTCACCTTAAGGGGCTACATTTGCAAGGGAGCTCTCTCCTGCAGCTGCTTTATTGCTCTTTGTATGTCAAGACCCCACCCATGTGGTTTCAAGGTCAAGCTCACTACAGGTGGAGACAGAAGAATCTGAGAACAAGTAGAGTCTTCCTTGCCCGATTATGATTTTTATTCCTATGAAAGTGAAATTTATTAATTTAATATTTCTGAGGGCCTGATTTGGGTCATGGATGATGTTATGAGATGGAGAAACAGAGAATACTTATCAAAGAGCTCAGATTCTCAAAGGGAAGAATTACTGTTCAATAATCATTAAAATAACTTGGGATAAATGGCAACAGGTTTATACATAATGTGCCTTGAGGATAAAGGAGCAAGAAACTGTGCCAATGGGGTCTGGGGAACGATTCACAGAGGAGATGACACTGGGACTGGATCTTGTATGACGAGAAATCATGGGGGGGATTTTCTACTCTGAGAGAAGAGCATGTGCAAAGGCCTGGAGGTGGAATAAGCAAGCCCCATGTGGGAGAGCCCCCAAGAATCTCTGCAAGGTTAGAGCAGAGTGCTTGGAAGAAAGAGGTCAGAGATGAGCTCTAAAGCAGTTGTTCTCAGCCTTGGCTGCACACTAAAATCCCTGGGGCTTTTCAAAAGCTGTCTTCCTCTAGGCCACCCTCACTCCCACCTGCTCAGAAATGGTTTCCCAGGTGACTCCAATGTGCAGCCTAGGTTGGGAGCCCCTGCTCAGAAACAAAGGTTCCACATCAGGAAGGAAGGCAGCGAAGTGTAGTAGTGGGATCAGCTGGGCCTTGGAAACCGGGGTTCAGGTTTGAAGTTTAGATTTAGAATCGGGTTCAAATCCCACATCTATGCTTATAGCTATGTGCTGTAGGTAACTACTGAATCTTCCTGTGACTGACTGACTTTAATTAAAAACTTGGAATAATAAGACTTACCTCTCAAGAGGGTTATAACTTCAAATAAAATAACCCATGTAAAGTGGTTGGCACACTGTAGACTTACAGCAAATGTTAGCTCCTCGCCCCCTTCCCTTACAGTAGTTCCTATTAAGGAATTTAAGCATTGTCCTCTTAGTGATGGGGAGCTGCTCAAAGATAATCAGATGGCATTATTGAATGTGGTTTCTGTCTCTGAAATGCAGAAGATATACCAGAGAGGGGGAAGCTTGTGTGAAAGAATATTGATAAACGTGGCTTTCTGTGTTGTCTAGAATTGCTGTCAATGCCTTAAAGTTGAGGAAAATAAATACTAAATACTAAATATTCCATATTGAGAGAGGTGCCAGAGCCATCTCCCTGTGTCACGGAGAGTACCTTTCTGAAAAACTCATGCCCCGCTGCCTCTAACCTCCCCAAGAACCAGCACTTGAGTGCCTGCTACATGGAGGGCATGGATGGTCAGTCGGTGTAACTAAGAGAACACTTGGGAGAGGAGACAGGATAATAAGAAGTTGAAGTTTTCAATGCAACTGGACTTAAAAAGAAAATTACCTAAAAGTGACCAGAAAGCTATGTAGGTTTTGCCCTAAGTGTCATCAAGGTGTTGATAAGAGAAACAGACAAGGCAGAGTTGAAGACTCTGAAAAAAATTCACGTTTGTGTCCCACTGAGTTCAGACCATCAACAAACCAGTTTTATATCTTCAGTCTTTAATAATAACAGCAAAATGTTTTATATAACTTTGCAAATAAGATTTAAAGAAATATATGTATTTCACAGAGATCTTGAAATTTATTTTTACGGAGTTGAACACAGCATACTCTTATAATTTGCATACGGAGAGTCCACATTTGGGGCTTCTGGCTTCTGCCTGGGATGTGGAGAGCAGGGAGGAAAATAGTTTTCATTTTTACAGCTAAGACAGTATTAGAAACCTACAAATACACAGCCTTTCTTGAATTCATCAGAGAGCTGAGGCTGCCGGACAAATGACTGAAATAAAATCCAGGGAAAGGCAGCATCACCAAGGAGAGACGGGTCATGAGCATTTCCTTACCCAGGGCAGATGGCAGTGGATGCTGGTAAGAAGAATTCAGCTAAAACCTTAACGAAATGTTAAAGGCAGAGTGTGGGCTAGTGAGTGAATATGTAGTATCTGGGACCACAGACACAAAGGGAATTCCCACCCACCTAAGACTCTTCTCCAAGGATTTCAACAGGTGCTCAGAAAAAAGATTAGGGGCAGGGTGAGAGTCCTAAGAAAGTGTCCATGCTGGTGCAGGACTGGGGGAATAGGACAGTGTCTTCTCTCTGGGACAAAAGTCCCAAGTCCTGTTGGGACAGGGAAAAATACTTTGCCTATAGGGCACTGGTGAAAACTCATTGCAGCAGGTGGAAAGAAATAGAAAAAAACCCTCTGCCCCTAAGAGATGGGTAAGGATATGTGACCAGTCCAGACCTACAAATGGGGGCAGGGAAGGACCACTGAAAATACTCCACCCTTAAGATTTGTGGATACTATGCCTGTCCATGTCTGAGGCTTAATTAAGAATACTAAAAATGCTGCCCCCCATTTTTCACTCACCTCTTCATGCTAGTAAATGTCAAGTAACAGTGGTATATTCTGGGAGAGGGACAACAGCATGGGAAGAAATCTCAGAAATTCAGTGCAAAGGGAAGCCCCAAAGTTGTGAGTAGAGCATATGTTAAGAAACCCTCTCTGGCATACCAGCCACTACTCTGAACAAAAAGCAACACTGGAGAATTTTGAAGACTATAGAACACTGAGATTAACCATAACAGCAACAAATTCCAAAACTTGTTTAACTTCCAACTATGTTGATTCAAACGTCACGTAAAAGTCCTGGCAGAAGGAAAGGCATTTCCAGGCATAATCCTTATTTAATACATTCTCTAATATCCTATCAACTTTCAACATGTATTTATGAAGCATACAAAGAAGCAAGAAAACCAACACACTGTGAAGAGACAAAGAAATAAACCATAGCAGACTCAGATATGACAGAAGTTGGAACTGTCACACAGGAAATTAAAAACAACAATGATTAATATGTTAAAAATGATAATGGAAAAGGTGGGCAACATGCATGAACCAGATGGTTGATTTTATTAGATGGAAACTATGAAATAATTGGATGAAAATGCTAGGACTGAGAAACATAACAACACAGAAGAATACTTTCTATGGGCTCATTAGTAGACACAACACAGCCGAGGAAATGATCAGTGAACCTGAAGATAAGTTAATCAAAATTAGCTAAATGAAATTTAAAAAGGAAAAAGGTTTTAAAAAAGCAACAACCCACAACAAACCCAGAATAGAGCATTCAAAATCTGTGCCACAATGCCAGTGGTGTAGTACAGCTGGCTTTCAGTAGCTTATGAGAGACAGTTATGCACATATATTTCCAACTCTTTGTTCAGTGACAAAGAACTGAACTGAAATTGACCTTAGTGGAATTATTTATCATGGAAATGAGCAAATGCCACAAATCAGGAACCATCTCTTGCTGCCTGGAGAGCTTATTGTTACACGTTAACCAGCATACCACTGGACAATATCAGGGACCAGCTGTATAAGCAATTTGAATCTCAGAGTGACAAGAGAAAAAGAATGGCTGAAGAATAGTTCTACTAGGGATACATCCACTTGCTGCCTACAAGAACTTTTTCTTTAGATGCTATCAACTAGGAGATAAGTAAAAATTTCTTCAGCCAGTTTCAATCTACATGAATTGTATAAAATTTCTTGCCTTTGATGATACTCTCCATTGCACTGATACAGATTTTTCTGTCTTTATGTTCTTAGACATTTTATTAGAAAATTAGGAGAGCAGGAAGATGATTGCATGGGGTTCACTTTCCATCTGGAAACAGGCTAGTAAAGCTCTTGAGTAGAAGAATAACATCTTTTAAGTGAGGTCGTGGAGCTACCTTTTTGTACTCTCCTTCCACATACAGACAGATTCTCCACTTACCGTCTCAGCAAACCTTGGACTAACAATACTTGCAACTCGTTCATTCCCAAACAACTCCCAGGCTGAGGCAAAGCACAATTTCCTTGCCGTGATCTTCTTGAGGTCTGTGCTCAGATGATTGTTTAAACTCTCACCTTTGTTGTCCAGATCCCTTGTTTGTATCCCCTTTGGTTACAAAAATTCCCCTTTGTTAGGTCTTTTATGGTGTCAGAGATCATTCATGCATGGTATTTTTTGACTACTCCTTGCCTACTTTGATTGGATTCTGGATATTCCAGTTGAAGACATAGGCTCTTCTTTCAATGGGAGTTTCAGCTCTCAACATTAAAAAGTGATATGGCAGAAACTTCTATTTTTCTACCCAGTATTCTCCTCCTTTTCCTTACTAAAACAAAACAAAACAAACAACAACCCCTTTGTTGAGAATGACATTGTGCTCAGATGAAAAACTATTATTCTATACCATTTTTGAAACCAGTAGTTGTAAACAAAAACCTTCTGGGGATTATTGATAAAGTTTTGCTTTCTTAAAGTAAACACTATGCCTTCCTCCTTCTGGTCCTTCCCCCCATTATTGGAACTCAGACATAATGACTGGAGCTGAAGCATCTTTCTTCCAAATATGAGGAAAAAGCCAAGATAATTTTAGAGATCTTGGCCCTGACATCCTTGAGCCAATAAACCAAAGCCAGTGATTATCTATCTCTAGGCTTACTATTACAGGACAGAAATAATTTCCTTTCTTACTTAGGCTTCTCTCTCTCTCTCTCTCTCTCTTTTTCCCCCTGCCCCTCTTTTTGAGATGGGGTCTCGCTATGTTGCCCAGGCTGGTCTCAATCCCCTGGTTCAAGCGATCCTCCTCCCTCAGCCTCCTGAGTAGCTTGGATTACAGACGTGAGCCACCATGCCTGGTTCAGCTTCTCTTGAGTTTTCTGTTACAGTTAACCAAATTCAATGACTGGCTGATATTGGTAATGTATAGTTTACAGTGTGTTCAAATGCAAGTAAACTCAAAATGGCTTAATGGGCCCAGGAATTTATCATCTCACATAGGAAGGAAGCCTATCGGTCAGACAGACTGGAAGTGTGATACTTCAGAGCTCCAGCTATTCTTCCCTGCGTATCTTTTGGCTCTGGCCTTGTCTGCACATTGCTTTCATCTCCAAGTTGGCTGCAGTAGTTCCATACATCACATCCAAACCTGGCCACATTCACTTGAAAAAGGAAGATCACCTCCTCCCGTGTCTCTTTTTTATCTCTCCCAGGAGGTCCCCAGCAGACTTCTCCTTACATCTCTGGGCCAGCATTGCATGATATGCCCATCCCTAAAGCAGGAGCCCGTGGCTGTGTGGGGAGGTTGTCGTCCTTGAACAAAATCAGATTTTCTTAGGAAGAAGAGGAAGATGACCGTTGAGTAGGCAGCCAACAGTGTCTGCTGCAGATAGGGGTGCCAGTGCCAGGATGCTGACCTCTGGCATTTAGTATTGCACTTTAATTTTCTGGATTTAAACCCATCAGTGATTCCAGAGTATAGCACACTGTGTTAAACCCAGTAGTCATGTATCTGGGCACCAGCTCACCTGCTATTGCCTCTATGATTTACAAAGTAACTGTATATGTTTTATGGCAACCTAGTTTTCTGAGACAATATTTGCACAGACTAGGCTGAGACAGGCCTGAGGATGAGAGAATTAATATTCCTCATATACCTCACCAGGCAGTGAAATCTCTGAACAATTCTTCAGAGAAGAAAGAGAGAAAATGTTCCTACCACAGAAGGCAAGTTATTAGCTAGGTCACCCTGACCACATACATCTAAGTGGGAATCACTTAAGAGACAGTCATTACTGGCCACCATCCTATGTGGCACATGGTACCCGTACTTAGCCAGGCCACTCTGACAATCTAAACTCTCTTGAGTGTCAAAGTTTTCTTTGGTAAAACCAGGATTGTTGCGGGAAGTCAGGGACCCCAAATGGAGGGACCGACTGAAGCCATGGCAGAACATGGATTGTGAAGATTTCATGGACATTTATTAGTTCCCCAAATTAATACTTTTATAATTTCTTATGCCTGTCTTTACTGTAATCTCTAAACATAAATTGTGAAGATTTCATGGACACTTATCACTTCCCCAGTCAATACCCTTGTGATTTCCTTTGCCTGTCTTTAATCTCTTAATCCTGTCATCTCGTAAGCTGAGGAGGATGCATGTCACTGCAGGACCCTGTGATAATTGCGTTAACTACACTACACAAATTGTAGAGCATGTGTGTTTAAACAATATGAAATCTGGGCACCTTGAAAAAAGAACAGGATAACAGCAATTGTTTAGGGAACAAGAGAGATAACCTTAAACTCTGACCACCGGTGAGCCGGGCGGAACAGAGCCATATTTCTCTTCTTTCAAAAGCAAATGGGAGAAATATCACTGAATTCTTTTTCTCAGCAAGGAACATCCCTGGGAAACAGAATGCACGCCTGGGGGTGGGTCTCTGAACTGGCCCCCCTGGGCGTGGCCGTCTTCTATGGTTGAAACTGTAGAGGGGAAATAGACCCCAGTCTCCCATGGCACTCCCAGGCTTATTAGGAAGAGGAAATTCCCGCCTAATAAATTTTGGTCAGACTGGTTGCTCTCAAAACCCTGTCTCCTGATAAGATGTTATCAATGACAATGGTGCCCGAAATTTAATTAGCAATTTTAATTTTGCCCCGGTCCTGTGGTCCTGTGATCTCGCCCTGCTTCCATTTGCCTTGTGATATTCTATTACCTTGTGAAGTACTTGATGTCTGTGACCCACACCCTGTTCCTACACTCCCTCCCCTTTGGAAAGTCCCTAATAAAAACTTGCTGGTTTTGCGGCCTGTGGGGCATCACGGAACCTACCGACATGTGATGTCTCCCCCGGATGCCCAGCTTTAAAATTTCTCTCTTTTGTACTCTGTCCCTTTATTTCTCAAGCTGGCCGACACTTAGGGAAAACAGAAAAGAACCTACATGACTATCGGGGCAGGTTCACCGATACAGGATAATAAGAACCATATTACCAGAGTTTCCCCACTCAGAGAACAGTTTTATACAAAGATACGCTGAATGAGTGCAGATCAAAACTGAAATCAAACGTGGGGAAGTGCTGTGTAAACTGCTAAACATCACAGAATTTCATTTCTTTTCTTCAAAAACTGATTTGGCAAACATCAATGACTAGCCATTCTGTTCCAGTAGCTAGACATGCAGAGTTAACAATGACCCAGTACCTCCCCTCAGGAGATATAAACTGGTAGGAAAGATGGACCCATGAGTATCTGTGTTATATAATAACAAAGCAAGCACAGCCATGGACTCTTGTTCTAGTACAGCTTAAAAAGGAATATTAAACTATATGGGAGAGATTCGAAGGGTATATTCGTTACATAATACTATCTGTAGCAGCAGTAGCAGCAGCAACAACAATAACAACAACAACAAAATCCAAAGTTTCAATGGCTTGACTTTATGGAAGCTATTTCTTATCCATCTAATAGTTTATTGCAGGTGTTTCTGGTAGGTGGGGATTGGGGTTGTGGGCAAGGGAGTAGGGAGATGGAGAAGTTCTACTCTGCGTGTCTGGAGACTCAATCCAATAGAGGCCATGCGTCTTCAACATGCCGTGGCTTCTGGGGTCTCTGTGAGGGTTGAACTCCAACCAGCTGATAGGAGAAGAGAGAGATTAAAGAAGATACACGCAGTTTTTAATTATCTTAGCCTGGAAGTGACACTCATCCCTTTTCCTCACATTTTATTGACTAGAACCAATCAAATGGCCCCATCTAGGCTTTAGAGGGTTGGAAATTTATTCCCTGGCTAGGTAGCCTTTTTCCAAAATCAGCTCTGACTTATAGAAAGGAAGTATAAGTCTTTGATGGGCAGCGAGCCAACTCTGCCCTGGAGAAATTCCTGAAAGAGGTAGACTTGAGGTAGGGTTTTGAAAGACAAATTGTACTTAGCCAGAAACTCCGGATATTGACAAACATTCCAGCCACAGTGAAAATGTTTACAAGGGCATTCATCATGTGAAGATTTGGAAAGATTTAGAATCATCTTTGTCCATTATAAAGCTTTCAGAAGGCCGGGTGCGGTGGCTCATGCCTGTAATTGCAGCACTTTGGGAGGCCGAGGCAGGCAGATCAGGAGGTCAGGAGATGGAGACCATCCTGGCTAACACGGTGAAACCCCGTCTCCACTAAAAATACAAAAAAATAGCCGGGTGTGCTGGTGGGCGCCTGTAGTTCCAGCTACTCAGGAGGTTGAGGCAGGAGAATGGTGTGAACCCGGGAGGCAGAGCTTGCAGTGAGCTGAGATCGTGCCACTGCACTCCAGCCTGGGCAACAGAGTGAGACTCTGTCTCAAACAAACGAACAAAAAGATTTAAAATAGCTTCCCAGCTCTGGATGCGAGGGGTATTTGTATTCAGGATGGCAAGGGGGAGAGGGAGGGAAATCAACCAGTGCACAGCGGGCTTAGGCAAGGCTGGCCAGGCCTGGGGTAGTGTGGCATATTGTAGGGGAGCAAGCAAAAGTGGGTAGTGATGAAAATGGCCTGGAGCAGATTTCCTCATTGCGGCTAACAAAGTGAATAGATGATGTGGGAATTCCTGGTTTTGCCCAAGCTTAAATCTCAGGTTAGATCTGTCCTCAGGGGTACCTGGGAGAGGCAAGGACTGTCCTTGGCACAGAAGGCAGAGCATAGCCTGCAAGCTGTGCTCATCAAGTGCTCCCATCCTGAGCATCCACAGGGTGTTCAGTACCAGGCCAGTATGTCAGCACGTTCTTTCTTCTCAACCTCATCACAGCTCTTGAAGGTGGGTTGTTAAAGATGAGTAAGCCCCTGAGAGGTTAGCTAACCTTTCTTTTCTTTCTTTCTTTTTTTTTTTTTTTTTGAGACAGAATCTCACTCTATTGTCCAGGCTGGAGTGCAGTGGTGTGGTGGTCTTGGCTCACTGCAACCTCCACCTCCCAGGTTTAAGTGATTCTCATGCGTCAGCCTCCCAAGTAGCTGGGATTACACCACCACACCTGGCTAATTTTTGTATTTTTAGCAGAGACAGGGTTTCACCATGTTGGCCAGGCTGGTCTGAAACTCCTGACCTCAAGTAATCTGCCCGCCTTGGCCTCCCAAATTGCTGGGATTACAGGTGTGAGCCACCATGCCCAGCCTTAGCTAACCTGTCTTAATCCAGCAGCTGCTGATTAACCTGATCTCAATAGAATTGGGATTTGAGTGTCTGACTCCAGAGCCCAGACTTCTTTATAATTCCTCCAGGGGTTCTTAACACAGCTGCCCCTTCAGTTTACAAGGAGGGCTTCATAGGCATATAAATATCATGGAGCTGGGTGTGGGGGTGCATGCCTATAATCCCAGCTACTTGGGAGGCTCAGGCAGGAGAGTCCCTTGAGTCCCAGGAATTTGAGACCAGCCTGGGCAACAGAGTGAGACCTTGTCTCAAAAGAGAAAGCAAGCACACAGTGGCTCATGTCTATAATCTTATGCCTACAATCCCAGCACTTTCGGAAGCTGAGACAGGCGGATCACTTGAGGCCAGGAGTTCGAGACCAGCCTGGACAACATGGTGAAACACTGTCTCTACAAAAATTAGCCAGGTGTGGTGGTGCATGTCTGCAGTCCCAGCTACTTGAAAGGCTGAGTTGGGAGCAATTGCTTGAACCCAGGAGACAGAGATTGCAGTGAGCCGAAATCATGCTACTGCACTCCAACCTGAGCAACAGAGTGAGACTCTGACTCCAATTAAAAAAAAAAGAAGGAAAAGGGAAAATCAATGCCTATGCTCCAGACCCAAAGACTCTGATCTGGATGTGAGTGGTGGAGCCTGGGCATCTGCATTTTTAAACAGCTCTGTCAGTGGTTCTGTGCGCAGTTGGGATTATAAGCCAGCAAGCATCTGAGGATACCCTCTTGCTAGTTGGGCCTCAGGGTATTGGGCTTTGGGTGTCCTGACCATTGTTCCCTGCCATAGGTTTGGTAAAGGATGTGGCCAGGCCTGTGTACTGGGCGCCTGACCATGAAATCCTGCACTCCACAAATGCTGGAAGGACTTCAGCATCAAGTTTTCCAAGCACCACTGCCGGGCCTGCAGACAAGTGCTCCCATGGCCACCGAGCTGTCCCCTCTCGTGGATGGGACCATCCCGTCCGAGTCTGCTTCAACTGCAATAAAAAGCCTGGTGACCTTTAACCCCAGCCCCTCTCCAAGTCCTTCACAATTCCTTAGGTTCTCAGGGTTAGAAACAGTCTTGCGAGGTAGGCCCTCCTCCTGGTCACCTGCTGTGGTGTGTGTCCTCTCCGCTCTGCATCCCAGGGCCACTTTCCCTCAGTGGGGGTTAGCCTGGGGGCAGTCCTGAAGGTGTGAACCCCTCAGGGCAGGGGACCGAGCAACTCATCTCAAAGGGGAATGAACCTGAATCCGTTGCTTTTATTTCAGTTAAAAATAATGAATATATATTTGTATGTATCTCTCTCCATATATACTTATGAAGGGCACTCAGGGCATATCAAGGGTGCTGCTGGCTGCGAAGACTTTGCATAGTCTCACCTGCGCAGGGTGAGACGGCAGTGGCAGCACGTCTTCCTCACATGCCCAGCCAGGTCCATGCCCACCCTGGTCCATGCCCACCCTGTGGCTGGCCCCTTCTGCTGCTGCTCTGAGAGCCTTGGAAGCCTCTCCTGTCCTTGGCTCTTCCTTCCATGCCTCTCAGCTGCCTGGGGAGTGAGCCTCCCAGGTCCTTCCTGCCTGAAATGGCCTGAAGGGAATTCTCCCTGGGTCTTCTGGGAGTCAAATCCCAATTCTTGGCTTAAGCCTGTTTTAGTCAGAGACCACCCAACTTAGCGTGCAGGTCACTGGAGTGGGTGGAGGGTCAGAGTTTGGGTCTTCGGCCCTGAGAAGTGGAAATGCAGGGGCCGTGCTGCCTCTGGTCCCCCAGGGGACAGCAAGGAAGGAACTGAGTCTTCCCTGGCCGGGCTTCCTGCCCCGATGCTTCTGTCTCCACTTAGCTTTCCCAAAAGGTGGCACCCAGCTCCTCAGTCGAAGCACCCGCCTTCCACCCCTCAGCCCCCTCAAGCCCACCATCTGCTTCTGAGTGTCGCACTAGGATTTTCATTGCTTATTTTAAAGTGTCTTAATCCTTTGGTCCCAGACACACAACCCCTCTAGCTCTTGGAGGGGCGATCATGAGAAACCTTCCAGGGAAACAGAGCACAGAATGGACTGTTAGTTGTTTTTTTAAAGTCTATATAAATATTTCAACAGATGGTAAAGAAGAAATTTCTCTCTTTGGTCCTTGCAAGAGAAGTCAAAGGAATTTTTGTTTCTTCTCAAGAGCCTGGACAGCTCTGTCTGTCGTGACTGGAAAGGGCCCGTTGTGCTGAAATCCTATCATCATGGTGGATTTGATCTTCAGTGGCCAAACATGAAGAATGAAAGTATAATTCTTGACTGAACTGGTGGGTGGGTTGAGCTTTAGGGAAGTATATGGAGGTCATTCCTGGCGTGTGTATCGGTGTGACATGAGCCCTGGAGTGTGTCGTCCCTCTCAACCCTGCTCCTCCTGCCTCCTGGGGCCCTACTCTAGAACTGTGTACCATCCAATTCGCCATCATAAAGGGATCTTCCTGCATCTTGACTGTGCTGGCTCTTTCCTCTCATTCCATCAGTGCCTTCTGGCCACCATCTCTCTCAAGCTGATGGTGGCTTTCAAAGCAGAGGCCAAGTAAGGGGCATGTTTCTAGGGTGGTAATATTTTACCTGCAAATACTGCAGTCTATTACTCTGACAACTAAGAGCTTTTTAAAAACCATAGCTGGCCAGATGTGGTGGCTCATGCCTGTAATCCCAGCACTTTGGGATGCCGATGCGGGGGGATCACCTTAGGTCGGGAGTTCGAGACCAGCCTGACCAACATGGAGAAACCCCGTCTCTACTAAAAATACAAAAAATTAGCTGGGTGTGGTGGTGCATGCCTGTAATCCCAGCTACTTGGGAGGCTGAGGCAGGAGAATTGCTCGAACCTGGGAGGCGGAGGTTGCGCTGAGCCGAGATTGCGCCATTGCACTGCACAGCCAAGTACCCCCAAACCATGATCCTGTGGAGTGGATGTCAGTCTCATGACCACAGCCTGTTGTCCCCAGCTCTTTGCTAGATAGCATGCCCCACCCAGATCAGTATGCTGACTGGGACCATAGCTTTGTGCTTGTCATGAATATTCCTTTATTTAGGGAAGGAATTCTCTCTAGTGACTAGAGGGCCCCCACGTTCTCACTCACCACTTATCCTGTACTTAGAGCTGTTCCTCAGACTTTTCTGCAGCCGGGGTTACCTGGCAGAGCCCCTTTCTGCAGCCATGGCATTGGCTGAGCAAGGCTCAGTGGTAGCAGTTTCACAGCTTGGGTTCTCCGGGTTACACTCTGGCAGCTGTCAGGTCAGGGTCTGTTGAGGAATCCTCTTGCACAGTAGAAGAGATCGGGTATTAGTCTTGATTTTCACTCCCCAGGTTTAAGATACATAGTCCTGGCTAGGCGCTGTCACTCATGCCTGTAATCCCAGCACTTTGGGAGGCCAAGGTGGGCGGATCACTTAAGCCCAGGAGTTCGAGACCACCCTGGGCAACGTGGCAAGCGAACCCCGTCTCTACGAAGAAAACCTCCTCCCCCCGAAAACTGGGCATGGCAGTGCACGCCTGTAGTTCCAGCTACTCAGGAGGCTGAGGTAGGAGGATTGCCTGAGCCTCGGAGATGCCACTGTACTCCAGCCTGGGTGACAGAGCAAGACCCTGTCTCAATAACAAAAACAAACCTATTGAACTATTATACATTTATACTTCAGCTTGGTTTTCTCCAATTGAATACCTATATAACCAATGAGCACCCAGATTAAGAAACAGAACATGGCTGTCCTCCAAAAACTCCTGGTGCCTCCCCCCGACTGGGAGTAACCACTATCCTGACATGTAGTAACAGAATCTAGTCCCCTCTCCTTTTCAGGGGGAGCCACGTAAATGCTTTTAATCACTATCTGGTTTAAAAGACTTGCTCATAGGTACAGACAGTTGTTGAACATATCCCTGAGGGCTTTGACTGGAGATTGCAACTTGTGCTTGTGGCTGAGAATGATGCAGTCTCCTGATCAATGAGACCCAGTGGGATCCTTACACATCCCTTGGGTTTAACTGCTGATTTATTTAGGAACTGGAAAAGCAAAGATAACCAATATTTAGGTGCCTGTTACATGCTTGGCACTATGCTAGGAGCTTTACATGGTTAATTCTCACAACCACACTGGAAGGTCCACGGTAGTATTCTTGTCTTACAGCCTAAGATGCTGGCTCCTAGAGGATCAGAAGCCCAGCATTGCTGGGCACACTCCAAGCTGGCCTGAGTCCAGGCAACCCTGGACCCCTTCCACCACCAACACACTGTAGAGCTTCTCTCCCTGTTTTCCTTCCCCTTCACAGCTTTTGAATTCTTTTACATTTCCAGGTAAGGTCAGTGCCTTTTCCTTAGGAGTAAAGTTAAGAATCAATGTACCTGCTAGTGTGATCAGCAAGCTTAGCTTTGATCATTTCCATTGGCCTTGGAGATTCTCATGGCTGAGGGCAGTAAAAGTTTGTCACTAAAAGCAACTTTATCTTTCACTAAAAAGACTCACTGGCTGAGAGATTAAGCAAGTTGATCTAGCCTATAACACAAGCTAAGCTTCCAGTTTTATAGAGATGGGCTTTTGCCGTGTTGCCCAGGCTAGTCTTGAACTCCTGGGCTCAAGCAATCTGCCGCCTTGGCCTCCCAAAGTGCTGGGATTACAGGGGTGAGCCACTACTGACCAGCTTCCAATTGTTAAAAAATTTCTGATTTAATGTTAATTTTGCAGTTATATTTGCATTTTCCATTTCAGACCTACCATAATTAGGGAGAGATGATGGAACCCACAATAGCAGTCTGTAATTCTTCTCATCATGAATAGGATGTTTTAGTTACTGTACAAAACTGGAGCACTTTCTAACTCCTAACTCTTAAATTGCACCTGGTATAATTTTTTTTTCTGTACTTTGGAAATTGTCAGAGTCGTGAACACTAAAGTCCATGGGGTATAGGGTTTTGTGGGATTAGATAATCTGTAATTTAGTGACAGGCTCATCTGACCAGAGCCATCTTTCAAACTAGCATTTGTAGACAGTGGGCCCTGGAGTCCTCCAGTACATGATGCTGTACTGAGGGACTTATCCACTGCCACGTTTTCAACAGCCACCTTAAACTGGCCATACCCCTAACTCTAGCCAGAATCTCTCTAAGGCTCTGGCCTTATCCTTACATAACTCCATTTCATGTCCAAAGATCCTGGAACTCGGGCTGGGCACGGTGGCTCGTGCCTGTAATCCCAGCACTTTGGGAGGTTGAGGTGGGAGGTTCACTTGAGGCCAGGAGTTTGACAGCAGCCTGGGCAACATAGCAAGACCCTGTCTCTATGAAAACAAACACAAAAATACTGCAACACGAGCAGAGCCGATTTCCCAGCCACCATGGCACCCCAGTTCTGGCTGCCCTGGACTACCAGGAGCATTTGTGTCTGTGCACCTTTGCTCAGATTATGGCGTCTACAGAGAATATCCTTTTTGGTATTGCAATAGCTGCTTTTATTCACATGAAGCCAAGAGTACAAGCAGGGAGATGTGAGCAAAGATACGATAGCCAGGCCCAGGCCAGAAGGCACTGTGGGAGACAGGCAGTCTGTCTTAAGGAAAGAGGGAGAAAAGGGGAAACTGCTGAACTGAACCCAAGAAGATCTTAAATGCAACTTCAGTAAGAAGCCGATTCTTCCCAACTCAAGGGGCCTAATAGAGTCTCGAACTTGAGGAGGAGCTCAGCTGGCTCTGCTACACTTATTAGCAGAAGACCTTGGGCAAATCACTCTCTTGAGATTCAGTTGTTTTCTTCAGTAAAGTGTGGAAACTTATTTCCTAGGGTTGTAGGAATGAAAACGAAATCATGCTGGCAAAAACAACAACAACAAACAAAAACAAAAACATTGTCCATCTAACGTAACAAGTGTCTAGTTGCGACAAGTGCTGGGGAAATGAAACTTCCCTGAGGTGTCTTTTACACTGAGCCTTAAAAGTTGGACTTTTCTGGATGAAAAGGAGTTGGGCGGCTTGAGCAGAGGCCCAGGTGTGTGGGGGACAGGCTTGAAATGTGGTGTCCCAAGAACACCAGGTGTGAGGCAGAGATGGCGCAACAGGATGGGGAGGCATATGTGGTCGGATCACAAAAGGCCACACACTCTATCTGAGGCACAGGAAGCCATCGAAAGCAAAGATCTAGAAATATCATTCCGGTGGCAGTACAATGGATGAACTGGAGAAGACAGACTTAGAGTGGGACCAGAGCCTTTTAGCAACACGTACAAACGGAGAAATGCAAGAAGAAATGGAGTTTAGCCTGAAATTGTTTTTGGAGATGGTTAGGTGGAAGATTTAGACCAGGACAGATCTAGATAGGGAGGGACTGACTTGGTCTTAGATGAAGGATGTCTCTGAGGACCCTTGTTGGGGGATGCCTAGGAGGTTGGCAGTGCCCTCCAAACCATGTTGGGCCAGTTGGATTCTAGGGTGTCCACAGCAACATGGGACATGAGGCAGTATTTATTTGTGGGCATTATTCTTCTTCTTATTATTTTTTTGAGATGGAGTCTCACTCTGTTGCCCATGCTGGAGTGCAGTGGTGCGATCTCGGCTCATTGCAAGCTCTGCCTCCAGGGCTCAAGGGATTCTCCTGCCTCAGCCTCCTGAGTAGCTGGGCTTATAGGCATACACCGCCATGCCTGGCTAATTTTTGTATTTTCAGTAGAGACGGGGTTTCACCATGTTAGCCAGGTTGGTCTTGAACTCCTGACCTCAAGTGATCTGCCCGCCTTGGCCTCCCAAAGTGTTGGGATTACAGGCGTGAGCCACCATGCCTGGCCAGTATTTATGGGCATTTTTAATAACCGGTGTATGCCATTCATTGTTATCTCTAGAAAGCTATAAGTAAGCAAACACTGAGCTAGTTAGCAAGGTGTCTATGACAGCTCAGTGCTGCTGTCAAAATCACCTGCTCATTTGCTACTTTTCATTGTCACCTGGGGAGTAGGGCAAAATGGAAACTCCTTCAAGGCCATGCACAGTGGCTCACACCTATAATCCCAGTGCTTTGGGAGGCCAAGGCGAGTTGATGGCTTGAGGCCAGGAGTTCTAGACCAGCCTGAGCAACATGGCAAAATCCTGTCTCTACAAAAAAACCCCAAAACCTCAAAAATCAGCCAGGTGTGGTGGCGCACGCCTGTAATCCCAGCTGCTCAGGAGGCTGAGATGGGAGGATTGCTTGAGCCTGGGAGGTCCAGGTTGCAGCTGCAGTGAGCCAAGATCACTCCTGCTGTACTTTAGCCTGGGCAAAGGGGGAGACCTTGTCTAAAAAAACGGAAGAGAAATGCTCTGAGATTGTAACATATTAATCTTTTTTACATCAGTGGTAATAAGCAAACTGGCCAAAATGCTTAATCAACTTCTTGGCCAAGTTTAACCCCTTTACATGCAACCTAGACCACATTTTAGGTGCAGTGAGTGTTAACCAAGGACAAACTGCTGCTCTTTCCCCACCGCCACTGAGTCACGGAGGCAGAGGCTCAGGTGTGTTCAAGAATCAGCTTCACCCATAACCCACCACCATGGCCCAGGAAGGCATCACTGCTGGAGGTGTCATGGACCTTAATACTGCATTACAAGCGGTCCCAAAGGCTGTCCTCATCCATGATGGTATAGCACGTGGAATTCGAGAAGCTGCCAAAGCCTTAGACAAGTGCTGGGCCCATCCTTGTGCTGCCCCCAACTGTGATGAGCCTGCCTATGTGGCTGGCTGGTGAAGGCCCTTGGTGCTGAACGCCAGATCACCCTAATTAAGGTTGATGACAAGAAACTAGGGGAAGGGATGGACCACTGTAAAACTGACAGAAGGAAAACCCCATAAAGTGGTTGGCTGCAGTTGTGTAGTGTTAAGGGCCATGGCAAAGGATGTCATCAAAGAGTTTTTGTTTGTTTGTTTGTTTGTTTTTGAGACAGTCTTTCTCTGTCACCAGGCTGGAGTGGGGCAGTGGCATGATCTTGGCTCACTGCAGACTCCACCTACTGGGTTCAAGCAATTCTCCTGCCTCAGCCTCCCACGTAGCTGGGATTGCAGGCACACACCACCATGCCCGGCTAATTTTTGTATTTTTGTATTTTTAGTAGAGACGGAGTTTCACCATGTGGCTCAGGCTGATCTTGAACTCCTGACCTCAAGTGATCTGCCTGCCTTGGCATCCCAAAGTGCTGGGATTATAGGCGTGAGCCACTGCACATGGCCCTTCTTTCATGTTTTAATTCAATGGAGTTTTGCGTGTACTAAGTTTTCAAAAATACATGTTGAAGGAACATTTTTATCTGTACTCCGACACACACCCAATTGTCAAATTGTCTTCACAGCTCTCAGACTTATAAATTTAGAATCTCCTCAGGGACTTGATCTTAACTGAAGACAAAGGAGATCCTAAAGCGACTTTTTGTCGTAGTGGTCAGCTGGAATGTGGGAGGAACAATTTCACCCCAAGAGCAAGTTGAAAGTTTTCTTGGGGAGGAGCCAAGATGGCCGAATAGGAACAGCTCTGGTCTGCAGCTCCCAGTGTGAGTGACGCAGAACATGGGTGATTTCTGCATTTCCATCTGAGGTACCGAGTTCATCTCACGAGGGAGTGCCAGACAGTGGGCGCAGGTCAGTGGGTGTGTGCACCGTGCGCGAGCCGAAGCAGGGCGAGGCATTGCCTCACTTGGGAAGCACAAGGGGTCAGGGAGTTCCCTTTCCTAGTCAAAGAAAGGGGTGACAGACGACACCTGGAAAATCGGGTCACTCCCACCCGAATACTGCGCTTTTCCGACGGGCTTAAAAAACGGCGCACCAGGAGATTATATCCCGCACATGGCTCGGAGGGTCCTACGCCCACGGAGTCTCGCTGATTGCTAGCGCAGCAGTCTGAGATCAAACTGCAAGGTGGCAGCGAGGCTGGGGGAGGGGCACCCGCCATTGCCCAGGCTTGTTTAGGTAAACAAAGCAGCCGGGAAGCTCGAACTGGGTGGAGCCCACCACAGCTCAAGGAGGCCTGCCTGCCTCTGTAGGCTCCACCTCTGGGGGCAGGGCACAGACAAACAAAAAGACAGCAGTAACCTCTGCAGACTTAAATGTCCCTGTCTGACAGCTTTGAAGAGAGCAGTGGTTCTCCCAGCACGCAGCTGGAGATCTGAGAACGGGCAGACTGCCTCCTCAAGTGGGTCCCTGACCCCCAAGCAGCCTAGCTGGGAGGCACCCCCCAGCAGGGGCAGACTGACACCTCACACGGCGGGGTACTCCAACAGACCTGCAGCTGAGGGTCCTGTCTGTTAGAAGGAAAACTAACAAACAGAAAGGACATCCACACCAAAAACCCATCTGTACATCACCATCATCAAAGACCAAAAGTAGATAAAACCACAAAGATGGGGAAAAAACAGAGCAGAAAAACTGGAAACTCTAAAAAGCAGAGCGCCTCTCCTCCTCCAAAGGAACGCAGTTCCTCACCAGCAACGGAACAAAGCTGGGTGGAGAATGACTTTGACGAGCTGAGAGAAGAAGGCTTCAAATGATCAAATTACTCCGAGCTACGGGAGGACATTCAAACCAAAGGCAAAGAAGATGAAAGCTTTGAAACAAGTTTAGAAGAATGTATAACTAGAATAACCAATACAGAGAAGTGCTTAAAGGAACTGATGGAGCTTGAAAACCAAGGCTCCAGAACTACGTGAAGAATGCAGAAGCCTCAGGAGCCGATGCAATCAACTGGAAGAAAGCGTTTCAGCAATGGAAGATGAAATGAATGAAATGAAGCGAGAAGGGAAGTTTAGAGAAAAAAGAATAAAAAGAAACGAACAAAGCCTCCAAGAAATATGGGACTATGTGAAAAGACCAAATCTATGTCTGATTGGTGTACCTGAAAGTGATGGGGAGAATGGAACCAAGTTGGAAAACACTCTGCAGGATATTATCCAGGAGAACTTCCCCAATCTAGCAAGGCAGGCCAACATTCAGATTCAGGAAATACAGAGAATGCCACAAAGATACTCCTTGAGAAGAGCAACTCCAAGACACATAATTGTCAGATTCACCAAAGTTGAAATGAAGGAAAAAATGTTAAGGGCAGCCAGAGAGAAAGGTCAGGTTACCCTCAAAGGGAAGCCCATCAGACTAACAGCAGATCTCTTGGCAGAAACTCTACAAGCCAGAAGAGAGTGGGGGCCAATATTCAACATTCTTAAAGACAAGAATTTTCAACCCAGAATTTCATATCCAGCCAAACTAAGCTTCATAAGTGAAGGAGAAATAAAATACTTTACAGACAAGCAAATGCTGACAGATTTTGTCACCACCAGGCCTGCCCTAAAACAGCTCCTGAAGGAAGCACTACACATGGAAAGGAACAACGGGTACCAGCCACTGCAAAATCATGCCAAAATGTAAAGACCATCGAGACTAAGAAGAAACTGCATCAACTAACGAGCAAAATAAGCAGCTAACATCATAATGACAGGATCAAATTCACACGGAACAATATTAACTTTAAATGTAAATGGACTAAATGCTCCAATTAAAAGACACAGACTGGCAAATTGGATAAAGAGTCAAGACCCATCAGTGTGCTGTATTCAGGAAACCCATCTCACGTGCAGAGACACACATGGGCTCAAAATAAAAGGATGGAGGAAGATCTACCAAGCAAATGGAAAACAAAAAAAGGCAGGGGGTTGCAATCCTAGTCTCTGATAAAACATACTTTAAACCGACAAAGATCAAAAGAGACAAAGAAGGCCATTACATAATGGTAAAGGGATCAATTCAACAAGAAGAGCTAACTATCCTAAATATATATGCACCCAATACAGGAGCACCCAGATTCATAAAGCAAGTCCTGAGTGACCTACAAAGAGACTCCCACACATTAATAATGGGAGACTTTAACACCCCACTGTCAACATTAGACAGATCAACGAGACAGGAAGTCAACAAGGATACCCAGGAATTGAACTCAACTCTGCACCAAGCAGATCTAATAGACATCTACAGAACTCTCCACCCCAAATCAACAGAATATACATTTTTTTCAGCACCACACCACACCTATTCCAAAATTGACCACATACTTGGAAGTAAAGCTCTCCTCAGCAAATGTAAAAGAACAGAGATATAACAAACTATCTCTCAGACCACAGTGCAATCAAACTAGAACTCAGGATTAAGAATCTCACTCAAAAGCGCTCAACTACATGGAAACTGAACAACCTGCTCCTGAATGACTACTGGGTACATAACGAAATGAAGGCAGAAATAAAGATGTTCTTTGAAACCAACAAGAACAAAGACACAACATACCAGAATCTCTGGGACGCATTCAAAGCAGTGTGTAGAGGGAAATTTATAGCACTAAATGCCCACAAGAGAAAGCAGGAAAGATCCAAAATTGACAACCTAACATGACAATTAAAAGAACTAGAAAAACAAGAGCAAAGACATTCAAAAGCTAGCAGAAGGCAAGAAATAACGAAAATCAGAGCAGAACTGAAGGAAATAGAGACACAAAAAACCCTTCAAAAAATTAATGAATCCAGGAGCTGGTTTTTTGAAAGGATCAACAAAATTGATAGACCTCTAGCAACACTAATAAAGAAAAAAAGAGAGAAGAATCAAATAGACGCAATAAAAAATGATAAAGGGGATATCACCACCGATCCCACAGAAATACAAACTACCATCAGAGAATATTACAAACACCTCTATGCAAATAAACTAGAAAATCTAGAAGAAATGGATAAATTCCTCGACACATACACTCTCCCAAGACTAAACCAGGAAGAAGTTGAATCTCTGAATAGACCAATAACAGGAGCTGAAATTGTGGCAATAATCAATAGCTTACCAACCAAAAAGAGTCCAGGACCAGATGGATTCACAGCTAAATTCTACCAGAGGTACAAGGAGGAACTGGTACCATTCCTTCTGAAACTATTCCAATCAATAGAAAAAGAGGGAATCCTCCCTAACTCATTTTATGAGGCCAGCATCATCCTGATACCAAAGCCTGGCAGAGACACAACCAAAAAAGAGAATTTTAGACCAATATCCTTGATGAACATTGATGGAAAAATCCTCAATAAAATACTGGCAAACCAAATCCAGCAGCACATCAAAAAGCTTATCCACCATGATCAAGTGGGCTTCATCCCTGGGATGCAAGGCTGGTTCAATATACACAAATCAATAAATGTAATCCAGCATATAAACAGAACCAAAGACAAAAACCACATGATTATCTCAATAGATGCAGAAAAGGCCTTTGACAAAATTCAACAACCCCTCATGCTAAAAACTCTCAATAAATTAGGTATTGATGGGACGTATTTCAAAATAATAAGAACTATTTATGATAAACCCACAGCCAGTATCATACTGAATGGGCAAAAATTGGAAGCATTCCCTTTGAAAACTGGCACAAGACAGGGATGCCCTCTCTTACCACTCTTATTCAACGTAGTGTTGGAAGTTCTGGCCAGGGCAATTAGGCAGGAGAAGGAAATAAAGGGTATTCCATTAGGAAAAGAGGAAGTCAAATTGTCCCTGTTTGCAGATGACATGATGGTATATCTAGAAAACCCCATTGTCTCAGCCCAAAATCTCCTTAAGCTGATAAGCAACTTCAGCAAAGTCTCAGGATACAAAATCAATGTACAAAAATCACAAGCATTCTTATATACCAACAACAGACAAACAAAGAGCCAAATCATGAGTGAACTCCCATTCACAATTGCTTCAAAGAGAATAAAATACCTAGGAATCCAACTTACAAGGGATGTGAAGGACCTCTTCAAGGAGAACTACAAACCACTGCTGAAGGAAATAAAAGAGGATACAAACAAATGGAAGAACATTCCATGCTCATGGGTAGGAAGAATCAATATCGTGAAAATGGCCATACTGCCCAAGGTAATTTATAGATTCAATGCCATCCCCATCAAGCTACCAATGACTTTCTTCACAGAATTGGAAAAAACTACTTTAAAGTTCATATGGAACCAAAAAAGAGCCCACATCGCCAAGTCAATCCTAAGCCAAAAGAACAAAGCTGGAGGCATCACGCTACCTGACTTCAAACTATACTACAAGGCTACAGTAACCAACACAGCATGGTACTGGTACCAAAACAGAGATATAGATCAATGGAACAGAACAGAGCCCTCTGAAATAATGCCGCATATCTACAACTATCTGATCTTTGACAAACCTGAGAAAAACAAGCAATGGGGAAAGGATTCCCTATTTAATAAATGGTGCTGGGAAAACTGGCTAGCCATATGGAGAAAGCTGAAACTGGATCCCTTCCTTACACCTTATACAAAAATCAATTCAAGATGGATTAAAGACTTAAACGTTAGACCTAAAACCATAAAAACCCTAGAAGAAAACCTAGGCATTACCATTCAGGACATAGGCATGGGCAAGAACTTCATGTCTAAGACACCAAAAGCAATGGCAATAAAAGCCAGAATTGACAAATGGGATCTAATTAAACTAAAGAGCTTCTGCACAGCAAAAGAAACTACCATCAGAGTGAACAGGCCACCTACAGAATGGGAGAAAATTTTTGTAACCTACTCATCTGACAAAGGGCTAATATCCAGAATCTACAATGAACTCAAATTTACAAGAAAAAAACAACCCCATCAAAAAGTGGGCAAAGGACATGAACAGACACTTCTCAAAAGAAGACATTTATGCAGCCAAAAAACACATGAAAAAATGCTCACCATCACTGGCCATCAGAGAAAGGCAAATCAAAACCACAACGAGATGCCATCTCACACCAGTTAGAATGGCAATCATTAAAAAGTCAGGAAACGACAGGTGCTGGAGAGGATGTGGAGAAATAGGAACACTTTTACACTTTTGGTGGGACTGTAAACTAGTTCAACCATTGTGGAAGTCAGTGTGGCGATCCCTCAGGGACCTAGAACTAGAAATACCATTTGACCCAGCCATCCCATTACTGGGTATATACCCAAAGGACTATAAATCATGCTGCTATAAAGACACATGCACACGTATGTTTATTGCAGCATTATTCACAATAGCAAAGACTTGGAACCAACTCAAATGTCCAACAATGATAGACTGGATTAAGAAAATGTGGCACATATACACCATGGAATACTATGCAGCCATAAAAAAGGATGAGTTCATGTCCTTTGTAGGGACATGGATGAAATTGGAAATCATCATTCTCAGTAAACTATCGCAAGAACAAAAAACCAAACACCACATATTCTCACTCATAGGTGGGAATTGAACAATGAGAACACATGGACACAGGAAGGGGAACATCACACTCTGGGGACTGTTGTGGGGTGGGGGGAGGGGGGAGGGATAGCATTGGGAGATATACCTAATGCTAGATGACGAGTTAGTGGGTGCAGCGCACCAGCATGGCACATGTATACATATGTAACTAACTTGCACATTGTGCACATGTACCCTAAAACTTAAAGTATAATAATAATAATAAAGGATTTTAAAAATTACCATAATAATTGACCTATTATCCTCTATAAGTCTCATCATCTGATAAAGATTTATTCTCAATTGTATAAAAATCATCAGTTATTGTGAAATAAGAAACTCAGTATATGTACACTCCTCCAGTCTCTTGGATTTACATATATAGTTTTAATTGTACAATATTATTGTAAAAGTTAATATCCTTTCAATGTATCTGATTTAAAATGACCACAGAGCATTGTGGGATTAAAGGAGTGCTGTGTCCAGGGAAAAAAAAAAAAAAAAAAAAAAGAAAAGAGAGTTTTCTCATCTTTTCTGGTGACACTGTGGCTGACGGTATCTACTTTAAAATGGAAGTAAGAAAACTTTCCGGAAGGGGGCACCCGGATTTGAACCGGGCACCTCTTGATTTGCAGTCAATTGCTCTGCCCCCTGAGCTATACCCCCTTCACCTGTTAGAAGCTCCTTTCTTGTCCACTTATGGTGACACAATACAATCAAGTTCCACCCACACTAGAGTTCTGGCAAGCTTTGTGTTCTAAAGCCCCACCTTCTTAATTATCCATCATCTGCTTTGGCTTGTCCCTTGGCCACTAATAAACTGAAAGGGAACACATGAAAAATGACATCCTGGGCTGGGCACGATGTCTCACGCTTGTAATCCCAGCGCTTTGGGAGGCCAAGGTGAGGTCAAGAGTTTGAGATCGGCCTGACCAACATGGTGAAACCCCGTCTCCGCTAAAAATACAAAAAAAATTAGCTGGGCGTGGTGGCAGGCACCTGTAATCCCAGCTACTAGGGAGGCTGAGGCAAGAGAATTGTTTGAACCCTGGGAGGCGGAGGTTGCAGTGACCTGAGATCACACCACTGTACTCCAGCCTGGGCTAACAGAATGAGACAATCTTCTCTCTCTCTCTCTCTCTCTGTCTCTCTCTCTCTCTCCATATACATATATATGTATACATATATATTTATATGTATACATATTTTTATAGTACACATATGTAGTGCACATATATGTAGTGCATTATATATAGTACACATATATATAGTACACATACATAGTGTGCGTGTGTGTGTGTTTTGTAAAGGCAGGGTTTCAGCATGTTGCCCAGGCTGGTTTCAAGTGATCCACCTGCGTGAGCTCCAGCAATCCTCCCATCTGAGCCTTACTTCGGCCTCCCAAAGTGCTGGGATTACAGGCATAAACCATGGAGCTTGGCCTTTGCTCTGTTCTTGATGGAAACAATAGCCACCTTTGACCTGGGGCCCTGCTGATAGCTGGGGAAGTGCGTTATTGAGGTTGAGCAGTGTGGCTCCTTCTTATCCCACTGGCAGGAGAGAACTGAAGCCTCTCCTTTCAAACCTGGCACTCGTTGGTATGGAGTGCAAGGGCGTGGGCCTGAGAAGCCCTTTCTCTTCTCACCTCCTCTCCAGGGAGAAGAGAAGCTGAGAGTAGAGCTGGCTCCTTCTCCAATCTCAGGGAAGAAACAACACACTTGGAGACACAATTTTTTTAAATGTAAAATAACATTGAGAGTTCATCTAAATATCTGTCTTAGAAATTCAGGTCAAGGGAAGAGATGCTGTTAGAACAGAGGGAAGTGGGTGACCTCTCCAAAGATGGACGTGCTCCAACAGTGGGCTAGGGTGTTCCAGCGATAGCCAAACCTTCCATTGAACCCACTGACCGGTTTCAGATCGGTATTGTAGTTGTCATGGCCAGTCACCTGCTGGAGAGGATGCCCTTGGAGGCAAGGAGAGAGAAGCCTGAGCCTGCATTCAGTCCATCTCTTGGCTTCCCCATTCCCCTGGGTGTGGTAAGGGATGCCAATCAGTGGTAGTCACCGAATTCCCCATGCGCACAGCCAACATGCAATCCTCAAATGTCCTGAACCTCTGGGCTGAAGAACCAAGGGCTGGTGAGGTTGAGGGACAGAAGGCTTCCTAGAAATAAAACGCCGCACCAGGAATAATTGTATGAAGACCGTGAATGGTTTGTGCTGGGACAGGAGGGGCTGGAAATTCTGGGCTTGGCAGAGCTTGCCTTTCTCCCATGAGAAATGAGAAAACTCTCACCCTGTCTCTGACCCATGTGTATGAGATCAATATCAATTGGGCCAAATGGTACAAAGGATCATGTGACTAGAGGAGTGGCCCAGGATGGTGGAGTTGGGCTGGGAGGAGGGTTTACCCTGTTAGAAAAATATTTCTCAACTCTTTCCCATTGTTGTTAATCTGGGCCTGCAAAATGAGCAGGATGCAGCAGTGAGGGGAACAGGGGCTTCAGAGTTGGGAAGAGCGGAATCTTAATCCCAGCTCAGCCCTTCTTGCCAAACCACTTTAACTCAAGAAATGTGTTTCCCCAACTGTGCCAGAGGGTTAATGTGACTGTAAAAAGTGCCTAACAAATGGCTCATGTCTGTAATGCCAGCACTTTGGGAGGCTGAGGCCAGAGGATCACTTGAGCCTAGGAGTTCAAGACCAGCCTGGGCAACATAGGGACACTCCATCTCTACAAAAATAAAAAATTAACTGAGAGTGGTGGTGCACACCTGTGGACCCAACTGCTCAGGAGGCTGAGGTGGGAGGATTGCTCAAGCCCAAGGAGGTCAAGACTGCAGTGAGTAGTAATTGTGCTACTGCAATTCATGCAGTCCAACTTGGGTGATAGAGTGAGACCATGTCTCAAAAAAAAAAAAAAAAAAAAAAGCTTTCAGAAGTTTCATATTTGATAGTGTTCAACAGAGCAGTTTATTATCCATCTGTGTGGGACAAAGATCTGTAAACCAATTTCTAGGTTAAGAGAGATGACTTCAATTTTCTTGCTAAGAAAGCTGTCTGGATGTGGGATTTGATCATGAGTTCATCTGAGGATTAGATAAATCAGATGGATAGCTGGCATGTCCGCCATTCTGGGCCAGAAGCTGAGTGAGTCGAGCATGAGGCTGGGGCAAGGAAAGATCCAGCCAAGTTGTAGAGCAGGACAGGCTTTGAGTTGCAGGGGCAGTACATGGGGGAGGCTCTGGTCAGAGGGTCAACTTAACAAATGGCCTTTCTGAATGTTCATTTCTTTATCTGCAAAACCATGCTACCTGTGAGTGCCCAATCCTGCCTGCTTAAGCCACATAGTTGTTGGAAAATAATAAATAGCAAATGAGGGAAGGTCCAAAAAAATAAATAAGTAGATAGAGACATTTGTGAATGATTAAGTGTTATGCAAATTGATGAATTAGTTGATTTGCATTTCTATTCAGCATTTGATGAATAGTTATTCTGGGGCAGATGTAGAGCTAGAAGCTGATGAAGGACCATGAATGTAGGTAGCAAACTTTACAGTATGTATATTCTACAAGGTGTGGGAAACTGCTGAACGTTTTTGTTCAGCCAAATGGCCTAATAAACAATGTTCTTTCAGGAAGATAAGCTGGTGGCCATGTGAGGACTGTGACTCTATCAATTCTGTTTTCTGAATTGCTCCTGAATTTGTTCCCTCCTTTCTAGTCCTACAGACACTGCTATAGTTCATACCTTACCATTTCTTATGTGCAATAACCTCCTAAATGGTCTTCTTACTTCTAGCCTTGACTGCTTTAATTCATTCTCCTTATGCACCTAGAGAATTTTATCCAATTATTTCTTGGCTTATGCATTCATTTATTTGTTCATTCACCCAGCATTTATTGAGCTCTATCATGCCTAAGGCCTTGGGACCATGGCAGTAATATTTGCTGACAGGTAGGTCTTAGCACATTGCTGCTTCCTATCCCCGATATAGCAAAGTGAAGACCTCTTAGCATGTCCCACAACACCATTGACCAGCCTCTTACCATTCTCATGGCTCAGCATTCTTTTCTCTGCCTTACAATCTTTTTGCATTCTATATGCTATTTGCTATTAAAGTGGCAAGAAGGGCGCTAGGATAAAGATTGAGTAAAATTGTGCTTTGGAGATTTAATAGTGAGGTGACCTTGGGTAAATCACTTAGGCTCTCTGTTTTCTTACTTGTAAAGGTTGAGAATTATAAAGCATACCTTAAACATCCAGTGTAAAAATCAATGAGATACGGCATGTAAATTGATTAGCATGGCATCCTATATCAATTAGGTGTGTATTTGGTTATAAGTAACAGAAAATCTGACCATTGATGTTTAAACAACTAAATATGTAACAAGAGACTGAAAGTAGTTTTTGATGTTGATTCGGTGGCTCACAAATGACAGAGTTGAATTTCTTGACCTTTCCCTCATGCTGGTTACCTCATGGGTATAAGATGGCTGCCAGAGTTCCAGACTTCACATCTACATCCAAAGTGGAAAGAAAGAGGAAGGGACAGTGCCTGCCATGTTACTTCCCCTTTTATCATGAAAGCAAAGCAAAGCTCTACTAGACCTTGAATGGGAAGTAGCAGACTTCCTATTAGATTATTTTGTACAGAAACAGATCATATGGCCTTCTCCAACTGCAAGGGAGGTTGGAAATTTAGAGAAAAAAATTTCCAGATTGGTTGAGACAAATCATGATTTGTCACTTGAGGATGAGCACATTAGCACTCCGAACAAATCTGGAGTCCTGTTAACAAGAAAGAAAAGTGAATAATATTCAGGAGCAATTCTTAGTGTTTTCCCCCGAAATGCCATGCATGTGCATATCCCTAGGCATTTGCACACGGTATTTCATGTTGGCTACAACACTCTCCTCCCATACTGTACCTATACAATTTTGTATCTTTTTTTTTCAATATCAGAAACAATTTTTAATTTTGTCACTTATTCAGTATCATTATTTTTAAAGGATACACAGGGGTCCATAACTGGTTGTAGTGTGGCTTATTTAACCATTTTTCAATAATTAGACGTTTATGTTGTTTCAATTTATTATTATATAAGGGGGGAAATTTGGTTTTGTTAAGTTTGTGTTCTTGGCCATACATTACACAGATTATCTCATTCAAACCTTGAAACATTTCCGTATGGTAGGTATTATTCTCATTCAGCAGTCACAGATATCTAGGTGCAGAGGAGTTAGTTTGCCCTAAGTCCTACAGCTAGTGAGTGGCAGAGTAGGGATTCACAGAGAAGATGATTTAACTGCCACGCCTGGGCTTCCTCACTGGAATCCACACTGAGATGGACACAGTGAAAAGCCACAGCCACACTGAGGTGTGTATCAGACCTCTTACGACCTTGCAGCTTCCCCATCTCTATGGCTTTTGGGCATCTACTCCTGAACTGCCACTCCGGATAGACCCTGTCCAACTTCATGGGAGCACAGCCTATTGCACTTCACCTCCTGCTCCCGGGTTCCTTGTTGAATCTGGGGTGTGAGACACAGTGGGACCCTCTCAATATCCACACACGTGTAACCTGGAAGTATGAAGGAATTAATGCCTCATAGGGCAAAACTTTGACCAATGGGAGACGGAAGCCATGGAATAAAGTCTTCACCTCACACTCCCACCCCTCCATGGACACCCTAAGTCACAGTCATGCTATGGCCTTGGAGAGGCCGTCTAGCGAGATCAAGCAATCAGTCTCACTTAATACCTAGCAATGGGGAGCTCAATAAGGCACCCCATGTTGGTTCTCCTCCGTTCTTGCTTCCTTTGCCTTTTTCCTCTCGCCTGTTTCACTGATATTACACCCTTTAATAAAGTAATTGCACATAAATATTTGCAAATTCAGCCCAGTTTTCTGGGCAGCCCAGGCTAAGACAGTGCATAAGGTTTTTTCATTATTTGGGATGATTTCCTTTTGTTTAAAAAGCTTTCTGCTGTTGGGTGACTGAGTTTAAAAGTATGAATAGCCCCATGCCTTTGAGAACATTACAACAGCCTTCGAATCTACCCAGCTCTGGCCCTTGGGTCACCCCATAGATGATTGTGGGGTCAGACCACCCCATTCATTACTGAGCCAAGGGCAAAGCTAAGGTCCTACTGGCAATGAGTCACAGAAAAGGCTGTAAATAGGAATGTTTATGACCACATTTATACAACCAAAGTTGGTTCGATGATAATGTATGGAAAAATAGAATCTTTGTTGAAAAGAAATTTTAACTCCATTTGGGTATGTGTTCCCAAGAGAAAGAAAACCTGGGCACACAGCCTTAAAGAGTGTGCTGGACCCTGGTAATTGCTCTAATTACCTGTGACTGATAACTTAGACAGCTCCTTGTGGGGACTGCTTTTGAATTTGCTCAGAATCACAGACTTTCCAGGAGAATCCAAGTATCAGATACCTCAGCGGGTAAGAAATGGTCATAGCCTAGGCCCTAATAAGAGTCCAGGGGAAGGCTTTCAGTTGTTCAGGTGGGGCCCGCTAAGGTGTGTGCAAAATAAATTATAACAGTCTTCAAATTTACCCAGCCCTGGCCCTTGGGTCAACCCATAGATGACTGTGAATCAGAGCGGCAGGCCCCACCCAAATAACTGAAAGCCTTCTCCTGCACTCTTAATAGGACCCAGGCAACGAGAATGTTTTACTCAGGGAGGTGTCTGGTATTTGGTTTCTCCTGGAAAGTCTGTCATTATGACTGAGAAAACTCAAAAGCAGTCCCTGCAAAAAGCTGTCCAAATTATCAGTCTCTCTTCAAATACGTCCTTCTGGGGCTAGACAGATTCCAGACCCATCTGTCTGCCCCAGAAGCCTGCTACCTCTTCCTGGCTTTTTGGGGCCCTGTCTAATGGACCTCTGATTATATCAGTCGCAGAGTGAGCCTGGTTATATATGAGGAAAAGAAATCAGCAGGGAACACTCACCTTATGATGCATAGAGAATGAGCTGCTCGCTGGAAATGCAAATTTTGAAGGATGAAAATCTCACTTCTGAACACGTAATGGTCTCTAATTAACTCACAGGTAATTAGAGCAATTACCAGAGGCCAGCGCACTTCTTAAAGCTGTGTGCCCAGGTTTTTTTTCCCACTTGGGAACATATACCCAAATGGAGTTGAAATTCCTCCTCAGCAAAGATTCTATTTTTCCATACATTATCATTGAACCAACTTTGGTTGTATAAATATGGTCATAAAATGTTCCTATTTATAGCTTTTTCTGTGAGTCATTGCCAGTAGGACCTTAGCTTTGCCCTCAGCTCAGTAATGAGTGGGGCCAGCCTGTCAAGGTGTGTGTAACAGTAAGCATGGTGGCCTGAGGAGTTCTATGTGGTCTGTGAGCTGCTTGCTTCCTCTCTGCTTCTCCACTGACTTCCACCTTGTGTCTTGATGTCTTCTTGGTGTCCTGATGAGTCAAAGTCCAGTTCCCAGTCTTCTCACTTCATCCAAGAGTTGTGGCTTATTCCTAGCTTCTTGGGAGAAGAGAGGGAAAGGAGAAGGAAGAGATGGCCTCCTCTCACTGGCCGGTTCTGAGCAGAGAGTGGGTTGCAGGGATATAAGCTCCTCAGGGTGGATCTTATAAATATGGTCCCCAGGAAGACCTCAGTGCTCATGATGTGAGCCATGGGCTGCTGCCAGGCCCTGGGGGACTCCTGAGGTGCGAATTAGAACAGGATTAATATTTTAGCTCTGTTGAGTTTAGTAAACTGCACTGTGCAAAGAAAATTATATTTGTGTGCTAGGAGGCTTTGATTCCTAATTCTAGTCTTGATTGACTATGTAATTTTGCCCCTTCCCTGGGACTGCTGTTCCCAAATGAGTAGGCCAGACTAGAGTAGGAATAGCAAGGGTTTGTCAAGTATGCCGTCATCGCCAGGTCCTCTGCTCATGGCAGGTGTTGCTAATCAATTACAGATTTATTTTACCCTGAACCCAGGCTTGGCCTCACAATTCTTAACAGTCCATGCCTGGTAATCACACCAATTGATTCGAGTTGGCTTAAAATGCAGCCTGTTTACCCAGGGTCAGATGATCTCCAAAGTAGCTTCTACAAACATCTTGGAAACTGGTTAGTTCTAAGCAGGTGAACATCAGAATTGAAAGCTGGTTTACTCTAATAATTTGCTTAGCAAAGCTTCCCTACTCCCTCCACAAATAACTGTCTGTATTAGCTTCGTAGCAAATTACCACAAATTTAGCAACTTAAAACAATCTTTTTTGTCGCTCCAAAACTTCCATTTATTATTTTATAGTGTTGTAGGTCGGAAGTGGAGGCAGGCATGGCTAGGTACTCTGCTTAGAGTCTCACAAGGCTGAAATCAAGGTGTCTGTCAGCTGGGGCTCTGGGAGGCTCTGGGAGTAAATCTGTTTTCAAGTCATTCAGGTTGTTGGCAGAATTCAGTTCTGTGGTTGTAGGACTGAGATCCTCATGTCCTTGCTGGCTGCTTGCCAGGACTTGTTCTCACCTTTGAGAGGCTGCCTGCATTTCCTAGCTCGTGTCTTCTGTTTTGCAACAGGACATCAAATCTTCCTCAGATCTCTCCCTTCTGCCTCCCTCTTATGCACCCAGCCAGAGAAAGTTCTCTACTTTTAAGGGCTCATGTAACATTACACTAAGTTACTGGTTAACTCACCCTTTTGGGTTCAATTGTACCACATGACATAGCATAACCACAAGAGTGATATCTCATTCTAGTCACAGATTCCAGGAGATTAGGGTGAAACACCTTTGGGAGGTCATTTTAGAAATTCTGTCTACTGTCCTCAATTAGAAATATCACAGATTCTATGTGAATAAAGTTGGAATTAATGGGCTTAACCAAGATGGAATTAATGGGTTTGATAAAGATGTTGCTCCATTCACTTAACAGTCAAGCCCCTATTAAAACCAGGCACCCTGTCTTCAAGAAGTGCACAGTCTAGTGGGAGCCAATAATTATGCAACAATATAGGGGCTGTTTCTAATAGAGGTGGGTACAAAATATATTGATGGTGATGAAGAAGAAATAACCAATTCTGCTTGGGGCAGTGCAGGAGGGGTGTGATTACTGGGGAAAATTTTGCTAAGAAATAGACATTTTCATTGGGCATTAAAGGATGTAGTTTTGCCTCTGAATTGTATTTGGTAAGTACCCTTTCTTCCCCCCAGAATCTCAATTTCCTCAGAACTATCATGAGAAGTTTAAAGAAGATGAGCTCTATAGGCCATTTCATTTCTATTGCCATTGGAATTTAAATTCCAGGCACATGAGTGGGGAGGAGATGGTTGTGAAAATGAGTGAGGATAAAGAGGGTGAGAGGATTCTAGAGATGGTCTTTTGTCTGCCTGTCTCCTTAACTTTTAGTGTCAGCTGGATTCCTCTGTCCTGCTCAGGAGAGAGGTCAGGGATGTGGTCTAACATCAACTGGGATGCAAAAGAAGATTGAAATTCAAACGGCATAAACATGAAGGGCCTCAAGACTAGAGATTCAGAGGTAGGGAGATGTGGAGGTGGACTTAATCTAGCGGCACACCTTCTACTGCCCTGCAGTCCTCTTGGCTCTGCTCTTTGCAGGCTAGCAACAGAATGAGTGCTGATGTTTTGCACCACACATGTGGTTGCAGCAATATCCAAAGAAAGAACCCCCAGCAACCTTTTCTAGAGTCTCATTGGCTCCAGTTGGACCAATCCTGAGGACATAGGAAAACCGTATGTTGAAAAATATCATCCTGGGGTCTCGATCTATTCATTGGTAAGGAGGATGGGAGCACCACGACTGACTTAGACCAATCAGGATGCACCTCTAAGCTGTTACACATTGGGGGAGGGGTGGAGCCAACCAAAATGTCTGCTCCCTGGCTCTGAGTCCTGACCTCTCATCTCAGAGCACTTAGGGCTCTATCTGGGGTCCAGTGATTGATCCAGCTTTGCTAGAGCACTAATGATGGAACAGTTAGTATAATATGACTCCTTCAGTATCAGAGAAGTATATGCAAAAGGGCCTTGCAGAGAGGTATGGGTTGTTCCAAGGTAGTGACCAAACAGGGTAAACGTGGGGCACTGTGTCAGTAGGTCAGTGTCTCTAACAAGACCCCATGGTGGTGACTACATGGGATGAATCTCAGAGACTACTTGTACGAGCGTTTGCAAATAGGCCACATTCTTAGAATAAAACATAGATAAATTACACCCAGATAAAATGACCTTTCTCTTTAAATCAAGCCTTCCTTTTATTCAGGCAAAAAATTAAAAAATTTTAATGCAGAGGCTCTTTGCTTCTCCATGCTATGGCTCTGCACCATTGGTTCTGTCTCATTTTAGAAATGTGGGAATTTATAATTGGTTTTCCAATTGTCACCGAGGCACCTTAATGGCTTTTTACAAATTATTTGTTGTATGAGCAACATTAATAGAAACCAAACTGCAAAAAAAAAAAAAAAAAAAAAAAAAAATTAACCCCGTGCTCTGACCACTGCTACACAAATCAAGCTGTTTATATTCATCCATGCTTTGTTCAAGTGTTTGCTCATGTGCACACAAAATTTAATCACAGAACAGTCATCATTTATATTGGCATATTCTGAGCATATTCTGTGTTTATTGTGTAATTGTCATAATTATACTTTTTAATGGCTGTGTGGTCTATAATGGGTTTCTGGAAATGAAAATCGACTATCTCTGATACGACCACTCCTTTGACTCCCCCTACATCCCAACCAGATTTGGAATTAGTTTAGGGTTAATTTTTCCTCCATGCCCATTTAATTTTTGCAGAAAGAGAGTTATTGCTCTTAGGTGAAGGAAGGTGAGCATGAATTGTATGTTTCTAAAGGAATACCTCCTATTTCTGCAGGAAAATTTTTTAATAACCTTGCTATTTTAATTCCATATATATTTTTCTTGACTCTATTATTTAAGAATTACACCTTGTATAATTCCCAAAGGCATTTTGTGGGTTAGCAATAGAGACAGTGTGAAGCCTAATTAGGAACTTGTCTTAAAATAGGACTGAGTCCTGGCCTAGGGAAAGGAAGTGTGAATAAGACAGTGCAGGGGTTGCAAATCCCTGGTATAGGTCCATAACTCTTCCTTCCTTTGGAAGACATCGTTATGATGCTCTTCCACACCGGCTTAGGTGCAGCCTCAAAGGCATTTAAAGACTGAATTGTGAAGAGATTGGAAGGGGTATCTCTTGGGCTTGTCTAGCTTTTCCATGGATTGGACTCCCACTGAATTCTAGAGGGTGTTTAAGTGACTTGTTTTGTATTTTCTTTTTTCTTGATATGGAGTTTCTCTCTTGTTGCCCAGGCTGGAGTGAAATGGCGCAATCTCGGCTCCCTGCAACCTCTGCCTCCTGCGTTCAAGTGATTCTCTTGCCTCAGCCTCCCAAGTAGCTGGGATTATAGGCACCTGCCACCATGCCTGGCTAATTTTAATGTTTTTTTTTTAGTAGAGACGGTGTTTTACCTTGTTGGGCAGACTGGTCTTGAACTCCTGACCTCAGGTGATCCACCCATCTTGGCCTCCCAAAGTGCTGGGATTACAGGCATGAGCCACCGTGCCCAGTCTAGGTGACTTGTTTTACAGAGTGTTCCAATGAGCATCCTGCAGCAGTACCACATTAGAGAGTTTCTTTTTAACTTTTGTTTTAGATTTGGGGGTACACGTGCAGGTTTGTTATATAGGTAAACTAGTGACACAGGGGTTTGTTGTGCAGGTTATTTCATCACCCGGGTACTAAGCCTAGTACCCAATAATTATTTTTTTCTGCTCCTCGCCCTCCTTCCACCCTCCACCCTCAAGTAGGCCCTGGTGTCTGTTGTTCCCTTCTTTGTGTCCGTGTGTTCTCATCATTTAGCTCCCACTTAAAAGTGAGAATATGTGGTATTTGGTTTTCTGTTTCTGAGTTAGTTTACTAAGGATAACGGCCTCCAGCTTCAGTCATGTTCCCGCAATAGACATCATCTCATTCTTTTTGATGGCTGCATAGTATTCCATGGTGTGTATACCACATTTTCTTTATCCAATCTGTCATTCATGGGCATTTAGGTTGAGTCATGTCTTTGCTGTTGTGAATAGTGCTCCAATGAACATTCATGTGCATATGTCTTTATGGTAGAATGATTTATATTCCTCTGGGTACCCAGTAGTATATACCCAGTAATGGGATTGTTACATCGAATAGTAGCTCTGTTTTTTGCTCTTTGAGGAATTTCCATACTGCCTTCCACAATGGTTGAACTAATTTACACTCCCACCAACAGTATATAGGCTCCCTTTTCTCTGCAACCTTGCCAGCATCTGCTATTAATATTTTTTGGCTTTTGAATAAGTCATTTGATATGAGATGGCATCTCATTGTGGTTTTGATTTGCATTTCCACATTATAGAGTTTTTATGGACAACTCTTTGCCTTGAACTATTCATGGGATAAAGAGGGGAACTAGATATTTTGAAGTCTATGTTTTATAAATGAACAATTCCAAAACAAAAATATCCTATAACAAATCTTCTCTGAAGAATTAAATCATGCTGAACTCTGGGTTTGATGATGGGCTACACATTTTATGCTCCATGCTGAAAACATTTGCTTTCAGTTCTGTCACTGTAGCTCAGTGACTCTGTGTTTGCCCTCATCTGGAGATGACATCAAAACATGAACCTTTGAGACCTCTGGGAATAGAAGGCTGTGCCTAGTGGTCCCTTGGGCTTCTCTTGTGAGGGCCCTGGTTTGGACCTACACTCTGGTCTCACTTCTTGTATGATGATGGCCTCTGATTGCTTCTTGAAATGCCCGAGATGAAATACTTCATCATCTCAAGTGTTAATTTTTTTCTAAAGACTAGCATAGTCTCCTATAAGGAAGACTTTGCGTTTCTTATTAATAGTACTTCAGCCTTACTTCTTATGAAACATTAATCCTGATCTCCTTTCTGGGTCTGCCCTCATTCCAAGGAGGCTTCGTATTAATTGAGAAAACCCTGTCTAAACTATCTGGGATGGACGGTGCTGTCTTCAGACAGTTTCTGTGTAACTTCAAATTTCGTCTGAAGAGCAGAGGGATGTTTCAATTTATCTCACTACAAGTAACCATCTTAAGAGTACTGACTTTTTCTTTCATCATAGTGTGTTCTATGTTCTTCATTTGGCTCTGAACAATATCGTGGTGTCAGATGGGGTGACTTGGGCATGTCCAATATCCCCATCCCTCTTTTATGAGGTCCTAACCCTCATCATCACCACATACTCTGTGGTTGGTATGACGGATCACTTCAAGAGTTTGTATCTTGAAATCACTCTGTCACTTGAACAAATAGAAGTCTGATTCATGTTTCTCAAACTCTATGGGGGCAGATTTTATGTACTGAAGTGTTTCATGATCTACTGTGTGTTGGACTGTTAATTTGTTCTTTTTCTTTTTCTAAAATTAATTTCCCTTCTCCCTTCCTTCCTTCCTTCTTTCCTTCCTTCCTTCCTTCCTTCCCTCCTTCCCTCCTTCCCTTCCTTCCTTCCTTCCCTTCCTTCCTTTCCTCCTTCATTTCTTTCCTTCCTTTCTTCCTTCCTTCTTCCCTTCTTTCCTTTCCTTTTTCTCTTCTCTTCTCTTCTCTCCTTGAGATGGAGTCTCGCATTGTTGCCTAGGCTGGTCTAAGCTCTGGCCTCAAGCAGTCCTCCTGCCTTGGCCTCCCAAAGTGCTGGGATTACAGACAGGAGCCACTGTACCTGGCTTAACTTGTTTGTTCAATGAGACTTTGGGACAACATACTGAGTTTGGGGGTTGTGTGAGTCAGACAGGTTAGCACTATGCTGTAATCATAAATAACACCTAAATCTCACCTGTTTAAATCAGTAAAGAGTTATTTTTGCTTTTGCTGCAATTTCATCCCCGCTTTGGCAGGGGAATCTTTTTCACGTCTCATGCAGATATGGAGGCTGACAGGGACCTCACTCTCTGTTACTGGTCTCCGTGGCAGGAAGAAGGAAGGGAATGCGATAAATTGTATGTGGAATTTTTGTTCGTTTCATTTTGTTTTGCTATGATTCAACTTTCTTGAGGTATAATTGAAGTATCATAAACTGCATATATTTAAAATGTACCTTTTGATGCATTTTGAGATATGCATGTACCTTTGATATCCTCACCATGATGAAGAGAATAAACATTTTCATAACCCCAAAAGGTTCCTTGTTTCACATCCTCTCTCCACTCCTGTCTTCATGCAACCAGGGACCTGCTATCTGTCAATGTAGGTTGATCTGCATGTTCTGGAATTTTTTTTTTTTTTTATAAACGGAAGCACACAGCACTTACTCTTCTTCTACTGGCTTCTTTCATGCAGCTCAATGATTTGAGGAATCACTCATGTTGTATGTGCATCAACAGTTCATTCTGTTTTATTGCTGAGTAGTAGTCCATTGTATGGCTATACCACAATTTGTTTATCTATTCCTGCACATGGAAAGTTGGTTTGTTTCTGGTTTGTAATGATCACAAATAAAGCTGATAAGAACATTTGGGTACAAGTCTTTGTGTAGACTTGTGCTTTTATTTATCTTGGTTGCATACTTAGGAGTGAAGATGTCCCAAAGTGGTTGTACTATTTCACATTCCCTTAGCAGTTTATAAGAGTTCCAGTTGCTCCACATCTTCACCAACACATGGTATGATCGGTTGAAAAACTTTTCCCAGCACTTTGGGAGGCCGAGGTGGGTGGATCACAAGGTCAGGAGATCGAGACCATCCTGGCTAACACAGTGAAACCCTGTCTCTATTAAAAATACAAAAAATTAGCTGGGCATGGTGGCAGGTGCCTGTAGTCCCAGCTACTTGGGAGGCTGAGGCAGGAGAATGGCGTGAACCCAGGAGGCGGAGCTTGCAGTGAGCTGAGATTGCGCCACTGCACTCCAGCCTGGAAGACAGAGCGAGACTCCATCTCGAAACAACAAAAACCACAACAAAAAACTTTTCACCCTTCTAATAGGTGGATAGTGGTATCTCAGTGTAGTTTTAATTTGCATTTTCCTAATGATTAATTATATTGAGCATTTTTAATGAGTTTATTGGCTGTATTGTGGAGTATCCTTGGGTGCTATGCTCCAGGGTTTGCTCTGGTGTGTCAACTTGGTAGAATGACTTTTATCCAATTTTTTTCCAGTGAGGCTTCTAGTTAGTACAGTATCTACACACTGTAGCACTAATTAGCATCCCCGTTCCTATTTTGTTTTTATCTGAACCAGTTTAGCCCTTCCATCTCTCTCCTGACCTGTGGCTAGTTTATGGGCTCCCTATAAAAAGTCCCCTCCCATCCTCTCAATCCCTGTGTCCCCAGGACATTCTGCTTTTCCAGGCTCTGCCTTCTATTCCTGTCTGTCTGGTTGACTTGAGTGGCAGATCCTTTGCTTTAAACCTGACTTTTTCTTCTTAACCTGCTTCCCTTTTCCCTTTAACATTTTTGGGCGGGGACTTCAGAGCTACCTTGACCCTGATACTCTTTTGACTCAAATTTACACCATGCTCCAGAGTTGAATGTGAGCCCCTACCTGTTCTGGCGCCATCCAGTTCCCGAGGATTCTATCCCTAGCCAGAAACCTGGACAGCCTTCTCTCCCAGGGTCACCCAGACAGCCCTGCAAAGAAAGTGATATTAAGCAGGACAGTTTGTAGACTGTAAAGAATTCATGAGAAAAGTAAGATGACATAAAATCCATTCTGTTCATCTAAAAAAAAATTAACTAGCCAGGTCCAGTTGTAGTTCCTTTTGTATCTCCTGCCAAGAGTGTCCTCTCTTCTAGCATCAGTCAGTCTGAGACTGAAAGTCATTGCAGGGTTTCCAAGGTTATGGCAGATTCTGGTTGATACTTGCAAACAACTGACAAGATGAATCAGCATGTGTCCTAGCAGGAGGCTAAAGGTGAATGGTTAAGTGTCTGGCAGACCCAGGCATGATAATGAAACCTGCCTGTCAAGGAAGATCAGGTTCCAGAAGGGGGTTTGGGTAACAGAACTAAAACTCAGAGATGGGGCCTCAAGCCAGAAGTACAAGCTAAAGCAAGTAGACTGGGTCTGAGAATGTAAGCAGAAGCTACCTGTGAGGTCTGGCTTTTCATCCAAGTCAGGCACACAGGACTATTGAGGACACTGAGGCCTCAGGTGAGGGCTCGAGTTTCCACAGTTTGCATGGGTCCTGTGAGCTGGGGAGGGTGGGGGTTCAGGCTGCTCCAGCTGTGGGTGCTGATGAGAGTGAAGGGGCAGGGGCCAGGAAGAGTGTGACGAAGGATGGCGTGTGTTTGTCTTATTTATAGAAGACTAAAAATGAAAATCCCTTCCAGATGCAAAAACTCACACTCCTGCTAAAGAACCCAAGAAAAGAAGCACACAAATCCAGTTTATGGAGAAAGATTCTTCCTAAAGGTCTTAGCATGTTATCTCATTTGTAGGAGTCACGGGTGGAAACTGTGACAATTCTGGCTCTTTTCTGCTATGGCTACCCTGCAGGGGACAGGGCCACTTGGAAGCACTTGAGCCTGGAAGAAGACCTGCCTCCATTAAGTGGTGGGAAAGGGAGGGTGGAGGACTGGTCATGGAGGAAGTCCAGTGAGCAAGTGAAACACAGCAGCCCTTCTCAACCTCATTGTGAATACACATGGGGAGCTTGTTAAAATACGGATTTTGATCCAGTAGGTTGAGAATGGGCCACAAAATTATGCATTTCTAAGTTCTTAGGTGATGTCTGATGCTGGTCTGTGGACCACACTTTGAGTAGCTAGGAAATATGATATTCAGAGGGTGGCAGCAGGTATGAGGATATCAAGCCAAAAAATTGTTGTCAGAGAGTAAAAGGGTGATGGGAATATTTGTATAGGTAGTGAAAATTAGTAACAGGTGCAAGGAGCAGGTGACATTCAGATGGAGAGCCACAGTGTGCTATGACTGCACGGGATCCTTAGTGGGAGCTGATGTGGTGTGGAAAGAACATAGATATTGAAGCCAGATGGACTTGGGTTTGATGTCTGGGTCAGCTTTTTACTGGCTATTTGACCTTGATCAATTTAGCTAGGCTCTCTGGGGGAGAGTTTACATATTGGTGCAAACTTTATTGGATTGTTGTAAATATTAAATATTGCAAGCTATGTGACAAATTGACATTGTGTGCCTCCTGATATGAAGCACTGAGACAAAACGGGATTATATGTTATTTTTGCAAAAAAGAAAAAGCACATAACACAAATGTAACCATGTGGAAACCTGAAGCAAACCAAAATGTGATATCCTACAATGGAACTGGGTTAAACTCTTCTAAAATATTATGGTCATGCAATGGAACAAAACAGAGAGCCTGGGAATAAAACTGCACACCTACAACCATCTGATCTTTGACAAAGTCATCAAAAATCAGCAATGAGGAAAGGATTCCCTGTTTAATAAATGGTGCTCGGATAACTGGCTAGTCATATGCAGAAGAATGAAACAACCACTGCCTTTCACCATAAACAAAAATTAACTCAAGATGGATCAAAGATTTAAATGTAAGACTTAAAACTAGAAGAATCCTAGAAGAAAATCTAGGAAATACTATTCTGGACATTGGCCTTGGCAAAGAATTTATGGCTAAGATCTCAAAGGCAATCGCAACAAAACCGGAAATCGACAAGTGGGACCTAATTAAATTAAAGAGCTTCTGCACAGCAAAAGAAAATATCAACAGAGTAAACAGACACTCTGTGGAATGGGAGAAAATGGTCACAAGCTATGCATCCAAAAAAGATCTAATATCCAGGATCTATAAGGAACTTAAACAATTTAACAAACAAAAAAAAAATGATGCTATTGAAAAGTGGGCAAAGGCCATAAACAGACACTTCTCAAAAGAAGACATATACACAGCCAACAAATATATGAAAAAATGCTCCACATCACTAGTCATCAGAAAAATGCCAATTGAAACCACATGAGATACCATCTCACACCGGTTAGAATGGCTATTACTAAAAAGTCAAAAAATAACAAACGCTGGCGAGGCTGCAGGGAAAAGGGAATACGTATATACTGCTGGTGGGAATGTAAATTAGTTCAGCCATTGTGGAAAGTAGTTTGGAGATTTCTCAAACTTAAAACAGGACTACCTTTTGACCAAGTAATCTTATTACTGGGTACATATACAAAGGAAAATAATTTTTTCTATGAAAATGCGCTCGCACTCACTGTGTATGTTCATCACAGCACTGTTGGCAATAGAATCAACCTAGGTACCCATCCATGGTGGACTGGATAAAGAAAATGTGGTAAATATACACCATGGAATACTGTGCAGCCATAAAGAAGAATGAAATCATGTCCTTTGCAGCAACATGGATGGAGTTGGAGGCCATTATCCTAAGTGAATTAACACAAGAACAGAAAACCAAATACCGCATGTTCTCACTTGTAAGTGGGAGCTAAACGTTGGGGTGGGGTACACATGGACACAAAGACAGGAATGATAGACACTGGGGACTCCAAAGGGAGGGAGGGAGGTGTGCAAGGGCTGAAAAACTATTAGGTACTGCACTCACTGCCTCAGTGATGGGATCATCCTTACCCCAAACCTCAGCAGCACACACTATACCCATGTCACAAAACTGCACACGAATCCCCTGAGTCTAAAATAAAACTTCAAATTAAAACATTGTTATGGCCATGAAATACAAGTAGTTCAGAGAAAGCTATCTACATATATACACATACATGTGCACACACAAATATACTTACATACACACATATATGGAGGAGAGAGATTCAGAGAGAGAGAGAGAAGACACATGTAGTAAAATATTAAACATGGCTACCCCTCATTTTGCAAAGAATCTGAGAGAGAAGAGAGACCGAGGCAGGGAGCAGGCCAGCTTGAGTCTCCAAAGCAGGCTGTTGGCAGGAAGTCTACTTGATGGGGCCCCTGGACTGTGCCAAGGGCAAGCCTTTCTGCTCTTTCCCACCAAGGTGGATAATGGGAGCTACTTCTTAACTTTGGCCTCACTATTAATCACCTGGAAGCTATACTCGTGCAATTAATTTTAAGTGATAGAAAAGCTATGCATGCTTTCTGTCTCTTCCCTTTTCATCTGCTCTTGAACCCACTACATCAAAGTATTCTCTATTGGTTCTATTGAATCCACCCCCTGGAAGAACTTTCTAACTGTCCAATCCAATAGACACTTTTCACTATTTATATTATTTGGCCTCTTGAAAGTCACTTGAATTTGTTGACTAATCCCTCCAACCCAAAACTCTTCTGCCCTCGCTTCCTTGCTACCCTTTCCCGGTCTCATAAATGAAGGGGCATCACCATCCACCTTCACTTGTAGGAAGCTTCATCCCAGCCATCTACATGGTTACTTTTTGCCCAGATTTTCCTTAAATGTTGGGGTTCTCTGGTGCTCAGTTCATTATCTTTTTTTCTTCTTTCTCCACAATATGCTTCATTCTTTTTCGCCTTCTCTTCTTCTTCAAGTCAGGACACTTTTAGTTGAATGTGACGAAAACTCCATTCAATTCTTGTCTCAAAATTTTTAATTGTGGCAAAATACATGTAACATAAAATGTACCATCGTAATCAGGTTTAAGTGTGCAGTTCAGTGGTGTTGAGTACATTCACATCGTTGTGCAACTCCTCTCCAGTATGTTTTCATCTTGTAAAACAGAACCTCTGTACCCATTAAACAGCTCCCCATTCCCCCTCATCCCAGCCCTGGCAACCACCATTCTTCTTTCTGCCTCTGTAAACTTGACCACTCTGGGTACCTCATGTAGGTGGAATCCTACAATATTTGTCCTTTTGTAAATGGCTTCTTTCACTTAGCATACTGTCTTCAAATTCATCCATGTTGTAGCGCGTATCAGAATGTTCTTCCTTTTTAAGGCTGAAAAATATTCCATCATTTGTATACACCTCATTTTGTTTATTCATTTATCTGTCAATGGACACTTGGGTTACTTCTGTCTTTTGCCTATTTTGAATAGTACTGCTTTGAACATGGGTGTACAAATGTCTCTTCAAGACCCTGCTTTCAATTCTTTTGGATATATATCCAAAAGTGGCATTGCTGGACCACTCTATTTCTAAACTCCCCCACACACACATAAAAAGAGAAATGGGAGAAGAAAGAATAAAAAGGGAGAGCTGTGGGCACAGTAACTGGGACATGTGGAGGTGGACTCTGGGCCGCTTGGACGTAGGAGCTCAGATGGTGCTGTCATGGTACAGTTCCTCTTTTTGAGTCTTGACTTTTTCCTGACTGCTGACCTGGCCCTACAGAAACTGTCTTTCCATGTGGTGAGAAAGTTTTCTCCAAAGGCCTCAGATTCACATCTTGCCAGCATGGAAACCCCAGCAGAGAGAGAATATCTCTCCTAAGACTACATATCAATCCTATACAACTAAAGACAAAAAGCGAATCTACTGAGAATGCCAGAGCAGACAGGTAGGAAGGGCTTTGCCCTTGATCATATCCTTGAACTACTTTCGAAAACTGGAACTCATTTCCTCCAGACATTCCTCAATGTGAGGTAATTAAATGTCTTCATTGCTTAAGTCTCTGCTTTGCATTGCTACTTGAAGGAAACAGACAACTTCTATACTGTATAACCAGAATAAAGTCTCCACTTGTAGAAAAAGAGAGGAGAAATAACATGCTGTGGTCACATGTTCTGCTGTAGTGGAAAAGCAACAATTCCCTTCTCTGGCAGTAGGGTGACTCATCATCAGTCAATTTGGCTACCCTTCATTTTGCTCTTTAAGAAAATTTCTCTTGTCCATTGAGGAACAGATTCAGCTGATATGCCTTTTCCTTTTTGCTTGGAATGCAGATATGGTGGCTGGAGTTGCAGCAGTATGGGGGAGGAATATAAGGGAAAAGCCAAGAAAATCTCAGAGATGTTAGCCCTAAATCTACTGGATCGATGTCAGTAACCACCTACTTCTAGCCTTCTTGTTGCACAGAAAAATTTTAAGTGCTCTTTGAATCTAGGCTTCAGCTTTTTAATATCTCTGTGTTAGCTACAGGCCTAGATGTTTTGCTTTGTAGTTTTCTTCAGACATGGCTTTGTGGCAACATGAAACAACAGAACTGGGAGGTACGGCCCTTGCCCAGGTAGCATCACCGTGGATAGGTTTGACTCCAGAGGCAGCACTCAAGACACTGGACCAAATTGAGGACAAGCTAAAACAAGGACAGGGTGGACGTACCTTTCCATAAGACATGCCCACAATTGTGCCATGTCAGGTTACCATTGCCATGGCAATACCCAGAAGTTACCACCCTTTTCCATGTCAATGACTGATAACCTAGAAGTTACCACCCTTTTTCTAGAAATTTCTGCAGTTTGCCCCTTAATTTTCATATAATTAAAAGTGGGTATAAACATGACTGCAGAACTGGCTCTGACCTGCTACTCTGAGCACACTGCCTATGGGGTAGCCTTGCTCTGCAAGGGGCAGCACCTCTGCTGCTGCTGTACGCTGCGGCTTCAATCAGAGTTGCTGTTTAACACCACTGGCTTGCCCTTGAATTCCTTCCCAGGCGAAGCCAAGAACCCTTCCAGGCTAAGTCCCGGTTTTGAGGTGTGCCTACCCTGCATCAGGTTCTCCTGCTGGCTCCTGTATCTGCCAGCAGGAGCAGTTTGAGAGGAGCTCCACCTGGGTCTTAGTCTTATTCTCAACCATGTTTCTTGCTTTGTAGTTTTCTATGAAGCATTCTCTTCCTCATCAAACTTTCACTTACTAATTTTTGCATCTACTAATAATTCGTGCCTTAGTCAATTATGACTGTAGTGTTGACCATATGGTGATTTTTCTAATTCCATTCTTTCTTCTACATTTATTAGTTGGTATTCTACTATGAGGTAGAACTCCTTTGTGTTTTTATCTATTTATTTAGTTAAATCCATACAGATTCATGGATTCTTATTTTATTAAATGGATTACAATCCATGATTATCATTATTTATTTTGATGCCCAAAGCTTTCCACATTTGGCTAGTGGGAGACCTTCCAAGCTGGCTCCTGTGTCCTGTGTCCATGTTTCTATTCATGTTTGAGTGTTTTCTTTCTTTTTGGCATATCAAGGTATTCCAGGTTCATCTTGCATTTTCCCTACACTCAGGCATTTCTTCATGGAGTCCTGCTCCTTTTAATGAAGAATAAGATCTAAAAGCCAAAATTCAAAAGATCTTGTGTGTTTCTGGGAGGTCATAGCTTCTCAGCCCTCTTAGTGGAAAGAGTCAGGAAATATGTGTATCTAAATACATTTAAGTACATACAAACATTCACATGTCTCTCTATTTCTGTATGTATCTCCCTTTGTTTATTAAAAACCATAGATCCACATTGATATTTCCAGTTCCAGTCCACCACCCCAGGATTTGTTCACACTTTTCCACTCTTCATATGCTAGCTCTCTTTGGTGACAGTGAGAAATCTGGCTCCAATTACCTGCAATATGTTTACTTATATACTCAATCTCTTTTATGTAACCCATCTCTCAGTTCTGGACCTGTTTCACATTGTAGCTGCACCAGCCAAGTTCTATTACCCCTCTCCCCTAGACGCATATTTTCCAACTAAGTTCCCTAAGATTCCAGGCTTAATGGACAGATGATCTGAGTCCTGAGATAGATGAGGATTCAGCTACTTACTTTGTTGCTATACAATATGCATCACCAGCTTCTCAGAAAGCAGAGGGATTTCCATAACTTTCCACTTTTGCCTTGACTCAGCCAATTCTGTTCTTTAGGCTGTTTATTTTTTTTATTTTTTATTTTTGGCAGCACCTCACTTCTGGTACCAATTTGTGTGTTGCTGAAGACTATTTGGTTTGCAAGAAACTCAAATCAAATTAACATAGACAACAACAATAATAATAAAAGGTAATTCATTGGCTCACAATTGGCAAGTCCAGGGGAGAATCCAGCTTCAGGCTTAGCTAAATTAGGATGCAAGGGTTGTTGTCTGGATTTTGTCTTTCTTTCCATCTCCTGTTCTGTCTTCCTCTGTGTGAGGGCTTGAGTCTGCAGTTAGGCTTCCTCAGTTCCATGTATCTACCTCAGAGAAGATTCTGCATTGGTCTTTCTTGGCTTAAGTGCCCATCCATGGTGTAATGCAAGGGCCTTGGTTGCTATGATTGGCCATGTTTCACCTGGGGTTGTGGCAGCTTTATGACTGACATCCCCAGCAATCGCGTTTGATACTTCCACATCAAGTAAAGCAGTATGTCTTCCATATAGGCGATCTCATCTGGATTTATCACTTCAACTATTAGCAATAGAGTGCCAACAATTTCCAAACTGAATTCCTTTGCCTTGACATCCATCTTGAATTCAGGACCAGGATATCCAATTGCCTGCTGGAGATCTATCCCCAACTGGACATCTTCAGACACAACATTTCCAAGGCTCAACATATTAGTGATCACCAATGGTGGTGCAAAAACCTTGCAAGGGGTGGTGCCAGAAGAAATTGGGAAAATCCTGCTCTTTTGCTTGGATTTATGACTTCAATCAATAGCTTCCACTTAGTTTTCCCAAGCAGGCACCTAGGAGTCATTCCAGATTTCTTTCTTTCCTGCATCCCACCCCACCTCTGCCAACTCTTTCTAAATACTTATGAGCATCTCTCCTCCTTTTCTTTCTTCTGCTTCTGCTCCAGTTTAGGCTTCTCTGACATTCCCACTTCCTGCATATTACAACAGCCTCCTAATTTGTTATCCTCCTCCTAATTTCTTCCTGCACAACCATTGGGAAAAGGATAACACATTAGGAGGCTGTTGTAATATGCAGGAAGTGGGAATGTCAGAGTAGCCTAAACTGGAGCTGAAGGAGCAGAAAGAAAACTCAGATCTGCCCATGTCATTTCCCTGTGAGAAAACCTCTGGAAGCTCCTCGCCCTGACCAGAAAAAGCCCATGCTGTTTATGAGGGCACACTGGGCTCTTTAGGGTTTGCTCTTGCGAAATGATAGCCATGACAATGGTGAGGACCTCAAGCCCCCCATCCCACTCCCAGGGTCCTTTGGGCTCTGCAACTCTTAGACCCTACTCCCCGCCCCCATCCTGAATTATTCTTATTTGGAAAGTAACTTTTAAATAGTGCTTAACTTTTCCCAAGAACATACACATATTTTTTGATTTTAACTTTTGAGCCTCATAAAAATACTGTGAGGTTTGGTTTTCAGTTCCATTTTAGAGATCAAGCAACTGAGACTGATTTTGAACTGTGTGGCAGGACCGTGGTGTGTTGTTTAGCCGAGGATCACGCTGCAGTCTACAGGTTACTCTCCATCTGGATATGATGTCAACATGTGTTACGCTAACATTCCAGAAGCTCAGAAAAGATACTGTAGGACACTAGGACGCTGGACAGGGGTGCACTGACAGGTTCTTCAGTGCATTCATCCATTTGCATGTCTCCTGCCATGTGTGAAATACATTTCTGGAGTTACCTTCATCATCCGCTAAGCATATATATTTGTGATTTGTGCAGAATGGGCCACGGATGTCAAGTTCTCTCTTTACAATGAAAAGTAGATTTTCCATTTAAAATCAAGTCTTTCATTTCTAAATGCTGAATAGGATGGTACTTTAGAAAGAATTCCAGATGGTTAAATTAGGAGACTGAGAATGTAAAAAGACCAGCCCAAGATTACTCACAGAGCCCGAAGCCTTTCAATTTGGTTATGAATGAAATGCATTTTTATTTATTTTGAGTGTGCAACTCTTTATATTTTGTTCTGAAGCCATCACTAAACCCATACCTGTAAGCCCTTGGGCATTTTAGGTGTGCCCAGCTGTGCCTGACTTCCCTCACAAATCTATTTTGTTTGCCAGTTCAAGACGAAGATGCTCTGCTTAGAATAAGATGAGATATGCTAAGATGTTTTCCTATACGGTTTGTCTTTTTGAGGGAGATGGGTCTGTGTGGTTCAGAGAAAGGCCATGGGGGCAGTTAAGATGGACCTTTTTGGGCTTTGTGGAGAAGGATCCCCCACAGAGGACCTTCCCTAGGTTTCCTCTCCAGGAGCAGGCAGCATCTTCCAGCATTGGTGGATGGGGGTCAACAGGCTGAGACCACAGGTGATGCCTGGTAATTTCTCTGGGGGAGATGAAGCGCTCCCAGTGGATCATCGGAAATCATCCTCTAACCTGAGATTCTCAGAGAACAGATTTCTTCTTTCTGAGTGCTCTGAGTGTGTTTGTGGGGAAGGTGAAAAACTGTGAAGAAGAGAAGTAGAAAGGTGACTCCCTCACTGTGGTTTAGGTTCACGGGGACTCCTTGCAGAAGTCCTTGGGAGAATCAAGAGGGGGTTGCTCAGATATTCCCAGGACTCTATGGAGATGATACCCAGGTTGCACTGGGAGCTGGCTTCAGTGCCCTGAGATCACTTCTTAAGCCAAGAGTCTCACTCTCTCCTATGATGTTGCCACTGAGTCACATATCAGTGAACCCAGGAACCACAAGAGGTGACAGATCCCATGGAAACCTCTGCAGCTTTAGCAGCAGCTGGACTTTCGTTAGAATCCAAACTCTGATACTTAGGAGAGTTGTAACCTCCCTGGGCCAGGTATCCCCACTGGAAAGGCTGAAAGGCCCCCAGTCTTCCTAGAAAGACTTTCCATAATGTGGAATGTCCCCCAAGTGAGGTACACACTGCTGTCTTCTTCAAAGTAGCAGCCAAAGGCTGGTTCTTCGCTCTACTTTGTAGAACAAAATGAACTCTTTCTGTCAACTCTGACCACATTGCCTAAAACAGTATACTCATCTGTACTCATCCACCTGGCATGTGTCTGTCTGTTGATCTGTTTATTATCTGTCTTCTGCACTGGCCTGCTCACTCTCTGAGGGCAGGAGGTTTGCCCCTTGTTTTCACTGCTGTAACCTCCACTCTGTGAATCTGTGAATCTTTGCCTGCCTCAAGGGAAGCTTTCGGTAAATATGTAGTAAATGAGTGAATAAATAAATGAATGAAAATAATTTTTGGAAGGATGGGAATCTTTATTTACAGGATCAAGCTAAGTATGGTGGATAACAAAATCTTTGCAAGGCAAGTATGATATTTACATTTGTTGGGTCATTCTGGAGTCAAAGGCTGAAAGGAATAACCAAAGGGACTGGACTCTGGGGAAGGGTAATAATAATAAAACATAGCATTTATGTGTTTTTGTTTGTTTATTATTTATGTGCCAGGCAATGTTTCAAGTGCATTTTATGTATTGTTACATTTCTTTCTTACAAAAACTTTGTCTATTATTGCTGTCCATTTTGCTGATAAGAAAGTTGAGACACAGAAGGGAGAAGTAACTTGCTTAAGTGCTCATGGTTAGTAAAAGTTTGAACTCATTTCTGTCCCGAGTGTTCTGGCACCCAGGTTAGACCAGCGCAGTTACGACAAACACAGGCTCTTTCTTCAGGCCTCTAAGGTTGAAGTTCCTAACCTCCTCCACCCATCAGGCACTTTCTTTGAAGTGAGTGAGTCACTGAATTTGTCACAGTTCATCATTTTATTTGAAACAATCAAAACTGGCACTGATATTCATTAAACCGGAATTGTTCTCAAAATGCATGTCCCTGGGCCCACAATACACATTTGTTGGAATGGTTGATTTCAAAGCATCCCTGACTCAAAGGCTCTCAGAACCAGGGATCCTTAGAGACCTCTGGGTCCACCTCCATCATTCTACTGATGGGAAACTGAGGGAGGAGAACTCTGCACCTCCCAGACCTCTTTTATGGCATGGTAGGACCAATACAGCATGGAGATGAACAGTCTTGTCCTTGCTCCACCATTAACCACATTTGTGATATTATACATTTGTACTTAAACTCTTTTAGCCTGTTTCCTATAATATGAAAATAACTTATCTCATATACATGCATGTGTCGAGTATATAGTCAGCACTCAGTATAAACAGCTTTAAAGACCTGGACTCTGAAATCCTTACCATGATGGCTGGTCCCCTCACGGTCACCACAGGTCTGACAAGTGCACGCCATGCAGGCTGGCAGGAAGGTGTGAATGGGATACACTTATACTAAAAAGTTATTTGTGGTTTATTTGTAATTCAAATTTTACTGGCATCCTGTATTTTTATATTTGGCAACCTACTGTCCTTGCATGAATGTCAAAAGTCAGCCAAGCCTAAGAATGTGTTTCTCCTCATCCTCACTAGCACTATGTGTGGTTATCACATTCATGCTTTTCACTGATATCCAGCTCTGGGTAGAGGGAAAACTGAACTTTCTGGCCCCTTGCATTTAGGCAAGACCATGTGACTGATTAATCATACGTGAATAGAAGAGAGTGGTTGAAACATTTAATTGCTTGGGTGAGAGTTTCTAGAATTCCTTTGATGAGGTCGTTGTAGAAGCCAAAGTCAATTTGGAGCCTCCAGCAGCCTGAATCCCTGAGTGTCGATAATGAACAGAACATTCCTGCTGACCTGCAATGGACATGAAGCATGAAGGGGAAATAAAACTTATTTTAAGCCAGGGCTTGGTATGCTATGACCTGCAGGCCAGGCTGGCCCACCTCTTGTCTTTTTAAGTTTTATTAGAACACAGTCACGCCTATTCATTTACAAATAATCTATCGTTGCCTTTGCCACAGTGGTAGAGTTAAGTAGTTGTAACGGAAAGCCCACAAAGCCTAAAATATTTACTATTTGTCCCTTAACAGAAAAATTTATCACTCCTTCTTTCCAGCCATCGACTCTTTGTGCTTATTTGTTATTACAGCCATTCCTGACTGCTTTACTGAGTACAATGTTTAAAATGTGCTAATTTAATGGGTTTTTAAAAAAAGAATAACATTATTTTTAGTTTTTACTTCTTTATTACTGGAGTCACACAGTTTTCTGTTTGTTGACTAGTTGTATTTCTCTTTTGATCTGTTTGTATCCTTTGTCATTTTATCATTAGGGGTTTTAGTGATTTCCTGATTGATTTGATTCAGTTCTCAGAGGAGAGAAGATGTCAGTCTTCTGTGGTTTATATTTGATTAGTTCTATCAAGTCTTAACTTAAAACAGTCCTTTCCAGAAGTTTAGTAAATAATTATATTTTCTTTAGTTTTTGTGTTTGATTTAAAAAAAAATATATTTTAACCTATCTGGAATTTGTTTTAGTGCAAGGGGTAAGACAAAGACCTTTAAATGAATGTCTGGTTTTTGTTTTGAAGTTGCTAATTTTCCAATACCACTTATTGATAAACCTCCCCTTTCCCATTGTGTTTTTTTAATGCTTCTCTTACAATTTGATAAATTGTTCTGTATGAAATGCCCCTAACTTTTTAAAAAAAGAGGCGATGTCTCACTATGTTGCCCAGGCTGGACTTGAACTCCTAGGCTCAAGTGGTCCTTCTCTATCAGTCTCCCGAGTAGTTGGGATTACAGGCACGTGCTACCATGCCTGGCGTTAAATGGTCCATTATAAGGCTAGTTTTTATGTTGAAAGGATGATCTTATATATTCTTGCAAAAAATGCTTTTGCTATAATGTTAAGTGAAAAAATCAAATACAAAGTTTCTATATATATGTGTGTATATATTTATGTGTGTGTATGTATATATATGCACATATATATATACACAGTAAAAATAGACTGGAAGAAAAACCTAAAATGTTTTTTATGTATATATATATATATTTATTATACTTTAAGTTCTAGGGCACATGTGCACAACGTGCAGGTTTGTTACATACATATACATGTGCCATGTTGGTGTGCTGCACCCATTAACTCGTCATTTACATTAGGTATATCTCCTAATGCTATCCCTTACCCCTCCCTCCACCCCACAACAGGCCCTGGTGTGTGATGTTCCCCTTCCTGTGTCCAAGTATTCTCATTGTTCAATTCCCACCTGTGAGTGAGAGCATGTGGTGTTTGGTTTTTTGTCCTGGTGATAGTTTGCTGAGAATGATGGTTTCCAGCTTCATCCATGTCCCTACAAAGGACATGAACTCATCCTTTTTTATGGCTGCATAGTATTCCATGGTGCATACGTGCCACATTTTCTTAATCCAGTCTATCATTGATGGACATTTGAGTTGGTTCCAAGTCTTTGCCATTGTGAATAATGCCGCAATAAACATACGTGTGCATGTGTCTTTATAGCAGCATGATTTATAATCCTTTGGGTATATACCCAGTAATGGGATGGCTGGGTCAAATGGTATTTCTAGTTCTAGATCCCTGAGGAATCGCCACACTGACTTCCACAATGGTTGAACTAGTTTACAGTCCCACCAAAAGTGTAAAAGTGTTCCTATTTCTCCACATCCTCTCCAGCACCTGTTGTTTCCTGACTTTTTAATGATTGCCATTCTAACTAGTGTGAGATGGTATCTCATTGTGGTTTTGATTTGCATTTCTCTGATGGCCAGTGATGATGAGCATTTTTTCATGTGTCTTTTGGCTGCATAAATGTCTTCTTTTGAGCAGTGTCTGTTCATATCCTTTCCCCACTTTTTGATGGAGTTGTGTTTTTTTTTTTTGTGAGACGGAGTCTTGCTCTGTCGCCCAGGCTGGAGTGCAGTGGCACGATCTCGGCTCACTGCAAGCTCCGCCCCCCAGGTTCACGCCATTCTCCTGCCTCAGCCTCCCGAGTAGCTGGGACTACAGACATCTGCCGCCGCGCCCAGCTAATTTTTTTGGTATTTTTAGTAGAGATGGGGTTTCACTGTGTTAGTCAGTATGGTCTCGATCTCCTGACCTCGTGATCCGCACACCTCGGCCTCCCAAAGTGCTGGGATTACAGGCGTGAGCCACCGCGCCTGGCCGTTTGTTTTTTTCTTGTAAATTTGTTTGAGTTCTTTGTAGATTCTGGATATTAGCCCTTTGTCAGATGAGTAGATTGCAAAAATTTTCTCCCATTCTGTAGGTTGCCTGTTCACTCTGATGGTAGTTTCTTTTGCTGTGCAGAAGCTCTTTAGTTTAATTAGATCCCATTTGTCAATTTTGGCTTTTGTTGCCATTGCTTTTGGTGTTTTAGACATGAAGTCCTTGCCCATGCCTATGTCCTGAATGGTATTGCCTAGGTTTTCTTCTAGGGTTTTTATGGTTTTAGGTCTAACATTTAAGTCTTTAATCCAACTTCAGTTAATTTTTGTATAAGGTGTAAGGAAGGGATCCAGTTTCAGCTTTCTCCACATGGCTAGCCAGTTTTCCCAGCACCATTTGTTTTTTTTTTTGGATCAGATTTAATATTATTATTATTATTTTTTATTTTATTATTATTATACTTTAAGTTTTAGGGTACATGTGCACAATGTGCAGGTTACATATGTATACATGTGCCATGTTGGTGTGCTGCACCCATTAACTCGTCATTTACATTAGTATGCTGCATCATACTCTACTGTTCCATTATTATGACTACACAATAAACACACTGGCAACACGCTTCTGCACATGTTTGCTCATCAAATCCTCCCATGAACCCTATGGATTAAATATTCTTGTCTTTGTTTTGCAGAGAGGGAAATAGGGATACATCAGAGAGGTAAATCAATTTGCCTAGTGCTGACCGGTGAATCAGCTGGAGGCCTGGCCTGCTGCCCAGGGCACTTTCCTTTCCAACACCGGGACCCATAAGGCTGTGCATATGTGGCACCAAGTGGATAAGAGTGTGGAGACAGAGCTGGCGGGGAGGCCCAGGCTGTGAAGGGTGTCCTCATGCCCTGAGATAATCTATACACTTACAGAAGAGCATTCGGATGATCGCTCATGGACGGCCACACACATGTCCCTGGAGACTCATGCCTGCACACAAATGCCAGTGTGTGCACACTTGGTCCCACATGTGCAGAAACCTGTTAGTGGCAATTTCAATTTCCTAATTAAAAACAAACAAGGTAGGCATGTTCTATCCAGTGTCCCACACTCGAGCTTATGGAATCCAAGGGCTTCCTCCGGTCATCTGGCCCAGCCACCTGCATCTGACCTGAACCAACATGGAATGAGGTCTTGTCAGCTAAGAAGCGGTGCTTAACCAGCCATTGAGTGAGCTGTTAGGGACCCTGGAATAATTACAGCCTTTTCAAATGAGAAGATGAAGAGGGGTTTGTGTGTGTGTGTGTGTGTGTGTGTATTTTTTGATAGTTTGAGATTTAAAATTACATAGTAGTAGAACTAATAGGCCCTTTCTGTCTCATAATTATGTTTGTCATGATACAAACCCTTAAACGTTTGGCTGCTGGTCTTAGATGAAACTCCCAGCCTCAGATGGAATTGTAATGCCATGATGAGCCATTATGCTGTGGCCAAGGGTAGTCCCTCTGTGACACTTGCTGCCTGGCAGTGCTGTTGTTCTCAGCATGTACAACAAGGGCTCATATCAGAAGGAGGTTATATTTTCCATGGAGCTGTCACAGGGGCCCAAGGACTAGGAGGCAGGAGCTACTGGCTCAGGAATCCTTGGGAGTTAGATGGGACCTGGGACTCTGTCATTTCCCCCTTTGCTGGAAACACAGAGGTTTGAGAATGCTACAGTCCAAGCAAGAGTGGTACTGGGCTGCCTTCATCTATATGGAGATTATTCCTTCAACAGAGCAATTGCAGATAATTGAACTTTAAATTGTTCTATCCCTAAGAATAATGAACATTGAGACCATTCCACCAGGATGATGAGTTTAGTCCTGGAATAGATGTCGTACCAGTCGGGTGGTGAACTGCACTGAACATGCCTGGAGTGATGTTAGGAAGACAGCAAGCTGAAAATTAGCATTCCAGAAGGGATAAAGCCATCTGCATACAATATTAGAAGATTTTATGACATTATGTTTCTAGGTAGTTTGGACTCCCTGAGTTAGTTAAGAAACTTAATTTTCTTTCCATCACAAATACCTTAGGGATCTTTTGGTTGCAAGTAAGAGAAATCAATATGCTTATTAAAGTAAAGGGAGATGCTTTATGAGTGAGGCAGGATAACCTGGTAGAGAAATTAGGTGTTTTCTCCTTCCTTCTCTCAAAAGGCTGGCAAAAGACTAGCTCCTTATTTGGGAGGACTGATGTAGTCTTCGCTTTGAGGGAGAAGAGAATTTTTAAAAGTCAACTTTAAATATCAGTTTCATACTCTAAAATGTATCAGTTCAAAAACTGTAATTTGATGTGCTTTGACAAAGGTGTAACCGCCACCACAATCCTGAAAGAGAACATTTCATCACCCCCATGAGCCCCTTTGAGCCAGTCCCCTCCCAACACCTGGGCCGCTGGTATCACTGATCTGCTTTCTGTCACTGTTTTGCTTTGTGAAGATTTCATAGAAATGGACTCTACAGTGTCTGTTGGTGTCTGACTTCTTTCACTTTGCATAATACTTTTGAGAGCTGTTCATGCTCTCACATGTATCAGTAGTTCTTCCTTTTTATTGCTGAGTAGTATTCTGTTGTATAAGTACACCACAATTTATCTGTTCAGCAATTGATACATATTTGAGTTTCATTTCTGAATAAAGTACATGCCTTTGTGTGAACTTAGGTTTCCTTATCTCATGGGTAAATACCTAAAAGTAGAATTTCTAGGCTGTAGGGTAAGTGCATGTCCCATTTTATAAGAAACTATAAAACTTTTACAAAGTGGCTGTACCATTTTGCATTGCCGCCATCATGTATGACAGTTTCAGTTGTCTCACATCCTTGACAACTCTTGGTATTAATCAGTCTTTAATTCTGGCCATTCTTGTGAGCATGTAAGTGTATCTCAAGGTGGTTTTAATTTGCGTGTTTCTAATGAATAAAGATATTGAGCATCTTTTTTTGTTTATCTTCTTTGGTGAAGCAACTATTCACATTGTCCACTTTTAAAGTTGAATTCTTTATACATTAGATGAATTCTTTATATATTTTGGATGTAAGTTCTTTATCAGATAGATAATTTGAAAATATTTTCTAGTCTGCACTTATCTTTTAATTTTCTTAACAATGTCTTTTACTTGGAGTGTTTATGTTGTTTACATTATTTATTGAAACTTTAAAAATTTTAGGCTGGGTGTGGTGGCTCACACCTATAATTCCAGCACTTTGGGAGGCCAACAGGCAGGCAGATCACTTGAGGTCAGGAGTTCAAGACTAGCCTGGCCAACGTGGTGAAACCCCATCTATACTAAAAATACAAAAATTAGCCAGGCATGGTGGCATGCTCCTGTAATCCCAGCTACTCAGGAAGCTGAGGCAGGAGAATCACTTGAAACCGAAAGGTGGAGGTTGCAGTGAGCTGAGATTGTACCACTGTACTCCAGCCTGGGCGACAGAGTGAGACTCTGTCTCAAAAAAAAAAAAAAAAAAATTAAATGTAATTTCAGACTTAGAGGAAAGTTGCATGAATAATACCAAGAATTCCAAGATACACTTCGCCCAGATTTCCCAAATGTTATTATTATTATTTTTTTAATATTTGCTTGCTTTCTCTTTCTCTCTCCCTGGCCTCCCACCTTTGTTTCTCTGTGTTTTCACATGGTTCCTTTCTGTATAGGCCAGTTTTTCTGACTCTCTGGTTAAGCACCATTTAATTATAACTAGTAGCTCTGAGTTCCAATTTCAAATGCCTGGAGAGAATTTAACTGGTTCAGGTTAGGTTGGCTATCAGCCCCTGACCCAATCAACAGTGATCTTATTGTGTGGTTCTTTGAGAATAAATCATGGATGCATTTTCTAAGGATGAATTAAAGGGTAGGAGAAGAAACAATGAGTATCTGTTCTATAAAATATTAAATTATTTGAAACATTACAAGTATATATAGCTTTCCAAATGAGTACTGTTTTCTTACAGTTACCCGGAGATGCCAGATGCCTTTCCCCAAACCTATGTACTTATTTTATTCCTCACCCTAGTACTTGTCTTTGGGGAGCAGCTTTAGGGTCAGTTACTTTTCACTAAAAGAAAATCAGTATCTATTCTTAGTAGTCATACCTCCCTCTTTACTAAAGCATGGTACTTTTTCACTTTTAATTCCTCGTGACAAAGCCCAACTGGATATCTGAGAGTGCAGTTGGCTGTGGGCAAAACTGGGTTAAAGGCCATAAACACATCTCTCTCCATCTCTTAGCCAGGCTTTCTCCATGTTGCAGCCCAGAATTCCCACTCTGTCGTTCTCTCGGGGACAACTGGAATCTAGAAGTTCAAAGGTACTGTCATCTCTCTCTCTCTTGCTCTCTCCCTCTCTCTTATTTTTTTTTTCTTTCTGGTCACCCCATACCCTACAATCAAGCCTTCTTAACATGGCCGTCATAGTCACTGGCAGCCCCAAAACCTGCAGTCTATGTTAGCCAGAATAATGGCCTCCAAAAGATGTCCATGTCCTAATCTCTGGAACCTGTGACTATGTTCCATTACCTGGCAAAAGAAACTTTGCAGATGTGATTAAGAATCTTGAGATGGAAATATTATCCTGGATTATCAGCTGGGTGGGTCCAACGTGGTCCTTATAAGAGGTGGGTAAGAAAGTTGGCTGTGTGCGATGGCTCACAACTGAAATCCTAGCACTTTGGGAGGCTGAGGTTGGTGGATTGCCTGAGCTCAGGAGTTCAAGACCAGCCTGGGCAACACAATGAAACCCCGTCTCTACTAAAATACAAAAGAAAATATCTGGGCGTGGTGGTGTGCACCTGTAGTCCCAGCTACTTGGGAGGCAGAGACAGAAGAATTGCTTAAACCCGGGAGGCAGAGGTTGCGGTGAGCTGAGATCATGCCATTGCACTCCAGCCTGGGTGACAGAGCAAGACTCTGTCTCAATGAAAAAAAAAAAAGAAAAGAAAAAAGAAAGTTGAAGGTGGAAGAAGGAGAGGGAACAATGAAGCAGAACTTGGAGTAATGCCCTTTGAAGATGGAGTAAGGGGCCACAAGCCAAAGAATTTGGGAAGCCTCTAGAAGCTAAAAAAAAGTGAGGAAAAAGATCCTCCTCCAGAGCCTTTAGAAGGAACCAGCCCTGCTGACACCTTGAATTTAGCTTGCTGAAACTGATTTCAGATTTCTGGCCTTCGGAACTATAAGAGAATAAATTCAAGTTGTTTCAAGCCATGAAGTTTGTTGGAATTTGTCATAGCAGCAATGGGCAATTGATATACAACCTAAAAAGAAGAGAGACCTTTTTTCCAACATTGATATGCTAAATCTAACAGAGGTTTTCTGATTTGCCTTACTTGGATCATATACCCACTTTTGGAGCCAGACACACTGGACAGAAGCATGAGGTAGCATGAGTGGCCACCTTGAACTCAGGAGTCAGAAGAAGTACTTGTATTTGGGTTGGGGAGAGCCCATTCCATCACAGACAGAGAGTGGCTGGCCAGATGAGAGGACAGGTGTGCTCTATGACCCACTCTGACCTCCCCCTCCCAATGCAACCAGCCTATGCGCCAAATGACTGTTGAAAATCAACTCCATTCTTCGAGGACAAAGCCTTGACTGCAATGAGAACATTCAGAAGATTGTGCTTCAGGTTCGCAAAGCTGTTTCTAGGGAAAACTATTTTGTGGTCTCTAGAGCACATATTTGAATGGAACAAGCTTCATTTGCACATGCAAGATTGGATATTTTGGTTGTAAATTTTTTTTTTTTTTTGGTCAAAAGGAAGTTCTGGGTCTATATTCAGAGCCTGCCATGTGCCAGCTTGGTAAACTCTCTGAATTTCAGTTTTCTCATCTGTAAAATGGAGATAATTATACTTTCCTATGGGTTATTGAAAGGATTAGAAAAGGCAATTTATATAAAACCTAGCACTACTTAAATAACATACGCAAAGCTTAGCACAGTTGTTCAATAAAGAATTGGTATATTTGTCTTGTTCTATATATACAGTAATATGAAATTAGTTTGTGAAAGTCAGACTGAATTGTGAGTGAGCTTGAGTTGTTAAAGCTATGTATCTCAGTACATAGATTACCATGAACAGGCATAAAATTTATTGTACCTTCTATATGTATATGTAGTGATTTTTTTAAAAGCTAAAAATCCTAACTTTTTTTTCCCTCTTCTTGTACCTGCTCAATTCTCTGTGGAATTTTTAGTGTTTTACCTATTTCACAGAGTGTGATTGCCATTCGGCATTTGTGTGTGTGTTATTTGAAGAACATATGACTTTTCTGCTAGAGCGTAGATTCCGTAAGGATTGGAATCATGTCTGCTTTTTCTTACCGCTGTGTTCCCAGTGCCTAGGCCAGTAGCTAGCCCATGGTAAATGCTCAATAAATATTTGTTGAAGGAGTGATGTGCAGGGATTAAAGACAAAAGAAGGCTTGAGAGAAAACCAGTAAGGAGGCAGGTGGGAGTGGCCAACACTGCTGGATGCTGCCAGGAGGGCAAGTATGATGAGGCCTGGAAAAGTGGGCTTTGGATCTGGCAATCTGAAGGTCACTGGTGATCTTGATGAGAACAAAGTCATGGAGTGATGGAGGCTGGAGCTGACCCACAGCAGGCCGAGGGCAGAGTGGTAGGAAATTGGAGGAGTGTGGATGAATCTTCCTAGAATGGCAGGTGGCCAAGAACAAGCCACCCAGGACAAAGTTTACTCTTCTCCTATGGACACAAGTTTTCACTGTGAGCAGGGATCTCCTCCTTACCTACCATTTCCCCTGAAGCACAGCCCCCGGAACCTAGTGAATCTTCTCTGTTCCCAGTGGAGATGGGATACCAGCCTTTTGTGGTTGTCTGTACCTGGGATCGCCATACTGCCCTGGTGTATTCCTGCTCCTGGCTTTGTGACAACCCTCTGCTGATTGCTAGCAAGTGACAGCCTTGTCCTCAAGCACAGGTGGTACTCATGGGCGTGAGCAGTCAAGGGCTCTGGAGGCAGCCCAGTGCGCAGTGCTTCTCATCAAGGAGGCTGGTGTCGGATCCCACACCCACCGAGGGTGCTAATGTCCTGGGAAGGGTGGCACTGGGGTCTAGCTGGCCACCTGGAGTTTCTTTCAAGGTCTAGAACAGGAGCAAGTAAGAGTTGATGTCCACTGGTCACTTTCATATAAATACATTTGTCATTTAGAGGCAGGAACTCAGGATCATGTCAACTCTAAGGTACTGGAATTATCCAGACCCATGTTTGTATTTAATTGAATGACTTCTAGATTCACAGACCTTACAGATTTATCAAGTTCAGCATCCCCTGCATATCATGTGATGAAATCCCTGCAAAATAGCCTCAATCCTCTGACTCAGCACTTTCAGGAACAGGGGCCTCCGTGCTTCCCATGACAGTCAATGCAGTCTTCGGATTACTCCTCAACTAATGTTTCTGTCAAGCTCTATTTTTCAAAAATAGTTATTCCTTAAAACTAAAAAAGCCTTTTCCTCCTTATTTTCTCCCTATTGCCTTTTCTTGACCAATGCCTTCTTTGGCAATAGAAACAGCTACAGAACATGTGGTTGTCGAGGGGCCTCAGTCCATACCATTCACACCACGTGATTCATATGAAGTTGGCCCCCTGTGTGCACTATGAACAGGCCTCTTTCTTTGCATGAAGAATGTCTGTACTGAGTGAAGGACTGTGGAAAGAAAAGATAGGTAGAAGCCTTCTAGACTGCTACGCAGTCTAAGAAAAATTTGGCAAAGCTGTTGCGGAGTCCTAGAGCTACAATTAGCCATTGGAGGGCTCACCTTAGTAGCCCTGCTGCACTTAGTCAGTGGCTGGAAGTGGCTTTGGGAAGGTTTACCTGGGTTCAAACATGATAATATATTTCAAAGGCAGCCAGAGTCCTTGGTCAGTTGTTCTCCTTGTAGTTGGAGATCTGTGAGATGAATGCTCATGGCCACCATGTCACAGTCTCCCCTTCGGTGTCTGGGACAGTCAACAGCCTTGCAATAGGGAGAATAAAATGTTGGCCTTGTTCTTTCTGTAAAAGGGTGTTGTTGGCCACAGATATGCTCATATTTAGATCTAGAGTTCAGCTTTACCTGTACCTTACAGTGAGATGTTGCCTTTACTGAACTGTCCTCACCAGGAGAGAAAACTGCTACTTGCAGTGACTTTTTTTTTTTTTTTTTTCTGGTGGCCACAGTTATGTGCTTATTAGCTGAAACTAGTGAGGAATATAGAAAAATCACCACATACATGGTACATTTTGGTTTAAAGGGGTTTTCCATCCATTATCTCATTTGATTCTCAGCAAGACCTTGTGAAGTTGGTAGTTCAGGGGACCCCCAGTTTACACTTGGAGAGACCAAGACTTAGAAAAGTCAAAAGAGGCCGGGCACAGTGGCTCATGCCTATAATCCTAGCTCTTTGGGAGGCTGAGGTGGGTGGATTATGAGGTCAGGAGTCTGAGACTAGCTAAGATGGTGAAACCCTGTCTCTACTAAAAAACACAAAAATTAGCCGGGTGCCGTGGCGAGCGCCTGTAATCCCAGCTATTTGGGAGGCTGAGGCAGGAGAATCACTTGAACCCAGGAGGTGGAGGTTGCCGTGAGCCGAGATCACACCACTGCACAGCTTGGTGACAGAGCAAGACTCCGTCTCAAAGAAAAAAAAAAAGTCAAAAGGACCAATCAAAGTCACTCAAAGTCACATGGTCTCTAAGTGGAAGAACTGGGACTCAAATCCAAGTGTCTCATTCCAGATCCTGGAATATTTCCGTGATAACCTGCCTTGGTGGAAGAGGACTTGGGAACAAGTAGAAAGGACTAGACTCCTCTTCCCGTCTTTCTGTATCTGGTGGGATTGTGAACAAGGAATATAGTTGTATATGGCCTTAATGACTTTTATATGGCCACTTAGTTTTAGATGGCCTTAATGACTCCAATGGGCTGTGCACTCATGGCAGCCTCAGTTGGCCAAAGAGGACACCTATTCTTCCATCTTCTCAGCAGCTGCACAGAGACAATTGACATCTAGCAGCCTAGGGAACTGAGCATGGGAATCTCTTTGTATAGTCAGACGCATGTAGTGCTCTTCCCTGACTCCCAACCGAGGCTATTTAGGACTATTCACTCGTTACCTTACTGCAGCAGTCTTGCATCAGAAATCCTAGTTTGCTGCATAAGATAGCAAGGACTGTGTCTCCTCCACTTTCTCCTTGTGGGTTTCCACACACCTGCCATTAATGAACTGTATTTCCAAAGCTCAGGTTCTTTGTGTGTGGGCTCAGCTTTTCTGATTGCAGTGGGTAGAGTGTGGCAGGGCAGGAGGGGAAAGAGTTTGAAGAGATGGAGAGTCTGAGAGTTTGGAGTCAAGCTCCAAAGATTAATCCCAATGTGAGAGGCCTGTGGTCTTCAACTCAGAAAAGAGAAAGCCTCTTTGAATCCCTTCTTGTGGGTTAGAAATCCTGCTCTGTACCACATACACCATGGAATACTGTGCAGCCATAGAAAGGAACAAGATCATGTCCTTTGCAGGGACATGGATAGAGCTGGAAGCTGTTATCAGCAAACTAACACAGGAACAGAGAACCAAACATGGCATGTTCTCACTTGTAAGTGGGGGCTGAACGATGAGAACACATGGACACATCATGGGGAACAACACCCACTGGGGACTGTCGGGGTTAGGGTGAGGAGAGAGCATCAGGAAGAATAGCTCATGGATGCTGGGCTTATACCTAGATGATGGGTTGATCTGTGCAGCAAACCACCATGACACATGTTTACCTATGTAACAAACCTGCACATCCTGCCCATGTACTCTGGAATGTAAAATAAAAGTTGAAAAAATAATAATGAAAATAGAAATCCTGCTCTACTCATTGGGTACCATGGGACAAAAGCCCAGCTTCCATCACATCTGGCCAAGGACCTCCAACATCAGAAAACTAACAAAGACAGAACTTTGCTAGAGAGTAGAATCAAGGTCTCCTGGTTTCTGCTCTGATAATATTAATCATCATGATCATAGTAGTAACTAACATTTTTCTCATAGGACAGCTTATGAAACATCATTCGTGTAAATTGCTGTATTTCATTTACTTTCCTACCTCTAGGTTCTCTGCTCTCCAGCACCACAAGGGACCCTGTAAAGATAACAGTTTGTAAGCTCAGCAATGTATGATTAATTTTACCTGATTACTATGTATGGCATATGCAAAGCATAGGTCTGGTCCCCGAAGGATGAACTCACAAAAATGCATTTAGTACATGGTGGAACCTGAATTTCAGCTATGCATTCTGATTCATAGAGTCAGCCTCCACTTAAAGTTCATGAAGAGGAAAAAATAAATTTATTTAAGGCAAAGTTAGTCCATTTTTAGAACACGGAGGCGAGAATGGTTTTCTATCTGATGTAATTGGATATACTAGCTATTTTTTATTTTTGTTTTTTATAGAGATGGTCTCACTATATTGCCCAGGCTGGTCTTGAACTCCTTGGCTCAAGCAACCATCCTGCCTTGGCCTCCCAAAGTGCTGGGATTACAGGCATGAGCCACCACATCTGGCCAAATATACTCGCTATTCACGCACCAAGGGACAGCTGAGGTCTATGTGAATAGTTAATCAGACTAAGGCATCCTCTACTATGTTTTTCCTGGGGGGAGAGAAGTTAAGCGATGCTAATTGGAATATGTAAATTTGGCCTATATAATATTATTCTGGCCAGGTGTGGTGGCTCATGCCTGTAGTTCCAGCACTTTGGGAGGCTGAGGCAGGAGGATCCCTTCAACCTAGGAGTTTGAGACCAGCCCGGGCAAGATGGGGAGCCATCATCTCTACAAAATAAATTTTTTTGAATTAGGCTAGGCATGGTGGCATGCACCCGTAGTCCCAGCTACCCAGGAGGCTGAGACAGGAGGATTGCTTGAGCCCAGGAGTTGAGGTGTCAGTGAGCTATGAATGCGCCACTGCACTCCAGCCTGAGCAACAAAGTGAGACGCTGTCTCTAAAAAATTAAAAAAGTATGTATGTATATACTTTGTTTATTATCATGTATGTACTATTAGAAGCCAATTTTTTCTTTTAAAAGAAGCCCCACAGCTGAGCATTCAGCTTTGCCAGGCCTCTCATGAAAACTATTATCAAATGAAAGAAAAAGCACTTTTCTTGATGTGATTGAACTTATCTAGAAGTTAAAAATCTGTGCAAGACAAACTGGAAATGCCTGTCTCTCTCTCTCTCTCTCTCTGTGTGTGTGTGTGTGTGTGTGTGTGAGAGAGAGAGAGAGGGGGGGGATGGGGAGGGTGGGAGACAGAGAGAGAGAGAGAGAGAGAGAGATGGGTAGCACATCCAAACAAATACAATTTAATGGAAGGGATGATTTATATCCATGCCTGGCTTCAAAACATTGATTACAATAACCATAGGGTTTCTGGTTTATAAAAATATTTGGAATGGGGGAAAGAAGAGGATTTTTTTTGTCACTGCTTCAGACCTCTTACCTTCAGGAGCTATAGGCTGTGGGCTGATGGAGTGACAAAGAGAAGGACAGGCTGGTTTGGCTCATTGGCTCTTAGGGCACTTTATAGACTTTAAGGTATCAGTTGGTATCACAGAAACAAACAACATAACGGCTGTAGTTCAACGGAGTGAATTTGATCAAAGTGTCCATAAATCAAAATCCTGTCATTGAAACCAAATGAAGCAACACAAGGATATGTAAAAAGTACAAAAGGGCAACCCTTATGAAGGTTTCAGCTGCCATTTTTGCAGAAATTGACAAGCAGATCCTAAAATTCACATAGAAATACAAAGAACCCAGAATAGCCAAAAAAAATTATTGAAGAACTCAGCCTTCTCAACTTCAAAATTTACCACAAGACTGGGCGCAGTGGCTCACGTTTGTAGTCCCGACACTTTGGGAGGCCGAGGTGGGAGGATGGCTTGAGCCCAGAAGTTTCAGACCAGCCTGGGCAACATAGCAAGACTTCATCTCTACTGAAAAAATAAAAAATAAATATAAAAAAACTCACCACAGAGCTGTAGTAATCAAAATAGGGGTGGTATTAGCACAGGGATAAACATATAAGTCAATGGTGTAGAATTGAGACTTCAGAAATAAACCTTCACATTTATGGTCAATTGATTTTTGACAAAGATACTAAGATACTTAAGTGTGGAAAAAAATATTCTTTTCAACAAACTATGCTGGGACAACTGAATATCCATATGCAAAAGAGTGAAGCTGGACCCCTGCCTCACAGCATATGCAAAAATTAACTTGAAGGAATCAAAGACCTAAATGTCAAAGCTAGAATTACAAAATCTTACAGGAAAACATAGGAGTAAATCTTCATAATCTTGGGTTAGGAAATATTTTATTAAATATGAAATTAAAAGCAAATATGGGGGCCAGGCGTGGTGACACATGCCTGTGTTCCCAGCACTTTGGGAGGCCAAGGTGTGTGGATCACCTGAGGTCAGGAGTTTGAGACCAGCCTGGCCAACATGGTGAAACCTGTCTCTACTAAATACAAAAATTAGCCAGGCGTGGTGGCAGGTGCCTGTAATCCCAGCTACTTGGGAGGCTGAGGCAGGAGAATTGCTTGAACCTGGGAGGCAAAGGTTGCAGTGAGCTGAGATGGCGTCACTGCACTTCAGCCTAGGCAACAAGAGCAAAACTCCGTCTTAAAAAAAAGCAAATGTGACAAAAGAAAAAACTAGATATATTGGACCTTGTCAACATTAAAAATTTTTGTGTTTCGGAGGATGTCATCAAGAGAGTGAAAAGAGAACCCATGGGAAGGAAGAAAATATTTACAACCTGATAAGGGGCTGGTATTCAGAACACTTACAACCCAATAGTAAAAAGACAACCCAATTAAAATAGGCAAAGGATCTAAATAGGCATTTCTCCAAATAAGATACAACAATGGGCTGGGCGCGGTGGCTCACACCTGTAATCTCAGCACTTTGGGAGGCAAGGTGGGCGGATCACTTGAGGTCAAGAGTTCAAGACCAGCCTTGACAGTGAAACCCTGTCTCCACTAAAAATACAATAATTAGCTGGGTGAGGTGGCACGTGCCTGTAATCCCAGCTACTGGGAGGCTTGAATCACTTGAACCTGAGAAGCAGAGGCTGCAGTGAGCCAAGATTGCGCCACTACACTCCAGCCTGGGTAATGGGAGTGAAACCCTGCCTCAAACAAACAAACAAACAAACAAAGAGATACACAAATGGCCAAAAAGCACATGAAAAGATGCTCAACCCACTAGTCATTAGGGAAATGCAAATAAAAACTACAACGAGATACCACTTCACAAGCACTAGTATGGCTAAAATAAAACACAGATGATAACAAGTGTTGATGAGGATGTGGCAGAAATTGGAGGCCTCATACATTGCTGGTGGCGATGGAAAATCATGCAGCTACTTTACAAAAACAGTTTGGGGGTTCCTCAAAATGTTAAATACAGTTACCATGTGATCCAGCAAATAAGAGCTATGAAAACACACATCCACAGAAAAACTTGAACATACAGCCAAATATGTTGAATGTAAATAGCCAAAATTTAGAAACAGTCCAAATGCCCATTAGCTGATGAATGAAGACAAAATGTTGTCTATCCATACAATGGAATATTACATAGCCATAAAAATAATTAAAACACTGATGTATGCTATGACATGGATGAACCTTGAAAGCAGTATCCCAAATGAAAGAAACAGACACAGAAGGTCCTATACTGTATGATTTCAGTGACATGAAATATCCGGAATAGGTATATCTGTAGAGACAGAAAGTGCAACGTCTTGTTTGGGGCAGGGTGGTTGGGGGAAAATGGGGAGTGCCTGCTATGGGTATGATGTTTCTTTTTAGAATGGTGAAAGTGATCTAAAACTGCTTGTGGTGATGGTTGCACAACTCTGTGAATATACTAAAACCACTGAATTATGCAATTTAAACTACTTAATTTTATGGTATCTGAATTATATCGCAATAAAGCTGCAAAAGAAACAGGTAAAGCCTTGAATTACTCTCCCTATGTCAGCTCTCCTTTCAGAAGACAGCACTATCAACAGCATCAAGCCCATTTAAGTAAGTGTATACAACTCATAAGCTGTGATTACAAAGCCACCTATGACTCCTTTGGTCTGGAGAGACATGTTTATTCACAGGGCCACAGGCAGGGCCGCCCTTAGGGGAAGCTACAGCTGCTCTGGGTAGAGAAACGATCAGGAGCATAATAAGGAGCAGGTGTCAATTCGAAGAAGCGTCTTCTAACCAGTCAGGCTTAAAGTTGAGATTTCAGGAATTTGGTCTTGAGATGGTCCTAATTCTTACATGCAGGCAGTTAGACTTCCCTGACATAGCTTTGCGTTAGGGCAGCCCAGATGAATTCAGTGAAACTGAAAGACCCAGTGCTTTTTTATTTTTTATTTTTTTTATTTTTTGGCAGATGACCTTGGGAAAGGGAAATGGGTAAATGCTGTCCAAACTATCCTACACGTGGGGCTTCCATTCGTCTCAAGGTGCACCTGCCCCAAATGCTATCCTCTGATTGACCAAAACTGGCTAAAAGGATGAGAGGTAGCTCACTAGATGGAAAACGGGGAAAAAGCCATTTCAAGCAGAATGAACCACCTGTTCAAAAACAGTGACAGGAGTAGACGCAGTGGACCGGCCTCCTCGAACCTCGCTCCCAGTGCTACAGGTCTGTCATTTCGTCAGCCTCATCCCTCCCAGGACTCGGTTTTCTATTGATTCTACCACAAGTGAGTTCTTTATCCAGAGCTCTCAGTAGAGCTGGTATCTTCTTTGTTTTTCTACCTCCATGTCTAACCCTGTGCTTTATCCAGGGGAGGTGCTTAGTAGCTCCTTAGTTTATTTGTTTATCAGCGATTAATTATGATATAGCGTATAATGGTGTTTAGTCTTCTTGAGAAGACTAAGGACAGTTTAAACATAAAAAAACACTGAGGAACAGAGGTCTGTGATAACGTGATTTGATGATTGCACATCAGCCAAAAAGGATTAAGAATTTCTTGCTTTCTTTAAATTGACTTATCAACTTGAAAGTCTTTTTTAACCAATGAGTTTTTGCTGTGTTTGCTCCAGTTACCCCAGAGACTGTCAGGTTAGGGGAGGAATAAGAGTGAGACACCATATCTCACCCATCTTTGTAGAGAAGCTATGAGACAGGGTACATTATGGATGTGTCTACTGATTGGTTGGAAGATGTCACAGGCACAGATAAGGAAGGCCAGCAGTTCGGGACAGATCAAGCTGACTTAAAGGAGGCTCCTGATTCAGCCTATCTTGGTAGAATAAATACAGGCGTCATCCCTGGATGCTGTTGCGTACTGACTCGCCTGGTTTGGCTGCTGTTCTCAGCAATATCAAGTCCAGGGAGAGTGACTCTGGGATCATGCATCCACCTAGGGGCATAGAGAGTGGCCTGGTTTCAGAGGCTTCTTTGGAATCTAAGAACAGTTCAGCCACAAGTCGATGGAACCCTTAGTTCTTTTTTTTTTTTTAATTTTCTTATTCTTTTAATTTTTATTTTAGGTTCAGGGATACATGTGCAGGTTTGTTTTATCAGTAAATTTGTGCTGTGGGCGTTTGTTGTAAAGATTATTTCGTCACCCAGGTACTAAACGTAGTACCTGGTTATAGTTATATTTTCGGACCCTCTCCCTCCTCCCACCCTCCACTCTGGAATAGGCCCCAGTGTCTGTCGTTCCCCTCTTTGTGCCCATGTGGAATCCTCAGTTCTTATTTCCATTATTGCAAATAGAAGCCTAACTCAATTCCCCACTCCCTGTCTCTAAGGAGTGATTTGGCAGATGGTTAGAATGAAGCCTGAGCACCAGGACACTCTAGATGGCCCAGAGGAGTATGTTGGGAGCTGGCTGGTTGGCCTCATTCATCTGCTGGCCAACTCAGCCTAGCAATGAGCACATTCAATTGTGAATGCAAATGGAAGGAAGTGCTTCAGACCCTAAAACAAAGAAAATGATAAATAGCCTCATTTTATCTATCCAATTTCTTTTTACTTTCTTATCTAATTTTAAGTTATTTCATGATTTATTTAATAAATCACTGTTTTGGAAATGACAGAAAATGGAATTTGGCAAAGGGAGATTGCCTCTCATCTGCAATCAACTTTGGAACTTAGTAGCTGCTGTCCAGGGCTCCTTGTATGTGAGCATTTTGAGGTGGCACCCATGTCTCACCATCTTTCTTTCTTTTTCTTTTCTTTTTTTTTTTTTTTGAGGCAGTGTCTTGCTCTGTTGCCAGGCTGGAGTGGAGTGGCGTGATCTCAGCTCACTGCAACCTCCGCCTCCTGGGTTCAAGCGACTCTCCTGCCTCAGCCTCCTGAATAGCTGGGATTACAGGCACACGCCACCATGCCCGGCTAATTTTTGTATTTTTAATAGAGACAGGGTTTCACCACGTTGGCCAGGATGGTCTCGATCTCGACCTCAGGTGATCCACCTGCCTCGGCCTCCAAGAATGCTGGGATTACAGGCGTAAGCCACTGCGCCCAGCCGTCTCACCATCTTTCTAGTCTCCCTCCCCTTCTAGTCTTCCCCAGGAACCCAGTGCAATGCTCTATGCCATGTTATAAGTTGGAAATCTACGAGCATGGGGATCCCTGTGTCATCAATGGCTAGCTGGCTGACCTTGGGTGGTTCACCCACCAATCTAAAGCTGTTCTGATTATTACAGTACAGGACACTATATTACAGAATATGGTAGACTTTTATTTCTATCAAATGTTATCAGGGTTGGAACTAAGATGAGACAAATAACCCTGTGCATGTGTGACTCTGAGAGTGAATTCCTCATTAAATTTTGCACTCCAGGTCCCCCACTTGCCTCACCCCAATCGTGACCCTGGCTATTACACAAACATAGTTAATGAGCGCACTTTCCTCAAAGAGAACTTGGAGGATATGTCCTTATATCAGCAGTTCAAGCAAAGCAGGCAGGAACAAAGTCCACCAGAGGGATTCGGGTCCTGTTGTGGTTCAGAGAAAGGAGACGTCATTTCCTGCTAAGGGCATCCTGGAAAGCTTCATGGAGTAAGTGACATCTGATTGGCAGCCCTGAAGGATGGCTAGGATGAGGCAGCTGAATGATATAAATAGCAGCACAACCTTGGGAATAAGCATGATCAAGATTTAACTTTGCCATTAACTAGATATATGACCTTAAACAAGTCAGTTGGCAAATAAGAGATCTAATTTCCTGATTTATAAGGTGCTCTAGTGATTGCTCCTACAAATAGTGGCACAGGAGCATCAGAAAAACCTAGTGCTTCTGAAAATGATGCAGAGATGGTGAGTACATCCCTTAATGTTTCCTGTGGACCAGTGGCCACCTGAGGAAGATGCTAATTGGGTTGATAGAAATTGGTTAAAGTGTTGAGCTGCGATTGGCATGGGATGTGTTTGGGCACTAATTTTAATTTTAGAAACAGAAAATGTTCATAGCATTTTCTCTCTTCTTTTTCCTCTTTTTTTTTTCTTTTTTTTAGACAGGGTCTCACTGCGTCTCCACGCTGGAGTGCAATGACATGATCACAGCTCACAGTAACCTTGAACTCCTGGGCGCAAGCGATCCTCCCATCTCAGCTTCTCAAAGCACTAGGATAACTAGGTGTGAGTCAGTGCACCTGAGCTAATAATAATATTTTCTTATTATAAAGGTTTTTGGAGCCGGACATCATGGCCCATACCTTTAGTTCCAGCTACTCAGGAGGCTGAAGCAGGAGAATTCTTTGAGCCCAGGAGTTCAAGACCAGCCTGGGCAACATAGCGAGAACTCATCTGAGAACAAATTTTTTTTTTTTTTTTTTTTTACTTCTTCATAACCTTGCAACTGATGTGCAACTTCTTGGATAATGATGAAGTCCTATTTGTAATATATAGCTTTAAAAAGATGGAATTGTATTATTAATATGGCTCTAAAATAACATTTCCCCTGTGCTTCATAATATAGCCTGGGCAGCTTTCCGAATCAGCATACCTAGATCTACCTAACTTTCTTTTTAAGGCTGCATAGTTTTCCATTGTATGCTGGTAACAATATTTTCTATCCAGTCCTTTGTTGATGGTCATTTTAGTTGTTTTCCAGGCAAATAATTCTGCAGTGAGCATACATGTACATACACCATTAAATATATAGGCCAATATATTTGTAGGGTAAATTCTTGGATGTGGCATTGAGATGGCATCTATATCATCTTGAAAGATGAGTTTGTTTTACTAATTACTAGTGAATTTACACTGAATGCCTGAATATGAAATATGAACTGGAAGAAGCTGAGACTGGGAGCAGAGAGGGAGGTTAGGGACTGCCCAGGAGGAAGGTACTGATAGGACATTCCTATAGAGTTCCAACTCTATAGGAATCATTTTTTGTGACTTAAGGCCTCAAGTCCTGTTAGTGACAGAACAGAAATAATGTATTTGAATTGGAGAAAAGGGATGGATTTGGCTAACATGGAGTTAGAAAAATATCTTTCTTCAGAGGAGCATTGTAGAAATAATCTTCTATAGTTGAAACAGTTTCATTTAATTTAGTTAAGATAAACAGTTTCTTAGACAACGATTTCATGTTTCATGTTTTTCCCTGTTCCTGATTTCTCACTCTCAGCTGATGACCTTGTTTCCTATTTCACTGGGAAACTAGAAGCAACTATAAGAGAAATTCCAGAAGTTCCCATCACTACAGTTATCTATTACTTGTGAAGATGATTCTGTGACTTTTCTCTTCAACTCTGTTATTATGGGGACTTATATTAATAGACTTCTTTTTTTTTTTTTTTTGAGATGGAGTCTTTATCTATCGCCCAGGCTGGAGTGCAGTGGCACGATCTTGGCTCACTGCAACCTCTGCCTCCGGGGTTCAAGCCATTCTTTTGCCTCAGCCTCCCGAGTAGCTCGGATTAGAGGCACCTGTCACCACGCATGGCTAATTTTTGTATTTTTAGTAGAGACAGGATTTCACCATATTGGCCAGGCTGGTCTTGAACTCCTGACCTCGAGTGATCCACCTGCCTCGGCCTCCCAAAGTGCTGGGATTATAGGCATGAGCCACCGTGCCTGGCCAATAGACTGCTTAATATGAACCTTCCTTGCATTCCTGGAATGAATCACACTTAGTCATGATGTATTTTTGTTGTTGGCGTTAAACTCTAATAATTAAAAAAAAAATAAATTTTAGGCCAGGCACGGTGACTCATGCCTGTAGTCCCAGCACTTTGGAAGGCTGAGGCGGGAGGTTGGCTTGAGCTCAGGAGTGTGAGACCAGCCTGGGCAACATGACAAAACCACATCTCTATAAAGTATACAAAAATTAGCTGGGCATGGTGGCTTGTGCCTATAGTCCCAGCTACAGGAGGCAGAGGTTGGAGGATTGCTTGAGCCTGGGAGGTCGAGGCTGCAGTGAGCCGTGATTGCACCACTGCACTCCAGCTTGGGTGACAGAGTGAGACCCTGTCTCAAAACAAAACAAAAAACAAAATGAAAGCAAAAACAAATTTTTATTGTATATGTTTAGGGTATACAACATGATGTTATAGGATACATTCAGATAGTAAAAAGGTTTCTGTGGGAAAGCAAATTAACATACCTGTTATCTCAAATTGCTACCCACTTTTCTGAGGCAAAAGCAGCTAAAATATATGCATTTAGCGTGAACCTATATTTAGGCCAATGTTATTATCTATAGTCCTCATGTACCTAGAGCTCTAAACTTATTCATTTTTACATCTTATTGTTAAGTGAGATTAGACTTTTTCTGTGAAATATTTGTAGGTTTTGGTATTAAAATATTTTTACATGTGTATCCTTTACTCCCTAGAATACTACCATTGCAAATAATCTGATCTTTAGAACTTTAGTTAGAACTTTCCTGTGAAACCATTTGCACCTGGTGATTGTTTAGGGGTCACTGGAGACTCACTTTGATGACTTTATTTCCTCAGTGACAGTGTCTTATTTGGACTTTATATCTCTATTGTGATCGGTTTTGGTAAATTATATTTTCCAAGGAAGTTATTCACTTTATCTTTGAAAAATTATTTATATAGGTTTGTACATACTAATCTCTCATGATTTAAAAATTTCCTGTCACGAATATTTCTTCTTTGAAATTTCTTATTTTGTATACTTACATTTTCCCCTACTTCTTAATTGATAAATTAAAAATATATTAATTTTTATTTAATAATTAATTTCTGCTTTTATTCTTTTGAATGTTTTCCTTATTTTTTTCTGGTTTATTTCATTTTCCTTTCTCTAATTAGTTGAGTTGGGTATTAAATAACTTATTTTCATTTTTATCCTTATTGATATAGTTATTTAAGGATATATAGATTTTTTTTTCTTTAAAAGCACTACTTTAGTTGTATTTCTAGATACTAGTGACTAGTATCTAGTACTGTCATTATTGGAGTTTTCTAGAAATTTTGCAATTTCAGTTTGCCTTTCCCTCGACCCGAGTTGTTTAATAAAGAGTTTTAAAACATTTCCAGGTAAAAGGCATTATTTCAAACAGTTTGTCAGTAATTTATAGTTTCATTGTATTGTGGTTATAAGCTTTTGACATTTCTATTTTTGCAATTAATTTAGATTTTCTTTGTAGCTTAAAATATGCTCTCTTGTCATAACTGATCTATATGTACCTGAGAAGGAGATTATCAGGATATAGGCTTGAATATATAGTTGTTAGATATATTTTTTGATTGATTTAGATTTTCTATATCCTTGCTAAGTATTTCTCCCTTAATTTGTCTAAGTTTGAGGGAGGTATTTTAAATTTTCTTATTATTAGTGTGAGTTTGTCTATTTTTCCTTTTGCCCTCTATAATTTCTGCTTTGTGAAAGTTGTTGCTGTATTATTTTGTGCATACAGATTAACAACAATAATGTCATTATACATTATAGCTTTTAGCATTATAAAGTATCCTTCTTTATCTTGTCTAGTGCTTTTAGTTCTAAATGATAGCATATTTGACCATGACACCTGTTTTCATTTTATCTTTGCCGTTTAAAATTAATTTTTTTTACTTTTTAATTTGGTCTTTCTGATTACTTAGTTTTGTATGTGTTTCTTGAAAAAACATAGAGTTGTATTTATTTTGTTAACAGTTTTTTTGAGTGGGTGCATTTAACCTATATACATTTATTGATATTAGTGGTAGGTTTTATGTCAATAGTCATATTTTTTGCATTGCATTTACTATAAACACATGAAGTCCTTTACTCTTTGGCTTCCTGGTGTGAAAACCTAAGATAAACCAGCTTAAACAAAAATGTAGGACTTTTTGGAAGCTCATTAGGATGGCTCATGGAAGATAAGGTGGAACTAGAAACCAGGGCAGCAGATGGAAGAAACATTAATAGCTGGATTGACAGAAACTTGGGGTGAAGCAGAGAAGAGATGGTGGGGGGAGGATGCAGAGACAGTGGTTGGGACTGAGACGGTGGATGGGTGGGCACCTGTGGAAAACCACCAGGGGAGCTTTCAGACTATTGAAGAAATGCCCAGTGCATTTTAAGAAGATTGTCTTATGTGTGATTTTAAAAAAATATTTAAAGATTTGACACAGAAAATGAATATTCAATGATGTTATCACACTTTTTTGAATAGATTTTTTTATTGTGGCAAAATATACATTACATAAAATTTATCATAACTTTTTTTTTTTTGAGACAGGGTCTCACTCTGTGTCGCCCAGTCTGAGTGCAGTGACACAATGATGGTTCACTGCAGCCTTGACCTCCTGGGCTCAAGTGATTCTCCTACCTAGCCAAGTAGCAGGGACTATAGGCACGTGCCACCTGCCTGACTAATTTATTTTTAATTTTTGTGGAGATGGGGGTCTTGCTCTGTTGCCCAGGCTGGTCTTGAACTCCTGAACTCAAGCAATCCTCCCTCCTCAGCCCCCCAAATTGCTGGGATTACAGGCATGAGACACCACACCTGGCATCATCTTAACCATTTTTAAATGTACAGACTTTTAGTACATTCACGCTATTGTGTGACCATCACCACCATATAGCTCTAGAACTCTTTTTATCAACCCAAACCTGAACACTAAACACTAACTCCCTATTCCTGGCCTCCCTCTAGCCCCTTGTAATCACTATTTGACGTTCTGTCTCTATGAATTTCACTGTCCTAGGTGCCAAGATATAAGTGGAATCCTACAATATTTGTCCTTTTGTGACTGGCTTATTTCCCTTAGCATAATGTCCTCAAGATTCCCTCATGTTGTAGCATATGCCAGAATTTCATTCCTTTTTAAAGCTGAATAATATTCCATTGTATGTATATACAACATTTTGTTTATCCATTCTTCCATTCAACTGTCGATGGACGTTTGGGTTGCCTTCTCCTTTTGGCTATTGTCAGTAATGCTACTACAAACATGGGTGTACAAAATCTGTTCACATTCCTGCTTTCAGTACTTTGGGGTCTATACCCAGAAGTGAAATTTCTGGATCACATGGTGATTCTATGTTTTCTTTTTTTCTTTTTCTTTTTTTTGAGACGGAGTCTCACTCTATTGCCCAGCCTGGAGTGCAGTGGCTCGATCTCAGCTCACTGCAACCTCCACCTCCGGGGTTCAAGCGATTTTCTTGCCTCAGCCTCCCGAGTAGCTGAGATTACAGGCATCCGCCACCATGCCTGGCTAATTTTTGCACTTTTAGTAAAGATGGGGTTTCACCACATTGGCCAGGTTGGTTACGAACTCCTGACCTCAAATGATCCACTGGCCTCGGCCTCCCAAAGTGCTGGGATTACAGGCGTGAGCCACTGCGCCTGGCCTCTATGTTTAATATTTTAAGGAACCACCATTCTTATGCACAATTTTAAGTTGTTGGGTCTATTGGACTTTCCAAGTTTCCAAACTTTCAAAGTCTGCTAAACACACTAATGCCTGTGTTACCCATGACACCTCTCTCTCTCTCTCAAGCTCTACATCCAGTCCTTCATTGTTGATTTTACCTTAGAAATAGCTCCCTCTGGCCAGGCGCAGTGGCTCACGTCTGTAATCCCAGCACTTCGGGAGGCCGAGGTGGGTGGATCACGTGAAGTCAGGAGTTCGAGACCAGCCTGGCCAACATGGTGAAACTCCATCTCTACCAAAAAATACAAGAAATTAGCTGGACATGGTGGTGGGTATCTGTAATCCCAGCTACTCAGGAGGCTGAGGCAGGAGAATTGCTTGATCCCAGGAGGGTGGAGGTTGCAGTGAGCCGAGATTGCACCACTGCATTCCAGCCTAGGTGACAAGAGCGAACCTCCGTCTCAAAAAAAGCAAACAAACAAAAAACAAACAAACAAACAAACAAAAAAACAAAGAAATAGCTCACTCCTCAATCTATGCGCTTTCTTTCCATCTCCACCATCACTATGATTGTCTGAATGGTCTTTATCTCTCTCTGGGCCACTTCACATCCACTATTGTTTCTCTACAATCTGCTGTTCACACTGCAGCCATGGTATACAATGTATGGCATATGATTCCTCTGTAGTCTAAGAACAGGCAAAACTATTTTATGGTGAGAAAAATAAAAACAGTGGTAACTGTGGGTGGGGGTGTTGGAAGTTGACTGGAAAGGATTGACAGAATTTTCTGAGGAGATGAACTATTCTGTATCTTATTTGGGTATTGGTTATAGTGGTAATTACATTTCCAATACTCAAATACTCATTGATTTGTATGTGTACCTTTTTTTTTTTCTTTTTCTTTCTTTCTTTTTTCTTTTTCTTTTTTTTTTTTGAGACGGAGTCTGGCTCTGTTGCCCAGGCTGGAGTGCAGTGGCGCAATCTCGGCTCACTGCAAGCTCTGCCTCCCGGGTTCACGCCATTCTCCTGCCTCAGCTTCCTGAGTAGCTGGGACTACAGGCGCCCGCCACCACGCCCGGCTACTTTTTTGTATTTTTAATAGAGACAGGGTTTCACCGTGGTCTCTATCTCCTGACCTCGTGATCCGCCCGCCTCGGCCTCCCAAAGTGCTGGGATTACAGGCGTGAGCCACCACGCCCAGCCACCCTTTTTTTTCTTGAAAATTATAGCCATGCCTTTCATCACTCCTTAACCCACCCTAGACTCTCCCTCCCACCAACACCTGAAATTCCTTGCTGTCTTTGCTTTGCTCTCAGGTGAAAGACCACATGTTTGCCTTGACCTGCATGCCACAGCCCACCTACAGCTCCTCCCCTGTCTCTCATGGCACTTGCCCTCTTTCTGCATACTGCTCATGTGGCACTCTTTGGCTTCCTTGGCTCCCTCTTCCACGGGGCCTTAGGATATGCGATTCCCTCTGCCTGGTGTTCTTTTCTGCCTTCTCTTCGCTGAGTCAATTCCTATCTATCCCTTAGAATTCAAGGATATGTCATTGACCCAGGAAAGTCTTCTCTGACCCGCCAGGCTGTAAGGTGCTCTCCAGCCTTATGGACAGCTCTTTTGTTCTTATGACTCTATGATTCTGTATCAAGTTATATAATTATTTGACTCCTGTCCATCTTTTCTACTGTAAGCTGCATGACAGCATGTCTGAGTTCACTCATCAGTCTGTCCTCAGTGCCTAGCATAGTTGCTGAGTACATGGTAAATGCCCAACAAATGTTTGTTTGGAAGACTGAAAGACAAACAGAAAGAAGGAAGAGAAGAAAGAAAGAAAGAAAGAAAGAAAGAGAGGAAGGCAGAAGAAAGAATGATACATAAATAAATAAATAAAATTTGGAGAAGTCAGAGAAAAACATTGTGCTGCGTGTTTGAGGGAGAAACAAATGGAGTGGGATGTGAGTGAAACCCAGAAGACACAGGGCATTTGAGCAAAGGTGTTCCTACAAGAATCTAGGAATGAAGGAATTCACAGAAATCTTAGAGAGGGATTGGATTCCCTATAGAGCCCAAAAGAGGACTTTTGAGTCAATTCTATCTGAATTCAAAGGACGAGGTGACCCTTGCAGGACAATTATCTGGGTGGCCTTGAGCTGATTTAGTTTCTCCTCTGCACCTGTCTCATTTGTAGTTCTCAAATATAACTGTAGAATATGTTGGCAATGCAACATCCTGAGATAAGGGGAAATTGACTGGAACAGCCCAGGCTCTATTAAGTCTGAGCAGACTGGAGAACAGGAATGCTCTTCAACACCTTAGCCCAGTATGTCATGTTACCCAGAGGTATATAATCCGGGACAGGCTGCCATCTGGGGTTCATCAGCTGTGGTACAAGTGTGCCATGTGAAGATAAGACTCCATCTACCCCAGGCAGCTTTTCTAAGCTTGGGGGGACCAGGTCACAGTAAATGCTAGGCTTCTGTCATCCCTTGCTGTCTATCTGTAAGTAATGAACCTGCTTGTCACTTGTATATGAATGTGTTCTGTCTCACTGACTCAGACAAGTTGGGAACTAGCGTATGGTGAACCCACTTCACAACCATCCAATGAGGATACACATGCTGGTGAAGTTCTTAGTAGGGAGCAGCCTCAAAATAAATGTTAATGCCCTTTCTCCCTTCTTTCTCCATTGGGTGATGGCCTTAAGTTGCATTGTGGTACCCTTACTCTTTTGTTGGTCTTTGTTCATCTTTCTCTTGCCCATCAAAAACAGAAAGAAAAAGAGAACATGTTACCTGGCTGTTCTTTTTTTTTTTTTTTAAACTTTTAAGATCAGGGGTACGTGTGCAGGATGTGCAGGTTTGTTACATAGATAAACATGTGTCATGGGGATTTGTTGTACAGATTATTTCATCACCAGGTATGAAGCCTAGTACCCATTAATGATTTTTCCTGATTTTCTCCTTCTCCCAACCTCTGCCCTCTAGTAGTCCCCAGTGTGTATTGTTCCCCTCTATGTGTCCATGTGTTCTCATCATTTAGCTCCCACTTATAAGTGAGGACATGTGGTATTTGGTTTTCTCTTATTGCATTAGTTTGTTAAGGTTAATGACCTCCAGCTCCATCCATGTCCCTGCAAAGGATGTGATATTGTTCCTTTTTAAGGCTGCATAGTATTCCATGGTGTATATGTACCACATTTTCCTCATCCAGTCTATCATTGATGGACATTTGGGTTAATTCCATGTCTTTGCTATTGTGAATAGTGCTGCAGTGAACATATTCGTGCATATGTCTTTATAACAGAACAATTTATATTCCTTTAGGCATATACCCAGTAATGGGATTGCTGGGTCGAATGGTATTTCTGTCTGTAGGTCTTTGAGGAAGCACCACACTGTCTTCCACAATGGTTGAACTAATTTACACTCCCACCAACAGTATAAAAGCATACTGTTTTTTTCTTCACAACCTTGCCAGCATCTATTGTTTTTTGACTTTTTTAATAATAGCCATTTTGACTGGTGTGAGATGGTATCTCATTTTGGTTTTGATTTGCATTTCTCTAGTGATCAGTGATGTTGACCTTTGTTTCATATGATTGTTGGCTACATGTATATCTTCTTTTGAGAAGTGTCAGTTCATGTCCTTTGCTCACTTTTTTATGGGGTTCTTTTTTTTCTTATGAATTTGTTTGTTTGTTATAGATGCTGGATGTTACACCTTTGCCAGATGCATAGTTTGGATAAATTTTCTACCATTCCATAGGTCGTCTGTTTACTCTGTTGATAGTTTCTTTTGCTGTGCAGAAGCTCTTTAATTTAATTAGATCCCATTTGTCAAATGTTGCTTTTGTTGCAATTGCTTTTGGTGATTTCATCATGAAATCTTCGCTCATGCCTATGTCCTTAATGGTATTACCTAGGTTTTCTTCAAGGGTTTTTATAGTTTTCAGTTTTAAATTTAAGTTTTTAATCCATCTTGAGTTTGTTCTTGAATATGGTGCAAGGAAGGGGTCCATTTTCAGTTTTCTGCATATGACTAGCCAGTTCTCCCAGCACAATTTATTAAATAGGGATTTTTTCCCTATTGCTTGTTTTTGTCAGGTTTGTTAAAGATTAGATTGTTGTAGGTGTGTAGTCTTATTTCTGGGTTCTCTATTCTGTTCCATTGGTCTATGTATCTGTTATTCTACTATGCTGTTTTGATTATTGTACCCCTGTAGTGTAGTTTGAAATCAGGTAGCATGCTGCCTCCAGCTTTGTTCTTTTTGCTTAGGATTGTCTTGGCTATTTGGGCTTTTCTTTTGGTTTCATATGAATTTTTAAATCGTTTTTTTTTCTAGTTCTGTGAAGAATGTCAATGGTAGTTTAATGGGAATAGCATTGAATCTATAAATTGCTTTGGGCAATATGGCCATTTTCATGCTATTGATTCTTTCTATCCATGAGCATGGAATGTTTTTCCATTTGTTTGTGTCATCTCTGATTTCTTTGAGCAGTGGTTTGTGGCTCTCCTTGTAGAGGTCCTTCACTTCCCTTGTTAGCTGTATTCCTAGGTATTTATTCTTTTCGTGGCAATTGTGAATGGGAGTTCATTCACGATTTGCCTCTCAGCTTGCCTGTTGTTGGTGTATAGGAATGCTAGCAATTTTTGCACACGGATTTTGTATCCTGAGATTTTGCTGAAGTTGCTTATCAGCTTAAGAAACTTTTGGACTGAGACAATGGTATTTTCTAGATATAGGATCATGTTGCCTGCAAACAAAAATAGTTTGACTTCCTCTCTTCCTATTTGAATGCCCTTTATTTCTTTATCTTGCCTGATTGCCCTGGCCACAACTTCCAATCTATGTTGAATAGGAGTGGTGAGAGAGGGCATTCTTTTGTGCCAGTTTTCAAGGGGAATGCTTCCAGCTTTTGTGCATTCAGTACGATATTGGCTGTGGGTTTGTCATAAATAGCTCTTATTATTCTGAGCTATGTTCTTCAATATCTAGTTTATTCGGAATTTTTAACATGAAGAAATGGCAAATTTAGCAAAGCCTTTTCTACGTCTATTGAGATAATCTTTTTTTTCTTTTAGATGGAGCTTTGCTCTTGTTGCCCAGGCTGGAGTGCAGTGGCATGATCTCGGCTAACTGCAACCTCTACCTCCTGGGTTCAGGTGATTCTCCTGCCTCAGCCACCTGAGTAGTTGGGACTACCAGTGCCCACCACCATGCCCAGTTAATTTTTGTATTTTTAGTAGAGATGGGATTTCACCATGTTGGCCAGGCTGGTCTTGAACTCCTGATCTCTGGTGATCTGCCTGCCTCGGCTTCCCAAAGTGCTGGGATTACAGGTGTGAGTCACCATGCCTGGCCATCATCCATTATGCGTCTTTTTGTTTTTGGTCTTGTCTTCTGATTATGTGATGAATTACATGTATTAATTTGCGTATGTTGAACCAACCTTGCATCCTGGGGATGAGGCCCACTTGGTTGTGGTGGATAAGCTTTTTGATGTGCTGCTGAATTCAGTATTTTGTTGAGGATTTTTGCATCAATGTTCATCAAGGATATTGGCCTGAAGTTTTCTTTTTTTGTCATATCTCTGCCAGGTTTTGGTATCAGAATGATGGTGGTCTCATAGAATGAGTTAGGGAGGAGTCCCTTCTTTTCAATTTTTTGAAATAGTTTCAGTAGAAATGGTACTAGCTCCTCTTTGTACATCTGGTAGAATTCAGCTGTGAAATTCTCTGGTCCTGGGCTCTTTTCGGTTTGTAGGCTATTTATTACTGCCTCAATTTCAGAACTCCTTATTGGTCTGTTCAGGGATTCAGTTTCTTGCTGGTTCAGTCTTGGGAAGGTTTATGTGTCCGAGAATTTATCCATTTCTTCTAGATATTCTAGTTTGTGCGCATAGAGGTGTTTATAATATTCTTTGATGGTTACTTGTATTTTTGTGGGTCAGTGGTAATATCCTCCTTATCATTTCTGATTATGTTTACTTGAATCTTCTCTTTTTTCTTATTTATTAGTCTAGCTAGTGGTCTATTTTATTTCATTTTATTTTTTCAAAAAAGCAGCTCCTGGATTTGTTGATCTTTTGAAGGGTTTTTCATGTCTCTCTTTCCTTCAGTTCAGCTCTGAGTTTGGTTACTTCTTGTCTTCTGCTAGCTTTGGGGTTTGTTTGCTCTTGGTTCTCTAGTTCTTTAGTTGTGATGTTAGGTTGTTAACTTGAGATCTTTCTAGTTTTTTGATGTGAGTATTTAGTGCTATAAATTCCACCTCTTAACACTGCCTTAGCTGTGTCCCAGAGATTCTGGTATGTTTTATCTTTGTTCTCATTAGTTTCAAAGAACTTCTGGATTTCTGCTTTAATTTCATTATTTACCCAAAAGTCATTCAGGAGCAGGTTGTTCAATTTCCACGTAGTTGTATGGTTTTGAGTGAATTTCTTAGTCTTGAATTCTAATTTGATTGTGCTGTGGTCCAAGAGACTGTTACGATTTCAGTTCTTTTGTGTTTGCTGAAGCGTTTTTACTTCTGATTATGTGATCAATTTTAGAGTAAGTGCCAAGTGGTGATAAGAAGAATGTATATTCCATTGTTTTTGGGTGGAGAGTTCTGTAGATGTCTATCAGGTCCATTTGATACAGTGCTGAGTTCAGGTCCTGACTATCTTTGTTAATTTTCTGTCTTGATGATCTATCTAATATTGTCAGTGGGGTGTTAAAATCTCCTACTATTATTGTGTGGTAGTCTAAGTCTCTTTGACAGTCTCCAAGAACTTGCTTTATGAATCTGGGTGCTCCTGTATTGGGTGCATATATATTTAGGATAGTTAGTTCTTCTTGTTAAATTACATAATTACCATTATGTAATGCTCTTCTTTGTCTTTTTTGGTCTTTGTTGCTTGAAAGTCTGTTTTGTCAGAAATTAGGATTGCAAAAAAACTCCTGCTTTTTTTCTATTTTCCATTTGCTTGGTAAATTTTTTTCCATCCCTTTATTTTCAGCCTATGTGTGTCTTTGCATGTGAAATGGGTCTCTTGAAGACAGCATACCATTGGGTCTTGATTCTTTATCCAGCTTGCCACTCTGTGTCTTTTAATTGGAGCATTTAGCCCATTTACATTTAAGGTTAGTATTGTTATGTGTGGATTTGATCCTGTCATCATGATGCTAGCTGGTTATTTTGCAGACTTATTTTTGTGGTTGCTTCATGGTGTCACTGGTCTGTGTGCCTCAGTGTGTTTTTGTAGTGGCTAGTAATGATTTTTCCTTTCCACATTTAGTGCTTTCTTCAGGAGCTCTTTTAAGGCAGGTCTGGTGGTAACGAATTTCCTTGGCATTTGCTTCTCTGAAAAGGATCTTATTTCTCCTTCGCTTATGAAGTTCAGTTTGGCCAGATATGAAATTCTGGGTTGGAATTTGTGTTCTTTAAGAATGTTGAATATTGGTTCCATCTCTTTTGGCATGTTGGATTTCCACTGAGAGGTCCACTGTTAATCTGGTGGGCTTCCCTTTGTAGGTGACCTGGTCTTTCTCTCTGACTGCCCTTAACATTTTTTTCTTTCATTTCAACCTTGGAGAATCTGATGATTATGTGTCTTGGGGATGATCTTGTGGAGTATCTTATTGGGGTTCTCTGCATTTCCTGAATTTGAATGTTGGCCTGTCTAATTAGGTTGGGGAAGTTCTCCTGGATGATATCCTGAAATATGTTTTCCAAATTGGTTCCATTCTCCCAATCTCTTTCAGGTACCCTAGTTGGTCACAGATTCAGTCTCTTTATATAATCCCATATTTCTTGAAGGTTTTGTCCATTCCTTTTCATTCTCTTTTCTCCTCTATTCTTATCTGCTTGTCTTATTTCAGAAAGCCAGTCTTCAGGCTCTGAGATTCTTTCCTCTGCTTGGTCTATTCTGCTATTGATACTTGTGATTACATTGTGAAGTTTGTGTAGTATATTTTTCAAGCTCTGTCAGGTCAGTTATGTTCCTTTCTGTAATGGCTATTTTGGCTGTTAGCTCCTATATTGTTTTATCATGATTTTTACCTTCCTTGCATTGGGTTACAATGTGCTCCTTTAGCTCAGTGAAGTTTGTTTTTATCCATTTTCTGAAGCTTACTTTGTCATTTCGGCCATGTCATCCTCAGCCCAGTTTGGAACCCTTGCTGGAGAGGTGTTAGGGTAATTTGGAGGAAAGAGGGAACTCTGGCTTTTTGAGTTTTCAGCATTTTTATGCTGATTTCTTCTCATTTTTGTGGGCTTACCTACTTTCAATCTTTGAGGTTGCTGACCTTTTGGATGAGTTTTTTGCGTGTGTGTGTTTTTGTTGTCGTCTGTCTTTCTTGTAACAGGCTGGTCAGTTTTCTGTAGGGCTCCTCCAGTTTGCTGGGGGTCCACTCCATACTCTAGTCACCTCAGATATTCCAGTACCTGGAGGTATCACCAGTGAAGGCTGCAAAACAGCAAAGATGTCAGCCTGCCCCTTCCTCTGGGAGCTCCATCCCAGGGGGGTATGGACCTGTTGCTGGCCTTAATGCACCTGTAGGAGATGGCTGGAGATCCCAGTTGAGATGTCCCACCCAGTTAGTAGAATGAGATCAGGAACCCTCTTAAAGAAATGGTCTGACTATATTTTGGTAGAGCAGCTGTGCTGCATTGGGGAATCCCTTCAGCTCCCCATTGGTTTGGGCTCTCCAAGACTGAAACTCCCAAATAGCAAAGGTGGCGGGCCGCCCCATTCCCCAGGCACTGTGTCCCAGGGAGCAATTAGAACTCTTTTGGCTGTAGAACATGGCTGGGGGTAGCTGGAGGGCCTGGCTGGGAGGTCCCACCCAGTGCAGTGGAATGGATCAAGGTCCCGTTTAAAGCAGCAGCCTGGCCATGCCTCTGCAAAGCAGCTGTTGTGTGCTAGGGTATTGCCTCCACTTCAGTTGGTTTGGGCTCTCCAAAGCCCGCAATCTAGAATGGCTGAGTTGCCCAAACAGCAAAGGTGGTGGCCCGCCCTCCCTGCAGGCACACTATCCCATGGAGAAATCAGAACTCTTGACCAGTCCTTGGATATGGGCAGGGGTGGCTGGAAACCCTGGCTGGGAGGTCCTGCCCAGTGAGGAGAAATGGATCTGGGTCCTGTGTAAAGCAGCCTGGCTACGTTTTGGTAAAGCAGCTGTGCTGTGTTGCGGAATCCCTTTCTCCTCCGGTCCATTTGAACTCTCCAAAGCCCACAGGCTGGAAAGGCTGAGTTGTCCAAACAGCAAAGAGGGGGAGCTCCCTCCCATTTCAGGTAGGCACTATCCTGTTGCTGGTGGCTGGTTGGAATTCCATGCCAGTTGGTCTTTTTTTGTGAGGTGCCATGGAAGTGGGGCCTGCAGACTGACGCTGCTTGGCCCCCTGGATTCAGCCCCCTTCCTAGGGGTATGTACAGACTTTTTGCCATGCCCGAGTTGCAGTCACCTTTGCCGGGGATCCTGGGGCTGCAGTATATAAAGCTTCTGGGTTTCTGTGCATGCCTGAGCAGCTACTCTTCCAAGACTCCACACAGCTCTGTGTGTCAGACCCAAGGCCCTGGTGGAGTGGGTTCATGAGGGGACCTCCTGGTCCATGGTTGCAGAGATCTATGGGAGAAGTGTGGTTTCCTTGAGTTGCACATTCACTCACCACTTCCCTTGGCTGGGGGTGGGGGTTTCCCTGGCTCCGTGTCACTTCCGGGTGAGCCATTGCCCTGCCCTGCTTTCCTCCATTCCACATGGGTCAAGCTGTTTCCCTGATTAATCCCAATATGAGTACCTGGGTGTTTCAGTTGAAGGTGCTGTATTTACTTGTCCCTTTTGTTCCTTTCTGTGAGTGCCATGCACTGTAGCTGCTTCTAACCAGACATCTTGGCCCCCAGTCTGGCTGTTCTTCTTTTGCACAAAAACTTGACACATGCGTAGAATGTGTAATGACCACATGTACCACATAAATATGTACAAATGTTATATATCATAAAAAATCCATTAGAAAATACTTGCTACTATTTCTGCTCATCCAGGAAAAGAACCACATTAGTGGTCTTAAAAACTTGTGGGAAGCAGACAGGGATGTACATCACTATCAATCAACCAACCAACTATTGCTAAGCTATTAATTATTTTAAATCCTCTTCTTTAAAAAAAAAATCGATAACCAGCCAGGCACAACGGCTTATGTCTGTAATCCCAGCACTTTGGGAGGCTGAGGTGGGTGGATCACTTGAGTTGAGGAGTTAGACGAGTGTGGATGACGTGGCAAGAGCTTGTCTCTACAAAAAATGTTTTAAAAAACTATCTGGGTGTCGTGGCGCATGCCTGTGGTCCCCGCTATTTGGGAGGCTGAGGTGGGAGGATTGCTTGAGCCCAGGAGGTCAAGGCTGCAGTGAGACATGTTCATGCCACTGCCTTCCACCCTGGGCAACAGAGCAAGACCCTGTCACTTAAAAAAAGAAATTAATGACCACTTTATGTTGACGACTTATTTGCTTTATTTAGTTGTTTTACATCTGACTTTCTGTCAGATACTTCTTTTTTTAATTTATTTTTATTTATTTATTTATTTATTTTTAACTTTTTTTTTTTTTCTGAACAGTTTAACCACAGTCTAAAACAGGGTAGCTTTGAAACTGGTTTAGTGGTTTTCTTGTGCTGGTTACATAGGTTATTAGCTGACATTACTGGCACCCAGACTCGGGGGTCCATTTTAGAGTTCAAGGCAAATGTCTACAAGGCCATTTCTTGAGTTAGGCCCTTGACTCCCCATTTACCTTGAAAAGGTGGAAGGGCTTCCATGCAGACCTTGATTGTCTGGGCCAGTGGTGCTGGAACCAGAGGTGATGTTGCCCTCTATGGGACATTTGGCAATGTCTGGAGACATCTTTGGTTGCTGCAGCTTGGGGGAGGGGTACTACAGGCACCTGCTGCTAAAAATCCTACAATGCACAGGATAGCCTCTCACAACTAAGAACTATCTAGCCTGAGATGTTAAGAATGCCATGGTTGAAAACCCTGCTCTAGACCTGATGTGCGTGTGTGCTGTGAGGGGTCAAGGCCAGGAGTCCTGGCTCACTGTGTTCTTAGGGCTTCAACATGAGAAGGCAGGTAGTACCCACAAATACTGACTTTGCAATAAGACACATGATGATATTAAAGAAGGATTATGAGCCTCTCAGGTCAACATGAAAGAACTTTCTATACTTAGCTGAAAACAAAACACGAAAACTACGAAAACCACCACTGTGGGGCTTTAAGGCAGGTCCACACAGAAAAACAAAGCCAATGTAAAAGTCAACCCAATTCCATCACCCATCTCCCTATTCGACTAGGCTATCTTTTGTTTAAGGGAGTGTCTAGACAATTATGTATGCAGTTATTTTTCCACTGTGTGGGACATTTTGGTTGTAAAGTAATGATGTTTAATTACTCTTAAGGCACTATGCTAATTTCTAAGTGAGGTGTATTGAAAATTTGGCTGTTTACTCTTAGCAAACATGATTTGCAAGCATTCTCAGTGATGTTATTTCAGATAGAGCTCATTAAATTCTGGCTGAATAACAGAACTGTCAGTGCAGTGGAACCACCTTACCAGTTCTTTGATGTACTCAGATGCTTTGTTTAACGAAAAACATGCCCATTTCAGCCTAAATGCCTGTATTTGACCTTCCCTTTACAAGTGTGGCCAGGTCCCTAGATTTAGAGATTACCTGTGGCAAGGGTAGTTATTTTTATGTTAGCATTTGACCCTTAGTGCTCACCCAGCTAAGGGACAGGTCTCCAAATACACTCATGCCCTTTGCACAAGTGTCTAGGTATGTGAGTTGATATAGTTTGGATATTTGTCCCCACCCAAATATCATGTTGAATTGTAATCCTCAGCGTTGGAGGTGGGGCCTGGTGGGAGGTGTTTGGATCATTGAGGCAGATCGCTCATGGCTAGGTGCTGTCTTCGTGGCTGTGAGAGCTGGTCATTTAGAAGTGTGTGGCATGTGATACCCCTGCCCCCCACAATCACCTGCATTCCCTCTCTCTCGCTCCTGCTTTTGCCATGCGATGTGCTTGCCCCCCTTCACTTTTTGCCATGACTGGAAGCTTCCTGAGGTCCTCACCAGAAGCAGATGCTGCCATGCTTCCCATATAGCCTGCAGAACTGTGAGCCAATTAAACTTATTTTCTTATAAATTACCCAGTCTCAGGTATTTATTGAAAGCAGTGCAAGAACTGCCTAATACATGAGCGCAGAGTGTGGGGTGGAGAATAGGCAGTGCCAGGCCCTTGTTCTCCTGTAGGACCCTCTTGAGATTCCCATTACTGTTGGCTTTGCTACCTCTTCTTGGCATTTGATGACCCAGTTGATTGACTGTTTAGTATCCCATTTCCTCTGCCTTCAAAGAAAGACCAGGACGAGGACCACTGCTGTTGATGTAACTTAGCCTCTGTTCTTTCCACTATAGGTGCTGTTATCACTCCCTTCTCTCCCACTCCAAGTCAGAGATCCTGAAAGCCAGGAAAGGATTCCTTGCTAAACATAAACACAGCTTTCCAAGTCAAACTCTGATGGCTTGACTTCAGCCAGCACATTTGGTTATTGGGCTTCAACTTCCAGTTTGCTCAGGGCTGCCATGGGTCCTTAACTGAGAGAGTCTGGTGGAATCTCATGCCAACTGGAGGCTCTGCCATTTTCAGAGTTGACCCTAGGTCAGCAAAACATTTCAAGTACACACTGTCTCAGGCACGTATAGCTCTATCTATTCAGCACTCACTGTGATTACTAGCTTTCTGGCACCTCAATCCTCATAGATTATTGCTTCAGTCAATCAACCTTCCTGTAGTTTTCTCCAGTTAGGATTTGTTTCTTCCTTCCCTCCTGGTCCAGTTCTCACTTTTTGGATCAGACCCAGGACTCTCTCTTTGTATTTCCCCAGCAAGCATTCCATGGACAGCAGAATATGCTCAGCCTGGCTCAAAACTACATTTTCAGCAGGTGCCATCCCCCATATCTTCTGCCTCCATCCTTCTGCCTTTACCAAGCTTCCTACAGAATGTATGATTTTATGAATCTCCGTAAATAGGTAATCTAGATAAGAGCTCCACCTCCAAGCAGCCCAGCGTAAGTCAATATTGCACGCGGCAAAATATATCCAGCAGCCAAGAGCAATTTTAAGAGTTGCCGTCACACTCTCCTTAGTGTATATTAACAGGGATCCAGTTAGTAGCCCACAGAAATAGTTCTTAAAAGTTACCTTTCCTGGAGATAATGGGTAGTTACTGGAATCTGGAATGGGGAGATGGGTGCAGAGGGCTGCCTGACACACCTGGGAGTGGTGATGGCTTCGGGCTGTTCCGGGTGTTGTATTTAATTTTTGCTTTCACCTTTGTAGATAGTCTCTTTCTTAGGCTGTCTTCAAATGGACCCATTTGAGTGCATCATATGAGTCCTACCAGGACCCTGCTTGACACAGAGTTAATCACATTCTCATCTATGCCCCCGATATGGTTTGGCTCTGTGTTCCCATCCAAATCTCATGCCAAATTGTAATCCCCATGTGTTGAATGAAGGGCCTGGTGGGGGTGATTGAATCAGGGGGATGGCTTCCCCCTTGCTGTTCTCGTGATATAATTCTCCCAAGATCTGGTTGTTTGAAAGTGTGTAGCACTTCCCCTTTCATATTTTCTCTCTCCTGGTCCACCATGGTAGGATGTTCTTGCTTCTCCTTTACCTTCCACCATGATTGTAAGTTTCCTGAAGCCTCCTAGGAAGGAAACTTAAAATCAGGCCTCCATGCTTCCTGTATAGCCTGCAGAACTGTGAGTCAATTAAACCTCTTTTCTTCGTAAATTACTCAGTCTCAAGTCGTTCTTTATAGCAGTATGAGAATGGACTAATATACCCCACAGCAGCCTGTATACATCCCTGCTTCAGCAATACTGCTTCAGCAATACCACATTTTTTTGAAATCATCTATTTACAAGTCAGTCTTTCTGAGAAGATTGTGGGTTCCAGAGGGCAGGGATAGTATCTTGCTTACCATTCTACCTCGAAACCAAGGAAATATCTGGTGGTGTCTTTGTGAATATAGGAGATGAGGAGGTGAGTCTCTTCCTAGGCAGGTGAGAGAGAGAGTTCCCAAACAATCCTACCAGGCCTGTTCCATCCCTGAGCAGGGACCTCCCGCAAGCCAAGACTGGGAAGAACAGTAATTGAGACAAGGGGCCTGGCTTCCAGGCGCAGGCACCCGCTGGACTGCAGGCAGTACAGTGTGTGCATGCTGTAGATAAGATAAGAGAGAGATAAGTTATTTAAACTTACTATGCCCAAATTTCCACATCTATAATATGGATATAATAGTCCCCTTCTTATAGGATTCTTGTATAAATTAAATGTAATACCACATACTTGGCATATGGTAAGTGCTTAGTAGTTGTTAGCTGAAAAATACATGAATAAGCCTGTGCAGTTTCAGTACAGAGCACACGCTGGGGCACCAGGTGGTCTGGGATTTCAGAGGAGCTTTCTTGTATGACCATGAACAAGTCAGTCAGCTTCCCTGGGGTCTTAAGATCACTCTAGCACCAACTTTCCATTGACTTCTGAAGAGTTTTAGCGAAAGTAATTCTTCATATATTTCTGCAATGGAACCATCCCTTTCATCTCCCTGCATTGGGAACTTGCACCCTGAGAACCCTGGGTGATGGATTCTGTCTTTTCCTCCACCCCTTCTTTGTTTCTCCCTTGGAGGCAGGGGCAGGGCACCTGTTTCATGGGTGAGGTTTGGAAAAATGCCATCACACATGTGTGTCCTTGCCTGACCTTTTTTTTTTTTGAGACAGAGTCTCCATTGCCCAGGCTGGAAGTGCAATAGCACAATGTCAGCTTACTGTGGCCTCGACCTCCCACCTCAGCCTCACCAGTAGCTGGGACTACAGGTGTGTGCCACTGCATACAGCTAATTTTTTGTATTTTTTTTGCAGAGGTGGGTTTTTGCCATGTTGCCCAGGCTGATCTTGAACTTCTGGCCTCAGGCATTCCATCCACCTCGGCCTCCTGAAGTATTGGGATTACAGATGTGAGCCGCCATGCCCGGCCTATTTCGGAATCTTGCTAGCACCTGCCTCCTCTCCTCTTCTCTGCCTCCTGCACACAATGAGCAACGTGGGGCAGGCTCTGTCCCTGCAAGGGCATGGTGAGGAGGCCCTAGGGGCAGCGTGAAGTTGTCTAGATCCTCTGCTTGCAGTTGGATGGGGAAAAAGCACTTTGCCCTTGGGTATAATTTCCATTTTCTAACCTCATCCAACTTTACCAGGAATAAATAGATATTTTGATTTCTATGAGATTGGTGTGTTCCACATTATGAAATGGAGAGGAGTGTAATTAACCACTGCCCTGAATCTTCAGCATATGGTATACTGACTGGGAAACCCTAGCAAGAAACAGTAATGGCATGGTAACTAAAATCCTGCATGGTGAGATTTGATTGGCACAGCTTGGAAGGTTTAGTTAGACCACTTGGTATTTGTGGTCTGCAATAGTTTGTATCATGACTGATGTTTTTAGGTGTATAGTAGGTTGAAATAGGTGCTGGCTGAACAGGCTTCTTTCATATGAGTGGACCTCAATGGTCAGTTGGTTACCCAAGCAAGGCTTTGCCTTCTTTATCTTAGGTCAGGATGGACTTGTTTGGGACCTTAGCATGTAGAAGTCTAGTATCAGGCTGAAGTAGGTATTTCCTTCTCTGGGTCTCAGGACCATCTTTCTTAGGGAGCTGACACTGAGGAAGCAGCTTCACTCCTTGGGGACTTCAGAGTCCCACACGAAGAGGGCAAGGCCTTTGCCATCTCCTAGACTGTAGGGGAGGAGGTAGACCCTCATGGTGTTTTGCCCCAGTCCCTGGGGCACAAGGTTCAAGTGCACATGCATTGATTTCTAGCATTTACAGTTTGTGCACTGCTGAGGATTAGGGGTAAAAGGCAAATACTTTTTTTTTCTTGTTTCTGCCTTCCTCCTTTTTTTTCAGCTCTGGTTAAGGGATTGGCATCCAGGATAAATCAAATGTTGCTGAAACAGGAAAAGAGTGGGTGGAGAGGTTTTTTATACTCCCATCAGAGCAGAGAAGGTTAACTAAGGCATGAGAAATTAAAAGCTGAAAAGGCAAGATTTGGGGGAAAAGAACATGGCGGGAGGACATTGCCTCTCTTTGAGTTTCCATGGGAAGCCCAGGGCTGAGAGAGCTTCCACCTTCTGCCTGGTTGGGGAGGAGAAGGACTTGGGAGCACAGCTGCGCCCTTGATGAGAGGTTTCTTCCAATTGAGCGAATGCTCGCTGGTCGTGAACTCTAGATGACCAGCATGGATGGGCCAGCATCCTGGCACAACTGAAACAAAGAAGGCTTTTTCTTTCCTTTCAGAATTTTTCTCTTTGCCCAAGAGGCCACTAAATCTCTACTGGATTGTTTTCCGACAATAGCAGTGTGGGTTTGGATGACACTGGGCACCGCATCCTGAAAAATGAATGTCCCCTGGGACAACTGCTCTGGTATCTAAGGATGTTGGTGGCTAAGGCTGATGCTCTGATACCTTTCTGTAGCCTATGGACACTTAGAGTCTAAAATATTGAGCCTGAAAGAGTTTGAACCACTCCAGGAAAAGAGCCCAGACTGTGAGCTGCTGACAGAGGCTTCTCTCTACTCAGGCTGTAACCTTAATGGCTGGGATTGACAGATTGAATTGAAGGATCAGCGAGCAAAAGAAGCCATGAGAATTTACATGAACTTTAAGTTACGAGGGAAGGGAACTTATGTTTTTGGACTTGAACTTTTCTTGGGAAATTAGACATGAGAGGAGGTCCACCTTAGAGCACTATGTATATGATTGGCATTGTAATTCTTGGAGAAATTCTGTGTTGTCATTTGTATTTGTTACTTACTCTCTGAGCGGGCTATCTAGATAATATGGGTGTGCATAGTTTAAAATTAGAAATAGAATAGTGACTGCCGTTTTGGCCTAACGTTCCATATGGCCTTTAGCTAATATGCTGTTTAGATCCATCCCGAGTTCTGGAATGGCTGCAAAAACTGAACTGCCTTCACTCCCAAAGGAGAGGTTGCTATTGGCAGAGGAGCCACACAGAAAGGAGGAGCAGGCCTGTCTTGATGAAAGTCTGGTCTCCCTCTTCTGTCCCATTTCTCAGGGGACACCAACGCTCCTGGTTGACCATGTGCTTCATTGTGAAGGCCACAGAACAGTCACCTTGAGTAAGGTAAACCATTGTTCCCTGACCAGCCTGGCTCCTGGGAACTTCCAGAGTTACGGAAGGGTTGAGGAGAAGGCACCGCTCTTCTTGTCCCCAGTGCCATTGGCACGGCTCACCTGATGATGAGGTTAGAATAGGGCATTGCCCCTGCAGAGCCTAATTTCCCCTCTCATTGGCCCTCTTTTTCTGGGCATTTTTCATGGCATTTTCTGGGAATTTTTCATGCATTCTTGTGTGTGGCAAGCCTAGCTTCTTGGTGAGGAGAGGCACAGGTGTCCAGCTGTTCTCTGTGTAACTAGGAGTTACAGCTATTCTCTCTGTAACTAGGATTTCCCTCACGGGGAAGGAGAAGGAAGACTATTTTATCCTTGGAGCTAACTAGCAGCCATCAGACTGACACATTGATCGCCATCTGAATTCTGTGGCATCTCTCAATTGGTTAAAGCCCTAGAAAGAAGAGGAATGCTTTATTAGCACTCTACATTCCAGCACTTTATTCTATTCTCTTTCCAGTGGCTACGGGTGTCCCACAGAGCAATGCTAGAATCCCATGACCACAGACATGGTGTGGATTCATCCCCACCCCCTTCTTTGCATAGATTGTTCCTCTGCTGAGGGCCAAGAGCTTTGAGGACACGGAAAGCCTATCTTGTTGATGGGGCATCCTCAGCAGCTGGCTCAGTACCTGGTGCACTGTCAGCCCTCAATGGCTATTTGTGGAGTCCAGTTGTTCCTTAAAATTGCCAGAGAGGGAAATGCACTTAATCTTCCCTGGAAACACATTGCAAGGCACTGAAATTCTTCCAACTGCCCAACCTGAAATTCTAATGATTACACTATTTTTTTTTTCACATTCTGCTAACTCTTAAAAGAGTTTTTTGAGAACTCATTGGTTAATTAGAGAAAGAACTTCCCAGATGCAAAAATAGAGCGGGCTCCCTCGCTGTCCAATATGGCAGCCTCAGGAGCTGCGTGCAGTTACTCCTGATGGAGATGTGCTGCAAATAGAAAATGCACACACACTGGGGTTTGAAGACTTAGTAAAGAATGTAAAAGACTTAATTAATAGTTTTTTCTATTGATTACATGTTGAAATGATAATATATTGGATATACTGATTTAAATAAAATATATATTATTTGTGCTTATTTCCCTTGGTTCTTTTTTTATCTTTTAAAAATGTGCCTACTGAAAAATTTAGAATGACATGTGCAGCTTGCATTTGTGGCTTGCATTGTATTTCCACTGGCCAGAGCTGCTCTAAGTTCTGCTGATCTTAATTCTCATCCTGAACCAGGAAGGAAGCCAGGAAGGCAGGGGCTTACTGTGTATCTTTAAGGAAGTCTTGCTTTTGTCTGGCCTCTGTTTTCACTCCTGTGAAGTGGATCCCATACCCTGTAAGGTCAGTTCCAAATTTCTGTTTCATGACTTACATAGAAGAAGGGCCAATTTCCCCCGAGGCTCTACCAGAGAGGTGTTCAAATATTTAGTGTCTGGTATAGCATGGCTACCTACTAATCTTGGTAGTTCTTGGCCATCAACAACAGGATGGCTGTGATAGTGTGTCCTGACTGAACATGTGCTGCAAAGCCACCAACCAACAGGAAAATCTCATAAACAATAGATGCAAAATTGGCTTAAATAGATTAACGAAATGGGAAGGAGCATGAATGTTCCTTTTGCTGCCGATTTAGACATTTTGGTTTTTTGACCTTCGTGACTGAACTGCATCTTGACAACAATTAGAGGATGAATCAAGACCTCGTGTTCAGGCAAACAGCCAGAAGAGGTGCTTAATACAACACAGGAGAGAGATGCTGCATTTGAAACGATGACCCCCCCGCCGTGCCCTAATCACTGTTCCTACAAATTTAAATGTGATACTCCGTCCCGGTTATGGAAACAGCAATCTAAATGGCTCGATTTTTCTTCATCAGACTTTGCTTAACACAGACTCATTGAAATGGAAATCTAGTTTGTACAGAATTATTTACAGTTTGTTGGATTTTTTAAAAGGACCTGTTTATAAGAAGACACATAATGGGCTCCACTGAGCTGGCCTCTGGAATCAGAATCTCATTTCATAAACCCTCTGCTGATGTGTTCTGATCTCTTTACCTCATTCCTCTCATCGGCCCTGCCTGTTGGCCTAATTTCTGAGGTTATGTCCTCACAATGGGCATTCTTTTATTTTTTTCAGCCCGGCATCTGATGTGTACGTCCTACTATAGAAGCCAAAATGGCCAGATATTTGCCATCCCATGTCCGGGGAGCTGGGATGCAGTCATGTGAGCTGGGATGCAGTCATGTGATCCAGGCTTGTCCAAGCAGATGCTCCTACCTGAGACAGTAAAGCTGGAGTTAGTGATGCTGAGAAGCAAGGGACAGAGAATTCATTCCTCTAGCAATGACCTCTACAGTCTCAGGATAGAAGTGAGACTATCTCACTTCGTGTGTCATCACTGCGTGTGGCAGTGATGTCTCAGCTAGACTAAATCAGGCCTATCTTTCCCTATCCCCTCTCAGCATCCACGTCTCCCCCTTATCTTCCTCTACTTTTTAAAAAGGCTGCATTTGCCATTTTCTAATATACCATGTTACTTACTTTCTAAAATGTTTATTGCTTATGGTTTTCCCCACTGGAATGCAAGCTTCATGGGGATGGGCGCTTTGTCTGTTTTGTTTGCTGACGTATCCCAAGGGCCTGGCACATGGTAGGCACTCCATCCATCGTTGTTAAATTACATATTTGTTGGAAGAATGAATGAAGTTTTCCTGTGGTGTGATATCGGTGATCTGGCCCCCTCTGTTCCCTCCTCTTTTTTTCTGAATCTTATTCTACGGCATCCCCATGGATCTTATGAGTCATCCAATACCATTTCCAATGCATCCCTTTTTTCTCCCCTTAAGTGAACCAGGATCAGTTTCAGTTATTTGCAAGCAAGATCTGAGACTGGAATGGGGTCAAATCCTTTACATTGTGAACATCCATGGGGCATTTTGCCACCAGGGGTTATTTGGCAATTTTTATTTTTTGTTGTCATAACTGGGAGGTGCTACTGCCATCTAATGGGTAGAGGCCAGGGATGCATCTTACCGTGCCCAGCACAGCCCCTGTACAGAAGAATTATCTAGTCCAAAGTGTCAACAGTGCCAAGGTTGAGAAAGTCTGTTTCACCTCCTAGGAATGTCCCCGGTGGAATCAGGCGGCCCTGAGGGATGGAGGTGCCGGCTCCAGGGCCTGGGGACCTGGCATTGGATCCTGGCTCTGTCTCTGATTAGTTGTGCAATGAGCGATGAGTCCCTTGTTCCTGCTGACCTATGCTTTCCTGATCTGTTCAATGAGTATGATAATGCCTACTTTTGAGAGGAGTTTAGAGGGTTATCAGAGAAGATACATATGACAGTGGCTCATAGACGCTGATGGGACACGCTAGGTAGGTGCCAGCCCTACCTTCCACTCCTGAGGGTCACTATTCTAAAGTGGAGTGTTTCTGGGAATTTTGAACTTCAAGTTGAATCTACAATGCAGTGTTCCTTGGAGTGAAGAGAAAGGGCAATGGGAGCTGTCCTGTTCTGCAGATGGAGCCCAGGGAACGGGACAGCAGGCAAGGAAGGGTCCGGCCAGGAGCTGGGCCTGGCTGTGGTAGCAGAACACCAGCTGCCGCATAAGCTGTCACCTTAAGGGGCTACATTTGCAAGGGAGCTCTCTCCTGCAGCTGCTTTATTGCTCTTTGTATGTCAAGACCCCACCCATGTGGTTTCAAGGTCAAGCTCACTACAGGTGGAGACAGAAGAATCTGAGAACAAGTAGAGTCTTCCTTGCCCGATTATGATTTTTATTCCTATGAAAGTGAAATTTATTAATTTAATATTTCTGAGGGCCTGATTTGGGTCATGGATGATGTTATGAGATGGAGAAACAGAGAATACTTATCAAAGAGCTCAGATTCTCAAAGGGAAGAATTACTGTTCAATAATCATTAAAATAACTTGGGATAAATGGCAACAGGTTTATACATAATGTGCCTTGAGGATAAAGGAGCAAGAAACTGTGCCAATGGGGTCTGGGGAACGATTCACAGAGGAGATGACACTGGGACTGGATCTTGTATGACGAGAAATCATGGGGGGGATTTTCTACTCTGAGAGAAGAGCATGTGCAAAGGCCTGGAGGTGGAATAAGCAAGCCCCATGTGGGAGAGCCCCCAAGAATCTCTGCAAGGTTAGAGCAGAGTGCTTGGAAGAAAGAGGTCAGAGATGAGCTCTAAAGCAGTTGTTCTCAGCCTTGGCTGCACACTAAAATCCCTGGGGCTTTTCAAAAGCTGTCTTCCTCTAGGCCACCCTCACTCCCACCTGCTCAGAAATGGTTTCCCAGGTGACTCCAATGTGCAGCCTAGGTTGGGAGCCCCTGCTCAGAAACAAAGGTTCCACATCAGGAAGGAAGGCAGCGAAGTGTAGTAGTGGGATCAGCTGGGCCTTGGAAACCGGGGTTCAGGTTTGAAGTTTAGATTTAGAATCGGGTTCAAATCCCACATCTATGCTTATAGCTATGTGCTGTAGGTAACTACTGAATCTTCCTGTGACTGACTTACTTTAATTAAAAACTTGGAATAATAAGACTTACCTCTCAAGAGGGTTATAACTTCAAATAAAATAACCCATGTAAAGTGGTTGGCACACTGTAGACTTACAGCAAATGTTAGCTCCTCGCCCCCTTCCCTTACAGTAGTTCCTATTAAGGAATTTAAGCATTGTCCTCTTAGTGATGGGGAGCTGCTCAAAGATAATCAGATGGCATTATTGAATGTGGTTTCTGTCTCTGAAATGCAGAAGATATACCAGAGAGGGGGAAGCTTGTGTGAAAGAATATTGATAAACGTGGCTTTCTGTGTTGTCTAGAATTGCTGTCAATGCCTTAAAGTTGAGGAAAATAAATACTAAATACTAAATATTCCATATTGAGAGAGGTGCCAGAGCCATCTCCCTGTGTCACGGAGAGTACCTTTCTGAAAAACTCATGCCCCGCTGCCTCTAACCTCCCCAAGAACCAGCACTTGAGTGCCTGCTACATGGAGGGCATGGATGGTCAGTCGGTGTAACTAAGAGAACACTTGGGAGAGGAGACAGGATAATAAGAAGTTGAAGTTTTCAATGCAACTGGACTTAAAAAGAAAATTACCTAAAAGTGACCAGAAAGCTATGTAGGTTTTGCCCTAAGTGTCATCAAGGTGTTGATAAGAGAAACAGACAAGGCAGAGTTGAAGACTCTGAAAAAAATTCACGTTTGTGTCCCACTGAGTTCAGACCATCAACAAACCAGTTTTATATCTTCAGTCTTTAATAATAACAGCAAAATGTTTTATATAACTTTGCAAATAAGATTTAAAGAAATATATGTATTTCACAGAGATCTTGAAATTTATTTTTACGGAGTTGAACACAGCATACTCTTATAATTTGCATACGGAGAGTCCACATTTGGGGCTTCTGGCTTCTGCCTGGGATGTGGAGAGCAGGGAGGAAAATAGTTTTCATTTTTACAGCTAAGACAGTATTAGAAACCTACAAATACACAGCCTTTCTTGAATTCATCAGAGAGCTGAGGCTGCCGGACAAATGACTGAAATAAAATCCAGGGAAAGGCAGCATCACCAAGGAGAGACGGGTCATGAGCATTTCCTTACCCAGGGCAGATGGCAGTGGATGCTGGTAAGAAGAATTCAGCTAAAACCTTAACGAAATGTTAAAGGCAGAGTGTGGGCTAGTGAGTGAATATGTAGTATCTGGGACCACAGACACAAAGGGAATTCCCACCCACCTAAGACTCTTCTCCAAGGATTTCAACAGGTGCTCAGAAAAAAGATTAGGGGCAGGGTGAGAGTCCTAAGAAAGTGTCCATGCTGGTGCAGGACTGGGGGAATAGGACAGTGTCTTCTCTCTGGGACAAAAGTCCCAAGTCCTGTTGGGACAGGGAAAAATACTTTGCCTATAGGGCACTGGTGAAAACTCATTGCAGCAGGTGGAAAGAAATAGAAAAAAACTCTCTGCCCCTAAGAGATGGGTAAGGATATGTGACCAGTCCAGACCTACAAATGGGGGCAGGGAAGGACCACTGAAAATACTCCACCCTTAAGATTTGTGGATACTATGCCTGTCCATGTCTGAGGCTTAATTAAGAATACTAAAAATGCTGCCCCCCATTTTTCACTCACCTCTTCATGCTAGTAAATGTCAAGTAACAGTGGTATATTCTGGGAGAGGGACAACAGCATGGGAAGAAATCTCAGAAATTCAGTGCAAAGGGAAGCCCCAAAGTTGTGAGTAGAGCATATGTTAAGAAACCCTCTCTGGCATACCAGCCACTACTCTGAACAAAAAGCAACACTGGAGAATTTTGAAGACTATAGAACACTGAGATTAACCATAACAGCAACAAATTCCAAAACTTGTTTAACTTCCAACTATGTTGATTCAAACGTCACGTAAAAGTCCTGGCAGAAGGAAAGGCATTTCCAGGCATAATCCTTATTTAATACATTCTCTAATATCCTATCAACTTTCAACATGTATTTATGAAGCATACAAAGAAGCAAGAAAACCAACACACTGTGAAGAGACAAAGAAATAAACCATAGCAGACTCAGATATGACAGAAGTTGGAACTGTCACACAGGAAATTAAAAACAACAATGATTAATATGTTAAAAATGATAATGGAAAAGGTGGGCAACATGCATGAACCAGATGGTTGATTTTATTAGATGGAAACTATGAAATAATTGGATGAAAATGCTAGGACTGAGAAACATAACAACACAGAAGAATACTTTCTATGGGCTCATTAGTAGACACAACACAGCCGAGGAAATGATCAGTGAACCTGAAGATAAGTTAATCAAAATTAGCTAAATGAAATTTAAAAAGGAAAAAGGTTTTAAAAAAGCAACAACCCACAACAAACCCAGAATAGAGCATTCAAAATCTGTGCCACAATGCCAGTGGTGTAGTACAGCTGGCTTTCAGTAGCTTATGAGAGACAGTTATGCACATATATTTCCAACTCTTTGTTCAGTGACAAAGAACTGAACTGAAATTGACCTTAGTGGAATTATTTATCATGGAAATGAGCAAATGCCACAAATCAGGAACCATCTCTTGCTGCCTGGAGAGCTTATTGTTACACGTTAACCAGCATACCACTGGACAATATCAGGGACCAGCTGTATAAGCAATTTGAATCTCAGAGTGACAAGAGAAAAAGAATGGCTGAAGAATAGTTCTACTAGGGATACATCCACTTGCTGCCTACAAGAACTTTTTCTTTAGATGCTATCAACTAGGAGATAAGTAAAAATTTCTTCAGCCAGTTTCAATCTACATGAATTGTATAAAATTTCTTGCCTTTGATGATACTCTCCATTGCACTGATACAGATTTTTCTGTCTTTATGTTCTTAGACATTTTATTAGAAAATTAGGAGAGCAGGAAGATGATTGCATGGGGTTCACTTTCCATCTGGAAACAGGCTAGTAAAGCTCTTGAGTAGAAGAATAACATCTTTTAAGTGAGGTCGTGGAGCTACCTTTTTGTACTCTCCTTCCACATACAGACAGATTCTCCACTTACCGTCTCAGCAAACCTTGGACTAACAATACTTGCAACTCGTTCATTCCCAAACAACTCCCAGGCTGAGGCAAAGCACAATTTCCTTGCCGTGATCTTCTTGAGGTCTGTGCTCAGATGATTGTTTAAACTCTCACCTTTGTTGTCCAGATCCCTTGTTTGTATCCCCTTTGGTTACAAAAATTCCCCTTTGTTAGGTCTTTTATGGTGTCAGAGATCATTCATGCATGGTATTTTTTGACTACTCCTTGCCTACTTTGATTGGATTCTGGATATTCCAGTTGAAGACATAGGCTCTTCTTTCAATGGGAGTTTCAGCTCTCAACATTAAAAAGTGATATGGCAGAAACTTCTATTTTTCTACCCAGTATTCTCCTCCTTTTCCTTACTAAAACAAAACAAAACAAACAACAACCCCTTTGTTGAGAATGACATTGTGCTCAGATGAAAAACTATTATTCTATACCATTTTTGAAACCAGTAGTTGTAAACAAAAACCTTCTGGGGATTATTGATAAAGTTTTGCTTTCTTAAAGTAAACACTATGCCTTCCTCCTTCTGGTCCTTCCCCCCATTATTGGAACTCAGACATAATGACTGGAGCTGAAGCATCTTTCTTCCAAATATGAGGAAAAAGCCAAGATAATTTTAGAGATCTTGGCCCTGACATCCTTGAGCCAATAAACCAAAGCCAGTGATTATCTATCTCTAGGCTTACTATTACAGGACAGAAATAATTTCCTTTCTTACTTAGGCTTCTCTCTCTCTCTCTCTCTCTCTTTTTCCCCCTGCCCCTCTTTTTGAGATGGGGTCTCGCTATGTTGCCCAGGCTGGTCTCAATCCCCTGGTTCAAGCGATCCTCCTCCCTCAGCCTCCTGAGTAGCTTGGATTACAGACGTGAGCCACCATGCCTGGTTCAGCTTCTCTTGAGTTTTCTGTTACAGTTAACCAAATTCAATGACTGGCTGATATTGGTAATGTATAGTTTACAGTGTGTTCAAATGCAAGTAAACTCAAAATGGCTTAATGGGCCCAGGAATTTATCATCTCACATAGGAAGGAAGCCCATCGGTCAGACAGACTGGAAGTGTGATACTTCAGAGCTCCAGCTGTTCTTCCCTGCATATCTTTTGGCTCTGGCCTTGTCTGCACATTGCTTTCATCTCCAAGTTGGCTGCAGTAGTTCCATACATCACATCCAAACCTGGCCACATTCACTTGAAAAAGGAAGATCACCTCCTCCCGTGTCTCTTTTTTATCTCTCCCAGGAGGTCCCCAGCAGACTTCTCCTTACATCTCTGGGCCAGCATTGCATGATATGCCCATCCCTAAAGCAGGAGCCCGTGGCTGTGTGGGGAGGTTGTCGTCCTTGAACAAAATCAGATTTTCTTAGGAAGAAGAGGAAGATGACCGTTGAGTAGGCAGCCAACAGTGTCTGCTGCAGATAGGGGTGCCAGTGCCAGGATGCTGACCTCTGGCATTTAGTATTGCACTTTAATTTTCTGGATTTAAACCCATCAGTGATTCCAGAGTATAGCACACTGTGTTAAACCCAGTAGTCATGTATCTGGGCACCAGCTCACCTGCTATTGCCTCTATGATTTACAAAGTAACTGTATATGTTTTATGGCAACCTAGTTTTCTGAGACAATATTTGCACAGACTAGGCTGAGACAGGCCTGAGGATGAGAGAATTAATATTCCTCATATACCTCACCAGGCAGTGAAATCTCTGAACAATTCTTCAGAGAAGAAAGAGAGAAAATGTTCCTACCACAGAAGGCAAGTTATTAGCTAGGTCACCCTGACCACATACATCTAAGTGGGAATCACTTAAGAGACAGTCATTACTGGCCACCATCCTATGTGGCACATGGTACCCGTACTTAGCCAGGCCACTCTGACAATCTAAACTCTCTTGAGTGTCAAAGTTTTCTTTGGTAAAACCAGGATTGTTGCGGGAAGTCAGGGACCCCAAATGGAGGGACCGACTGAAGCCATGGCAGAAGAACATGGATTGTGAAGATTTCATGGACATTTATTAGTTCCCCAAATTAATACTTTTATAATTTCTTATGCCTGTCTTTACTGTAATCTCTAAACATAAATTGTGAAGATTTCATGGACACTTATCACTTCCCCAGTCAATACCCTTGTGATTTCCTTTGCCTGTCTTTAATCTCTTAATCCTGTCATCTCGTAAGCTGAGGAGGATGCATGTCACTGCAGGACCCTGTGATAATTGCGTTAACTACACTACACAAATTGTAGAGCATGTGTGTTTAAACAATATGAAATCTGGGCACCTTGAAAAAAGAACAGGATAACAGCAATTGTTTAGGGAACAAGAGAGATAACCTTAAACTCTGACCACCGGTGAGCCGGGCGGAACAGAGCCATATTTCTCTTCTTTCAAAAGCAAATGGGAGAAATATCACTGAATTCTTTTTCTCAGCAAGGAACATCCCTGGGAAACAGAATGCACGCCTGGGGGTGGGTCTCTGAACTGGCCCCCCTGGGCGTGGCCGTCTTCTATGGTTGAAACTGTAGAGGGGAAATAGACCCCAGTCTCCCATGGCACTCCCAGGCTTATTAGGAAGAGGAAATTCCCGCCTAATAAATTTTGGTCAGACTGGTTGCTCTCAAAACCCTGTCTCCTGATAAGATGTTATCAATGACAATGGTGCCCGAAATTTAATTAGCAATTTTAATTTTGCCCCGGTCCTGTGGTCCTGTGATCTCGCCCTGCTTCCATTTGCCTTGTGATATTCTATTACCTTGTGAAGTACTTGATGTCTGTGACCCACACCCTGTTCCTACACTCCCTCCCCTTTGGAAAGTCCCTAATAAAAACTTGCTGGTTTTGCGGCCTGTGGGGCATCACGGAACCTACCGACATGTGATGTCTCCCCCGGATGCCCAGCTTTAAAATTTCTCTCTTTTGTACTCTGTCCCTTTATTTCTCAAGCTGGCCGACACTTAGGGAAAACAGAAAAGAACCTACATGACTATCGGGGCAGGTTCACCGATACAGGATAATAAGAACCATATTACCAGAGTTTCCCCACTCAGAGAACAGTTTTATACAAAGATACGCTGAATGAGTGCAGATCAAAACTGAAATCAAACGTGGGGAAGTGCTGTGTAAACTGCTAAACATCACAGAATTTCATTTCTTTTCTTCAAAAACTGATTTGGCAAACATCAATGACTAGCCATTCTGTTCCAGTAGCTAGACATGCAGAGTTAACAATGACCCAGTACCTCCCCTCAGGAGATATAAACTGGTAGGAAAGATGGACCCATGAGTATCTGTGTTATATAATAACAAAGCAAGCACAGCCATGGACTCTTGTTCTAGTACAGCTTAAAAAGGAATATTAAACTATATGGGAGAGATTCGAAGGGTATATTCGTTACATAATACTATCTGTAGCAGCAGTAGCAGCAGCAACAACAATAACAACAACAACAAAATCCAAAGTTTCAATGGCTTGACTTTATGGAAGCTATTTCTTATCCATCTAATAGTTTATTGCAGGTGTTTCTGGTAGGTGGGGATTGGGGTTGTGGGCAAGGGAGTAGGGAGATGGAGAAGTTCTACTCTGCGTGTCTGGAGACTCAATCCAATAGAGGCCATGCGTCTTCAACATGCTGTGGCTTCTGGGGTCTCTGTGAGGGTTGAACTCCAACCAGCTGATAGGAGAAGAGAGAGATTAAAGAAGATACACGCAGTTTTTAATTATCTTAGCCTGGAAGTGACACTCATCCCTTTTCCTCACATTTTATTGACTAGAACCAATCAAATGGCCCCATCTAGGCTTTAGAGGGTTGGAAATTTATTCCCTGGCTAGGTAGCCTTTTTCCAAAATCAGCTCTGACTTATAGAAAGGAAGTATAAGTCTTTGATGGGCAGCGAGCCAACTCTGCCCTGGAGAAATTCCTGAAAGAGGTAGACTTGAGGTAGGGTTTTGAAAGACAAATTGTACTTAGCCAGAAACTCCGGATATTGACAAACATTCCAGCCACAGTGAAAATGTTTACAAGGGCATTCATCATGTGAAGATTTGGAAAGATTTAGAATCATCTTTGTCCATTATAAAGCTTTCAGAAGGCCGGGTGCGGTGGCTCATGCCTGTAATTGCAGCACTTTGGGAGGCCGAGGCAGGCAGATCAGGAGGTCAGGAGATGGAGACCATCCTGGCTAACACGGTGAAACCCCGTCTCCACTAAAAATACAAAAAAATAGCCGGGTGTGCTGGTGGGCGCCTGTAGTTCCAGCTACTCAGGAGGTTGAGGCAGGAGAATGGTGTGAACCCGGGAGGCAGAGCTTGCAGTGAGCTGAGATCGTGCCACTGCACTCCAGCCTGGGCAACAGAGTGAGACTCTGTCTCAAACAAACGAACAAAAAGATTTAAAATAGCTTCCCAGCTCTGGATGCGAGGGGTATTTGTATTCAGGATGGCAAGGGGGAGAGGGAGGGAAATCAACCAGTGCACAGCGGGCTTAGGCAAGGCTGGCCAGGCCTGGGGTAGTGTGGCATATTGTAGGGGAGCAAGCAAAAGTGGGTAGTGATGAAAATGGCCTGGAGCAGATTTCCTCATTGCGGCTAACAAAGTGAATAGATGATGTGGGAATTCCTGGTTTTGCCCAAGCTTAAATCTCAGGTTAGATCTGTCCTCAGGGGTACCTGGGAGAGGCAAGGACTGTCCTTGGCACAGAAGGCAGAGCATAGCCTGCAAGCTGTGCTCATCAAGTGCTCCCATCCTGAGCATCCACAGGGTGTTCAGTACCAGGCCAGTATGTCAGGCACGTTCTTTCTTCTCATCCTCATCACAGCTCTTGAAGGTGGGTTGTTAAAGATGAGTAAGCCCCTGAGAGGTTAGCTAACCTTTCTTTTCTTTCTTTTCTTTTTTTTTTTTTTTGAGACAGAATCTCACTCTATTGTCCAGGCTGGAGTGCAGTGGCGTGGTCTTGGCTCACTGCAACCTCCACCTCCCAGGTTTAAGTGATTCTCATGCGTCAGCCTCCCAAGTAGCTGGGATTACACCACCACACCTGGCTAATTTTTGTATTTTTAGCAGAGACAGGGTTTCACCATGTTGGCCAGGCTGGTCTGAAACTCCTGACCTCAAGTAATCTGCCCGCCTTGGCCTCCCAAATTGCTGGGATTACAGGTGTGAGCCACCATGCCCAGCCTTAGCTAACCTGTCTTAATCCAGCAGCTGCTGATTAACCTGATCTCAATAGAATTGGGATTTGAGTGTCTGACTCCAGAGCCCAGACTTCTTTATAATTCCTCCAGGGGTTCTTAACACAGCTGCCCCTTCAGTTTACAAGGAGGGCTTCATAGGCATATAAATATCATGGAGCTGGGTGTGGGGGTGCATGCCTATAATCCCAGCTACTTGGGAGGCTCAGGCAGGAGAGTCCCTTGAGTCCCAGGAATTTGAGACCAGCCTGGGCAACAGAGTGAGACCTTGTCTCAAAAGAGAAAGCAAGCACACAGTGGCTCATGTCTATAATCTTATGCCTACAATCCCAGCACTTTCGGAAGCTGAGGCAGGCGGATCACTTGAGGCCAGGAGTTCGAGACCAGCCTGGACAACATGGTGAAACACTGTCTCTACAAAAATTAGCCAGGTGTGGTGGTGCATGTCTGCAGTCCCAGCTACTTGAAAGGCTGAGTTGGGAGCAATTGCTTGAACCCAGGAGACAGAGATTGCAGTGAGCCGAAATCATGCTACTGCACTCCAACCTGAGCAACAGAGTGAGACTCTGACTCCAATTAAAAAAAAAAGAAGGAAAAGGGAAAATCAATGCCTATGCTCCAGACCCAAAGACTCTGATCTGGATGTGAGTGGTGGAGCCTGGGCATCTGCATTTTTAAACAGCTCTGTCAGTGGTTCTGTGCGCAGTTGGGATTATAAGCCAGCAAGCATCTGAGGATACCCTCTTGCTAGTTGGGCCTCAGGGTATTGGGCTTTGGGTGTCCTGACCATTGTTCCCTGCCATAGGTTTGGTAAAGGATGTGGCCAGGCCTGTGTACTGGGCGCCTGACCATGAAATCCTGCACTCCACAAATGCTGGAAGGACTTCAGCATCAAGTTTTCCAAGCACCACTGCCGGGCCTGCAGACAAGTGCTCCCATGGCCACCGAGCTGTCCCCTCTCGTGGATGGGACCATCCCGTCCGAGTCTGCTTCAACTGCAATAAAAAGCCTGGTGACCTTTAACCCCAGCCCCTCTCCAAGTCCTTCACAATTCCTTAGGTTCTCAGGGTTAGAAACAGTCTTGCGAGGTAGGCCCTCCTCCTGGTCACCTGCTGTGGTGTGTGTCCTCTCCGCTCTGCATCCCAGGGCCACTTTCCCTCAGTGGGGGTTAGCCTGGGGGCAGTCCTGAAGGTGTGAACCCCTCAGGGCAGGGGACCGAGCAACTCATCTCAAAGGGGAATGAACCTGAATCCGTTGCTTTTATTTCAGTTAAAAATAATGAATATATATTTGTATGTATCTCTCTCCATATATACTTATGAAGGGCACTCAGGGCATATCAAGGGTGCTGCTGGCTGCGAAGACTTTGCATAGTCTCACCTGCGCAGGGTGAGACGGCAGTGGCAGCACGTCTTCCTCACATGCCCAGCCAGGTCCATGCCCACCCTGGTCCATGCCCACCCTGTGGCTGGCCCCTTCTGCTGCTGCTCTGAGAGCCTTGGAAGCCTCTCCTGTCCTTGGCTCTTCCTTCCATGCCTCTCAGCTGCCTGGGGAGTGAGCCTCCCAGGTCCTTCCTGCCTGAAATGGCCTGAAGGGAATTCTCCCTGGGTCTTCTGGGAGTCAAATCCCAATTCTTGGCTTAAGCCTGTTTTAGTCAGAGACCACCCAACTTAGCGTGCAGGTCACTGGAGTGGGTGGAGGGTCAGAGTTTGGGTCTTCGGCCCTGAGAAGTGGAAATGCAGGGGCCGTGCTGCCTCTGGTCCCCCAGGGGACAGCAAGGAAGGAACTGAGTCTTCCCTGGCCGGGCTTCCTGCCCCGATGCTTCTGTCTCCACTTAGCTTTCCCAAAAGGTGGCACCCAGCTCCTCAGTCGAAGCACCCGCCTTCCACCCCTCAGCCCCCTCAAGCCCACCATCTGCTTCTGAGTGTCGCACTAGGATTTTCATTGCTTATTTTAAAGTGTCTTAATCCTTTGGTCCCAGACACACAACCCCTCTAGCTCTTGGAGGGGCGATCATGAGAAACCTTCCAGGGAAACAGAGCACAGAATGGACTGTTAGTTGTTTTTTTAAAGTCTATATAAATATTTCAACAGATGGTAAAGAAGAAATTTCTCTCTTTGGTCCTTGCAAGAGAAGTCAAAGGAATTTTTGTTTCTTCTCAAGAGCCTGGACAGCTCTGTCTGTCGTGACTGGAAAGGGCCCGTTGTGCTGAAATCCTATCATCATGGTGGATTTGATCTTCAGTGGCCAAACATGAAGAATGAAAGTATAATTCTTGACTGAACTGGTGGGTGGGTTGAGCTTTAGGGAAGTATATGGAGGTCATTCCTGGCGTGTGTATCGGTGTGACATGAGCCCTGGAGTGTGTCGTCCCTCTCAACCCTGCTCCTCCTGCCTCCTGGGGCCCTACTCTAGAACTGTGTACCATCCAATTCGCCATCATAAAGGGATCTTCCTGCATCTTGACTGTGCTGGCTCTTTCCTCTCATTCCATCAGTGCCTTCTGGCCACCATCTCTCTCAAGCTGATGGTGGCTTTCAAAGCAGAGGCCAAGTAAGGGGCATGTTTCTAGGGTGGTAATATTTTACCTGCAAATACTGCAGTCTATTACTCTGACAACTAAGAGCTTTTTAAAAACCATAGCTGGCCAGATGTGGTGGCTCATGCCTGTAATCCCAGCACTTTGGGATGCCGAGGCGGGGGGATCACCTTAGGTCGGGAGTTCGAGACCAGCCTGACCAACATGGAGAAACCCCGTCTCTACTAAAAATACAAAAAATTAGCTGGGTGTGGTGGTGCATGCCTGTAATCCCAGCTACTTGGGAGGCTGAGGCAGGAGAATTGCTCGAACCTGGGAGGCGGAGGTTGCGCTGAGCCGAGATTGCGCCATTGCACTGCACAGCCAAGTACCCCCAAACCATGATCCTGTGGAGTGGATGTCAGTCTCATGACCACAGCCTGTTGTCCCCAGCTCTTTGCTAGATAGCATGCCCCACCCAGATCAGTATGCTGACTGGGACCATAGCTTTGTGCTTGTCATGAATATTCCTTTATTTAGGGAAGGAATTCTCTCTAGTGACTAGAGGGCCCCCACGTTCTCACTCACCACTTATCCTGTACTTAGAGCTGTTCCTCAGACTTTTCTGCAGCCGGGGTTACCTGGCAGAGCCCCTTTCTGCAGCCATGGCATTGGCTGAGCAAGGCTCAGTGGTAGCAGTTTCACAGCTTGGGTTCTCCGGGTTACACTCTGGCAGCTGTCAGGTCAGGGTCTGTTGAGGAATCCTCTTGCACAGTAGAAGAGATCGGGTATTAGTCTTGATTTTCACTCCCCAGGTTTAAGATACATAGTCCTGGCTAGGCGCTGTCACTCATGCCTGTAATCCCAGCACTTTGGGAGGCCAAGGTGGGCGGATCACTTAAGCCCAGGAGTTCGAGACCACCCTGGGCAACGTGGCAAGCGAACCCCGTCTCTACGAAGAAAACCTCCTCCCCCCGAAAACTGGGCATGGCAGTGCACGCCTGTAGTTCCAGCTACTCAGGAGGCTGAGGTAGGAGGATTGCCTGAGCCTCGGAGATGCCACTGTACTCCAGCCTGGGTGACAGAGCAAGACCCTGTCTCAATAACAAAAACAAACCTATTGAACTATTATACATTTATACTTCAGCTTGGTTTTCTCCAATTGAATACCTATATAACCAATGAGCACCCAGATTAAGAAACAGAACATGGCTGTCCTCCAAAAACTCCTGGTGCCTCCCCCCGACCGGGAGTAACCACTATCCTGACATGTAGTAACAGAATCTAGTCCCCTCTCCTTTTCAGGGGGAGCCACGTAAATGCTTTTAATCACTATCTGGTTTAAAAGACTTGCTCATAGGTACAGACAGTTGTTGAACATATCCCTGAGGGCTTTGACTGGAGATTGCAACTTGTGCTTGTGGCTGAGAATGATGCAGTCTCCTGATCAATGAGACCCAGTGGGATCCTTACACATCCCTTGGGTTTAACTGCTGATTTATTTAGGAACTGGAAAAGCAAAGATAACCAATATTTAGGTGCCTGTTACATGCTTGGCACTATGCTAGGAGCTTTACATGGTTAATTCTCACAACCACACTGGAAGGTCCACGGTAGTATTCTTGTCTTACAGCCTAAGATGCTGGCTCCTAGAGGATCAGAAGCCCAGCATTGCTGGGCACACTCCAAGCTGGCCTGAGTCCAGGCAACCCTGGACCCCTTCCACCACCAACACACTGTAGAGCTTCTCTCCCTGTTTTCCTTCCCCTTCACAGCTTTTGAATTCTTTTACATTTCCAGGTAAGGTCAGTGCCTTTTCCTTAGGAGTAAAGTTAAGAATCAATGTACCTGCTAGTGTGATCAGCAAGCTTAGCTTTGATCATTTCCATTGGCCTTGGAGATTCTCATGGCTGAGGGCAGTAAAAGTTTGTCACTAAAAGCAACTTTATCTTTCACTAAAAAGACTCACTGGCTGAGAGATTAAGCAAGTTGATCTAGCCTATAACACAAGCTAAGCTTCCAGTTTTATAGAGATGGGCTTTTGCCGTGTTGCCCAGGCTAGTCTTGAACTCCTGGGCTCAAGCAATCTGCCGCCTTGGCCTCCCAAAGTGCTGGGATTACAGGGGTGAGCCACTACTGACCAGCTTCCAATTGTTAAAAAATTTCTGATTTAATGTTAATTTTGCAGTTATATTTGCATTTTCCATTTCAGACCTACCATAATTAGGGAGAGATGATGGAACCCACAATAGCAGTCTGTAATTCTTCTCATCATGAATAGGATGTTTTAGTTACTGTACAAAACTGGAGCACTTTCTAACTCCTAACTCTTAAATTGCACCTGGTATAATTTTTTTTTCTGTACTTTGGAAATTGTCAGAGTCGTGAACACTAAAGTCCATGGGGTATAGGGTTTTGTGGGATTAGATAATCTGTAATTTAGTGACAGGCTCATCTGACCAGAGCCATCTTTCAAACTAGCATTTGTAGACAGTGGGCCCTGGAGTCCTCCAGTACATGATGCTGTACTGAGGGACTTATCCACTGCCACGTTTTCAACAGCCACCTTAAACTGGCCATACCCCTAACTCTAGCCAGAATCTCTCTAAGGCTCTGGCCTTATCCTTACATAACTCCATTTCATGTCCAAAGATCCTGGAACTCGGGCTGGGCACGGTGGCTCGTGCCTGTAATCCCAGCACTTTGGGAGGTTGAGGTGGGAGGTTCACTTGAGGCCAGGAGTTTGACAGCAGCCTGGGCAACATAGCAAGACCCTGTCTCTATGAAAACAAACACAAAAATACTGCAACACGAGCAGAGCCGATTTCCCAGCCACCATGGCACCCCAGTTCTGGCTGCCCTGGACTACCAGGAGCATTTGTGTCTGTGCACCTTTGCTCAGATTATGGCGTCTACAGAGAATATCCTTTTTGGTATTGCAATAGCTGCTTTTATTCACATGAAGCCAAGAGTACAAGCAGGGAGATGTGAGCAAAGATACGATAGCCAGGCCCAGGCCAGAAGGCACTGTGGGAGACAGGCAGTCTGTCTTAAGGAAAGAGGGAGAAAAGGGGAAACTGCTGAACTGAACCCAAGAAGATCTTAAATGCAACTTCAGTAAGAAGCCGATTCTTCCCAACTCAAGGGGCCTAATAGAGTCTCGAACTTGAGGAGGAGCTCAGCTGGCTCTGCTACACTTATTAGCAGAAGACCTTGGGCAAATCACTCTCTTGAGATTCAGTTGTTTTCTTCAGTAAAGTGTGGAAACTTATTTCCTAGGGTTGTAGGAATGAAAACGAAATCATGCTGGCAAAAACAACAACAACAAACAAAAACAAAAACATTGTCCATCTAACATAACAAGTGTCTAGTTGCGACAAGTGCTGGGGAAATGAAACTTCCCTGAGGTGTCTTTTACACTGAGCCTTAAAAGTTGGACTTTTCTGGATGAAAAGGAGTTGGGCGGCTTGAGCAGAGGCCCAGGTGTGTGGGGGACAGGCTTGAAATGTGGTGTCCCAAGAACACCAGGTGTGAGGCAGAGATGGCGCAACAGGATGGGGAGGCATATGTGGTCGGATCACAAAAGGCCACACACTCTATCTGAGGCACAGGAAGCCATCGAAAGCAAAGATCTAGAAATATCATTCCGGTGGCAGTACAATGGATGAACTGGAGAAGACAGACTTAGAGTGGGACCAGAGCCTTTTAGCAACACGTACAAACGGAGAAATGCAAGAAGAAATGGAGTTTAGCCTGAAATTGTTTTTGGAGATGGTTAGGTGGAAGATTTAGACCAGGACAGATCTAGATAGGGAGGGACTGACTTGGTCTTAGATGAAGGATGTCTCTGAGGACCCTTGTTGGGGGATGCCTAGGAGGTTGGCAGTGCCCTCCAAACCATGTTGGGCCAGTTGGATTCTAGGGTGTCCACAGCAACATGGGACATGAGGCAGTATTTATTTGTGGGCATTATTCTTCTTCTTATTATTTTTTTGAGATGGAGTCTCACTCTGTTGCCCATGCTGGAGTGCAGTGGTGCGATCTCGGCTCATTGCAAGCTCTGCCTCCAGGGCTCAAGGGATTCTCCTGCCTCAGCCTCCTGAGTAGCTGGGCTTATAGGCATACACCGCCATGCCTGGCTAATTTTTGTATTTTCAGTAGAGACGGGGTTTCACCATGTTAGCCAGGTTGGTCTTGAACTCCTGACCTCAAGTGATCTGCCCGCCTTGGCCTCCCAAAGTGTTGGGATTACAGGCGTGAGCCACCATGCCTGGCCAGTATTTATGGGCATTTTTAATAACCGGTGTATGCCATTCATTGTTATCTCTAGAAAGCTATAAGTAAGCAAACACTGAGCTAGTTAGCAAGGTGTCTATGACAGCTCAGTGCTGCTGTCAAAATCACCTGCTCATTTGCTACTTTTCATTGTCACCTGGGGAGTAGGGCAAAATGGAAACTCCTTCAAGGCCATGCACAGTGGCTCACACCTATAATCCCAGTGCTTTGGGAGGCCAAGGCGAGTTGATGGCTTGAGGCCAGGAGTTCTAGACCAGCCTGAGCAACATGGCAAAATCCTGTCTCTACAAAAAAACCCCAAAACCTCAAAAATCAGCCAGGTGTGGTGGCGCACGCCTGTAATCCCAGCTGCTCAGGAGGCTGAGATGGGAGGATTGCTTGAGCCTGGGAGGTCCAGGTTGCAGCTGCAGTGAGCCAAGATCACTCCTGCTGTACTTTAGCCTGGGCAAAGGGGGAGACCTTGTCTAAAAAAACGGAAGAGAAATGCTCTGAGATTGTAACATATTAATCTTTTTTACATCAGTGGTAATAAGCAAACTGGCCAAAATGCTTAATCAACTTCTTGGCCAAGTTTAACCCCTTTACATGCAACCTAGACCACATTTTAGGTGCAGTGAGTGTTAACCAAGGACAAACTGCTGCTCTTTCCCCACTGCCACTGAGTCACGGAGGCAGAGGCTCAGGTGTGTTCAAGAATCAGCTTCACCCATAACCCACCACCATGGCCCAGGAAGGCATCACTGCTGGAGGTGTCATGGACCTTAATACTGCATTACAAGCGGTCCCAAAGGCTGTCCTCATCCATGATGGTATAGCACGTGGAATTCGAGAAGCTGCCAAAGCCTTAGACAAGTGCTGGGCCCATCCTTGTGCTGCCCCCAACTGTGATGAGCCTGCCTATGTGGCTGGCTGGTGAAGGCCCTTGGTGCTGAACGCCAGATCACCCTAATTAAGGTTGATGACAAGAAACTAGGGGAAGGGATGGACCACTGTAAAACTGACAGAAGGAAAACCCCATAAAGTGGTTGGCTGCAGTTGTGTAGTGTTAAGGGCCATGGCAAAGGATGTCATCAAAGAGTTTTTGTTTGTTTGTTTGTTTGTTTTTGAGACAGTCTTTCTCTGTCACCAGGCTGGAGTGGGGCAGTGGCATGATCTTGGCTCACTGCAGACTCCACCTACTGGGTTCAAGCAATTCTCCTGCCTCAGCCTCCCACGTAGCTGGGATTGCAGGCACACACCACCATGCCCGGCTAATTTTTGTATTTTTGTATTTTTAGTAGAGACGGAGTTTCACCATGTGGCTCAGGCTGATCTTGAACTCCTGACCTCAAGTGATCTGCCTGCCTTGGCATCCCAAAGTGCTGGGATTATAGGCGTGAGCCACTGCACATGGCCCTTCTTTCATGTTTTAATTCAATGGAGTTTTGCGTGTACTAAGTTTTCAAAAATACATGTTGAAGGAACATTTTTATCTGTACTCCGACACACACCCAATTGTCAAATTGTCTTCACAGCTCTCAGACTTATAAATTTAGAATCTCCTCAGGGACTTGATCTTAACTGAAGACAAAGGAGATCCTAAAGCGACTTTTTGTCGTAGTGGTCAGCTGGAATGTGGGAGGAACAATTTCACCCCAAGAGCAAGTTGAAAGTTTTCTTGGGGAGGAGCCAAGATGGCCGAATAGGAACAGCTCTGGTCTGCAGCTCCCAGTGTGAGTGACGCAGAACATGGGTGATTTCTGCATTTCCATCTGAGGTACCGAGTTCATCTCACGAGGGAGTGCCAGACAGTGGGCGCAGGTCAGTGGGTGTGTGCACCGTGCGCGAGCCGAAGCAGGGCGAGGCATTGCCTCACTTGGGAAGCACAAGGGGTCAGGGAGTTCCCTTTCCTAGTCAAAGAAAGGGGTGACAGACGACACCTGGAAAATCGGGTCACTCCCACCCGAATACTGCGCTTTTCCGACGGGCTTAAAAAACGGCGCACCAGGAGATTATATCCCGCACATGGCTCGGAGGGTCCTACGCCCACGGAGTCTCGCTGATTGCTAGCGCAGCAGTCTGAGATCAAACTGCAAGGTGGCAGCGAGGCTGGGGGAGGGGCACCCGCCATTGCCCAGGCTTGTTTAGGTAAACAAAGCAGCCGGGAAGCTCGAACTGGGTGGAGCCCACCACAGCTCAAGGAGGCCTGCCTGCCTCTGTAGGCTCCACCTCTGGGGGCAGGGCACAGACAAACAAAAAGACAGCAGTAACCTCTGCAGACTTAAATGTCCCTGTCTGACAGCTTTGAAGAGAGCAGTGGTTCTCCCAGCACGCAGCTGGAGATCTGAGAACGGGCAGACTGCCTCCTCAAGTGGGTCCCTGACCCCCAAGCAGCCTAGCTGGGAGGCACCCCCCAGCAGGGGCAGACTGACACCTCACACGGCGGGGTACTCCAACAGACCTGCAGCTGAGGGTCCTGTCTGTTAGAAGGAAAACTAACAAACAGAAAGGACATCCACACCAAAAACCCATCTGTACATCACCATCATCAAAGACCAAAAGTAGATAAAACCACAAAGATGGGGAAAAAACAGAGCAGAAAAACTGGAAACTCTAAAAAGCAGAGCGCCTCTCCTCCTCCAAAGGAACGCAGTTCCTCACCAGCAACGGAACAAAGCTGGGTGGAGAATGACTTTGACGAGCTGAGAGAAGAAGGCTTCAAATGATCAAATTACTCCGAGCTACGGGAGGACATTCAAACCAAAGGCAAAGAAGATGAAAGCTTTGAAACAAGTTTAGAAGAATGTATAACTAGAATAACCAATACAGAGAAGTGCTTAAAGGAACTGATGGAGCTTGAAAACCAAGGCTCCAGAACTACGTGAAGAATGCAGAAGCCTCAGGAGCCGATGCAATCAACTGGAAGAAAGCGTTTCAGCAATGGAAGATGAAATGAATGAAATGAAGCGAGAAGGGAAGTTTAGAGAAAAAAGAATAAAAAGAAACGAACAAAGCCTCCAAGAAATATGGGACTATGTGAAAAGACCAAATCTATGTCTGATTGGTGTACCTGAAAGTGATGGGGAGAATGGAACCAAGTTGGAAAACACTCTGCAGGATATTATCCAGGAGAACTTCCCCAATCTAGCAAGGCAGGCCAACATTCAGATTCAGGAAATACAGAGAATGCCACAAAGATACTCCTTGAGAAGAGCAACTCCAAGACACATAATTGTCAGATTCACCAAAGTTGAAATGAAGGAAAAAATGTTAAGGGCAGCCAGAGAGAAAGGTCAGGTTACCCTCAAAGGGAAGCCCATCAGACTAACAGCAGATCTCTTGGCAGAAACTCTACAAGCCAGAAGAGAGTGGGGGCCAATATTCAACATTCTTAAAGACAAGAATTTTCAACCCAGAATTTCATATCCAGCCAAACTAAGCTTCATAAGTGAAGGAGAAATAAAATACTTTACAGACAAGCAAATGCTGACAGATTTTGTCACCACCAGGCCTGCCCTAAAACAGCTCCTGAAGGAAGCACTACACATGGAAAGGAACAACGGGTACCAGCCACTGCAAAATCATGCCAAAATGTAAAGACCATCGAGACTAGGAAGAAACTGCATCAACTAACGAGCAAAATAAGCAGCTAACATCATAATGACAGGATCAAATTCACACAGAACAATATTAACTTTAAATGTAAATGGACTAAATGCTCCAATTAATAGACACAGACTGGCAAATTGGATAAAGAGTCAAGACCCATCAGTGTGCTGTATTCAGGAAACCCATCTCACGTGCAGAGACACACATGGGCTCAAAATAAAAGGATGGAGGAAGATCTACCAAGCAAATGGAAAACAAAAAAAGGCAGGGGGTTGCAATCCTAGTCTCTGATAAAACAGACTTTAAACCAACAAAGATCAAAAGAGACAAAGAAGGCCATTACATAATGGTAAAGGGATCAATTCAACAAGAAGAGCTAACTATCCTAAATATATACGCACCCAATACAGGAGCACCCAGATTCATAAAGCAAGTCCTGAGTGACCTACAAAGAGACTTAGACTCCCACACATTAATAATGGGAGACTTTAACACCCCACTGTCAACATTAGACAGATCAACGAGACAGAAAGTCAACAAGGATACCCAGGAATTGAACTCAACTCTGCACCAAGCAGATCTAATAGACATCTACAGAACTCTCCACCCCAAATCAACAGAATATACATTTTTTTCAGCACCACACCACACCTATTCCAAAATTGACCACATACTTGGAAGTAAAGCTCTCCTCAGCAAATGTAAAAGAACAGAGATATAACAAACTATCTCTCAGACCACAGTGCAATCAAACTAGAACTCAGGATTAAGAATCTCACTCAAAACCGCTCAACTACATGGAAACTGAACAACCTGCTCCTGAATGACTACTGGGTACATAACGAAATGAAGGCAGAAATAAAGATGTTCTTTGAAACCAACAAGAACAAAGACACAACATACCAGAATCTCTGGGACGCATTCAAAGCAGTGTGTAGAGGGAAATTTATAGCACTAAATGCCCACAAGAGAAAGCAGGAAAGATCCAAAATTGACAACCTAACATGACAATTAAAAGAACTAGAAAAACAAGAGCAAAGACATTCAAAAGCTAGCAGAAGGCAAGAAATAACGAAAATCAGAGCAGAACTGAAGGAAATAGAGACACAAAAAACCCTTCAAAAAATTAATGAATCCAGGAGCTGGTTTTTTGAAAGGATCAACAAAATTGATAGACCTCTAGCAACACTAATAAAGAAAAAAAGAGAGAAGAATCAAATAGACGCAATAAAAAATGATAAAGGGGATATCACCACCGATCCCACAGAAATACAAACTACCATCAGAGAATATTACAAACACCTCTATGCAAATAAACTAGAAAATCTAGAAGAAATGGATAAATTCCTCGACACATACACTCTCCCAAGACTAAACCAGGAAGAAGTTGAATCTCTGAATAGACCAATAACAGGAGCTGAAATTGTGGCAATAATCAATAGCTTACCAACCAAAAAGAGTCCAGGACCAGATGGATTCACAGCTAAATTCTACCAGAGGTACAAGGAGGAACTGGTACCATTCCTTCTGAAACTATTCCAATCAATAGAAAAAGAGGGAATCCTCCCTAACTCATTTTATGAGGCCAGCATCATCCTGATACCAAAGCCTGGCAGAGACACAACCAAAAAAGAGAATTTTAGACCAATATCCTTGATGAACATTGATGGAAAAATCCTCAATAAAATACTGGCAAACCAAATCCAGCAGCACATCAAAAAGCTTATCCACCATGATCAAGTGGGCTTCATCCCTGGGATGCAAGGCTGGTTCAATATACGCAAATCAATAAATGTAATCCAGCATATAAACAGAACCAAAGACAAAAACCACATGATTATCTCAATAGATGCAGAAAAGGCCTTTGACAAAATTCAACAACCCCTCATGCTAAAAACTCTCAATAAATTAGGTATTGATGGGACGTATTTCAAAATAATAAGAACTATTTATGATAAACCCACAGCCAGTATCATACTGAATGGGCAAAAATTGGAAGCATTCCCTTTGAAAACTGGCACAAGACAGGGATGCCCTCTCTTACCACTCTTATTCAACGTAGTGTTGGAAGTTCTGGCCAGGGCAATTAGGCAGGAGAAGGAAATAAAGGGTATTCCATTAGGAAAAGAGGAAGTCAAATTGTCCCTGTTTGCAGATGACATGATGGTATATCTAGAAAACCCCATTGTCTCAGCCCAAAATCTCCTTAAGCTGATAAGCAACTTCAGCAAAGTCTCAGGATACAAAATCAATGTACAAAAATCACAAGCATTCTTATATACCAACAACAGACAAACAAAGAGCCAAATCATGAGTGAACTCCCATTCACAATTGCTTCAAAGAGAATAAAATACCTAGGAATCCAACTTACAAGGGATGTGAAGGACCTCTTCAAGGAGAACTACAAACCACTGCTCAAGGAAATAAAAGAGTATACAAACAAACGGAAGAAAATTCCATGCTCATGGATAGGAAGAATCAAAATCGTGAAAATGGCCATACTGCCCAAGGTAATTTATAGATTCAATGCCATCCCCATCAAGCTACCAATGACTTTCTTCACAGAATTGGAAAAAACTACTTTAAAGTTCATATGGAACCAAAAAAGAGCCCACATCGCCAAGTCAATCCTAAGCCAAAAGAACAAAGCTGGAGGCATCACGCTACCTGACTTCAAACTATACTACAAGGCTACAGTAACCAAAACAGCATGGTACTGGTACCAAAACAGAGATATAGATCAATGGAACAGAACAGAGCCCTCTGAAATAATGCCGCATATCTACAACTGTCTTATCTTTGACAAACCTGAGAAAAACAAGCAATGGGGAAAGGATTCCCTATTTAATAAATGGTGCTGGGAAAACTGGCTAGCCATATGTAGAAAGCTGAAACTGGATCCCTTCCTTACACCTTATACAAAAATCAATTCAAGATGGATTAAAGACTTAAACGTTAGACCTAAAACCATAAAAACCCTAGAAGAAAACCTAGGCATTACCATTCAGGACATAGGCATGGGCAAGAACTTCATGTCTAAAACACCAAAAGCAATGGCAATCAAAGCCAGAATTGACAAATGGGATCTAATTAAACTAAAGAGCTTCTGCACAGCAAAAGAAACTACCATCAGAGTGAACAGGCCACCTACAGAATGGGAGAAAATTTTTGTAACCTACTCATCTGACAAAGGGCTAATATCCAGAATCTACAATGAACTCAAATTTACAAGAAAAAAACAACCCCATCAAAAAGTGGGCAAAGGACATGAACAGACACTTCTCAAAAGAAGACATTTATGCAGCCAAAAAACACATGAAAAAATGCTCACCATCACTGGCCATCAGAGAAAGGCAAATCAAAACCACAATGAGATGCCATCTCACACCAGTTAGAATGGCAATCATTAAAAAGTCAGGAAACGACAGGTGCTGGAGAGGATGTGGAGAAAGAGGAACACTTTTACACTTTTGGTGGGACTGTAAACTAGTTCAACCATTGTGGAAGTCAGTGTGGCGATCCCTCAGGGACCTAGAACTAGAAATACCATTTGACCCAGCCATCCCATTACTGGGTATATACCCAAAGGACTATAAATCATGCTGCTATAAAGACACATGCACGCGTATGTTTATTGCGGCATTATTCACAATAGCAAAGACTTGGAACCAACTCAAATGTCCAACAATGATAGACTGGATTAAGAAAATGTGGCACATATACACCATGGAATACTATGCGGCCATAAAAAATGATGAGTTCATGTCCTTTGTAGGGACATGGATGAAATTGGAAATCATCATTCTCAGTAAACTATCGCAAGAACAAAAAACCAAACACCGCATATTCTCACTCATAGGTGGGAATTGAACAATGAGAACACATGGACACAGGAAGGGGAACATCACACTCTGGGGACTGTTGTGGGGAGGGGGGAGGGATAGCATTGGGGGATATACCTAATGCTAGATGACGAGTTAGTGGGTGCAGCGCACCAGCATGGCACATGTATACATATGTAACTAACTTGCACATTGTGCACATGTACCCTAAAACTTAAAGTATAATAATAATAATAATAAAGGATTTTAAAAATTACCATAATAATTGACCTATTATCCTCTATAAGTCTCATCATCTGATAAAGATTTATTCTCAATTGTATAAAAATCATCAGTTATTGTTAAATAAGAAACTCAGTATATGTACACTCCTCCAGTGTCTTGGATTTACATATATAGTTTTAATTGTACAATATTATTGTAAAAGTTAATATCCTTTCAATGTATCTGATTTAAAATGACCACAGAGCATTGTGGGATTAAAGGAGTGCTGTGTCCAGGGGGAAAAAAAAAAAAAGAAAGAAAAGAGAGTTTTCTCATCTTTTTTGGTGACACTGTGGCTGACGGTATCTACTTTAAAATGGAAGTAAGAAAGTTTTCCGGAAGGGGGCACCCGGATTTGAACCGGGCACCTCTTGATTTGCGGTCAATTGCTCTGCCCCCTGAGCTATACCCCCTTCACCTGTTAGAGGCTCCTTCCTTGTCCACTTATGGTGACTCAATACAATCAAGTTCCACCCACACTAGAGTTCTGGCAAGCTTTGTGTTCTAAAGCCCCACCTTCTTAATTATCCATCATCTGCTTTGGCTTGTCCCTTGGCCACTAATAAACTGAAAGGGAACACATGAAAAATGACATCCTGGGCTGGGCACGTCTCACGCTTGTAATCCCAGCGCTTTGGGAGGCCAAGGTGAGGTCAAGAGTTTGAGATCGGCCTGACCAACATGGTGAAACCCCGTCTCCGCTAAAAATACAAAAAAAATTAGCTGGGCGTGGTGGCAGGCACCTGTAATCCCAGCTACTAGGGAGGCTGAGGCAAGAGAATTGTTTGAACCCTGGGAGGCGGAGGTTGCAGTGACCTGAGATCACACCACTGTACTCCAGCCTGGGCTAACAGAATGAGACAATCTCTCTCTCTCTCTCTCTCTCTCTCTCTGTCTCTCTCTCTCTCTCCATATACATATATATGTATACATATATTTATATATATGTATACATATATTTATATATATGTATACATATTTTTGTAGTACACATATGTAGTGCACATATATGTAGTGCATTATATATAGTACACATATATATAGTACACATACATAGTGTGCGTGTGTGTGTGTTTTGTAAAGGCAGGGTTTCAGCATGTTGCCCAGGCTGGTTTCAAGTGATCCACCTGCGTGAGCTCCAGCAATCCTCCCATCTGAGCCTTACTTCGGCCTCCCAAAGTGCTGGGATTACAGGCGTAAACCATGGAGCTTGGCCTTTGCTCTGTTCTTGATGGAAACAATAGCCACCTTTGACCTGGGGCCCTGCTGATAGCTGGGGAAGTGCGTTATTGAGGTTGAGCAGTGTGGCTCCTTCTTATCCCACTGGCAGGAGAGAACTGAAGCCTCTCCTTTCAAACCTGGCACTCGTTGGTATGGAGTGCAAGGGCGTGGGCCTGAGAAGCCCTTTCTCTTCTCACCTCCTCTCCAGGGAGAAGAGAAGCTGAGAGTAGAGCTGGCTCCTTCTCCAATCTCAGGGAAGAAACAACACACTTGGAGACACAATTTTTTTTAATGTAAAATAACATTGAGAGTTCATCTAAATATCTGTCTTAGAAATTCAGGTCAAGGGAAGAGATGCTGTTAGAACAGAGGGAAGTGGGTGACCTCTCCAAAGATGGACGTGCTCCAACAGTGGGCTAGGGTGTTCCAGCGATAGCCAAACCTTCCATTGAACCCACTGACCGGTTTCAGATCGGTATTGTAGTTGTCATGGCCAGTCACCTGCTGGAGAGGATGCCCTTGGAGGCAAGGAGAGAGAAGCCTGAGCCTGCATTCAGTCCATCTCTTGGCTTCCCCATTCCCCTGGGTGTGGTAAGGGATGCCAATCAGTGGTAGTCACCGAATTCCCCATGCGCACAGCCAACATGCAATCCTCAAATGTCCTGAACCTCTGGGCTGAAGAACCAAGGGCTGGTGAGGTTGAGGGACAGAAGGCTTCCTAGAAATAAAACGCCGCACCAGGAATAATTGTATGAAGACCGTGAATGGTTTGTGCTGGGACAGGAGGGGCTGGAAATTCTGGGCTTGGCAGAGCTTGCCTTTCTCCCATGAGAAATGAGAAAACTCTCACCCTGTCTCTGACCCATGTGTATGAGATCAATATCAATTGGGCCAAATGGTACAAAGGATCATGTGACTAGAGGAGTGGCCCAGGATGGTGGAGTTGGGCTGGGAGGAGGGTTTACCCTGTTAGAAAAATATTTCTCAACTCTTTCCCATTGTTGTTAATCTGGGCCTGCAAAATGAGCAGGATGCAGCAGTGAGGGGAACAGGGGCTTCAGAGTTGGGAAGAGCGGAATCTTAATCCCAGCTCAGCCCTTCTTGCCAAACCACTTTAACTCAAGAAATGTGTTTCCCCAACTGTGCCAGAGGGTTAATGTGACTGTAAAAAGTGCCTAACAAATGGCTCATGTCTGTAATGCCAGCACTTTGGGAGGCTGAGGCCAGAGGATCACTTGAGCCTAGGAGTTCAAGACCAGCCTGGGCAACATAGGGACACTCCATCTCTACAAAAATAAAAAATTAACTGAGAGTGGTGGTGCACACCTGTGGACCCAACTGCTCAGGAGGCTGAGGTGGGAGGATTGCTCAAGCCCAAGGAGGTCAAGACTGCAGTGAGTAGTAATTGTGCTACTGCAATTCATGCAGTCCAACTTGGGTGATAGAGTGAGACCATGTCTCAAAAAAAAAAAAAAAAAAAGCTTTCAGAAGTTTCATATTTGATAGTGTTCAACAGAGCAGTTTATTATCCATCTGTGTGGGACAAAGATCTGTAAACCAATTTCTAGGTTAAGAGAGATGACTTCAATTTTCTTGCTAAGAAAGCTGTCTGGATGTGGGATTTGATCATGAGTTCATCTGACGATTAGATAAATCAGATGGATAGCTGGCATGTCCGCCATTCTGGGCCAGAAGCTGAGTGAGTCGAGCATGAGGCTGGGGCAAGGAAAGATCCAGCCAAGTTGTAGAGCAGGACAGGCTTTGAGTTGCAGGGGCAGTACATGGGGGAGGCTCTGGTCAGAGGGTCAACTTAACAAATGGCCTTTCTGAATGTTCATTTCTTTATCTGCAAAACCATGCTACCTGTGAGTGCCCAATCCTGCCTGCTTAAGCCACATAGTTGTTGGAAAATAATAAATAGCAAATGAGGGAAGGTCCAAAAAAATAAATAAGTAGATAGAGACATTTGTGAATGATTAAGTGTTATGCAAATTGATGAATTAGTTGATTTGCATTTCTATTCAGCATTTGATGAATAGTTATTCTGGGGCAGATGTAGAGCTAGAAGCTGATGAAGGACCATGAATGTAGGTAGCAAACTTTACAGTATGTATATTCTACAAGGTGTGGGAAACTGCTGAACGTTTTTGTTCAGCCAAATGGCCGAATAAACAATGTTCTTTCAGGAAGATAAGCTGGTGGCCATGTGAGGACTGTGACTCTATCAATTCTGTTTTCTGAATTGCTCCTGAATTTGTTCCCTCCTTTCTAGTCCTACAGACACTGCTATAGTTCATACCTTACCATTTCTTATGTGCAATAACCTCCTAAATGGTCTTCTTACTTCTAGCCTTGACTGCTTTAATTCATTCTCCTTATGCACCTAGAGAATTTTATCCAATTATTTCTTGGCTTATGCATTCATTTATTTGTTCATTCACCCAGCATTTATTGAGCTCTATCATGCCTAAGGCCTTGGGACCATGGCAGTAATATTTGCTGACAGGTAGGTCTTAGCACATTGCTGCTTCCTATCCCCGATATAGCAAAGTGAAGACCTCTTAGCATGTCCCACAACACCATTGACCAGCCTCTTACCATTCTCATGGCTCAGCATTCTTTTCTCTGCCTTACAATCTTTTTGCATTCTATATGCTATTTGCTATTAAAGTGGCAAGAAGGGCGCTAGGATAAAGATTGAGTAAAATTGTGCTTTGGAGATTTAATAGTGAGGTGACCTTGGGTAAATCACTTAGGCTCTCTGTTTTCTTACTTGTAAAGGTTGAGAATTATAAAGCATACCTTAAACATCCAGTGTAAAAATCAATGAGATACGGCATGTAAATTGATTAGCATGGCATCCTATATCAATTAGGTGTGTATTTGGTTATAAGTAACAGAAAATCTGACCATTGATGTTTAAACAACTAAATATGTAACAAGAAACTGAAAGTAGTTTTTGATGTTGATTCGGTGGCTCACAAATGACAGAGTTGAATTTCTTGACCTTTCCCTCATGCTGGTTACCTCATGGGTATAAGATGGCTGCCAGAGTTCCAGACTTCACATCTACATCCAAAGTGGAAAGAAAGAGGAAGGGACAGTGCCTGCCATGTTACTTCCCCTTTTATCATGAAAGCAAAGCAAAGCTCTACTAGACCTTGAATGGGAAGTAGCAGACTTCCTATTAGATTATTTTGTACAGAAACAGATCATATGGCCTTCTCCAACTGCAAGGGAGGTTGGAAATTTAGAGAAAAAAAATTTCCAGATTGGTTGAGACAAATCATGATTTGTCACTTGAGGATGAGCACATTAGCACTCCGAACAAATCTGGAGTCCTGTTAACAAGAAAGAAAAGTGAATAATATTCAGGAGCAATTCTTAGTGTTTTCCCCCGAAATGCCATGCATGTGCATATCCCTAGGCATTTGCACACGGTATTTCATGTTGGCTACAACACTCTCCTCCCATACTGTACCTATACAATTTTGTATCTTTTTTTTTCAATATCAGAAACAATTTTTAATTTTGTCACTTATTCAGTATCATTATTTTTAAAGGATACACAGGGGTCCATAACTGGTTGTAGCGTGGTTTATTTAACCATTTTTCAATAATTGGACGTTTATGTTGTTTCAATTTATTATTATATAAGGGGGGAAATTTGGTTTTGTTAAGTTTGTGTTCTTGGCCATACATTACACAGATTATCTCATTCAAACCTTGAAACATTTCCGTATGGTAGGTATTATTCTCATTCAGCAGTCACAGATATCTAGGTGCAGAGGAGTTAGTTTGCCCTAAGTCCTACAGCTAGTGAGTGGCAGAGTAAGGATTCACAGAGAAGATGATTTAACTGCCACGCCTGGGCTTCCTCACTGGAATCCACACTGAGATGGACACAGTGAAAAGCCACAGCCACACTGAGGTGTGTATCAGAACTCTTATGACCTTGCAGCTTCCCCATCTCTATGGCTTTTGGGCATCTACTCCTGAACTGCCACTCCGGATAGACCCTGTCCAACTTCATGGGAGCACAGCCTATTGCACTTCACCTCCTGCTCCCGGGTTCCTTGTTGAATCTGGGGTGTGAGACACAGTGGGACCCTCTCAACATCCACACACGTGTAACCTGGAAGTATGAAGGAATTAATGCCTCATAGGGCAAAACTTTGACCAATGGGAGGCGGAAGCCATGGAATAAAGTCTTCACCTCACACTCCCACCCCTCCATGGACACCCTAAGTCACAGTCATGCTATGGCCTTGGAGAGGCCGTCTAGTGAGATCAAGCAATCAGTCTCACTTAATACCTAGCAATGGGGAGCTCAATAAGGCACCCCATGTTGGTTCTCCTCCGTTCTTGCTTCCTTTGCCTTTTTCCTCTCGCCTGTTTCCCTGATATTACACCCTTTAATAAAGTAATTGCACATAAATATTTGCAAATTCAGCCCAGTTTTCTGGGCAGCCCAGGCTAAGACAGTGCATAAAGTTTTTTCATTATTTGGGATGATTTCCTTTTGTTTAAAAAGCTTTCTGCTGTTGGGTGACTGAGTTTAAAAGTATGAATAGCCCCATGCCTTTGAGAACATTACAACAGCCTTCGAATCTACCCAGCTCTGGCCCTTGGGTCACCCCATAGATGATTGTGGGGTCAGACCACCCCATTCATTACTGAGCCAAGGGCAAAGCTAAGGTCCTACTGGCAATGACTCACAGAAAAGGCTGTAAATAGGAATGTTTATGACCACATTTATACAACCAAAGTTGGTTCGATGATAATGTATGGAAAAATAGAATCTTTGTTGAAAAGAAATTTTAACTCCATTTGGGTATGTGTTCCCAAGAGAAAGAAAACCTGGGCACACAGCCTTAAAGAGTGTGCTGGACCCTGGTAATTGCTCTAATTACCTGTGACTGATAACTTAGACAGCTCCTTGTGGGGACTGCTTTTGAATTTGCTCAGAATCACAGACTTTCCAGGAGAATCCAAGTATCAGATACCTCAGTGGGTAAGAAATGGTCATAGCCTAGGCCCTAATAAGAGTCCAGGGGAAGGCTTTCAGTTGTTCAGGTGGGGCCCGCTAAGGTGTGTGCAAAATAAATTATAACAGTCTTCAAATTTACCCAGCCCTGGCCCTTGGGTCAACCCATAGATGACTGTGAATCAGAGCGGCAGGCCCCACCCAAATAACTGAAAGCCTTCTCCTGCACTCTTAATAGGACCCAGGCAACGAGAATGTTTTACTCAGGGAGGTGTCTGGTATTTGGTTTCTCCTGGAAAGTCTGTCATTATGACTGAGAAAACTCAAAAGCAGTCCCTGCAAAAAGCTGTCCAAATTATCAGTCTCTCTTCAAATACGTCCTTCTGGGGCTAGACAGATTCCAGACCCATCTGTCTGCCCCAGAAGCCTGCTACCTCTTCCTGGCTTTTTGGGGCCCTGTCTAATGGACCTCTGATTATATCAGTCACAGAGTGAGCCTGGTTATATATGAGGAAAAGAAATCAGCAGGGAACACTCACCTTATGATGCATAGAGAATGAGCTGCTCGCTGGAAATGCAAATTTTGAAGGATGAAAATCTCACTTCTGAACACGTAATGGTCTCTAATTAACTCACAGGTAATTAGAGCAATTACCAGAGGCCAGCGCACTTCTTAAAGCTGTGTGCCCAGGTTTTTTTTTTCCCACTTGGGAACATATACCCAAATGGAGTTGAAATTCCTCTTCAGCAAAGATTCTATTTTTCCATACATTATCATTGAACCAACTTTGGTTGTATAAATATGGTCATAAAATGTTCCTATTTATAGCTTTTTCTGTGAGTCATTGCCAGTAGGACCTTAGCTTTGCCCTCAGCTCAGTAATGAGTGGGGCCAGCCTGTCAAGGTGTGTGTAACAGTAAGCATGGTGGCCTGAGGAGTTCTATGTGGTCTGTGAGCTGCTTGCTTCCTCTCTGCTTCTCCACTGACTTCCACCTTGTGTCTTGATTTCTTCTTGGTGTCCTGATGAGTCAAAGTCCAGTTCCCAGTCTTCTCACTTCATCCAAGAGTTGTGGCTTATTCCTAGCTTCTTGGGAGAAGAGAGGGAAAGGAGAAGGAAGAGATGGCCTCCTCTCACTGGCCGGTTCTGAGCAGAGAGTGGGTTGCAGGGATATAAGCTCCTCAGGGTGGATCTTATAAATATGGTCCCCAGGAAGACCTCAGTGCTCATGATGTGAGCCATGGGCTGCTGCCAGGCCCTGGGGGACTCCTGAGGTGCGAATTAGAACAGGATTAATATTTTAGCTCTGTTGAGTTTAGTAAACTGCACTGTGCAAAGAAAATTATATTTGTGTGCTAGGAGGCTTTGATTCCTAATTCTAGTCTTGATTGACTATGTAATTTTGCCCCTTCCCTGGGACTGCTGTTCCCAAATGAGTAGGCCAGACTAGAGTAGGAATAGCAAGGGTTTGTCAAGTATGCCGTCATCGCCAGGTCCTCTGCTCATGGCAGGTGTTGCTAATCAATTACAGATTTATTTTACCCTGAACCCAGGCTTGGCCTCACAATTCTTAACAGTCCATGCCCGGTAATCACACCAATTGATTCGAGTTGGCTTAAAATGCAGCCTGTTTACCCAGGGTCGGATGATCTCCAAAGTAGCTTCTACAAACATCTTGGAAACTGGTTAGTTCTAAGCAGGTGAACATCAGAATTGAAAGCTGGTTTACTCTAATAATTTGCTTAGCAAAGCTTCCCTACTCCCTCCACAAATAACTCTCTGTATTAGCTTCGTAGCAAATTACCACAAATTTAGCAACTTAAAACAATATTTTTTGTCGCTCCAAAACTTCCATTTATTATTTTATAGTGTTGTAGGTCAGAAGTGGAGGCAGGCATGGCTAGGTACTCTGCTTAGAGTCTCACAAGGCTGAAATCAAGGTGTCTGTCAGCTGGGGCTCTGGGAGGCTCTGGGAGTAAATCTGTTTTCAAGTCATTCAGGTTGTTGGCAGAATTCAGTTCTGTGGTTGTAGGACTGAGATCCTCATGTCCTTGCTGGCTGCTTGCCAGGACTTGTTCTCACCTTTGAGAGGCTGCCTGCATTTCCTAGCTCGTGTCTTCTGTTTTGCAACAGGACATCAAATCTTCCTCAGATCTCTCCCTTCTGCCTCCCTCTTATGCACCCAGCCAGAGAAAGTTCTCTACTTTTAAGGGCTCATGTAACATTACACTAAGTTACTGGTTAACTCACCCTTTTGAGTTCAATTGTACCACATGACATAGCATAACCACAAGAGTGATATCTCATTCTAGTCACAGATTCCAGGGGATTAGGGTGAAACGCCTTTGGGAGGTCATTTTAGAAATTCTGTCTACTGTCCTCAATTAGAAATATCACAGATTCTATGTGAATAAAGTTGGAATTAATGGGCTTAACCAAGATGGAATTAATGAGTTTGACAAAGATGGAATTAATGGGTTTGATAAAGATGTTGCTCCATTCACTTAACAGTCAAGCCCCTATTAAAACCAGGCACCCTGTCTTCAAGAAGTGCACAGTCTAGTGGGAGCCAATAATTATGCAACAATATAGGGGCTGTTTCTAATAGAGGTGGGTACAAAATATATTGATGGTGATGAAGAAGAAATAACCAATTCTGCTTGGGGCAGTGCAGGAGGGGTGTGATTACTGGGGAAAATTTTGCTAAGAAATAGACATTTTCATTGGGCATTAAAGGATGTAGTTTTGCCTCTGAATTGTATTTGGTAAGTACCCTTTCTTCCCCCCAGAATCTCAATTTCCTCAGAACTATCATGAGAAGTTTAAAGAAGATGAGCTCTATAGGCCATTTCATTTCTATTGCCATTGGAATTTAAATTCCAGGCACATGAGTGGGGAGGAGATGGTAGTGAAAATGAGTGAGGATAAAGAGGGTGAGAGGATTCTAGAGATGGTCTTTTGTCTGCCTGTCTCCTTAACTTTTAGTGTCAGCTGGATTCCTCTGTCCTGCTCAGGAGAGAGGTCAGGGATGTGGTCTAACATCAACTGGGATGCAAAAGAAGATTGAAATTCAAACGGCATAAACATGAAGGGCCTCAAGACTAGAGATTCAGAGGTAGGGAGATGTGGAGGTTGACTTAATCTAGCGGCACACCTTCTACTGCCCTGCAGTCCTCTTGGCTCTGCTCTTTGCAGGCTAGCAACAGAATGAGTGCTGATGTTTTGCACCACACATGTGGTTGCAGCAATATCCAAAGAAAGAACCCCCAGCAACCTTTTCTAGAGTCTCATTGGCTCCAGTTGGACCAATCCTGAGGACATAGGAAAACCGTATGTTGAAAAATATCATCCTGGGGTCTCGATCTATTCATTGGTAAGGAGGATGGGAGCACCACGACTGACTTAGACCAATCAGGATGCACCTCTAAGCTGTTACACACTGGGGGAGGGGTGGAGCCAACCAAAATGTCTGCTCCCTGGCTCTGAGTCCTGACCTCTCATCTCAGAGCACTTAGGGCTCTATCTGGGGTCCAGTGATTGATCCAGCTTTGCTAGAGCACTAATGATGGAACAGTTAGTATAATATGACTCCTTCAGTATCAGAGAAGTATATGCAAAAGGGCCTTGCAGAGAGGTATGAGTTGTTCCAAGGTAGTGACCAAACAGGGTAAACGTGGGGCACTGTGTCAGTAGGTCAGTGTCTCTAACAAGACCCCATGGTGGTGACTACATGGGATGAATCTCAGAGACTACTTGTACGAGCTTTTGCAAATAGGCCACATTCTTAGAATAAAACATAGATAAATTACACCCAGATAAAATGACCTTTCTCTTTAAATCAAGCCTTCCTTTTATTCAGGCAAAAAATTAAAAAATTCTAATGCAGAGGCTCTTTGCTTCTCCATGCTATGGCTCTGCACCATTGGTTCTGTCTCATTTTAGAAATGTGGGAATTTATAATTGGTTTTCCAATTGTCACCGAGGCACCTTAATGGCTTTTTACAAATTATTTGTTGTATGAGCAACATTAATAGAAACCAAACTGCAAAAAAAAAAAAAAAAAAAAAAATTAACCCCGTGCTCTGACCACTGCTACACAAATCAAGCTGTTTATATTCATCCATGCTTTGTTCAAGTGTTTGCTCATGTGCACACAAAATTTAATCACAGAACAGTCATCATTTATATTGGCATATTCTGAGCATATTCTGTGTTTATTGTGTAATTGTCATAATTATACTTTTTAATGGCTGTGTGGTCTATAATGGGTTTCTGGAAATGAAAATCGACTATCTCTGATACGACCACTCCTTTGACTCCCCCTACATCCCAACCAGATTTCGAATTAGTTTAGGGTTAATTTTTCCTCCATGCCCATTTAATTTTTGCAGAAAGAGAGTTATTGCTCTTAGGTGAAGGAAGGTGAGCATGAATTGTATGTTTCTAAAGGAATACCTCCTATTTCTGCAGGAAAATTTTTTAATAACCTTGCTATTTTAATTCCATATATATTTTTCTTGACTCTATTATTTAAGAATTACACCTTGTATAATTCCCAAAGGCATTTTGTGGGTTAGCAATAGAGACAGTGTGAAGCCTAATTAGGAACTTGTCTTAAAATAGGACTGAGTCCTGGCCTAGGGAAAGGAAGTGTGAATAAGACAGTGCAGGGGTTGCAAATCCCTGGTATAGGTCCATAACTCTTCCTTCCTTTGGAAGACATCGTTATGATGCTCTTCCACACCGGCTTAGGTGCAGCCTCAAAGGCATTTAAAGACTGAATTGTGAAGAGATTGGAAGGGGTATCTCTTGGGCTTGTCTAGCTTTTCCATGGATTGGACTCCCACTGAATTCTAGAGGGTGTTCAAGTGACTTGTATTTTTTTTTTTCTTGATATGGAGTTTCTCTCTTGTTGCCCAGGCTGGAGTGAAATGGCACAATCTCGGCTCACTGCAACCTCTGCCTCCTGCGTTCAAGTGATTCTCTTGCCTCAGCCTCCCAAGTAGCTGGGATTATAGGCACCTGCCACCATGCCTGGCTAATTTTAATGTTTTTTTTTTTTTAGTAGAGACGGGGTTTTACCTTGTTGGGCAGACTGGTCTCGAACTCCTGACCTCAGGTGATCCACCCATCTTGGCCTCCCAAAGTGCTGGGATTACAGGCATGAGCCACCATGCCCAGTCTAGGTGACTTGTTTTACAGAGTGTTCCAATGAGCATCCTGCAGCAGTACCACATTAGAGAGTTTCTTTTTAACTTTTGTTTTAGATTTGGGGGTACACGTGCAGGTTTGTTATATAGGTAAACTAGTGACACAGGTGTTTGTTGTGCAGGTTATTTCATCACCCGGGTACTAAGCCTAGTACCCAATAATTATTTTTTTCTGCTCCTCGCCCTCCTTCCACCCTCCACCCTCAAGTAGGCCCTGGTGTCTGTTGTTCCCTTCTTTGTGTCCGTGTGTTCTCATCATTTAGCTCCCACTTAAAAGTGAGAATATGTGGTATTTGGTTTTCTGTTTCTGAGTTAGTTTACTAAGGATAACGGCCTCCAGCTTCAGTCATGTTCCCGCAATAGACATCATCTCATTCTTTTTGATGGCTGCATAGTATTCCATGGTGTGTATACCACATTTTCTTTATCCAATCTGTCATTCATGGGCATTTAGGTTGAGTCATGTCTTTGCTATTGTGAATAGTGCTCCAATGAACATTCATGTGCATATGTCTTTATGGTAGAATGATTTCTATTCCTCTGGGTACCCAGTAGTATATACCCAGTAATGGGATTGTTACATCGAATAGTAGCTCTGTTTTTTGCTCTTTGAGGAATTGCCATACTGCCTTCCACAATGGTTGAACTAATTTACACTCCCACCAACAGTATATAGGCTCCCTTTTCTCTGCAACCTTGCCAGCATCTGCTATTAATATTTTTTGGCTTTTGAATAAGTCATTTGATATGAGATGGCATCTCATTGTGGTTTTGATTTGCATTTCCACATTATAGAGTTTTTATGGACAACTCTTTGCCTTGAACTATTCATGGGATAAAGAGGGGAACTAGATATTTTGAAGTCTATGTTTTATAAATGAACAATTCCAAAACAAAAATATCCTATAACAAATCTTCTCTGAAGAATTAAATCACGCTGAACTCTGGGTTTGATGATGGGCTACACATTTTATGCTCCATGCTGAAAACATTTGCTTTCAGTTCTGTCACTGTAGCTCAGTGACTCTGTGTTTGCCCTCATCTGGAGATGACATCAAAACATGAACCTTTGAGACCTCTGGGAATAGAAGGCTGTGCCTAGTGGTCCCTTGGGCTTCTCTTGTGAGGGCCCTGGTTTGGACCTACACTCTGGTCTCACTTCTTGGATGATGATGGCCTCTGATTGCTTCTTGAAATGCCCGAGATGAAATACTTCATCATCTCAAGTGTTAATTTTTTTCTAAAGACTAGCATAGTCTCCTATAAGGAATTTGCCTTTCTTATTAATAGTACTTCAGCCTTACTTCTTATGAAACATTAATCCTGATCTCCTTTCTGGGTCTGCCCTCATTCCAAGGAGGCTTCGTATTAATTGAGAAAACCCTGTCTAAACTATCTGGGATGGATGGTGCTGTCTTCAGATAGTTTCTGTGTAACTTCAAATTTCGTCTGAAGAGCAGAGGGATGTTTCAATTTATCTCGCTACAAGTAACCATCTTAAGAGTACTGACTTTTTCTTTCATCATAGTGTGTTCTGTGTTCTTCATTTGGCTCTGAACAGTATCGTGGTGTCAGATGGGGTGACTTGGGCATGTCCAATATCCCCATCCCTCTTTTATGAGGTCCTAACCCTCATCATCACCACATACTCTGTGGTTGGTATGATGGATCACTTCAGGAGTTTGTATCTTGAAATCACTCTGTCACTTGAACAAATAGAAGTCTGATTCATGTTTGTCAAACTCTATAGGGGCAGATTTTATGTACTGAAGTGTTCCATGATCTACTGTGTGTTGGACTGTTAATTTGTTCTTTTTCTTTTTCTAAAATTAATTTCCCTTCTCCCTTCCTTCCTTCTTTCCTTCCTTCCTTCCTTCCTTCCTTCCTTCCCTCCTTCCCTTCCTTCCTTCCTTCCCTTCCTTCCTTTCCTCCTTCATTCCTTTCCTTCCTTTCTTCCTTCCTTCTTCCCTTCTTTCCTTTCCTTTTTCTCTTCTCTTCTCTTCTCTCCTTGAGATGGAGTCTCGCATTGTTGCCTAGGCTGGTCTAAGCTCTGGCCTCAAGCAGTCCTCCTGCCTTGGCCTCCCAAAGTGCTGGGATTACAGACAGGAGCCACTGTACCTGGCTTAACTTGTTTTTTCAATGAGACTTTGGGACAACATACTGAGTTTGGGGGTTGTGTGAGTCAGACAGGTTAGCACTATGCTGTAATCATAAATAACACCTAAATCTCACCTGTTTAAATCAGTAAAGAGTTATTTTTGCTTTTGCTGCAATTTCATCCCCGCTTTGGCAGGGGAATCTTTTTCACGTCTCATGCAGATATGGAGGCTGACAGGGACCTCACTCTCTGTTACTGGTCTCCGTGGCAGGAAGAAGGAAGGGAATGCGATAAATTGTATGTGGAATTTTTGTTCGTTTCATTTTGTTTTGCTATGATTCAACTTTCTTGAGGTATAATTGAAGTATCATAAACTGCATATATTTAAAATGTACCTTTTGATGCATTTTGAGATATGCATGTACCTTTGATATCCTCACCATGATGAAGAGAATAAACATTTTCATAACCCCCAAAAGGTTCCTTGTTTCACATGCCTCTCTCCACTCCTGTCTTCATGCAACCAGGGACCTGCTATCTGTCAATGTAGGTTGATCTGCATGTTCTGGAATTTTTTTTTTTTTTATAAACGGAAGCACACAGCACTTACTCTTCTTCTACTGGCTTCTTTCATGCAGCTCAATGATTTGAGGAATCACTCATGTTGTATGTGCATCAACAGTTCATTCTGTTTTATTGCTGAGTAGTAGTCCATTGTATGGCTATACCACAATTTGTTTATCTATTCCTGCACATGGAAAGTTGGTTTGTTTCTGGTTTGTAATGATCACAAATAAAGCTGATAAGAACATTTGGGTACAAGTCTTTGTGTAGACTTGTGCTTTTATTTATCTTGGTTGCATACTTAGGAGTGAAGATGTCCCAAAGTGGTTGTACTATTTCACATTCCCTTAGCAGTTTATAAGAGTTCCAGTTGCTCCACATCTTCACCAACACATGGTATGATCGGTTGAAAAACTTTTCCCAGCACTTTGGGAGGCCGAGGTGGGTGGATCACAAGGTCAGGAGATCGAGACCATCCTGGCTAACACAGTGAAACCCTGTCTCTATTAAAAATACAAAAAATTAGCTGGGCATGGTGGCAGGTGCCTGTAGTCCCAGCTACTTGGGAGGCTGAGGCAGGAGAATGGCATGAACCCAGGAGGCGGAGCTTGCAGTGAGCTGAGATTGTGCCACTGCACTCCAGCCTGGAAGACAGAGCGAGACTCCATCTCGAAACAACAAAAACCACAACAAAAAACTTTTCACCCTTCTAATAGGTGGATAGTGGTATCTCAGTGTAGTTTTAATTTGCATTTTCCTAATGATTAATTATATTGAGCATTTTTAATGTGTTTATTGGCTGTATTGTGGAGTATCCTTGGGTGCTATGCTCCAGGGTTTGCTCTGGTGTGTCAACTTGGTAGAATGACTTTTATCCAATTTTTTTGCAGTGAGGCTTCTAGTTAGTACAATATCTACACACTGTAGCACTAATTAGCATCCCCGTTCCTATTTTGTTTTTATCTGAACCAGTTTAGCCCTTCCATCTCTCTCCTGACCTGTGGCTAGTTTATGGGCTCCCTATAAAAAGTCCCCTCCTATCCTCTCAATCCCTGTGTCCCCAGGACATTCTGCTTTTCCAGGCTCTGCCTTCTAGTCCTGTCTGTCTGGTTGACTTGAGTGGCAGATCCTTTGCTTTAAACCTGACTTTTTCTTCTTAACCTGCTTCCCTTTTCCCTTTAACATTTTTGGGCTGGGACTTCAGAGCTACCTTGACCCTGATACTCTTTTGACTCAAATTTACACCATGCTCCAGAGTTGAATGTGAGCCCCTACCTGTTCTGGCGCCATCCAGTTCCCGAGGATTCTATCCCTAGCCAGAAACCTGGACAGCCTTCTCTCCCAGGGTCACCCAGACAGCCCTGCGAAGAAAGTGATATTAAGCAGGACAGTTTGTAGACTGTAAAGAATTCATGAGAAAAGTAAGATGACATAAAATCCATTCTGTTCATCTAAAAAAAAATTAACTAGCCAGGTCCAGTTGTAGTTCCTTTTGTATCGCCTGCCAAGAGTGTCCTCTCTTCTAGCATCAGTCAGTCTGAGACTGAAAGTCATTGCAGGGTTTCCAAGGTTATGGCAGATTCTGGTTGATACTTGCAAACAACTGACAAGATGAATCAGTATGTGTCCCAGCAGGAGGCTAAAGGTGGATGGTTAAGTGTCTGGCAGACCCAGGCATGATAATGAAAGCTGCCTGTCAAGGAAGATCAGGTTCCAGAAGGGGGTTTGGGTAACAGAACTAAAACTCAGAGATGGGGCCTCAAGCCAGAAGTACAAGCTAAAGCAAGTAGACTGGGTCTGAGAATGTAAGCAGAAGCTACCTGTGAGGTCTGGCTTTTCATCCAAGTCAGGCACACAGGACTGTTGAGGACACTGAGGCCTTAGGCGAGGGCTCGAGTTTCCACAGTTTACACGGGTCCTGTGAGCTGGGGAGGGTGGGGGTTCAGGCTGCTCCAGCTGTGGGTGCTAATGAGAGTGAAGGGGCAGGGGCCAGGAAGAGTGTGACGAAGGATGGCGTGTGTTTGGCTTATTTATAAAAGACTAAAAATGAAAATCCCTTCCAGATGCAAAAACTCACACTCCTGCTAAAGAATCCAAGAAAAGAAGCACACAAATCCAGTTTATGGAGAGAGATTCTTCCTAAAGGTCTTAGCATGTTATCTCATTTGTAGGAGTCATGGGTGGAAACTGTGATAACTCTGGCTCTTTTCTGCTATGGCTGCCCTGCAGGGGACAGGGCCACTTGGAAGCACTTGAGCCTGGAAGAAGACCTGCCTCCATTAAGTGGTGGGAAAGGGAGGGTGGAGGACTGGTCATGGAGGAAGTCCAGTGAGCAAGTGAAACACAGCAGCCCTTCTCAACCTCATTGTGAATACACATGGGGAGCTTGTTAAAATATGGATTTTGATCCAGTAGGTTGAGAATGGGCCACAAAATTATGCATTTCTAAGTTCTTAGGTGATGTCTGATGCTGGTCTGTGGACCACACTTTGAGTAGCTAGGAAATACGATATTCAGAGGGTGGCAGCAGGTATGAGGACATCAAGGCAAAAAATTGTTGTCAGAGAGTAAAAGGGTGATGGGAATATTTGTATAGGTAGTGAAAATTAGTAACAGGTGCAAGGAGCAGGTGACATTCAGATGGAGAGCCACAGTGTGCTATGCCTGCATGGGATGCTATTAGGGGGAGCTGATGTGGTGTGGAAAGAACATAGATATTGAAGCCAGATGGACTTGGGTTTGATGTCTGGGTCAGCTTTTTACTGGCTATTTGACCTTGATCAATTTAGCTAGGCTCTCTGGGGGAGAGTTTACATATTGGTGCAAACTTTATTGGATTGTTGTAAATATTAAATATTGCAAGCTATGTGACAAATTGACATTGTGTGCCTCCTGATATGAAGCACTGAGACAAAACGGGATTATATGTTATTTTTGCAAAAAAGAAAAAGCACATAACACAAATGTAACCATGTGGAAACCTGAAGCAAACCAAAATGTGATATCCTACAATGGAACTGGGTTAAACTCTTCTAAAATATTATGGTCATGCAATGGAACAAAACAGAGAGCCTGGGAATAAAACTGCACACCTACAACCATCTGATCTTTGACAAAGTCATCAAAAATCAGCAATGAGGAAAGGATTCCCTGTTTAATAAATGGTGCTCGGATAACTGGCTAGTCATATGCAGAAGAATGAAACAACCACTGCCTTTCACCATAAACAAAAATTAACTCAAGATGGATCAAAGATTTAAATGTAAGACTTAAAACTAGAAGAATCCTAGAAGAAAATCTAGGAAATACTATTCTGGACATTGGCCTTGGCAAAGAATTTATGGCTAAGATCTCAAAGGCAATCGCAACAAAACCGGAAATCGACAAGTGGGACCTAATTAAATTAAAGAGCTTCTGCACAGCAAAAGAAAATATCAACAGAGTAAACAGACACTCTATGGAATGGGAGAAAATGGTCACAAGCTATGCATCCAAAAAAGATCTAATATCCAGGATCTATAAGGAACTTAAACAATTTAACAAACAAACAAAAAATGATGCTATTGAAAAGTGGGCAAAGGCCATAAACAGACACTTCTCAAAAGAAGACATATACACAGCCAACAAATATATGAAAAAATGCTCCACATCACTAGTCATCAGAAAAATGCCAATTGAAACCACATGAGATACCATCTCACACCGGTTAGAATGGCTATTACTAAAAATTCAAAAAATAACAAACGCTGGCGAGGCTGCAGGGAAAAGGGAATACGTATATACTGCTGGTGGGAATGTAAATTAGTTCAGCCATTGTGGAAAGTAGTTTGGAGATTTCTCAAACTTAAAACAGGACTACCTTTTGACCAAGTAATCTTATTACTGGGTACATATACAAAGGAAAATAATTTTTTCTATGAAAATGCGCTCGCACTCACTGTGTATGTTCATCACAGCACTGTTGGCAATAGAATCAACCTAGGTACCCATCCATGGTGGACTGGATAAAGAAAATGTGGTAAATATACACCATGGAATACTGTGCAGCCATAAAGAAGAATGAAATCATGTCCTTTGCAGCAACATGGATGGAGTTGGAGGCCATTATCCTAAGTGAATTAACACAAGAACAGAAAACCAAATACCGCATGTTCTCACTTGTAAGTGGGAGCTAAACGTTGGGGTGGGGTACACATGGACACAAAGACAGGAATGATAGACACTGGGGACTCCAAAGGGAGGGAGGGAGGTGTGCAAGGGCTGAAAAACTATTAGGTACTGCACTCACTGCCTCAGTGATGGGATCATCCTTACCCCAAACCTCAGCAGCACACAATATACCCATGTCACAAAACTGCACACGAATCCCCTGAGTCTAAAATAAAACTTCAAATTAAAACATTGTTATGGCCATGAAATACAAGTAGTTCAGAGAAAGCTATCTACATATATACACATACATGTGCACACACAAATATACTTACATACACACATATATGGAGGAGAGAGATTCAGAGAGAGAGAGAGAAGACACATGTAGTAAAATATTAAACATGGCTACCCCTCATTTTGCAAAGAATCTGAGAGAGAAGAGAGACCGAGGCAGGGAGCAGGCCAGCTTGAGTCTCCAAAGCAGGCTGTTGGCAGGAAGTCTACTTGATGGGGCCCCTGGACTGTGCCAAGGGCAAGCCTTTCTGCTCTTTCCCACCAAGGTGGATAATGGGAGCTACTTCTTAACTTTGGCCTCACTATTAATCACCTGGAAACTATACTCGTGCAATTAATTTTAAGTGATAGAAAAGCTATGCATGCTTTCTGTCTCTTCCCTTTTCATCTGCTCTTGAACCCACTACATCAAAGTATTCTCTATTGGTTCTATTGAATCCACCCCCTGGAAGAACTTTCTAACTGTCCAATCCAATAGACACTTTTCACTATTTATATTATTTGGCCTCTTGAAAGTCACTTGAATTTGTTGACTAATCCCTCCAACCCAAAACTCTTCTGCCCTTGCTTCCTTGCTACCCTTTCCCGGTCTCATAAATGAAGGGGCATCACCATCCACCTTCACTTGTAGGAAGCTTCATCCCAGCCATCTACATGGTTACTTTTTGCCCAGATTTTCCTTAAATGTTGGGGTTCTCTGGTGCTCAGTTCATTATCTTTTTTTCTTCTTTCTCCACAATATGCTTCATTCTTTTTCGCCTTCTCTTCTTCTTCAAGTCAGGACACTTTTAGTTGAATGTGACGAAAACTCCATTCAATTCTTGTCTCAAAATTTTTAATTGTGGCAAAATACATGTAACATAAAATGTACCATCGTAATCAGGTTTAAGTGTGCAGTTCAGTGGTGTTGAGTACATTCACATCGTTGTGCAACTCCTCTCCAGTATGTTTTCATCTTGTAAAACAGAACCTCTGTACCCATTAAACAGCTCCCCATTCCCCCTCATCCCAGCCCTGGCAACCACCATTCTTCTTTCTGCCTCTGTAAACTTGACCACTCTGGGTACCTCATGTAGGTGGAATCCTACAATATTTGTCCTTTTGTAAATGGCTTCTTTCACTTAGCATACTGTCTTCAAATTCATCCATGTTGTAGCGCGTATCAGAATGTTCTTCCTTTTTAAGGCTGAAAAATATTCCATCATTTGTATACACCTCATTTTGTTTATTCATTTATCTGTCAATGGACACTTGGGTTACTTCTGTCTTTTGCCTATTTTGAATAGTACTGCTTTGAACATGGGTGTACAAATGTCTCTTCAAGACCCTGCTTTCAATTCTTTTGGATATATATCCAAAAGTGGCATTGCTGGACCACTCTATTTCTAAACTCCCCCACACACACATAAAAAGAGAAATGGGAGAAGAAAGAATAAAAAGGGAGAGCTGTGGGCACAGTAACTGGGACATGTGGAGGTGGACTCTGGGCCGCTTGGACGTAGGAGCTCAGATGGTGCTGTCATGGTACAGTTCCTCTTTTTGAGTCTTGACTTTTTCCTGACTGCTGACCTGGCCCTACAGAAACTGTCTTTCCATGTGGTGAGAAAGTTTTCTCCAAAGGCCTCAGATTCACATCTTGCCAGCATGGAAACCCCAGCAGAGAGAGAATATCTCTCCTAAGACTACATATCAATCCTATACAACTAAAGACAAAAAGCGAATCTACTGAGAATGCCAGAGCAGACAGGTAGGAAGGGCTTTGCCCTTGATCATATCCTTGAACTACTTTCGAAAACTGGAACTCATTTCCTCCAGACATTCCTCAATGTGAGGTAATTAAATGTCTTCATTGCTTAAGTCTCTGCTTTGCATTGCTACTTGAAGGAAACAGACAACTTCTATACTGTATAACCAGAATAAAGTCTCCACTTGTAGAAAAAGAGAGGAGAAATAGCATGCTGTGGTCACATGTTCTGCTGTAGTGGAAAAGCAACAATTCCCTTCTCTGGCAGTAGGGTGACTCATCATCAGTCAATTTGGCTACCCTTCATTTTGCTCTTTAAGAAAATTTCTCTTGTCCATTGAGGAACAGATTCAGCTGATATGCCTTTTCCTTTTTGCTTGGAATGCAGATATGGTGGCTGGAGTTGCAGCAGTATGGGGGAGGAATATAAGGGAAAAGCCAAGAAAATCTCAGAGATGTTAGCCCTAAATCTACTGGATCGATGTCAGTAACCACCTACTTCTAGCCTTCTTGTTGCACAGAAAAATTTTAAGTGCTCTTTGAATCTAGGCTTCAGCTTTTTAATATCTCTGTGTTAGCTACAGGCCTAGATGTTTTGCTTTGTAGTTTTCTTCAGACATGGCTTTGTGGCAACATGAAACAACAGAACTGGGAGGTACGGCCCTTGCCCAGGTAGCATCAGCGTGGATAGGTTTGACTCCAGAGGCAGCACTCAAGACACTGGACCAAATTGAGGACAAGCTAAAACAAGGACAGGGTGGACGTACCTTTCCATAAGACATGCCCACAATTGTGCCATGTCAGGTTACCATTGCCATGGCAATACCCAGAAGTTACCACCCTTTTCCATGTCAATGACTGATAACCTAGAAGTTACCACCCTTTTTCTAGAAATTTCTGCAGTTTGCCCCTTAATTTTCATATAATTAAAAGTGGGTATAAACATGACTGCAGAACTGGCTCTGACCTGCTACTCTGAGCACACTGCCTATGGGGTAGCCTTGCTCTGCAAGGGGCAGCACCTCTGCTGCTGCTGTACGCTGCGGCTTCAATCAGAGTTGCTGTTTAACACCACTGGCTTGCCCTTGAATTCCTTCCCAGGCGAAGCCAAGAACCCTTCCAGGCTAAGTCCCGGTTTTGAGGTGTGCCTACCCTGCATCAGGTTCTCCTGCTGGCTCCTGTATCTGCCAGCAGGAGCAGTTTGAGAGGAGCTCCACCTGGGTCTTAGTCTTATTCTCAACCATGTTTCTTGCTTTGTAGTTTTCTATGAAGCATTCAATTCCTCATCAAACTTTCACTTACTAATTTTTGCATCTACTAATAATTCGTGCCTTAGTCAATTATGACTGTAGTGTTGACCATATGGTGATTTTTCTAATTCCATTCTTTCTTCTACATTTATTAGTTGGTATTCTACTATGAGGTAGAACTCCTTTGTGTTTTTATCTATTTATTTAGTTAAATCCATACAGATTCATGGATTCTTATTTTATTAAATGGATTACAATCCATGATTATCATTATTTATTTTGATGCCCAAAGCTTTCCACATTTGGCTAGTGGGAGACCTTCCAAGCTGGCTCCTGTGTCCTGTGTCCATGTTTCTATTCATGTTTGAGTGTTTTCTTTCTTTTTGGCATATCAAGGTATTCCAGGTTCATCTTGCATTTTCCCTACACTCAGGCATTTCTTCATGGAGTCCTGCTCCTTTTAATGAAGAATAAGATCTAAAAGCCAAAATTCAAAAGATCTTGTGTGTTTCTGGGAGGTCATAGCTTCTCAGCCCTCTTAGTGGAAAGAGTCAGGAAATATGTGTATCTAAATACATTTAAGTACATACAAACATTCACATGTCTCTCTATCTATTTCTGTATGTATCTCCCTTTGTTTATTAAAAACCATAGATCCACATTGATATTTCCAGTTCCAGTCCACCACCCCAGGATTTGTTCACACTTTTCCACTCTTCATATGCTAGCTCTCTTTGGTGACAGTGAGAAATCTGGCTCCAATTACCTGCAATATGTTTACTTATATACTCAATCTCTTTTATGTAACCCATCTCTCAGTTCTGGACCTGTTTCACATTGTAGCTGCACCAGCCAAGTTCTATTACCCCTCTCCCCTAGACGCATATTTTCCAACTAAGTTCCCTAAGATTCCAGGCTTAATGGACAGATGATCTGAGTCCTGAGATAGATGAGGATTCAGCTACTTACTTTGTTGCTATACAATATGCATCACCAGCTTCTCAGAAAGCAGAGGGATTTCCATAACTTTCCACTTTTGCCTTGACTCAGCCAATTCTGTTCTTTAGGCTGTTTATTTTTTTTATTTTTTATTTTTGGCAGCACCTCACTTCTGGTACCAATTTGTGTGTTGCTGAAGACTATTTGGTTTGCAAGAAACTCAAATCAAATTAACATAGACAACAACAATAATAATAAAAGGTAATTCATTGGCTCACAATTGGCAAGTCCAGGGGAGAATCCAGCTTCAGGCTTAGCTAAATTAGGATGCAAGGGTTGTTGTCTGGATTTTGTCTTTCTTTCCATCTCCTGTTCTGTCTTCCTCTGTGTGAGGGCTTGAGTCTGCAGTTAGGCTTCCTCAGTTCCATGTATCTACCTCAGAGAAGATTCTGCATTGGTCTTTCTTGGCTTAAGTGCCCATCCATGGTGTAATGCAAGGGCCTTGGTTGCTATGATTGGCCATGTTTCACCTGGGGTTGTGGCAGCTTTATGACTGACATCCCCAGCAATCGCGTTTGATACTTCCACATCAAGTAAAGCAGTATGTCTTCCATATAGGCGATCTCATCTGGATTTATCACTTCAACTATTAGCAATAGAGTGCCAACAATTTCCAAACTGAATTCCTTTGCCTTGACATCCATCTTGAATTCAGGACCAGGATATCCAATTGCCTGCTGGAGATCTATCCCCAACTGGACATCTTCAGACACAACATTTCCAAGGCTCAACATATTAGTGATCACCAATGGTGGTGCAAAAACCTTGCAAGGGGTGGTGCCAGAAGAAATTGGGAAAATCCTGCTCTTTTGCTTGGATTTATGACTTCAATCAATAGCTTCCACTTAGTTTTCCCAAGCAGGCACCTAGGAGTCATTCCAGATTTCTTTCTTTCCTGCATCCCACCCCACCTCTGCCAACTCTTTCTAAATACTTATGAGCATCTCTCCTCCTTTTCTTTCTTCTGCTTCTGCTCCAGTTTAGGCTTCTCTGACATTCCCACTTCCTGCATATTACAACAGCCTCCTAATTTGTTATCCTCCTCCTAATTTCTTCCTGCACAACCATTGGGAAAAGGATAACACATTAGGAGGCTGTTGTAATATGCAGGAAGTGGGAATGTCAGAGTAGCCTAAACTGGAGCTGAAGGAGCAGAAAGAAAACTCAGATCTGCCCATGTCATTTCCCTGTGAGAAAACCTCTGGAAGCTCCTCGCCCTGACCAGAAAAAGCCCATGCTGTTTATGAGGGCACACTGGGCTCTTTAGGGTTTGCTCTTGCGAAATGATAGCCATGACAATGGTGAGGACCTCAAGCCCCCCATCCCACTCCCAGGGTCCTTTGGGCTCTGCAACTCTTAGACCCTACTCCCCGCCCCCATCCTGAATTATTCTTATTTGGAAAGTAACTTTTAAATAGTGCTTAACTTTTCCCAAGAACATACACATATTTTTTGATTTTAACTTTTGAGCCTCATAAAAATACTGTGAGGTTTGGTTTTCAGTTCCATTTTAGAGATCAAGCAACTGAGACTGATTTTGAACTGTGTGGCAGGACCGTGGTGTGTTGTTTAGCCGAGGATCACGCTGCAGTCTACAGGTTACTCTCCATCTGGATATGATGTCAACATGTGTTACGCTAACATTCCAGAAGCTCAGAAAAGATACTGTAGGACACTAGGACGCTGGACAGGGGTGCACTGACAGGTTCTTCAGTGCATTCATCCATTTGCATGTCTCCTGCCATGTGTGAAATACATTTCTGGAGTTACCTTCATCATCCGCTAAGCATATATATTTGTGATTTGTGCAGAATGGGCCACGGATGTCAAGTTCTCTCTTTACAATGAAAAGTAGATTTTCCATTTAAAATCAAGTCTTTCATTTCTAAATGCTGAATAGGATGGTACTTTAGAAAGAATTCCAGATGGTTAAATTAGGAGACTGAGAATGTAAAAAGACCAGCCCAAGATTACTCACAGAGCCCGAAGCCTTTCAATTTGGTTATGAATGAAATGCATTTTTATTTATTTTGAGTGTGCAACTCTTTATATTTTGTTCTGAAGCCATCACTAAACCCATACCTGTAAGCCCTTGGGCATTTTAGGTGTGCCCAGCTGTGCCTGACTTCCCTCACAAATCTATTTTGTTTGCCAGTTCAAGACGAAGATGCTCTGCTTAGAATAAGATGAGATATGCTAAGATGTTTTCCTATACGGTTTGTCTTTTTGAGGGAGATGGGTCTGTGTGGTTCAGAGAAAGGCCATGGGGGCAGTTAAGATGGACCTTTTTGGGCTTTGTGGAGAAGGATCCCCCACAGAGGACCTTCCCTAGGTTTCCTCTCCAGGAGCAGGCAGCATCTTCCAGCATTGGTGGATGGGGGTCAACAGGCTGAGACCACAGGTGATGCCTGGTAATTTCTCTGGGGGAGATGAAGCGCTCCCAGTGGATCATCGGAAATCATCCTCTAACCTGAGATTCTCAGAGAACAGATTTCTTCTTTCTGAGTGCTCTGAGTGTGTTTGTGGGGAAGGTGAAAAACTGTGAAGAAGAGAAGTAGAAAGGTGACTCCCTCACTGTGGTTTAGGTTCACGGGGACTCCTTGCAGAAGTCCTTGGGAGAATCAAGAGGGGGTTGCTCAGATATTCCCAGGACTCTATGGAGATGATACCCAGGTTGCACTGGGAGCTGGCTTCAGTGCCCTGAGATCACTTCTTAAGCCAAGAGTCTCACACTCTCTCCTATGATGTGGCCACTGAGTCACATATCAGTGAACCCAGGAACCACAAGAGGTGACAGATCCCATGGAAACCTCTGCAGCTTTAGCAGCAGCTGGACTTTCGTTAGAATCCAAACTCTGATACTTAGGAGAGTTGTAACCTCCCTGGGCCAGGTATCCCCACTGGAAAGGCTGAAAGGCCCCCAGTCTTCCTAGAAAGACTTTCCATAATGTGGAATGTCCCCCAAGTGAGGTACACACTGCTGTCTTCTTCAAAGTAGCAGCCAAAGGCTGGTTCTTCGCTCTACTTTGTAGAACAAAATGAACTCTTTCTGTCAACTCTGACCACATTGCCTAAAACAGTATACTCATCTGTACTCATCCACCTGGCATGTGTCTGTCTGTTGATCTGTTTATTATCTGTCTTCTGCACTGGCCTGCTCACTCTCTGAGGGCAGGAGGTTTGCCCCTTGTTTTCACTGCTGTAACCTCCACTCTGTGAATCTGTGAATCTTTGCCTGCCTCAAGGGAAGCTTTCGGTAAATATGTAGTAAATGAGTGAATAAATAAATGAATGAAAATAATTTTTGGAAGGATGGGAATCTTTATTTACAGGATCAAGCTAAGTATGGTGGATAACAAAATCTTTGCAAGGCAAGTATGATATTTACATTTGTTGGGTCATTCTGGAGTCAAAGGCTGAAAGGAATAACCAAAGGGACTGGACTCTGGGGAAGGGTAATAATAATAAAACATAGCATTTATGTGTTTTTGTTTGTTTATTATTTATGTGCCAGGCAATGTTTCAAGTGCATTTTATGTATTGTTACATTTCTTTCTTACAAAAACTTTGTCTATTATTGCTGTCCATTTTGCTGATAAGAAAGTTGAGACACAGAAGGGAGAAGTAACTTGCTTAAGTGCTCATGGTTAGTAAAAGTTTGAACTCATTTCTGTCCCGAGTGTTCTGGCACCCAGGTTAGACCAGCGCAGTTACGACAAACACAGGCTCTTTCTTCAGGCCTCTAAGGTTGAAGTTCCTAACCTCCTCCACCCATCAGGCACTTTCTTTGAAGTGAGTGAGTCACTGAATTTGTCACAGTTCATCATTTTATTTGAAACAATCAAAACTGGCACTGATATTCATTAAACCGGAATTGTTCTCAAAATGCATGTCCCTGGGCCCACAATACACATTTGTTGGAATGGTTGATTTCAAAGCATCCCTGACTCAAAGGCTCTCAGAACCAGGGATCCTTAGAGACCTCTGGGTCCACCTCCATCATTCTACTGATGGGAAACTGAGGGAGGAGAACTCTGCACCTCCCAGACCTCTTTTATGGCATGGTAGGACCAATACAGCATGGAGATGAACAGTCTTGTCCTTGCTCCACCATTAACCACATTTGTGATATTATACATTTGTACTTAAACTCTTTTAGCCTGTTTCCTATAATATGAAAATAACTTATCTCATATACATGCATGTGTCGAGTATATAGTCAGCACTCAGTATAAACAGCTTTAAAGACCTGGACTCTGAAATCCTTACCATGATGGCTGGTCCCCTCACGGTCACCACAGGTCTGACAAGTGCACGCCATGCAGGCTGGCAGGAAGGTGTGAATGGGATACACTTATACTAAAAAGTTATTTGTGGTTTATTTGTAATTCAAATTTTACTGGCATCCTGTATTTTTATATTTGGCAACCTACTGTCCTTGCATGAATGTCAAAAGTCAGCCAAGCCTAAGAATGTGTTTCTCCTCATCCTCACTAGCACTATGTGTGGTTATCACATTCATGCTTTTCACTGATATCCAGCTCTGGGTAGAGGGAAAACTGAACTTTCTGGCCCCTTGCATTTAGGCAAGACCATGTGACTGATTAATCATACGTGAATAGAAGAGAGTGGTTGAAACATTTAATTGCTTGGGTGAGAGTTTCTAGAATTCCTTTGATGAGGTCGTTGTAGAAGCCAAAGTCAATTTGGAGCCTCCAGCAGCCTGAATCCCTGAGTGTCGATAATGAACAGAACATTCCTGCTGACCTGCAATGGACATGAAGCATGAAGGGGAAATAAAACTTATTTTAAGCCAGGGCTTGGTATGCTATGACCTGCAGGCCAGGCTGGCCCACCTCTTGTCTTTTTAAGTTTTATTAGAACACAGTCACGCCTATTCATTTACAAATAATCTATCGTTGCCTTTGCCACAGTGGTAGAGTTAAGTAGTTGTAACGGAAAGCCCACAAAGCCTAAAATATTTACTATTTGTCCCTTAACAGAAAAATTTATCACTCCTTCTTTCCAGCCATCGACTCTTTGTGCTTATTTGTTATTACAGCCATTCCTGACTGCTTTACTGAGTACAATGTTTAAAACTTGCTAATTTAATGGGTTTTTAAAAAAAGAATAACATTATTTTTAGTTTTTACTTCTTTATTACTGGAGTCACACAGTTTTCTGTTTGTTGACTAGTTGTATTTCTCTTTTGATCTGTTTGTATCCTTTGTCATTTTATCATTAGGGGTTTTAGTGATTTCCTGATTGATTTGATTCAGTTCTCAGAGGAGAGAAGATGTCAGTCTTCTGTGGTTTATATTTGATTAGTTCTATCAAGTCTTAACTTAAAACAGTCCTTTCCAGAAGTTTAGTAAATAATTATATTTTCTTTAGTTTTTGTGTTTGATTTAAAAAAAAATATATTTTAACCTATCTGGAATTTGTTTTAGTGCAAGGGGTAAGAAAAAGACCTTTAAATGAATGTCTGGTTTTTGTTTTGAAGTTGCTAATTTTCCAGTACCACTTATTGATAAACCTCCCCTTTCCCATTGTGTTTTTTTAATGCTTCTCTTACAATTTGATAAATTGTTCTGTATGAAATGCCCCTAACTTTTTAAAAAAAGAGGCGATGTCTCACTATGTTGCCCAGGCTGGACTTGAACTCCTAGGCTCAAGTGGTCCTTCTCTATCAGTCTCCCGAGTAGTTGGGATTACAGGCACGTGCTACCATGCCTGGCGTTAAATGGTCCATTATAAGGCTAGTTTTTATGTTGAAAGGATGATCTTATATATTCTTGCAAAAAATGCTTTTGCTATAATGTTAAGTGAAAAAATCAAATACAAAGTTTCTATATATATGTGTGTATATATTTATGTGTGTGTATGTATATATATGCACATATATATATACACAGTAAAAATAGACTGGAAGAAAAACCTAAAATGTTTTTTATGTATATATATATATATTTATTATACTTTAAGTTCTAGGGCACATGTGCACAACGTGCAGGTTTGTTACATACATATACATGTGCCATGTTGGTGTGCTGCACCCATTAACTCGTCATTTACATTAGGTATATCTCCTAATGCTATCCCTTACCCCTCCCTCCACCCCACAACAGGCCCTGGTGTGTGATGTTCCCCTTCCTGTGTCCAAGTATTCTCATTGTTCAATTCCCACCTGTGAGTGAGAGCATGTGGTGTTTGGTTTTTTGTCCTGGTGATAGTTTGCTGAGAATGATGGTTTCCAGCTTCATCCATGTCCCTACAAAGGACATGAACTCATCCTTTTTTATGGCTGCATAGTATTCCATGGTGCATACGTGCCACATTTTCTTAATCCAGTCTATCATTGATGGACATTTGAGTTGGTTCCAAGTCTTTGCCATTGTGAATAATGCCGCAATAAACATACGTGTGCATGTGTCTTTATAGCAGCATGATTTATAATCCTTTGGGTATATACCCAGTAATGGGATGGCTGGGTCAAATGGTATTTCTAGTTCTAGATCCCTGAGGAATCGCCACACTGACTTCCACAATGGTTGAACTAGTTTACAGTCCCACCAAAAGTGTAAAAGTGTTCCTATTTCTCCACATCCTCTCCAGCACCTGTTGTTTCCTGACTTTTTAATGATTGCCATTCTAACTAGTGTGAGATGGTATCTCATTGTGGTTTTGATTTGCATTTCTCTGATGGCCAGTGATGATGAGCATTTTTTCATGTGTCTTTTGGCTGCATAAATGTCTTCTTTTGAGCAGTGTCTGTTCATATCCTTTCCCCACTTTTTGATGGAGTTGTGTTTTTTTTTTTTGTGAGACGGAGTCTTGCTCTGTCGCCCAGGCTGGAGTGCAGTGGCACGATCTCGGCTCACTGCAAGCTCCGCCCCCCAGGTTCACGCCATTCTCCTGCCTCAGCCTCCCGAGTAGCTGGGACTACAGACATCTGCCGCCGCGCCCAGCTAATTTTTTTGGTATTTTTAGTAGAGATGGGGTTTCACTGTGTTAGTCAGTATGGTCTCGATCTCCTGACCTCGTGATCCGCACACCTCGGCCTCCCAAAGTGCTGGGATTACAGGCGTGAGCCACCGCGCCTGGCCGTTTGTTTTTTTCTTGTAAATTTGTTTGAGTTCTTTGTAGATTCTGGATATTAGCCCTTTGTCAGATGAGTAGATTGCAAAAATTTTCTCCCATTCTGTAGGTTGCCTGTTCACTCTGATGGTAGTTTCTTTTGCTGTGCAGAAGCTCTTTAGTTTAATTAGATCCCATTTGTCAATTTTGGCTTTTGTTGCCATTGCTTTTGGTGTTTTAGACATGAAGTCCTTGCCCATGCCTATGTCCTGAATGGTATTGCCTAGGTTTTCTTCTAGGGTTTTTATGGTTTTAGGTCTAACATTTAAGTCTTTAATCCAACTTCAGTTAATTTTTGTATAAGGTGTAAGGAAGGGATCCAGTTTCAGCTTTCTCCACATGGCTAGCCAGTTTTCCCAGCACCATTTGTTTTTTTTTTTTGGATCAGATTTAATATTATTATTATTATTTTTTATTTTATTATTATTATACTTTAAGTTTTAGGGTACATGTGCACAATGTGCAGGTTACATATGTATACATGTGCCATGTTGGTGTGCTGCACCCATTAACTCGTCATTTACATTAGTATGCTGCATCATACTCTACTGTTCCATTATTATGACTACACAATAAACACACTGGCAACACGCTTCTGCACATGTTTGCTCATCAAATCCTCCCATGAACCCTATGGATTAAATATTCTTGTCTTTGTTTTGCAGAGAGGGAAATAGGGATACATCAGAGAGGTAAATCAATTTGCCTAGTGCTGACCGGTGAATCAGCTGGAGGCCTGGCCTGCTGCCCAGGGCACTTTCCTTTCCAACACCGGGACCCATAAGGCTGTGCATATGTGGCACCAAGTGGATAAGAGTGTGGAGACAGAGCTGGCGGGGAGGCCCAGGCTGTGAAGGGTGTCCTCATGCCCTGAGATAATCTATACACTTACAGAAGAGCATTCGGATGATCGCTCATGGACGGCCACACACATGTCCCTGGAGACTCATGCCTGCACACAAATGCCAGTGTGTGCACACTTGGTCCCACATGTGCAGAAACCTGTTAGTGGCAATTTCAATTTCCTAATTAAAAACAAACAAGGTAGGCATGTTCTATCCAGTGTCCCACACTCGAGCTTATGGAATCCAAGGGCTTCCTCCGGTCATCTGGCCCAGCCACCTGCATCTGACCTGAACCAACATGGAATGAGGTCTTGTCAGCTAAGAAGCGGTGCTTAACCAGCCATTGAGTGAGCTGTTAGGGACCCTGGAATAATTACAGCCTTTTCAAATGAGAAGATGAAGAGGGGTTTGTGTGTGTGTGTGTGTGTGTGTGTATTTTTTGATAGTTTGAGATTTAAAATTACATAGTAGTAGAACTAATAGGCCCTTTCTGTCTCATAATTATGTTTGTCATGATACAAACCCTTAAACGTTTGGCTGCTGGTCTTAGATGAAACTCCCAGCCTCAGATGGAATTGTAATGCCATGATGAGCCATTATGCTGTGGCCAAGGGTAGTCCCTCTGTGACACTTGCTGCCTGGCAGTGCTGTTGTTCTCAGCATGTACAACAAGGGCTCATATCAGAAGGAGGTTATATTTTCCATGGAGCTGTCACAGGGGCCCAAGGACTAGGAGGCAGGAGCTACTGGCTCAGGAATCCTTGGGAGTTAGATGGGACCTGGGACTCTGTCATTTCCCCCTTTGCTGGAAACACAGAGGTTTGAGAATGCTACAGTCCAAGCAAGAGTGGTACTGGGCTGCCTTCATCTATATGGAGATTATTCCTTCAACAGAGCAATTGCAGATAATTGAACTTTAAATTGTTCTATCCCTAAGAATAATGAACATTGAGACCGTTCCACCAGGATGATGAGTTTAGTCCTGGAATAGATGTCGTACCAGTCGGGTGGTGAACTGCACTGAACATGCCTGGAGTGATGTTAGGAAGACAGCAAGCTGAAAATTAGCATTCCAGAAGGGATAAAGCCATCTGCATACAATATTAGAAGATTTTATGACATTATGTTTCTAGGTAGTTTGGACTCCCTGAGTTAGTTAAGAAACTTAATTTTCTTTCCATCACAAATACCTTAGGGATCTTTTGGTTGCAAGTAAGAGAAATCAATATGCTTATTAAAGTAAAGGGAGATGCTTTATGAGTGAGGCAGGATAACCTGGTAGAGAAATTAGGTGTTTTCTCCTTCCTTCTCTCAAAAGGCTGGCAAAAGACTAGCTCCTTATTTGGGAGGACTGATGTAGTCTTCGCTTTGAGGGAGAAGAGAATTTTTAAAAGTCAACTTTAAATATCAGTTTCATACTCTAAAATGTATCAGTTCAAAAACTGTAATTTGATGTGCTTTGACAAAGGTGTAACCGCCACCACAATCCTGAAAGAGAACATTTCATCACCCCCATGAGCCCCTTTGAGCCAGTCCCCTCCCAACACCTGGGCCGCTGGTATCACTGATCTGCTTTCTGTCACTGTTTTGCTTTGTGAAGATTTCATAGAAATGGACTCTACAGTGTCTGTTGGTGTCTGACTTCTTTCACTTTGCATAATACTTTTGAGAGCTGTTCATGCTCTCACATGTATCAGTAGTTCTTCCTTTTTATTGCTGAGTAGTATTCTGTTGTATAAGTACACCACAATTTATCTGTTCAGCAATTGATACATATTTGAGTTTCATTTCTGAATAAAGTACATGCCTTTGTGTGAACTTAGGTTTCCTTATCTCATGGGTAAATACCTAAAAGTAGAATTTCTAGGCTGTAGGGTAAGTGCATGTCCCATTTTATAAGAAACTATAAAACTTTTACAAAGTGGCTGTACCATTTTGCATTGCCGCCATCATGTATGACAGTTTCAGTTGTCTCACATCCTTGACAACTCTTGGTATTAATCAGTCTTTAATTTTGGCCATTCTTGTGAGCATGTAAGTGTATCTCAAGGTGGTTTTAATTTGCGTGTTTCTAATGAATAAAGATATTGAGCATCTTTTTTTGTTTATCTTCTTTGGTGAAGCAACTATTCACATTGTCCACTTTTAAAGTTGAATTCTTTATACATTAGATGAATTCTTTATATATTTTGGATGTAAGTTCTTTATCAGATAGATAATTTGAAAATATTTTCTAGTCTGCACTTATCTTTTAATTTTCTTAACAATGTCTTTTACTTGGAGTGTTTATGTTGTTTACATTATTTATTGAAACTTTAAAAATTTTAGGCTGGGTGTGGTGGCTCACACCTATAATTCCAGCACTTTGGGAGGCCAACAGGCAGGCAGATCACTTGAGGTCAGGAGTTCAAGACTAGCCTGGCCAACGTGGTGAAACCCCATCTATACTAAAAATACAAAAATTAGCCAGGCATGGTGGCATGCTCCTGTAATCCCAGCTACTCAGGAAGCTGAGGCAGGAGAATCACTTGAAACCGAAAGGTGGAGGTTGCAGTGAGCTGAGATTGTACCACTGTACTCCAGCCTGGGCGACAGAGTGAGACTCTGTCTCAAAAAAAAAAAAAAAAAAATTAAATGTAATTTCAGACTTAGAGGAAAGTTGCATGAATAATACCAAGAATTCCAAGATACACTTCGCCCAGATTTCCCAAATGTTATTATTATTATTTTTTTAATATTTGCTTGCTTTCTCTTTCTCTCTCCCTGGCCTCCCACCTTTGTTTCTCTGTGTTTTCACATGGTTCCTTTCTGTATAGGCCAGTTTTTCTGACTCTCTGGTTAAGCACCATTTAATTATAACTAGTAGCTCTGAGTTCCAATTTCAAATGCCTGGAGAGAATTTAACTGGTTCAGGTTAGGTTGGCTATCAGCCCCTGACCCAATCAACAGTGATCTTATTGTGTGGTTCTTTGAGAATAAATCATGGATGCATTTTCTAAGGATGAATTAAAGGGTAGGAGAAGAAACAATGAGTATCTGTTCTATAAAATATTAAATTATTTGAAACATTACAAGTATATATAGCTTTCCAAATGAGTACTGTTTTCTTACAGTTACCCGGAGATGCCAGATGCCTTTCCCCAAACCTATGTACTTATTTTATTCCTCACCCTAGTACTTGTCTTTGGGGAGCAGCTTTAGGGTCAGTTACTTTTCACTAAAAGAAAATCAGTATCTATTCTTAGTAGTCATACCTCCCTCTTTACTAAAGCATGGTACTTTTTCACTTTTAATTCCTCGTGACAAAGCCCAACTGGATATCTGAGAGTGCAGTTGGCTGTGGGCAAAACTGGGTTAAAGGCCATAAACACATCTCTCTCCATCTCTTAGCCAGGCTTTCTCCATGTTGCAGCCCAGAATTCCCACTCTGTCGTTCTCTCGGGGACAACTGGAATCTAGAAGTTCAAAGGTACTGTCATCTCTCTCTCTCTTGCTCTCTCCCTCTCTCTTATTTTTTTTTTCTTTCTGGTCACCCCATACCCTACAATCAAGCCTTCTTAACATGGCCGTCATAGTCACTGGCAGCCCCAAAACCTGCAGTCTATGTTAGCCAGAATAATGGCCTCCAAAAGATGTCCATGTCCTAATCTCTGGAACCTGTGACTATGTTCCATTACCTGGCAAAAGAAACTTTGCAGATGTGATTAAGAATCTTGAGATGGAAATATTATCCTGGATTATCAGCTGGGTGGGTCCAACGTGGTCCTTATAAGAGGTGGGTAAGAAAGTTGGCTGTGTGCGATGGCTCACAACTGAAATCCTAGCACTTTGGGAGGCTGAGGTTGGTGGATCGCCTGAGCTCAGGAGTTCAAGACCAGCCTGGGCAACACAATGAAACCCCGTCTCTACTAAAATACAAAAGAAAATATCTGGGCGTGGTGGTGTGCACCTGTAGTCCCAGCTACTTGGGAGGCAGAGACAGAAGAATTGCTTAAACCCGGGAGGCAGAGGTTGCAGTGAGCTGAGATCATGCCATTGCACTCCAGCCTGGGTGACAGAGCAAGACTCTGTCTCAATTAAAAAAAAAAAAGAAAAGAAAAAAGAAAGTTGAAGGTGGAAGAAGGAGAGGGAACAATGAAGCAGAACTTGGAGTAATGCCCTTTGAAGATGGAGTAAGGGGCCACAAGCCAAAGAATTTGGGAAGCCTCTAGAAGCTAAAAAAAAGTGAGGAAAAAGATCCTCCTCCAGAGCCTTTAGAAGGAACCAGCCCTGCTGACACCTTGAATTTAGCTTGCTGAAACTGATTTCAGATTTCTGGCCTTCGGAACTATAAGAGAATAAATTCAAGTTGTTTCAAGCCATGAAGTTTGTTGGAATTTGTCATAGCAGCAATGGGCAATTGATATACAACCTAAAAAGAAGAGAGACCTTTTTTCCAACATTGATATGCTAAATCTAACAGAGGTTTTCTGATTTGCCTTACTTGGATCATATACCCACTTTTGGAGCCAGACACACTGGACAGAAGCATGAGGTAGCATGAGTGGCCACCTTGAACTCAGGAGTCAGAAGAAGTACTTGTATTTGGGTTGGGGAGAGCCCATTCCATCACAGACAGAGAGTGGCTGGCCAGATGAGAGGACAGGTGTGCTCTATGACCCACTCTGACCTCCCCCTCCCAATGCAACCAGCCTATGCGCCAAATGACTGTTGAAAATCAACTCCATTCTTCGAGGACAAAGCCTTGACTGCAATGAGAACATTCAGAAGATTGTGCTTCAGGTTCGCAAAGCTGTTTCTAGGGAAAACTATTTTGTGGTCTCTAGAGCACATATTTGAATGGAACAAGCTTCATTTGCACATGCAAGATTGGATATTTTGGTTGTAAATTTTTTTTTTTTTTTGGTGAAAAGGAAGTTCTGGGTCTATATTCAGAGCCTGCCATGTGCCAGCTTGGTAAACTCTCTGAATTTCAGTTTTCTCATCTGTAAAATGGAGATAATTATACTTTCCTATGGGTTATTGAAAGGATTAGAAAAGGCAATTTATATAAAACCTAGCACTACTTAAATAACATACGCAAAGCTTAGCACAGTTGTTCAATAAAGAATTGGTATATTTGTCTTGTTCTATATATACAGTAATATGAAATTAGTTTGTGAAAGTCAGACTGAATTGTGAGTGAGCTTGAGTTGTTAAAGCTATGTATCTCAGTACATAGATTACCATGAACAGGCATAAAATTTATTGTACCTTCTATATGTATATGTAGTGATTTTTTTAAAAGCTAAAAATCCTAACTTTTTTTTCCCTCTTCTTGTACCTGCTCAATTCTCTGTGGAATTTTTAGTGTTTTACCTATTTCACAGAGTGTGATTGCCATTCGGCATTTGTGTGTGTGTTATTTGAAGAACATATGACTTTTCTGCTAGAGCGTAGATTCCGTAAGGATTGGAATCATGTCTGCTTTTTCTTACCGCTGTGTTCCCAGTGCCTAGGCCAGTAGCTAGCCCATGGTAAATGCTCAATAAATATTTGTTGAAGGAGTGATGTGCAGGGATTAAAGACAAAAGAAGGCTTGAGAGAAAACCAGTAAGGAGGCAGGTGGGAGTGGCCAACACTGCTGGATGCTGCCAGGAGGGCAAGTATGATGAGGCCTGGAAAAGTGGGCTTTGGATCTGGCAATCTGAAGGTCACTGGTGATCTTGATGAGAACAAAGTCGTGGAGTGATGGAGGCTGGAGCTGACCCACAGCAGGCCGAGGGCAGAGTGGTAGGAAATTGGAGGAGTGTGGATGAATCTTCCTAGAATGGCAGGTGGCCAAGAACAAGCCACCCAGGACAAAGTTTACTCTTCTCCTATGGACACAAGTTTTCACTGTGAGCAGGGATCTCCTCCTTACCTACCATTTCCCCTGAAGCACAGCCCCCGGAACCTAGTGAATCTTCTCTGTTCCCAGTGGAGATGGGATACCAGCCTTTTGTGGTTGTCTGTACCTGGGATCGCCATACTGCCCTGGTGTATTCCTGCTCCTGGCTTTGTGACAACCCTCTGCTGATTGCTAGCAAGTGACAGCCTTGTCCTCAAGCACAGGTGGTACTCATGGGCGTGAGCAGTCAAGGGCTCTGGAGGCAGCCCAGTGCGCAGTGCTTCTCATCAAGGAGGCTGGTGTCGGATCCCACACCCACCGAGGGTGCTAATGTCCTGGGAAGGGTGGCACTGGGGTCTAGCTGGCCACCTGGAGTTTCTTTCAAGGTCTAGAACAGGAGCAAGTAAGAGTTGATGTCCACTGGTCACTTTCATATAAATACGTTTGTCATTTAGAGGCAGGAACTCAGGATCATGTCAACTCTAAGGTACTGGAATTATCCAGACCCATGTTTGTATTTAATTGAATGACTTCTAGATTCACAGACCTTACAGATTTATCAAGTTCAGCATCCCCTGCATATCATGTGATGAAATCCCTGCAAAATAGCCTCAATCCTCTGACTCAGCACTTTCAGGAACAGGGGCCTCCGTGCTTCCCATGACAGTCAATGCAGTCTTCGGATTACTCCTCAACTAATGTTTCTGTCAAGCTCTATTTTTCAAAAATAGTTATTCCTTAAAACTAAAAAAGCCTTTTCCTCCTTATTTTCTCCCTATTGCCTTTTCTTGACCAATGCCTTCTTTGGCAATAGAAACAGCTACAGAACATGTGGTTGTCGAGGGGCCTCAGTCCATACCATTCACACCACGTGATTCATATGAAGTTGGCCCCCTGTGTGCACTATGAACAGGCCTCTTTCTTTGCATGAAGAATGTCTGTACTGAGTGAAGGACTGTGGAAAGAAAAGATAGGTAGAAGCCTTCTAGACTGCTACGCAGTCTAAGAAAAATTTGGCAAAGCTGTTGCGGAGTCCTAGAGCTACAATTAGCCATTGGAGGGCTCACCTTAGTAGCCCTGCTGCACTTAGTCAGTGGCTGGAAGTGGCTTTGGGAAGGTTTACCTGGGTTCAAACATGATAATATATTTCAAAGGCAGCCAGAGTCCTTGGTCAGTTGTTCTCCTTGTAGTTGGAGATCTGTGAGATGAATGCTCATGGCCACCATGTCACAGTCTCCCCTTCGGTGTCTGGGACAGTCAACAGCCTTGCAATAGGGAGAATAAAATGTTGGCCTTATTCTTTCTGTAAAAGGGTGTTGTTGGCCACAGATATGCTCATATTTAGATCTAGAGTTCAGCTTTACCTGTACCTTACAGTGAGATGTTGCCTTTACTGAACTGTTCTCACCAGGAGAGAAAACTGCTACTTGCAGTGACTTTTTTTTTTTTTTTCTGGTGGCCACAGTTATGTGCTTATTAGCTGAAACTAGTGAGGAATATAGAAAAATCACCACATACATGGTACATTTTGGTTTAAAGGGGTTTTCCATCCATTATCTCATTTGATTCTCAGCAAGACCTTGTGAAGTTGGTAGTTCAGGGGACCCCCAGTTTACACTTGGAGAGACCAAGACTTAGAAAAGTCAAAAGAGGCCGGGCACAGTGGCTCATGCCTATAATCCTAGCACTTTGGGAGGCTGAGGTGGGTGGATTATGAGGTCAGGAGTCTGAGACTAGCTAAGATGGTGAAACCCTGTCTCTACTAAAAAACACAAAAATTAGCCGGGTGCCGTGGCGAGCGCCTGTAATCCCAGCTATTTGGGAGGCTGAGGCAGGAGAATCGCTTGAACCCAGGAGGTGGAGGTTGCCGTGAGCCGAGATCACACCACTGCACAGCTTGGTGACAGAGCAAGACTCCATCTCAAAGAAAAAAAAAAAAAGTCAAAAGGACCAATCAAAGTCAACCAAAGTCACATGGTCTCTAAGTGGAAGAACTGGGACTCAAATCCAAGTGTCTCATTCCAGATCCTGGAATATTTCCGTGATAACCTGCCTTGGTGGAAGAGGACTTGGGAACAAGTAGAAAGGACTAGACTCCTCTTCCCGTCTTTCTGTATCTGGTGGGATTGTGAACAAGGAATATAGTTGTATATGGCCTTAATGACTTTTATATGGCCACTTAGTTTTAGATGGCCTTAATGACTCCAATGGGCTGTGCACTCATGGCAGCCTCAGTTGGCCAAAGAGGACACCTATTCTTCCATCTTCTCAGCAGCTGCACAGAGACAATTGACATCTAGCAGCCTAGGGAACTGAGCATGGGAATCTCTTTGTATAGTCAGACGCATGTAGTGCTCTTCCCTGACTCCCAACCGAGGCTATTTAGGACTATTCACTCGTTACATTACTGCATGTCTTGCATCAGAAATCCTAGTTTGCTGCATAAGATAGCAAGGACTGTGTCTCCTCCACTTTCTCCTTGTGGGTTTCCACACACCTGCCATTAATGAACTGTATTTCCAAAGCTCAGGTTCTTTGTGTGTGGGCTCAGCTTTTCTGATTGCAGTGGGTAGAGTGTGGCAGGGCAGGAGGGGAAAGAGTTTGAAGAGATGGAGAGTCTGAGAGTTTGGAGTCAAGCTCCAAAGATTAATCCCAATGTGAGAGGCCTGTGGTCTTCAACTCAGAAAAGAGAAAGCCTCTTTGAATCCCTTCTTGTGGGTTAGAAATCCTGCTCTGTACCACATACACCATGGAATACTGTGCAGCCATAGAAAGGAACAAGATCATGTCCTTTGCAGGGACATGGATAGAGCTGGAAGCTGTTATCAGCAAACTAACACAGGAACAGAGAACCAAACATGGCATGTTCTCACTTGTAAGTGGGGGCTGAACGACGAGAACACATGGACACATCATGGGGAACAACACCCACTGGGGACTGTCGGGGTTAGGGTGAGGAGAGAGCATCAGGAAGAATAGCTCATGGATGCTGGGCTTATACCTAGATGATGGGTTGATCTGTGCAGCAAACCACCATGACACATGTTTACCTATGTAACAAACCTGCACATCCTGCCCATGTACTCTGGAATGTAAAATAAAAGTTGAAAAAATAATAATGAAAATAGAAATCCTGCTCTACTCATTGGGTACCATGGGACAAAAGCCCAGCTTCCATCACATCTGGCCAAGGACCTCCAACATCAGAAAACTAACAAAGACAGAACTTTGCTAGAGAGTAGAATCAAGGTCTCCTGGTTTCTGCTCTGATAATATTAATCATCATGATCATAGTAGTAACTAACATTTTTCTCATAGGACAGCTTATGAAACATCATTCGTGTAAATTGCTGTATTTCATTTACTTTCCTACCTCTAGGTTCTCTGCTCTCCAGCACCACAAGGGACCCTGTAAAGATAACAGTTTGTAAGCTCAGCAATGTATGATTAATTTTACCTGATTACTATGTATGGCATATGCAAAGCATAGGTCTGGTCCCCGAAGGATGAACTCACAAAAATGCATTTAGTACATGGTGGAACCTGAATTTCAGCTATGCATTCTGATTCATAGAGTCAGCCTCCACTTAAAGTTCATGAAGAGGAAAAAATAAATTTATTTAAGGCAAAGTTAGTCCATTTTTAGAACACGGAGGCGAGAATGGTTTTCTATCTGATGTAATTGGATATACTAGCTATTTTTTATTTTTGTTTTTTATAGAGATGGTCTCACTATATTGCCCAGGCTGGTCTTGAACTCCTTGGCTCAAGCAACCATCCTGCCTTGGCCTCCCAAAGTGCTGGGATTACAGGCATGAGCCACCACATCTGGCCAAATATACTCGCTATTCACGCACCAAGGGACAGCTGAGGTCTATGTGAATAGTTAATCAGACTAAGGCATCCTCTACTATGTTTTTCCTGGGGGGAGAGAAGTTAAGCGATGCTAATTGGAATATGTAAATTTGGCCTATATAATATTATTCTGGCCAGGTGTGGTGGCTCATGCCTGTAGTTCCAGCACTTTGGGAGGCTGAGGCAGGAGGATCCCTTCAACCTAGGAGTTTGAGACCAGCCCGGGCAAGATGGGGAGCCATCATCTCTACAAAATAAATTTTTTTGAATTAGGCTAGGCATGGTGGCATGCACCCGTAGTCCCAGCTACCCAGGAGGCTGAGACAGGAGGATTGCTTGAGCCCAGGAGTTGAGGTGTCAGTGAGCTATGAATGCGCCACTGCACTCCAGCCTGAGCAACAAAGTGAGACGCTGTCTCTAAAAAATTAAAAAAGTATGTATGTATATACTTTGTTTATTATCATGTATGTACTATTAGAAGCCAATTTTTTCTTTTAAAAGAAGCCCCACAGCTGAGCATTCAGCTTTGCCAGGCCTCTCATGAAAACTATTATCAAATGAAAGAAAAAGCACTTTTCTTGATGTGATTGAACTTATCTAGAAGTTAAAAATCTGTGCAAGACAAACTGGAAATGCCTGTCTCTCTCTCTCTCTCTCTCTGTGTGTGTGTGTGTGTGTGTGTGTGAGAGAGAGAGAGAGAGGGGGGATGGGGAGGGTGGGAGACAGAGAGAGAGAGAGAGAGAGAGAGATGGGTAGCACATCCAAACAAATACAATTTAATGGAAGGGATGATTTATATCCATGCCTGGCTTCAAAACATTGATTACAATAACCATAGGGTTTCTGGTTTATAAAAATATTTGGAATGGGGGAAAGAAGAGGATTTTTTTTGTCACTGCTTCAGACCTCTTACCTTCAGGAGCTATAGGCTGTGGGCTGATGGAGTGACAAAGAGAAGGACAGGCTGGTTTGGCTCATTGGCTCTTAGGGCACTTTATAGACTTTAAGGTATCAGTTGGTATCACAGAAACAAACAACATAGCGGCTGTAGTTCAACGGAGTGAATTTGATCAAAGTGTCCATAAATCAAAATCCTGTCATTGAAACCAAATGAAGCAAAACAAGGATATGTAAAAAGTACAAAAGGGCAACCCTTATGAAGGTTTCAGCTGCCATTTTTGCAGAAATTGACAAGCAGATCCTAAAATTCATATAGAAATACAAAGAACCCAGAATAGCCAAAAAAATTATTGAAGAACTCAGCCTTCTCAACTTCAAAATTTACCACAAGACTGGGCGCAGTGGCTCACGTTTGTAGTCCCGACACTTTGGGAGGCCGAGGTGGGAGGATTGCTTGAGCCCAGAAGTTTCAGACCAGCCTGGGCAACATAGCAAGACTTCATCTCTACTGAAAAAATAAAAAATAAATATAAAAAAACTCACCACAGAGCTGTAGTAATCAAAATAGGGGTGGTATTAGCACAGGGATAAACATGTAAGTCAATGGTGTAGAATTGAGACTTCAGAAATAAACCTTCACATTTATGGTCAATTGATTTTTGACAAAGGTACTAAGATACTTAAGTGTGGAAAAAAATATTCTTTTCAACAAACTATGCTGGGACAACTGAATATCCATATGCAAAAGAGTGAAGCTGGACCCCTGCCTCACAGCATATGCAAAAATTAACTTGAAGGAATCAAAGACCTAAATGTCAAAGCTAGAATTACAAAATCTTACAGGAAAACATAGGAGTAAATCTTCATAATCTTGGGTTAGGAAATATTTTATTAAATATGAAATTAAAAGCAAATATGGGGGCCAGGCGTGGTGGCACATGCCTGTGTTCCCAGCACTTTGGGAGGCCAAGGTGTGTGGATCACCTGAGGTCAGGAGTTTGAGACCAGCCTGGCCAACATGGTGAAACCTGTCTCTACTAAATACAAAAATTAGCCGGGCGTGGTGGCAGGTGCCTGTAATCCCAGCTACTTGGGAGGCTGAGGCAGGAGAATTGCTTGAACCTGGGAGGCAAAGGTTGCAGTGAGCTGAGATGGCGTCACTGCACTTCAGCCTAGGCAACAAGAGCAAAACTCCGTCTTAAAAAAAAGCAAATGTGACAAAAGAAAAAACTAGATATATTGGACCTTGTCAACATTAAAAATTTTTGTGTTTCGGAGGATGTCATCAAGAGAGTGAAAAGAGAACCCATGGGAAGGAAGAAAATATTTACAACCTGATAAGGGGCTGGTATTCAGAACACTTACAACCCAATAGTAAAAAGACAACCCAATTAAAATAGGCAAAGGATCTAAAAAGACAACCCAATTAAAATAGGCAAAGGATCTAAATAGGCATTTCTCCAAATAAGATACAACAATGGGCTGGGCGCGGTGGCTCACACCTGTAATCTCAGCACTTTGGGAGGCAAGGTGGGCGGATCACTTGAGGTCAAGAGTTCAAGACCAGCCTTGACAGTGAAACCCTGTCTTTACTAAAAATAATAAAAATTAGCTGGGTGAGGTCGCACGTGCCTGTAATCCCAGCTACTCAGGAGGCTTGAATCACTTGAACCTGAGAAGCAGAGGTTGCAGTGAGCCAAGATTGCGCCACTACACTCCAGCCTGGGTAATGGGAGTGAAACCCTGTCTCAAACAAACAAACAAACAAAGAGATACACAAATGGCCAAAAAGCACATGAAAAGATGCTCAACCCACTAGTCATTAGGGAAATGCAAATAAAAACTACAATGAGATACCACTTCACAAGCACTAGTATGGCTAAAATAAAACACACAGATGATAACAAGTGTTGATGAGGATGTGGCAGAAATTGGAGGCCTCATACATTGCTGGTGGTGATGGAAAATCATGCAGCTACTTTACAAAAACAGTTTGGGGGTTCCTCAAAATGTTAAATACAGTTACCATGTGATCCAGCAAATAAGAGCTATGAAAACACACATCCACAGAAAAACTTGAACATACAGCCAAATATGTTGAATGTAAATAGCCAAAATTTAGAAACAGTCCAAATGCCCATTAGCTGATGAATGAAGACAAAATGTTGTCTATCCATACAATGGAATATTACATAGCCATAAAAATAATTAAAACACTGATGTATGCTATGACATGGATGAACCTTGAAAGCAGTATCCCAAATGAAAGAAACAGACACAGAAGGTCCTATACTGTATGATTTCAGTGACATGAAATATCCGGAATAGGTATATCTGTAGAGACAGAAAGTGCAACGTCTTGTTTGGGGCAGGGTGGTTGGGGGAAAATGGGGAGTGCCTGCTATGGGTATGATGTTTCTTTTTAGAATGGTGAAAGTGATCTAAAACTGCTTGTGGTGATGGTTGCACAACTCTGTGAATATACTAAAACCACTGAATTATGCAATTTAAACTACTTAATTTTATGGTATCTGAATTATATCGCAATAAAGCTGCAAAAGAAACAGGTAAAGCCTCGAATTACTCTCCCTATGTCAGCTCTCCTTTCAGAAGACAGCACTATCAACAGCATCAAGCCCATTTAAGTAAGTGTATACAACTCATAAGCTGTGATTACAAAGCCACCTATGACTCCTTTGGTCTGGAGAGACATGTTTATTCACAGGGCCACAGGCAGGGCCGCCCTTAGGGGAAGCTACAGCTGCTCTGGGTAGAGAAACGATCAGGAGCATAATAAGGAGCAGGTGTCAATTCGAAGAAGCGTCTTCTAACCAGTCAGGCTTAAAGTTGAGATTTCAGGAATTTGGTCTTGAGATGGTCCTAATTCTTACATGCAGGCAGTTAGACTTCCCTGACATAGCTTTGCGTTAGGGCAGCCCAGATGAATTCAGTGAAACTGAAAGACCCAGTGCTTTTTTATTTTTTTTATTTTTTGGCAGATGACCTTGGGAAAGGGAGATGGGTAAATGCTGTCCAAACTATCCTACACGTGGGGCTTCCATTCGTCTCAAGGTGCACCTGCCCCAAATGCTATCCTCTGATTGACCAAAACTGGCTAAAAGGATGAGAGGTAGCTCACTAGATGGAAAATGGGGAAAAAGCCATTTCAAGCAGAATGAACCACCTGTTCAAAAACAGTGACAGGACTAGACGCAGTGGACCGGCCTCCTCGAACCTCGCTCCCAGCTCCCAGTGCTACAGGTCTGTCATTTCGTCAGCCTCATCCCTCCCAGGACTCGGTTTTCTATTGATTCTACCACAAGTGAGTTCTTTATCCAGAGCTCTCAGCAGAGCTGGTATCTTCTTTGTTTTTCTACCTCCATGTCTAACCCTGTGCTTTATCCAGGGGAGGTGCTTAGTAGCTCCTTAGTTTATTTGTTTATCAGCGATTAATTATGATATAGCGTATAATGGTGTTTAGTCTTCTTGAGAAGACTAAGGACAGTTTAAACATAAAAAAACACTGAGGAACAGAGGTCTGTGATAACGTGATTTGATGATTGCACATCAGCCAAAAAGGATTAAGAATTTCTTGCTTTCTTTAAATTGACTTATCAACTTGAAAGTCTTTTTTAACCAATGAGTTTTTGCTGTGTTTGCTCCAGTTACCCCAGAGACTGTCAGGTTAGGGGAGGAATAAGAGTGAGACACCATATCTCACCCATCTTTGTAGAGAAGCTATGAGACAGGGTACATTATGGATGTGTCTACTGATTGGTTGGAAGATGTCACAGGCACAGATAAGGAAGGCCAGCAGTTCGGGACACATCAAGCTGACTTAAAGGAGGCTCCTGATTCAGCCTATCTTGGTGGAATAAATACAGGCGTCATCCCTGGATGCTGTTGCGTACTGACTCGCCTGGTTTGGCTGCTGTTCTCAGCAATATCAAGTCCAGGGAGAGTGACTCTGGGATCATGCATCCACCTAGGGGCATAGAGAGTGGCCTGGTTTCAGAGGCTTCTTTGGAATCTAAGAACAGTTCAGCCACAAGTCGATGGAACCCTTAGTTCTTTTTTTTTTTTAATTTTCTTATTCTTTTAATTTTTATTTTAGGTTCAGGGATACATGTGCAGGTTTGTCTTATCAGTAAATTTGTGCTGTGGGCGTTTGTTGTAAAGATTATTTCGTCACCCAGGTACTAAACGTAGTACCTGGTTATAGTTATATTTTCGGACCCTCTCCCTCCTCCCACCCTCCACTCTTGAATAGGCCCCAGTGTCTGTCGTTCCCCTCTTTGTGCCCATGTGGAATCCTCAGTTCTTATTTCCATTATTGCAAATAGAAGCCTAACTCAATTCCCCACGCCCTGTCTCTAAGGAGTGATTTGGCAGATGGTTAGAATGAAGCCTGAGCACCAGGACCCTCTAGATGGCCCAGAGGAGTATGTTGGGAGCTGGCTGGTTGGCCTCATTCATCTGCTGGCCAACTCAGCCTAGCAATGAGCACATTCAATTGTGAATACAAATGGAAGGAAGTGCTTCAGACCCTAAAACAAAGAAAATGATAAATAGCCTCATTTTATCTATCCAATTTCTTTTTACTTTCTTATCTAATTTTAAGTTATTTCATGATTTATTTAATAAATCACTGTTTTGGAAATGACAGAAAATGGAATTTGGCAAAGGGAGATTGCCTCTCATCTGCAATCAACTTTGGAACTTAGTAGCTGCTGTCCAGGGCTCTTTTGAGGTGGCACCCATGTCTCACCATCTTTCTTTCTTTTTCTTTTTTTTTTTTTTTTGTTTGAGGCAGCGTCTTGCTCTGTTGCCAGGCTGGAGTGGAGTGGCGTGATCTCAGCTCACTGCAACCTCCGCCTCCTGGGTTCAAGTGACTCTCCTGCCTCAGCCTCCTGAATAGCTGGGATTACAGGCACACGCCACCATGCCCGGCTAATTTTTGTATTTTTAATAGAGACAGGGTTTCACCACGTTGGCCAGGATGGTCTCGATCTCGACCTCAGGTGATCCACCTGCCTCGGCCTCCAAGAATGCTGGGATTACAGGCGTAAGCCACTGCGCCCAGCCGTCTCACCATCTTTCTAGTCTCCCTCCCCTTCTAGTCTTCCCCAGGAACCCAGTGCAATGCTCTATGCCATGTTATAAGTTGGAAATCTACGAGCATGGGGATCCCTGTGTCATCAATGGCTAGCTGGCTGACCTTGGGTGGTTCACCCACCAATCTAAAGCTGTTCTGATTATTACAGTACAGGACACTATATTACAGAATATGGTAGACTTTTATTTCTATCAAATGTTATCAGGGTTGGAACTAAGATGAGACAAATAACCCTGTGCATGTGTGACTCTGAGAGTGAATTCCTCATTAAATTTTGCACTCCAGGCCCCCCACTTGCCTCACCCCAATCGTGACCCTGGCTATTACACAAACATAGTTAATGAGCGCACTTTCCTCAAAGAGAACTTGGAGGATATGTCCTTATATCAGCAGTTCAAGCAAAGCAGGCAGGAACAAAGTCCACCAGAGGGATTCGGGTCCTGTTGTGTTTCAGAGAAAGGAGACGTCATTTCCTGCTAAGGGCATCCTGGAAAGCTTCATGGAGTAAGTGACATCTGATTGGCAGCCCTGAAGGATGGCTAGGATGAGGCAGCCGAATGATATAAATAGCAGCACAACCTTGGGAATAAGCATGACCAAGATTTAACTTTGCCATTAACTAGATATATGACCTTAAACAAGTCAGTTGGTAAATAAGAGATCTAATTTCCTGATTTATAAGGTGCTCTAGTGATTGCTCCTACAAATAGTGGCACAGGAGCATCAGAAAAACCTAGTGCTTCTGAAAATGATGCAGAGATGGTGAGTAGATCCCTTAATGTTTCCTGTGGACCAGTGGCCACCTGAGGAAGATGCTAATTGGGTTGATAGAAATTGGTTAAAGTGTTGAGCTGCGATTGGCATGGGATGTGTTTGGGCACTAATTTTAATTTTAGAAACAGAAAATGTTCATAGCATTTTCTCTCTTCTTTTTCCTCTTTTTATTTCTTTTTTTTAGACAGGGTCTCACTGCGTCTCCACACTGGAGTGCAATGACATGCTCACAGCTCACAGTAACCTTGAACTCCTGGGCGCAAGCGATCCTCCCATCTCAGCTTCTCAAAGCACTAGGATAACTAGGTGTGAGTCAGTGCACCTGAGCTAATAATAATATTTTCTTATTATAAAGGTTTTTGGAGCCGGACATCATGGCCCATACCTTTAGTTCCACCTCCACTCAGGAGGCTGAAGCAGGAGAATTCTTTGAGCCCAGGAGTTCAAGACCAGCCTGGGCAACATAGCGAGAACTCATCTGAGAACAAATTTTTTGTTTTGTTTTTTTTTTTTTTTTACTTCTTCATAACCTTGCAACTGATGTGCAACTTCCTGGATAATGATGAAGTCCTATTTGTAATATATAGCTTTAAAAAGATGGAATTGTATTATTAATATGGTTCTAAAATAACATTTCCCCTGTGCTTCATAATATAGCCTGGGCAGCTTTCCAAATCAGCATACCTAGATCTACCTAACTTTCTTTTAAAGGCTGCATAGTTTTCCATTGTATGCTGGTAACAATATTTTCTATCCAGTCCTTTGTTGATGGTCATTTTAGTTGTTTTCCAGGCAAATAATTCTGCAGTGAGCATACATGTACATACACCATTAAATATATAGGCCAATATATTTGTAGGGTAAATTCTTGGATGTGGAATTGAGATGGCATCTATATCATCTTGAAAGATGAGTTTGTTTTACTAATTACTAGTGAATTTACACTGAATGCCTGAATATGAAATATGAACTGGAAGAAGCTGAGACTGGGAGCAGAGAGGGAGGTTAGGGACTGCCCAGGAGGAAGGTACTGATAGGACATTCCTATAGAGTTCCAACTCTATAGGAATCATTTTTTGTGACTTAAGGCCTCAAGTCCTGTTAGTGACAGAACAGAAATAATGTATTTGAATTGGAGAAAAGGGATGGATTTGGCTAACATGGAGTTAGAAAAATATCTTTCTTCAGAGGAGCATTGTAGAAATAATCTTCTATAGTTGAAACAGTTTCATTTAATTTAGTTAAGATAAACAGTTTCTTAGACAACGATTTCATGTTTCATGTTTTTCCCTGTTCCTGATTTCTCGCACTCAGCTGATGACCTTGTTTCCTATTTCACTGGGAAACTAGAAGCAACTATAAGAGAAATTCCAGAAGTTCCCATCACTACAGTTATCTATTACTTGTGAAGATGATTCTGTGACTTTTCTCTTCAACTCTGTTATTATGGGGACTTATATTAATAGACTTCTTTTTTTTTTTTTTTTTGAGATGGAGTCTTTATCTATCGCCCAGGCTGGAGTGCAGTGGCACGATCTTGGCTCACTGCAACCTCTGCCTCCGGGGTTCAAGCCATTCTTTTGCCTCAGCCTCCCGAGTAGCTCGGATTAGAGGCACCTGTCACCACGCATGGCTAATTTTTGTATTTTTAGTAGAGACAGGATTTCACCATATTGGCCAGGCTGGTCTTGAACTCCTGACCTCGAGTGATCCACCTGCCTCGGCCTCCCAAAGTGCTGGGATTATAGGCATGAGCCACCGTGCCTGGCCAATAGACTGCTTAATATGAACCTTCCTTGCATTCCTGGAATGAATCACACTTAGTCATGATGTATTTTTGTTGTTGGCGTTAAACTCTAATAATTAAAAAAAAAATAAATTTTAGGCCAGGCACGGTGACTCATGCCTGTAGTCCCAGCACTTTGGAAGGCTGAGGCGGGAGGTTGGCTTGAGCTCAGGAGTGTGAGACCAGCCTGGGCAACATGACAAAACCACATCTCTATAAAGTATACAAAAATTAGCTGGGCATGGTGGCTTGTGCCTATAGTCCCAGCTACAGGAGGCAGAGGTTGGAGGATTGCTTGAGCCTGGGAGGTCGAGGCTGCAGTGAGCCGTGATTGCACCACTGCACTCCAGCTTGGGTGACAGAGTGAGACCCTGTCTCAAAACAAAACAAAACAAAATGAAAGCAAAAACAAATTTTTATTGTATATGTTTAGGGTATACAACATGATGTTATAGGATACATTCAGATAGTAAAAAGGTTTCTATGGGAAAGCAAATTAACATACCTGTTATCTCAAATTGCTACCCACTTTTCTGAGGCAAAAGCAGCTAAAATATATGCATTTAGCGTGAACCTATATTTAGGCCAATGTTATTATCTATAGTCCTCATGTACCTAGAGCTCTAAACTTATTCATTTTTACATCTTATTGTTAAGTGAGATTAGACTTTTTCTGTGAAATATTTGTAGGTTTTGGTATTAAAATATTTTTACATGTGTATCCTTTACTCCCTAGAATACTACCATTGCAAATAATCTGATCTTTAGAACTTTAGTTAGAACTTTCCTGTGAAACCATTTGCACCTAGTGATTGTTTAGGGGTCACTGGAGACTCACTTTGATGACTTTATTTCCTCAGTGACAGTGTCTTATTTGGACTTTATATCTCTATTGTGATCGGTGTTGGTAAATTATATTTTCCAAGGAAGTTATTCGCTTTATCTTTGAAAAATTATTTATATAGGTTTGTACATACTAATCTCTCATGATTTAAAAATTTCCTGTCACGAATATTTCTTCTTTGAAATTTCTTATTTTGTATACTTACATTTTCCCCTACTTCTTTTTAATTGATAAATTAAAAATATATTAATTTTTATTTAATAATTTCTGCTTTTATTCTTTTGAATGTTTTCCTTATTTTTTTCTGGTTTATTTCATTTTCCTTTCTCTAATTAGTTGAGTTGGGTATTAAATAACTTATTTTCATTTTTATCCTTATTGATATAGTTATTTAAGGATATATAGATTTTTTTTTTTCTCTAAAAGCACTACTTTAGTTGTATTTCTAGATACTAGTGACTAGTATCTAGTACTGTCATTACTGGGGTTTTCTAGAAATTTTGCAATTTCAGTTTGCCTTTCACTCGACCCGAGTTGTTTAATAAAGAGTTTTAAAACATTTCCAGGTAAAAGGCATTATTTCAAACAGTTTGTCAGTAATTTATAGTTTCATTGTATTGTGGTTATAAGCTTTTGACATTTCTATTTTTGCAATTAATTTAGATTTTCTTTGTAGCTTAAAATATACTCTTGTCATAACTGATCTATATGTACCTGAGAAGGAGATTATCAGGATATAGGCTTGAATATATAGTTGTTAGATATATCTTTTGATTGATTCAGATTTTCTATATCCTTGCTAAGTATTTCTCCCTTAATTTGTCTAAGTCTGAGGGAGGTATTTTAAATTTTCTTATTATTAGTGTGAGTTTGTCTATTTTTCCTTTTGTCTTCTATAATTTCTGCTTTGTGAAAGTTGTTGCTGTATTTTGTGTATACAGATTAACAACAATAACGTCATTATACATTACAGCTTTTAGCATTATAAAGTATCCTTCTTTATCTTGTCTAGTGCTTTTAGTTCTAAATGATAGCATATTTGACCATGACACCTGTTTTCATTTTATCTTTGCCATTTAAAATTAATTTTTTTTACTTTTTAATTTGATCTTTCTGATTACTTAGTTTTGTATGTGTTTCTTGAAAAAACATAGGGTTGTATTTATTTTGTTAACAGTTTTTTTGAGTGGGTGCATTTAGCCTATATACATTTATTGATATTAGTGGTAGGTTTTATGTCAATAGTCACATGTTTTCTGTTGCATTTACTATAAACACATGAAGTCCTTTACTCTTTGGCTTCCTGGTGTGGAAACCTAACCTAAACCAGCTTAAACAAAAATGTAGGACTTTTTGGAAGCTCATTAGGATGGCTCATGGAAGATAAGGTGGAACTAGAAACCAGGGCAGCAGATGGAAGAAACATTAATAGCCGGGTTGACAGAAACTTGGGGTGAAGCAGAGAAGAGATGGTGGGGGTAGGATGCAGAGACAGTGGTTGGGACTGAGACGGTGGATGGGTGGGCACCTGTGGAAAACCACCAGGGGAGCTTTCAGACTATTGAAGAAATGCCCAGTGCATTTTAAGAAGATTGTCTTATGTGTGATTTTAAAAAAATATTTAAAGATTTGACACAGAAAATGAATATTCAATGATGTTATCACACTTTTTTGAATAGTTTTTTTATTGTGGCAAAATATACATTACATAAAATTTATCATAACTTTTTTTTTTTTGAGACAGGGTCTCACTCTGTGTCGCCCAGTCTGAGTGCAGTGACACAATGATGGTTCACTGCAGCCTTGACCTCCTGGGCTCAAGTGATTCTCCTACCTAGCCAAGTAGCAGGGACTATAGGCACGTGCCACCTGCCTGACTAATTTATTTTTAATTTTTGTGGAGATGGGGGTCTTGCTCTGTTGCCCAGGCTGGTCTTGAACTCCTGAACTCAAGCAATCCTCCCTCCTCAGCCTCCCAAATTGCTGGGATTACAGGCATGAGACACCACACCTGGCGTCACCTTAACCATTTTTAAATGTACAGACTTTTAGTGCATTCACGCTATTGTGTGACCATCACCACCATATAGCTCTAGAACTCTTTTTATCAACCCAAGCCTGAACACTAAACACTAACTCCCTATTCCTGGCCTCCCTCTAGCCCCTTGTAATCACTATTTGACGTTCTGTCTCTATGAATTTCACTGTTCTAGGTGCCAAGATTATAAGTGGAATCCTACAATATTTGTCCTTTTGTGACTGGCTTATTTCCCTTAGCATAATGTCCTCAAGGTTCCCTCATGTTGTAGCATATGCCAGAATTTCATTCCTTTTTAAAGCTGAATAATATTCCATTGTATGTATATACAACATTTTGTTTATCCATTCTTCCATTCAACTGTCGATGGACGTTTGGGTTGCCTTCTCCTTTTGGCTATTGTCAGTAATGCTACTACAAACATGGGTGTACAAAATCTGTTCACATTCCTGCTTTCAGTACTTTGGGGTCTATACCCAGAAGTGAAATTTCTGGATCACATGGTGATTCTATGTTTTCTTTTTTTCTTTTTCTTTTTTTTGAGACGGAGTCTCACTCTATTGCCCAGCCTGGAGTGCAGTGGCTCGATCTCAGCTCACTGCAACCTCCACCTCCGGGGTTCAAGCGATTTTCTTGCCTCAGCCTCTCGAGTAGCTGAGATTACAGGCATCCGCCACCATGCCTGGCTAATTTTTGCACTTTTAGTAAAGATGGGGTTTCACCACGTTGGCCAGGTTGGTTACGAACTCCTGACCTCAAATGATCCACTGGCCTCGGCCTCCCAAAGTGCTGGGATTACAGGCGTGAGCCACCACGCCCGGCCTCTATGTTTGATATTTTAAGGAACCCCCATTCTTATGCACAATTTTAAGTTGTTGGGTCTATTGGACTTTCCAAGTTTCCAAACTTTCAAAGTCTGCTAAACACATTAATGCCTATGTTACCCATGACACCTCTCTCTCTCTCAAGCTCTACATCCAGTCCTTCATTATTGATGTTACCTTAGAAATAGCTCCCTCTGGCCAGGCGCAGTGGCTCACGTCTGTAATCTCAGCACTTTGGGAGGCCGAGGTGGGTGGATCACTCGAAGTCAGGAGTTCGAGACCAGCCTGGCCAACATGGTGAAACTCCATCTCTACCAAAAAATACAAGAAATTAGCTGGACATGGTGGTGGGCACCTGTAATCCTAGCTACTCAGGAGGCTGAGGCAGGAGAATTGCTTGATCCCAGGAGGGTGGAGGTTGCAGTGAGCCGAGATTGTGTCACTGCATTCCAGCCTAGGTGACAAGAGCGAACCTCCGTCTCAAAAAAAAAAAAAAAAAAAAAAAAAAAGAAATAGCTCCCTCCTCAATCTGTGCACTTTCTTTCCATCTCCACCATCACTATGGTTGTCTGAATGGTCTTTATCTCTCTCTGGGCCACTTCACATCCACTATTGTTTCTCTACAATCTGCTGTTCACACTGCAGCCATGGTATAAAATGTATGCCATATGATTCCTCTGTAGTCTAAGAACAGGCAAAATTATTTTATGGTGAGAAAAATAAAAACAGTGGTAATTGTGGGTGGGGGTGTTGGAGGTTGATTGGAAAGGATTGACAGAACTTTCTGAGGAGATGAACTATTCTGTATCTTATTTGGGTATTGGTTATACTGGTAATTACATTTGCAATACTCAAATACTCATTGATTTGTACATGTACCTTTTTTTTTCTTTTTCTTTTTTTTTGAGACGGAGTCTGGCTCTGTTGCCCAGGCTGGAGGGCAGTGGCGCAATCTCGGCTCACTGCAAGCTCCGCCTCCTGGGTTCACGCCATTCTCCTGCCTCAGCTTCCTGAGTAGCTGGGGCTACAGGCGCCCACCACCACACCCAGCTAATTTTTTGTATCTTTAATAGAGACAGGGTCTCACCGTGGTCTCTATCTCCTGACCTCGTGATCCGCCCGCCTCAGCCTCCCAAAGTGCTGGGATTACAGGCGTGAGCCACCATGCCTGGCCACCTTTTTTTTTCTTGAAAATTATAGCCATGCCTTTCATCACTCCTTAACCCACCCTAGACTCTCCCTCCCACCAACACCTGAAATTCCTTGCTGTCTTTGCTTTGCTCTCAAGTGAAAGACCACATGTTTGCCTTGACCTGCATGCCACAGCCCACCTACAGCTCCTCCCCTGTCTCTCATGGCACTTGCCCTCTTTCTGCATACTGCTCATGTGGCACTCTTTGGCTTCCTTGGCTCCCTCTTCCACGGGGCCTTAGGATATGCGATTCCCTCTGCCTGGTATTCTTTTCTGCCTTCTCTTCGCTGAGTCAATTCCTATGTATCCCTTAGAATTCAAGGATATGTCATTGACCCAGGAAAGTCTTCTCTGACCCGCCAGGCTGTAAGGTGCTCTCCAGCCTTATGGACAGCTCTTTTGTTCTTATGACTCTATGATTCTGTATCAAGTTGTATCATTATTTGACTCCTGTCCATCTTTTCTACTGTAAGCTGCACGACAGCATGTCTGAGTTCACTCATCAGTCTGTCCTCAGTGCCTAGCATAGTTGCTGAGTACATGGTAAATGCCCAACAAATGTTTGTTTGGAAGACTGAAAGACAGACAAACGGAAAGAAGGAAGAGAAGAAAGAAAGAGAGGAAGGCAGAAGAAAGAATGATACATAAATAAATAAAATTTGGAGAAGTCAAAGAAAAACATTGTGCTGCATGTTTGAGGGAGAAACAAATGGAGTGGGATGTGAGTGAAACCCAGAAGACACAGGGCATTTGAGCAAAGGTGTTCTGCGAGAATCTAGGGCTGAAGGAATTCACAGAAATCTTAGAGAGGGATTGGATTCCCCATAGAGCCCAAAAGAGGAAGTATGAGTCAATTCTATCTGAATTCAAAGGACGAGGTGACCCTTGCAGGGCGATTATCTGGGTGGCCTTGAGCTGATTTAGTTTCTCCCCTGCACCTGTCTCATTTGTAGTTCTCGAATATAACTGTAGAATGTGTTGGCAATGCAACATCCTGAGATAAGGGGGAATTGACTGGAACAGCCCAGGCTCTATTAAGTCCCCCCTGGAGAACAGGAATGCTCTTCAACACCTTAGCCCAGTATGTCATGTTACCCAGAGGTATATAATCCGGGACAGGCTGCCATTTGGGGTTCCTCAGCTGTGGTACAAGTGTGCCATGTGAAGATAAGACTCCATCTACCCCAGGCAGCTTTTCTAAGCTTGGGGGGACCAGGTCACAGTAAATGCTAGGCTTCTGTCATCCCTTGCTGTCTATCTGTAAGTAATGAACTTGCTTCTTGTCACTTGTATATGAATGTATTCTGTCTCACTGACTCAGACAAGTTGGGAACTAGTGCATGGTGAACCTACTTCACAACCATCCAATGAGGATACACATGCCGGTGAAGTTCTTAGTAGGGAGCAGCCTCAAAATAAATGTTAATGCCCTTTCTCCCTTCTTTCTCCATTGGGTGATGGCCTTAAGTGGCATTGTGGTACCCTTACTCTTTTGTTGGTCTTTGTTCATCTTTCTCTTGCCCATCAAAAACAGAAAGAAAAAGAGAACATGTTACCTGGCTGTTCTTTTTTTTTTTTAACTTTTAAGATCAGGGGTACATGTGCAGGATGTGCAGGTTTGTTACATAGATAAACATGTGTCATGGGGATTTGTTGTACAGATTATTTCATCACCAGGTATTAAGCCTAGTACCCATTAATGATTTTTCCTGATTTTCTCCCTTCTCCCAACCTCTGCTCTCTAGTAGTCCCCAGTGTGTATTGTTCTCCTCTATGTGTCCATGTGTTCTCATCATTTAGCTCCCACTTATAAGTGAGGACATGTGGTATTTGGTTTTCTCTTATTGCATTGGTTTGTTAAGCATAATGACCTCCAGCTCCATCCATGTCCCTGCAAAGGATGTGATATTGTTCCTTTTTAAGGCTGCATAGTATTCCATGGTGTATATGTACCACATTTTCCTCATCCAGTCTATCATTGATGGACATTTGGGTTAATTCCATGTCTTTGCTATTGTGAATAGTGCTGCAATGAACATATTCGTGCATATGTCTTTATAACAGAACAATTTATATTCCTTTAGGCATATACCCAGTAATGGGATTGCTGGGTCGAATGGTATTTCTGTCTGTAGGTCTTTGAGGAAGCACCACACTGTCTTCCACAATGGTTGAACTAATTTACACTCCCACCAACAGTATAAAAGCATACTGTTTTTTCTTCACAACCTTGCCAGCATCTATTGTTTTTTGACTTTTTTAATAATAGCCATTTTGACTGGTATGAGATGGTGTCTCATTTTGGTTTTGATTTGCATTTGTCTAATGATCAGTGATGTTGACCTTTGTTTCATATGATTGTTGGCTACATGTATATCTTGTTTTGAGAAGTGTCAGTTCATGTCCTTTGCTCACTTTTTTATGGGGTTTTTTTTTCTTATGAATTTGTTTGTTTCTTATAGATGCTGGATATTACACCTTTGCCAGATGCATAGTTTGGATAAATTTTCTACCATTCCATAGGTCGTCTGTTTACTCTGTTGATAGTTTCTTTTGCTGTGCAGAAGCTCTTTAGTTTAATTAGATCCCATTTGTCAAATGTTGCTTTTGTTGCAATTGCTTTTGGTGATTTCATCATGAAATCTTCACTCATGCCTATGTCCTTAATGGTATTACCTAGGTTTTCTTCTAGGGTTTCTATAGTTTTCGGTTTTAAATTTAAGTTTTTAATCCATCTTGAGTTTGTTCTTGAATATGGTGCAAGGAGGGGGTCCATTTTTAATTTTCTGCATATGACTAGCCAGTTCTCCCAGCACAATTTATTAAATAGGGATTTTTTCCCTATTGCTTGTTTTTGTCAGGCTTGTTAAAGATTAGATTGTTGTAGGTGTGTAGTCTTATTTCTGTGTTCTCTATTCTGTTCCATTTGTCTATGTATCTGTTATTCTACTATGCTGTTTTGGTTATTGTACCCCTGTAGTGTAGTTTGAAGTCAGGTAGCATGCTGCCTCCAGCTTTGTTCTTTTTGCTTAGGATTGTCTTGGCTATTTGGGCTTTTCTTTTGGTTTCATATGAATTTTTAAATCGTTTTTTTTCTAGTTCTGTGAAGAATGTCAATGGTAGTTTAATGGGAATAGCATTGAATCTATAAATTGCTTTGGGCAATATGGCCATTTTCATGCTATTGATTCTTTCTATCCATGAGCATGGAATGTTTTTCCATTTGTTTGTGTCATCTCTGATTTCTTTGAGCAGTGGTTTGTGGCTCTCCTTGTAGAGGTCCTTCACTTCCCTTGTTAGCTGTATTCCTAGGTATTTATTCTTTTCGTGGCAATTGTGAATGGGAGTTCATTCACGATTTGCCTCTCAGCTTGCCTGTTGTTGGTGTATAGGAATGCTAGCAATTTTTGCACATGGATTTTGTATCCTGAGATTTTGCTGAAGTTGCTTATCAGCTTAAGAAACTTTTGGACTGAGACAATGGTATTTTCTAGATATAGGATCATGTTGCCTGCAAACAAAAATAGTTTGACTTCCTCTCTTCCTATTTGAATGCCCTTTATTTCTTTATCTTGCCTGATTGCCCTGGCCACAACTTCCAATCTATGTTGAATAGGAGTGGTGAGAGAGGGCATTCTTTTGTGCCAGTTTTCAAGGGGAATGCTTCCAGCTTTTGTGCATTCAGTACGATATTGGCTGTGGGTTTGTCATAAATAGCTCTTATTATTCTAAGCTATGTTCTTCAATATCTAGTTTATTCGGAATTTTTAACATGAAGAAATGGCAAATTTAGCAAAGCCTTTTCTACGTCTATTGAGATAATCTTTTTTTTCTTTTAGATGGAGCTTTGCTCTTGTTGCCCAGGCTGGAGTGCAGTGGCATGATCTCGGCTAACTGCAACCTCTACCTCCTGGGTTCAGGTGATTCTCCTGCCTCAGCCACCTGAGTAGTTGGGACTACCAGTGCCCACCACCATGCCCAGTTACTTTTTGTATTTTTAGTAGAGATGGGATTTCACCATGTTGGCCAGGCTGGTCTTGAACTCCTGATCTCTGGTGATCTGCCTGCCTCGGCTTCCCAAAGTGCTGGGATTACAGGTGTGAGTCACCATGCCTGGCCATCATCCATTATGCGTCTTTTTGTTTTTGGTCTTGTCTTCTGATTATGTGATGAATTACATTTATTAATTTGCGTATGTTGAACCAACCTTGCATCCTGGGGATGAGGCCCACTTGGTTGTGGTGGATAAGCTTTTTGATGTGCTGCTGAATTCAGTATTTTGTTGAGGATTTTTGCATCAATGTTCATCAAGGATATTGGCCTGAAGTTTTCTTTTTTTGTCATATCTCTGCCAGGTTTTGGTATCAGAATGATGGTGGTCTCATAGAATGAGTTAGGGAGGAGTCCCTTGTTTTCAATTTTTTGAAATAGTTTCAGTAGAAATGGTACTAGCTCCTCTTTGTACATCTGGTAGAATTCAGCTGTGAAATTCTCTGGTCCTGGGCTCTTTTCGGTTTGTAGGCTATTTATTACTGCCTCAATTTCAGAACTCCTTATTGGTCTGTTCAGGGATTCAGTTTCTTGCTGGTTCAGTCTTGGGAAGGTTTATGTGTCCGAGAATTTATCCATTTCTTCTAGATATTCTAGTTTGTGCGCATAGAGGTGTTTATAATATTCTTTGATGGTTACTTGTATTTTTGTGGGTCAGTGGTAATATCCTCCTTATCATTTCTGATTATGTTTACTTGAATCTTCTCTTTTTTCTTATTTATTAGTCTAGCTAGTGGTCTATTTTATTTTATTTTATTTTTTCAAAAAAGCAGCTCCTGGATTTGTTGATCTTTTGAAGGGTTTTTCATGTCTCTCTTTCCTTCAGTTCAGCTCTGAGTTTGGTTACTTCTTGTCTTCTGCTAGCTTTGGGGTTTGTTTGCTCTTGGTTCTCTAGTTCTTTAGTTGTGATGTTAGGTTGTTAACTTGAGATCTTTCTAGTTTTTTGATGTGAGTATTTAGTGCTATAAATTCCACCTCTTAACACTGCCTTAGCTGTGTCCCAGAGATTCTGGTATGTTTTATCTTTGTTCTCATTAGTTTCAAAGAACTTCTGGATTTCTGCTTTAATTTCATTATTTACCCAAAAGTCATTCAGGAGCAGGTTGTTCAATTTCCACGTAGCTGTATGGTTTTGAGTGAATTTCTTAGTCTTGAATTCTAATTTGATTGCGCTGTGGTCCAAGAGACTGTTACGATTTCAGTTCTTTTGTGTTTGCTGCAGCGTTTTTACTTCTGATTATGTGATCAATTTTAGAGTAAGTGCCAAGTGGTGATAAGAAGAATGTATATTCCATTGTTTTTGGGTGGAGAGTTCTGTAGATGTCTATCAGGTCCATTTGATACAGTGCTGAGTTCAGGTCCTGACTATCTTTGTTAATTTTCTGTCTTGATGATCTATCTAATATTGTCAGTGGGGTGTTAAAATCTCCTACTATTATTGTGTGGTAGTCTAAGTCTCTTTGACAGTCTCCAAGAACTTGCTTTATGAATCTGGGTGCTCCTGTATTGGGTGCATATATATTTAGGATAGTTACTTCTTGTTAAATTACATAATTACCATTATGTAATGCTCTTCTTTGTCTTTTTTGGTCTTTGTTGCTTGAAAGTCTGTTTTGTCAGAAATTAGGATTGCAAAAAAACTCCTGCTTTTTTTCTATTTTCCATTTGCTTGGTAAATTTTTTTCCATCCCTTTATTTTCAGCCTATGTGTGTCTTTGCATGTGAAATGGGTCTCTTGAAGACAGCATACCATTGGGTCTTGATTCTTTATCCAGCTTGCCACTCTGTGTCTTTTAATTGGAGCATTTAGCCCATTTACATTTAAGGTTAGTATTGTTATGTGTGGATTTGATCCTGTCATCATGATGCTAGCTGGTTATTTTGCAGACTTATTTTTGTGGTTGCTTCATGGTGTCACTGGTCTGTGTGCCTCAGTGTGTTTTTGTAGTGGCTAGTAATGATTTTTCCTTTCCACATTTAGTGCTTTCTTCAGGAGCTCTTTTAAGGCAGGTCTCGTGGTAACGAATTTCCTTGGCATTTGCTTCTCTGAAAAGGATCTTATTTCTCCTTCGCTTATGAAGCTCAGTTTGGCCAGATATGAAATTCTGGGTTGGAATTTGTGTTCTTTAAGAATGTTGAATATTGGTTCCATCTCTTTTGGCATGTTGGATTTCCACTGAGAGGTCCACTGTTAATCTGGTGGGCTTCCCTTTGTAGGTGACCTGGTCTTTCTCTCTGACTGCCCTTAACATTTTTTTCTTTCATTTCAACCTTGGAGAATCTGATGATTATGTGTCTTGGGGATGATCTTGTGGAGTATCTTATTGGGGTTCTCTGCATTTCCTGAATTTGAATGTTGGCCTGTCTAATTAGGTTGGGGAAGTTCTCCTGGATGATATCCTGAAATATGTTTTCCAAATTGGTTCCATTCTCCCAATCTCTTTCAGGTACCCTAGTTGGTCACAGATTCAGTCTCTTTATATAATCCCATATTTCTTGAAGGTTTTGTCCATTCCTTTTCATTCTTTTTTTTCTCTATTCTTATCTGCTTGTCTTATTTCAGAAAGCCAGTCTTCAGGCTCTGAGATTCTTTCCTCTGCTTGGTCTATTCTGCTATTGATACTTGTGATTACATTGTGAAGTTTGTGTAGTATATTTTTCAAGCTCTGTCAGGTCAGTTATGTTCCTTTCTGTAATGGCTATTTTGGCTGTTAGCTCCTATACTGTTTTATCATGATTTTTACCTTCCTTGCATTGGGTTACAATGTGCTCCTTTAGCTCAGTGAAGTTTGTTTTTATCCATTTTCTGAAGCTTACTTTGTCATTTCGGCCATGTCATCCTCAGCCCAGTTTGGAACCCTTGCTGGAGAGGTGTTAGGGTAATTTGGAGGAAAGAGGGAACTCTGGCTTTTTGAGTTTTCAGCATTTTTATGCTGATTTCTTCTCATTTTTGTGGGCTTACCTACTTTCAATCTTTGAGGTTGCTGACCTTTTGGATGAGTTTTTTGCGTGTGTGTGTTTTTGTTGTCGTCTGCCTTTCTTGTAACAGGCTGGTCAGTTTTCTGTAGGGCTCCTCCAGTTTGCTGGGGGTCCACTCCATACTCTAGTCACCTCAGATATTCCAGTACCTGGAGGTATCACCAGTGAAGGCTGCAAAACAGCAAAGATGTCAGCCTGCCCCTTCCTCTGGGAGCTCCATCCCAGGGGGGTATGGACCTGTTGCTGGCCTTAATGCACCTATAGGAGATGGCTGGAGATCCCAGTTGAGATGTCCCACCCAGTTAGTAGAATGAGATCAGGAACCCTCTTAAAGAAGTGGTCTGACTATATTTTGGTAGAGCAGCTGTGCTGCATTGGGGAATCCCTTCAGCTCCCCATTGGTTTGGGCTCTCCAAGACTGAAACTCCCAAATAGCAAAGGTGGCGGGCCGCCCCATTCCCCAGGCACTGTGTCCCAGGGAGAAATTAGAACTCTTTTGGCTGTAGAACATGGCTGGGGGTAGCTGGAGGGCCTGGCTGGGAGGTCCCACCCAGTGCAGTGGAATGGATCAAGGTCCCGTTTAAAGCAGCAGCCTGGCCATGCCTCTGCAAAGCAGCTGTTGTGTGCTAGGGTATTGCCTCCACTTCAGTTGGTTTGGGCTCTCCAAAGCCCGCAATCTGGAATGGCTGAGTTGCCCAAACAGCAAAGGTGGTGGCCCGCCCTCCCTGCAGGCACACTATCCCATGGAGAAATCAGAACTCTTGACCAGTCCTTGGATATGGGCGGGGGTGGCTGGAAACCCTGGCTGGGAGGTCCTGCCCAGTGAGGAGAAATGGATCTGGGTCCTGTGTAAAGCAGCCTGGCTACGTTTTGGTAAAGCAGCTGTGCTGTGTTGCGGAATCCCTTTCTCCTCTGGTCCATTTGAACTCTCCAAAGCCCACAGGCTGGAAAGGCTGAGTTGTCCAAACAGCAAAGAGGGGGAGCTCCCTCCCATTTCAGGTAGGCACTACCCTGTTGCTGGTGGCTGGTTGGAATTCCATGCCAGTTGGTCTTTTTTTGTGAGGTGCCATGGAAGTGGGGCCTGCAGACTGACGCTGCTTGGCCCCCTGGATTCAGCCCCCTTCCTAGGGGTATGTACAGACTTTTTGCCATGCCCGAGTTGCAGTCACCTTTGCCGGGGATCCTGGGGCTGCAGTATATAAAGCTTCTGGGTTTCTGTGCATGCCTGAGCAGCTACTCTTCCAAGACTCCACACAGCTCTGTGTGTCAGACCCAAGGCCCTGGTGGAGTGGGTTCATGAGGGGACCTCCTGGTCCATGGTTGCAGAGATCTATGGGAGAAGTGTGGTTTCCTTGAGTTGCACATTCACTCACCACTTCCCTTGGCTGGGGGTGGGGGTTTCCCTGGCTCCGTGTCACTTCCGGGTGAGCCATTGCCCTGCCCTGCTTTCCTCCATTCTACATGGGTCAAGCTGTTTCCCTGATTAATCCCAATATGAGTACCTGGGTGTTTCAGTTGAAGGTGCTGTATTTACTTGTCCCTTTTGTTCCTTTCTGTGAGTGCCATGCACTGTAGCTGCTTCTAACCAGACATCTTGGCCCCCAGTCTGGCTGTTCTTCTTTTGCACAAAAACTTGACACATGCGTAGAATGTGTAATGACCACATGTACCACATAAATATGTACAAATGTTATATATCATAAAAAATCCATTAGAAAATACTTGCTACTATTTCTGCTCATCCAGGAAAAGAACCACATTAGTGGTCTTAAAAACTTGTGGGAAGCAGACAGGGATGTACATCACTATCAATCAACCAACCAACTATTGCTAAGCTATTAATTATTTTAAATCCTCTTCTTTAAAAAAAAAAAATCGATAACCAGCCAGGCACAACGGCTTATGTCTGTAATCCCAGCACTTTGGGAGGCTGAGGTGGGTGGATCACTTGAGTTGAGGAGTTAGACCAGTGTGGATGATGTGGCAAGAGCTTGTCTCTACAAAAAATGTTTTAAAAAACTATCTGGGTGTCGTGGCGCATGCCTGTGGTCCCAGCTATTTGGGAGGCTGAGGTGGGAGGATTGCTTGAGCCCAGGAGGTCAAGGCTGCAGTGAGACATGTTCATGCCACTGCCTTCCACCCTGGGCAACAGAGCAAGACCGTGTCACTTAAAAAAGGAAATTAATGACCACTTTATGTTGACGACTTATTTGCTTTATTTAGTTGTTTTACATTTGACTTTCTGTCAGATACTTCTTTTTTTAATTTATTTTTATTTATTTATTTATTTATTTATTTTTAACTTTTTTTTTTTTTTAAACTGTTCAGAAAAATATCCTTCCCTGTTAGGAAGTATCTGTCAGATACTTCTTAACAGGGAAGGACATTTTTCTGAACAGTTTAACCACAGTCTAAAACAGGGTAGCTTTGAAACTGGTTTAGTGGTTTTCTTGTGCTGGTTACATAGGTTATTAGCTGACATTACTGGCACCCAGACTCGGGGGTCCCTTTTAGAGTTCAAGGCAAATGTCTACAAGGCCATTTCTTGAGTTAGGCCCTTGACTCCCCATTTACCTTGAAAAGGTGGAAGGGCTTCCATGCAGACCTTGATTGTCTGGGCCAGTGGTGCTGGAACCAGAGGTGATGTTGCCCTCTGTGGGACATTTGGCAATGTCTGGAGACATCTTTGGTTGCTGCAGCTTGGGGGAGGGGTACTACAGGCACCTGCTGCTAAAAATCCTACAATGCACAGGATAGCCTCTCACAACTAAGAACTATCTAGCCTGAGATGTTAAGAATGCCATGGTTGAAAACCCTGCTCTAGACCTGATGTGCGTGTGTGCTGTGAGGGGTCAAGGCCAGGAGTCCTGGCTCACTGTGTTCTTAGGGCTTCAACGTGAGAAGGCAGGTAGTACCCATAAATACTGACTTTGCGATAAGACACATGATGATATTAAAGAAGGATTATGAGCCTCTCAGGTCAGCATGAAAGAACTTTCTATTCTTAGTTGAAAACAAAACACGAAAACTACGAAAACCACCACTGTGGGGCTTTAAGGCAGGTCCACACAGAAAAACAAAACCAATGTAAAAGTCAACCCAATTCCATCACCCATCTCCCTATTTGACTAGGCTATCTTTTGTTTAAGGGAGTGTCTAGACAATTATGTATGCAGTTATTTTTCCACTGTGTGGGACATTTTGGTTCTAAAGTAATGATGTTTAATTACTCTTAAGGCACTATGCTAATTTCTAAGTGAGGTGTATTGAAAATTTGGCTGTTTACTCTTAGCAAACATGATTTGCAAGCATTCTCAGTGATGTTATTTCAGATAGAGCTCATTAAATTCTGGCTGAATAACAGAACTGTCAGTGCAGTGGAACCACCTTACCAGTTCTTTGATGTACTCAGATGCTTTGTTTAATGAAAAACATGCCCATTTCAGCCTAAATGCCTGTATTTGACCTTCCCTTTACAAGTGTGGCCAGGTCCCTAGATTTAGAGATTACCTGTGGCAAGGGTAGTTATTTTTATGTTAGCATTTGACCTTTAGTGCTCACCCAGCTAAGGGACAGGTCTCCAAATACACTCATGCCCTTTGCACAAGTGTCTAGGTATGTGAGTTGATATAGTTTGGATATTTGTCCCCACCCAAATATCATGTTGAATTGTAATCCTCAGCGTTGGAGGTGGGGCCTGGTGGGAGATGTTTGGATCATTGAGGCAGATCGCTCATGGCTAGGTGCTGTCTTCGTGGCTGTGAGAGCTGGTCATTTAAAAGTGTGTGGCATGTGATACCCCTGCCTCCCACAATCACCTGCATTCCCTCTCTCTCGCTCCTGCTTTTGCCATGTGATGTGCTTGCCCCCCTTCACTTTTTGCCATGACTGGAAGCTTCCTGAGGTCCTCACCAGAAGCAGATGCTGCCATGCTTCCCATATAGCCTGCAGAACTGTGAGCCAATTAAACTTATTTTCTTATAAATTACCCAGTCTCAGGTATTTATTTAAAGCAGTGCAAGAACTGCCTAATACATGAGCGCAGAGTGTGGGGTGGAGAATAGGCAGTGTCAGGCCCTTGTTCTCCTGTAGGACCCTCTTGAGATTCCCATTACTGTTGGCTTTGCTACCTCTTCTTGGCATTTGATGACCCAGTTGATTGACTGTTTAGTATCCCATTTCCTCTGCCTTCAAAGAAAGACCAGGACGAGGACCACTGCTGTTGATGTAACTTAGCCTCTGTTCTTTCCACTATAGGTGCTGTCATCACTCCCTTCTCTCCCACTCCAAGTCAGAAATCCTGAAAGCCAGGTAAGGATTCCTTGCTAAACATAAACACAGCTTTCCAAGTCAAACTCTGATGGCTTGACTTCAGCCAGCACATTTGGTTATTGGGCTTCAACTTCCAGTTTGCTCAGGGCTGTCATGGGTCCTTAACTGAGAGAGTCTGGTGGAATCTCATGCCAACTGGAGGCTCTGCCATTTTCAGAGTTGACCCTAGGTCAGCAAAACATTTCAAGTACACACTGTCTCAGGCACGTATAGCTCTATCTATTCAGCACTCACTTTGATTACTAGCTTTCTGGCACCTCAATCCTCATAGATTATTGCTTCAGTCAATCAACCTTCCTGTAGTTTTCTCCAGTTAGGATTTGTTTCTTCCTTCCCTCCTGGTCCAGTTCTCACTTTTTGGATCAGACCCAGGACTCTCTCTTTGTATTTCCCCAGCAAGCATTCCATGGACAGCAGAATATGCTCAGCCTGGCTCAAAACTACATTTTCAGCAGGTGCCATCCCCCATATCTTCTGCCTCCATCCTTCTGCCTTTACCAAGCTTCCTACAGAATGTATGATTTTATGAATCTCTGTAAATAGGTAATCTAGATAAGAGCTCCACCTCCAAGCAGCCCAGCGTAAGTCAATATTGCACGCAGCAAAATATATCCAGCAGCCAAGAGCAATTTTAAGAGTTGCCGTCACACTCTCCTTAGTGTATATTAACAGGGATCCAGTTAGTAGCCACAGAAATAGTTCTTAAAAGTTACCTTTCCTGGAGATAATGGGTAGTTACTGGAATCTGGAATGGGGAGATGGGTGCAGAGGGCTGCCTGACACACCTGGGAGTGGTGATGGCTTCGGGCTGTTCCGGGTGTTGTATTTAATTTTTGCTTTCACCTTTGTAGATAGTCTCTTTCTTAGGCTGTCTTCAAATGGACCCATTTGAGTGCATCATATGAGTCCTACCAGGACCCTGCTTGACACAGAGTTAATCACATTCTCATCTATGCCCCCGATATGGTTTGGCTCTGTGTTCCCATCCAAATCTCATGCCAAATTGTAATCCCCATGTGTTGAATGAAGGGCCTGGTGGGAGGTGATTGAATCAGGGGGATGGCTTCCCCCTTGCTGTTCTCGTGATATAATTCTCCCAAGATCTGGTTGTTTGAAAGTGTGTAGCACTTCCCCTTTCATATTTTCTCTCTCCTGGTCCACCATGGTAGGATGTTCTTGCTTCTCCTTTACCTTCCACCATGATTGTAAGTTTCCTGAAGCCTCCTAGGAAGGAAACTTAAAATCAGGCCTCCATGCTTCCTGTATAGCCTGCAGAACTGTGAGTCAATTAAGCCTCTTTTCTTCGTAAATTACTCAGTCTCAAGTCGTTCTTTATAGCAGTATGAGAATGGACTAATATACCCCACAGCAGCCTGTATACATCCCTGCTTCAGCAATACTGCTTCAGCAATACCACATTTTTTTGAAATCATCTATTTACAAGTCAGTCTTTCTGAGAAGATTGTGGGTTCCAGAGGGCAGGGATAGTATCTTGCTTACCATTCTACCTTGAAACCAAGGAAATATCTGGTGGTGTCTTTGTGAATATAGGAGATGAGGAGGTGAGTCTCTTCCTAGGCAGGTGAGAGAGAGAGTTCCCAAACAATCCTACCAGGCCTGTTCCATCCCTGAGCAGGGACCTCCCGCAAGCCAAGACTGGGAAGAACAGTAATTGAGACAAGGGGCCTGGCTTCCAGGCGCAGGCACCCGCTGGACTGCAGGCAGTACAGTGTGTGCATGCTGTAGATAAGATAAGAGAGAGATAAGTTATTTAAACTTTGTATGCCCAAATTTCCACATCTATAATATGGATATAATAGTCCCCTTCTTATAGGATTCTTGTATAAATTAAATGTAATACCACATACTTGGCATATGGTAAGTGCTTAGTAGTTGTTAGCTGAAAAATACATGAATAAGCCTGTGCAGTTTCAGTACAGAGCACACGCTGGGGCACCAGGAGGTCTGGGATTTCACAGGAGCTTTCTTTTATGACCATGAACAAGTCAGTCAGCTTCCCTGGGGTCTTAAGATGCCTCTAGCAGCAACTTTCCACTGACTTCTGAAGAGTTTTAGGTAAACTAATTCTTCATATATTTCTGCAATGGAACCATTCCTTTCATCTCCCTGCATTGGGAACTTGCACCCTGAGAACCCTGGGTGATGGATTCTGTCTTTTCCTCCACCCCTTCTTTGTTTCTCCCTTGGAGGCAGGGGCAGGGCACCTGTTTCATGGGTGAGGTTTGGAAAAATGCCATCACACATGTGTGTCCTTGCCTGAGCTTTTTTTTTTTGAGACAGAGTCTCCATTGCCCAGGCTGGAGTGCAATAGCACGATGTCAGCTTACTGTGGCCTCGACCTCCCACCTCAGCCTCACCAGCAGCTGGGACTACAGGTGTGTGCCACTGCATACAGCTAATTTTTTGTAGTTTTTTTGCAGAGATGGGTTTTTGCCATGTTGCCCAGGCTGATCTTGAACTTCTGGCCTCAGGCATTCCATCCACCTCAGCCTCCTGAAGTATTGGGATTACAGATGTGAGCTGCTGTGCCCAGCCTATTTCGAAATCTTGCTAGCACCTGCCTCCTCTCCTCTTCTCTGCCTCCTGCACACAATGAGCAACGTGGGGCAGGCTCTGTCCCTGCAAGGGCACAGTGAGGAGGCCCTAGGGGCAGCGTGAAGTTGTCTAGATCCTCTGCTTGCAGCTGGGTGGGGAAAAAGCACTTTGCCCTTGGGTATAATTTCCATTTTCTAACCTCATCCAACTTTACCAGCAATAAATAGATATTTTGATTTCTATGAGATCGGTGTGTTCCACATTATGAAATGGAGAGGAGTGTAATTAACCACTGCCCTGAATCTTCAACATATGGTATACTGACTGGGAAACCCTAGCAAGAAACAGTAATGGCATGGTAACTAAAATCCTGCATGGTGAGATTTGATTGGCACAGCTTGGAAGGTTTAGTTAGACCACTTGGTATTTGTGGTCTGCAATAGTTTGTATCATGACTGATGTTTTTAGGTGTACAGTAGGTTGAAATAGGTGCTGGCTGAACAGGCTTCTTTCATATGAGTGGACCTCAATGGTCAGTTGGTTACCCAAGCAAGGCTTTGCCTTCTTTATCTTAGGTCAGGATGGACTTGTTTGGGACCTTAGCATGTAGAAGTCTAGTATCAGGCTGAAGTAGGTATTTCCTTCTCTGGGTCTCAGGACGATCTTTCTTAGGGAGCTGACACTGAGGAAGCAGCTTCACTCCTTGGGGACTTCAGAGTCCCACACGAAGAGGGCAAGGCCTTTGCCATCTCCTAGACTGTAGGGGAGGAGGTAGACCCTCATGGTGTTTTGCCCCAGTCCCTGGGGCACAAGGTTCAAGTGCACATGCATTGATTTCTAGCATTTACAGTTTGTGCACTGCTGAGGATTGGGGGTAAAAGGCAAATACTTTTTTTTTCTTGTTTCTGCCTTCCTCCTTTTTTTTCAGCTCTGGTTAAGGGATTGGCATCCAGGATAAATCAAATGTTGCTGAAACAGGAAAAGAGTGGGTGGAGAGGTTTTTTATACTCCCATCAGAGCAGAGAAGGTTAACTAAGGCATGAGAAATTAAAAGCTGAAAAGGCAAGATTTGGGGGAAAAGAACATGGTGGGAGGACATTGCCTCTCTTTGAGTTTCCATGGGAAGCCCAGGGCTGAGAGAGCTTCCACCTTCTGCCTGGTTGGGGAGGAGAAGGACTTGGGAGCACAGCTGCGCCCTTGATGAGAGGTTTCTTCCAATTGAGCGAATGCTCGCTGGTCGTGAACTCTAGATGACCAGCATGGACGGGCCAGCATCCTGGCACAACTGAAACAAAGAAGGCTTTTTCTTTCCTTTCAGAATTTTTCTCTTTGCCCAAGAGGCCACTAAATCTCTACTGGATTGTTTTCTGACAATAGCAGTGTGGGTTTGGGTGACACTGGGCACCGCATCCTGAAAAATGAATGTCCCCTGGGACAACTGCTCTGGTATCTAAGGATGTTGGTGGCTAAGGCTGGTGCTCTGATACCTTTCTGTAGCCTATGGACACTTAGAGTCTAAAATATTGAGCCTGAAAGAGTTTGAACCACTCCAGGAAAAGAGCCCAGACTGTGAGCTGCTGACAGAGGCTTCTCTCTACTCAGGCTGTAACCTTAACGGCTGGGATTGACAGATTGAATTGAAGGATCAGCGAGCAAAAGAAAAGAAGCCATGAGAATTTACATGAACTTTAAGTTACGAGGGAAGGGAACTTATGTTTTTGGACTTGAACTTTTCTTGGGAAATTAGACATGAGAGGAGGTCCACCTTAGAGCACTATGTATATGATTGGCATTGTAATTCTTGGAGAAATTCTGTGTTGTCATTTGTATTTGTTACTTACTCTCTGAGCGGGCTATCTAGACAATATGGGTGTGCATAGTTTAAAATTAGAAATAGAATAGTGACTGCCATCTTGGCCTAACGTTCCATATGGCCTTTAGCTAATATGCTGTTTAGATCCATCCCGAGTTCTGGAATGGCTGCAAAAACTGAACTGCCTTCACTCCCAAAGGAGAGGTTGCTATTGGCAGAGGAGCCACACAGAAAGGAGGAGCAGGCCTGTCTTGATGAAAGTCTGGTGTCCCTCTTCTGTCCCATTTCTCAGGGGACACCAACGCTCCTGGTTGGCCATGTGCTTCATTGTGAAGGCCATAGAACAGTCACCTTGAGTAAGGTAAACCATTGTTCCCTGACCAGCCTGGCTCCTGGGAACTTCCAGAGTTACGGAAGGGTTGAGGAGAAGGCACCGCTCTTCTTGTCCCCAGTGCCATTGGCACGGCTCACCTGATGATGAGGTTAGAATAGGGCATTGCCCCTGCAGAGCCTAATTTCCCCTCTCATTGGCCCTCTTTTTCTGGGCATTTTTCATGGCATTTTCTGGGAATTTTTCATGCATTCTTGTGTGTGGCAAGCCTAGCTTCTTGGTGAGGAGAGACACAGGTGTCCAGCTGTTCTCTGTGTAACTAGGAGTTACAGCTATTCTCTCTGTAACTAGGATTTCCCTCACGGGGAAGGAGAAGGAAGACTATTTTATCCTTGGAGCTAACTAGCAGCCATCAGACTGACACATTGATCGCCATCTGAATTCTGTGGCATCTCTCAATTGGTTAAAGCCCTAGAAAGAAGAGGAATGCTTTATTAGCACTCTACATTCCAGCACTTTATTCTATTCTCTTTCCAGTGGCTACGGGTGTCCCACAGAGCAATGCTAGAATCCCATGACCACAGACATGGTGTGGATTCATCCCCACCCCCTTCTTTGCATAGATTGTTCCTCTGCTGAGGGCCAAGAGCTTTGAGGACACGGAAAGCCTATCTTGTTGATGGGGCATTCTCAGCAGCTGGCTCAGTACCTGGTGCACTGTCAGCCCTCAATGGCTATTTGTGGAGTCCAGTTGTTCCTTAAAATTGCCAGAGAGGGAAATGCACTTAATCTTCCCTGGAAACACATTGCAAGGCACTGAAATTCTTCCAACTGCCCAACCTGAAATTCTAATGATTACACTATTTTTTTTTCACATTCTGCTAACTCTTAAAAGAGTTTTTTGAGAACTCATTGGTTAATTAGAGAAAGAACTTCCCAGATGCAAAAATAGAGCGGGCTCCCTCGCTGTCCAATATGGCAGCCTCAGGAGCTGCGTGCAGTTACTCCTGATGGAGATGTGCTGCAAATAGAAAATGCACACACACTGGGGTTTGAAGACTTAGTAAAGAATGTAAAAGACTTAATTAATAGTTTTTTCTATTGATTACATGTTGAAATGATAATATATTGGATATACTGATTTAAATAAAATATTTATTATTTGTGCTTATTTCCCTTGGTTCTTTTTTATCTTTTAAAAATGTGCCTACTGAAAAATTTAGAATGACATGTGCAGCTTGCATTTGTGGCTTGCATTGTATTTCCACTGGCCAGAGCTGCTCTAAGTTCTGCTGATCTTAATTCTCATCCTGAACCAGGAAGGAAGCCAGGAAGGCAGGGGCTTACTGTGTATCTTTAAGGAAGTCCTTGCTTTTGTCTGGCCTCTGTTTTCACTCCTGTGAAGTGGATCCCATACCCTGTAAGGTCAGTTCCAAATTTCTGTTTCATGACTTACATAGAAGAAGGGCCAATTTCCCCCGAGGCTCTACCAGAGAGGTGTTCAAATATTTAGTGTCTGGTATAGCATGGCTACCTACTTATCTTGGTAGTTCTTGGCCATCAACAACAGGATGGCTGTGATAGTGTGTCCTGACTGAACATGTGCTGCAAAGCCACCAACCAATAGGAAAATCTCATAAACAATAGATGCAAAATTGGCTTAAATAGATTAACAAAATGGGAAGGAGCATGAATGTTCCTTTTGCTGCCGATTTAGACATTTTGGTTTTTTGACCTTCGTGACTGAACTGCATCTTGACAACAATTAGAGGATGAATCAAGACCTCGTGTTCAGGCAAACAGCCAGAAGAGGTGCTTAATACAACACAGGAGAGAGATGCTGCATTTGAAACGATGACCCCCCACCCGTGCCCTAATCACTGTTCCTACAAATTTAAATGTGATACTCCGTCCTGGCTATGGAAACAGCAATCTAAATGGCTCGATTTTGCTTCATCAGACTTTGCTTAACACAGACTCATTGAAGTGGAAATCTAGTTTGTACAGAATTATTTACAGTTTGTTGGATTTTTAAAGGACCTGTTTATAAGAAGACACATAATGGGCTCCACTGAGCTGGCCTCTGGAATCAGAATCTCATTTCATAAACCCTCTGCTAATGTGTTCTGATCTCTTTACCTCATTCCTCTCATCGGCCCTGCCTGTTGGCCTAATTTCTGAGGTTATGTCCTCACAATGGGCATTCTTTTATTTTTTTTCAGCCTGGCATCTGATGTGTACGTCCTACTATAGAAGCCAAAATGGCCAGACATTTGCCATCCCATGTCTGGGGAGCTGGGATGCAGTCATGTGAGCTGGGATGCAGTCATGTGATCCAGGCTTGTCCAAGCAGATGCTCCTACCTGAGACAGTAAGGCTGGAGTTAGTGATGCTGAGAAGCAAGGGACAGAGAATTCATTCCTCTAGCAATGACCTGTACAGTCTCAGGATAGAAGTGATATTCATGGTCTCCAGTGGGCAGCAGGCAGGTGCCAGAAGTAGTGAGTGACCTGCGTGTGGCAGTGATGTCTCAGCTAGACTAAATCAGGCCTATCTTTCCCTATCCCCTCTCAGCATCCACGTCTCCCACTTATCTTCCTATACTTTTTAAAAAGGCTGCATTTGCCATTTTCTAATATACCATGTTACTTACTTTCTAAAATGTTTATTGCTTATGGTTTTCCCCACTGGAATGCAAGCTTCATGGGGATGGGCGCTTTGTCTGTTTTGTTTGCTGACGTATCCCAAGGGCCTGGCACATGGTAGGCACTCCATCCATCGTTGTTAAATTACATATTTGTTGGAAGAATGAATGAAGTTTTCCTGTGGTGTGATACCGGTGATCTGGCCCCCTCTGTTCCCTCCTCTTTTTTCCTGAATCTTATTCTACGGCATCCCCATGGATCTTATGAGTCATCCAATACCATTTCCAATGCATCCCTTTTTTCTCCCCTTAAGTGAACCAGGATCAGTTTCAGTTATTTGCAAGCAAGATCTGAGACTGGAATGGGGTCAAATCCTTTACACTGTGAACATCCATGGGGCATTTTGCCACCAGGGCTTATTTGGCAATTTTTATTTTTTGTTGTCATAACTGGGAGGTGCTACTGCCATCTAATGGGTAGAGGCCAGGGATGCATCTTACCGTGCCCAGCACAGCCCCTGTACAGAAGAATTATCTAGTCCAAAGTGTCAACAGTGCCAAGGTTGAGAAAGTCTGTTTCACCTCCTAGGAATGTCCCCGGTGGAATCAGGCGGCCCTGAGGGATGGAGGTGCTGGCTCCAGGGCCTGGGGACCTGGCATTGGATCCTGGCTCTGTCTCTGATTAGTTGTGCAATGAGCGATGAGTCCCTTGTTCCTGCTGACCTATGCTTTCCTGATCTGTTCAATGAGTATGATAATGCCAACTTTTGAGAGGAGTTTAGAGGCTTATAAGAGAAGATACATATGACAGTGGCTCATAGACGCTGATGGGACACGCTAGGTAGGTGCCAGCCCTACCTTCCACTCCTGAGGGTCACTATTCTAAAGTGGAGTGTTTCTGGGAATTTTGAACTTCAAGTTGAATCTACAATGCAGTGTTCCTTGGAGTGAAGAGAAAGGGCAATGGGAGCTGTCCTGTTCTGCAGATGGAGCCCAGGGAACGGGACAGCAGGCAAGGAAGGGTCCGGCCAGGAGCTGGGCCTGGCTGTGGTAGCAGAACACCAGCTGCCGCATAAGCTGTCACCTTAAGGGGCTACATTTGCAAGGCCAGCTCTCTCCTGCAGCTGCTTTATTGCTCTTTGTATGTCAAGACCCCACCCATGTGGTTTCAAGGTCAAGCTCACTACAGGTGGAGACAGAAGAATCTGAGAACAAGTAGAGTCTTCCTTGCCCGATTATGATTTTTATTCCTATGAAAGTGAAATTTATTAATTTAACTAATATTTCTGAGGGCCTGAATTGGGTCATGGATGATGTTATGAGATGGAGAAACAGAGAATACTTATCAAAGAGCTCAGATTCTCAAAGGGAAGAATTACTGTTCAATAATCATTAAAATAACTTGGGATAAATGGCAACAGATTTATACATAATGTGCCTTGAGGATAAAGGAGCAAGAAACTGTGCCAATGGGGTCTGGGGAACGATTCACAGAGGAGATGACACTGGGACTGGATCTTGTATGACGAGAAATCATGGGGGGGGATTTTCTACTCTGAGAGAAGAGCATGTGCAAAGGCCTGGAGGTGGAATAAGCAAGCCCCATGTGGGAGAGCCCCCAAGAATCTCTGTAAGGTTAGAGCAGAGCGCTTGGAAGAAAGAGGTCAGAGATGAGCTCTAAAGCAGTTGTTCTCAGCCTTGGCTGCACACTAAAATCCCTGGGGCTTTTCAAAAGCTATCTTCCTCTAGGCCACCCTCACTCCCACCTGCTCAGAAATGGTTTCCCAGGTGACTCCAATGTGCAGCCTAGGTTGGGAGCCCCTGCTCAGAAACAAAGGTTCCACATCAGGAAGGAAGGCAGCGAAGTGTAGTAGTGGGATCAGCTGGGCCTTGGAAACCGGGGTTCAGGTTTTAAGTTTAGATTTAGAATCGGGTTCAAATCCCACATCTATGCTTATAGCTATGTGCTGTAGGTAACTACTGAATCTTCCTGTGACTGACTGACTTTAATTAAAAACTTGGAATAATAAGACTTACCTCTCAAGAGGGTTATAACTTCAAATAAAATAACCCATGTAAAGTGGTTGGCACACTGTAGACTTACAGCAAATGTTAGCTCCTCGCCCCCTTCCTTTACAGTAGTTCCTATTAAGGAATTTAAGCATTGTCCTCTTAGTGATGGGGAGCTGCTCAAAGATAATCAGATGGCATTATTGAATGTGGTTTCTGTCTCTGAAATGCAGAAGATATACCAGAGAGGGGGAAGCTTGTGTGAAAGAATATTGATAAACGTGGCTTTCTGTGTTGTCTAGAATTGCTGTCAATGCCTTAAAGTTGAGGAAAATAAATACTAAATACTAAATATTCCATACTGAGAGAGGTGCCAGAGCCATCTCCCTGTGTCACGGAGAGTACCTTTCTGAAAAACTCATGCCCCGCTGCCTCTAACCTCCCCAAGAACCAGCACTTGAGTGCCTGCTACATGGAGGGCATGGATGGTCAGTCGGTGTAACTAAGAGAACACTTGGGAGAGGAGACAGGATAATAAGAAGTTGAAGTTTTCAATGCAACTGGACTTAAAAAGAAAATTACCTAAAAGTGACCAGAAAGCTATGTAGGTTTTGCCCTAAGTGTCATCAAGGTGTTGATAAGAGAAACAGACAAGGCAGAGTTGAAGACTCTGAAAAAAATTCACGTTTGTGTCCCACTGAGTTCAGACCATCAACAAACCAGTTTTATATCTTCAGTCTTTAATAATAACAGCAAAATGTTTTATGTAACTTTGCAAATAAGATTTAAAGAAATATATGTATTTCACAGAGATTTTGAAATTTATTTTTACGGAGCTGAACACAGCATACTCTTATAATTTGCATATGGAGAGTCCATATTTGGGGCTTCTGGCTTCTGCCTGGGATGTGGAGAGCAGGGAGGAAAATAGTTTTCATTTTTACAGCTAAGACAGTATTAGAAACCTACAAATACACAGCTTTTCTTGAATTCATCAGAGAGCTGAGGCTGCCGGACAAATGACTGAAATAAAATCCAGGGAAAGGCAGCATCACCAAGGAGAGATGGGTCATGAGCATTTCCTTACCCAGGGTAGATGGCAGTGGATGCTGGTAAGAAGAATTCAGCTAAAACCTTAACGAAATGTTAAAGGCAGAGTGTGGGCTAGTGAGTGAATATGTAGTATCTGGGACCACAGACACAAAGGGAATTCCCACCCACCTAAGACTCTTCTCCAAGGATTTCAACAGGTGCTCAGAAAAAAGATTAGGGGCAGGGTGAGAGTCCTAAGAAAGTGTCCATGCTGGTGCAGGACTGGGGGAATAGGACAGTGTCTTCTCTCTGGGACAAAAGTCCCAAGTCCTGTTGGGACAGGGAAAAATACTTTGCCTATAGGGCACTGGTGAAAACTCATTGCAGCAGGTGGAAAGAAATAGAAAAAAACCCTCTGCCCCTAAGAGATGGGTAAGGATATGTGACCAGTCCAGACCTACAAATGGGGGCAGGGAAGGACCACTGAAAATACTCCACCCTTAAGATTTGTGGATACTATGCCTGTCCATGTCTGAGGCTTAATTAAGAATACTAAAAATGCTGCCCCCCATTTTTCACTCACCTCTTCATGCTAGTAAATGTCAAGTAACAGTGGTATATTCTGGGAGAGGGACAACAGCATGGGAAGAAATCTCAGAAATTCAGTGCAAAGGGAAGCCCCAAAGTTGTGAGTAGAGCATATGTTAAGAAACCCTCTCTGGCATACCAGCCACTACTCTGAACAAAAAGCAACACTGGAGAATTTTGAAGACTATAGAACACCGAGATTAACCATAACAGCAACAAATTCCAAAACTTGTTTAACTTCCAACTATGTTGATTCAAACGTCACGTAAAAGTCCTGGCAGAAGGAAAGGCATTTCCAGGCATAATCCTTATTTAATACATTCTCTAATATCCTATCAACTTTCAACATGTATTTATGAAGCATACAAAGAAGCAAGAAAACCAACACACTGTGAAGAGACAAAGAAATAAACCATAGCAGACTCAGATATGACAGAAGTTGGAACTGTCACACAGGAAATTAAAAACAACAATGATTAATATGTTAAAAATGATAATGGAAAAGGTGGGCAACATGCATGAACCAGATGGTTGATTTTATTAGATGGAAACTATGAAATAATTGGATGAAAATGCTAGGACTGAGAAACATAACAACACAGAAGAATACTTTCTATGGGCTCATTAGTAGACACAACACAGCCGAGGAAATGATCAGTGAACCTGAAGATAAGTTAATCAAAATTAGCTAAATGAAATTTAAAAAGGAAAAAGGTTTTAAAAAAGCAACAACCCACAACAAACCCAGAATAGAGCATTCAAAATCTGTGCCACAATGCCAGTGGTGTAGTACAGCTGGCTTTCAGTAGCTTATGAGAGACAGTTATGCACATATATTTCCAACTCTTTGTTCAGTGACAAAGAACTGAACTGAAATTGACCTTAGTGGAATTATTTATCATGGAAATGAGCAAATGCCACAAATCAGGAACCATCTCTTGCTGCCTGGAGAGCTTATTGTTACACGTTAACCAGCATACCACTGGACAATATCAGGGACCAGCTGTATAAGCAATTTGAATCTCAGAGTGACAAGAGAAAAAGAATGGCTGAAGAATAGTTCTACTAGGGATACATCCACTTGCTGCCTACAAGAACTTTTTCTTTAGATGCTATCAACTAGGAGATAAGTAAAAATTTCTTCAGCCAGTTTCAATCTACATGAATTGTATAAAATTTCTTGCCTTTGATGGTACTCTCCATTGCACTGATACAGATTTTTCTGTCTTTATGTTCTTAGACATTTTATTAGAAAATTAGGAGAGCAGGAAGATGATTGCATGGGGTTCACTTTCCATCTGGGAACAGGCTAGTAAAGCTCTTGAGTAGAAGAATAACATCTTTTAAGTGAGATCGTGGAGCTACCTTCCACATACAGACAGATTCTCCACTTACCGTCTCAGCAAACCTTGGACTAACAATACTTGCAACTCGTTCATTCCCAAACAACTCCCAGGCTGAGGCAAAGCACAATTTCCTTGCCGTGATCTTCCTGAGGTCCGTGCTCAGATGATTGTTTAAACTCTCACCTTTGTTGTCCAGATCCCTTGTTTGTATCCCCTTTGGTTACAAAAATTCTCCTTTGTTAGATCTTTTATGGTGTCAGAGATCATTCATGCATGGTATTTTTTGACTACTCCTTGCCTACTTTGATTGGATTCTGGATATTCCAGTTGAAGACATAGGCTCTTCTTTCAATGGGAGTTTCAGCTCTCAACATTAAAAAGTGATATGGCAGAAACTTCTATTTTTCTACCCAGTATTCTCCTCCTTTTCCTTACTAAAACAAAACAAAACAAACAACCCCTTTGTTGAGAATGACATTGTGCTCAGATGAAAAACTATTATTCTATACCAGTTTTGAAACCAGTAGTTGTAAACAAAAACCTTTTGGGGATTATTGATAAAGTTTTGTTTTCTTAAAGTAAACACTATGCCTTCCTCCTTCTGGTCCTTCCCCCCATTATTGGAACTCAGACACAATGACTGGAGCTGAAGCATCTTTCTTCCAAATATGAGGAAAAAGCCAAGATAATTTTAGAGATCTTGGCCCTGACATCCTTGAGCCAATAAACCAAAGCCAGTGATTATCTATCTCTAGGCTTACTATTACAGGACAGAAATAATTTCCTTTCTTACTTAGGCTTCTCTCTCTCTCTCTCTCTCTCTCTCTTTTCCCCTGCCCCTCTTTTTGAGATGGGGTCTCGCTATGTTGCCCAGGCTGGTCTCAATCCCCTGATTCAAGGGATCCTCCTCCCTCAGCCTCCTGAGTAGCTTGGATTACAGACGTGAGCCACCATGCCTGGTTCAGCTTCTCTTGAGTTTTCTGTTACAGTTAACCAAATTCAATGACTGGCTGATATTGGTAATGTATAGTTTACAGTGTGTTCAAATGCAAGTAAACTCAAAATGGCTTAATGGGCCCAGGAATTTATCATCTCACATAGGAAGGAAGCCTATCGGTCAGACAGACTGGAAGTGTGATACTTCAGAGCTCCAGCTATTCTTCCCTGCATATCTTTTGGCTCTGGCCTTGTCTGCACATTGCTTTCATCTCCAAGTTGGCTGCAGTAGTTCCATACATCACATCCAAACCTGGCCACATTCACTTGAAAAAGGAAGATCACCTCTTCCCGTGTCTCTTTTTTATCTCTCCCAGGAGGTCCCCAGCAGACTTCTCCTTACATCTCTGGGCCAGCTTTGCATGATATGCCCATCCCTAAAGCAGGAGCCCGTGGCTGTGTGGGGAGGTTGTCGTCCTCGAACAAAATCAGATTTTCTTAGGAAGAAGAGGAAGATGACCGTTGAGTAGGCAGCCAACAGTGTCTGCTGCAGATAGGGGTGCCAGTGCCAGGATGCTGACCTCTGGCATTTAGTATTGCACTTTAATTTTCTGGATTTAAACCCATCAGTGATTCCAGAGTATAGCACACTGCATTAAACCCAGTAGTCATGTATCTGGGCACCAGCTCACCTGCTATTGCCTCTATGATTTACAAAGTAATTGTATATGTTTTATGGCAACCTAGTTTTCTGAGACAATATTTGCACAGACTAGGCTGAGACAGGCCTGAGGATGAGAGAATTAATATTCCTCATATACCTCACCAGGCAGTGAAATCTCTGAACAATTCTTCAGAGAAGAAAGAGAGAAAATGTTCCTACCACAGAAGGCAAGTTATTAGCTAGGTCACCCTGACCACATACATCTAAGTGGGAATCACTTAAGAGACAGTCATTACTGGCCACCATCCTATGTGGCACATGGTACCCGTACTTATCCAGGCCACTCTGACAATCTAAACTCTCTGAGTGTCAAAGTTTTCTTTGGTAAAACCAGGATTGTTGCGGGAAGTCAGGGACCCCAAATGGAGGGACCGACTGAAGCCATGGCAGAAGAACATGGATTGTGAAGATTTCATGGACATTTATTAGTTCCCCAAATTAATACTTTTATAATTTCTTATGCCTGTCTTTACTTTAATCTCTAAACATAAATTGTGAAGATTTCATGGACACTTATCACTTCCCCAGTCAATACCCTTGTGATTTCCTTTGCCTGTCTTTAATCTCTTAATCCTGTCATCTTGTAAGCTGAGGAGGATGCATGTCGCTGCAGGACCCTGTGATAATTGCGTTAACTACACAAATTGTAGAGCATGTGTGTTTAAACAATATGAAATCTGGGCACCTTGAAAAAAGAACAGGATAACAGCAATTGTTTAGGGAACAAGAGAGATAACCTTAAACTCTGACCACCGGTGAGCCGGGCGGAACAGAGCCATATTTCTCTTCTTTCAAAAGCAAATGGGAGAAATATCACTGAATTCTTTTTCTCAGCAAGGAACATCCCTGGGAAACAGAATGCATGCCTGGGGGTGGGTCTCTGAACTGGCCCCTCTGGGCGTGGCTGTCTTCTATGGTTGAAACTGTAGAGGTGAAATAGAACCCAGTCTCCCGTGGCGCTCCCAGGCTTATTAGGAAGAGGAAATTCCCGCCTAATAAATTTTGGTCAGACTGGTTGCTCTCAAAACCCTGTTTCCTGATAAGATGTTATCAATGACAATGGTGCCCGAAACTTCATTAGCAATTTTAATTTTGCCCCAGTCCTGTGGTCCTGTGATCTCGCCCTGCTTCCATTTGCCTTGTGATATTCTATTACCTTGTGAAGTACTTGATGTCTGTGACCCACACCCTATTCCTACACTCCCTCCCCTTTGGAAAGTCCCTAATAAAAACTTGCTGGTTTTGCGGCCTGTGGGGCATCACGGAACCTACCGACATGTGATGTCTCCCCCAGATGCCCAGCTTTAAAATTTCTCTCTTTTGTACTCTGTCCCTTTATTTCTCAAGCTGGCCGACACTTAGGGAAAGCAGAAAAGAACCTACGTGACTATCGGGGCAGGTTCACTGATACAGGATAATAAGAACCATATTACCAGAGTTTCCCCACTCAGAGAACAAACAGTTTTATACAAAGATACGCTGAATGAGTGCAGATCAAAACTGAAATCAAATATGGGGAAGTGCTGTGTAAACTGCTAAACATCACAGAATTTCATTTCTTTTCTTCAAAAACTGATTTGGCAAACATCAATGACTAGCCATTCTGTTCCAGTAGCTAGACATGCAGAGTTAACAATGACCCAGTACCTCCCCTCAGGAGATATAAACTGGTAGGAAAGATGGACCCATGAATATCTGTGTTATATAATAACAAAGCAAGTGCAGCCATGGACTCTTGTTCTAGTACAGCTTAAAAAGGAATATTAAACTATATGGGAGAGATTTGAAGGGTATATTTGTTATCATAATACTATCTGTAGCAGCAGTAGCAGCAGCAACAACAACAACAAAATCCAAAGTTTCAATGGCTTGACTTTATGGAAGCTATTTCTTATCCATCTAATAGTTTATTGCAGGTGTTTCTGGTAGGTGGGGATTGGGGTTGTGGGCAAGGGAGTAGGGAGATGGAGAAGTTCTACTCTGCGTGTCTGGAGACTCAATCCAATAGAGGCCATGCGTCTTCAACATGCTGTGGCTTCTGGGGTCTCTGTGAGGGTTGAACTCCAACCAGCTGATAGGAGAAGAGAGAGATTAAAGAAGATACGTACAGTTTTTAATTATCTTAGCCTGGAAGTGACACTCATCCCTTTTCCTCACATTTTATTGGCTAGAACCAATCAAATGGCCCCATCTAGGCTTTAGAGGGTTGGAAATTTATTCCCTGGCTAGGTAGCCTTTTTCCAAAATCAGCTCTGACTTATAGAAAGGAAGTATAAGTCTTTGATGGGCAGCGAGCCAACTCTGCCCTGGAGAAATTCCTGAAAGAGGTAGACTTAAGGTAGGGTTTTGAAAGACAAATTGTACTTAGCTAGAAACTCCGGATATTGACAAACATTCCAGCCACAGTGAAAATGTTTACAAGGGCATTCATCATGTGAAGATTTGGAAAGATTTAGAATCATCTTTGTCCATTATAAAGCTTTCAGAAGGCCGGGTGCGGTGGCTCATGCCTGTAATTGCAGCACTTTGGGAGGCCGAGGCAGGCAGATCAGGAGATGGAGACCATCCTGGCTAACACAGTGAAACCCCGTCTCCACTAAAAATACAAAAAAATAGCCAGGTGGGCTGGTGGGTGCCTGTAGTTCCAGCTACTCAGGAGCTTGAGGCAGGAGAATGGTGTGAACCCGGGAGGCAGAGCTTACAGTGAGCTGAGATCGTGCCACTGCACTCCAGCTTGGGCAACAGAGTGAGACTCTGTCTCAAACAAACGAACAAAAAGATTTAAAATAGCTTCCCAGCTCTGGATGTGAGGGGTATTTGTATTCAGGATGGCAAGGGGGAGAGGGAGGGAAATCAACCAGTGCACAGCGGGCTTAGGCAAGGCTGGCCAGGCCTGGGGTAGTGTGGCACATTGTAGGGGAGCAAGCAAAAGTGGGTAGTGATGAAAATGGCCTGGAGCAGATTTCCTCATTGCGGCTAACAAAGTGAGTAGATGATGTGGGAATTCCTGGTTTTGCCCAAGCTTAAATCTCAGGTTAGATCTGTCCTCAGGGGTACCTGGGAGAGGCAAGGACTGTCCTTGGCACAGAAGGCAGAGCATGGCCTGCAAGCTGTGCTCATCAAGTGCTCCCATCCTGAGCATCCACAGGGTGTTCAGTACCAGGCCAGTATGTCAGCACGTTCTTTCTTCTCAACCTCATCACAGCTCTTGAAGGTGGGTTGTTAAAGATGAGTAAGCCCCTGAGAGGTTAGCTAACCTTTCTTTTCTTTCTTTCTTTTTTTTTTTTTTTTGAGACAGAATCTCACTCTATTGTCCAGGCTGGAGTGCAGTGGTGTGGTCTTGGCTCACTGCAACCTCCACCTCCCAGGTTTAAGTGATTCTCATGCGTCAGCCTCCCAAGTAGCTGGGATTACACCACCACACCTGGCTAATTTTTGTATTTTTAGCAGAGACAGGGTTTCACCATGTTGGCCAGGCTGGTCTGAAACTCCTGACCTCAAGTAATCTGCCCGCCTTGGCCTCCCAAATTGCTGGGATTACAGGTGTGAGCCACCATGCCCAGCCTTAGCTAACCTGTCTTAATCCAGCAGCTGCTGATTAACCTGATCTCAATAGAATTGGGATTTGAGTGTCTGACTCCAGAGCCCAGACTTCTTTATAATTCCTCCAGGGGTTCTTAACACGGCTGCCCGTTCAGTTTACAAGGAGGGCTTCATAGGCATATAAATATCATGGAGCTGGGTGTGGGGGTGCGTGCCTATAATCCCAGCTACTTGGGAGGCTCAGGCAGGAGAGTCCCTTGAGTCCCAGGAATTTGAGACCAGCCTGGGCAACAGAGTGAGACCTTGTCTCAAAAGAGAAAGAAAGCGCACAGTGGCTCATGTCTATAATCTTATGCCTACAATCCCAGTACTTTCTGAAGCTGAGGCAGGCGGATCACTTGAGGCCAGGAGTTCGAGACCAGCCTGGACAACATGGTGAAACACTGTCTCTACAAAAATTAGCCAGGTGTGGTGGTGCATGTCTGCAGTCCCAGCTACTTGAAAGGCTGAGGTGGGAGGAATTGCTTGAACCCAGGAGACAGAGATTGCAGTGAGCCGAAATCATGCTACTGCACTCCAACCTGAGCAACAGAGTGAGACTCTGACTCCAATTAAAAAAAAAAAAGAAGGAAAAGGGAAAATCAATGCCTATGCTCCAGACCCAAAGACTCTGATCTGGATGTGAGTGGTGGAGCCTGGGCATCTGCATTTTTAAACAGCTCTGTCAGTGGTTCTGTGCGCAGTTGGGATTATAAGCCAGCAAGCATCTGAGGATACCCTCTTGCTAGTTGGGCCTCAGGGTATTGGGCTTTGGGTGTCCTGACCATTGTTCCCTGCCATAGGTTTGGTAAAGGATGTGGCCAGGCCTGTGTACTGGGCGCCTGACCATGAAATCCTGCACTCCACAAATGCTGGAAGGACTTCAGCATCAAGTTTTCCAAGCACCACTGCCTGGCCTGCAGACAAGTGCTCCCAGGGCCACCGGGCTGTCCCCTCTCGTGGATGGGACCATCCCGTCCGAGTCTGCTTCAACTGCAATAAAAAGCCCGGTGACCTTTAACCCCAGCCCCTCTCCAAGTCCTTCACAATTCCTTAGGTTCTCAGGGTTAGAAACAGTCTTGCGAGGTAGGCCCTCCTCCTGGTCACCTGCTGTGGTGTGTGTCCTCTCCTCTCTGCATCCCAGGGCCACTTTCCCTCAGTGGGGGTTAGCCTGGGGGCAGTCCTGAAGGCGTGAACCCCTCAGGGCAGGGGACCGAGCAACTCATCTCAAAGGGGAATGAACCTGAATCCGTTGCTTTTATTTCAGTTAAAAATAATGAATATATATGTGTATGTATCTCTCTCCATATATACTTATGAAGGGCACTCAGGGCATATCAAGGGTGCTGCTGGCTGCGAAGACTTTGCACAGTCTCACCTGCGCAGGGTGAGACGGCAGTGGCAGCACGTCTTCCTCACATGCCCAGCCAGGTCCATGCCCACCCTGTGGCTGGCCTCTTCTGCTGCTGCTCTCAGAGCCTTGGAAGCCTCTCCTGTCCTTGGCTCTTCCTTCCATGCCTCTCAGCTGCCTGGGGAGTGAGCCTCCCAGGTCCTTCCTGCCTGAAATGGCCTGAAGGGAATTCTCCCTGGGTCTTCTGGGAGTCAAATCCCAATTCTTGGCTTAAGCCTGTTTTAGTCAGAGACCACCCAACTTAGCGTGCAGGTCACTGGAGTGGGTGGAGGGTCAGAGTTTGGGTCTTCGGCCCCGAGAAGTGGAAATGCAGGGGCCGTGCTGCCTCTGGTCCCCCAGGGGACAGCAAGGAAGGAACTGAGTCTTCCCTGGCCGGGCTTCCTGCCCCGATGCTTCTGTCTCCACTTAGCTTTCCCAAAAGGTGGCACCCAGCTCCTCAATCGAAGCACCCGCCTTCCACCCCTCAGCCCCCTCAAGCCCACCATCTGCTTCTGAGTGTCGCACTAGGATTTTCATTGCTTATTTTAAAGTGTCTTAATCCTTTGGTCCCAGACACACAACCCCTCTAGCTCTTGGAGGGGCGATCATGAGAAACCTTCCAGGGAAACAGAGCACAGAATGGACTGTTAGTTGTTTTTTTAAAGTCTATATAAATATTTCAACAGATGGTAAAGAAGAAATTTCTCTCTTTGGTCCTTGCAAGAGAAGTCAAAGGAATTTTTGTTTCTTCTCAAGAGCCTGGACAGCTCTGTCTGTCGTGACTGGAAAGGGCCCGTTGTGCTGAAATCCTATCATCATGGTGGATTTGATCTTCAGTGGCCAAACATGAAGAATGAAAGTATAATTCTTGACTGAACTGGTGGGTGGGTTGAGCTTTAGGGAAGTATATGGAGGTCATTCCTGGCGTGTGTATCGGTGTGACATGAGCCCTGGAGTGTGTCGTCCCTCTCAACCCTGCTCCTCCTGCCTCCTGGGGCCCTACTCTAGAACTGTGTACCATCCAATTCGCCATCATAAAGGGATCTTCCTGCATCTTGACTGTGCTGGCTCTTTCCTCTCATTCCATCAGTGCCTTCTGGCCACCATCTCTCTCAAGCTGATGGTGGCTTTCAAAGCAGAGGCCAAGTAAGGGGCATGTTTCTAGGGTGGTAATATTTTACCTGCAAATACTGCAGTCTATTACTCTGACAACTAAGAGCTTTTTAAAAACCATAGCTGGCCGGATGTGGTGGCTCATGCCTGTAATCCCAGCACTTTGGGATGCCGAGGCGGGGGGATCACCTTAGGTCAGCAGTTCGAGACCAGCCTGACCAACATGGAGAAACCCGTCTCTACTAAAAATACAAAAAATTAGCTGGGTGTGGTGGTGCATGCCTGTAATCCCAGCTACTTGGGAGGCTGAGGCAGGAGAATTGCTTGAACCTGGGAGGCGGAGGTTGCGCTGAGCCGAGATTGCGCCATTGCACTGCACAGCCAAGTACCCCCAAACCATGATCCTGTGGAGTGGATGTCAGTCTCATGACCACAGCCTGTTGTCCCCAGCTCTTTGCTAGATAGCATGCCCCACCCAGATCAGTATGCTGACTGGGACCATAGCTTTGTGCTTGTCATGAATATTCCTTTATTTAGGGAAGGAATTCTCTCTAGTGACTAGAGGGCCCCCACGTTCTCACTCACCACTTATCCTGTACTTAGAGCTGTTCCTCAGACTTTTCTGCAGCCGGGGTTACCTGGCAGAGCCCCTTTCTGCAGCCATGGCATTGGCTGAGCAAGGCTCAGTGGTAGCAGTTTCACAGCTTGGGTTCTCCGGGTTACACTCTGGCAGCTGTCAGGTCAGGGTCTGTTGAGGAATCCTCTTGCACAGTAGAAGAGATCGGGTATTAGTCTTGATTTTCACTCCCTAGGTTTAAGATACATAGTCCTGGCTAGGCGCTGTCACTCATGCCTGTAATCCCAGCACTTTGGGAGGCCAAGGTGGGCGGATCACTTAAGCCCAGGAGTTCGAGACCACCCTGGGCAATGTGGCAAGCGAACCCCGTCTCTACGAAGAAAACCTCCTCCCCCCGAAAGCTGGGCATGGCAGTGCATGCCTGTAGTTCCAGCTACTCAGGAGGCTGAGGTAGGAGGATTGCCTGAGCCTCGGAGATGCCACTGTACTCCAGCCTGGGTGACAGAGCAAGACCCTGTCTCAATAACAAAAACAAACCTATTGAACTATTATACATTTATACTTCAGCTTGGTTTTCTCCAATTGAATACCTATATAACCAATGAGCACCCAGATTAAGAAACAGAACATGGCTGTCCTCCAAAAACTCCTGGTGCCTACCCCCGACCGGGAGTAACCACTATCCTGACATGTAGTAACAGAATCTAGTCCCCTCTCCTTTTCAGGGGGAGCCACGTAAATGCTTTTAATCACTTTCTGGTTTAAAAGACTTGCTCATAGGTACAGACAGTTGTTGAACATATCCCTGAGGGCTTTGACTGGAGATTGCAACTTGTGCTTGTGGCTGAGAATGATGCAGTCTCCTGATCAATGAGACCCAATGGGATCCTTACACATTCCTTGGGTTTAACTGCTGATTTATTTAGGAACTGGAAAAGCAAAGATAACCAATATTTAGGTGCCTGTTACATGCTTGGCACTATGCTAGGAGCTTTACATGGTTAATTCTCACAACCACACTGGAAGGTCCACGGTAGTATTCTTGTCTTACAGCCTAAGATGCTGGCTCCTAGAGGATCAGAAGCCCAGCATTGCTGGGCACACTCCAAGCTGGCCTGAGTCCAGGCAACCCTGGACCCCTTCCACCACCAACACACTGTAGAGCTTCTCTCCCTGTTTTCCTTCCCCTTCACAGCTTTTGAATTCTTTTACATTTCCAGGTAAGGTCAGTGCCTTTTCCTTAGGAGTAAAGTTAAGAATCAATGTACCTGCTAGTGTGATCAGCAAGCTTAGCTTTGATCATTTCCATTGGCCTTGGAGATTCTCATGGCTGAGGGCAGTAAAAGTTTGTCACTAAAAGCAACTTTATCTTTCACTAAAAAGACTCACTGGCTGAGAGATTAAGCAAGTTGATCTAGCCTATAACACAAGCTAAGCTTCCAGTTTTATAGAGATGGGCTTTTGCCGTGTTGCCCAGGCTAGTCTTGAACTCCTGGGCTCAAGCAATCTGCCGCCTTGGCCTCCCAAAGTGCTGGGATTACAGGGGTGAGCCACTACTGACCAGCTTCCAATTGTTAAAAAATTTCTGATTTAATGTTAATTTTGCAGTTATATTTGCATTTTCCATTTCAGACCTACCATAATTAGGGAGAGATGATGGAACCCACAATAGCAGTCTGTAATTCTTCTCATCATGAATAGGATGTTTTAGTTACTGTACAAAACTGGAGCACTTTCTAACTCCTAACTCTTAAATTGCACCTGGTATAATTTTTTTTTTTTCTTTGGAAATTGTCAGAGTCGTGACCACTAAAGTCCATGGGGTATAGGGTTTTGTGGGATTAGATAATCTGTAATTTAGTGACAGGCTCATCTGACCAGAGCCATCTTTCAAACTAGCATTTGTAGACAGTGGGCCCTGGAGTCCTCCAGTACATGATGCTGTACTGAGGGACTTATCCACTGCCACGTTTTCAACAGCCACCTTAAACTGGCCATACCCCTAACTCTAGCCAGAATCTCTCTAAGGCTCTGGCCTTATCCTTACATAACTCCATTTCATGTCCAAAGATCCTGGAACTCGGGCTGGGCACGGTGGCTCGTGCCTGTAATCCCAGCACTTTGGGAGGTTGAGGTGGGAGGTTCACTTGAGGCCAGGAGTTTGACAGCAGCCTGGGCAACATAGCAAGACCCTGTCTCTATGAAAACAAACACAAAAATACTGCAACACGAGCAGAGCCGATTTCCCAGCCACCATGGCACCCCAGTTCTGGCTGCCCTGGACTACCAGGAGCATTTGTGTCTGTGCACCTTTGCTCAGATTATGGCGTCTACAGAGAATATCCTTTTTGGTATTGCAATAGCTGCTTTTATTCACATGAAGCCAAGAGTACAAGCAGGGAGATGTGAGCAAAGATACGATAGCCAGGCCCAGGCCAGAAGGCACTGTGGGAGACAGGCAGTCTGTCTTAAGGAAAGAGGGAGAAAAGGGGAAACTGCTGAACTGAACCCAAGAAGATCTTAAATGCAACTTCAGTAAGAAGCCAATTCTTCCCAACTCAAGGGGCCTAATAGAGTCTCGAACTTGAGGAGGAGCTCAGCTGGCTCTGCTACACTTATTAGCAGAAGACCTTGGGCAAATCACTCTCTTGAGATTCAGTTGTTTTCTTCAGTAAAGTGTGGAAACTTATTTCCTAGGGTTGTAGGAATGAAAACGAAATCATGCTGGCAAAAACAACAACAACAAACAAAAACAAAAACATTGTCCATCTAACATAACAAGTGTCTAGTTGCGACAAGTGCTGGGGAAATGAAACTTCCCTGAGGTGTCTTTTACACTGAGCCTTAAAAGTTGGACTTTTCTGGATGAAAAGGAGTTGGGTGGCTTGAGCAGAGGCCCAGGTGTGTGGGGGACAGGCTTGAAATGTGGTGTCCCAAGAACACCAGGTGTGAGGCAGAGATGGCGCAACAGGATGGGGAGGCATATGTGGTCGGATCACAAAAGGCCACACACTCTATCTGAGGCACAGGAAGCCATCGAAAGCAAAGATCTAGAAATATCGTTCTGGTGGCAGTACAATGGATGAACTGGAGAAGACAGACTTAGAGTGGGACCAGAGCCTTTTAGCAACACGTACAAACGGAGAAATGCAAGAAGAAATGGAGTTTAGCCTGAAATTGTTTTTGGAGATGGTTAGGTGGAAGATTTAGACCAGGACAGATCTAGATAGGGAGGGACTGACTTGGTCTTAGATGAAGGATGTCTCTGAGGACCCTTGTTGGGGGATGCCTAGGAGGTTGGCAGTGCCCTCCAAACCATGTTGGGCCAGTTGGATTCTAGGGTGTCCACAGCAACATGGGACATGAGGCAGTATTTATTTGTGGGCATTATTCTTCTTCTTCTTATTTTTTTGAGATGGAGTCTCACTCTGTTGCCCATGCTGGAGTGCAGTGGTGCGATCTCGGCTCATTGCAAGCTCTGCCTCCAGGGCTCCAGGGATTCTCCTGCCTCAGCCTCCTGAGTAGCTGGGATTATAGGCATACACCGCCATGCCTGGCTAATTTTTGTATTTTCAGTAGAGACGGGGTTTCACCATGTTAGCCAGGTTGGTCTTGAACTCCTGACCTCAAGTGATCTGCCCGCCTTGGCCTCCCAAAGTGTTGGGATTACAGGCGTGAGCCACCATGCCTGGCCAGTATTTATGGGCATTTTTAATAACCGGTGTGTGCCATTCATTGTTATCTCTAGAAAGCTATAAGTAAGCAAACACTGAGCTAGTTAGCAAGGTGTCTATGACAGCTCAGTGCTGCTGTCAAAATCACCTGCTCATTTGCTACTTTTCATTGTCACCTGGGGAGTAGGGCAAAATGGAAACTCCTTCAAGGCCATGCACAGTGGCTCACACCTATAATCCCAGTGCTTTGGGAGGCCAAGGCGAGTTGATGGCTTGAGGCCAGGAGTTCTAGACCAGCCTGAGCAACATGGCAAAATCCTGTCTCTACAAAAAAACCCCAAAACCTCAAAAATCAGCCAGGTGTGGTGGCGCACGCCTGTAATCCCAGCTGCTCAGGAGGCTGAGATGGGAGGATTGCTTGAGCCTGGGAGGTCCAGGTTGCAGCTGCAGTGAGCCAAGATTACTCATGCTGTACTTTAGCCGGGGCAAAGGGGGAGACCTTGTCTAAATAAACGGAAGAGAAATGCTCTGAGATTGTAACATATTAATCTTTTTTACATCAGTGGTAATAAACAAACTGGCCAAAATGCTTAATCAACTTCTTGGCCAAGTTTAACCCCTTTACATGCAACCTAGACCACATTTTAGGTGCAGTGAGTGTTAACCAAGGACAAACTGCTGCTCTTTCCCCACCGCCACTGAGTCACGGAGGCAGAGGCTCAGGTGTGTTCAAGAATCAGCTTCACCCATAACCCACCACCATGGCCCAGGAAGGCATCACTGCTGGAGGTGTCATGGACCTTAATACTGCATTACAAGGGGTCCCAAAGGCTGCCCTCATCCATGATGGTATAGCACGTGGAATTCGAGAAGCTGCCAAAGCCTTAGACAAGTGCTGGGCCCATCCTTGTGCTGCCCCCAACTGTGATGAGCCTGCCTATGTGGCTGGCTGGTGAAGGCCCTTGGTGCTGAACACCAGATCACCCTAATTAAGGTTGATGACAAGAAACTAGGGGAAGGGATGGACCACTGTAAAACTGACAGAAGGAAAACCCCATAAAGTGGTTGGCTGCAGTTGTGTAGTGTTAAGGACCATGGCAAAGGATGTCATCAAAGAGCTTTTGTTTGTTTGTTTGTTTGTTTGTTTTTGAGACAGTCTTTCTCTGTCACCAGGCTGGAGTGGGGCAGTGGCATGATCTTGGCTCACTGCAGACTCCACCTCCTGGGTTCAAGCAATTGTCCTGCCTCAGCCTCCCAAGTAGCTGGGATTGCAGGCGCACACCACCATGCCCGGCTAATTTTTGTATTTTTGTATTTTTAGTAGAGACGGAGTTTCACCATGTGGCTCAGGCTGATCTTGAACTCCTGACCTCAAGTGATCTGCCTGCCTTGGCATCCCAAAGTGCTGGGATTATAGGCGTGAGCCACTGCACATGGCCCTTCTTTCATGTTTTAATTCAATGGAGTTTTGCGTGTACTAAGTTTTCAAAAATACATGTTGAAGGAACATTTTTATCTGTACTCCGACACACACCCAATTGTCAAATTGTCTTCACAGCTCTCAGACTTATAAATTTAGAATCTCCTCAGGGACTTGATCTTAATTGAAGACAAAGGAGATCCTAAAGCGACTTTTTGTCGTAGTGGTCAGCTGGAATGTGGGAGGAACAATTTCACCCCAAGAGCAAGTTGAAAGTTTTCTCGGGGAGGAGCCAAGATGGCCGAATAGGAAGAGCTCTGGTCTGCAGCTCCCAGTGTGAGTGACGCAGAACATGGGTGATTTCTGCATTTCCATCTGAGGTACCGAGTTCATCTCACTAGGGAGTGCCAGACAGTGGGCGCAGGTCAGTGGGTGTGCGCACCGTGCGCGAGCTGAAGCAGGGCGAGGCATTGCCTCACTTGGGAAGCACAAGGGGTCAGGGAGTTCCCTTTCCTAGTCAAAGAAAGGGGTGACAGACGACACCTGGAAAATCGGGTCACTCCCACCCGAATACTGCGCTTTTCCGACGGGCTTAAAAAACGGCGCACCAGGAGATTATATCCCGCACATGGCTCGGAGGGTCCTACGCCCACGGAGTCTCGCTGATTGCTAGCGCAGCAGTCTGAGATCAAACTGCAAGGTGGCAGCGAGGCTGGGGGAGGGGCACCCGCCATTGCCCAGGCTTGTTTAGGTAAACAAAGCAGCCGGGAAGCTCGAACTGGGTGGAGCCCACCACAGCTCAAGGAGGCCTGCCTGCCTCTGTAGGCTCCACCTCTGGGGGCAGGGCACAGACAAACAAAAAGACAGCAGTAACCTCTGCAGACTTAAATGTCCCTGTCTGACAGCTTTGAAGAGAGCAGTGGTTCTCCCAGCACGCAGCTGGAGATCTGAGAACGGGCAGACTGCCTCCTCAAGTGGGTCCCTGACCCCCAAGCAGCCTAGCTGGGAGGCACCCCCCAGCAGGGGCAGACTGACACCTCACACGGCGGGGTACTCCAACAGACCTGCAGCTGACGGTCCTGTCTGTTAGAAGGAAAACTAACAAACAGAAAGGACATCCACACCAAAAACCCATCTGTACATCACCATCATCAAAGACCAAAAGTAGATAAAACCACAAAGATGGGGAAAAAACAGAGCAGAAAAACTGGAAACTCTAAAAAGCAGAACGCCTCTCCTCCTCCAAAGGAACGCAGTTCCTCACCAGCAACGGAACAAAGCTGGGTGGAGAATGACTTTGACGAGCTGAGAGAAGAAGGCTTCAAATGATCAAATTACTCCGAGCTATGGGAGGACATTCAAACCAAAGGCAAAGAAGATGAAAACTTTGAAACAAGTTTAGAAGAATGTATAACTAGAATAACCAATACAGAGAAGTGCTCAAAGGAACTGATGGAGCTTGAAAACCAAGGCTCCAGAACTACGTGAAGAATGCAGAAGCCTCAGGAGCCGATGCAATCAACTGGAAGAAAGCGTTTCAGCAATGGAAGATGAAATGAATGAAATGAAGCGAGAAGGGAAGTTTAGAGAAAAAAGAATAAAAAGAAACGAACAAAGCCTCCAAGAAATATGGGACTATGTGAAAAGACCAAATCTATGTCTGACTGGTGTACCTGAAAGTGATGGGGAGAATGGAACCAAGTTGGAAAACACTCTGCAGGATATTATCCAGGAGAACTTCCCCAATCTAGCAAGGCAGGCCAACATTCAGATTCAGGAAATACAGAGAATGCCACAAAGATACTCCTTGAGAAGAGCAACTCCAAGACACATAATTGTCAGATTCACCAAAGTTGAAATGAAGGAAAAAATGTTAAGGGCAGCCAGAGAGAAAGGTCAGGTTACCCTCAAAGGGAAGCCCATCAGACTAACAGCAGATCTCTTGGCAGAAACTCTACAAGCCAGAAGAGAGTGGGGGCCAATATTCAACATTCTTAAAGACAAGAATTTTCAACCCAGAATTTCATATCCAGCCAAACTAAGCTTCATAAGTGAAGGAGAAATAAAATACTTTACAGACAAGCAAATGCTGACAGATTTTGTCACCACCAGGCCTGCCCTAAAACAGCTCCTGAAGGAAGCACTACACATGGAAAGGAACAACGGGTACCAGCCACTGCAAAATCATGCCAAAATGTAAAGACCATCGAGACTAGGAAGAAACTGCATCAACTAACGAGCAAAATAACCAGCTAATATCATAATGACAGGATCAAATTCACACAGAACAATATTAACTTTAAATGTAAATGGACTAAATGCTCCAATTAATAGACACAGACTGGCAAATTGGATAAAGAGTCAAGACCCATCAGTGTGCTGTATTCAGGAAACCCATCTCACGTGCAGAGACACACATGGGCTCAAAATAAAAGGATGGAGGAAGATCTACCAAGCAAATGGAAAACAAAAAAAGGCAGGGGGTTGCAATCCTAGTCTCTGATAAAACAGACTTTAAACCAACAAAGATCAAAAGAGACAAAGAAGGCCATTACATAATGGTAAAGGGATCAATTCAACAAGAAGAGCTAACTATCCTAAATATATATGCACCCAATACAGGAGCACCCAGATTCATAAAGCAAGTCCTGAGTGACCTACAAAGAGACTTAGACTCCCACACATTAATAATGGGAGACTTTAACACCCCACTGTCAACATTAGACAGATCAACGAGACAGAAAGTCAACAAGGATACCCAGGAATTGAACTCAACTCTGCACCAAGCAGATCTAATAGACATCTACAGAACTCTCCACCCCAAATCAACAGAATATACATTTTTTTCAGCACCACACCACACCTATTCCAAAATTGACCACATACTTGGAAGTAAAGCTCTCCTCAGCAAATGTAAAAGAACAGAGATATAACAAACTATCTCTCAGACCACAGTGCAATCAAACTAGAACTCAGGATTAAGAATCTCACTCAAAACCACTCAACTACATGGAAACTGAACAGCCTGCTCCTGAATGACTACTGGGTACATAACGAAATGAAGGCAGAAATAAAGATGTTCTTTGAAACCAACAAGAACAAAGACACAACATACCAGAATCTCTGGGACGCATTCAAAGCAGTATGTAGAGGGAAATTTATAGCACTAAATGCCCACAAGAGAAAGCAGGAAAGATCCAAAATTGACAACCTAACATGACAATTAAAAGAACTAGAAAAACAAGAGCAAAGACATTCAAAAGCTAGCAGAAGGCAAGAAATAACGAAAATCAGAGCAGAACTGAAGGAAATAGAGACACAAAAAACCCTTCAAAAAATTAATGAATCCAGGAGCTGGTTTTTTGAAAGGATCAACAAAATTGATAGACCTCTAGCAAGACTAATAAAGAAAAAAAGAGAGAAGAATCAAATAGACGCAATAAAAAATGATAAAGGGGATATCACCACCGATCCCACAGAAATACAAACTACCATCAGAGAATACTACAAACACCTCTATGCAAATAAACTAGAAAATCTAGAAGAAATGGATAAATTCCTCGACACATACACTCTCCCAAGACTAAACCAGGAAGAAGTTGAATCTCTGAATAGACCAATAACAGGAGCTGAAATTGTGGCAATAATCAATAGCTTACCAACCAAAAAGAGTCCAGGACCAGATGGATTCACAGCTGAATTCTACCAGAGGTACAAGGAGGAACTGGTACCATTCCTTCTGAAACTATTCCAATCAATAGAAAAAGAGGGAATCCTCCCTAACTCATTTTATGAGGCCAGCATCATCCTGATACCAAAGCCTGGCAGAGACACAACCAAAATAGAGAATTTTAGACCAATATCCTTGATGAACATTGATGGAAAAATCCTCAATAAAATACTGGCAAACCAAATCCAGCAGCACATCAAAAAGCTTATCCACCATGATCAAGTGGGCTTCATCCCTGGGATGCAAGGCTGGTTCAATATACGCAAATCAATAAATGTAATCCAGCATATAAACAGAACCAAAGACAAAAACCACATGATTATCTCAATAGATGCAGAAAAGGCCTTTGACAAAATTCAACAACCCCTCATGCTAAAAACTCTCAATAAATTAGGTATTGATGGGACGTATTTCAAAATAATAAGAACTATTTATGATAAACCCACAGCCAGTATCATACTGAATGGGCAAAAATTGGAAGCATTCCCTTTGAAAACTGGCACAAGACAGGGATGCCCTCTCTTACCACTCTTATTCAACGTAGTGTTGGAAGTTCTGGCCAGGGCAATTAGGCAGGAGAAGGAAATAAAGGGTATTCCATTAGGAAAAGAGGAAGTCAAATTGTCCCTGTTTGCAGATGACATGATGGTATATCTAGAAAACCCCATTGTCTCAGCCCAAAATCTCCTTAAGCTGATAAGCAACTTCAGCAAAGTCTCAGGATACAAAATCAATGTACAAAAATCACAAGCATTCTTATATACCAACAACAGACAAACAAAGAGCCAAATCATGAGTGAACTCCCATTCACAATTGCTTCAAAGAGAATAAAATACCTAGGAATCCAACTTACAAGGGATGTGAAGGACCTCTTCAAGGAGAACTACAAACCACTGCTCAAGGAAATAAAAGAGGATACAAACAAATGGAAGAACATTCCATGCTCATGGGTAGGAAGAATCAATATCGTGAAAATGGCCATACTGCCCAAGGTAATTTATAGATTCAATGCCATCCCCATCAAGCTACCAATGACTTTCTTCACAGAATTGGAAAAAACTACTTTAAAGTTCATATGGAACCAAAAAAGAGCCCACATCGCCAAGTCAATCCTAAGCCAAAAGAACAAAGCTGGAGGCATCACGCTACCTGACTTCAAACTATACTACAAGGCTACAGTAACCAAAACAGCATGGTACTGGTACCAAAACAGAGATATAGATCAATGGAACAGAACAGAGCCCTCTGAAATAATGCCGCATATCTACAACTGTCTTATCTTTGACAAACCTGAGAAAAACAAGCAATGGGGAAAGGATTCCCTATTTAATAAATGGTGCCGGGAAAACTGGCTAGCCATATGTAGAAAGCTGAAACTGGATCCCTTCCTTACACCTTATACAAAAATCAATTCAAGATGGATTAAAGACTTAAACGTTAGACCTAAAACCATAAAAACCCTAGAAGAAAACCTAGGCATTACCATTCAGGACATAGGCATGGGCAAGAACTTCATGTCTAAAACACCAAAAGCAATGGCAATCAAAGCCAGAATTGACAAATGGGATCTAATTAAACTAAAGAGCTTCTGCACAGCAAAAGAAACTACCATCAGAGTGAACAGGCCACCTACAGAATGGGAGAAAATTTTTGTAACCTACTCATCTGACAAAGGGCTAATATCCAGAATCTACAATGAACTCAAATTTACAAGAAAAAAACAACCCCATCAAAAAGTGGGCAAAGGACATGAACAGACACTTCTCAAAAGAAGACATTTATGCAGCCAAAAAACACATGAAAAAATGCTCACCATCACTGGCCATCAGAGAAAGGCAAATCAAAACCACAATGAGATGCCATCTCACACCAGTTAGAATGGCAATCATTAAAAAGTCAGGAAACGACAGGTGCTGGAGAGGATGTGGAGAAATAGGAACACTTTTACACTTTTGGTGGGACTGTAAACTAGTTCAACCATTGTGGAAGTCAGTGTGGCGATGCCTCAGGGACCTAGAACTAGAAATACCATTTGACCCAGCCATCCCATTACTGGGTATATACCCAAAGGACTATAAATCATGCTGCTATAAAGACACATGCACACGTATGTTTATTGCGGCATTATTCACAATAGCAAAGACTTGGAACCAACTCAAATGTCCAACAATGATAGACTGGATTAAGAAAATGTGGCACATATACACCATGGAATACTATGCAGCCATAAAAAATGATGAGTTCATGTCCTTTGTAGGGACATGGATGAAATTGGAAATCATCATTCTCAGTAAACTATCGCAAGAACAAAAAACCAAACACCACATATTCTCACTCATAGGTGGGAATTGAACAATGAGAACACATGGACACAGGAAGGGGAACATCACACTCTGGAGACTGTTGTGGGGTGGGGGGAGGGGGGAGGGATAGCATTGGGAGATATACCTAATGCTAGATGACGAGTTAGTGGGTGCAGCGCACCAGCATGGCACATGTATACATATGTAACTAACTTGCACATTGTGCACATGTACCCTAAAACTTAAAGTATAATAATAATAATAAAGGATTTTAAAAATTACCATAATAATTGACCTATTATCCTCTATAAGTCTCATCATCTGATAAAGATTTATTCTCAATTGTATAAAAATCATCAGTTATTGTGAAATAAGAAACTCAGTATATGTACACTCCTCCAGTCTCTTGGATTTACATATATAGTTTTAATTGTACAATATTATTGTAAAAGTTAATATCCTTTCAATGTATCTGATTTAAAATGACCACAGAGCATTGTGGGATTAAAGGAGTGCTGTGTCCAGGGGAAAAAAAAAAAGAAAAGAGAGTTTTCTCATCTTTTCTGGTGACACTGCGGCTGACGGTATCTACTTTAAAATGGAAGTAAGAAAACTTTCCGGAAGGGGGCACCCGGATTTGAACCGGGCACCTCTTGATTTGCAGTCAATTGCTCTACCCCCTGAGCTATACCCCCTTCACCTGTTAGAAGCTCCTTCATTGTCCATTTATGGTGACTCAATACAATCAAGTTCCACCCACACTAGAGTTCTGGCAAGCTTTGTGTTCTAAAGCCCCACCTTCTTAATTATCCATCATCTGCTTTGGCTTGTCCCTTGGCCACTAATAAACTGAAAGGGAACACATGAAAAATGACATCCTGGGCTGGGCACGATGTCTCACGCTTGTAATCCCAGCGCTTTGGGAGGCCAAGGTGAGGTCAAGAATTTGAGATCGGCCTGACCAACATGGTGAAACCCCGTCTCCGCTAAAAATACAAAAAAATTAGCTGGGCGTGGTGGCAGGCACCTGTAATCCCAGCTACTTGGGAGGCTGAGGCAAGAGAATTGTTTGAACCCTGGGAGGCGGAGGTTGCAGTGACCTGAGATCACACCACTGTACTCCAGCCTGGGCTAACAGAATGAGACAATCTTCTCTCTCTCTCTCTCTCTCTCTCTCTCTCTGTCTCTCTCTCTCTCTCCATATACATATATATGTATATGTATACATATTTTTATAGTACACATATGTAGTGCACATATATGTAGTGCATTATATATAGTACACATATATATAGTACACATACATAGTGTGCGTGTGTGTGTGTTTTGTAAAGGCAGGGTTTCAGCATGTTGCCCAGGCTGGTTTCAAGTGATCCACCTGCGTGAGCTCCAGCAATCCTCCCATCTGAGCCTTACTTCGGCCTCCCAAAGTGCTGGGATTACAGGCGTAAACCATGGAGCTTGGCCTTTGCTCTGTTCTTGATGGAAACAATAGCCACCTTTGACCTGGGGCCCTGCTGATAGCTGGGGAAGTGCGTTATTGAGGTTGAGCAGTGTGGCTCCTTCTTATCCCACTGGCAGGAGAGAACTGAAGCCTCTCCTTTCAAACCTGGCACTCGTTGGTATGGAGTGCAAGGGCGTGGGCCTGAGAAGCCCTTTCTCTTCTCACCTCCTCTCCAGGGAGAAGAGAAGCTGAGAGTAGAGCTGGCTCCTTCTCCAATCTCAGGGAAGAAACAACACACTTGGAGACACAATTTTTTTTAATGTAAAATAACATTGAGAGTTCATCTAAATATCTGTCTTAGAAATTCAGGTCAAGGGAAGAGATGCTGTTAGAACAGAGGGAAGTGGGTGACCTCTCCAAAGATGGACGTGCTCCAACAGTGGGCTAGGGTGTTCCAGCGATAGCCAAACCTTCCATTGAACCCATTGACCGGTTTCAGATCGGTATTGTAGTTGTCATGGCCAGTCACCTGCTGGAGAGGATGCCCTTGGAGGCAAGGAGAGAGAAGCCTGAGCCTGCATTCAGTCCATCTCTTGGCTTCCCCATTCCCCTGGGTGTGGTAAGGGATGCCAATCAGTGGTAGTCACCGAATTCCCCATGCGCACAGCCAACATGCAATCCTCAAATGTCCTGAACCTCTGGGCTGAAGAACCAAGGGCTGGTGAGGTTGAGGGACAGAAGGCTTCCTAGAGACAAAACGCCGCACCAGGAATAATTGTATGAAGACTGTGAATGGTTTGTGCTGGGACAGGAGGGGCTGGAAATTCTGGGCTTGGCAGAGCTTGCCTTTCTCCCATGAGAAATGAGAAAACTCTCACCCTGTCTCTGACCCATGTGTATGAGATCAATATCAATTGGGCCAAATGGTACAAAGGATCATGTGACTAGAGGAGTGGCCCAGGATGGTGGAGTTGGGCTGGGAGGAGGGTTTACCCTGTTAGAAAAATATTTCTCAACTCTTTCCCATTGTTGTTAATCTGGGCCTGCAAAATGAGCAGGATGCAGCAGTGAGGGGAACAGGGGCTTCAGAGTTGGGAAGAGCGGAATCTTAATCCCAGCTCAGCCCTTCTTGCCAAACCACTTTAACTCAAGAAATGTGTTTCCCCAACTGTGCCAGAGGGTTAATGTGACTGTAAAAAGTGCCTAACAAATGGCTCATGTCTGTAATGCCAGCACTTTGGGAGGCTGAGGCCAGAGGATCACTTGAGCCTAGGAGTTCAAGACCAGCCTGGGCAACATAGGGACACTCCATCTCTACAAAAATAAAAAATTAACTGAGAGTGGTGGTGCACACCTGTGGACCCAACTGCTCAGGAGGCTGAGGTGGGAGGATTGCTCAAGCCCAAGGAGGTCAAGACTGCAGTGAGTAGTAATTGTGCTACTGCAATTCATGCAGTCCAACTTGGGTGATAGAGTGAGACCATGTCTCAAAACAAAACAAAAAAAAAGCTTTCAGAAGTTTCATATTTGATAGTGTTCAACAGAGCAGTTTATTATCCATCTGTGTGGGACAAAGATCTGTAAACCAATTTCTAGGTTAAGAGAGATGACTTCAATTTTCTTGCTAAGAAAGCTGTCTGGATGTGGGATTTGATCATGAGTTCATCTGACGATTAGATAAATCAGATGGATAGCTGGCATGTCCGCCATTCTGGGCCAGAAGCTGAGTGAGTCGAGCATGAGGCTGGGGCAAGGAAAGATCCAGCCAAGTTGTAGAGCAGGACAGGCTTTGAGTTGCAGGGGCAGTACATGGGGGAGGCTCTGGTCAGAGGGTCAACTTAACAAATGGCCTTTCTGAATGTTCATTTCTTTATCTGCAAAACCATGCTACCTGTGAGCGCCCAATCCTGCCTGCTTAAGCCACATAGTTGTTGGAAAATAATAAATAGCAAATGAGGGAAGGTCCAAAAAAATAAATAAGTAGATAGAGACATTTGTGAATGATTAAGTGTTATGCAAATTGATGAATTAGTTGATTTGCATTTCTATTCAGCATTTGATGAATAGTTATTCTGGGGCAGATGTAGAGCTAGAAGCTGATGAAGGACCATGAATGTAGGTAGCAAACTTTACAGTATGTATATTCTACAAGGTGTGGGAAACTGCTGAACGTTTTTGTTCAGCCAAATGGCCGAATAAACAATGTTCTTTCAGGAAGATAAGCTGGTGGCCATGTGAGGACTGTGACTCTATCAATTCTGTTTTCTGAATTGCTCCTGAATTTGTTCCCTCCTTTCTAGTCCTACAGACACTGCTATAGTTCATACCTTACCATTTCTTATGTGCAATAACCTCCTAAATGGTCTTCTTACTTCTAGCCTTGACTGCTTTAATTCATCCTCCTTATGCACCTAGAGAATTTTATCCAATTATTTCTTGGCTTATGCATTCATTTATTTGTTCATTCACCCAGCATTTATTGAGCTCTATCATGCCTAAGGCCTTGGGACCATGGCAGTAATATTTGCTGACAGGTAGGTCTTAGCACATTGCTGCTTCCTATCCCCGATATAGCAAAGTGAAGACCTCTTAGCATGTCCCACAACGCCATTGACCAGCCTCTTACCATTCTCATGGCTCAGCATTCTTTTCTCTGCCTTACAATCTTTTTGCATTCTATATGCTATTTGCTATTAAAGTGGCAAGAAGGGCTCTAGGATAAAGATTGAGTAAAATTGTGCTTTGGAGATTTAATAGTGAGGTGACCTTGGGTAAATCACTTAGGCTCTCTGTTTTCTTACTTGTAAAGGTTGAGAATTATAAAGCATACCTTAAACATCCAGTGTAAAAATCAATGAGATACGGCATGTAAATTGATTAGCATGGCATCCTATATCAGTTAGGTGTGTATTTGGTTATAAGTAACAGAAAATCTGACCATTGATGTTTAAACAACTAAATATGTAACAAGAGACTGAAAGTAGTTTTTGATGTTGATTCGGTGGCTCACAAATGACAGAGTTGAATTTCTTGACCTTTCCCTCATGCTGGTTACCTCATGGGTATAAGATGGCTGCCAGAGTTCCAGACTTCACATCTACATCCAAAGTGGAAAGAAAGAGGAAGGGACAGTGCCTGCCATGTTACTTCCCCTTTTATCATGAAAGCAAAGCAAAGCTCTACTAGACCTTGAATGGGAAGTAGCAGACTTCCTATTAGATAATTTTGTACAGAAACAGATCATATGGCCTTCTCCAACTGCAAGGGAGGTTGGAAATTTAGAGAAAAAAATTTCCAGATTGGTTGAGACAAATCATGATTTGTCACTTGAGGATGAGCACATTAGCACTCCGAACAAATCTGGAGTCCTGTTAACAAGAAAGAAAAGTGAATAATATTCAGGAGCAATTCTTAGTGTTTTCCCCCGAAATGCCATGCATGTGCATATCCCTAGGCATTTGCACACGGTATTTCATGTTGGCTACAACACTCTCCTCCCATACTGTACCTATACAATTTTGTATCATTTTTTTTTCAATATCAGAAACAATTTTTAATTTTGTCACTTATTCAGTATCATTATTTTTAAAGGATACACAGGGGTCCATAACTGGTTGTAGCGTGGTTTATTTAACCATTTTTCAATAATTGGACGTTTATGTTGTTTCAATTTATTATTATATAAGGGGGGAAATTTGGTTTTGTTAAGTTTGTGTTCTTGGCCATACATTACACAGATTATCTCATTCAAACCTTGAAACATTTCCGTATGGTAGGTATTATTCTCATTCAGCAGTCACAGATATCTAGGTGCAGAGGAGTTAGTTTGCCCTAAGTCCTACAGCTAGTGAGTGGCAGAGTAAGGATTCACAGAGAAGATGATTTAACTGCCACGCCTGGGCTTCCTCACTGGAATCCACACTGAGATGGACACAGTGAAAAGCCACAGCCACACTGAGGTGTGTATCAGACCTCTTATGACCTTACAGCTTCCCCATCTCTATGGCTTTTGGGCATCTACTCCTGAACTGCCACTCCGGATAGACCCTGTCCAACTTCATGGGAGCACAGCCTATTGCACTTCACCTCCTGCTCCCGGGTTCCTTGTTGAATCTGGGGTGTGAGACACAGTGGGACCCTCTCAACATCCACACACGTGTAACCTGGAAGTATGAAGGAATTAATGCCTCATAGGGCAAAACTTTGACCAATGGGAGGCGGAAGCCATGGAATAAAGTCTTCACCTCACACTCCCACCCCTCCATGGACACCCTAAGTCACAGTCATGCTATGGCCTTGGAGAGGCTGTCTAGTGAGATCAAGCAATCAGTCTCACTTAATACCTAGCAATGGGGAGCTCAATAAGGCACCCCATGTTGGTTCTCCTCCGTTCTTGCTTCCTTTGCCTTTTTCCTCTCGCCTGTTTCCCTGATATTACACCCTTTAATAAAGTAATTGCACATAAATATTTGCAAATTCAGCCCAGTTTTCTGGGCAGCCCAGGCTAAGACAGTGCATAAAGTTTTTTCATTATTTGGGATGATTTCCTTTTGTTTAAAAAGCTTTCTGCTGTTGGGTGACTGAGTTTAAAAGTATGAATAGCCCCATGCCTTTGAGAACATTACAACAGCCTTCGAATCTACCCAGCTCTGGCCCTTGGGTCACCCCATAGATGATTGTGGGGTCAGACCACCCCATTCATTACCGAGCCAAGGGCAAAGCTAAGGTCCTACTGGCAATGAGTCACAGAAAAGGCTGTAAATAGGAATGTTTATGACCACATTTATACAACCAAAGTTGGTTCGATGATAATGTATGGAAAAATAGAATCTTTGTTGAAAAGAAATTTTAACTCCATTTGGGTATGTGTTCCCAAGAGAAAGAAAACCTGGGCACACAGCCTTAAAGAGTGTGCTGGACCCTGGTAATTGCTCTAATTACCTGTGACTGATAACTTAGACAGCTCCTTGTGGGGACTGCTTTTGAATTTGCTCAGAATCACAGACTTTCCAGGAGAATCCAAGTATCAGATACCTCAGCGGATAAGAAATGGTCATAGCCTAGGCCCTTATAAGAGTCCAGGGGAAGGCTTTCAGTTGTTCAGGTGGGGCCCGCTAAGGTGTGTGCAAAATAAATTATAACAGTCTTCAAATTTACCCAGCCCTGGCCCTTGGGTCAACCCATAGATGACTGTGAATCAGAGCGGCAGGCCCCACCCAAATAACTGAAAGCCTTCTCCTGCACTCTTAATAGGACCCAGGCAACGAGAATGTTTTACTCAGGGAGGTGTCTGGTATTTGGTTTCTCCTGGAAAGTCTGTCATTATGACTGAGAAAACTCAAAAGCAGTCCCTGCAAAAAGCTGTCCAAATTATCAGTCTCTCTTCAAATACGTCCTTCTGGGGCTAGACAGATTCCAGACCCATCTGTCTGCCCCAGAAGCCTGCTACCTCTTCCTGGCTTTTTGGGGCCCTGTCTAATGGACCTCTGATTATATCAGTCACAGAGTGAGCCTGGTTATATATGAGGAAAAGAAATCAGCAGGGAACACTCACCTTATGATGCATAGAGAATGAGCTGCTCGCTGGAAATGCAAATTTTGAAGGATGAAAATCTCACTTCTGAACACGTAATGGTCTCTAATTAACTCACAGGTAATTAGAGCAATTACCAGAGGCCAGCGCACTTCTTAAAGCTGTGTGCCCAGGTTTTTTTTCCCACTTGGGAACATATACCCAAATGGAGTTGAAATTCCTCCTCAGCAAAGATTCTATTTTTCCATACATTATCATTGAACCAACTTTGGTTGTATAAATATGGTCATAAAATGTTCCTATTTATAGCTTTTTCTGTGAGTCATTGCCAGTAGGACCTTAGCTTTGCCCTCAGCTCAGTAATGAGTGGGGCCAGCCTGTCAAGGTGTGTGTAACAGTAAGCATGGTGGCCTGAGGAGTTCTATGTGGTCTGTGAGCTGCTTGCTTCCTCTCTGCTTCTCCACTGACTTCCACCTTGTGTCTTGATGTCTTCTTGGTGTCCTGATGAGTCAAAGTCCAGTTCCCAGTCTTCTCACTTCATCCAAGAGTTGTGGCTTATTCCTAGCTTCTTGGGAGAAGAGAGGGAAAGGAGAAGGAAGAGATGGCCTCCTCTCACTGGCCGGTTCTGAGCAGAGAGTGGGTTGCAGGGATATAAGCTCCTCAGGGTGGATCTTATAAATATGGTCCCCAGGAAGACCTCAGTGCTCATGATGTGAGCCATGGGCTGCTGCCAGGCCCTGGGGGACTCCTGAGGTGCGAATTAGAACAGGATTAATATTTTAGCTCTGTTGAGTTTAGTAAACTGCACTGTGCAAAGAAAATTATATTTGTGTGCTAGGAGGCTTTGATTCCTAATTCTAGTCTTGATTGACTATGTAATTTTGCCCCTTCCCTGGGACTGCTGTTCCCAAATGAGTAGGCCAGACTAGAGTAGGAATAGCAAGGGTTTGTCAAGTATGCCGTCATCGCCAGGTCCTCTGCTCATGGCAGGTGTTGCTAATCAATTACAGATTTATTTTACCCTGAACCCAGGCTTGGCCTCACAATTCTTAACAGTCCATGCCTGGTAATCACACCAATTGATTCGAGTTGGCTTAAAATGCAGCCTGTTTACCCAGGGTCAGATGATCTCCAAAGTAGCTTCTACAAACATCTTGGAAACTGGTTAGTTCTAAGCAGGTGAACATCAGAATTGAAAGCTGGTTTACTCTAATAATTTGCTTAGCAGAGCTTCCCTACTCCCTCCACAAATAACTCTCTGTATTAGCTTCGTAGCAAATTACCTCAAATTTAGCAACTTAAAACAATATTTTTTGTCGCTCCAAAACTTCCATTTATTATTTTATAGTGTTGTAGGTCGGAAGTGGAGGCAGGCATGGCTAGGTACTCTGCTTAGAGTCTCACAAGGCTGAAATCAAGGTGTCTGTCAGTTGGGGCTCTGGGAGGCTCTGGGAGTAAATCTGTTTTCAAGTCATTCAGGTTGTTGGCAGAATTCAGTTCTGTGGTTGTAGGACTGAGATCCTCATGTCCTTGCTGGCTGCTTGCCAGGACTTGTTCTCACCTTTGAGAGGCTGCCTGCATTTCCTAGCTCGTGTCTTCTGTTTTGCAACCGGACATCAAATCTTCCTCGGATCTCTCCCTTCTGCCTCCCTCTTATGCACCCAGCCAGAGAAAGTTCTCTACTTTTAAGGGCTCATGTAACATTACACTAAGTTACTGGTTAACTCACCCTTTTGAGTTCAATTGTACCACATGACATAGCATAACCACAAGAGTGATATCTCATTCTAGTCACAGATTCCAGGAGATTAGGGTGAAACACCTTTGGGAGGTCATTTTAGAAATTCTGTCTACTGTCCTCAATTAGAAATATCACAGATTCTATGTGAATAAAGTTGGAATTAATGGGCTTAACCAAGATGGAATTAATGAGTTTGACAAAGATGGAATTAATGGGTTTGATAAAGATGTTGCTCCATTCACTTAACAGTCAAGCCCCTATTAAAACCAGGCACCCTGTCTTCAAGAAGTGCACAGTCTAGTGGGAGCCAATAATTATGCAACAATATAGGGGCTGTTTCTAATAGAGGTGGGTACAAAATATATTGATGGTGATGAAGAAGAAATAACCAATTCTGCTTGGGGCAGTGCAGGAGGGGTGTGATTACTGGGGAAAATTTCGCTAAGAAATAGACATTTTCATTGGGCATTAAAGGATGTAGTTTTGCCTCTGAATTGTATTTGGTAAGTACCCTTTCTTCCCCCCAGAATCTCAATTTCCTCAGAACTATCATGAGAAGTTTAAAGAAGATGGGCTCTATAGGCCATTTCATTTCTATTGCCATTGGAATTTAAATTCCAGGCACATGAGTGGGGAGGAGATGGTAGTGAAAATGAGTGAGGATAAAGAGGGTGAGAGGATTCTAGAGATGGTCTTTTGTCTGCCTGTCTCCTTAACTTTTAGTGTCAGCTGGATTCCTCTGTCTTGCTCAGGAGAGAGGTCAGTCTAACATCAACTGGGATGCAAAAGAAGATTGAAATTCAAACGGCATAAACATGAAGGGCCTCAAGACTAGAGATTCAGAGGTAGGGAGATGTGGAGGTTGACTTAATCTAGCGGCACACCTTCTACTGCCCTGCAGTCCTCTTGGCTCTGCTCTTTGCAGGCTAGCAACAGAATGAGTGCTGATGTTTTGCACCACACATGTGGTTGCAGCAATATCCAAAGAAAGAACCCCCAGCAACCTTTTCTAGAGTCTCACTGGCTCCAGTTGGACCAATCCTGAGGACATAGGAAAACCGTATGTTGAAAAATATTATCCTGGGGTCTCGATCTATTCATTGGTAAGGAGGATGGGAGCACCACGACTGACTTAGACCAATCAGGATGCACCTCTAAGCTGTTACACATTGGGGGAGGGGTGGAGCCAACCAAAATGTCTGCTCCCTGGCTCTGAGTCCTGACCTCTCATCTCAGAGCACTTAGGGCTCTATCTGGGGTCCAGTGATTGATCCAGCTTTGCTAGAGCACTAATGATGGAACAGTTAGTATAATATGACTCCTTCAGTATCAGAGAAGTATATGCAAAAGGGCCTTGCAGAGAGGTATGAGTTGTTCCAAGGTAGTGACCAAACAGGGTAAACGTGGGGCACTGTGTCAGTAGGTCAGTGTCTCTAACAAGACCCCATGGTGGTGACTACATGGGATGAATCTCAGAGACTACTTGTATGAGCTTTTGCAAATAGGCCACATTCTTAGAATAAAACATAGATAAATTACACCCAGATAAAATGACCTTTCTCTTTAAATCAAGCCTTCCTTTTATTCAGGCAAAAAATTAAAAAATTCTAATGCAGAGGCTCTTTGCTTCTCCATGCTATGGCTCTGCACCATTGGTTCTGTCTCATTTTAGAAATGTGGGAATTTATAATTGGTTTTCCAATTGTCACCGAGGCACCTTAATGGCTTTTTACAAATTATTTGTTGTATGAGCAACATTAATAGAAACCAAACTGCAAAAAAAAAAAAAAAAAAAAAAAAATTAACCCCGTGCTCTGACCACTGCTACACAAATCAAGCTGTTTATATTCATCCATGCTTTGTTCAAGTGTTTGCTCATGTGCACACAAAATTTAATCACAGAACAGTCATCATTTATATTGGCATATTCTGAGCATATTCTGTGTTTATTGTGTAATTGTCATAATTATACTTTTTAATGGCTGTGTGGTCTATAATGGGTTTCTGGAAATGAAAGTCGACTATCTCTGATACGACCACTCTTTGACTCCCCCTACATCCCAACCAGATTTGGAATTAGTTTAGGGTTAATTTTTCCTCCATGCCCATTTAATTTTTGCAGAAAGAGAGTTATTGCTCTTAGGTGAAGGAAGGTGAGCATGAATTGTATGTTTCTAAAGGAATACCTCCTACTTCTGCAGGAAAATTTTTTAATAACCTTGCTATTTTAATTCCATATATATTTTTCTTGACTCTATTATTTAAGAATTACACCTTGTATAATTCCCAAAGGCATTTTGTGGGTTAGCAATAGAGACAGTGTGAAGCCTAATTAGGAACTTGTCTTAAAATAGGACTGAGTCCTGGCCTAGGGAAAGGAAGTGTGAATAAGACAGTGCAGGGGTTGCAAATCCCTGGTATAGGTCCATAACTCTTCCTTCCTTTGGAAGACATCGTTATGATGCTCTTCCACACCGGCTTAGGTGCAGCCTCAAAGGCATTTAAAGACTGAATTGTGAAGAGATTGGAAGGGGTATCTCTTGGGCTCATCTAGCTTTTCCATGGATTGGACTCCCACTGAATTCTAGAGGGTGTTTAAGTGACTTGTTTTGTATTTTCTTTTTTCTTGATATGGAGTTTCTCTCTTGTTGCCCAGGCTGGAGTGAAATGGTGCAATCTCGGCTCACTGCAACCTCTGCCTCCTGCGTTCAAGTGATTCTCTTCCCTCAGCCTCCCAAGTAGCTGGGATTATAGGCACCTGCCACCATGCCTGGCTAATTTTAATGTTTTTTTTTTTTTTAGTAGAGACGGGGTTTTACCTTGTTGGGCAGACTGGTCTCGAACTCCTGACCTCAGGTGATCCACCCATCTTGGCCTCCCAAAGTGCTGGGATTACAGGGGTGAGCCACTACTGACCAGCTTCCAATTGTTAAAAAATTTCTGATTTAATGTTAATTTTGCAGTTATATTTGCATTTTCCATTTCAGACCTACCATAATTAGGGAGAGATGATGGAACCCACAATAGCAGTCTGTAATTCTTCTCATCATGAATAGGATGTTTTAGTTACTGTACAAAACTGGAGCACTTTCTAACTCCTAACTCTTAAATTGCACCTGGTATAATTTTTTTTTCTGTACTTTGGAAATTGTCAGAGTTGTGAACACTAAAGTCCATGGGGTATAGGGTTTTGTGGGATTAGATAATCTGTAATTTAGTGACAGGCTCATCTGACCAGAGCCATCTTTCAAACTAGCATTTGTAGACAGTGGGCCCTGGAGTCCTCCAGTACATGATGATGTACTGAGGGACTTATCCACTGCCACGTTTTCAACAGCCACCTTAAACTGGCCATACCCCTAACTCTAGCCAGAATCTCTCTAAGGCTCTGGCCTTATCCTTACATAACTCCATTTCATGTCCAAAGATACTGGAACTCGGGCTGGGCACGGTGGCTCGTGCCTGTAATCCCAGCACTTTGGGAGGTTGAGGTGGGAGGTTCACTTGAGGCCAGGAGTTTGACAGCAGCCTGGGCAACATAGCAAGACCCTGTCTCTATGAAAACAAACACAAAAATACTGCAACACAAGCAGAGCCGATTTCCCAGCCACCATGGCACCCCAGTTCTGGCTGCCCTGGACTACCAGGAGCATTTGTGTCTGCGCACCTTTGCTCAGATTATGGCGTCTACAGAGAATATCCTTTTTGGTATTGCAATAGCTGCTTTTATTCACATGAAGCCAAGAGTACAAGCAGGGAGATGTGAGCAAAGATATGATAGCCAGGCCCAGGCCAGAAGGCACTGTGGGAGACAGGCAGTCTGTCTTAAGGAAAGAGGGAGAAAAGGGGAAACTGCTGAACTGAACCCAAGAAGATCTTAAATGCAACTTCAGTAAGAAGCCGATTCTTCCCAACACAAGGGGCCTAATAGAGTCTTGAACTTGAGGAGGAGCTCAGCTGGCTCTGCTACACTTATTAGCAGAAGACCTTGGGCAAATCACTCTCTTGAGATTCAGTTGTTTTCTTCAGTAAAGTGTGGAAACTTATTTCCTAGGGTTGTAGGAATGAAAACGAAATCATGCTGGCAAAAACAACAACAACAAACAAAAACAAACACATTGTCCATCTAACATAACAAGTGTCTAGTTGCGACAAGTGCTGGGGAAATGAAACTTCCCTGAGGTGTCTTTTACACTGAGCCTTAAAAGTTGGACTTTTCTGGATGAAAAGGAGTTGGGCGGCTTGAGCAGAGGCCCAGGTGTGTGGGGGACAGGCTTGAAATGTGGTGTCCCAAGAACACCAGGTGTGAGGCAGAGATGGCGCAACAGGATGGGGAGGCATATGTGGTCGGATCACAAAAGGCCACACACTCTATCTGAGGCACAGGAAGCCATCGAAAGCAAAGATCTAGAAATATCATTCCGGTGGCAGTACAATGGATGAACTGGAGAAGACAGACTTAGAGTGGGACCAGAGCCTTTTAGCAACACGTACAAACGGAGAAATGCAAGAAGAAATGGAGTTTAGCCTGAAATTGTTTTTGGAGATGGTTAGGTGGAAGATTTAGACCAGGACAGATCTAGATAGGGAGGGACTGACTTGGTCTTAGATGAAGGATGTCTCTGAGGACCCTTGTTGGGGGATGCCTAGGAGGTTGGCAGTGCCCTCCAAACCATGTTGGGCCAGTTGGATTCTAGGGTGTCCACAGCAACATGGGACATGAGGCAGTATTTATTTGTGGGCATTATTCTTCTTCTTCTTATTTTTTTGAGATGGAGTCTCACTCTGTTGCCCATGCTGGAGTGCAGTGGTGCGATCTCGGCTCATTGCAAGCTCTGCCTCCAGGGCTCCAGGGATTCTCCTGCCTCAGCCTCCTGAGTAGCTGGGCTTATAGGCATACACCGCCATGCCTGGCTAATTTTTGTATTTTCAGTAGAGACGGGGTTTCACCATGTTAGCCAGGTTGGTCTTGAACTCCTGACCTCAAGTGATCTGCCCGCCTTGGCCTCCCAAAGTGTTGGGATTACAGGCGTGAGCCACCATGCCTGGCCAGTATTTATGGGCATTTTAAATAACCGGTGTGTGCCATTCATTGTTATCTCTAGAAAGCTATAAGTAAGCAAACACTGAGCTAGTTAGCAAGGTGTCTATGACAGCTCAGTGCTGCTGTCAAAATCACCTGCTCATTTGCTACTTTTCATTGTCACCTGGGGAGTAGGGCAAAATGGAAACTCCTTCAAGGCCATGCACAGTGGCTCACACCTATAATCCCAGTGCTTTGGGAGGCCAAGGCGAGTTGATGGCTTGAGGCCAGGAGTTCTAGACCAGCCTGAGCAACATGGCAAAATCCTGTCTCTACAAAAAAACCCCAAAACCTCAAAAATCAGCCAGGTGTGGTGGCACACGCCTGTAATCCCAGCTGCTCAGGAGGCTGAGATGGGAGGATTGCTTGAGCCTGGGAGGTCCAGGTTGCAGCTGCAGTGAGCCAAGATCACTCCTGCTGTACTTTAGCCTGGGCAAAGGGGGAGACCTTGTCTAAAAAAACGGAAGAGAAATGCTCTGAGATTGTAACATATTAATCTTTTTTACATCAGTGGTAATAAGCAAACTGGCCAAAATGCTTAATCAACTTCTTGGCCAAGTTTAACCCCTTTACATGCAACCTAGACCACATTTTAGGTGCAGTGAGTGTTAACCAAGGACAAACTGCTGCTCTTTCCCCACCACCACTGAGTCACGGAGGCAGAGGCTCAGGTGTGTTCAAGAATCGGCTTCACCCATAACCCACCACCATGGCCCAGGAAGGCATCACTGCTGGAGGTGTCATGGACCTTAATACTGCATTACAAGGGGTCCCAAAGGCTGCCCTCATCCATGATGGTATAGCACGTGGAATTCGAGAAGCTGCCAAAGCCTTAGACAAGTGCTGGGCCCATCCTTGTGCTGCCCCCAACTGTGATGAGCCTGCCTATGTGGCTGGCTGGTGAAGGCCCTTGGTGCTGAACACCAGATCACCCTAATTAAGGTTGATGACAAGAAACTAGGGGAAGGGATGGAGCACTGTAAAACTGACAGAAGGAAAACCCCATAAAGTGGTTGGCTGCAGTTGTGTAGCGTTAAGGACCATGGCAAAGGATGTCATCAAAGAGTTTTTGTTTGTTTGTTTGTTTGTTTTTGAGACAGTCTTTCTCTGTCACCAGGCTGGAGTGGGGCAGTGGCATGATCTTGGCTCACTGCAGACTCCACCTCCTGGGTTCAAGCAATTCTCCTGCCTCAGCCTCCCAAGTAGCTGGGATTGCAGGCACACACCACCATGCCCGGCTAATTTTTGTATTTTTGTATTTTTAGTAGAGACGGAGTTTCACCATGTGGCTCAGGCTGATCTTGAACTCCTGACCTCAAGTGATCTGCCTGCCTTGGCATCCCAAAGTGCTGGGATTATAGGCGTGAGCCACTGCACATGGTCCTTCTTTCATGTTTTAATTCAATGGAGTTTTGCGTGTACTAAGTTTTCAAAAATACATGTTGAAGGAACATTTTTATCTGTACTCCGACACACACCCAATTGTCAAATTGTCTTCACAGCTCTCAGACTTATAAATTTAGAATCTCCTCAGGGACTTGATCTTAATTGAAGACAAAGGAGATCCTAAAGCGACTTTTTGTCGTAGTGGTCAGCTGGAATGTGGGAGGAACAATTTCACCCCAAGAGCAAGTTGAAAGTTTTCTCGGGGAGGAGCCAAGATGGCCGAATAGGAAGAGCTCTGGTCTGCAGCTCCCAGTGTGAGTGACGCAGAACATGGGTGATTTCTGCATTTCCATCTGAGGTACCGAGTTCATCTCACGAGGGAGTGCCAGACAGTGGGCGCAGGTCAGTGGGTGTGCGCACCGTGCGCGAGCCGAAGCAGGGCGAGGCATTGCCTCACTTGGGAAGCACAAGGGGTCAGGGAGTTCCCTTTCCTAGTCAAAGAAAGGGGTGACAGACGACACCTGGAAAATCGGGTCACTCCCACCCGAATACTGCGCTTTTCCGACGGGCTTAAAAAACGGCGCACCAGGAGATTATATCCCGCACCTGGCTCGGAGGGTCCTACGCCCACGGAGTCTCGCTGATTGCTAGCGCAGCAGTCTGAGATCAAACTGCAAGGTGGCAGCGAGGCTGGGGGAGGGGCACCCACCATTGCCCAGGCTTGTTTAGGTAAACAAAGCAGCCGGGAAGCTCGAACTGGGTGGAGCCCACCACAGCTCAAGGAGGCCTGCCTGCCTCTGTAGGCTCCACCTCTGGGGGCAGGGCACAGACAAACAAAAAGACAGCAGTAACCTCTGCAGACTTAAATGTCCCTGTCTGACAGCTTTGAAGAGAGCAGTGGTTCTCCCAGCACGCAGCTGGAGATCTGAGAACAGGCAGACTGCCTCCTCAAGTGGGTCCCTGACCCCCAAGCAGCCTAGCTGGGAGGCACCCCCCAGCAGGGGCAGACTGACACCTCACACGGCGGGGTACTCCAACAGATCTGCAGCTGAGGGTCCTGTCTGTTAGAAGGAAAACTAACAAACAGAAAGGACATCCACACCAAAAACCCATCTGTACATCACCATCGTCAAAGACCAAAAGTAGATAAAACCACAAAGATGGGGAAAAAACAGAGCAGAAAAACTGGAAACTCTAAAAAGCAGAACGCCTCTCCTCCTCCAAAGGAACGCAGTTCCTCACCAGCAACGGAACAAAGCTGGGTGGAGAATGACTTTGACGAGCTGAGAGAAGAAGGCTTCAAATGATCAAATTACTCCGAGCTATGGGAGGACATTCAAACCAAAGGCAAAGAAGATGAAAACTTTGAAACAAGTTTAGAAGAATGTATAACTAGAATAACCAATACAGAGAAGTGCTCAAAGGAACTGATGGAGCTTGAAAACCAAGGCTCCAGAACTACGTGAAGAATGCAGAAGCCTCAGGAGCCGATGCAATCAACTGGAAGAAAGCGTTTCAGCAATGGAAGATGAAATGAATGAAATGAAGCGAGAAGGGAAGTTTAGAGAAAAAAGAATAAAAAGAAATGAACAAAGCCTCCAAGAAATATGGGACTATGTGAAAAGACCAAATCTATGTCTGACTGGTGTACCTGAAAGTGATGGGGAGAATGGAACCAAGTTGGAAAACACTCTGCAGGATATTATCCAGGAGAACTTCCCCAATCTAGCAAGGCAGGCCAACATTCAGATTCAGGAAATACAGAGAATGCCACAAAGATACTCCTTGAGAAGAGCAACTCCAAGACACATAATTGTCAGATTCACCAAAGTTGAAATGAAGGAAAAAATGTTAAGGGCAGCCAGAGAGAAAGGTCAGGTTACCCTCAAAGGGAAGCCCATCAGACTAACAGCAGATCTCTTGGCAGAAACTCTACAAGCCAGAAGAGAGTGGGGGCCAATATTCAACATTCTTAAAGACAAGAATTTTCAACCCAGAATTTCATATCCAGCCAAACTAAGCTTCATAAGTGAAGGAGAAATAAAATACTTTACAGACAAGCAAATGCTGACAGATTTTGTCACCACCAGGCCTGCCCTAAAACAGCTCCTGAAGGAAGCACTACACATGGAAAGGAACAACGGGTACCAGCCACTGCAAAATCATGCCAAAATGTAAAGACCATCGAGACTAGGAAGAAACTGCATCAACTAACGAGCAAAATAACCAGCTAACATCATAATGACAGGATCAAATTCACACAGAACAATATTAACTTTAAATGTAAATGGACTAAATGCTCCAATTAAAAGACACAGACTGGCAAATTGGATAAAGAGTCAAGACCCATCAGTGTGCTGTATTCAGGAAACCCATCTCACATGCAGAGACACACATGGGCTCAAAATAAAAGGATGGAGGAAGATCTACCAAGCAAATGGAAAACAAAAAAAGGCAGGGGGTTGCAATCCTAGTCTCTGATAAAACAGACTTTAAACCAACAAAGATCAAAAGAGACAAAGAAGGCCATTACATAATGGTAAAGGGATCAATTCAACAAGAAGAGCTAACTATCCTAAATATATACGCACCCAATACAGGAGCACCCAGATTCATAAAGCAAGTCCTGAGTGACCTACAAAGAGACTTAGACTCCCACACATTAATAATGGGAGACTTTAACACCCCACTGTCAACATTAGACAGATCAACGAGACAGAAAGTCAACAAGGATACCCAGGAATTGAACTCAGCTCTGCACCAAGCAGATCTAATAGACATCTACAGAACTCTCCACCCCAAATCAACAGAATATACATTTTTTTCAGCACCACACCACACCTATTCCAAAATTGACCACATACTTGGAAGTAAAGCTCTCCTCAGCAAATGTAAAAGAACAGAGATATAACAAACTATCTCTCAGACCACAGTGCAATCAAACTAGAACTCAGGATTAAGAATCTCACTCAAAACCGCTCAACTACATGGAAACTGAACAACCTGCTCCTGAATGACTACTGGGTACATAACGAAATGAAGGCAGAAATAAAGATGTTCTTTGAAACCAACAAGAACAAAGACACAACATACCAGAATCTCTGGGACACATTCAAAGCAGTGTGTAGAGGGAAATTTATAGCACTAAATGCCCACAAGAGAAAACAGGAAAGATCCAAAATTGACAACCTAACATGACAATTAAAAGAACTAGAAAAACAAGAGCAAAGACATTCAAAAGCTAGCAGAAGGCAAGAAATAACGAAAATCAGAGCAGAACTGAAGGAAATAGAGACACAAAAAACCCTTCAAAAAATTAATGAATCCAGGAGCTGGTTTTTTGAAAGGATCAACAAAATTGATAGACCTCTAGCAACACTAATAAAGAAAAAAAGAGAGAAGAATCAAATAGACGCAATAAAAAATGATAAAGGGGATATCACCACCGATCCCACAGAAATACAAGCTACCATCAGAGAATACTACAAACACCTCTATGCAAATAAACTAGAAAATCTAGAAGAAATGGATAAATTCCTCGACACATACACTCTCCCAAGACTAAACCAGGAAGAAGTTGAATCTCTGAATAGACCAATAACAGGAGCTGAAATTGTGGCAATAATCAATAGCTTACCAACCAAAAAGAGTCCAGGACCAGATGGATTCACAGCTGAATTCTACCAGAGGTACAAGGAGGAACTGGTACCATTCCTTCTGAAACTATTCCAATCAATAGAAAAAGAGGGAATCCTCCCTAACTCATTTTATGAGGCCAGCATCATCCTGATACCAAAGCCTGGCAGAGACACAACCAAAATAGAGAATTTTAGACCAATATCCTTGATGAACATTGATGGAAAAATCCTCAATAAAATACTGGCAAACCAAATCCAGCAGCACATCAAAAAGCTTATCCACCATGATCAAGTGGGCTTCATCCCTGGGATGCAAGGCTGGTTCAATATACGCAAATCAATAAATGTAATCCAGCATATAAACAGAACCAAAGACAAAAACCACATGATTATCTCAATAGATGCAGAAAAGGCCTTTGACAAAATTCAACAACCCCTCATGCTAAAAACTCTCAATAAATTAGGTATTGATGGGACGTATTTCAAAATAATAAGAACTATTTATGATAAACCCACAGCCAGTATCATACTGAATGGGCAAAAATTGGAAGCATTCCCTTTGAAAACTGGCACAAGACAGGGATGCCCTCTCTTACCACTCTTATTCAACGTAGTGTTGGAAGTTCTGGCCAGGGCAATTAGGCAGGAGAAGGAAATAAAGGGTATTCCATTAGGAAAAGAGGAAGTCAAATTGTCCCTGTTTGCAGATGACATGATGGTATATCTAGAAAACCCCATTGTCTCAGCCCAAAATCTCCTTAAGCTGATAAGCAACTTCAGCAAAGTCTCAGGATACAAAATCAATGTACAAAAATCACAAGCATTCTTATATACCAACAACAGACAAACAAAGAGCCAAATCATGAGTGAACTCCCATTCACAATTGCTTCAAAGAGAATAAAATACCTAGGAATCCAACTTACAAGGGATGTGAAGGACCTCTTCAAGGAGAACTACAAACCACTGCTCAAGGAAATAAAAGAGGATACAAACAAATGGAAGAACATTCCATGCTCATGGGTAGGAAGAATCAATATTGTGAAAATGGCCATACTGCCCAAGGTAATTTATAGATTCAATGCCATCCCCATCAAGCTACCAATGACTTTCTTCACAGAATTGGAAAAAACTACTTTAAAGTTCATATGGAACCAAAAAAGAGCCCACATCGCCAAGTCAATCCTAAGCCAAAAGAACAAAGCTGGAGGCATCATGCTACCTGACTTCAAACTATACTACAAGGCTACAGTAACCAAAACAGCATGGTACTGGTACCAAAACAGAGATATAGATCAATGGAACAGAACAGAGCCCTCTGCAATAATGCCGCATATCTACAACTGTCTGATCTTTGACAAACCTGAGAAAAACAAGCAATGGGGAAAGGATTCCCTATTTAATAAATGGTGCCGGGAAAACTGGCTAGCCATATGTAGAAAGCTGAAACTGGATCCCTTCCTTACACCTTATACAAAAATCAATTCAAGGTGGATTAAAGACTTAAACGTTAGACCTAAAACCATAAAAACCCTAGAAGAAAACCTAGGCATTACCATTCAGGACATAGGCATGGGCAAGAACTTCATGTCTAAAACACCAAAAGCAATGGCAATCAAAGCCAGAATTGACAAATGGGATCTAATTAAACTAAAGAGCTTCTGCACAGCAAAAGAAACTACCATCAGAGTGAACAGGCCACCTACAGAATGGGAGAAAATTTTTGTAACCTACTCATCTGACAAAGGGCTAATATCCAGAATCTACAATGAACTCAAATTTACAAGAAAAAAACAACCCCATCAAAAAGTGGGCAAAGGACATGAACAGACACTTCTCAAAAGAAGACATTTATGCAGCCAAAAAACACATGAAAAAATGCTCACCATCACTGGCCATCAGAGAAAGGCAAATCAAAACCACAATGAGATGCCATCTCACACCAGTTAGAATGGCAATCATTAAAAAGTCAGGAAACGACAGGTGCTGGAGAGGATGTGGAGAAATAGGAACACTTTTACACTTTTGGTGGGACTGTAAACTAGTTCAGCCATTGTGGAAGTCAGTGTGGCAATCCCTCAGGGACCTAGAACTAGAAATACCATTTGACCCAGCCATCCCATTACTGGGAATATACCCAAAGGACTATAAATCATGCTGCTATAAAGACACATGCACACGTATGTTTATTGCGGCATTATTCACAATAGCAAAGACTTGGAACCAACTCAAATGTCCAACAATGATAGACTGGATTAAGAAAATGTGGCACATATACACCATGGAATACTATGCAGCCATAAAAAATGATGAGTTCATGTCCTTTGTAGGGACATGGATGAAATTGGAAATCATCATTCTCAGTAAACTATCGCAAGAACAAAAAACCAAACACCGCATATTCTCACTCATAGGTGGGAATTGAACAATGAGAACACATGGACACAGGAAGGGGAACATCACACTCTGGGGACTGTTGTGGGGAGGGGGGAGGGATAGCATTGGGGCATATACCTAATGCTAGATGACGAGTTAGTGGGTGCAGCGCACCAGCATGGCACATGTATACATATGTAACTAACTTGCACATTGTGCACACGTACCCTAAAACTTAAAGTATAATAATAATAATAAAGGATTTTAAAAATTACCATAATAATTGACCTATTATCCTCTGTAAGTCTCATCATCTGATAAAGATTTATTCTCAATTGTATAAAAATCATCAGTTATTGTTAAATAAGAAACTCAGTATATGTACACTCCTCCAGTGTCTTGGATTTACATATATAGTTTTAATTGTACAATATTATTGTAAAAGTTAATATCCTTTCAATGTATCTGATTTAAAATGACCACAGAGCATTGTGGGATTAAAGGAGTGCTGTGTCCAGGGGGAAAAAAAAAAAAAAGAAAGAAAAGAGAGTTTTCTCATCTTTTTTGGTGACACTGTGGCTGACGGTATCTACTTTAAAATGGAAGTAAGAAAATTTTCCGGAAGGGGGCACCCGGATTTGAACCGGGCACCTCTTGATTTGCAGTCAATTGCTCTGCCCCCTGAGCTATACCCCCTTCACCTGTTAGAAGCTCCTTCCTTGTCCACTTATGGTGACTCAATACAATCAAGTTCCACCCACACTAGAGTTCTGGCAAGCTTTGTGTTCTAAAGCCCCACCTTCTTAATTATCCATCATCTGCTTTGGCTTGTCCCTTGGCCACTAATAAACTGAAAGGGAACACATGAAAAATGACATCCTGGGCTGGGCACGTCTCACGCTTGTAATCCCAGCGCTTTGGGAGGCCAAGGTGAGGTCAAGAGTTTGAGATCGGCCTGACCAACATGGTGAAACCCCGTCTCCGCTAAAAATACAAAAAAAATTAGCTGGGCGTGGTGGCAGGCACCTGTAATCCCAGCTACTAGGGAGGCTGAGGCAAGAGAATTGTTTGAACCCTGGGAGGCGGAGGTTGCAGTGACCTGAGATCACACCACTGTACTCCAGCCTGGGCTAACAGAATGAGACAATCTCTCTCTCTCTCTCTCTCTCTCTCTCTGTCTCTCTCTCTCTCTCCATATACATATATATGTATACATATATTTATATATATGTATACATATTTTTGTAGTACACATATGTAGTGCACATATATGTAGTGCATTATATATAGTACACATATATATAGTACACATACATAGTGTGCGTGTGTGTGTGTTTTGTAAAGGCAGGGTTTCAGCATGTTGCCCAGGCTGGTTTCAAGTGATCCACTTGCGTGAGCTCCAGCAATCCTCCCATCTGAGCCTTACTTCGGCCTCCCAAAGTGCTGGGATTACAGGCGTAAACCATGGAGCTTGGCCTTTGCTCTGTTCTTGATGGAAACAATAGCCACCTTTGACCTGGGGCCCTGCTGATAGCTGGGGAAGTGCGTTATTGAGGTTGAGCAGTGTGGCTCCTTCTTATCCCACTGGCAGGAGAGAACTGAAGCCTCTCCTTTCAAACCTGGCACTCGTTGGTATGGAGTGCAAGGGCGTGGGCCTGAGAAGCCCTTTCTCTTCTCACCTCCTCTCCAGGGAGAAGAGAAGCTGAGAGTAGAGCTGGCTCCTTCTCCAATCTCAGGGAAGAAACAACACACTTGGAGACACAATTTTTTTTAATGTAAAATAACATTGAGAGTTCATCTAAATATCTGTCTTAGAAATTCAGGTCAAGGGAAGAGATGCTGTTAGAACAGAGGGAAGTGGGTGACCTCTCCAAAGATGGACGTGCTCCAACAGTGGGCTAGGGTGTTCCAGCGACAGCCAAACCTTCCATTGAACCCATTGACCGGTTTCCGATCGGTATTGTAGTTGTCATGGCCAGTCACCTGCTGGAGAGGATGCCCTTGGAGGCAAGGAGAGAGAAGCCTGAGCCTGCATTCAGTCCATCTCTTGGCTTCCCCATTCCCCTGGGTGTGGTAAGGGATGCCAATCAGTGGTAGTCACCGAATTCCCCATGCGCACAGCCAACATGCAATCCTCAAATGTCCTGAACCTCTGGGCTGAAGAACCAAGGGCTGGTGAGGTTGAGGGACAGAAGGCTTCCTAGAGACAAAACGCCGCACCAGGAATAATTGTATGAAGACCGTGAATGGTTTGTGCTGGGACAGGAGGGGCTGGAAATTCTGGGCTTGGCAGAGCTTGCCTTTCTCCCATGAGAAATGAGAAAACTCTCACCCTGTCTCTGACCCATGTGTATGAGATCAATATCAATTGGGCCAAATGGTACAAAGGATCATGTGACTAGAGGAGTGGCCCAGGATGGTGGAGTTGGGCTGGGAGGAGGGTTTACCCTGTTAGAAAAATATTTCTCAACTCTTTCCCATTGTTGTTAATCTGGGCCTGCAAAATGAGCAGGATGCAGCAGTGAGGGGAACAGGGGCTTCAGAGTTGGGAAGAGCGGAATCTTAATCCCAGCTCAGCCCTTCTTGCCAAACCACTTTAACTCAAGAAATGTGTTTCCCCAACTGTGCCAGAGGGTTAATGTGACTGTAAAAAGTGCCTAACAAATGGCTCATGTCTGTAATGCCAGCACTTTGGGAGGCTGAGGCCAGAGGATCACTTGAGCCTAGGAGTTCAAGACCAGCCTGGGCAACATAGGGACACTCCATCTCTACAAAAATAAAAAATTAACTGAGAGTGGTGGTGCACACCTGTGGACCCAACTGCTCAGGAGGCTGAGGTGGGAGGATTGCTCAAGCCCAAGGAGGTCAAGACTGCAGTGAGTAGTAATTGTGCTACTGCAATTCATGCAGTCCAACTTGGGTGATAGAGTGAGACCATGTCTCAAAAAAAAAAAAAAAAAAAAGCTTTCAGAAGTTTCATATTTGATAGTGTTCAACAGAGCAGTTTATTATCCATCTGTGTGGGACAAAGATCTGTAAAGCAATTTCTAGGTTAAGAGAGATGACTTCAATTTTCTTGCTAAGAAAGCTGTCTGGATGTGGGATTTGATCATGAGTTCATCTGAGGATTAGATAAATCAGATGGATAGCTGGCATGTCCGCCATTCTGGGCCAGAAGCTGAGTGAGTCGAGCATGAGGCTGGGGCAAGGAAAGATCCAGCCAAGTTGTAGAGCAGGACAGGCTTTGAGTTGCAGGGGCAGTACATGGGGGAGGCTCTGGTCAGAGGGTCAACTTAACAAATGGCCTTTCTGAATGTTCATTTCTTTATCTGCAAAACCATGCTACCTGTGAGTGCCCAATCCTGCCTGCTTAAGCCACATAGTTGTTGGAAAATAATAAATAGCAAATGAGGGAAGGTCCAAAAAAATAAATAAGTAGATAGAGACATTTGTGAATGATTAAGTGTTATGCAAATTGATGAATTAGTTGATTTGCATTTCTATTCAGCATTTGATGAATAGTTATTCTGGGGCAGATGTAGAGCTAGAAGCTGATGAAGGACCATGAATGTAGGTAGCAAACTTTACAGTATGTATATTCTACAAGGTGTGGGAAACTGCTGAACGTTTTTGTTCAGCCAAATGGCCTAATAAACAATGTTCTTTCAGGAAGATAAGCTGGTGGCCATGTGAGGACTGTGACTCTATCAATTCTGTTTTCTGAATTGCTCCTGAATTTGTTCCCTCCTTTCTAGTCCTACAGACACTGCTATAGTTCATACCTTACCATTTCTTATGTGCAATAACCTCCTAAATGGTCTTCTTACTTCTAGCCTTGACTGCTTTAATTCATTCTCCTTATGCACCTAGAGAATTTTATCCAATTATTTCTTGGCTTATGCATTCATTTATTTGTTCATTCACCCAGCATTTATTGAGCTCTATCATGCCTAAGGCCTTGGGACCATGGCAGTAATATTTGCTGACAGGTAGGTCTTAGCACATTGCTGCTTCCTATCCCCGATATAGCAAAGTGAAGACCTCTTAGCATGTCCCACAACACCATTGACCAGCCTCTTACCATTCTCATGGCTCAGCATTCTTTTCTCTGCCTTACAATCTTTTTGCATTCTATATGCTATTTGCTATTAAAGTGGCAAGAAGGGCGCTAGGATAAAGATTGAGTAAAATTGTGCTTTGGAGATTTAATAGTGAGGTGACCTTGGGTAAATCACTTAGGCTCTCTGTTTTCTTACTTGTAAAGGTTGAGAATTATAAAGCATACCTTAAACATCCAGTGTAAAAATCAATGAGATACGGCATGTAAATTGATTAGCATGGCATCCTATATCAGTTAGGTGTGTATTTGGTTATAAGTAACAGAAAATCTGACCATTGATGTTTAAACAACTAAATATGTAACAAGAGACTGAAAGTAGTTTTTGATGTTGATTCGGTGGCTCACAAATGACAGAGTTGAATTTCTTGACCTTTCCCTCATGCTGGTTACCTCATGGGTATAAGATGGCTGCCAGAGTTCCAGACTTCACATCTACATCCAAAGTGAAAAGAAAGAGGAAGGGACAGTGCCTGCCATGTTACTTCCCCTTTTATCATGAAAGCAAAGCAAAGCTCTACTAGACCTTGAATGGGAAGTAGCAGACTTCCTATTAGATAATTTTGTACAGAAACAGATCATATGGCCTTCTCCAACTGCAAGGGAGGTTGGAAATTTAGAGAAAAAAATTTCCAGATTGGTTGAGACAAATCATGATTTGTCACTTGAGGATGAGCACATTAGCACTCCGAACAAATCTGGAGTCCTGTTAACAAGAAAGAAAAGTGAATAATATTCAGGAGCAATTCTTAGTGTTTTCCCCCGAAATGCCATGCATGTGCATATCCCTAGGCATTTGCACACGGTATTTCATGTTGGCTACAACACTCTCCTCCCATACTGTACCTATACAATTTTGTATCATTTTTTTTTCAATATCAGAAACAATTTTTAATTTTGTCACTTATTCAGTATCATTATTTTTAAAGGATACACAGGGGTCCATAACTGGTTGTAGCGTGGTTTATTTAACCATTTTTCAATAATTGGACATTTATGTTGTTTCAATTTATTATTATATAAGGGGGGAAATTTGGTTTTGTTAAGTTTGTGTTCTTGGCCATACATTACACAGATTATCTCATTCAAACCTTGAAACATTTCCGTATGGTAGGTATTATTCTCATTCAGCAGTCACAGATATCTAGGTGCAGAGGAGTTAGTTTGCCCTAAGTCCTACAGCTAGTGAGTGGCAGAGTAAGGATTCACAGAGAAGATGATTTAACTGCCACGCCTGGGCTTCCTCACTGGAATCCACACTGAGATGGACACAGTGAAAAGCCACAGCCACACTGAGGTGTGTATCAGACCTCTTATGACCTTGCAGCTTCCCCATCTCTATGGCTTTTGGGCATCTACTCCTGAACTGCCACTCCGGATAGACCCTGTCCAACTTCATGGGAGCACAGCCTATTGCACTTCACCTCCTGCTCCCGGGTTCCTTGTTGAATCTGGGGTGTGAGACACAGTGGGACCCTCTCAACATCCACACACGTGTAACCTGGAAGTATGAAGGAATTAATGCCTCATAGGGCAAAACTTTGACCAATGGGAGGCGGAAGCCATGGAATAAAGTCTTCACCTCACACTCCCACCCCTCCATGGACACCCTAAGTCACAGTCATGCTATGGCCTTGGAGAGGCCGTCTAGTGAGATCAAGCAATCAGTCTCACTTAATACCTAGCAATGGGGAGCTCAATAAGGCACCCCATGTTGGTTCTCCTCCGTTCTTGCTTCCTTTGCCTTTTTCCTCTCGCCTGTTTCCCTGATATTACACCCTTTAATAAAGTAATTGCACATAAATATTTGCAAATTCAGCCCAGTTTTCTGGGCAGCCCAGGCTAAGACAGTGCATAAAGTTTTTTCATTATTTGGGATGATTTCCTTTTGTTTAAAAAGCTTTCTGCTGTTGGGTGACTGAGTTTAAAAGTATGAATAGCCCCATGCCTTTGAGAACATTACAACAGCCTTCGAATCTACCCAGCTCTGGCCCTTGGGTCACCCCATAGATGATTGTGGGGTCAGACCACCCCATTCATTACTGAGCCAAGGGCAAAGCTAAGGTCCTACTGGCAATGACTCACAGAAAAGGCTGTAAATAGGAATGTTTATGACCACATTTATACAACCAAAGTTGGTTCGATGATAATGTATGGAAAAATAGAATCTTTGTTGAAAAGAAATTTTAACTCCATTTGGGTATGTGTTCCCAAGAGAAAGAAAACCTGGGCACACAGCCTTAAAGAGTGTGCTGGACCCTGGTAATTGCTCTAATTACCTGTGACTGATAACTTAGACAGGTCCTTGTGGGGACTGCTTTTGAATTTGCTCAGAATCACAGACTTTCCAGGAGAATCCAAGTATCAGATACCTCAGTGGGTAAGAAATGGTCATAGCCTAGGCCCTAATAAGAGTCCAGGGGAAGGCTTTCAGTTGTTCAGGTGGGGCCCGCTAAGGTGTGTGCAAAATAAATTATAACAGTCTTCAAATTTACCCAGCCCTGGCCCTTGGGTCAACCCATAGATGACTGTGAATCAGAGCGGCAGGCCCCACCCAAATAACTGAAAGCCTTCTCCTGCACTCTTAATAGGACCCAGGCAACGAGAATGTTTTACTCAGGGAGGTGTCTGGTATTTGGTTTCTCCTGGAAAGTCTGTCATTATGACTGAGAAAACTCAAAAGCAGTCCCTGCAAAAAGCTGTCCAAATTATCAGTCTCTCTTCAAATACGTCCTTCTGGGGCTAGACAGATTCCAGACCCATCTGTCTGCCCCAGAAGCCTGCTACCTCTTCCTGGCTTTTTGGGGCCCTGTCTAATGGACCTCTGATTATATCAGTCACAGAGTGAGCCTGGTTATATATGAGGAAAAGAAATCAGCAGGGAACACTCACCTTATGATGCATAGAGAATGAGCTGCTCGCTGGAAATGCAAATTTTGAAGGATGAAAATCTCACTTCTGAACACGTAATGGTCTCTAATTAACTCACAGGTAATTAGAGCAATTACCAGAGGCCAGCGCACTTCTTAAAGCTGTGTGCCCAGGTTTTTTTTTTCCCACTTGGGAACATATACCCAAATGGAGTTGAAATTCCTCTTCAGCAAAGATTCTATTTTTCCATACATTATCATTGAACCAACTTTGGTTGTATAAATATGGTCATAAAATGTTCCTATTTATAGCTTTTTCTGTGAGTCATTGCCAGTAGGACCTTAGCTTTGCCCTCAGCTCAGTAATGAGTGGGGCCAGCCTGTCAAGGTGTGTGTAACAGTAAGCATGGTGGCCTGGGGAGTTCTATGTGGTCTGTGAGCTGCTTGCTTCCTCTCTGCTTCTCCACTGACTTCCACCTTGTGTCTTGATTTCTTCTTGGTGTCCTGATGAGTCAAAGTCCAGTTCCCAGTCTTCTCACTTCATCCAAGAGTTGTGGCTTATTCCTAGCTTCTTGGGAGAAGAGAGGGAAAGGAGAAGGAAGAGATGGCCTCCTCTCACTGGCCGGTTCTGAGCAGAGAGTGGGTTGCAGGGATATAAGCTCCTCAGGGTGGATCTTATAAATATGGTCCCCAGGAAGACCTCAGTGCTCATGATGTGAGCCATGGGCTGCTGCCAGGCCCTGGGGGACTCCTGAGGTGCGAATTAGAACAGGATTAATATTTTAGCTCTGTTGAGTTTAGTAAACTGCACTGTGCAAAGAAAATTATATTTGTGTGCTAGGAGGCTTTGATTCCTAATTCTAGTCTTGATTGACTATGTAATTTTGCCCCTTCCCTGGGACTGCTGTTCCCAAATGAGTAGGCCAGACTAGAGTAGGAATAGCAAGGGTTTGTCAAGTATGCCGTCATCGCCAGGTCCTCTGCTCATGGCAGGTGTTGCTAATCAATTACAGATTTATTTTACCCTGAACCCAGGCTTGGCCTCACAATTCTTAACAGTCCATGCCTGGTAATCACAACAATTGATTCAAGTTGGCTTAAAATGCAGCCTGTTTACCCAGGGTCAGATGATCTCCAAAGTAGCTTCTACAAACATCTTGGAAACTGGTTAGTTCTAAGCAGGTGAACATCAGAATTGAAAGCTGGTTTACTCTAATAATTTGCTTAGCAGAGCTTCCCTACTCCCTCCACAAATAACTCTCTGTATTAGCTTCGTAGCAAATTACCACAAATTTAGCAACTTAAAACAATCTTTTTTGTCGCTCCAAAACTTCCATTTATTATTTTATAGTGTTGTAGGTCGGAAGTGGAGGCAGGCATGGCTAGGTACTCTGCTTAGAGTCTCACAAGGCTGAAATCAAGGTGTCTGTCAGCTGGGGCTCTGGGAGGCTCTGGGAGTAAATCTGTTTTCAAGTCATTCAGGTTGTTGGCAGAATTCAGTTCTGTGGTTGTAGGACTGAGATCCTCATGTCCTTGCTGGCTGCTTGCCAGGACTTGTTCTCACCTTTGAGAGGCTGCCTGCATTTCCTAGCTCGTGTCTTCTGTTTTGCAACCGGACATCAAATCTTCCTCAGATCTCTCCCTTCTGCCTCCCTCTTATGCACCCAGCCAGAGAAAGTTCTCTACTTTTAAGGGCTCATGTAACATTACACTAAGTTACTGGTTAACTCACCCTTTTGAGTTCAATTGTACCACATGACATAGCATAACCACAAGAGTGATATCTCATTCTAATCACAGATTCCAGGGGATTAGGGTGAAACGCCTTTGGGAGGTCATTTTAGAAATTCTGTCTACTGTCCTCAATTAGAAATATCACAGATTCTATGTGAATAAAGTTGGAATTAATGGGCTTAACCAAGATGGAATTAATGAGTTTGACAAAGATGGAATTAATGGGTTTGATAAAGATGTTGCTCCATTCACTTAACAGTCAAGCCCCTATTAAAACCAGGCACCCTGTCTTCAAGAAGTGCACAGTCTAGTGGGAGCCAATAATTATGCAACAATATAGGGGCTGTTTCTAATAGAGGTGGGTACAAAATATATTGATGGTGATGAAGAAGAAATAACCAATTCTGCTTGGGGCAGTGCAGGAGGGGTGTGATTACTGGGGAAAATTTTGCTAAGAAATAGACATTTTCATTGGGCATTAAAGGATGTAGTTTTGCCTCTGAATTGTATTTGGTAAGTACCCTTTCTTCCCCCCAGAATCTCAATTTCCTCAGAACTATCATGAGAAGTTTAAAGAAGATGGGCTCTATAGGCCATTTCATTTCTATTGCCATTGGAATTTAAATTCCAGGCACATGAGTGGGGAGGAGATGGTAGTGAAAATGAGTGAGGATAAAGAGGGTGAGAGGATTCTAGAGATGGTCTTTTGTCTGCCTGTCTCCTTAACTTTTAGTGTCAGCTGGATTCCTCTGTCCTGCTCAGGAGAGAGGTCAGGGATGTGGTCTAACATCAACTGGGATGCAAAAGAAGATTGAAATTCAAACGGCATAAACATGAAGGGCCTCAAGACTAGAGATTCAGAGGTAGGGAGATGTGGAGGTTGACTTAATCTAGCGGCACACCTTCTACTGCCCTGCAGTCCTCTTGGCTCTGCTCTTTGCAGGCTAGCAACAGAATGAGTGCTGATGTTTTGCACCACACATGTGGTTGCAGCAATATCCAAAGAAAGAACCCCCAGCAACCTTTTCTAGAGTCTCATTGGCTCCAGTTGGACCAATCCTGAGGACATAGGAAAACCGTATGTTGAAAAATATCATCCTGGGGTCTCGATCTATTCATTGGTAAGGAGGATGGGAGCACCACGACTGACTTAGACCAATCAGGATGCACCTCTAAGCTGTTACACATTGGGGGAGGGGTGGAGCCAACCAAAATGTCTGCTCCCTGGCTCTGAGTCCTGACCTCTCATCTCAGAGCACTTAGGGCTCTATCTGGGGTCCAGTGATTGATCCAGCTTTGCTAGAGCACTAATGATGGAACAGTTAGTATAATATGACTCCTTCAGTATCAGAGAAGTATATGCAAAAGGGCCTTGCAGAGAGGTATGAGTTGTTCCAAGGTAGTGACCAAACAGGGTAAACGTGGGGCACTGTGTCAGTAGGTCAGTGTCTCTAACAAGACCCCATGGTGGTGACTACATGGGATGAATCTCAGAGACTACTTGTACGAGCTTTTGCAAATAGGCCACATTCTTAGAATAAAACATAGATAAATTACACCCAGATAAAATGACCTTTCTCTTTAAATCAAGCCTTCCTTTTATTCAGGCAAAAAATTAAAAAATTCTAATGCAGAGGCTCTTTGCTTCTCCATGCTATGGCTCTGCACCATTGGTTCTGTCTCATTTTAGAAATGTGGGAATTTATAATTGGTTTTCCAATTGTCACCGAGGCACCTTAATGGCTTTTTACAAATTATTTGTTGTATGAGCAACATTAATAGAAACCAAACTGCAAAAAAAAAAAAAAAAAAAAAAAATTAACCCCGTGCTCTGACCACTGCTACACAAATCAAGCTGTTTATATTCATCCATGCTTTGTTCAAGTGTTTGCTCATGTGCACACAAAATTTAATCACAGAACAGTCATCATTTATATTGGCATATTCTGAGCATATTCTGTGTTTATTGTGTAATTGTCATAATTATACTTTTTAATGGCTGTGTGGTCTATAATGGGTTTCTGGAAATGAAAATCGACTATCTCTGATACGACCACTCCTTTGACTGCCCCTACATCCCAACCAGATTTGGAATTAGTTTAGGGTTAATTTTTCCTCCATGCCCATTTAATTTTTGCAGAAAGAGAGTTATTGCTCTTAGGTGAAGGAAGGTGAGCATGAATTGTATGTTTCTAAAGGAATACCTCCTATTTCTGCAGGAAAATTTTTTAATAACCTTGCTATTTTAATTCCATATATATTTTTCTTGACTCTGTTATTTAAGAATTACACCTTGTATAATTCCCAAAGGCATTTTGTGGGTTAGCAATAGAGACAGTGTGAAGCCTAATTAGGAACTTGTCTTAAAATAGGACTGAGTCCTGGCCTAGGGAAAGGAAGTGTGAATAAGACAGTGCAGGGGTTGCAAATCCCTGGTATAGGTCCATAACTCTTCCTTCCTTTGGAAGACATCGTTATGATGCTCTTCCACACCGGCTTAGGTGCAGCCTCAAAGGCATTTAAAGACTGAATTGTGAAGAGATTGGAAGGGGTATCTCTTGGGCTTGTCTAGCTTTTCCATGGATTGGACTCCCACTGAATTCTAGAGGGTGTTCAAGTGACTTGTATTTTTTTTTTTCTTGATATGGAGTTTCTCTCTTGTTGCCCAGGCTGGAGTGAAATGGCGCAATCTCGGCTCACTGCAACCTCTGCCTCCTGCGTTCAAGTGATTCTCTTGCCTCAGCCTCCCAAGTAGCTGGGATTATAGGCACCTGCCACCATGCCTGGCTAATTTTAATGTTTTTTTTTTTTTTAGTAGAGACGGGGTTTTACCTTGTTGGGCAGACTGGTCTCGAACTCCTGACCTCAGGTGATCCACCTATCTTGGCCTCCCAAAGTGCTGGGATTACAGGCATGAGCCACCGTGCCCAGTCTAGGTGACTTGTTTTACAGAGTGTTCCAATGAGCATCCTGCAGCAGTACCACATTAGAGAGTTTCTTTTTAACTTTTGTTTTAGATTTGGGGGTACACGTGCAGGTTTGTTATATAGGTAAACTAGTGACACAGGGGTTTGTTGTGCAGGTTATTTCATCACCCGGGTACTAAGCCTAGTACCCAATAATTATTTTTTTCTGCTCCTCGCCCTCCTTCCACCCTCCACCCTCAAGTAGGCCCTGGTGTCTGTTGTTCCCTTCTTTGTGTCCGTGTGTTCTCATCATTTAGCTGCCACTTAAAAGTGAGAATATGTGGTATTTGATTTTCTGTTTCTGAGTTAGTTTACTAAGGATAACGGCCTCCAGCTTCAGTCATGTTCCCGCAATAGACATCATCTCATTCTTTTTGATGGCTGCATAGTATTCCATGGTGTGTATACCACATTTTCTTTATCCAATCTGTCATTCATGGGCATTTAGGTTGAGTCATGTCTTTGCTATTGTGAATAGTGCTCCAATGAACATTCATGTGCATATGTCTTTATGGTAGAATGATTTATATTCCTCTGGGTACCCAGTAGTATATACCCAGTAATGGGATTGTTACATCGAATAGTAGCTCTGTTTTTTGCTCTTTGAGGAATTGCCATACTGCCTTCCACAATGGTTGAACTAATTTACACTCCCACCAACAGTATATAAGCTCCCTTTTCTCTGCAACCTCGCCAGCATCTGCTATTAATATTTTTTGGCTTTTGAATAAGTCATTTGATATGAGATGGCATCTCATTGTGGTTTTGATTTGCATTTCCACATTATAGAGTTTTTATGGACAACTCTTTGCCTTGAACTATTCATGGGATAAAGAGGGGAACTAGATATTTTGAAGTCTATGTTTTATAAATGAACAATTCCAAAACAAAAATATCCTATAACAAATCGTCTCTGAAGAATTAAATCACGCTGAACTCTGGGTTTGATGATGGGCTACACATTTTATGCTCCATGCTGAAAACATTTGCTTTCAGTTCTGTCACTGTAGCTCAGTGACTCTGTGTTTGCCCTCATCTGGAGATGACATCAAAACATGAACCTTTGAGACCTCTGGGAATAGAAGGCTGTGCCTACTGGTCCCTTGGGCTTCTCTTGTGAGGGCCCTGGTTTGGACCTACACTCTGGTCTCACTTCTTGGATGATGATGGCCTCTGATTGCTTCTTGAAATGCCCGAGATGAAATACTTCATCATCTCAAGTGTTAATTTTTTTCTAAAGACTAGCATAGTCTCCTATAAGGAATTTGCCTTTCTTATTAATAGTACTTCAGCCTTACTTCTTATGAAACATTAATCCTGATCTCCTTTCTGGGTCTGCCCTCATTCCAAGGAGGCTTCGTATTAATTGAGAAAACCCTGTCTAAACTATCTGGGATGGACGGTGCTGTCTTCAGATAGTTTCTGTGTAACTTCAAATTTCGTCTGAAGAGCAGAGGGATGTTTCAATTTATCTCGCTACAAGTAACCATCTTAAGAGTACTGACTTTTTCTTTCATCATAGTGTGTTCTGTGTTCTTCATTTGGCTCTGAACAGTATCGTGGTGTCAGATGGGGTGACTTGGGCATGTCCAATATCCCCATCCCTCTTTTATGAGGTCCTAACCCTCATCATCACCACATACTCTGTGGTTGGTATGATGGATCACTTCAGGAGTTTGTATCTTGAAATCACTCTGTCACTTGAACAAATAGAAGTCTGATTCATGTTTGTCAAACTCTATAGGGGCAGATTTTATGTACTGAAGTGTTTCATGATCTACTGTGTGTTGGACTGTTAATTTGTTCTTTTTCTTTTTCTAAAATTAATTTCCCTTCTCCCTTCCTTCCTTCTTTCCTTCCTTCCTTCCTTCCCTCCTTCCCTTCCTTCCTTCCCTTCCTTCCTTTCCTCCTTCATTCCTTTCCTTCCTTTCTTCCTTCCTTCTTCCCTTCTTTCCTTTCCTTTTTCTCTTCTCTTCTCTTCTCTCCTTGAGATGGAGTCTCGCATTGTTGCCTAGGCTGGTCTAAGCTCTGGCCTCAAGCAGTCCTCCTGCCTTGGCCTCCCAAAGTGCTGGGATTACAGACAGGAGCCACTGTACCTGGCTTAACTTGTTTTTTCAATGAGACTTTGGGACAACATACTGAGTTTGGGGGTTGTGTGAGTCAGACAGGTTAGCACTATGCTGTAATCATAAATAACACCTAAATCTCACCTGTTTAAATCAGTAAAGAGTTATTTTTGCTTTTGCTGCAATTTCATCCCCGCTTTGGCAGGGGAATCTTTTTCACGTCTCATGCAGATATGGAGGCTGACAGGGACCTCACTCTCTGTTACTGGTCTCCGTGGCAGGAAGAAGGAAGGGAATGCGATAAATTGTATGTGGAATTTTTGTTCGTTTCATTTTGTTTTGCTATGATTCAACTTTCTTGAGGTATAATTGAAGTATCATAAACTGCATATATTTAAAATGTACCTTTTGATGCATTTTGAGATATGCATGTACCTTTGATATCCTCACCATGATGAAGAGAATAAACATTTTCATAACCCCCAAAAGGTTCCTTGTTTCACATGCCTCTCTCCACTCCTGTCTTCATGCAACCAGGGACCTGCTATCTGTCAATGTAGGTTGATCTGCATGTTCTGGAATTTTTTTTTTTTTTATAAACGGAAGCACACAGCACTTACTCTTCTTCTACTGGCTTCTTTCATGCAGCTCAATGATTTGAGGAATCACTCATGTTGTATGTGCATCAACAGTTCATTCTGTTTTATTGCTGAGTAGTAGTCCATTGTATGGCTATACCACAATTTGTTTATCTATTCCTGCACATGGAAAGTTGGTTTGTTTCTGGTTTGTAATGATCACAAATAAAGCTGATAAGAACATTTGGGTACAAGTCTTTGTGTAGACTTGTGCTTTTATTTATCTTGGTTGCATACTTAGGAGTGAAGATGTCCCAAAGTGGTTGTACTATTTCACATTCCCTTAGCAGTTTATAAGAGTTCCAGTTGCTCCACATCTTCACCAACACATGGTATGATCGGTTGAAAAACTTTTCCCAGCACTTTGGGAGGCCGAGGTGGGTGGATCACAAGGTCAGGAGATCGAGACCATCCTGGCTAACACAGTGAAACCCTGTCTCTATTAAAAATACAAAAAATTAGCTGGGCATGGTGGCAGGTGCCTGTAGTCCCAGCTACTTGGGAGGCTGAGGCAGGAGAATGGCATGAACCCAGGAGGCGGAGCTTGCAGTGAGCTGAGATTGTGCCACTGCACTCCAGCCTGGAAGACAGAGCGAGACTCCATCTCGAAACAACAAAAACCACAACAAAAAACTTTTCACCCTTCTAATAGGTGGATAGTGGTATCTCAGTGTAGTTTTAATTTGCATTTTCCTAATGATTAATTATATTGAGCATTTTTAATGTGTTTATTGGCTGTATTGTGGAGTATCCTTGGGTGCTATGCTCCAGGGTTTGCTCTGGTGTGTCAACTTGGTAGAATGACTTTTATCCAATTTTTTTCCAGTGAGGCTTCTAGTTAGTACAATATCTACACACTGTAGCACTAATTAGCATCCCCGTTCCTATTTTGTTTTTATCTGAACCAGTTTAGCCCTTCCATCTCTCTCCTGACCTGTGGCTAGTTTATGGGCTCCCTATAAAAAGTCCCCTCCTATCCTCTCAATCCCTGTGTCCCCAGGACATTCTGCTTTTCCAGGCTCTGCCTTCTAGTCCTGTCTGTCTGGTTGACTTGAGTGGCAGATCCTTTGCTTTAAACCTGACTTTTTCTTCTTAATCTGCTTCCCTTTTCCCTTTAACATTTTTGGGCTGGGACTTCAGAGCTACCTTGACCCTGATACTCTTTTGACTCAAATTTACACCATGCTCCAGAGTTGAATGTGAGCCCCTACCTGTTCTGGCGCCATCCAGTTCCCGAGGATTCTATCCCTAGCCAGAAACCTGGACAGCCTTCTCTCCCAGGGTCACCCAGACAGCCCTGCAAAGAAAGTGATATTAAGCAGGACAGTTTGTAGACTGTAAAGAATTCATGAGAAAAGTAAGATGACATAAAATCCATTCTGTTCATCTAAAAAAAAATTAACTAGCCAGGTCCAGTTGTAGTTCCTTTTGTATCTCCTGCCAAGAGTGTCCTCTCTTCTAGCATCAGTCAGTCTGAGACTGAAAGTCATTGCAGGGTTTCCAAGGTTATGGCAGATTCTGGTTGATACTTGCAAACAACTGACAAGATGAATCAGTATGTGTCCTAGCAGGAGGCTAAAGGTGGATGGTTAAGTGTCTGGCAGACCCAGGCATGATAATGAAAGCTGCCTGTCAAGGAAGATCAGGTTCCAGAAGGGGGTTTGGGTAACAGAACTAAAACTCAGAGATGGGGTCTCAAGCCAGAAGTACAAGCTAAAGCAAGTAGACTGGGTCTGAGAATGTAAGCAGAAGCTACCTATGAGGTCTGGCTTTTCATCCAAGTCAGGCACACAGGACTGTTGAGGACACTGAGGCCTTAGGCGAGGGCTCGAGTTTCCACAGTTTACACGGGTCCTGTGAGCTGGGGAGGGTGGGGGTTCAGGCTGCTCCAGCTGTGGGTGCTAATGAGAGTGAAGGGGCAGGGGCCAGGAAGAGTGTGACGAAGGATGGCGTGTGTTTGGCTTATTTATAGAAGACTAAAAATGAAAATCCCTTCCAGATGCAAAAACTCACACTCCTGCTAAAGAATCCAAGAAAAGAAGCACACAAATCCAGTTTATGGAGAGAGATTCTTCCTAAAGGTCTTAGCATGTTATCTCATTTGTAGGAGTCATGGGTGGAAACTGTGATAACTCTGGCTCTTTTCTGCTATGGCTGCCCTGCAGGGGACAGGGCCACTTGGAAGCACTTGAGCCTGGAAGAAGACCTGCCTCCATTAAGTGGTGGGAAAGGGAGGGTGGAGGACTGGTCATGGAGGAAGTCCAGTGAGCAAGTCAAACACAGCAGCCCTTCTCAACCTCATTGTGTATACACATGGGGAGCTTGTTAAAATATGGATTTTGATCCAGTAGGTTGAGAATGGGCCACAAAATTATGCATTTCTAAGTTCTTAGGTGATGTCTGATGCTGGTCTGTGGACCACACTTTGAGTAGCTAGGAAATACGATATTCAGAGGGTGGCAGCAGGTATGAGGACATCAAGGCAAAAAATTGTTGTCAGAGAGTAAAAGGGTGATGGGAATATTTGTATAGGTAGTGAAAATTAGTAACAGGTGCAAGGAGCAGGTGACATTCAGATGGAGAGCCACAGTGTGCTATGACTGCATGGGATCCTTAGTGGGAGCTGATGTGGTGTGGAAAGAACATAGATATTGAAGCCAGATGGACTTGGGTTTGATGTCTGGGTCAGCTTTTTACTGGCTATTTGACCTTGATCAATTTAGCTAGGCTCTCTGGGGGAGAGTTTACATATTGGTGCAAACTTTATTGGATTGTTGTAAATATTAAATATTGCAAGCTATGTGACAAATTGACATTGTGTGCCTCCTGATATGAAGCACTGAGACAAAACGGGATTATATGTTATTTTTGCAAAAAAAAAAAAGCACATAACACAAATGTAACCATGTGGAAACCTGAAGCAAACCAAAATGTGATATCCTACAATGGAACTGGGTTAAACTCTTCTAAAATATTATGGTCATGCAATGGAACAGAACAGAGAGCCTGGGAATAAAACTGCACACCTACAACCATCTGATCTTTGACAAAGTCAACAAAAATCAGCAATGAGGAAAGGATTCCCTGTTTAATAAATGGTGCTCGGATAACTGGCTAGTCATATGCAGAAGAATGAAACAACCACTGCCTTTCACCATAAACAAAAATTAACTCAAGATGGATCAAAGATTTAAATGTAAGACTTAAAACTAGAAGAATCCTAGAAGAAAATCTAGGAAATACTATTCTGGACATTGGCCTTGGCAAAGAATTTATGGCTAAGATCTCAAAGGCAATCGCAACAAAACCGGAAATCGACAAGTGGGACCTAATTAAATTAAAGAGCTTCTGCACAGCAAAAGAAAATATCAACAGAGTAAACAGACACTCTATGGAATGGGAGAAAATGGTCACAAGCTATGCATCCAAAAAAGATCTAATATCCAGGATCTATAAGGAACTTAAACAATTTAACAAACAAACAAAAAATGATGCTATTGAAAAGTGGGCAAAGGACATCAACAGACACTTCTCAAAAGAAGACATATACACAGCCAACAAATATATGAAAAAATGCTCCACATCACTAGTCATCAGAAAAATGCCAATTGAAACCACATGAGATACCATCTCACACCGGTTAGAATGGCTATTACTAAAAAGTCAAAAAATAACAAACACTGGCGAGGCTGCAGGGAAAAGGGAATACGTATATACTGCTGGTGGGAATGTAAATTAGTTCAGCCATTGTGGAAAGTAGTTTGGAGATTTCTCGAACTTAAAACAGGGCTACCTTTTGACCAAGTAATCTTATTACTGGGTACATATACAAAGGAAAATAATTTTTTCTATGAAAATGCGCTCGCACTCACTGTGTTCATCACAGCACTGTTGGCAATAGAATCAACCTAGGTACCCATCCATGGTGGACTGGATAAAGAAAATGTGGTAAATATACACCATGGAATACTGTGCAGCCATAAAGAAGAATGAAATCATGTCCTTTGCAGCAACATGGATGGAGTTGGAGGCCATTATCCTAAGTGAATTAACACAAGAACAGAAAACCAAATACCGCATGTTCTCACTTGTAAGTGGGAGCTAAACGTTGGGGTACACATGGACAGAAAGACAGGAATGATAGACACTGGGGACTCCAAAGGGAGGGAGGGAGGTGTGCAAGGGCTGAAAAACTAACTATTAGGTACTGCACTCACTGCCTCAGTGATGGGATCATCCTTACCCCAAACCTCAGCATCACACAATATACCCATGTCACAAAACTGCACACGAATCCCCTGAGTCTAAAATAAAACTTCAAATTAAAACATTGTTATGGCCATGAAATACAAGTAGTTCAGAGAAAGCTATCTACATATATACACATATATGTGCACACACAAATATACTTACATACACACATATATGGAGGAGAGAGATTCAGAGAGAGAGAGTGATAAGACACATGTAGTTAAATATTAAACATGGCTACCCCTCATTTTGCAAAGAATCTGAGAGAGAAGAGAGACCGAGGCAGGGAGCAGGCCAGCTTGAGTCTCCAAAGCAGGCTGTTGGCAGGAAGTCTACTTGATGGGGCCCCTGGACTGTGCCAAGGGCAAGCCTTTCTGCTCTTTCCCACCAAGGTGGATAATGGGAGCTACTTCTTAACTTTGGCCTCACTATTAATCACCTGGAAACTATACTCGTGCAATTAATTTTAAGTGATAGAAAAGCTATGCATGCTTTCTGTCTCTTCCCTTTTCATCTGCTCTTGAACCCACTATATCAAAGTATTCTCTATTGGTTCTATTGAATCCACCCCCTGGAAGAACTTTCTAACTGTCCAATCCAATAGACACTTTTCACTATTTATATTATTTGGCCTCTTGAAAGTCACTTGAATTTGTTGACTAATCCCTCCCACCCAAAACTCTTCTGCCCTCGCTTCCTTGCGACCCTTTCCCGGTCTCATAAATGAAGGGGCATCACCATCCACCTTCACTTCTAGGAAGCTTCATCCCAGCCATCTACATGGTTACTTTTTGCCCAGATTTTCCTTAAATGTTGGGGTTCTCTGGTGCTCAGTTCATTATCTTTTTTTCTTCTTTCTCCACAATATGCTTCATTCTTTTTCGCCTTCTCTTCTTCTTCAAGTCAGGACACTTTTAGTTGAATGTGACGAAAACTCCATTCAATTCTTGTCTCAAAATTTTTAATTGTGGCAAAATACATGTAACATAAAATGTACCATCGTAATCAGGTTTAAGTGTGCAGTTCAGTGGTGTTGAGTACATTCACATCGTTGTGCAACTCCTCTCCAGTATGTTTTCATCTTGTAAAACAGAACCTCTGTACCCATTAAACAGCTCCCCATTCCCCCTCATCCCAGCCCTGGCAACCACCATTCTTCTTTCTGCCTCTGTAAACTTGACCACTCTGGGTACCTCATGTAGGTGGAATCCTACAATATTTGTCCTTTTGTAAATGGCTTCTTTCACTTAGCATACTGTCTTCAAATTCATCCATGTTGTAGCGTGTATCAGAATGTTCTTCCTTTTTAAGGCTGAAAAATATTCCATCATTTGTATACACCTCATTTTGTTTATTCATTTATCTGTCAATGGACACTTGGGTTACTTCTGTCTTTTGCCTATTTTGAATAGTACTGCTTTGAACATGGGTGTACAAATGTCTCTTCAAGACCCTGTTTTCAATTCTTTTGGATATATATCCAAAAGTGGCATTGCTGGACCACTCTATTTCTAAACTCCCCCACACACACATAAAAAGAGAAATGGGAGAAGAAAGAATAAAAAGGGAGAGCTGTGGGCACAGTAACTGGGACATGTGGAGGTGGACTCTGGGCCGCTTGGACGTAGGAGCTCAGATGGTGCTGTCATGGTACAGTTCCTCTTTTTGAGTCTTGACTTTTTCCTGACTGCTGACCTGGCCCTGCAGAAACTGTCTTTCCATGTGGTGAGAAAGTTTTCTCCAAAGGCCTCAGATTCACATCTTGCCAGCATGGAAACCCCAGCAGAGAGAGAATATCTCTCCTAAGACTACATATCAATCCTATACAACTAAAGACAAAAAGCGAATCTACTGAGAATGCCAGAGCAGACAGGTAGGAAGGGCTTTGCTCTTGATCATATCCTTGAACTACTTTCGAAAACTGGAACTCATTTCCTCCAGACATCCCTCAGTGTGAGGTAATTAAATGTCTTCATTGCTTAAGTCTCTGCTTTGCATTGCTACTTGAAGGAAACAGACAACTTCTATACTGTATAACCAGAATAAAGTCTCCCCTTATAGAAAAAGAGAGGAGAAATAACATGCTGTGGTCACATGTTCTGCTGTAGTGGAAAAGCAACAATTCCCTTCTCTGGCAGTGGGGTGACTCATCATCAGTCAATTTGGCTACCCTTCATTTTGCTCTTTAAGAAAATTTCTCTCGTCCATTGAGGAACAGATTCAGCTGATATGCCTTTTCCTTTTTGCTTGGAATGCAGATATGGTGGCTGGAGTTACAGCAGTATGGGGGAGGAATATGAGGGAAAAGCCAAGAAAATCTCAGAGATGTTAGCCCTAAATCTACTGGATCGATGTCAGTAACCACCTACTTCTAGCCTTCTTGTTGCACAGAAAAATTTTAAGTGCTCTTTGAATCTAGGCTTCAGCTTTTTAATATCTCTGTGTTAGCTACAGGCCTAGATGTTTTGCTTTGTAGTTTTCTTCAGACATGGCTTTGTGGCAACATGAAACAACAGAACTGGGAGGTACGGCCCTTGCCCAGGTAGCATCACCATGGATAGGTTTGACTCCAGAGGCAGCACTCAAGACACTGGACCAAATTGAGGACAGGCTAAAACAAGGACAGGGTGGACGTACCTTTCCATAAGACATGCCCACAAATGTGCCATGTCAGGTTACCATTGCCATGGCAATACCCAGAAGTTACCACCCTTTTCCATGTCAATGACTGATAACCTAGAAGTTACCACCCTTTTTCTAGAAATTTCTGCAGTTTGCCCCTTAATTTTCATATAATTAAAAATGGGTATAAATATGACCGCAGAACTGGCTCTGACCTGCTACCCTGAGCACACTGCCTATGGGGTAGCCTTGCTCTGCAAGGGGCAGCACCTCTGCTGCTGCTGTACGCTGCTGCTTCAATCAGAGTTGCTGTTTAACACCACTGGCTTGCCCTTGAATTCCTTCCCAGGTGAAGCCAAGAACCCTTCCAGGCTAAGTCCCGGTTTTGAGGTGTGCCTACCCTGCATCAGGTTCTCCTGCTGGCTCCTGTATCTGCCAGCAGGAGCAGTTTGAGAGGAGCTCCACCTGGGTCTTAGTCTTATTCTCAACCATGTTTCTTGCTTTGTAGTGTTCTATGAAGCATTCTCTTCCTCATCAAACTTTCACTTACTAATTTTTGCATCTACTAATAATTCGTGCCTTAGTCAATTATGACTGTAGTGTTGGCCATATGGTGATTTTTCTAATTCCATTCTTTCTTCTACATTTATTAGTTGGTATTCTACTATGAGGTAGAACTCCTTTGTGTATTTATCCATTTATTTAGTTAAATCCATACAGATTCATGGATTCTTATTTTATTAAGTGGATTACAATCCATGATTATCATTATTTATTTTGATGCCCAAAGCTTTCCACATTTGGCTAGTGGGAGACCTTCCGAGCTGGCTCCTGTGTCCTGTGTCCATGTTTCTATTCATGTTTGAGTGTTTTCTTTCTTTTTGGCATATCAAGCTATTCCAGGTTCATCTTGCATTTTCCCTACACTCAGGCATTTCTTCATGGAGTCCTGCTCCTTTTAATGAAGAATAAGATCTAAAAGCCAAAATTCAAAAGATCTTGTGTGTTTCTGGGAGGTCATAGCTTCTCAGCCCTCTTAGTGGAAAGAGTCAGGAAATATGTGTATCTAAATACATTTAAGTACATACACACATTCACATGTCTCTCTATTTCTGTATGTATCTCCTTTTGTTTATTAAAAACCATAGATCCACATTGGTATTTCCAGTTCCAGTCCACCACCCCAGGATTTGTTCACCCTTTTCCACTCTTCATATGTTAGCTCTCTTTGGTGACAGTGAGAAATCTGGCTCCAATTACCTGCAATATGTTTACTTATATCCTCAATCTCTTTTATGTAACCCATCTCTCAGTTCTGGACCTGTTTCACATTGTAGCTGCACCAGCCAAGTTCTATTACCCCTCTCCCCTAGACGCATATTTTCCAACTAAGTTCCCTAAGATTCCAGGCTTAATGGACAGATGATCTGAGTCCTGAGACAGATGAGGATTCAGCTACTTACTTTGTTGCTATACAATATGCATCACCAGCTTCTCAGAAAGCAGAGGGATTTCCATAACTTTCCACTTTTGCCTTGACTCAGCCAATTCTGTTCCTTAGGCTGTTTATTTATTTTTATTTTTTATTTTTGGCAGCACCTCACTTCTGGTACCAATTTGTGTGTTGCTGAAGACTATTTGGTTTGCAAGAAACTCAAATCAGATTAACATAGACAACAACAATAATAATAAAAGGTAATTCATTGGCTCACAATTGGCAAGTCCAGGGGAGAATCCAGCTTCAGGCTTAGCTAAATTAGGATGCAAAGGTTGTTGTCTGGATTTTGTCTTTCTTTCCATCTCTTGTTCTGTCTTCCTCTGTGTGAGGGCTTGAGTCTGCAGTTAGGCTTCCTCAGTTCCATGTATCTACCTCAGAGAAGATTCTGCATTGGTCTTTCTTGGCTTAAGTGCCCATCCATGGTGTAATGCAAGGGCATTGGTTGCTATGATTGGCCATGTTTCACCTGGGGTTGTGGCAGCATTATGACTGACATCCCCAGCAATCGCGTTTGATACTTCCACATCAAGTAAAGCAGTATGTCTTCCATATAGGCGATCTCATCTGGATTTATCACTTCAACTATTAGCAATAGAGTGCCAACAATTTCCAAACTGAATTCCTTTGCCTTGACATCCATCTTGAATTCAGGACCAGGATATCCAATTGCCTGCTGGAGATCTATCCCCAACTGGGCATCTTCAGACACAACATTTCCAAGGCTCAACGTATTAGTGATCACCAATGGTGGTGCAAAAACCTTGCAAGGGGTGGTGCCAGAAGAAATTGGGAAAATCCTGCTCTTCCGCTTGGATTTATGACTTCAATCAATAGCTTCCACTTAGTTTTCCCAAGCAGGCACCTAGGAGTCATTCCAGATTTCTTTCTTTCCTGCATCCCACCCCACCTCTGCCAACTCTTTCTAAATACTTATGAGCATCTCTCCTCCTTTTCTTTCTTCTGCTTCTGCTCCAGTTTAGGCTTCTCTGACATTTCCACTTCCTGCATATTACAACAGCCTCCTAATTTGTTATCCTCCTCCTAATTTCTTCTTGCACAACCATTGGGAAAAGGATAACACATTAGGAGGCTGTTGTAATATGCAGGAAGTGGGAATGTCAGGGTAGCCTAAACTGGAGCTGAAGCAGCAGAAAGAAAACTCAGATCTGCCCATGTCATTTCCCTGTGAGAAAACCTCTGGAAGCTCTTCGCCCTGACTGGAAAAAGCCCATGCTGTTTATGAGGGCACACTGGGCTCTTTAGGGTTTGCTCTTGCCAAATGATAGCCATGACAATGGTGAGGACCTCAAGCCCCCCATCCCACTCCCAGGGTCCTTTGGGCTCTGCAACACCTAGACCCTACTCCCCGCCCCCACCCTGAATTATTCTTATTTGGAAAGTAACTTTTAAATAGTGCTTAACTTTTCCCAAGAACATACACATATTTTTTGATTTTAACTTTTGAGCCTCATAAAAATACTGTGAGGTTTGGTTTTCAGTTCCATTTTAGAGATCAAGCAACTGAGACTGATTTTGAACTGTGTGGCAGGACCGTGGTGTGTTGTTTAGCCGAGGATCACGCTGCAGTCTACAGGTTACTCTCCATCTGGATATGATGTCAACATGTGTTACGCTAACATTCCAGAAGCTCAGAAAAGATACTGTAGGACACTAGGACGCTGGACAGGGGTGCACTGACAGGTTCTTCAGTGCATTCATCCATTTGCATGTCTCCTGCCATGTGTGAAATACATTTCTGGAGTTACCTTCATCATCTGCTAAGCATATATATTTGTGATTTGTGCAGAATGGGCCACGGATGTCAAGTTCTCTCTTTACAATGAAAAGTAGATTTTCCATTTAAAATCAAGTCTTTCATTTCTAAATGCTGAATAGGATGGTACTTTAGAAAGAATTCCAGATGGTTAAATTAGGAGACTGAGAATATAAAAAGACCAGCCCAAGATTACTCACAGAGCCTGAAGCCTTTCAATTTGGTTATGAATGAAATGCATTTTTATTTATTTTGAGTGTGCAACTCTTTATATTTTGTTCTGAAGCCATCACTAAACCCATACCTGTAAGCCCTTGGGCATTTTAGGTGTGCCCAGCTGTGCCTGACTTCCCTCACAAATCTATTTTGTTTGCCAGTTCAAGACGAAGATGCTCTGCTTAGAATAAGATGAGATATGCTAAGATGTTTTCCTATACGGTTTGTCTTTTTGAGGGAGATGGGTCTGTGTGGTTCAGAGAAAGGCCATGGGGGCAGTTAAGATGGACCTTTTTGGGCTTTGTGGAGAAGGATCCCCCACAGAGGACCTTCCCTAGGTTTCCTCTCCAGGAGCAGGCAGCATCTTCCAGCATTGGTGGATGGGGGTCAACAGGCTGAGACCACAGGTGATGCCTGGTAATTTCTCTGGGGGAGATGAAGCGCTCCCAGTGGATCATCGGAAATCATCCTCTAACCTGAGATTCTCAGAGAACAGATTTCTTCTTTCTGAGTGCTCTGAGTGTGTTTGTGGGGAAGGTGAAAAACTGTGAAGAAGAGAAGTAGAAAGGTGACTCCCTCACTGTGGTTTAGGTTCACGGGGACTCCTTGCAGAAGTCCTTGGGAGAATCAAGAGGGGGTTGCTCAGATATTCCCAGGACTCTATGGAGATGATACCCAGGTTGCATTGGGAGCTGGCTTCAGTGCCCTGAGATCACTTCTTAAGCCAAGAGTCTCACACTCTCTCCTATGATGTGGCCACTGAGTCACATATCAGTGAACCCAGGAACCACAAGAGGTGACAGATCCCATGGAAACCTCTGCAGCTTTAGCAGCAGCTGGACTTTCATTAGAATCCAAACTCTGATACTTAGGAGAGTTGTAACCTCCCTGGGCCAGGTATCCCCACTGGAAAGGCTGAAAGGCCCCCAGTCTTCCTAGAAAGACTTTCCATAATGTGGAATGTCCCCCAAGTGAGGTACACACTGCTGTCTTCTTCAAAGTAGCAGCCAAAGGCTGGTTCTTCGCTCTACTTTGTAGAACAAAATGAACTCTTTCTGTCAACTCTGACCACATTGCCTAAAACAGTATACTCATCTGTGCTCATCCACCTGGCATGTGTCTGTCTATTGATCTGTTTATTATCTGTCTTCTGCACTGGCCTGCTCACTCTCTGAGGGCAGGAGGTTTGCCCCTTGTTTTCACTGCTGTAACCTCCACTCTGTGAATCTGTGAATCTTTGCCTGCCTCAAGGGAAGCTTTCGGTAAATATGTAGTAAATGAGTGAATAAATAAATGAATGAAAATAATTTTTGGAAGGATGGGAATCTTTATTTACAGGATCAAGCTAAGTATGGTGGATAACAAAATCTTTGCAAGGCAAGTATGATATTTACATTTGTTGGGTCATTCTGGAGTCAAAGGCTGAAAGGAATAACCAAAGGGACTGGACTCTGGGGAAGGGTAATAATAATAAAACATAGCATTTATGTGTTTTTGTTTGTTTATTATTTATGTGCCAGGCAATGTTTCAAGTGCATTTTATGTATTGTTACATTTCTTTCTTACAAAAACTTTGTCTATTATTGCTGTCCATTTTGCTGATAAGAAAGTTGAGGCACAGAAGGGAGAAGTAACTTGCTTAAGTGCTCATGGTTAGTAAAAGTTTGAACTCATTTCTGTCCCGAGTGTTCTGGCACCCAGGTTAGACCAGCGCAGTTACGACAAACACGGGCTCTTTCTTCAGGCCTCTAAGGTTGAAGTTCCTAACCTCCTCCACCCATCAGGCACTTTCTTTGAAGTGAGTGAGTCACTGAATTTGTCACAGTTCATCATTTTATTTGAAACAATCAAAACTGGCACTGATATTCATTAAACCGGAATTGTTCTCAAAATGCATGTCCCTGGGCCCACAATACACATTTGTTGGAATGGTTGATTTCAAAGCATCCCTGACTCAAAGGCTCTCAGAACCAGGGATCCTTAGAGACCTCTGGGTCCACCTCCAACATTCTACCGATGGGAAACTGAGGGAGGAGAACTCTGCACCTCCCAGACCTCTTTTATGGCATGGTAGGACCAATACAGCATGGAGATGAACAGTCTTGTCCTTGCTCCACCATTAACCACATTTGTGATATTATACATTTGTACTTAAACTCTTTTAGCCTGTTTCCTATAATATGAAAATAACTTATCTCATATACATGCATGTGTCGAGTATATAGTCAGCACTCAGTATAAACAGCTTTAAAGACCTGGACTCTGAAATCCTTACCATGATGGCTGGTCCCCTCACGGTCACCACAGGTCTGACAAGTGCACGCCATGCAGGCTGGCAGGAAGGTGTGAATGGGATACACTTATACTAAAAAGTTATTTGTGGTTTATTTGTAATTCAAATTTTACTGGCATCCTGTATTTTTATATTTGGCAACCTACTGTCCTTGCATGAATGTCAAAAGTCAGCCAAGCCTAAGAATGTGTTTCTCCTCATCCTCACTAGCACTATGTGTGGTTATCACATTCATGCTTTTCACTGATATCCAGCTCTGGGTAGAGGGAAAACTGAACTTTCTGGCCCCTTGCATTTAGGCAAGACCATGTGACTGATTAATCATACGTGAATAGAAGAGAGTGGTTGAAACATTTAATTGCTTGGGTGAGAGTTTCTAGAATTCCTTTGATGAGGTCGTTGTAGAAGCCAAAGTCAATTTGGAGCCTCCAGCAGCCTGAATCCCTGAGTGTCGATAATGAACAGAACATTCCTGCTGACCTGCAATGGACATGAAGCATGAAGGGGAAATAAAACTTATTTTAAGCCAGGGCTTGGTATGCTATGACCTGCAGGCCAGGCTGGCCCACCTCTTGTCTTTTTAAGTTTTATTAGAACACAGTCACGCCTATTCATTTACAAATAATCTATCGTTGCCTTTGCCACAGTGGTAGAGTTAAGTAGTTGTAACGGAAAGCCCACAAAGCCTAAAATATTTACTATTTGTCCCTTAACAGAAAAATTTATCACTCCTTCTTTCCAGCCATCGACTCTTTGTGCTTATTTGTTATTACAGCCATTCCTGACTGCTTTACTGAGTACAATGTTTAAAATTTGCTAATTTAATGGGTTTTTAAAAAAAGAATAACATTATTTTTAGTTTTTACTTCTTTATTACTGGAGTCACACAGTTTTCTGTTTGTTGACTAGTTGTATTTCTCTTTTGATCTGTTTGTATCCTTTGTCATTTTATCATTAGGGGTTTTAGTGATTTCCTGATTGATTTGATTCAGTTCTCAGAGGAGAGAAGATGTCAGTCTTCTGTGGTTTATATTTGATTAGTTCTATCAAGTCTTAACTTAAAACAGTCCTTTCCAGAAGTTTAGTAAATAATTATATTTTCTTTAGGTTTTGTGTTTGATTTTTTTAAAAAAAATATTTTAACCTATCTGGAATTTGTTTTAGTGCAAGGGGTAAGACAAAGACCTTTAAATGAATGTCTGGTTTTTGTTTTGAAGTTGCTAATTTTCCAATACCACTTATTGATAAACCTCCCCTTTCCCATTGTGTTTTTTTAATGCTTCTCTTACAATTTGATAAATTGTTCTGTATGAAATGTCCCCAACTTTTTAAAAAAAGAGGCGATGTCTCACTATGTTGCCCAGGCTGGACTTGAACCCCTAGGCTCAAGTGGTCCTTCTCTATCAGTCTCCTGAGTAGTTGGGATTACAGGCACGTGCTACCATGCCTGGCGTTAAATGGTCCATTATAAGGCTAGTTTTTATGTTGAAAGGATGATCTTATATATTCTTGCAAAAAATGCTTTTGCTATAATGTTAAGTGAAAAAATCAAATACAAAGTTTCTATATATATGTGTTTATATATTTATGTGTGTGTATGTATATATATGCACATATATATATACACAGTAAAAATAGACTGGAAGAAAAACCTAAAATGTTTTTTATGTGTATATATATATATTTATATATATATATTTATTATACTTTAAGTTCTAGGGCACATGTGCACAACGTGCAGGTTTGTTACATACATATACATGTGCCATGTTGGTGTGCTGCACCCATTAACTCGTCATTTACATTAGGTATATCTCCTAATGCTATCCCTTACCTCTCCCTCCACCCCACAACAGGCCCTGGTGTGTGATGTTCCCCTTCCTGTGTCCAAGTATTCTCATTGTTCAATTCCCACCTGTGAGTGAGAGCATGTGGTGTTTGGTTTTTTGTCCTGGCGATAGTTTGCTGAGAATGATGGTTTCCAGCTTCATCCATGTCCCTACAAAGGACATGAACTCATCCTTTTTTATGGCTGCATAGTATTCCATGGTGCATATGTGCCACATTTTCTTAATCCAGTCTATCATTGATGGACATTTGTGTTGGTTCCGAGTCTTTGCTATTGTGAATAGTGCCGCAATAAACATATGTGTGCATGTGTCTTTATAGCAGCATGATTTATAGTCCTTTGGGTATATACCCAGTAATGGGATGGCTGGGTCAAATGGTATTTCTAGTTCTAGATCCCTGAGGTATCGCCACACTGACTTCCACAATGGTTGAACTAGTTTACAGTCCCACCAACAGTGTAAAAGTGTTCCTATTTCTGCACATCCTCTCCAGCACCTGTTGTTTCCTGACTTTTTAATGATTGCCATTCTAACTAGTGTGAGATGGTATCTCATTGTGGTTTTGATTTGCATTTCTCTGATGGCCAGTGATGATGAGAATTTTTTCATGTGTCTTTTGGCTGCATAAATGTTTTCTTTTGAGAAGTGTCTGTTCATGTCCTTCACCCATTTTTTGATGGGGTTGTTTGTTTTTTTCTTGTAAATTTGTCTGAGTTCATTGTAGATTCTGGATATTAGCCCTTTGTCAGATGAGTAGGTTGTGAAAATTTTCTCCCATTTTGTAGGTTTCCTGTTCACTCTGATGGTAGTTTCTTTGCAGCAGCACATCAAAAAGCTTATCCACCATTTGTTAAATAGGGAATCCTTTCCCCATTTCTTGTTTTTATCGGGTTTGTCAAAGATCAGATAGTTGTAGATGTGTGGTATTATTTATGAGGGCTCTGTTCTGTTCCATTGGTCTGTATCTCTGTTTTGGTACCAGTACCATGCTGTTTTGGTTACTGTAGCTTTGTAGTATAGTTTGAAGTCAGGTAGCATGGTGCCTCCAGCTTTGTTCTTTTGGCTTAGGATTGACTTGGCGATGCGGGCTCTTTTTTGGTTCCATATGAACTGTAAAGTAGTTTTTTCCAATTCTGTGAAGAAAGTCATTGGTAGCTTGATGGGGATGGCATTGAATCTATAAATTACCTTGGGCAGTATGGCCATTTTCACGATTTTGATTCTTCCTATCCATGAGCATGGAATTTTCTTCCGTTTGTTTGTATCCTCTTTTATTTCCTTGAGCAGTGGTTTGTAGTTCTCCTTGAAGAGGTCCTTCACATCCCTTGTAAGTTGAGTTCCTGGGTATTTTATTCTCTTTGAAGCAATTGTGAATGGGAGTTCACTCATGATTTGGTTCTCTGTTTGTCTGTTATTGGTGTATAAGAATGCTTGTGATTTTTGCACATTAATTTTGTATCCTGAGACTTTGCTGAAGTTGCTTATTAGCTTAAGGTGATTTTGGATTGAGACAGTGGGGTTTTGTAGATATACAATCATGTCATCTGCAAACAGGGCCAATTTGACTTCCTCTTTTCCTAATTGAATACCCTTTATTTCTTTCTCCTGCCTGATTGCCCTGGCCAGAACTTCCAACACTATGTGGAATAGGATTGGTGAGAGAGGGCATCCCTGTCTTGTGCCAGTTTTCAAAGGGAATGCTTCCAGTTTTTGCCCATTCAGTATGATATTGGCTGTGGGTTTGTCATAAATAGCTCTTATTATTTTGAGCTATGTCCCATCAATACCTAATTTATTGAGAGTTTTTAGCATGAAGGGCTGTTGAATTTTGTCAAAAGCGTTTTCTACATCTATTGAGATAATCATGTGGTTTTTGTCTTTGGTTCTGTTTTTATGCTGGATTGCGTTTATTGATTTGCATATGTTGAACCAGCCTTGCATCTCAGGGTTGAAGCCCACTTGATCATGGTGGATAAGCTTTTTGATGTGTCGGATTTGGTTTGCCAGTATTTTATTGAGGATTTTTGCATCGATGTTCATCAGGGATATTAGTCTAAAATTCTGTTTTTTTGTTGTGTCTCTGCCAGGCTTTGTTATCAGGATGATGCTGGCCTCATAAAATGAGTTAGGGATGATTCCCTCTTTTTCTGTTGATTGGAATAGTTTCAGAAGGAATGGTATCAGCTCCTCCTTGTACCTCCGGTAGAATTCAGCTGTGATTCCATCTGGTCCTGGACTTTTTTTGATTCATAAGTTATTAATTATTGCCTCAATTTCAGAGCCTGTTATTGGTCTATTCAGAGATTCAACTTCTTCCTGGTTTAGTCTTGGGAGGGTGTGTGTGTCGAGGAATTTATCCATTTCTTCTAGATTTTCTAGTTCATTTGCGTAGAGGTGTTTATAGTATTCTCTGATGGTAGTTCGTGTTTCTGTGGGATCAGTGGTGATATCCCCTTTATCATTTTTTATTGCGTCTATTTGATTCTTCTCTCTTTTCTTCATTAGTCTTGCTAGCAGTCCATCAGTTTTGTTGATGTTTTCAAAAAACCAGCTCCTGGATTCATTGATTTTTTTGAAGGGTTTTTTGTGTGTCTATTTCCTTCAGTTCTCCTCTGATCTTAGTTATTTCTTGCCTTCTGCTAGCTTTTGAATGTCTTTGCTCTTGCTTCTCTAGTTCTTTTAATTGTGATGTTAGGGTGTCAAATTTAGATCTTTCCTGCTTTCTCTTGTGGGCATTTAGTGCTATAAATTTCCCTCTACACACTGCTTTAAATGTGTCCCAGAGATTCTGGTATGTTGTGTCTTTGTTCTTGTTGGTTTCAAAGAACATCTTTATTTCTGCCTTCATTTCGTTATGTACCCAGTAGTCATTCAGGAGCAGGTTGTTCAGTTTCCATGTAGTTGAGCGCTTTTGAGTGAGTTTCTTAATCCTGAGTTCTAGTTTGATTGCACTGTGGTCTGAGAGACAGTTTGTTATAATTTCTGTTCTTTTACATTTGCTGAAGAGTGCTTTACTTCCAACTGTGTGGTCAATTTTGGAATAAGTGTGATGTGGTGCTGAGAAGAATGTATATTCTGTTGATTTGGGGTGGAGAGTTCTGTGGATGTCTATTAGGTCTGCTTGGTGCAGAGCTGAGTTCAGTTCCTGGATATCCTTGTTAACTTTCTGTCTCGTTGATGTGTCTAATATTGACAGTGGGGTGTTAAAGTCTCCCATTATTAATGTGTGGGAGTCTAAGTCTCTTTGTAGGTCTCTAAGGACTTGCTTTATGAATCTGGGTGCTCCTGTATTTAGGATAGTTAGCTCTTCTTGTTGAATTGATCCCTTTACCATTATGTAATGGCCTTCTTTGTCTCTTTTGATCTTTGTTGGTTTAAAGTCTGTTTTATCAGAGACTAGGATTGCAACCCCTGCCTTTTTTTGTTTTCCATTTGCTTGGTAGATCTTCCTCCATCCCTTTATTTTGAGCCTATGTGTGTCTCTGCATGTGAGATGGGTCTCCTGAATACAGCACACTGATGGGTCTTGACTCTTTATCCATTTTGCCAGTCTGTGTCTTTTAATTGGAGCATTTAGCCCATTTACTTTATGGTTAATATTGTTATGTGTGAATTTGATCCTGTCATTACGATGTTAGCTTGTTATTTTGCTCATTAGTTGATGCAGTTTTTTCCTAGCATCGATGGTCTTTACAATTTGGCATAGGAAAACCTAAAATGTTAATAATTTTAGTGTTTGTATGAAACTGTGTTTTACAGTTCTCTCTGTCTTCTCATTTTTTGGTCATTTAATAAATCTTCTGATATACACAATAATGGAAACTAATTTATTTTACAGGAAAAAAAGTTCATCCCAAAATGGAGTCTTGCTTTTGTAATTTTTTTGACTGTCTATCATATTTACTGCTATCTTGAGAGGCCCTGCTGTGGTTCTGAAATACTTGCCTACTTTTAATTTCTATGAGATTCCATTCAGTGCCACAGAAAGCTATTATCTTTCCAGCAGCTGCTGTTTGTCACCTCCTCATTTACTCCAAAAAACCTCTTTTACCTTTTGCCAGTTTTTCAGAACTCAGTGCTCTATTGTGATTGAGATTGGCTGGTGAAAGCTTTCGCTCCTGAAGGAGGAAGCATGATGGCTGGTTGTCAGAGGGATGTGCCCCTGGATGTGCCAGGTAGCACAAAGGCGTGTTTTCCATGAATCCAGTCCCTGGTGCCAAAAAAGCTGGGGGCCTGATGACTCCTGATTCTACCTCCAGCACTCCAGACTCACCTCCCCAACCACCTACCATGCATCCTCTCCTACCATGTCCTGAACTTTCCTCATCATACCCAACCTCAACTTTCCTGTGCCTCCCACAGCCTCACTGTCTAGCTGCCCACACCAGAAATGGAAATTCCTCCTTTTTCCTAACCTGCCTGTCATCATCACCAGGCCAATCCATCCCTTACTCCACTCTCTAAACTCTCCTTTCATCTCTATTTCTACTTCATGCCTTCCCTGTCACTCAATTGGATGCAGTCGGTCTCCTTTTCTCTCATCTAATCTACTCTTATAGCTTGCTGAGTGTTTTATTTAAAACACAAAACTGAGATCGGGTTTTTTGCTGAAAATCCCCTGTTGGAGATTTCACTATCCTGACATCCATTCTCCCCTTGTCATCCAGATTCAGCATTTATATTTCATCTTCTTGGTATCTGAACTTTGGCATTTCCTAGAGAGTAGTAGGTAATTATGCTAAGCTAAGCCAAAGCTTCTCTTCGTTGAACATTTTAATGTGCTGGGCACTGTGTTAAGAGTTTTATCTACATTAACATATGTATTTCTTATAACTCTTCGAGGACACATTATATTTAGATGAGAAAACTGGCATGGAAAGATTACTTAGATGAGGAAACATAGATGAGGAAAGTGAGGCACAGGAAGATTATGAAGATTATCCAAGGTGGTATGACTTGTGCTGGGTAGGGCTGGGAATCACACCCAGCGTACTTGATGCTGGAACCCATGCTCTTGGCCTTTGGGCCATACTTGTTCTCCTTCCTGATTTGGCTTGCCCTCCCTGGGGGGCCCTGCCCTGAGCTGACCCAGGTAGAAATCCATTCTTAATTTGAGCTGCTTTGCAACACCAGAGCCATGATGCCAGCACTCTGTCCAGGTCACCCTCCATGGGCCATCAGGAGAGAGATGCTTATTTAGAGAAGGAAGTTGTGGTAGAGGCCTTTTGGGATTCCTTCTAGCTCTGGATGAGGTGATGTGTATGGTGCTTCCTGGAACAAGGTCTGCCATAACAATGGCCAATAAATAGGGCATCACAAGAAAGCAGAAACATCCCTGGAACATCTGAATGTGAGTTCAGTTTTCTGGATTGTGCTGAAGCTGTTTACCAACAAATCAACAAAAAGTGGATTTACATTGAACTTTAGACCAAATGGACCTAACAGACAATTATAGAACATTTTATCCAACAGCTGCAGAAAACACATTCTTCTCATCAGTATGTGAAACATTCTCCAGGATTGACTACATGTTAGGCCACAAAACAAATTTCAACAAACTTTCAAAAATCAGAATTATATCAAGTATCTTCTCAGACCACATGGAATAAAACTAGAAATCACTAATAAGAGAAACTTTGGAAACTGCACAAATACTTGGAAATTAAATAACAGGCTCCTGAATGACCACTGGGTCAATAAAGAAATTAAGAAAAAAATAAAAATATTTATTGAAGCAAAAATGAAAACACAAGAAACCAAAACCTATGGGATACAGAAAACACAGTTCTAAGAGGGAAGTTTGTAGCAATAATGCCTACATCAAAACTGTAGAAAGATTTCAAATCAACCACCTAAAAATGTATATCAAACCCAAAACTGGTAGGAGGAAACAAATAATAAAGATCAGAGAAGAAATAAAAGACATAGAGATAAAAAGCAGTAAAAAAAATCACTGAAATGAAAAGTTGGCTTTTTGGGAAAAAAATTTTAAACCACTAGCTACACTAACCAAGAAAAAAAGAGAGAAGGCTCAAATAAATAAAGTCAGAAATGAAAAAGGTGACATTACAACTGATAGCATAGAAACTCAAAGGGTCTTTAGAGACTATTATGAGCAACTATATGGTAACAAATTGAAAAACTTAGAGGAAATAGATAAATTGCTGAACATATACAACCTCCAAAGAGTGAGCCAGGGAGAAATAGAAAACCTGAACAGACCAAGAACCAGTAACAAGATTGAATTAGTAATAAAAGTCTCCCAATCTCATGACTAGATGGCTTTACTGCTGAATTCTATCAAACTTACAAAGAACTAATATCAATTCTTCTCAAACTATTCCAAAAAATTGAAGAGGCGGGAATTCTTCCTCACTCATTCTACAAGGCCAGTACTACTCTAATACTAAAACCAGACAAAAAAAACAACAAAAAAGAGAACTACAGGCCAATATCCCTGATGAACATAGATGCAAAAATCCTCAACAAAATACTAGCAAACTGAATCCAACACCCATCAAAAAGATAATTACACTGTGATCAAGTGGAATTCATCCCAGGGATGCAAGGATGGTTCAACATATGCAAATCCATAAATGTGATACATCACATCAACAGAATGAGGGACAAAAACCATATGATCATCTCAATAGATGCAGAAAAATCATATGATAAAATTCAACATCTTTTTGTGATTAAAAAATCTCAACAAATTAGGCATAGAAGGAGCATGCCTCAACATTATGAAAACCATGTATGAAAAATCCACAGCTAGAATCATACTGAATGAGGCAAAGCTGAAAGTCTTTTTTTCTAAGAGCTTTGTCTAAGAGCTTGTCTTTTTTTTTTTAAGACGAGAATGCCCACTTTTACTACTCCTGCTCAACATAGTACCAGAAGTCCTAACCAGAGCAATCAGACAAGAGAAAGAAATAAAAGGCATCCAAATTAGAAAAGAGAAAATCAAATTGTCTCTCTTTGCAGATGACACTATCTTAAATATAGAAAACCTAAAGACTCCACCAAAACTCTTAGAAATGGTAAACAAATTCAGCAAAGTTACAGTATACAAAATCAACATTCAAAAATCAATAGGATTTCTGTATACCAATAATGAACCAGCTGAAAAAGAAATCAAGAGAGAAGTCCAATTTACAATAACTGCAAAGGTAAAATACCTAGAAATAAATATAAGCAAGGAGGTGAAAGACCTCTACAAGGAAAACTACAGAACACTGATTGAAGAAATGGAAGAGGATGCAGACAAATGGAAAGACTAGATGCTTATGGATCAGAAGAATTAAAATTGTTCAAATGACCATATTCCCCAAAGCAATCTACAAATTCAGTGCAATCTCTATCAAAATAGCAAAGACATTCTTCAAAGAAACAGAAGAAAACGGTCCTGAAATTTGTCTGGAACCACAAAAGTCCCTGAATAGCCAAAGCAATACTGAGCAAAAAGAACAAAGTTAGGAGCATCACGTTATTTGACTTCAAAATATACTACAAAGCTATAGTAACCAAAACAGTATAAAAAGATGCATAGACCAATAGAACAGAATAGAGAACTCAGAAATAAATCCATGTATTTACAGAAAACTGATATTTGACAAGGGCGCCTACAACATACACTGAATAGAGAACTCAGAAATAAATCCATGTATTTATAGAAAACTGACATTTGACAAAGGCACCTAGAACATACACTGGGGAAAGGACATGCTCTTCCATAAATGGTGCTGGGAAAACTTGATACCCATCTGCAGAAGAATAAAACTAGACCACACCAAAAATCAAATCAAAATGGATTGAAAGCTGAAATCTAAGATCTGATAATAAAAATACTAAAGAAAACATTGGGTAAATACTCCAGGACATTGGTCTGGGTCGAGATTTTTTCCTGTAGGACTGCAAAAGCATAGGCAACCAAAGCAAAAATAGACAAATGAGATTACATCAAGCTGAAAAGCTTCTGCACAGCAAAGAAAACAATTAAAAAGTGAAGAGACAACCTGTAAGATGGAAAAAAATATTTGCAAACTATTCATTCAACACAGTACTAATGTCCAGACTACATAAGGAATTCAAACAACTCAACAGCAAAAAGTGAATAAATAAATAAAAACCCAACAAATAATTTCATTAAAAAGTGGGCAAAGGATCTGAATACACATTTCTCAGAAGAAGATATACAAATGGCCAACAAGTATATGAACAAATGCTTGACATCACAAATCACTAGGGAAATGCAAATTGAAACCGCAATGAGATATCATCTCACCTCAGTTATAGTGGCTACTATCCAAAGATAAAAAAATAATAAAAGGTGGCAAGGATGCAGAGAAAAGGAAACTCTTATACACCGTTGGTGGGAATGTAAATTAGTACAGCCACTGTGAATACTAGTAAAGGGGTTTCTCAGAAAACTGCAAATAGAACTACCATATGATCCAGCAGCCCACTACTGGGTATTTATCAAAAGGAAAGGAAATTAGTATATTGAAGGAATATTTGGCACCCCCATATTTATTGCAGCACTATTCACAATAGGCAAGATATAAAATCAAGTGTCTAAAAATATATAATAGACAAAGAAAATGTGGTATATATTCACAATGGAATATTATTCATTCAATAAAAGGAATGAAATTCTGTCACTTGCAGGAACATGGATAGAACTGGGGGTCCTTATGTTAAGTGAAACAAGCCAGGCACTGAAAGACAAATACCACATGTTCTTGCTCATATGTGGGAGCTAAAAAAGTTGATCTCATGGAGGCAGGGAGTAGAATGATAGTTATCAGAGGCTGGGAAGCAGGGAGATGAAGAGATATTGGTTAATAGGTACAAATATACAGTTGAATAGAAGAAATAAGTTCTAGTATTTGATAGCACAGTAGGGTGACTGTAGTTAACAATAATTTATTGTTTATTTTAAAATAGCTAAAAGAGAAGATTTGAAATGTTCCCAAGATAAAGAAATAATCAATATTTGAATGACAGAAATCCTAATTACCCTGATTACATCATTACACGTTGTCTGCATGTATCAAAATAATCACATGTACCCTATAAATATGTACAACTATTATGTATCAATAAAAAAGAAAAAATATAAATAAAGTAATAATAAATAATAGTAAATTTAAAAAGACACTGGGAAGTGCAAGATGTAGGGGAAGATACTCTTTTGAATGAACAGTTCCTATGAGGTTAACAGAAAAAATGATTCTCCATAGATATAACTCATGAATTTCACAGAGATGGAGCCAAAGGACCAAGTAAAAATGAGATTTTAAATCAGACCAGGACAGCAGTGCTGGTTTTACCACTTGGAAATTCTTTGGCCTTGAACAAAATACTTAATTTTCCAGAACTTTAGTTTCTCGTTTATAAAGTAAGGATAACCTACTTTGTGTTGTAAGAATTATATGAGCTGATGATTTATATATGAAAGATATTTGCTTCATTATAAACCACCCAAAACAATAACTTCAATTTTGGGGTTTGGCAATCTAGTCAATTTTTTCTTCAGGTCTTGCCTGGCATCCTTCATGTGATTGCATCTTCTGATGGCTCAACAGAGGCTGGAGAGTCCAAGATGACCCCACCCTCATATCGGGTCACAGGTGCTGGCTGATGGTTGGGATGCCTTCGTTCTCCTCCACATGGTCTCTCATCCGCCAACAGACTAGATTATATATCTTCACAACACGATGGTCCCAGTTTCCCAAGAGCAAAAACAGAAGCTGCTTGGGGCAAGGTTTCAGAATTTGCACAACATTATTTCTGCCACAGTATAATTTCTGTGATCCAAAGAAATCACAAGCCCAGCCCAGATGCAAAGATAGGCATGTCCTATTGCAATGAGGCTGGAAACAGGGAAGGCGTTTACTTGGGCTAATACTGTAGTCATCTATCATGTCCGTTAACGTGTGGATGTTCTCAGCCTTTCTCCTTCCTGCTACTTTCTCTCATCCCAACCCAGTAAAGATAATATTGTCTTTGTCTTTCCAATTTCACCCATTCCCCGTCTTATAAGATGACTGCTGGATTTGCTCATCTGACTCTATGGATGTTTGTGATTTAGAATTAGGAGAATGATTAGAGAGGACCAGAAAAAAAAAAAAGGAAGATGGGGGTAAGAAAAAAGTCTATCCCAGTGGTGGTGGTAGGTTTTCAGTGCATTCTGGGTAGAAACGGAGGGCGAAGCATGGGTGAGAGGCTCTAGATCTGCAGAAGATATATGAGAATAAAGAGGTGAAAAAAGAGAATTTTAAAGAGGCTTATTTCAAAATGAAAGTAAAGAACTATTTTTTAATTTCTTTTGACTACTGGATTTTATTTCTTTGAATGTGACTTTGTCTGGAGATCAGGTCATACTGAACCTTAGAATTTATTTGGGTAAAATATGCAAAATGCCTCTTCAGTATGTAAGATATAGTGGATATTCAATAAATGATACATGCTATAATGATTATAATTACTTCTGGCTGCTACTTTCCAGTGTTTTAGGCTAAATATGGTAGGTCTATTTTCAGGCACTCAGGTAGTTCTTGCCTTCATTCTTGTTCACCCCTTACAGTGAGATATTACTTTTGCAAAACCCAAAGTAAAAATCTGGGACATTGCTGCTAGATATTAAATGCAGGTATGGCAGAAAGAAGTAATTCCATTTTCCTCCTTCTCCCTGCAACATTTAAGGCCACAGATCCTGAGGAAACTGTCAGAAATACAAGCAGCACTGGCAGAAATTCACTGGCATAGATTTTTGGGACTGCAGAACCACACAGGTCCTTTTCTCATCATCATGAGTACATGAATTTCCAAAGACCCTGATCTCATATTGCTCTGTATTCTTTTGAGGGGGACCTTCCCTTTCATTTTTCTATTTTGACAATGATATTTTGAGTCATTTTGGGGCCATGTAAGACATACTTTAAAGTCTCCCAGAGGTGGCGATCTTCTCTTATTTGCAAATGAACATTTTAATAGTTTTCCTAATTTTACTCATTTTCTTTTCTCTTTATTACTATACGAAATTATTTTATGTAACTATTTATTCCCTCATTTGTTTTCTGTCTTTCAGCTAGAATGCAAACCACATGAAGTTTGGGACCTTATCTGTTTTGTTTACCACTGAAATTGAGAGCATTAAGAAAAGTACCTGGCACAATTAATATTTGTTGAATAAATGAATGAATAAATTTTCCTTCAGAATTTTTTATTACGTGGAATACTAAAGTGTTGTCAGAACATAATGGGCTAGGTGCATCTCCAGAACTTCATAAACTTGAAAAACAGGGAAGTAAAACTTAAACAATAAGGTCAATTCATAATGGTCCAGAACAAAGCAGTGCAAAATCATTTGAAAAAGAACGACTGGATTTAAGGCTTGAAAGACTCTATATAATATGATCGAATGTATTAACATAGATAAAGAAAGAATATGTCAGTTAGAAAAAAGGTTGGTCAGTCATGGAAATACAAATTAAAAGACAGGCAGAGAGGCCATTTCCACCCCAAAACAGGGGAGAAGGGAGAATCCTGGCTTTTGGACTTTGTTGCATTCCTACTGAAGGGCTCTCTCTATGGTGAGAAGTCTTTAGGCTATCCCAGCTGAGTGCCACTGAGGCCTTAACTCATCCACCTGATCTTGAGTTCCTGCTTAGCAAGCTGTCTTCTGGTAGTGATTCAATTTCCCACCTAGGTTTGCTTTCTGGGAGAAAGTGTGCTGGTCCTAACTACCAGAGGCCTCTGGGCCCTACCATGGTTATACTTCTCTTTGTAATGTAACTACTTGGCATTCCAGTGTTGTATATCATTCTCATAATCTTGGCTAATGGGAGTCCAGCCTTGAGACTCAGACCCATTCTTAGCATGCTGGCAATTGTGGTTTTGAGCCTGCATAGCCACAAGTCAGACCTACATTTTGGCAGTTCACTGTAATGGATGCTTCCCCGTGAAGACTCCAAAGACATCACCATCATCTTCTTGTAGTGCCATCATACCTTTGCTATAAGTCACTCCCTTTTGATTCAAACATCTTTAGAAAAAACTGAAATGACCTTTGTAACAAACATATTGCACAAACACTGCCCGTCTAGGAAGGTGTGCCGTTACTCCAGTGAGGCCGTCATTGCTCCAACCATTCCTCATCTCTTCTTCGGTGATGACCTTCAAGACCGTGTACGGTAATCTGCTATGATGTTAATACTTGATTTAAATTCAAGCACTAGTTTGTGCCTCATGCCAGTCAGAATGCCCCTTCCTGAGGGGCTATGGTATTTAGCAGGACCCCCTTGGAGACACTGGGCCTAACCCCACAATGAGAGCACCCACTTGGTTAACTACCAACTCACCCGACATGCTTTAAAGTGGTATGTTATTGATTCTGGAGGTTAAATCCTCAACCAAAGATAAAACTTTTCGAACACTCGATACATTTTAATGAATCTATCTCAGATACAAGGGGCAATTTCTCTCTAATAAATTTAATTTTTTACAATGACAGCATCATTAAAGTAGGTTTACAGCTTATCTTCATGAAATAACAACTTTTAAAGGACATAATAATTCAAATTTATAACTCCTAGGATCTTTGTTTATGACAGCTTTCCTCAAAAGCTCATTTTTGTATATTCATTCTTAATTTACTTGTTGGGCAGTTTTATTATGAATGTTAGCATTTTCCATTCCTAAGCATTCTATTTTTGCTTACACATGTGAAAAGAGGGTGTTTTATATTCTTAAATCTTCCTTTTAATATTCCAAAGCCATTTAAAAGTTTCTGAAGGGTGAATATGGAGACAATACTATTGAGAAGAATGTGCACAGTGGTTCTCAACCCTGGCTACACATTAAAATCACCTAGAGATGTTTTAAAAATAACTACCCAGGTCCCACCTGAGAACAATTAAGTCAGAATCTCTGGAGATAGTTTCCTAGGGGATTCCAATGTACAGCCATGGATGTAAACCATTAAATTATAAAAGTCACTTAGAAGGGTATTAGCTCTTCTAGGTATTAGAGGGGATGATCAACCAGTAGCCATTGTTTTCTTCTTTTTAAAAAATTTTGATTAATTTAAAAAGTTGACAGATTAAAAATTATATATATTGTGTGCAATATGATGTTTTGAAATAAGTGTACATTGTGGAATGGCTACATCAAGCTATTAACATATACATTACTTCATATGCTTGTCATTTATTTGTGGTGAGAACACTTAAATTTACTCCCTTGGCGATTTTCAAGAATATAATACCTTGTGATTAACAGAATCGAGTCAGCATATTGTAAATGGAGCTCTTGAATTTATTCCCCCTGTCTAACTGAAACTTTGTACCCTTTGACCATCATCTCCTGTTTCTCCATATCTCCCCAACTGCCAGCGTATGGTAACCACCATTCTAATCTCTGCCTCTATGAGATCAGCGTTTTTAGATTCCACATATGAGTGAGATTATGTAGTATCTGTCTTTCTGTGTCTGGCTCATTTCGTTTAACATAAGGTCCTCCAGGTTCATCCATGTTATTGCAAATGACCGGATTTTCTTCTTCCTAAAAGCTGAAAAGTATTTCATCATGTGTATATACCACATTTCTTTATCCATTCCTCTGGTGGTGATCACTTAGGTTGATTCTATCTTGGCTACTGTGATAGTGCTTCAATAAACAGGGGACTGCAGACATCCCTTTGACATACTATATCCTTTGGATATATGCCCAGAAATGGGATTGCTGGGTTATATGGTAGTGTTATTTTTAATATTTTGGAGAACCTTCATACAGTTTTCCCTAATGGTTGCACTAATTTTCATTCCCACCAGCAGTGTTCAAAGGTTTTGTTTTCTCCATATCCTCACCATTGGTTTCTCATCAAACAGAAACTGCCCATAGATGTTCACCAACCAGGTGCTTCACTGTCTTGCGTGGGGTCACCAATCATCCTAGTTTTCCCAGGACTAAGGAGTTTTCTGGGACATGGGATTTTTAGTACTAAAACCAGGAGAGTTCCACTGAACTAGAGTGAATTGGTTACCCTATTTGTGGATGAACATAAGCTGGTTTGCGTCCTGTAGATTGAAATGGGACTGTCATGACTCTGTCTTCTGAACTTCAGCTGTTGGCTTATGTCCACCTGAAATTCTGAGCTCATCTGAGGCCCTTCCATTTGATGTTATGGACACACAGACTGTCAGCTCACTCTGGTTCCTCTGCTCAACCATCTAATTTTCATGAAAAGGGATTTTCTCATGGTCTTTTATAAAGATTTTAAGCATGGCTTTGAGCCTTTAAAATCAGGAGGTGTCTCCTGTTTATTTGCACTTGAGTTTGGGTGCCTTTCTTTGGGCCTGACCTTACTGAATCCCCAGTGTATGTGGGGGAAGAAGTATGGTACCAATATTTACTGAGTGCTAGGTGCTTTATATATGTGATAATCCTCTATATCAACTTCATGAAGTTGATATTTTTTTTTCAGATAAGTGAACTGAATCTCAGAGAGGTTGAGTAAATTTTAAAGCTCAAACTCAGGTTTATACGATTATAATTCCATCTTGTCTGCACAATGTTTCTATTTTCAGTGCTTAATACAGACAAGTTGAAGAGGGAAACTGTGAATATCCAGAGATTTTGATGAGGTAGTGGAAAGATAAATTAGTAATCACCCATTGATTTTAAAGTAACTTTTCTGACTGCTCCTAGCTAGGCAAAAAGCATCAAGAGGTACTGTGGTGAATGGTGGATTTTCCTTGTTGGACATAAAAAGAGGTGCTCATGTGGATGCTCTTTATTTAAGCATTAGCCTCAGTTCAAGTAAATCACATTAGGAAAGTATGATTTTGCTGGTTAGTATGTCAAAGAAAACAACTGGGATGTAAAGAAATGTGATGCTGTGTGTTGCAGCTAAAAAAAACAAAAACAAAAAAACAGAGGGATTGAATCCTGAAGGAGCCACTTCTTTACTCACCCCTGATGCTTCCGGCCCAGTGGTTGCAGCAAGATGGCCCAGGTCTCCTAAAAACATGGAGAGGCTCCTGGGCTCTGTGAGTGAGGACAATGAGGAGTAGCAAGAGTCGTGGATGGAGTTAGGTTGGAAATGTTCATCTATGAAGTAGTGGGAGGTGAAATGCACCTCCAAGTGCTCAGTGATGTCCTTTTAAAAGACAAATTTTGCTATAACTGGCATCTCATCTATTATAATTTTTACATATAATTTATTTTAGTAAATGCTCAGTGATTTTTTTTAAACGAAACCATATTAATTATACGTTTCTCTTAACCTTGACAAAACTGTCTAGTTGGGATACTGTGATGGTTAATACTGAGTGTCAACTTGATTGGATTGAAGGATGCAGAGTATTGATCCTTGGTGTGTCTGTGAGGGTGTTGCCAAAGGAGATTAACATTTGAGTCAGTGGGCTGGGGAGGGCAGACCCACCCTTCATCTGGTGGGCATAATTTAATCAGCTGCCAGCCAATATAAAGCAGGCAGAAAAACGTGAAAAATGGGGACTGGCCTAGCCTCCCAGCCTACATCTTTCTCCCCTGCTGGACGCTTCCTGCCCTCGAATATTGGACTCCCCTGGGACTCGGACTGGCTGTCCTTGCTCCTTAAGCTTGCGGACAGCCTATTGCGGGACCCTGTCATCATGCAAGTGTAAACTTAGTAAACTCCTATCCATCTATCTATCTATCTATCTATCTATCTATCTATCTATCTATCTATCTATATCTATGTATCTACCTATCTATGTATCTATGTATCTATCTATCTATCCATCCTATTCTGTTCCTCTAGGAAACCCTGACTAATACAGATACCATGGATGCAGTATTATTTTCTGATACAGTAGTATCATAAAAACAGGTCTCATCCACTCGTTCAAAAATAATTTGTTAGTGTCCACCCTGATCCAGCATTGTGCTAAGTGATGGAAAATAGTAGCAAAAAGCCCCAGTCCCCGTGCTCACAAACTGGTTAAGGGGACATACAGATAACCAGTACTTGTAACTTACTATGGTAGAGTAAGTCCTGATAAAGGATGGTCTAGGTTGCTACAGGGGCTCATAAGAGAGGATCTAGGAACGGCTTCCCAGGGGAGGTGAGTTATACACTGAAATCTGAAGTATGAGTTGGGCAGAAGGTGGTTAGGGTTTCTGTTGGGGCTGGATAGAGAACATTCCAGGCAGAGAGAGCAGCAAAAGAGCCGGTCAAAAGAGCATTTGGAGAAATAAAACATGTTCAGTATAGGACATGGTGTATGTGTGTGTGTTTGTGTGTGTGCATGTGTGTTTGAGAAGGAGGGAATGGGTGGTGGCGGGAGATAATGCTGCAGAGAAATACTGAAGCAAGGTCAAGCAAGGTCACAAGACATATTAAAAACTCTGAAGTTGATTATAACAGGAACAAGGAAGCATTGGTTGGTGTCCACAGAGACATAAAAAGATCAGATTTGAGATTTGAAAGGTTTTCCTGATTGCGGCATCAGACTAGACAGGAAAGAGGAAAGCATGGTGGTGAGGAGACCAATTAGAAGGTGGCTGCAGAAATCCAGTTGAGATGTGATGATTGTTTAGCCAGTGGTGCCTGTGGAGTTGGAGAGAAGTGGACTGATTCAAAGACATTCATCACATGGACATTCTTGGCATGAGGGAAAAAGTGGAGAGAAAGATGACTTGGGTATTGAGTCATTTTCAAAGATGATGAAGGCAGAGGTTAAGATGACAATGAAGTTTAATTGGGTTATATTGTGTTTAAGGGGCTTAAGGTGGGTGATCAAGAGGCACTATTTGGAAGTTGGGCATATGGGTCTGTTGGCTAACAATGGATTTGTGTTTTGGAAGTCAACAGCATATGAATGTTAACTGGAGCACCCAAGGAATGTATGTAAAGAAAAAGGGAAGAGGACGTAGCCCAGGACTCTGGGGATATGTAAGGTATGGGTAGAAGACAGGCTCAGGAAGAAGACTAGGAAGAAGTAAACAGAGTGGTTGGAGGAAAAATAAAAAGTTATATTGTCATGAAATCCAGGAAAAGAGGGTATTTCAAGAAGGAAGAAGCAGTCAGAAGTGTCCAGACTTCCAAGAGATCAAGCCAGATAAGGACTGAGGAGTTCCCATTGGTTTCAGCACAGGGAGGTTCTTGTTAATCTTGTAAAGCAGATTTGGAGAGGGGGCAGTAGGCAGATCACAGTAGGCTGAGATTTCCAGGGAGGAGAGGAAGTGGATATAGCAAGGGTGCATCTCCTTTATTAAGAAGGTTGGCCGTAAAGGGAAGGAAAGAGGGCAAAAGCTGGAGGGACATGTGGAGTGCAGGGAGGATTTGGTGGTGGTGGTGATGGTGAACATGAGGCCTGCTTTGGATCGTTTTTCAAATAAAGGAAGCCAACATAGAGAGGAAGAGGCTGAAGAGATAGAGAGGGAGGAGATTGTGGATACAGGAATGCAGTCAGGAGAGGGGTACAGAGTACAGGCAAGTGTGGGAGGGATAGGTGGGAAGGAGAATGGACTGAGTGTAGGTGCAGGCGCTAGTTGATAGCAGGAAGCCGAGGAAAGCCGAGTTTTATTTTCCTCAATGTTGGAGGTGAGGTTAGGTTCGTTGTCAATGGTGGCAGTGGAATAGAAAGACTGAAAAAGGATAAGACCTGAAGTAAACAACTGTGGAGGAGGAATATAGGACAAAAAGAGAGACATAATTTGCCTTTCAACAATTTCTCTCTATTTTTTCTGATCGTTTTTGGGCCCATAAAAATAAATAAATTGGGTTCTCTTCATGCTTTCAAGAAAAAAAAAATTACCTTTACAGCTACTTCTGGAAATCTTTCCCTGGAAGCCAGGAACCAACTGATAACATTGTACAATGTCCCATGAAAGTAAATTTTCTCAAATAATAATAATTGTATCATCTATGGAGGTTTGGGTATAAGAATAGGGCAGTCTTTTGGGGACACTTTAGTTCTTTAGCAGCAAACGGAAAATTAGACCTTTTATAATGATGCACCTACTGAGCATCAGGTGCTGCAATCATCACAGCAGCTTTCTAAGATGGGTATTACCACCATCACCTTTACAGGTGAGGAAAGGGAGACAGAAGTTAGAGAATTTATTCAAGACCAACTATTGTTGAGGGGCAGAGCCAGGATCTGAACTGAGTCCAAAATGTTTCCATTATGAATTATTTATTCAATGCATTTGTCATGGGGAAAAATCCCTGGTTCCCTGGTTTCTCTCCTTGTTTTCCCCATCCTGTAAACTAGATTTTTCCTGTATGTTTAATGAGCCATTTTGTATTTATATTTCTCTACAGTTGATTAAGTGTGGGTAGATTTTAATGTGCCAACGTAAGCTGTTTTAAAATCTTAAAAGATTTTCTCGGGAAATGTTTTCTCAACCAAAAAAAAAATATCAGAAATGTTGGGACAATTGGCTATCCATATGGAAGACAATCAAATTAGACATCTAACTAATGCCATATATCAAAATAAATTCCAGAGGGACTCAAGTGCGAAATGAATAAAGTCAAACCATAAAAGTTACAGAAACAAAATGAAGAAGGATTATTTATAACCTAGGACTCGAGAGGCCTTCCCACACAAGACACAAACTCAGAAGCTGTAAACGAAAAGATTGATAGACTTGATGCCATGTATGAGGATGCTAATTACAGCATTGTTCATAATGGTGAAAAATGAGAAGCAATCTAAAGTTTCTTTAATAGGGAACTATTTAGATACATTATTGAACATTTACATCACAAAGGAGTAATGAAGCCTAGTAGTTAAAAGCATGCATTCTGATGTCAGACTATCTGGGATTGGATCTCATCTCCACCAGTAATTTGCTGTGTTTTTGAGAAAAGTAACAATATTACCAAATTTCCTTAATTTCTTCCTCAATAAAATAAGCATAATAGTTTTATTAACCTCCTAGGGTTATTGGAGAATTAAGTGATTTAATAATGTAAATCACTTAGAATAGATCCTTAACATAGTTACTTCCACAAAAGTATTAGCTATTGTAACAAAGTAGCACTTGAAAAAGAGGTAGGCTAATGTGAAATGATTCAGTATAATTTCAGACATACTATTAAGAAAACAGATTTCAGGACAATGTTTAGAGTCTGATTCCATTTTATAAAAATTTATTTGTATTTATATATGCATGCATGAAAATGAATAGAAAAGAAGACTATAGAACAAGAAACCCACCAAACTGAATGGTTGCTATTTCTGGAAGACAGTAGGAGTGTTTGGAAGGGAATATCACATTTCACACTAGATACAGTAATTTTATATTGCTTCAGTCTTTTATAAAGAGAATGAAGTTACACACTGTGTTAAGAACAAAAGGAAGAAGGAAGAAAGGAAGGAAAAGGAAAGGGAAGGAAGGAAGGAAAGGAAGGAAGGAAGCAAGCAAGGAAGGAAGGAAGGACAAAAGCAAGGGAAGAAGGGAGAAGGGAGAGAGGGAAGGAAAATGTTTTTAACATACTCTGCTGTCCATATAGGATAAGATTCATAGCATGAAAACACAAACACCCACTGTGGCAGGGGTACTGCCCCCTCCCTTTCTGACATACCATACCTAGTCTTAGAAATACATCATGGGGCACAGCATCTGGAGGGAAGAAGGAAAGAAATAGAAACGGGTAGTCCAAAACATATGGTCCAAATAATCTTTATGATGAATGGAAAAATCAAGTCTAGGCAGCTGACACAAAATCCAGGCATTAACTTAAATGGAATATTGAATTTTGTTTTGAATCAAGAATCAATTCTCTTTTCTCAATGAGACCATTAGTGCTTTTCTTAAATCTTATTTCCATATTTGTGCATGCTTTAAACAAGAAGAGGAATTTTCTCATAAATTTCCAGGCTAGTTAAAGGAGAACACTGAGGGGTGTGTGTGTGTGTGTGTGTGTGTGTGTGTGTGTGCGTGCGCGTGTGCATGCATGCGTGCGTGTGTGTGTGTTTTCAGCATTTCTCTTTATATCTCCATGGAAGAGACACAATTTAGAGAGGAAACTCATTAAATGGAAGGAACCCAGGATTGTGAGGTAGGAAACCTGACTAGACTATTCTTTCCGATTGTAATAGTTGTGTGTCTTTCAGCAAATTGCTTAATTCTTTAGCTGTAAACAGCAGAGATTATCTGATAACTTTTGGTCCCTTCTAGTTTCCAAAATTACAAGATTTGCTGCATAATTTTTATTAGAAAATGATTACTCTCTGGAATAATTGCAGTGAGAAACCACTTGCTTTTTATTAGGTTGTATATTAGGCTTAACTAATGGGGGTATGGTATCAGTATGGGAGGTGATTATTTAGCCTTTTTCTTCACTGGCTAACTCTATTAGAAATAGTCTGTTCAGTTTCAGGCACTGTACTATGACAGGGACATATGAAAGATGAAATGTTATGCTCAGGGCTGGGCATGGGGTGGAGTGGGGAGGACAATTCACTCATAAGAAGTTGAAATCCAAGCCAATAGCTTGTGTGGGTATTGAATCTAAATATCTAAATATATGTATAACACATATGGTGCAGAAAACGTAAGGGGAGCAATTATACAAACTGACATGGAGATATTGAAACTCCTGGGGCCGTGGCAGAAGCAAATATGAAAACTGCCTTATAAGAAAACTTTTCACAGTATTCCCATAGGAGTTAAGCTCACAATTAAAATATCACAGGCCTGCATAAGAAAATGAATTATCACGAGAGTATCAGCAGATAAAACTAATAGTAGAATAAACATCTAATAAATGGAAATGTAATAAGCTATCTGAAAGAGATTATAAAATATGTTTAAAGCACTTTATAAATAAATAAATAAAAATTACTGAAGAACATGACAGTATGTGATGGTTAATTAATACTGAGTGTCAACTTGATTGGATTGAAGGATACAAAGTATTGATCCTGGGTGTGTCTATGAGGGTGTTGCCAAAAGAGATTAACATTTGAGTCAGTGGGCTGGGGAAGGCAGATCCATCCTTAATCTGGTGGGCACAATCAAATCAGCCACCAGCAAATATAAATCAGGCAGAAAAATGTGAAAAGGAGAGGTGGGGGTAGCTTCCCAGCCTACATCTTTCTCCCATGCTGGATGCTTCCTGCCCTTGAACATTGGACTCCAAGTTCTTCACTTTTTTGGGACTCAGACTGGCTCTTCTTGCTCCTCAGCTAGCAGACAGCCTATTTTGGGACCTTGTGATCATGTAAGTTAATACTTAATAAGCATATATATATCCTATTTGTTCTGTCCCTCTAAGAGAACCCTAATACAGATTTTGGTACCAGGAGTGGTTCCAGAGGAACAGAATATTAAAGATGGAGTTCTTTCATTGGTTTTGGGGTTTTTGGAGTTGGCTTCTTAATATGATTAGACCCCAAAATGCTAAGGACTCTACTTCTAATAGTATGGAGAACACCGATAGTCCTTGGAGTGAACTGTTTAGAGAGTTATGCAAAATAAATGCATTTGACATTCCTGATTCCCTGTTTGTGAGAGGCAAGGAGTTGAGTGACTCTCTACATAATACCTTTGACCATATGTGGAGAACCAAGGAACATAATGAAGCTGGTTGGTTGCTCCAAAATTCAGTGGACAAAGTGATGAAAGAAAATGATGAACTCAGGGATTCTGTCTCCCAGGTTCAGAAGCAGATACTGAGTCCCAAATCTGCTGAGATTGCCCTGAGAGAGAGTCTTATCCCTTGTGGAGAAAGAACTGAAATTGTGGAAAAACAGACACAAGCTCTTATCATGTGAGAGGTTGACCTGCAATGAAAGATGCATGCACAGCCTCGCTAGGTGTCTACTGTTAAAGTGAGGGCATGGATTGGAAAAGAATGGGACCCTGCAACTTGGAATGAGGATGTGTGGGAGGACCCTGGTGAGGCTGGGGACACTGAGTTTGTAAACTCTGATGAACCATTTTTTGCCAGAAGGAATGGCTTTCCCATCCCCAGTAGTGATGGCAACATCCCCTCCCTGACCCATGCTGCCATGAGCCTTTCCATCTCTGTCTCAGGAGATAAACCCTGCACTACTTGAGGCAACAGTGATGGCCTCCCCTGAGGCAGCTGCTGGGTGAAATAATGTTGATTCTCCTCAGAAGCCACCCCCAACACCTCTGTTTGCTTCTAGACCTATAACTAGACTAAGTCCTGGTAGGCCCCTAGAGGTGAGGTTGAGAATGTGACCCATGAGGAGGTGCCCTATACTTGAAAATAACTGCTTGAATTCTCTAATTTCTATAAACAGAAATCTGGAGAACAGGCATGGGAATGGATATTAAGGGCATGAGATAATGGCGGAAGGCACATAGAGTTGGATTAGGCTGAATTTATTGATTTGGATCCACTAAGTAGGGACTCTGCATTTAATATTGCAGCTCAGGGAGTTAAAAAAGGTTATAATAGTTTATTTGCTTGGTTAGCTGAAATGTGGATTAAAAGATGGCCTGCTGTGAGTGAGCTGGAAATGCCTGATCTCCCTTGGTTTAATGTAGAGGAAGGGATCCAAAGACTTAGTGAGACTGCTATGGTGGAATGGATTAGTCACTTTAGACCTACTCATCCCATCTGAGAGGGTCCAGAAAATATACCCTTTACCAATGCCTTGCAAAAAAGATTTGTGAGGGCAGCACCTGCATCTTTGAAGAGCCCTGTAATTGCTTTTCTCTGTATGTCAGATCTAACAGTGGGAACCACAGTCACTCAACTACAAAATTTAAATACAATGGGAATAATTGGATACCGAGGTGGCAGGGGCCAAGTGGTGGCACTCAACCATCAAAGGGAAGGTGGGTGTAGCTATCACAATGGACAGTAGAGACGAAGCGACGATCAGGAGAGTCTGATTTGTGTAGAGCTCTGGCATTGGCTAATTAATCACGGTGTTGCTAGAAGTGAAACTGATAGGAAGCCTACTGCATTCCTACTTAATTTATATAAGAAGAAAACTTCTAGTTTGAATGGACAAGACGAATTTGAATTATAAAAACAGAATCGGCCAGGCGCGGTGGCTCACGCTTGTAATTCCAGCACTTTGGGAGGCCGAGGTGGGCAGATCACTAGGTCAGGAGATTGAGACCATCCTGGATAACACGGTGAAACCCCGTCTCTACTAAAAATACAAAAAAATTAGCCAGGTGTGGTGGCGGGTGCCTGTAGTCCCAGCTACTTGGAAGGCTGAGGCAGGAGAATGGCGTGAACCTGGGAGGTGGAACTTACAGTGAGCCGAGATCACGCCACTGCACTCCAGCCTGGGCGACAGAGTGAGACTCCACCTCAAAAAAACAAAAACAAAAACAGAGAATCATGGCCCCTCAATCAATTTCCAGACTTGAGCCAGTTTACAGACCCATAACCCCTTGAATGAAGGGGAGGCTGGGTCCCCTTGAGGAAGGACCCCACTACATTACCAACAATTTGTGCAGTGAGTCTTCCACCCATCCTTCCCCAAGGAGACCTCCGACCTTTTACCAGGGTAACTGTGCACTGGGGAAAGGGAAGTGATCAGACATTCCAGGGACTACTGGACACTGGCTCTGAGCTGATACTGATTTCAGGGAACCCAAAATGTCATTGTGGTCCTCCAGTTATAGTAGGGGCTTATGGAGGCCAAGTAATTAATGGAGTTTTAGCTCAGGTCCGACTTACCATGGTAAGAAAGAAAGACCATTCTTTCCCCAGTGAACACTCCTGGAACCCTTGTCAAATATCCATTGACTATAGATGAAGATATTTATTTCTGGACTCTAAATTCTACTTTATTGAGCCATATGTCTATTTGTGTACCACATTCTCTTGATTATTATTGCTTTTTAGTAAGTTTTGAAATTGGAAATTGTCAGTGCTCCTACAGTGTTATTCTTTCTCAAAATTGTTCTGGATATTCCAGGTTATTCACAGTTCCATAAGACATTTAGAATGAGCTTGCCAATTTCTATTACAAAGTCAGCTGGGATTCTGATAGGAATTGCCTTGAATCTGGAGATCAATTTGATAGTGTTTTACTGAATGCCTCTTCATTTCTTTATGTTTTCTTTGATGTTTTTCAATAATGTATTATAGTTTTAGAATGTAAGTTTTTCACTTTTGTTAAATTTATGCCTAAGTATTTTCTTCTTTTTGATGCTATTGTAAACAGAGTTGCTTTCTTAATTTTTGCATTTTTCATTGCAAAATCACTTCATTTGCATTGTTCATTGCAAGTATATGAAAAAACAACTAATTTTTGTATATTGATCTTGTATCCTACAACTTCACTGAACTCATTTGTTAGTTTTTTTGTATGAATTCTCTAGAATTTTTAATATATAATTTGTCATATGCAAATAACAATAGTTTTACTTCTTCTTTTTCAGTCTGGATGCCTTTTATTTCTTTTTCTTGCTTATTTGCTCTGGGTGGAACCCCTAGTACAGTGTTGAATAGAAGTGATGTGGGGTGGACATCCTTACCTTTTTCCTTATCTTAGGAGGGAAAGCATCCAGTCTGTTACCATTAAGTATGTATGATATTAACTACGGGTTTTTTTGAGGATGCCTTTTATACCTAAGATTTTGTGTGTGCACACTTTTTTTGATGTTAATATAAATAGTATTGTGTTTTTAATTTCAAATCCCAGTTGTTTTTTACTGATATATGGGAAAGTGATGGACGCTATTATGCTTACCTTATAGCCTGTAAACCTGTTATTATTGCTTATTAGTTTTAGGAGGGTTTTTTTCCCATCAATTCTTTGGCAATTTCTACATGATCATGTCATAAGTGATATACAGTTTTGTTTTTTCCTTTCCAATGTTCATATACTTTCTTGTCTTTTCTTGCCTTATTTTATTAGCTAGGACTTCCAGTATGATCTTGAATAGGAGTAAGGGAGGACTGCTTGTTCTATTCCCGCACTTCGGGGAAAAACATCTAGTTTCTCATCATTGAATATGTTAGCTATAAGTTTTCTGTAGATTTTTTAATGAAGTTGAGAAAGTTCCCCTTTATTCCGAGTTTGCTGAGAGTTTTAAATCATAAAAGGGTGTTGGATTTTGTCAATTTCTTTTCCTGCATGTATTGATTTGATCATGTGATTTTTCTTCCTTAGATTTTTCTTCTCCCCATCCATTGATGTGATGGGTTACAGTAATAAATTTTTGAATGTTGAACTAGCCTTGCATACTTCAAATAAATCTCCTTGGTCATGGCATATAACTACTTTTATACATTGTTGTTTCAATTTGCTATATTTTGTTGAGGGTTTTTGTATCTGTGTTCATGAGAGATAACCAATTGCATGATTTCTTCTTGTAATGTTTTTGTCTGGTTTGCTATTAGGGTATTAGAAAGTTTCCCTCTGCTTCTGGAAGTGATTGTAGATAAATAGTACTATTTCCTCCCTAAATATTTAGTATGACTCAGCAGTGAAACCATATTGGCCTGGTGCTTTCTAGCTTGGAAGGTTAATTATTGATTGTGTTTTAAAAATAGATATAAGCCCATTAAGATCATATATTTCTTTTTGTATGTTTGCCTATTTCAAGGAATTGTTGCATTTCATCTTTGCTATTAAATGTGTGGGTATAGGGTTGCTCATAATATTATTATCCTTTTAATATCCCTGGGATAAGAAGCAATGAGTTCTCTTTCATTTTTGATATTAACAATTTATGTGTTCTCTCATTTTATGTTGGTTAGCCTAGCTAGAGGTTTGTCAATTTTATTGATCTTTTGAAGAACCAGACTTGGTTTTATTAATTTTTCTATTGGCATTTTCTGCATGATCAGTGATCATGGTTTCTAATTTCATTGATTCCTGCTCTAATTTCTATCATTTACTTTCTTCTGCTTGCTTTAGGATCACATTGCTCTTCTTTCTCTAGTTTTAAAGTGGAAGCTCAGATTACTGATTTTAGATTTTTCTTCCTTTCCAGTATGTGCATTCAATGCTATGAATGTTATCCGAAGCACTGCTTTCACTGCATCACACACATTTCGGTAAGTTCTATTTTCATCTTCATTTAACGAAACATATTTTAAAATTTATTTTGAGACTTCTTTGACCCATGCTTTATTTAAAAGTGTGTTGTTTAATCCTCAAAGCTGTGGTTTCAGGCTGATGGTTTTCAAGGGAACTATGGAACTGGGATAGTGTGGTGGTGGTTCGATAGAAGGCAAGTTAAATACCATAAAGTTCACTGTTTTTAATGAGATCCATCTCTTTTTTTTTAAATAAAATAAATACTCTTCAGATTGTTGCAAGCCTCTAGTTAATAACCCAAGTCCTAAAATTTTGATGTAGACAAATTTTGCCTGTGGTCTTGTGGCTTTTAGGGAGAAAATAATTTTCAGAGGTCCTTACTCTATTTTCACTGATATCCTGAACATTGTTTGACGTGCTTGTCATCCACAGCTCTTCTTAGGTGAAGTGTCCATTCAAGTTTTTTGTCTATTTTTAAAATTTGGTTGTTTATTTTATTTTTGTTGAGTTTTTAAATACATTTTATTTTGGAACAATTTTACATTTATAGAAAAGTTGCAGAAATACTCCAGAGAGTTGCCACGTAACTCTCACCCAGTTTCTACTATTGGTAACATATTTCATTGCCTTGGCATATCTGTTAAAACTTAAGAAATCAACATCAGTTCATTGTGATTCACTAAACTCCCGACTTACTCTAGATTTCTTAGTGCTGCGTTTTGAGGATTATTTATGTATTCTGGATAGAAGTCTTTTGTCAGATGTATGATTTGCAAGTCTTTTCTCCCAGTCTATACTTTGTCTTTTCCTTCTCTTATTTATATTACGGTTACCTTTAAAATGTCAGCGAAAGTTATTTGGATGCTGTCATTTTTTGTTTCGGTCTTTGAATTTATCTTTGATGAATATAAATGTTTTAAATAAAATAGCAGCAATATATTATTCTAAAATATCATGCTTGGTTTGACTTATTAAATAGTTTATGAAAAAGTTTTATTTTATATTTATGTTGTTTTTGACTTAAAAATACCAAGTGTATTAATCTCCTTTACAATTTAAGACTTAAGCCTTAAAATTCAGGATACAACTGTAGCACGCTATTAATGCCCAAGGGCAACATACTTTTTATGGTGACCAATCAACTGAGATTCTAAAATCAAGTTTAATAATGACTGAAACATCATGACTTGGCTATCAATGCATGTAATTTATACCCCTTTGCAAGTTTAAAGGCATTGATCTCTAGTTATTCAGGCTTGGACATTTTCTCCTGCCCTACCATCTTTGTGGTCCCAAGTGTCATGCCCCAGTAAATGCTTGCATGCCTGTTCCTGAACCCAAAGAACTTTTATTGAATGGGACAGAGACTGAATGACTAAGGAAACTCTAGCTGCCTCCAGCCCCACACTTGGCTAAGCTGTAATCAGCTCTGTGTGAGGCTGGGCATGGAGCAGGTGTGGTCAATGTCCTCCTCTCTGTCTCGTCTGGTTGTATCTTCATTTGGTGCCGCTCTCACGGACGCCTATCTTCCTCTCTGTTCCTATTGTCTTTCCAGGCTCCTGGCTGTCCTTTCTGTCATAGCAGCCCCAGTGATTTTGATAATGTCAGCAAGAGCCGAAAGCTGTCGCCCATCTGTGATAGTTGGATAGGGAGCCGCATGAAATGCTGAGGGAATGGAAAAGAGAGTGAGGGCAGTCGAGTGTGGCAAGGGTGGCATTTGCCATAGGTACTGACCGCTTGTGAGAGTATTTGTTGCTCTTCAGCATAGTGTAGGAATGATCACTGGAGGGGAGGTCAAAGCCGGAATTTTCAGCTGACACTGGATTTGACCAGCTGCCTGCCTTGGAGTTGTGGTAGCGAGAGACTCACTCTGTTTCTCCCTGGGCTCAGTTTTCTCATCTGTAAAATGGTGCTGGGGATAATATGCTGGAGCTGGATTACTTGATTCTTACGGTCTTTCAAGTTCTAATGGTCTAAGTAGGATAGTGTTCTTCAAACATTTTTTGCTCATGTACCTCCAAACAACTTTTTGAAAAACTATGATTCAATGCACATTTTAAAGTTGATATCTAAAATTTTGAATCTTCTATTTAAATAGTTGCAAAGGATATGATTTCCAATATGTCATAAAAATTGGTAGTTTTAAAGAGAGAATTTAAAATTTAAAAAAGTATCCAGTGGAATTTAAATGCCATACTCATATGAGACCCTCTTCATCCACTTAAGAAATCTACAAACTCTTTTTATTCAACATTTTAAAATTTTATATTTCCCTTTATCCATGATATTATATTCCACTTTTCCCACAGGATTTTATATTAATGCATGTATGATTTATGCTTGAAAACTTTTTATTGATCACTCTATCATACTTATCATAATAAGATTATGCCTTATAAATTCAAATTTTAAAATTTGTTTTCTTTTCTGTGACCATAAGGCTTTAAGGGCTAAAAATAGTCTTCTGTAATAGGTTGTAATTATAATTATTATTGGTACATAGTTGATCAAAAATAAAAACATATATTGAATTTTTAGAATCATGCATTGTATAATGACATTTTAGTCATTGATGGACTGCATATACAACTGTGGTCTCATAGAATTATAATGGAGCCAGAAAGTTCCTATCACCTAGGGACACAGCCATCTTGATGTTGTAGCCTAATGCATTACTCACATGTTTGTGATGATGCTGGTTTTGACAAATCCACTGCACTGCCAGATGCATAAAACTAAAGCACAGGCCGAGCGCAGTGGCTCACACCTGTAATCCTAGCACTTTGGGAGGCCGAGGCGGACGGATTGCCTGAGCTCAGGAGTTTGAGACCAGCCTGGACAACAGGGTGAAATCCCGTCTCTACTAAAAATACGAAAAAATTAGTCGGGTATGGCAGTGTGCACCTGTAGTCCCAGCTACTCAGGAGAGTGAGGCAGGAGAATTGCTTGAACCCGGGAGGTGGAGGTTGCAGTGAGCCGAGATTATGCCACTGCACTCCAGGCTAGGCAACAGAGCAAGACTCTGTCTCCAAAAAAGAAAAGTAAAGCGCATACAGTTATGTACAGTACATAATACTTGGTAATAACTATGTTACTGGTTTATGTATGTATTAAACTATACTCTTTATTGCTATTTTGGAGTGCACTTTTAAGTAGAATGAGTAATAAGTAGAATTTTTAAAAAACTTAAATGTGAAACAGCCTTAGGCAGGTCCTTCAGGAGGGATTCCAGAAGAAATCATTGTTATCACAGGAGACGACACAGCTCCATGGATGTTCTTGCCCCTGAAGACCTTCCAGTGGGACAAAATATAGAGGTGGGAGACAGTGATATTGATGATCCTGGCCTGGTGTAGGCCTAAACTAACATGTGTTTGTGTCTCAGTTTCTAATAAGAAAAAGTTGAAAAAGTAAAAAAACTTACAAATATTTTTAAAAATTAAAAAAAGCTTATAGAATAAGAATGTGAAGAAAGAAAATGTTTTGGCTGGGTGAGTGGCTCCCGCCTGTAATCCCAGCACTTTGGGAGGCCGAGGTGGGTGGATGACTTGAGGTCAGGAGTTTGAGACCAGCCTGGCCAACTTGGCAAAACCCCATCTCTACTAAAAATGCAAAAATTAGCTGGGCGTGGTGGCGGGCGCCTGTAATCCTAGCTACTCAGGAGGCTGAGGCAGGAGAATCGCTTGAACCCAGGAGGCAGAGGTTGCAGTGAGATGAGATCATGACACTGTACTCTCCAGCCTGGGTGACAGCGTTGAGACTCTGTCTTAAAAAAAAAAAAAAGGTTTTGTACAGCTGTACAATGTGTGTTTTAAGCTAAGTGTTATTACAAAAGAGTCAAAAAGTTGAAAAAATTAAAAAGTTCATAAAGTAAAAATGTTATAGTGTGCTTAGGTTAATTTATTATTGAAGAAAAAACATATTTTAAAATAAAGCCTAAATGTACTATGTTTATAAATTCTGCAACAGTGTACAGAAATGTCCTAGACCTTCACATTCACTAACGACTCATTGATTGACCCAGAGCAACTGCTAGTCCTGCAAACTCCGCTCATGGGAAGTGCTCTAGAGAAGTGTACTATTTAAAAACCTTTTATACTGTATTTTTACTGTACCTTTTCAATGTTTAGGTATACAAAAATTTACCATTATGTTACAATCACCTGCAGTAGTATTCAGTACACTAACATGCAGTACAGGTTTGTAGCCTAGGAGTAATAGGCTTTACCATATAGCCTAGGTGTGAAGTAGGCTATATATCTAGGTTTGTGTAACTACACTCTGTGATGTTCGTACAACAAAATCAACCAACGATGCCTTTCTCAGAACATATCCTTGGCGTTAAGTGATACATGACTGTATTAAATATAAGTAATTTTTATTGGAAATACATTTGTTAATGAGATGATGAGGCATTTTCCTAATTATTTCATATGTCTCTGTATGAATATGACATTTATGCAATGAAGCAGATTTCAACATCTGTATTATCACTACTCATTTTTTAATAGATGTTAGCACTGAGAAAATATGTTTGCATAAAAAAGTACACAGAAATGGAAATTTGCTATATCACCATCACTTGATTCTTTGACTACCTTTTGAGTTATTTGTCAAAAATTATACACAGATTTATAATCAAAATTATTTTTAATTTTGTTAAGAACAAAGAGTTGGGAATCGCCTGACTTGTTGTTCATTCATTAGAGCCTGATTCCCTATTTCAATTCCTGGGAGGTATACAAAAAAGGCTTTTACAATACTGTCAATTAAATGTTAATAATCCCAGCTATTCTTTTTCTTAGAGGCACCTTGTTTAATCAGACGTATTTTTTAAATTGTTGGAAAAGATCAATGTGATTAATTTCCTTCTACTTTTATATAGTGCTTTTCTGTTATCATGTGCTTTGAATGTATTCTCATCAAAATCCTGGAACTGTAGGTTTGGTTTATTAAATATGTGAAAAGTAACTTCCATATAATCTACTTGGCAAAGTCAATCCTTACTGTAAAACCAATCAGACAAATAATTCTTATTTTCCCTTAAGATAAAAATCTGACATTGTTTTTTCAACTCAACCAAACACGTTAATAAGCATTTCAAGGACTATTATAAATACTACTGGCAAAAAATTATGGAACCCATCTTGTAGGATAGATAATAAAATCAGTCAAGTCAAGATTAAAATGACGCAGCACAAATGTGATTTATCCATTTCACAATATTAATAAGAACAAGATCATAAATCCATATGCAGCTCCTCTGTTCTGAATTTGTATAGGGCACTGTTATACGTATGTCAAAGGACTTCTGTAAACTAGATCTGCTAAATATGGATGCGTGCATGTATCAAACATTGTTCTTCTGCTTTGGAGAATAATTAAACAAGAGTCAAATATAAAGATGAGAAACAACTCCATCAATGTTATGAAACAGCATGATCAAACTTTCCTTATGTGGTAAGTGAAAGAGAAGAATATCCAATTGCTAAAAAATGAATTAGTCTGGAAGTTATGCTATAATTTTCTCTTTGGCTAATAGGAGGTGAAAAATGCTGAACATTTGAATATCTGAGGTTCCTCTGATTTTTGGTGTAATGCCTCCCTTGGATGAAGGTGACGGGGAAGCCCCAGTGCCCCATGTCTGAACGGACTCAGAGCAGGGGAGAGGGACTCGGAAGCCCCAGTGCCCCATGTCTGAACAGACTCAGAGCAGGGGAGAGGGACCCTTGGTACCTGATGGGGGTGGCGCCAGATGCTGTCAACAATATCTGTGAGCAGCTCTGAGTAAGGGGGTTGTGGAGGATGGACCCTGTCCTCTAGGGAGAGGTGGGTCCTCCCCTCCAGAAGCTCCTCACCCAATTCATTACATGATTTCCTCCTGCTCCTTGAATATTTAGAATTCTGAATATTTTCTTTCCTTAACAATTGCTTTAATTTTCCTATCTCATCTAACTCTGTTCACTTCAATCTGAACTTTCTGAGTCCCGTTTGGGACTCAGTGGCTGGCCAGCTCCCCACGAACTTGGCCCAAAGCCCAGAACCCATTCTTCCTCCCACCCCTCCATTCCAGACAGGGATTCATCCTACTTGGCAGGCTGTCTCCCAGAGTACTCAGCATTTTGGAGAACTCTTTGCTCCCAGACACCTATTTCCAGAAGGCACGAGTGTCCCCCACCCCTCCTGGGATCAGTCCAGCCATGTGCTCTGCAGCAGGGCCCTGGGTCACCCCTCCATATTGCCTGCCTGCCTGCAGATTTACTTGACTCTTTGGATGCAAACTCATATCTGCATCCAGCCATTGCTCCTGGGGTGGTGGTTTGACTGAAGGACAGGGAACCCTAATTTTTTTAAGTGTTGTTACGTCCCTATCTATACCAGACCTCTCCAAATTCCTGGGTGATTTCTAAGGTGTTAGGCTGCTGCAACCCTGCTAGCAATCTCGGAGAAGATTCCTAGACACCCATGACCCATAGTGAGGTGGGAGGATATTGGTGCCTTTGGCAGACCACGCAGCCCCCAGCCACCATCCCCTAGTGCTGGATGACTTCCCCTCCAGGGCTGTGTTGACTTTTAGACACGAAAGCCACCCGATCATTTATTCTTCCAATGTCATGCTCCATTTGAAGTGGTCCAACCAAGTGGTCCTCCAGGGCTGTGTTGACTTTTAGACACGAAAGCCACCCGATCATTTATTCTTCCAATGTCATGCTCCATTTGAAGTGGTCCAACCAAGCCTGATTGCTAGCCCAATGACATCTTTTACTCCATGGGGCACATGTCCCATCCCTGGAATAACCTACTTCATCTTTTCTGCTCTTTCCAAAAGGCCATAACCTCAGCATGCAGGGTTTCTCTCTGCAGTGTTCATCTGCAAGGGGCTGTTGGGTCCCTTAGGGGTCACCACTTCCAATGTTCGGGGCTCTAAACAAATTCCACAGTGTCCCATGTTATGGGTTTAGGAGCTTTATTGGGAAGGAGAAATCTGAAATGAGCAAAGAAAGAGAAAGGGGGTTCCCTGTCCCTGCTATTTAGTTCCTGGGGAGGTATAGGGATTGGTGGCTTCCTTCCCTGACAGACAGAGCTGGACTTTACAAGGCCCCAGGTGCTGGCCAGCTTGCAGGTCAGACAACCCCAGTAAACAGCTGGCACATCAGAGCCAAATGCCAAGCCCCAAACAACCTGTCCCCCATGGGCAAGGCTGCTTTCTTACGGATGCTCTATAAAATGACCCAGTCCCAGGCACAACTCCTCCCCTGGAAGGTAGACATGGGCTGTCTGACCAGTGAATCCCCAGGCCTTGGCCCACAGGAGCCTGGGAGCCTGGCCCCTCTTCCCTTAACTGGCTCAGGCTGTGTGAATATTCTCCTCTCCACAAAAGCTTATTCCTTAATCTGTACCAAGTAACACAGTGGGAGTTCATGGAAAGCATGGCGGCTGGCAGGTGGAGTTGTAGCCACCTTGCCAGGCGATTGCCTATGTTTAAATATGTGTAAAACATATTTTACATATGTTTAAATATGTAAAATTCCCTCTCTCTGCTGGCATTGTCTGTTTTGCTCTAACAAGATTCTCCCTTAAGAGCAATGTGTTCTTTGACAATAGCCTGGGGACAGGAGAGGCGAAGTCTTTAAACAAAAATTGTTATTACTCTCGCTACTGCTCTCTACTCTTACGTAATTCAAAACATCCCAAGGAGGCTGCATGCCTAACACTCCTGCACCCCAACAGGAAAATAAGTAAGCAGGAAAGCCAGGAGCCCCAAGGATCTGATGCTGCAGTGACTCACTGAGGGGCTTTCCCCTGCTGGGTGCTCTGGAGGCTTTTATACCCTCGACAGTGCCTCGTAGTGAGAATGAGGATGGGCGTGCTTTTACTTTTCTTTTGTCAAGTGGACAAAGGGTTGGTGAGCAAGGGGGTCATTCTTTGGCAGATCAGCTTTAGTACAGATTACACAGAGGCTGAGTGCTTGGGCGATGATTCCTTTAAGCCCATCCATGTCCAGGTATCCCTTAGAAACTCTCCAACAGCCCCTAGAGATGTGCCTTCCCTAGTTTGAGGACCACTGACTGGTCTAGGAATCTAGGATTCCGAGGTGTCAGGCTTAGGCTAGAGTGCCCTGGGGCCTGTCTGGAAGCTGATAGCCTCCTTGGAACAGTTGCTGGAGACAGTATCTTTATAGAGAGGCTTTTGTGGGTGATGGAGGTTTTCTTCTTCTGACATATGCACACAGCTGCAGGAGTTAGCCAATACTATTTTTTCTACCTTCCACTGTTACTGCTGCTATTACTGCTCTCCCCGTTTATCCTCTAGCTACATGGTCTCCTAGTAGGTCTTCCAACACACCAGGCACACTCGTCCTCAGGGCCTTTGCACTGGCTGTTCCCTCTGCTGTAATGCTGATCCAGATATCTGCATGGCCAACTCCCTCATCTGTAATTCTGTTCTCCAGGAGGCCTGCCCTGACTTGTCTATTTCAAGTTGCAACTGCATGTTCCTCTCCACCTCCTCTCTATCCCTCATGCCTTCCCTTATTTCCCCTATGGAACCTATCATCTCCTAAAACATTGATTTATGTATTTACGTTTAATGTTTTTGTCTTCCTCTACCACCTCTCACTCCCTGGAACAGAAATTCTTTGAGGGCAAGGATCAGTCTGCTTTGTTCACTGATGTACACTAAATGCCTAGAAGGGAGCTGGCGCATGGTTGGTGTGCAGTAGATATTTGCTAATGAAGGAATAAATGAACAGACTCATTGGGTGAAAAAAACAAGTTCAACTTTCACAGCTTAGCTGATCCACATGACCTCTCCCTTAAAAAATATGCAATGCACCATAGCATCAAATTACACCTGAGCTCTGAGAAGTGGCCAGCTTTTCCTTTTTCTTCTCTCCTCCTCCTCTGGTCTTCCTCCTCTTCCTCCTCCTTCTTTTTCCTCTTCCGCTTCTTCTTCTTTTTTTGTTTATCAGCCAGTATACATGACCCTGACTGACCCCTTTATTCTCATCTCTGGTCCTTTTTGATGAAGCCCAGAGCCTGCAAACCAGAGGCCAGCGGGACAAAGTTGGCATGCAGACATGTTTTTTAAGACCTACAAAATATTTACCTTCACAGTGGTTAAAATGAATAAAAATGCATCACCAATCTTTGAAAAAATTGTATATATTTTATATATGTATATATAAATTTTTTGAGACAGGGTCTCATTCTGTCACCCAGACTGGAGTGCAGTGGCATGATCACAGCTCATTGCTCAAACTCCTGGGCTCAAGTAATCCTCCCACTTAATTCTCCCAACTATTTGGGACTACAGGCAAGTGCCAATATGGAATATTTCAAAGATATTTAAACTTCGAAACTATCAAAGATATCAACATCTTCTTTTGTCTTCTGAAAAATCAGATTTGCTAACATTGGGCCACATCCCCAGTAGGCAGAAGCTAAGCACCAGCTGCCCCTTAGACAGGGCAACGTCTCCATCACTTCCTACTGTGTCCTTGCCACTGGCACCAAGATTAGCAGTGTTCTTGCTGAGCTGTGGCTCCTTCCATAGCCTGCTTTATGTACTCTGTGATTTGTACCCACCTGGCCTCTATAGAAATTTGAGTTTATAGCCCTTGATTTTAAAGATAACGAAGAGATCTGCAGTTCCCAGAATTTGTCCTGTGATCTCTTTTATTTCCAGGCCTTTGCCAATGCTGGCTTTCAACCTGGAATATTCACCTTCCCCTCTTCACCTGGCCAGCTTCTACTCGTTACCTTAGATGGCACTTCCTGTAGGAAGCATGCTTTGGTTTTCCAATATAGAGTTAAGTGCCCTTCCTTATAACAATGCAGCAAGTTCCCTTCCTCTCATTCTGCTGTGAAGTCTTCTCTGTCACTCTGTATTATAATTTCTTCTCTTCTTCCCTACTAGATTTAGAGCATTTTTAAGGTAGGGACATGTCTTGTTCACCTAAAGTCCGGGAGTTGGCAAATTATAGCCCACAGGTGAAACCTAACCTGCAGGCTGTTTGTGTACAGCCCTAACACTAAGAGCAGTTTCTACATTTTTAGAGCATGGTAAGAACAAAACAGTATGTGAGAGACAGCCTGTGTGGCCTACAATGCCTAAAATATTCACTCTCACAGTCTTTACAGAAAAAAGTTTTTTGATCCCTATTCTAGCCTTCCATCTGGCACAAAGTAAGTATTGAATAAATGTGAAATGAATAAATAGCTATTGTCTTATACCTGGCATTCCAAGTAATACACATGTACTGGAGATTCTAAATTGAGTGGAGAGATAAAGACATTGTATATAGCTTATCAATGTATGGTTACTTAACCTCATCATTTTACCCACTCCAGGGGGAACACCCCCCATGCCCTCTGCATTGCATGATGCTGCTCACACATTACATATATGTAATACTATGTTTACATTACAATAACATATTTATATTATGACATTAATTATACATTATGTAATATATATCATTTAAATAATATAAATAACATACTCACATAATATATTTACATAATAATAATTAATTATTATTATTTTCTATTTCACAAACACTCAAATCTTCCAAGTTTGTTCTAGCCACAGCACGTTTGCATTTTCCATTCCCTCTGCATGGAGTGTTCTTCCCCCAGACTCCTGCACAGCTGGCTTCTCTTCAACACTCAGATCCCAGCTCAAATATCACATCTTCAGAGACACTTCCTTCTCTTTATCTCATTACTCTGTTTTATCTTCTTCATAGCACAGTTCACCATCTGAAGTGATCTTATTTCTTTGTCTACTTATAGTCTGTCTTCACAAATGATGTAAACTTTATGAAGGCAGGCACATGGTCTGTTTTGCTTACTTTCTGTATCCTCACCATTTAGAACTGTGCCTGGCATATTATGACAGGTTCACAAACACATATTTTAAATAAATGCAATTAGATAGAAACTAAGTGCATGATATTCACATCAGCTTCTTTCTTGCACAGCTATTCAATTCAAGGACTAAATCTGAGAGTTGAACCTCTGATTCAAGAAAAGTAAAAACTTTACACGATTAAAGTCAGTTATGCTACAGTTGGGCTGATTGAGGTGTGAGACGTCACTGGGAAAAACAAGCTTCTTTGAGAAGCCTGCGGGTGCAGGGACAAGGCCATGTCCCATTTGGCAGGAAATCCTGGGAGCCCATGCTACAGAAAAGCAGGAATGAAGCTCTGCAGGAAAGCTCTGAATTAATGAGCATCACTGGCTGGCAGGCTTTCGGTTCACTCTCAACACAAATATCAAACCCACCAGCGGATAAACGGCTTTAAATTAAAGGAAAAGGGCTGGTCATGTTTGCTTGCCAGCTAGTGCATGAAACATTTTCAGGGCCCTTAAAGGCATCAGGGACTATTTGTTTATTGATGTAGCTCCCTGTAGGGCTGACTCTGATTTAAATTCTGGATCTCTTTGTTAAAGTATGAAAATGATTTTGCATAATCAAAACCTCTATCTTTCTCATTGTCCTCCAGAAACACATCTCTGAGAAAAACATTTTTTTAACAGAAAATCTGTAAAGATGGGTAAGAATATATAAAATCTGATTTCAATAAATAAATAGTTACGGTGAATTGATAGCTCCTTAACTGCCTTTTGAATATTTAGTGCCAAAGAGAGTATGTCTTGTTCAGGAAAACACTCCATCACTTGATTTCCCTTTCAGCGGATTTTGTGTCAGTAATGCCTCTATTTGTCTCATTCCATCCTTAATAAATCAGTAACTGTTCTCTTGAACACTTAGCTAGAGGTTGCCTACTCAGGGTGGAACCCCACAGCAGAAATAAACATTAACCTTTCTGGATATAGTCATGGGATTTGATATAATGACGCAGCACCCTCAGACACAGAGATGTACAGAAGCATTTTGTGAGTGGAAATTAAACAAGAGTTCATAGGTAGCTGTAGGCAGATCTTTTATGCAGGGCAGACACTTAACTGGCATCCAGCCCTTTCAGAACTGGATGAAGTGTGGGAGGGAATGCCTATGAACAGCTAAGATCAGTGTTACCAAGACCAAGCCTGAGGGACATGGCCTGAAACCAACCATAGGAGAAGCCTCCATCAGAACTCGTCTGTTTCCTCTTGGCTTACAAGAAACATTCATTCCATCAATTTTTATGGCAGTTATTATATTCCAAGCACTAGACCAGGCTCTGGGATAGAGAGATGAATCAGATGCGGTCTCTGTACTCTGGGGGCTTACTAAGGGGACAAGTGTGGGAAGTACTGTGCTGAGCTGCAGATGATGGGCACAAGAACTGAGGTCCAGTTCCTGGCTTCTTTGGTTTCTTTCTTCCTTCAAGAAGGACATTGATTTCCTGGCCTTTCTGACTTGCATTTCAGACCTCCTGAAAGCCACTCCTTCATTCCTGTACTCAATAGGGGAGGAGGCTAAACCTATGGACACAGAGATGAGTGGGTGGTTACTGCCCTATGGGAACGGCAGCCTAGTGGTGAAAAGAGGCAACGCGGCAAATAATTACAATACAAAATCAGCCCTAATACCAGTTTCTGCTGTGCTGTGTCTGTAACTCTTGAGGTGCCTCAAAATTCCATATTTGTAGGCCTCATCCACAGGCGATGATTCAGTAGGTTGAGAAGAAGTTGAGAAATGTGTCTTGTTAACAGTGTATCCTAGTGATTCCAGCATATGGCCAGGTCTAGGAAGGGGACGGTAGACAAGTGGTGCTAGCAGAGGGGCTGCATAGCTGAGAGCTATTGGTCCTCTAAGACTTCAGAGGCATTAGGTTTATACCAGGTATAGTTTGGATGAAGGAAGACTATTTCAGGGATATAGGATCACATGGTACAACTCATGGGGTGATGAATGACTGGGGCCTTGAGGGAACTGGGAAAGGCAAGCGTGAAAAAAGGAGTGACAAAAGCTGAAGTTGGGCAGGAGAGAAGAGGGCTGACTAAGAAGGATATTTAGCAAAGAGTTAAGAAGCTTGGCATGGATTCCATAGGGAAGACAGTGGCATGGTCCCAGCAGAGTTCAGGAACACAGTGCTGGTGGCAAGATGGCAAGGATCTAGAGTAGCAGGACTAGAGGCAGAGGAACTGTCTTAGTTATCAATTGCTGTATAATAAATTACTCCAAAATGTAGTGGCTTTATACAATAACATTTTATTTGCTCCTCACTTGCTGTGGGTCAGGGATCCAGGCAGAGGAGGACTGGGAAGTTCTGCTCTTCATGGTTTGGCTGTGGCTCAGCTGGTGGTTGGGCTGGGCTGGACTGGAAGGTCTGAGGAAGCTCCATCCTTCTGCCTGGCACCCCAGTGCTCCTCTGCATGGCCTCTCTCTCTCTCTCTCTCTAGTGGGAAGAGAGTTGCTTAGGATTCTTCATGGAATGGTGGTTTAGGGGCAGTTGAACTTCTTATACAGGGCCTGACTTCCAGGAGGAAGCATTCCAAGTGGCAAAGGCAGATCTCTTAAGGTCAACCTTGGAAGTTACTTCCACATTACAACCATGCTGCTTTTATGGGTTGAAATAGGTCACAGGGCCAGCTCAGACTTAAGAAGAAGGGAAATAGACTCCACCTCTTGATGTGGGGGAGGCAAGGTCATATTGCATAAGACATGGGGGATGGAGACATTGGCACAGCTACCTTGGTAAACACCATCTACCGTAGGACTAACTGGAATATTGTGATCTCTTAGACAAGAGATAAAGAGACCTGACACATGGCAGTAGCAACAGTGATAGGAAGGGATGCCCATGGGAGATGTTTTAGAAGTAGAATTACATAACCTGCTTCCTGACTGGACTTGCGGAAGGGGATGGAAGGGTGAAGATTGATTCCTGAGTTCCTGATTGGCATAAGTGACACTATCCACTGAGAAAAGGAGAGATCTGGGGCAGTTTGATGAGTGTGAGTGTGGCCAAAGCTGAGGTTGGTTTGTGACATGCTGAGTTTGAGACCCGTCTGCATGGAGAAGTTGAATAGGCATTGGAGCTCAGGAGAGAGATGTAGCTTAAAGATGCAACAAGTCCCTGGCATTGAAGCCTTAGGAATGGATAAGTCGACATACCTAGATGCTGTGGTTTGACTACGTTCCCTCTCACATTCAGGTGTTACTAATGTGACAGTATTAAATGATGAGGCCTTTAGGAGGTGATTAGCCCATGAGTGTTTCTCCCCCATAAATGAGATTACTAGATGCCCTTGACGAAGGGAGTTAGCTCTTTCTTGCCCTTCTGCTTTCTGCCACATGAGGATGCAGTAAGAAAGCCTACACCAGATGCCAGCACCTTGATCTTGAACTTCCCAGCCCTCCAGAACTCTGAGAGAATAAATTTCTGTTCTTTGTGAGTTACTCAGTCTCAGGTATTCTGCTATGGAAGCCCAAATGAACTAACACAGGTGCATCCTCTTATTTTCATTTACAGGTGAGCAATGCAAGGTTTAGAGGCTCAGGACATTGCCCAAGGTGAGAGCTGGCAAGTAGTGAGTCAGGATTTGAACCAGCCTGTCTTATTCCACAGCCCATTCTCTTAAGGATTACCTTACCTTGCTCTCAGCAGGCAGTCCCTGAGCCCTTGTGATCTTGCTCTAAGGGGAAGCCAAGGCCCTGAAAACATTAGCTTATGAGAGCAGCTCCAGAAGAAACTCTGGTCATAATCACAGGCTGAGCTCCAACCCTTGTCACACGCTGAGCCCTGACCCTGGTCCATACTGAACCCCAATCCTGGTCACACACTGAGCCCTGACCCTGGTAATACAGTGAGCCCTGTGCTGTTATTGCCGCAGGAAACAGACTAAGACAGTAAGTTTTCCTTTTTTATCTTCATCAGCTTTATTAATGTCAAGAGCAGCTTAAAATTTTTGATTGGATATATCTTTTCTAAACACAAAATGAATGTAAAAACACGTCCCAGTTGGGGGCCGAATGACAGACACAAGCCAAAAACACAAGCCAAAGAAGGAACATGAGCAAATCTCCTCTTCAAAGTGAATCAGAAGGCATCTGCTTTTGCCCTCCCCCTGCTGTGGCTTTGCAGAAGTGGTTCTTTTGTAATTAATCATCATTTCTATTCCCCCTTCTCCCGTCCCAAAGAGCAAAATCAGAAGTATGAATCAGGTCTCAACTTAGCAGTTGGGAAAAACACTGTAGAAGCTATATTTTAAAATATTTTAAAAATATCTCCTCAGAGGTGGCTTCCAAGGGGAGAAATCCACTTAAAACATATGTAATGGGAACATTTTTCTTTTGAGACTTTTTGCGTATTCATTTTACACAAAAATGTAAAAGTTAAGGTTCCTGTGTGTGATTTTATTTTTGTAAATTTTTATTTATTTTTCTAAGTCTGATTTTAAAGGATCAACTTCTATTCTTAGATTGTAGGAAGACTATGTCCAGAAACTATTCTATGACTAAAACATCTTTACCAATGTAACCATACAAAAAGGAGGAAAATTCTAGAAGTCCCCTAGTCTGAAAACTGCTAACAGCTTCTGAAGACTGTGTTTTTTCAGGTGATACTTAGTCCATAGAATAGACATAAAAAAATGAAACAAAACATAAGACTTGTCTTGTAGTTGAATCTCAGTACTTTGATGCCATACATGTACAAGTCTTTTATGATAAAATGGAAATATTCTATTCTGGGGAAAAGCAAACATTGGTTACCAGATATATTTATTTAATGTCATAAAGTATCAGTCAAGTTTTTGGTAAAGATAGCAGGATGAATCCAGTTCGTAGAAACTCCCTATTACCTGATCACATAAATAAAAAATAGAAAATAATAAAAAAGGAAAGCAGGAAGGGATACCATTTAGTGTCCTAACTTTAAAAATGGGGTCCTAAGAAAGAAATCAACCTTACTGGAAAGATTCCTTGTGGGTCTTAACATAGCCTCTACCCCACCTCAAAGCTGCATGGGGGAAAGAAGATGGACTTGTTAACATGTCTTGAGAATTTCCCCTTAAATCCCAAATTTCAGAAGAAATACACTACGGAGGTAAGTGAGCTACTTGGAGGAAACATAAAGGAAAATCCTCAAGAGAAAAAGCTTCAGTTTCAGTCACTGCAGCATCCTAGGATGGCATCTAATGCAGAGAAAAAATGTAGGAATATTCATTTTTTCAAGGCTTTTTCCTGAACTTAGAAACCTAATAGAGCATTTTTAGTTAAGGGTAAAAAACCCAGGACATTTTATATAACCTTTGAAGGGGGAGTTCTGTCTTTCTCCCCCTCTTTCCAAATTCTATCGTTATAGAAATAATAGGACACATTACTCTGAGTCCCCAAACTATAGTTGGAAAGGGAAGATAAGCAGGTATAATATTAAGGTGAACATGGTACCAAAGAAAACTCATCTGTACTAAACTATAGCAAGGAAAAGGTGTGGATGAAAGTGCCCACATAAGCCTGAGAAAAATGAAAAGAAACATCATAGTAATTATTCAAACGTACAGTTTCATCACCTTTAAAATGGAGCAAATAATTGTATCTGCCTAACAGGGTTGTGTTATAATAATTAGAGGATTAATATATGGAAATTGCAGAGAACAGGGTCTGGCACACAGAGAACCATTCAGTAACTGTTAACAATAAAAATAATGGTTTTATTAAAATAGTACAGGAAAAGGTCAAATCAATGTAGCACACTAAAGACTGATAAACAGTCTGCAAAAGAGGACAACTTATGGGAAAGATTACCCGACAGTATTTTACTCTGAAGAGCTTAATAAAACTATGAATTTTATTAAATAAGTGTTTGACAACAGATTTAAAAAGAAAAACAGAATAAGATGAAAAAGAGGAATGCAGAGAAACAAAAACACCCAACTGCATTACATAATTTATAACTAAATTAGAATTTTCAAGTATTAGAATGGCCATAGCTGAAAATTGAATTGCTAACATAGAAGAAAGGCTCGAATGAATGCAGAGAATAATCAAGAGAGAATAGCAGTTCAAGAAGGACTAATAGATATAAGTGATTAATAAAGATGATCCAACATCATCCAACAAAATAAATTATGTCCAAGAAACTATAGAATAAATGACATAGAAACAAGTGACACCAAACAATATAGCCAAAGTTGTGATAGAATAAAATTTTCCTTGAAATAAGTAAAAATCTAATATGCATATTGAAAGAACCCACGTTTCAGGAAATATTGACAAAATGATATAGAATGCTGATACAGAACATTAGAATTTACTGAACATACGTTGTTAAATAATTTATTTTTTACCTTTTATTTTAAGTTCAGGGGTACATGTGCAGGTTTGTTACATAGGTAAACTTGTGTCATGGGGGTTTGTTGTACAGATTATTTCATCATCCAGATATTAAGCCTAGTACCCATTAGTTATTTTTCCTGATCTTCTCCCTCCTCCCGCCCTCCACTCTTCAATAGGCCCCAGTGTGTGTTGTTCCCCTGTATGTGTCCATGTGTTCTCATCATTTAGCTGCCACTTGTAAGTGAGAACATTCAGCATTTGGTTTATGGTTCCTGTGTTAGTTTGCTAAGGATAATGGCCTCCAGCCCCATCTATGTCTTTGCAAAGGGCATGATCCCATTCTTTTTATGGCTGCATAGTATTCCATGGTGTATATGTACTACATTTTCTTATCCAGTCTATCATTGATAGGCATTTAGGTTGATTCCATGTCTTTGCTATTGTGAATAGTGTTGCAGTGAACATTGGCGTCCATGTGTCTTTATAATAGAACAATTTATATTCCTTTGTGTATATACGCAGCAATGGGATTGCTGGGTTGAATGGTATTTCTGTCTTTAGGTCTTTGAGGAATCACTACACTGTCCTTCACGATGGCTGAACTAATTTACACTCCCACCAACAGTGTGTGAGCATTCCTTTATCTCCCTAACCTCGCCAGCATCTGTTATTTTTTGACTTTTTAATAACAGCCATTCTGACTGGTGTAAGGTGGAATCTCATTGCGGTTTTGATTTGCATTTCTCTAATGATCAGTGATGTTGAACTTTTTTTCATATGATTTTTGGTGGCATGTATGTCTTATAAACCTTTTTGAAAGGAAGAAAGATCTCTTCAAGTACCTAGGCAGAAAAATCAGGATACCTACAAATGAACAAAATCTTGCTGACCTAATGCTTTTTCATAGCAATATTCAATGCCAGAACACAATGGAACAATGTCTAAAGTTCAAGGGAAAAGAGGGTTTGACCCAATGATTTTCTACCAATATAATCATCTCTTGCATATGAAGACCATATGTGGGAAATACTCCAATGAGAATTATAGCACATATGAGCTTTACTTGGGAGAAAACAAGAACATGAATACCTACTGTTCAGCTGTAAAATCAAGGCGGTCATTGATTTCTCCAATTCATAAAAGGAGAGTCCACTATATAAGGACTAGAGGATCATTTAGAGTTGGAAGCCAATGGAGCAATATCTGTAAGGTGTTGAGCAGAAGAAAATATGACATGTGAGTAGTGTATGTAGTCAAGATATCTTTTGAGTATCTGAGCAAAGGTCTTTCTCAGACATAATGTGAGTAAAGCATATGTGAGCAAAACAACCTAACTGACAATGAAATGCAGCCAACCAAGAAATTAAACACATCTCCCTCCTGAGGAATTAAAAAACTTAAAAAAGAAAAAGCACTGGTAGTCCTTTTATTGTGGGAGTTATAGAACCAAATCCAAGATTTATAAACCTTGGGAAGTAAAAATTATTAACAAGATCTAAATTTTGTTAGGAGTGAAGAAGGATGAGAATATTAGTTACTAATGTAGCAGCGTGTTAACACCGAACTCTTCCTCTCTGTGTATCTGGAGAGATTCCTAAGGCTAAGGATAAAACACTAGGTGCCACCTTTCCCCGTGTTTCAAAGTTTGGTGCTGGACTCCATTTGCAGAACTCTTGGAGGGAATAGCCAAAAATATTCTCATAGTACGAATATAAGAGGCTGGGCATGGTGGCTCACATCTGTAGTCCCAGCACTTTGGGAGGCGGCAGCTGGAACACCTGAGGTCAGGAATTCAAGACCAGCCTGACCAATATGGTGAAACCCCATCTCTACTAAAAATACAAAAATTAGCTGGGCATGGTGGCTCGTACCTGTAGTCCCAGCTACTCGGGAGGCTGAGACAAGAGAATTGCTTGAACCCAGGAGGCAGAAGTTGCAGTGAGCTGAGATTGCGTCAGTGCACTCCAGCCTGGGCAACAGAGCGAGACTCCGTCTCAAAAAGCAGTAGCTGCAGCACTAGAAAGATGGCGGAGCAAGAGCAAAGAAAAATCTCTTTGGTTCCAGAAAATCTCCTGAAAAAGGGGAAGGTTTATCAAGCTCTCAAAGCCACCCAGGCAAAGGAGGCACTTTTGGCAAAGAAGGAGCAGAGGAGAGGAAAAGGATTCAGGTTTAAGCGACTGGAATCATTCCTACATGATTTCTGGCAGCAGAAACATGACAAGGTGTGTCTCAGATGACTAGAAGTGAAATCTCATGCCTTGGAATTGCCCGATAAACATTCCTTGGCTTTGTTGTACACATGGAAAGGATTGATGGTGTGAGTTTACTGGTGCAGAGAACCATTGCAAGACTTTGCCTAAAGAAAATTTTTAGTGGTGTCTTTGTAAAAGTCACTCTCCAGAACCTAAAAATGCTGCATATGGTGGAACCTTATGTGACCTGGGGATTTCCAAATCTGATGTCTGTCCTTGAACTCATTTTGAAACATGGACAAGCCAAGGTCAAGAATAAGACCCTCCCTCTGACAGCCAACACAGTTATTGAGGAGCATCTGGGGAAGTTTGGTGTCATTTGCTTGGAAGATCTCATTCATGAAATTGCCTTCCCAGGGAAGCATTTCTAGGAGATCTCATGGTTCTTGTGCCCTCTCAGTGGCCCGTCATGGTACCAAAAATAGAGTGGGCTTCCTCAAGGAGATGGGCACACCTGGCTATTGGGGTGAATGCATCAATCAGCTCATCCACCTGCTTAACTAGACCCAGGTGCCAAACTGCAGTAAATTTTTATCAGTGAAGTGGAAGCACGTGTTTCCAGTTTTTTTTTTTTTTTTGGAAATTTTATTGAGTATCTTCAGAGAAGATTATTTCCTGCTTTATCTTCAAAAACTGGAAAGGAAGGGTCAAAGAAAAGATAGTAATTTATGTTCATGGCAAGCACCTCTCATCACAATCCAGTTCCAAGGAAAAATTCCAGCATTTTCTACATTGGCTGCCATCTCGTCTGAAATCAGCACATTCCATGGAAGAAGGAGTCCTGCTTTGGTGCATCTTCTATCCTAGGGTTTAATGTTGGTAAATGAGTAACTCTAGCATTTGTACAAGGCTCCCTAAGACTCCTGCAGTGGTTGACCAAGCCCAGGGACATAATTGAATCTGGAGATTCCTGGGGCCTTGTTTTGAAAAAGATTTGAAATACACATAGGAAGAAAGGACCAAAAATAAATGTTCACTTGTCTCTGCAAAAAAACAAAAACAAAAACAAAAACAAAAAAAACAACGAGTATAAGAATATTAAGGGATTATATTTTGATCCATTAGTCCATCACTCTCCTGGAGTGTTTGAAAGAGTGAACACTCAAGGAGAAAGAAAAAAATATCTCTGGAGAATGAGAGGGATGATGCTTTGAGATTACTTCAGGCTTGGTGTGAAGGTCTTCACCTTTAGAACTTGATATGTGTTCTGAGGGTTGAAGGGACAAAATGGACTAGTAGTAGACTCAGGAATATGAGATCTAAAGGCAGGAGGTTGCAGCAAGCTTTCGACCCCAGGAAGCAGAACAAAGAGGAAGATAATTGCTTTGGGGGTAGGTGCCACTTCCACCACTGGCAGGGGCAAGCTTTCAGGAATGTTTCCCATACAGCAGATGTGGGCATTGGGAAAACCAGCATGGAATGTAGACTTCGCCCAAGGGACTTTGTCCATGAGGGCCATTGGGAGGGCAGTGGGGGCTCTAACAGGAATGTATACAAGACCTGTCTCTGGATGCAAGGTTTCAGGAGTTGGAGTCATATATGGCCAGGCCAGAGGAAAGGCATCACCCACATCATAAAAATTTCCATTGGAATTTCCCATTTTCCCAAACTGCAAAAAACCCCTAAAAGAGTCTCTAGATGTCACAAAGGTACCAGCAAAGTAAGATCTTTCCCTAAATTCCCTTTCCTCCTGTGCTCAGCTGTGAACAGGTCATCTGGGAAGATGAGTGAGCAGGGGAGAAGGGTAGAATAACAGTGCTAGGAAGGAGAGAAGAAATCCCCCATTAACATGATACCCCAATGTTATAGGACCTAGCAAAGGGGTAGGTGTCCTTGATTTTTGATTGCTGCTAGCTGACCATCGCTTTTTCTTTTTCCCTAAACCTTCCAGCTTCCTTAGCAAATGTCATCAGTTACACTACCTATTTACCCTTTTTGTAGCACTTATGCCGAATCTTTGTGGCTATTCTCTTTTGATCATTTATTCATTGAAAGTTAGCAATTGGTTTACTGCCTATCTCTATAATCATCATGGGTGACTTCAACATTCATGTAGATTGCTCATCCAAAAGTCTGACCTCTCAGCTTCTTGATTCCCCTTTTTCTTTGTCTTTTCCTCTGTCACAGTTCAGCCACCAATTATTAGTAATGGCACCACCTCCAAAACCTTGACTCAAGTTTCCCATTCTATGATCTTTCTGCCACACTTCTAGTTTAAATTCTACCAATTATTTGACCTATAAAGACCTCCCAGTCATCAATTAAGTCCACTACATTTCTTTACTTTCATTTTTATCTATGAATTCCACGGTTTATCATTATAACCACTCATTTGCTTAACCACTTAACTCTCTCACCCCTGTCTCCCTCTGTCATACTTGCTTAATTTGGCTAAAGGCAGTATTCTGTTTACTTTTCACCTGTTTAAATATGACTAGAAAAAACCATAACCATACTCAATAGTCTTGCTTTAATTTAGGACCATGTAACTCAGCAAGCCTTATCCATTTTTCTGGTCAGTTCCTTTGTCCATTCTCCTGAATAACCACTTCAACCTTCTTCCCAACCTCCCACCTCACCCTCATCCCCTTTTCAGTCTAAGCTAACGATCTAGCTTTTTTTTTTTAAATAAGAAAGCAGAAGTAATCAGAATATAACCTCCTTATTTTCCATAACTAGGGCTGCATACCTACCTATATCTATAGTACTTACGTCCTTTGTCTTCCCTTCTCTTATAAAGGATAAACTCTCTCTGCTTCTGCCCAAGGCCAAGTTTTGTTCTTGTGCCCTGGATTCCAATCCCTCTGTCCTACTCATACTTTGCTTTGTTAATGATCATTTCTCTCCTTCAAGAACAATTTTCCCTTCAACTGAATCATTTCTGTCACCAATTAAACATACCCCAATATCTCCCATATAAAAAATAACTATCCCTGGAATCCACATGCCCCTCCAATTATAACCTTATTTATTTTCTCTAAAGGCAAAACCATCTTTAAAGTGTTTTCTATACTTACCTTCTTCATGTCCCATGTTCTTGAAACAGATCTAATTACCACCACTCAACTGAAACTTTTATCAAGGTCACCAATGACTTCCATGTTAAGTCTAATGGTCAGTTCCAAATGCTCATCTTGGTAGATCCTTCAGCTTATTTAATGTGTTAGGTTACTCCCTCTTTCTTGAAATACTTTCATATTTGGTTTCTGAGACTCTGTACTCTTCTGCCTTTCCTCCTACCCCACTGCCAGCTCTGTCACTGTCTTCTTATTCTTAGTTCAATCCTTCTTTTATTCACTACCTCTAAATGTTGGAGTGTCCCAAGCTGCAACTCTTAGATCATTTTCTTCTGCCTGCATTTGCTTCGTAGGCAATCTCATCTAGCTTTATGGCATCAAAAGCCCTAATACACTTATGATTTCCAAATTTACCCAGCCCATTTCCCAATTCTGACCTCCAAATTTGGAAATACAACTGGCTTCTCTATTCTCCCAGCTCAACTGTCTCATAGATACCTCAAACATAGCATGTTCAAAGCAATTCTTTATTTACTTCTTCTCACAAATCTGATCACACCTCTCCCGTTCATTCTCCCCCATTCCCATATAGGGCACTTTGCTTAGGCCCAAAGCCAAGGCATCTTTCTCAACTTCCTCTTTCTTTCACACCCTGTTATGGATTGAATATTGCCCCCTAACCCCCCACAACAAACACCAAAACAAAACAAAACAAAAACAAGATACTTTGAAATCCTAGCAACCAGTACCTCACAATGTGACCTTATTTGGAAATGGTGTGATTAGTCAAGATGAGGCCATACTGGAATAGCATGGGCCCCTGGCCCAATATGATGTGTGTCCTTGTAAGAAGATGGCCATGTAAAGACAGAGATGTACAGGAAATGCCCTGTGTGACAGTGAAGGCAAAGATAGAATTTACAGCAGCTGCCCACTAAGGAATGACAAAGACTGACAGCAAACCACCAGAAGCTAGGAAGAGGCAAGGAACTATTGCCCTGCAGGTTTCAGAGGGAGCATGACCTTGCTGACACCTTGTTTTCAGATGTCTAACCTCCAGAACTGTGAGACAATACATTTCCATTGTCTTAAGCCACTCAGCTTGTTTTACTTGGGTACAGAAGCCCTAGGAAGCGAATGTATGTCCCATATTCCACTCACTAGCAAGTCTTCTTGGCTCTGGCTTTGTAAAGATAGCAATAACCTGTCAATTTATCTCCCTGCTTCTACTCTTGCCTTGGCCCACCAGAGCTATTTTCTATGGCTCAGTTCAAGCAATCTTTTCAAAATGTAAACCAGGTCATGCCATTTCCTTGCTCAAGACCTTCGAATGGCTTCTCATTACAAACAGAATAAACCTTAAATGTCTTACCCAGGCTTATTGGGCTCTGCATATCCTGGCCTCCAGCCTCCTCTCATCTCCTATCCTTTGCTCACTGAAGTCTCAGCACATTGACCTTCTTGCTGTTGCTGTGACATGCTGAGCTGGTCCAGCTAATATGGTTTAGATATTTGTCCTCCTAAAATCTCATGTTGAAACTTGATCCTCAATCTTGGAGGTGGGGCCTGGTGGGAGGTGTTTGGGTCATGGGGGTGGATCCCTCATGAATGGCTTGTTGCAGTCCCCACGGTAATAAGTGAGTTCTCATGCAGTTAGTTCCTCCAGAACTGATTGTTGAAAAGAACCTGGCACCTCCTCTCTCTTGCTTCCACTCTCATCATGTGATCTGCACACACCAGTTCCCCTTCGCCTTCTGCCATGAGTGGAAACTTCCTGAGGCCCTCACCAGAAGCAGATGCTGGCGTCATACTTCTTGTACAGGTTGCAGAACCCTGAACCAAACAGACCTCTTTTCTTTGTAAATAACACTGCCTCAAGTATTCCTTTATAACAACACAAAAATGGACTGACACCAGCCTTAGGGCATTTGCATTTGTAATTCTCTCTGTCCAGGATGCTCTTTCCCCACGTGTATTCATGCCTTAGTTCTCCTTCTCATTAAGGCTCCTTCTCTTATCCCCAGAGAAGCTCTCTATGCCTACCTGATCTTAATTGGCCCTTCTAACACTTTACTCTGCTTTATTTCTCTTCCTAGCACACATCTCCATCTGAAATTTTCATATTTATTGATTGCACTATTAAATTGCCAGTGCCTTTGCAGAGTCATGCATGTGGTAGATAGCAAATGAATGAATGAATTCCAGCATTTGTCCAAAATTCAAATATGAAGTTAAAAAAATGACTTCCACCTCTTTCATTTTTAATTAGTTTTCCTGGTTTTGACAGAACTTTTACAAATGAATATCTCTGTGGTGAAGAAACATTTATCTGAAGTTTAGCAATTTCTTCAGTTTCTTGGCAATTCTTCTTTCTTCTGTTAAATACAATTAATATTAAATTAAAAATCTTTTATTTAAATAACATGAGAAACATAGTCCCAGTTGCTGTATAAATGCAAAGAGCAATGTCTGCAATGATAGTCCCCCAGGAGGGATGCTGATTTATAGGGAGGGGGTTGGATTTGGAGGAGATTTTTGTTTGTTTGTTTTCTTTTTTATACTCTTAGGTATCAGTTGAATGTTTATAGCTAGTGTATGTCTTTCATATAAAATATACTCCCATTATTCTTTTTAAAAACCTCTCAAATAAGGTTTTAATGGCAGAATATAGCAAAATTAAAATATAAAAAAACCAAGGTTTATGTTTGACACAAGCTGACGTCTTAAGAGAAAACTTGAGTTATGCCTTAATTTCAAAGGATGTAGGAGAATCAGAAATTACTTTTTATTCATTCAGACTGATATTTCACAGCAAAGCAAACTGAGGTAGTTTGGCAATTCGGTGCATAGGACTATAACATTAAGAAGTAGAAAAAAGTATCCTAGAACTCTGTGAATTCAAACCTCATGTATTTCCAAAGACATTTTAAATCTGCCTTTTAGAATTTTGCTCCCAGAGATGGACCAGATTTGGCTTTCTCTCAAACATAGTCTTATTGGAGAGAGATCATCTGAAGGACACAAGTTAATGGAAAGGAAAGGAAACTTGTTAACAGAAAGGAAAGGAAAGTGACTGTCTCTGCTTGGTGGTTACTTGGGAAGCTTCAGCAGGAGCTGGGTATTGAAAAATGGGAAGAGGAGAAGGAAAGGAAGAGAATCCCGGAAGTAACTGGGGATGAAGGAATGAGTTATACAAGCTAATGGTCTATCCCAGGAATGCCACACAATCTCTGTGTGGCTGGACAATGTGGGGAATGGGAGAAAGCAGAAGGAGAGGAAGCTGGAAAGGTAGAGGGGCCAAGCTAGGAGGGGCCCTGAATGCCAAACCAAAGAGTTTAGGTTTGATTCTGGAGGCCAGGAGCACACCCCAGAGACAGAAGTAAGAGCACATAGATGTAAGATCCCAAACACAGATGTAAGAGCTGTGTTTCTGATCTGTATTTTTGAAAGATGACTCTGGTGACTGCATGGAGGAGGGATAAGGCCAGGGTGAGACCAGATGCAAGGCAAACTTGTTCAGAGGCTGTTGTGATGATGGAGGGAAGAGAGAATGAGGACCAGAGAGAAAGACATAGAAGGCATACCGATGCAAGATGGTAAAGTAGAAATGATTGGGTTTGATTACTGATTTGATATGGCAGGAACTGGGAGGAGATTGGAGAGGAAGGAATCAAAAGATGGCTCTCAGATTTACAGCTTGAATAGCAGGTCATTGGGGCTGACCTAAGAATTTTATAAAATGAACCAAGTTACCATATTGAGAATGAGTTTCTGGTTTATAAAATCTGTATATGTTCTTGTTCATGAAAAGTTTCACCGTTTGGTGACTTACTATTTCTAACATGCAGATGTGATGCCAGGCCTGGGATCATGCCCTAGCTGGATAACATGGTCTTGTACCAGGTGCCACTCCACAGCCCCAGTGAGGAGAGATGCTTTAGGAAACATCCACAGAACATCAGGGCAGGTATGACAACCTTTCTGAACATTTCAGAGAAACTTGCAATGTACAGGTTTCCTTGGCAAACTTTTCTAGTGACACCATTGAGATTCAGCTAAGCCACTAGGTACTCAAGGTTTTTTAAGCCAAATTGTGAAATGTGAGTTGTCAGTCTCTATTCCCCAGGAAGAAACCGTTATCAGTAAAAACAGATGTGGTGGTTGCAACATTTAGATGAAATATTGATGACTTCTAAAAGGCCAGCTGGTAATCACTATTCCTTTTGATTCTGGAACCAATGATTGCGGTGATTCAGCTCTGCTATAATTTCTTAGGGAACATGGCATGGGGGAGTGTGTGTTCCATGTTGAAACTTTAAGAACTTCTCAGCTCCTGGAGTCCCTAAGTCTTCAGAGCATCCTTCCAAGATGAGAAATCAACCAAGGCTCTGCACCAAAATTTACCATGCTTAAGTCTCATCTTCTCAGTCCTTATCTGTTTTTAGCAAAATGTCAAAATGCCTATCAATGAAGCACATGCTTGAGGTTTATCTAGATAGATGTTGGTCTTCCTGACTAACTTGATTTCCAAGGACCCCATGTGCTTTAGATGGTCAGTCCTGGCTGCCTCTGGTCTTTGCTCCCTTGATTTCCTTCATTTGATATGTTGCCTTTGCCCTCTCACTGCTTATTTAGATCCTTTCCATGCTCAAACCAAGCTCATAAACTCCATATTTTTGTGAAAACTTTTCCACTCGAAATTTATTGATTTATTCTTTGTGTTTGTTAGAACTTTGTGTATATGCTCAAGAGAGCATTTGCTAATTTGCCCTGTGATCAAGAATTACCCTTACTGGACTTTAAGTGTTTGAAGGAGAGACTGTGGGTTGACCTATATTTATGAATTTCTGCCCTCCCCCAGCCCCTCTCCCTCCAAGGCCCAACACAGTGCCTTCAGAAGCAGCAGCCATTTTATTGAGGATTTTGGTATGATTTTAGATGCAAACACTTATGTAATCTTCAAAACAACTCAAGAAAATAGACGCTATTTTTATCTCCATTTTCCATGTTCTTTGACCTAGCAATTCTATTTATAAGAATTTATCCTATAAATATATTTGCACATACGAAACTGGCCCATATAAAAGGGTATACAAGGTTGCTCAGTTCAGGACTGATTATAACAATGAGTGGAAACTTAACTAGAGGATTGGCTAAACAAACTATAGTGAATCTATGAAATAAAATGTGATTGGTCTGGAAAGGTCTCCAAGACACATTTTTAAGTGAAAAAAAGCAACCAAGTTGTACAGATGGTATGTATAATATATTCCTATTTATATAAAATAATATATTTGTGCTTATATTTGCAAATCTGTGCATAGATTATCTTTGGAAGGATATACACTATAACAAGTAGACACCACTTGTTATCTCTGGGGAGAGTTACTGAGTCAGGTTACCTTGGTCATCACCCTGGTGATCTGACAGGACCCTACACTCCCATCTTGGGATCATCCATCCCCAGTGTATCTCAGCCACTTAAACTGGAACCACATTGGCTTTAAGTGCTTAATTTTTAAATCTAGTGGAGGCTGAGCTAGAAAAATAAGTGTAAAAGAATCCTTCTGTAATTCAGCAAGATGCTAGAATTCTTTCTTTTTAATTAAAAACCAAAACACTGAGACCATGCAGCAGCACGTTAATCACAAGAGCAGTGGTATTGTTCCGCATTAATGGAAATTTCTGAAGGCAATCATATGAAAATGTTCAATTATGATCTACAAAGGCCATGAACCTCTCGGATGTCTGTGGAGACTGAAAGGAGACTCTTTGTGCACCCACTGGGACTCTTCCTTCCTGCCGCCATGTTTCCTCATTTCCCTTCAGGGTGATGTCCATGAAATTTTCCTCTAAAGGCACTCCAGCTGAGCTGTCAACTTCCTGGGCTTTAATGCATAGTGATTGCTGCTATTTTTGTGATTTTCCATCTCTCTGATGCTGCTCCATTGTCCCTCCTGCGGTTGCCCTTTTCTGTTCTTTAGTATTTTAATTAATGTTGTTTAATTATACTTGGCCCCCTGAGGATTTTTGAGGGGTGAATTCAATGGGAAAGACTGAATGAATAAATTCTCCAGTCTTTTGCACACTTGTTATCAAGAGCTTCTCACCCAGGGGCACACCCAATTATTTCCAACACATCAATAATGCCAAAGGGAGGGACAATGGGATGTTTAGGAAGAAAAGAGGCCTGACAAATGACTACTTTTTATTCCATGTTCCCAGCCTATAGGATGAGGTCATTATATGATTGGTATTATAGGAGAAGCAGCATTTTACCTATACCCTCTTATATTTTTTTTGGCTGGGTCTGAGAATTAAATCGACATAAAACAAACGAGCAAGAGAAAAACGTACAAATTTATTTAATGCAAGTTTTATGTAGCAAGGGAGGCTTCATAGGGAAATGAAGACCCAAAGATGCAGTTAGAGTTGAACACTTGTGTATTGAATTGGACAAAGATCAGTAAGTTGTGAAAATGTGGTGAGGCAAAGGGGCTAGCTAGGGTAGTTAACTGAGTGGACGAGTGACCAAAAAGATAAGGGTTAGTTTCACAGGTGCTATAGTTTGGTTTGTTTGACTCCTGCATATTTCACCTTGAAATTTGATTTTCGATGTTGGGAATAGAGCCTAATGGGAGGTGTTTGGGTCATAGTGGCAGATCCCTTATGAATTTATTGGTGCTGTCTTCATGCTAATGAGTGAGTTCTTATTCTATTAGTTCCCATGAGAGCTGGTTGTTGAAAAGAGCCTGGCATCTCCTCCTCTGTCTCTTGCTTTCTCTTTCGCCATGTGATCTGCACACACCAGTTCCCCTTACCCTTCCTCCATGAGAGGAGGCAGCCTGAGGCCCTCACCAGAAGCAGATACTGATGCCATACTTCTTAGGCAGCTTGCAGAACTGTGAGCCAAATAAATCTCTTTTCTTTATAAATTACCCAGCCTCAGGTGCTCCTTTATAGCATCACAAAAGGACTAAGACAAGGTTTGTTTGTACAGACATCCCTCAGCCTCAATTCTCCTTACGATTTCCTTCTGTTATAGGGAGGACAACTTTCACATCGGAATTTCATCTCTTGCTTTAAAGAAGAAGGAGGGTTAGAGTGTTCTTTTTGTACTTGCTGTTTTCTAAGTGCTTTTAAATCAAAATAGTCAATACTCTAGAATGGCATATTTGGGGTGTTATATTCTGAACTCCTCTGAATTAAACTTAATTCAGTTATATCTCATTAGTGATGCCCATGGGTTATAGTTAACAAAATGCAGCCCAGAAGTGGATGAAGCCTTCCAGGGAGGGTTGTATTCATCTGTATCAATCAGTGGCCCTCTGTATCTCTCCTTTGTCCCTTTAAAGGTGACACATTGACACAGAGTGTCACTGACTGTGCCCTTCTGTTCACCTTGAGCTCTCCCATCATGGTAAGGAGGATGTTCTTTTAGCATCTGTGCCTCAGACTTTCTCTCCAGAACGTGCTTCTTGTTCTGACTTCTCATGGTTATAGTTTGGTCTCCTCAGAGTCCCTGACCTAAACAGGATTGACACTTTGGGCTCCCTGGGAGTTCTTTTCTATCCTCAGCCTGATTGGCTTTTCCATGTGCTTTTGATTCCACCTCACATTTGCCATTTCTTTTTTAGACTGTGCCCAAATCCATCCTTCCTTTATCTCTCCATGGCTATCCCCTCAGTGCATGTCCAAGGGGTCTTGCTGCTAGGCTATTGCAATCAGTGATTTCCTTACCAAGCCCCTCCCTTTAAATATCCCCCAAGCTGATATCATATATGATTTCTACTACCCAGAAGGTAACCGCTGAATGCTACTGTGTGAAAGACTACCATGTGAAATCATTGGTTCTGCAAAAATAAACAAAGATGACCCAAATGAGAACAAGTGAAGGCTATCTGTTCTGAGTAAGCAAAGGAGTCAACCAGCATCACCTGCAATTGGCAGAGACTCAAAGTGGAAAACTTTATAGAGGACAAAAGGAAGACTGCAGGTCTGCCCTGATTGGAGGCTGTTACAAGCAGGCTAACCAGAAGTGGGGCATCTTATGTTATGGGTTAGGGGAGCACATTTGGCCTTCCCTGATTGGCTCTAAGTTGCAAATGGAGGGCAAAATAGGGAAGCTGTCAGTTATTGATGAGTCCTGATGATTTGGAGCTGCTCATTACAGAGGTGGAGGTCTGGCTTCCCAGTCTGGTAGCTGCAAGTTGCAGATCAGAGTTATTTTAGTAAATAGTCTGGCCATTGTCTGTTTGTATATACAGTCTCTCAATTCTAAAAGGCATGTTTCCCACCTCCAACATTTTAACAATTTAACCTCAAATTGATGATTTTATATTCTTCCGCATGTCATCATTTAGTTGACAATTTTTTTTCCTTTGTAGTTCAAAAAATAATGGTGCACTTAAAGTTTAATGGCATCTTAGATTTGATGAAATACAATATTGTAGGGAAATAACTACATTTCCGCTTCTGAAGATTTTATACTATAGTGAGGGAGAGAAGACATCCAGAAAAAAAAGTGATATTTCAATATGCATTTTAGGCAACTTTATATGGTCCGTTACTAAGTCATTGGTCTGGATTATATGGCTGGAATTGTGGAGGTGGAAGAGAGTTTTGGTCTGAATCTTAAGGATATTAAGCTGCAGAAGCACCAATAGAAATGGCTTATAGAGAGCCTACTATGGGCCAGATGTTACTCTGGGTGTAATATGTGAATTCTCTTTTATATAACAAGAAAGACTTGGAAAGCCAGAGACAAGGTAGGAGGAAGGCGGAATTATCTTAGTGGAGAAACCCAGAAAAACCGCTAATTGTACATTAAGCCATAAAGATTTTTAATTCTTCCACATTATAAGGAGTTCAAAGAGAGGCTGTTGAAGGATAGTGTAGGTACTCAGTGATCTACTAGGACTTGATCTCTGTTTCTGTTCTTGCTGTCTGGTTACCCTGCTGTCTTTAGGATGGTGGCTCGTCTGCTTATGGGTACCAGATGGCTCCTGTAGCTCCAGGCATCATGGCTATGTTCAAGGCGGGAAGACACACAAAGGAATAGTGCCAGCTGCATCTGCCCAGTTAATCAGAAAAACCAAAGCTTCCCCATGTACTTCTAGCAGTTGCCCTTTAAGTGTCATTGCCTAGAGCTGGGAGACATAGCAACTCCAAACTATAAGCATGCTGGGAAGTCATGTGTTGGGCAAAATAGGATAGGAGTGAAATGATAGGATTGGGCCAAATCACCATCCACAGGGCTGGGACACTGCCACTGCAAATAAAATTGGGATTCTTGGTTTGAGGGCCAGGAAAGGGAGAAATACCTGTTGTGCAGGTAACTAAGAGTGATTTCTGTTGTATGCAGAACAGGGATCCTGCATGAGGGAGAGCACGAGGTTTCTGCAGAAAACATGGCAGACTAATTTAACTGGAGAGAAAAATGGATGACTGAGTGGCACCAATGGGAAGCAGGTTTAGAAAGTGGCCTGTGACTGGGCTATGAGGTCCCAGAACTTGGAATTTGAACTTAGTGTAGTAATTGTTGGGTAATCTCTCAATACTGTTGATTGGGGAATGTGAAAGGGCACGTTTTCTAGCTGGAAGGGACCTGATAGTTCATCAAATCCAACCACTGCTTTTAGAGAAAAAGGAGATTTAGTTTTAGACATGTATTGGCACAAAGTAAATTAGAAGAGGGAAGTTCTCGTTTTTAGGCCTGTGCTTTTTCTTCCACATTCCTGCTCCTCTGCTTCTATAGCAGAATAGGGCATTTTCAATTCAATTCACTTATTGAGTGTATATTATAGATCAGGTACCTTGATGGGAGGGAGAAGGAGGACACAAGAAATGAAAGGGTTAATACAGAAGTCAGAAATAAATACACTTCTCGGGGACAGCCAGTAAAATAAATGAGTGGACAGGACATAAGACCCTAAACTTGATGTGACCCATAGCTTCAGGGTTGCAAAGACTGTAGGGAAGAGTGGAGACTGGGGCAAACTGGGGAGTACACACCCTTTTGAAAGAGTCCATTAGCCATTCAGATCTATCTGATTGGTAACATGTAAAAAATGTGGCTTACATTTGTAGCACTTTTTATTTAGAGAGAAATCAAGAGTCCAGCTTTTTATGTGAAATTTCCAGACTTCAAAATGTTAGCAGGAAAAAAAAAAAGGTCTCTGGGTCAGATGCTGCCAGTCTGTGACTCTGGCATGAAGAAGCAAGTCATTCAGGAGTCCTGCCCTCCACTGGCTCACAGCCTGGTCACCATCCCCAGGGAAAGTCCCTGACCCTGCCTGGGATAGGCATCTCCTTTCTGCCCACCTTAATCACACTCCATTGTAATGATCTGTTCTATGGCTGTCACTGAATCTGAGATCTGTCCTTGGTCCCACTCATCAGGATAGACAGAATTGACTGAGTGCCTGTGCACTGTTTCCCACATCAGCCTGAATGTTCTCCAGGCTCCTAATGGCAAGCTGGGAAGAGGGCTGCTCTCCCCATCATGGCACCGAGAGGAGAGCTGGATTGCAGGTACCTGAGGGCTGTCTCCTCCCCATCTCACACCCTGAGCTTAGGGCTTAAAGCCTCTGGCTGAACTTTCCATGGAGACCGAACGTAACCCTTTTGTCACACAGACTGTCACACCCAAGACCTCCCAGTCCCCCAATCTATATGTGATCGAGGGTTTACACCTTCTCAGGACTGCTTCTTTGTCTCTTGGGTGTGGCGGCTCCTCCATATTATCCCAGCCCCCACTTCCTTGTGGCTTGACCCTCAGGTTTCTCTCTTATGGGGGATGATGAGGGAAACCCTTTATTTTTGGGCCTGCCACTGACCATTAAGGAATCTAAGTCTGCCAAAGGGAGATCTGCTTATACAAAGTTAATGATGTCTGTAAATGGTTCTTGGGTCCTTGAATAGAAGCAGGTAGCCCATATATTATATGAAAGACGAAGCTTATTCTGTGTGTGGCTTGTCTTCCTATGGGAAGGAGGAATGCATGGCCACAAGGAGGAGGGGTTGCAAATGTATATGAAGTGTCCAGGCATGGAAGAGTTTACTGCATTCGGACATGTGAGCCTGGAAGAGGGCACAGCCTGACCTTCATTCAACACAATCACAAAGGTGGGGAGACTGGCAACACCATGACCAATGAAAGTCATACAGGGACTGGAGTAAGAGGCATCTACAGAACCAAGACAGGGATCCAGCTTCCATATGGTGCACCAGATGAGCATGTTGACCAAGGAATAAAGCAGAAGCTCAGCTGCCTGAACAGGGCCCCCTAGGCAAATCTGGAACAAGGGGGCATGGTGCTCAGTAATTGGAGAGCACACCTAGGGCTCCTTTAATCTTAGAGCAGGCTGGATCATGCAACCTAGGACATGGCTGAGCCTACAGGTCTTCTATGGATGTGAATGGGGAATGATATGGACCAAGTAGTCCAGGATTTTGTTTCTAATTTTATTTTATCATGAAATTCCTGTTACTCAACTGATTATCAGCTTTGTACTCTTGAAATTCCTTCTCATTTATTTTTTAGGAAACACAAGAATTTTTGTGGCTGTTAGTGCCCTTTAGCTCATGAGGAAGGTAGGGAGGAGTCTGTCTTACCTCTTCCCTATCATCCAAAGACCCAGGGCTCTTTGACCAAACTCCCCTTTTCAATAATGTCCTTTCTCGGGACTCTCTTATCATGGCTCTTCCCTTAACCTCTTTACTTTCTGTTCTTTCAGCATCCTTCCTTCTTCTATGCCAGCTCAATTATGAGGTAGTTCATAAGACAACGGTGGCAGAGTGGCAGTAGAAGGTGATGGAGCAGGAGCCAGCAAACTATAGTGTGTGGGCCAAATCTGTCCCTCTGTCTGTTTTTGTAAAAAAAGTTTTATTGAAACACAGCTATGCCTTTTTCTTTACATCTTGTCAGTGGCTGCTTTCTTCCTACAATGGCACAGTTGAATAGTTCTAACCAAGACCCTATGCCTGGTAAAACCTAAAATATTTACTATCTGTGTCACCTTTTACAGACAAAGTTTGCTTATTTATGTAGTAGAGGAATGTGGAGTTGGAGCCAGCACATTTGGCTTCAAATCCTGTCTCTGGCACTCTGGACTTTAGTTTCTTCACCTATGGAGCAGGGATAATAACCCCCCTGCACATGACTTACGGAGATTGCAGTGGATAATAAATATGAAAGCCCTTTATAAACTGCAGACTGCTGCATAAATGTTAGAAATTACCATTTCTTCCTTTCCTTTGAGCCTTTTGGATTGCTCCAGCTCCTTAATTTGATTCTCTTTGGTTATTTCTGTGACTGTGACTAGAGCTATTAAAACCTGCAATTTGTAAGCAGAGCTAATGCTAATTTTCTAGTCAACCTACCTTTCTGTAGTCTGTCAAATGACAAGGATATTTTAAAATAAGGATGTATTATGTAAAAGAATCGGTTCATGAATGAAGCCCACAATCATATACTTTACTCCAAGAGTTAGAAAAATTTCAGTTTATATATTCTCTGTTCAATGAAGAAATTGCACCTGACTAGTAACTATATTTAGATTTTCCATGCCACTTTCTTGGGTCAAATATTCCATTTCATTATAGCAGTAATTTTGTGCATGCATTTAGGAAGAGAGGCTCTGAGGATTCACAGGAGGGTATGTTGACCTGGGTTATTACTCAGACACTAGGCATGCTGGCTGCTCAGTAGCTGAGCTGGTGAGGATAAGAAACAGAAAATCTCACCCCATCATCTCAGCCCAAAATCTCCTTAAGCTGATAGGCAACTTCAGCAAAGTCTCAGGATACAAAATCAATGTGCAAAAATCACAAGCATTCTTATACACCAATAACAGACAAACAGAGAGCCACATCATGAGTGAACTCCCATTCACAATTGCTTCAAAGAGAATAAAATACCTAGGAATCCAACTTACAAGGGACGTGAAGGACCTCTTCAAGGAGAACTGCAAACCACTGCTCAATGAAATAAAAGAGGATACAAACAAATGGAAGAACATTCCATGCTCATGGGTAGGAAGAATCAATATTGTGAAAATGGCCATACTGCTCAAGGTAATTTATAGATTCAATGCCATCCCCATCAAGCTACCAATGACTTTCTTCACAGAATTGGAAAAAACTACTTTAAAGTTCATAGGGAACCAAAAAAGAGCCTGCATTGCCAAGTCAATCCTAAGCCAAAAGAACAAAGCTGGAGGCATCATGCTAGCTGACTTCAAACTATACTACAAGGCTACAGTAACCAAAACAGCGTGGTACTGGTACCAAAACAGAGATACAGACCAATGGAACAGAACAGAGACCTCAGAAATAATGACGCATATCTACAACTATCCGATCTTTGACAAACCTGACAAAAACAAGAAATGGGGAAAGGATTCCCTATTTAATAAATGGTGCTGGGAAAACTGGCTAGCCATATGGAGAAAGCTGAAACTGGATCTCTTCCTTACACCTTATACAAAAATTAATTCAAGACGGATTAAAGACTTAAACGTTAGACCTAAAACCATAAAAACCCTAGAAGAAAACCTAGGCATTACCATTCAGGACATAGGCATGGGCAAGGACTTCATGTCTAAAACACCAAAAGCAATGGCAACAAAAGCCAAAATTGACAAATGGGATCTAATTAAACTAAAGAGCTTCTGTACAGCAAAAGAAACTACCATCAGAGTGAACAGGCCACCTACAGAATGGGAGAAAATTTTTGTAACCTACTCATCTGACAAAGGGCTAATATCCAGAATCTACAATGAACTCAAACAAATTTACAAGAAAAAAACAAACAACCCCATCAAAAAGTGGGTGAAGGACATGAACAGACACTTCTCAAAAGAAGACATTTATGTAGCTAACAGACACATGAAAAAATGCTCATCATCACTGGCCATCAGAGAAATGCAACTCAAAACCACAATGAGATGCCATCTCACACCAGTTAGAATGGCAATCATTAAAAAGTCAGGAAACAACAGGTGCTGGAGAGGATGTGTAGAAATAGGAACACTTTTACACTTTTGGTGGGACTGTAAATTAGTTCAACCATTGTGGAAGACAGTGTGGAAATTCCTCAGGGATCTAGAACTAGAAATACCATTTGACCCAGCCATCCCATTACTGGGTATATACCCAAAGGATTATAAAACATGCTGCTATAAAGACACATGCACACGTATGTTTATTGCGGCACTATTCACAATAACAAAGACTTGGAACCAACCCAAATGTCCAACAATGATAGACTGGATTAAGAAAATGTGGCACATATACACCATGGAATACTATGCAGCCATAAAAAAGGATGAGTTCATGTCCTTTGTAGGGACATGGATGAAGCTGGAAACCATCATTCTCAGCAAACTATCGCAAGGACAAAAAACCAAACACCGCATGTTCTCACTCATAGATGATAGGTGGGAATTGAACAATGAGAACACATGGACACAGGAAGGGGAACATCACACTCTGGGGACTGTTGTGGGGTGGGGGAAGTGGGGAGGGATAGCATTAGGAGATATACCTAACGTTAAATGACGAGTTAATCGGTGCAGCACACCAACATGGCACATGTATACATATGTAACAAACCTGCACGTTGTGCAGATGTACCCTAAAACTTAAAGTATTAAAAAAAAAAAAAAGAAAATCTCAGATGGCAGTGGGCAGCCTCCATGTTTCCCCAGGAGTTGGGTGGAACAAATAGTCCAGATTGTGGGGTACAAAGAAATGTCATGTATATAGGCTTAATTTAGGGTACATCTTCTCCCCACAAGACTGAGTGATTTGTAGAGGAACTGTTGGAGGTTGCAAACTGGTAGCTCTTGGGGCTAAATAAAGGCTGTAGACTTGCTTTGTTTGGCTTACTTTATGGGGTGTATATATTTTTATATATTCTTTGAAGGTCTTCAGGTAAAGGTGCTTGTTCCAGCTCCGCTTCTGTCCTAATAACTCTCTAATACGTGTATATAGCTGCTTGACCTCCTGAATAATGTGGGTTTGCAACACTTCATTAAGCGAGAGTGGTCTTTGTTGTCAAGTTGAATACAGCGTCATGGCCACTTCAGTTCCAGTGAGCTGCTGCAAGCCCAGGGCAGGTAACTCAGCCCCTTCTCTTCCCATTCTTTGAAGGAAAGTTTGTTAAAAGGAAGATAAGGAATCAGGACTCCAAATAAATGAGTCGGGATTCTGGCAGGGCTGTAATATCTGCAGTGGAACCAGAGTGTGTTCAGGAAGTCGAGGATCACAAATAGGTGGGAAGAGCCACAAGATGAGAGGTGAGTGTGGGTGTCTTTTTGGTGGGCCCACAGCTAGCCCTCAAGACACACTGGGCACTGGACCAGGGCAGGACCATTCTTTCAAGGCCCACCTGCTCCTAGAGCCAACCTGTTGCCTCTTGCTAGGCCTGGCCTGGATTAGCATAGGAACTCAGCAATGTTGAAGCTGTACTTTTAGTTGAGAGGCCTAGAGGTTTGCAGAATGTTGGGGACAGAAGGATTGCACTGTGCTGTAGATTAATTTTTTTCTTTCCTGTTCTTTATTTTCTTTCCCTTGACTCTCACCTGGGAAGAAACCACAATTGTGTGTGTGTGTGTGTGTGTGTGTGTGTGTGTGTGTGTGTGTGTGTGTGTGTGTGTGTGTGAGAAAAGTGGAGGATAATCAGGTGTGGCAGGGTAGCAATGTGCTCAATTATTACTTATGGACTTGCTAGACTTCTGGCCTGAGAATCCTTTTCACCAGTGGAGACAGCAGACATTCTTGTTTATCCTGATTTTATTGAGAAAGTAATGAATGCAGGAGTTTTAACCTTTTTTGTGTGTGTGCCCTGGACCCTTCTGACAATCAGCTGAAGTTTATGGACCCCTTTTATAAATTGAGCTTTTAAATAAAAGTATATAGAATTATAAAAGAAAGAAATCAAGTACCAAAATCGTTATTGAATAAAACTCTTGCATTAAATAACAAGGTATAGTGGCAGATCTAATAAATACTAGGAACTTCAAAGCAATGAGAGGCCTAAACAATATTCTTAAGTACTTGAAACAACTATAATGTGTTATGAAAATGTCTATGGCTTTTATTAGTGGCAAAGCCATAGGTAATTCTACTACCACTGTGGTTTATTCATAACTGAAGGAAAAGCTAAAAGGTTAGTGAAAACAAAGATGTATTTTTTACCTATTTAATATATAGATTAATAAACATGATTAAGAATATTTGCTAGTGATTTCCCATTAAGTAAGATGCCAGGTTGGAACTATAGTATGTGTATTCTATCACGCTTGGGAAATATTCTTCAATTTTTTTATGACTGTTTTGATTTTTCTTTTCAGTATCTATGGAGATGATATGATTTTTATTATTAGCCCTGTGATGAATTATATTAATGGCTTTCCTAATATCAAACTGAGATCTGTCTTCCCTGGTAATATCTGACCCTTTTTCTCCTTTCACTCCAAGCATTTCCATCCTGACCAATTTGTGTTCTATTCCTAGTAGTTTCTCCTTAGTACAGGGCTCTGTCCTTCCCCTGAGATTTCTGACCAGTCCCACTCCTTCGAACCTTCCATCATAATCTTTGGGTAACTTACCTACAAATTAGAACTTGAAAAACCCTCTTCCGTTTTGACTGTTGTTATCATATTAGACAGTTGGGTCCTCTGGTCTGAGGGATCCATTCCTTTGAGGGGGTGAGTGCTTGCAGGTGATTTCCAGATTTCTTAGCTCTTAGAGTCCAGGGGTCCAATTGTACGCCCCCTGGTTGTGCCCATACAGTTGTGAGACTCTTGCTGCCATTGTTTGCAGTCCATGTTCTGAGGTTCTTGGGAATATTTTATTGGCTAGTTTTATTTAAGACATTGCATATGGTTTTTCTTTTTTGTTTTTGTGAAAGGATTGGGAGGACCCTACGTTTAAGCCACATTTTGCCAGCAGATGAGGTCTTTAATTGCGTTTAAAATCCTTTTGTATGTATTGGTCTCACTAGCATTCTGTTTCTTCCTGTGTCAATTTTGGTGTTTTTGTATTTTCTCAGAAATTTTTAATTTCATCTTGGTTTTCAAGTTTATTTTACTCATCATATTTTAAATACTTGTGTGTTATTTCTCTACAAATACTTGTAATTATTTCTCCCTTCTTATTCTTGCTGTGTTTACTTCATCCTTTCTCTTTCACTCTGTCCATAGTCAGTCTCACCAGAAGTCTTTCATTTTCAGTAGCTTGATTGATAGGGAACTATTATTTTCTAGTTCCCTAATTGTACTTATCTTTGATATTTACTTCCTGCTTCTTTTATTTGTTCTTTTTCTTGCTTCTTGGATTAAATAGTTTGTCTATTATTTCAACATTTCTTGTTTGCTTATGAATGTAATACTTAGAACTAAAAATATCCTTTTACTTTAGTTATATCTCACATATTTTGACATGTAACGTTTTGTCATTCAGCAATAAGTATTCCACAATTTGTCCTGTGATTTCCTTTATTTTAATGGTATGCTTCTAAACTTTCAGCAATTCAAGCTTTTAAAAATTAACAGATAGCTTTTATTTTTTATTCCTACTTTCATTACCAGAGAACATTCTCAATGTGACCTCAATTTTTTTGGAATTAATTGAGGCTTTCTGTGCAGCCTAATAAATACCACCTACAAAGTTCTATGTATGTTCAAAAGAATGCTACATTTATATTGAACATATAAAGTCCCCACATGTTTTAAAATGTCAAACATATTAATTATGCTATGCAATATTTTGTATCTGCATATTTTTAATCATATGATCAGTTTCTAAGAAAGAAATGTTGTATCTCCTATTAGAATGGTTAACTTATTTCTCTTTCTCTTTGTATTTATATCTGTTATGTTGCTTTGTACATTTTTGATATCTGATTAGATATACATCATCTTTATTTTTCTTTTTATTGGTATATAATATATAGCTTTGTCTTTTATATTTTACCCAAAAGATTGTCTTTTGTCTAATATTAAACTTGCTTTTTTGGTGTGGTTCATATTTGTCTGGTATATGTTCTTCCCACTTTATTGGTATCATTTAAAAAAAGTTTCTTGTAGGCAATGCATTGCTGAATGTGGTTAGATTTTTATTGCTCCTCTTTCTTTTATTCTCTCTTAAATTTAATACAAGAGCTTCCTTGGGTAAGTTCACTTCATTTGCATTTATTATAATTAATGTAATGATGGGGCATTTTCTGCCATCTTATTTTGTTCTATTTATTTTTATTTATTTATTCTATTTTCTACTTAATATTTTCTTCTGCTGACTTCAAAGTTATGTATTCTCTTTTCAGTCTTTTCCAGATTACCCTTGATTATTCATCCCCACAGCTATGTCCATTTTCTCTGTCACTTTCTTACCCTTATCTATAATTATGTCATGCTCCAGACTAGACAAATGCTTTAGTGTGCCATTGACTTCCTCTGGTTTCCCCTTCTTTACTTCTTTCCTCCCTGCCCTCCACCCCTGTATTTTGGTATCATCTAGAATTTTAGTTCTGAAATGTAACGGGTATCCTTTTTTTGTTTTTGTTTATTTAGTCAACATTAAATTTTACTAAGTCATTTATTTTGTAGATATTGTTGAATTGTCCGGATATTTTTGTTACTGCTAAGACATCTTTCTAAGGATGATTTCAGTCGTAGGATGATAAACATTATGAGGTTTTGTAAATCTGAGGATGCTTTTTATTTTCTACATTTAAAATTCTAGGTTTAAACTCTTTATTTTTACATGAAAATATTACCTATTATTGGTTTTTGTTATTCTGAGGCTTATTCCTTTAGGAGATACGCCTTTTCTCTCTGGAAATGTCTAGGATAGCTTCTTTGTTTGTGTGTATTTTATTTAATTTCACCACCACAATATGTCTGTTTTTGCCCCTCATCTGTTCTGTTTGACACTCGAACAGCCATTTATATTTGAGCATTTACATAGTTTTACAGTTTGGGGAAATTTTTAGTCATTAGATCTTCAAATGTTTCTGTCTTTTCATTTGTCCTTTTTTTTTCTTTTCAGGCTCCTATTATATGGTTGTTGACATTTTTTTTCTATCATTCATATCTGAGGCAGTTTTAAAAGATAACCCCCAAATTCTGTGACACATTTTCCACTGAGAGGTGGAGTCTGTGTTCTCCATTTGAATCTGAGTGCTGTCACTGATTCACCAATAGGATGCAGTGAACGTGATGCTGGGCTGGTTTCCAGGCTCAAGCCTTAAGAGACTGGTTTATGCCTTTTTGTCACTTCATTGTTATTTTTGAGATTGAAGAAATTGAAGTTAACAGTATGTTCAATCTATCATGTTTAATGTTAGTTGGAAGTCTCTTCCTGGTGATTTGGACAAATACATACATTGTTTCTCAATGTTTAAAATATATAAATTTATACCTTTTACAGCATTTTGATAGTATCGATCATCCTTTCCTTAGAGTCCCTTTTTTTTTTTTTTTTAAAGAAGATGATTACTTTCTTGTCTTACAACTTTCTGGACTCAATTATTCTGTAAGCTATGCTCATTGTCTGTCTCCTGCGGCATTCACTGTCCTCAAATGCCATGTAATTCTAGTGTGCAGAGAAGCCATTCCTGGCTTTTTTTTCTTCTTCTTCTTCTCCAACTCTTATTTCTCTGTGTTTAGAAGTTTTAAGTCCTCTCCCCCTGGCTCATTCAGTTCAGAATCAGATCTTAGGTTAGAGGCTTGAGGCTCCTATCCCACAGGGACATTTCAGATAAGATTACTGAGCCAGTGGGTAGCCTGGCCAACACACTAGATGTGTAGGTGTTTGTAATCCCTCCTGTGACCTTGGACAACAGTTTAACGTAAATAGCCAGGAGGCAGCCCTAGCTTCTTTAAACTGCTGTTTGTGAGTCAGGGATCCCCACCTCAGCCCTATCACTGTCCCTGGTTTCATGTGGAAGGCCTGACACACATCCCCTGCCAGGTGTTAGGAGCTTGTTTGTGTTGTCTTGCAGAAGATGAACATGGGCTGCTTCCATCTTGTCTTAGTCTATGTTGTGCTGCTGTAACAGAACACCTAAGACTAGATACTTTATAAAGAACAGAAACTTATATTCTCACAGTCCTAGAGGCTGGGGAATTCAAGACCAAGGCACTAGAATCTGGGGAGGGACTTCTTGTCATATCTCCACATGGTGGAAGGTGGAAGAGCATAACATAAGAGCAAGCTAGGATCAGTTTCCTCCATCAAGCCCCTTTGTAAAGGTACCTAATTCCAACATGAAGGAGGCACCTTCATGGCCTAATCTCCTCTTAATACAATCACATTGGTAACACCTGAATTTTGGAGAGGACACAGTGAAACCATAGCAGGTCTATTAAAGGCTCTGGGTCCCAGTAGGTCCACAGCCTTACCCCTGCCCAAGACTATGTGTTGCTTTCCTATTTCCGATTCATTGAGATGTTTACTTTGTTTTTTATTGCCAGTCCCCTATGTTGTCATTTATTTTAAAATTCATTTTTTAACTTTAATTTTAGGGGTACATTTGCAGGTTTCTTACATAGACAGATTGCATGTCATGGGGGTTTGGTGTACAGATTATTTCTGTATTGGTATACAGATTATTATGCTCAGGTAATGAGCATAGCACTCAATATGTAGTATTTCACTCTTCACTCTCCTCCCATCCTCCACCCTCAAGTAGGCCCTGGTGTCTATTGCTCCCTTCATTGTGTCCATGTGTACTCAATGTTTAGCTTTCACTTACAAGTGAGAACATGCAGTATTTGGATTTCTGTTCCTGCATTAGTTCACTTGGGATAATGGCCTCCAGTTCTATCCACATTCCTCCAAAAGAAATGATCTTATTCTTTTTTATGGCTGTGTAGTATTCCATGGTATATATGTACCACATTTTCTGGATCTAGTCTACTGCTGATGGGCATTTAGGTTGATTCTATGTCTTTGTTATTGTGAAGAGTGCTGTGGTAGTGATGGCAGGGCAGGTGCCCATGCATTGGCCTGTTAACCTTTTTTTAAAAGTATGGTTATGTTTAAGATTAATTACTGCTTTGATTTAGAGCAAGAGGATGTGTTTTTTTTCTAAAAATCTAAACTCAGCACCATCATGAACATAGCTGAAAACTTAGAAATATTTTGCCCTTTGACTTGGTAGCTCAGCAATTAAAAATTTAGGACCTTATCCGAAGAACACAATTAGATCACAAGGGATTTAATAATTTATGTTAATAACTTATGGTATAGCAGTTCAGTAGAATAACCCTACCAATCCCAGAGACTCTAACTGGGTAGGTTTGGAAAGGTTTTTTTAAATACGTATTTTTTTTAAAAAAAATCCACAGATGATTCTGATTTGCCTACAGGATTGAGAACCACAGCTATGAGGGTGACTAATATTCTGGAAAATGGATTAATTTTAATTCTAGGATTATGTTTTATACAGAGATCTCCTAAGCTAGAGGTTGCTAAACTCCAGCTCACAGAGCAAATTTAGCCTGCTTGCCTGATTTGTTGGCCTGTGAGCTAGGAAATATATTTTACATTTTGAAATTGTTTTTAAAAAAGCAAAAGAATAATGATACTTCATGATGTATTAAAATTACATGAAATTCAAATTTTACTGTCTATACATAAGATTATATTAGAACACAGCACACTCATTTGTTTATGTATTATTTATGACTGCATTTTTGCTAGTGGAGAAACTGAGTAGGAGTGACAGGGACTGAGTGACCTACAAGGCTTAAAATATTTACTCTCTGCTCTTTTACTGGTCTTGTTCTAAACCAGTTCTTACTCTTGCCACTGACTTTACAGTGGTTGTTTGGGTAACTTCTGCAAATGGGTGTGTACACATGTGCAGGGTGAGAGGCATTCTTCCTTACTTTGTAGCTGAAAATAGGTCATCCTACTATGAGCTGTGAAGTCTGAATATGTTTCCCCTTGTTCCACTAAACTCAAAACAGGTACACCCAAAGAAGTTTCAGAAAATAGTCACTAGGACCCATGGGAGAAGGGCAGCCTTCCACTTTTGCTGATTTGATTAAAACACCTAAGAAGGGATTGCACAGACCAAAAGTAAGCTCCAAACCAAAGATGGTATTGCCCAGTTGGTAGGCCATTCAGCCTTCAGTTCCTCACGAAAGAGCTTTTAAAGCCACATATGACTAGATCAGCAGGTTTCTTCCAGCTGGTCTCATCAGAGAATGAGCCTTTGCCATGGGATCTACGTAAGAGACTTACTTTAAGCTACTCTTCACTTCTTAGGATTCTCCCAGTTTCTGACATTAAGCTTTTTGGGTCATTCATATTGCAAATTTGCTTTTTGCATTTGATGTTGAGCACTGTCTTTGACCATCAACCTTGCTCCCTCCTTCACAGTTCAAGCTCTTGCTAGCTTTTCTTTTTCAGGTTATGTTGTTTAAGCACCCTGCCTATTTACCCTCTACTCTCATCCTGCCTCAACATCACTACCATCACTGGATCAGCAGCCTCTGTGATGCTTACCATCTGTCCTGAAAGCCAGGAATAAATAGAATATAAGATATGAGATGCTACAGGTGAAAGCCCCTATTGATCACTGGGAATGGGGGTTGCATGATGGAAGAGAGCTGAAGTGGAGACTAGGATCAATGCTGTTAAAAGGCAGAAAACAATCAGAAGCAGAAATGCAGATATAAATGCATTTTGGAGCACACACTAAGAGGATGTCAGCAGGACCTGTAGGCATCGTGGTGATGAGTGCTGCTGGCAAATGCCTGAGACACTGAGTCTGGGGTGATGGAAGATTGAGGGAAGGAAGGAGAGGAATGGGGGTGGGAAGGATGGCAGAAAAGAATGAAGTATTTTGGGAGATAGTACCTTATATGGGAAATAGTCACATGGGGAGTAGGAGGAATTTGGAGCCTGATATGCCTCAGCAGCAGAGGCCTTTCCCACCTCTGCTTTGCTATTTGTCAGCTGGGGCAGGTCCACTGTAGGACCAAAGAAAATCCTTCTGGGAAGGTGGCCAGCACCACTCGTGGCATACTGCAGGCCCTCCCTGGGGTAGCTCTTTTCCTACTTCCAATTCCTATCTTAGAGCTGTTGCTATGTCACCACCATGACTCAGAGCCTGTGGAATCTTAGGCTGGGTTCATCAGCTCAGAAAGGTCTGACTTCAGTCATTTATGGGGGCACCAGAAATGACCTTGTTTGGTGTCAGTGACCTCTTCCATGCAGTGAGCAAAGAGAGAGGCATTTTTACTTAATTTGATTATTCTATGGGTAATTTAGGTGTCCCTGCATTCTATTATGGCTAGACAAAGCATTAGCCCAGAAGCACATGCAAACTAAATTATTATTCAGTGAAAGCTAAGTGAAACATAATGGCATATAATAGGGATCACAGAGTTATTGCTAAACAAATAGCCTCTGCTTCCACTTCTACCCCTCCATGCTGCCCAGATTCTGACACACAAAGTCCCCTCCTTATCTGTGGTATGGGGACGCCACTGGTGCCTAAAGAGGAGCATCACTAATGCTTCCTGATAAGGCTTTGGGCATGGAGTACATCCCCAGGCATGCACACTCATTTGGCAGGACCTCTTGTCTGTGGAAACTATCTCCTGCACCTTCTCAAAAGGTGATCTTCTACTTCATGGGGTCAGCTTAAGATCACTTTTTGCCAGGGGCCAGCATGACCCTCCTTAGGGCTCCCAGGGCCCTCTGAGCTTTATTCCATCACACCATCTAACACAGTGTATTGTGATTATCCAATTCTGTGATCCTCTCTTTTTCAAGTTTCCTAGCTTCTTGAGGACAAGCGACATGTCTTATTTGTCACTTTATCTTCTAGAGTGTTACTTCTTAAACTATAATGAGCAATGGAGCCACCAGAGGATCTTGCTGAAATTCGGAGTCTGATTCAGCAGGTCTGGGGTGGGTAAGATGCTGCTTCCCTAATGAGCTCCCAGGTGATACCAAAGCTGCTGGTCCAGGGACCACTCTGGGTAGCAAGCAAAGCCTTAATGCCTAACAGTGCCCAGGCTAAAGTAGGTGTCAAAAGCACAAATGTTCTGAGCTCAACCAGAGTATTACACATCAAAGTACTTTGAGAACTGTAAAGCATTTGTGAGCATGTTAGCAGCAGATGTAGCTACTTTTTTTTTTTTTTTTAAATAGGTCTGCTACCATTTTTCAGCTACCAGAGTAGCCAGTTGAAAAGTAAAAGTCACAGATCGATTATCTGCATGGATTTTTAAAAAGTAATGAACATATGGGAAACAAAAACTGTTTGGCTGATTTTTCTTTTTTTTTTTCCACGAGCTGATTGAATTGGCTTTATATTTTTGTACTGGGGACTGGTATTTGGATATACTGGTATCTGTTTGGAGACAGATACATGTTTCATCTCTGTTCAATTCTTAAAGTGCGGTCTCCTCTAAAATGGATTCAAAGTTAATTCACTTCAAGAAGTAAGGGAGACAGAGGTGAGCCTTTTACAGTGATTGGAACATGTTTACTTATCATTCAAATTCCCTAGTTCTGCTCATCCATGTAGGTGAATTTGAAATTTGTAGCTGGGTCCTGAATTGCAGCTGAGGTTACTTAGTTACTGATAGACCATCTACACGGGATGAGGATCTGAACAGAAAAGATCACCAATTGCTCCTTCCCCAACCCCTCTATCCTCTAGTGTCCAAGGACTGGACATGACATACTCAAGCTCTGTGGGACTGACTTCCAAGCCTTCTAGCCCCACTGATGTTTTTCTAATGGGAAGCTGCATTTTCTCTCTTTTGGAATGGATTAGCACTGAGGTTGGTGGACTTCAGCAAATTTTCCTGGACAGTAAAATCCTATGGATGAAATTTAGTCCTGCCGTTCTTGGAAAAGTAATGATTTGAACACAAGTGGGCTTCAACAGGCAGCAACTCAGTTTGGATCAGTGGTTAATAGGCTAAGCGCTGAAGTCAGATCTCTTGGATCCAAATCCTGGCTTTGCTACTTGCTTTGCAGGGGTGGGGGTTGGGGTGTTATTTAAAAGCTCCCTTCCTCAGTTTCCTCAGTTAGGTTTTGAAGGGAAGGTGAGGGTTGAAGAAAGACACACACACAGAAAGAGGGCAACTCAACAGATAATGCAGGCTTTATATCCAGCATAAAACCTACCGAAGTGGGGGACCAGCCTAACGCCAGAGCCCACTACTGCTTACAGGCTGGGGGTACTTACAGGTATGGGCGGGAGGCATCTTGGCAGTATGGCTTGCTGCCTGGCAGGATATTGATAAGATGCTCCCGTGATGAGGTGGTTCTGGCCCTTGTTCCGGCAGGATGTCATCGTTGTGTTCCTTGGAACTTTGTCCAGCAAGATATGATAGAAAAGTTTCTTTAGTTGGGCCTTTGTCCGCCTTGTGGTCAGGTGGTTGGGCAGGATGTTTCTCATGGCCTGAACCCCCATGAAATGTTTCACTTTGACCAAGGTCTGTGAAATAGGGGGGAGCTTACAAAGTGGTGCAGTTTGTCCTAACAAGGATGGCTATGAAGAATAATGGAACAATCAACACAAGCCACTCAGCACAGTGCCTGGCATGGCAAACACTCAGTGAGTATTAACTATTTTGATTGCTATTTGGATTTTGCCTGCTTAGGTGGACATCTAGATGTGCTACAGCCGCTGCTTGCCAGGAGTTGGATTAATCAGGATGATTTTAGCAAGTAATAGGAAACTTGGCTCACAGTGGCTTATGCACTAAGGGCATTGGTTATTTCACACAATGAGAAAGTTAACTTAGGAGAAGCTCCAGGGTAGGATGACTCAGTGTCCCATTGTTGTCATCAAGGACACAGGTTCTCTCTCTTCTCTCCACTAACCTCAGGGGGTGGCTTGATCTTCAGGCTGCTTCCCCTCATGAGTATAAGGTGGTGGCAGTAGCATTAAGGACAATGTAGATTCTTCCTTGTTCATATCCAGCTGGAGAGTTTGAGAGAAAACCTCTCCCTGGACTATGGAACATTCATATTTCCCTTCAGTCTAATGAGACCAGCCAGGGCTAGGTGCTGTCCTGAACCAGTGACATCTGCTGAGGGGCTGACGGATCACTTAGCCTAGACCAGGAACCCTAAAGTTGACCAAATAAATAAACTACTTGCAGAGCTCATAAAATATAGTTTCCCAGGGCCTAGTGAGTCTGATTGCTAAGGACAGGGCCCAGACATAGGCATTTCAATGTGCATGCCAGATGATTTTGATGCAAACAGAAATACTGAGCTTGGACTAATCAGGAGCCATCTCTGGAGCGGGGTACGAGGTTGACCCACAAGCACAGAAGAGTGTGGGAGTGGGAAATGCCAGAATAAAATCAGGTTCAGCCAAGAAGGTAGGAATGACAAAAACAGTACCCCCTATAGGAGTATGGGAAAGGTCAACCATCAAGGACCCAGATACTGAAATCCAATGGCCAGTGGAACAACTTAGCAATGCCAAAAACCATTCACTGATTCAGTATCTTCTATCAAATACTTCCTAAGGCAAGATACTGTGCTAACTGCAGTAAACAAGCCCCCTCAAGCTGCAAACAGTATGGTGGGGTAGGCAGACAAATAAAAACAAGAAAGGGGGAATGGCCCTGGTGTTTTTAAGATGCAAGGATGACCGTGTGTGAGATTGTGGGAGGAAGGAAGAAGGCACTGGCACGCATTTTCTTCTCTGATTGCTAAAGGGACCTCCAAAGTACGAAGATGTGATGAACTTTCCCACTCTTCAACTGCTTTGTCTTCTGCTTTCCAGAGATGGATTATCTCAGAGCAACCAAGAGAGCAGAGTCCTCGTTTTGGCGAGGTGGAAGCGGAGAGGCCGACAATTCTGTCGTTGCCCTTGGGGAGAGGACTCAAGCTCATGCTGTCTTGGCTGGGCTGCCCTTGGGGCTGGTCAGTCTCAACCTTGACTCCCTTGCTGTGGGGTGATGGTAGATGATGTGAGTGAAAATGCTTTGCAAACTATGAATCACTAGGTACCCCGATGGATAGTGATCATTAATATAGAGCATCGGTCTTGTTCAGTCTCACAGTCTGACTCATGTGCTGGGGATGACAAATAAGAGAGAAAAGAGGCCAACTGTGTATTAAAGACATTTGTCATTCACCTCTGGTCTGAAAGTGTCCTCCCAAAGACAGACACCCAGCACCACTGATTAAGTAACAATAGTAGCAGCAATTATGACACCTTAAAGCTTCTGAATGCTTTATATCTTCAAACGGCTTATACATAAATGATCTCATTTGATGTCTGGAGTCTGGTGATGTCTGCTGGTCTGAAGCTCAGAATTCTTCAGTGTGGGCTGTCTGCCACGTCCTTGTGATGGGTTTGCACCCTGCTGCTAGGAAATGTCATGCCTCCTCCTCTGTCTTCCCCTTCCTCACACACAGCTGCCCATCTCCTCTTTATTGCTGCTGTTTTGCTTTGAAGTAACTTCTTCAAGCCATCAGCTCAGACAATCTGTTTCTAACATTGTCTCCTTTACTGATTTCCCTTGACAATTTCAATACCATGTCGAAATCATCTCAGGCTGTAAATATAAGAACCAGGGATGTATTTAATAAAAAAAAGAGACTTTGGGTATAAAACACTTGCTTTTGCTAAAAATCAGAGTTTAGCAAATGATGTTTGACAGGAGGGAAAGAGAAAAATGGAGGCCTTGCATCCTTTAAACATTCTCCTTTCCTAGAGGGCTCTTGGATCTCTTTTCTTTACAGTTTCAAGTCTCCTGGGAGGCAACCTGACAATGGCTCATTATGAGTCTCCCAGTGTATTGACTTTCAGGACATATTGCTTCCCATCCCCAACCCATCTGGCTTCATCTCACTGCAGGAACCAGGGCACAGACTCAGGAGACTTCTGGGATAAGCCTTCCCTCCACACCTGCTGGTACCTGCAAAATGCCAAATGGATCTGCCTTGTCAGGTGATGGGGCAGGACCGATACATGGAGATCTGGATGCTGCAGCCTCAGGAAGCTGGGGGATTTGGAGGAGCAGAGGTTAGGCAATGAGGGGTTGAAATCCCAGCCCTCTATGAATGAGCTGTGTGATGTCAGGTAGCTTCCCCTCTGAGCTTCTGTGTACTATTCTGATAATTATTGACTCTCTTTCTGGATCATAGGCCTCAAATTCCTGGATGTGTACAAGGGTCAGAAGAGAGTCCAAGCAACAAGGCTGTACAGACTGACTACTCCTAGGCCAGGACACTCACACAGGACACAAAGGAAGCGAAGCTTAGCTGTTTTCTGTCTTCTGGTCAAGATGCTGCTTAGTGAACAGGGAAGGCACTGGGGCTCTGTACTTGCCTGTTTACTACCCCCAGTGAACCTGCAGTTTCCAGGAGTTCTAAGAGAGTCTGAATAGATTGGCATTTCTACACCAGAAGACACATGCTCTTTTCTTTGTTCTATTACAATCTCCGGGGTACCCCAATAGTGTCTTTCCTGGGGAGTCTCACAGTGCTGCTGACCCAGGTTCATAAGATCCACACCCCCATTTCCTATCACCATCCTGTATGGAGGGTTATCGTGTTCTCAACAATTTGGGGCCTTCCCTGTCTTTCCTTGATGGTGACTACACCATGTGCTGCTATGAAAACAATGCCAGATATTTACATTCTGTTAGTCCTTGAAGAATTGTGTGAGTGTGTGTGCATCTATGTGCCTTCTGAGCTGTGTTTTAGTGTAACCCTATTTCTGCAGTCTAATCCACACATTTCTAAAATATAAATTGACCTTGAACGTGCTAATAGCTTTTTTTTTTTTTTTTTTCTGAGACAGAGTCTCTCTCTGTTTCCCAGGCTGGAGTGCAGTGGTACAATCTCGGCTCACTGCAACCTGTGCCTCCTGGGTTCAAGCGATTCTCCTGTCTCATCCTTCCAAGTAGCTGGGACAATAGGTGCATGCCACCATGCCTGGCTAACTTTTGTATTTTTAGTAGAGACAGGGTTTCACCATGTTGGCCAGGCTGGTCTCAAACTCCTGACCTCAAGTGATCCACCCACCCTGGCCTCCCAAATGTTGGAATTATGGGCGTGAGCCACTGTGCCTGGCCAAACAGGCCAATAGCTTTTATTGTTTATTTTACTCTTCATAAATAGTAATGGTAGTTAAGTCCTAAGTTTGGTGTGTGTGAGTTTAAATGAGATATTGCATGTAAATCATTTAGCACAGAGCCTGGAACCTAGACCATGCTGCTGTCAGGGGAGGGATATCAGCAGTGTCAAAATCATCAGAGATGTCAGGGACGTGAGCTTTGGATGTCCCCAGTGGGGCAGGGGGTGGGGTTGGATTTTCAGAACAATGCAAAGGCATTTTCTGGGCACATATCTTCAACTGCTGACTGGGAGATTTCACCATTTTATTTCTAACCGAGCATGTCCAAAACTGAATTCATATTGTTTTCTCTAAAACCTGATGTCTTCAGCTTAGAGTTCTGCAGAGCTTTATATTCCTAAGCATTAGGATTTGCAAACAGGTGGCCTGTGGGCTGCATCTGGCTCACAGAAATGGCTCACGTAGTCTTCTTTAAAAAGTGGAATATTATCATGTGTTAAAGTCAATAGAGTTTACATTTTAAAATCCGTATTTCTGGATTCTCTTGGAAAAGTAGCAGATCTGGCAACATCAGGGCCTGGTGGCAGCGGTTGGCTGGTCTGATTGGTACTTCAGATGGGATGTGCCCTCCAATTTTCCACAGTGTCTTCCACTCCATACCAGATCTTTGATATTGAAGCCAAGGTACTACATGCCATTTAACCATCACATAAGTCTATGACACAAGCTGGGAAGCTGAGGTGATAAGATGACAAGGAACAGAGATGTGAAAAGAGCTGGCAAAGCTAGGGAAAGAATGCAAAATAAAAGCCTTGCTATAAAGATGAAATGAGATGAAATAATGAGCAGATTATAGAAAACTAAATTCATAATGTGGAGGGAAAGCTTGAGGAACATTTCTCAAAGGTAGCAGAAAAGACACTTACAAGTAACCAGAAAGAAAATAATGACAAGGGAACACAGACAACAGATAGCAATATAGAAATATTTGACAGTTTTGAAAGACAGCAGGTGAGAGCAACAGAATATTCAAAGACATCATATTGAAAGGGCCCTCTAAGTTCCGGACAACATTAATAAAAAGAGACGAATACATAGGCATATCCCGGTTAAATCCTGAATTTCAGCCATGGCAAAAGAATCTGATCTGCTGCCAGGTAGAAAAAACAATTAATATGCTGCCATGGGATTTTTTTTAAAAGAAAAAAATATGTTTTCAAAAAGCAAAAAAGAATGAGGCTTGCTGAGAAGAACCTTTCTCACCAGTATGGAGTACCATATGTCTTCGTTAGTTCAGACCGCTATAACAAAAATACCGTAGACCAGGTGGCTTAAACAATAGAAATTTACTTATTACAGTTCTGGAGGCTGGGAAGTCCAAGATCAAAGTGCTGGCCAATTCAGTTCCTGGTGAAGGCCCTCTTCCTGGTTTGCAGGCGGACACCTTGCTGCATGCTCACATGGCAGAGAGAGATACCATCTTTCTCATGCCTGTTCTTATAAGGGCACTAATTCCATTCATGAGGGCTCCATCCTCATGACCTCATTTAACTCCCAAAGCCCCTCCCCCAGATGCCATTACATTGGGGATTGGGCTTCAACATGTGAATTTGGAGGCGGAGGACACACACATTCAGCCTATAGCACCATGAGGCAGGGTAACAAACATAATTTGTAGGAAGATAATTCCATTATGTGCTGAGCTGACATTTATATGTGGATGTACAATAAGACATTTGAGAAACGCAAGATCTGAGATAGCTTACTAATCCATGTTTAAATAGCTTTGGGAAATTGAGGGTTAACAAAGTTAAACATATTTCTTTGCTCAAGCATTACTCTGAAACTTTAATATGATCATATACATTGTAAGTTTTAAAAGTGGCCACAGACAGCATTTCCTAAACTTATCTGACAACATAATCCTTTTTTTTTTTTAAAAGCCTACATCTATTAATGTTGGCCAAAAGAGTATTCTATGGATTATAGTTACGGACATGATTTAGACAGGTGCTAGGAAGACCTTTAATACAATTCAAGATTCATTCTGAATAAAAGCTTCTAAAATAATTTTAAAAAACAAAAAGATGCTTTATTAACGTGAAAAAAAACCTATTTCAAACATATAACCAATTTTATAAATAATAGTAAAAGACCATGAAAAATCAGGAATAAGGATGGCTGCTATTATTAATTTAGTAATTTTCTAGACATTCTAGACAAAACCATAATGCCAATCTAAGCAACTAGAATCCCAATCTAAGCAACTAGAGAGCTATCCGACCTTAGTGAGGTTGCTATAAAATAGATGTGCAAAATGTTTTCCCCCTAAGCTAGCACCAACTAATTAAACAAATATAATATAAAACTATTCAATTTTCCTTAGGAAAAAAAAACAACACACAAGCTATAAATACATTTAACACAAAATGTATAGGATCTGTGTAAAGAAAATGGCAAAATATCACTAGGGAACATAATATTTAAAAAGAGAGATAGACATACCATATTCTCAGGGGATAAAACTTTATTAAAAGATACTAATTCTTACTAAATTGATTTAGAAATTGAATGTGTTTCTAGTATAAATCCCAAAGAGTTTGGGAAGGGGAAGAATTTGATTCTAAAATTCACTTGAAAGAGTAGACCAATGAGAACAGACAAGAAGAGTTTTTAAAATAAGAAAAAATGAAAATGTAGGGCTCTTGCATTGGCAAATGTTAAAATCTGCGGTCAAAAACTGTAGATCATCTGAGAATTTTTTGTCAAGATTGCAAATTAACCTTCCAAAGTTTGTGGATGCTGGCAGAAATCACAGATTCCTGGGCTGAGACATGAAGTTTGTCACTCATGACACAGTCGCGGCATGCACATCATGCTTCTGTTGGTCCCCTGGTCTTCCAAGTGCCATCAGGGCAATGCAGAGGGGTCCAGAAAGTTGCTGGATAGTTAGGTAGCTTTCATCACAGCTGAGGAGCCCTGAGGTTAGAGAACCAGAATCTTTTATAGTGGACAGTAAGCAAATCTGCCCAAGCTTTGCCCCAGGGAGGATATAATCTTTATTATATTAGAGTGCAGCAAACCTGCCCCTTGCCCTGGAGGGAGACACTGTCTCTTCAAAGGCCCTTTGCTATCTTCACATCCTTGAATAGGTGGCCAATGCCCCTGCTGACAGACATGCAGAAACATGAGAGACCCATGGAGAATTGTCTCCAACAAAATCTACCCCTTGTTTCTATACTGTCTTGGTTTCTGGTGAATTTTCCAGTGAATATGCCTTTCCTTCCACCACTCTGATTAATATGAACAACTGAGCCTGGGACCAAACCCAGTCAATTTGTCCCAGATAGCATTTAATTAAGGATACTATCAATAGGACTCCAAGCATCAGGAAGAGGCCAACCTGCAGGATTGACATTAACCATGTCCCCCAGGGTCCCAGACCCAACCAACTGAACAAATCCCAGAGACCATCGGCATAGACCTTACAAAAGTAATTTACTCTCTCCTTAAGTTTCTGTATTAATCTTTCCATTTGGCCTAAGACATTAATCTAGCTATGGGCAAATGTATTAGTGATTGCAGAGATTCTGTCTTGGCACACAAAGAGAAAGTCCAGGGAAATTCTATCATCCATAACAACCCTGGCAAGTGAATTGAGGCCAACCTGATTGACCACGTCAGTCTAGGAAGACAATCCAAGGAACTGAGCCAGAATTAACTTAGAATTCCCCAGAACCCCTCTTGGCTGTGTTGCCACTTTGGGGCTGGCCTGAGATTGCTGTTAGGAGAAGAAAGACATATCATATCCAGGAATGGTCAGGGTAGAATCCTGGATTTCCAAAATAGGTCTCTATATTTCCTACCCTTTTTGTCCTAACCATTATCCAGGAAATGGCTGAGAAAGGATGATCTCTTTCAGGAGGCAATTGCATTTGGTGACCAGACTTATGAAAGTGTGTACACCAGGAGAAGATGAGGGTAGTGGAGTCAAAAATCTTTTTGAGTTGACTTTTGAGGAAGTTAGTCCACTGCTCAGCAATTGCAGATGCCTGTGGATGGTAGGAGCACGGAAAGTTGGATGCCTTAATTCTCAGTCCCATTTTTTAGTAGCTTTTGCAATAAAAAGGGCACCACTGTCTGATTGTAAATGGTCTCAAAAGCTGAACACATAATACAGATTAATTTCAAAGGCTGGAAAGGTTCGTGACTGGAGTCAGCTGATTGGACAGGAACAGCAACACCAAAGCCTAGAAAAGTGTCAACAGCAGTGAGGCACCACTGATAGCTCCAGGAGGAAAGGTCCACTGTCATCAATCTGCCAGGACATGCAGGGCCATGCTTCATGCAATGTGGCTTCCCTCACTGAAAGATGAAGAGGTCAAGTCTGGGAGTCACAGTCTGGCGTGCAGCCCTAAGTCTGCACCAGAAGCACCAAGTTCTTGGCTCTGTGGCCTGTCTGTGGTCTGTGTGGGGGCTGTGCTGTCATTTCCAGTGCGATGATGGATCCAGGCAGCCCTTGTGGAAATCTGAGCAGCACAGGCTCCATCAGCAGCTCCCTTCCAGCTGGTCTCATCAGAGAATGAGCCTTTGCCATGGGATCTACATAAGTGACTCAGATAGTTCAATCAGCAGCTGTGATTTGTGCCCACTGTTTGTGTGAGGTGTCTTCAATCTGCCAGTTTGTAGTTTTCCAAGTGGCAGACCAAACAGCTAGGCCATTGGCACTGTCCAAGAGTTAGTAAAAATATGGCAAGGTTCATCAAGATGAGTGTTTTCCATGAGAACAGGCTTGAATTTTGCCCATGAGCAGTGACTACACCATCTTCAGTTCTATGTAGCTGATGCTGAGGCTAAACAGCCCCGTGGTCACCACTGGGTTTCAGCTTAACTGAACCATATGTGAACAAGGCCCAGGCATTTAGGAAAATCTCTGTGAATTGAGGGCCCTGTTGAGCCAGCAGCTTTGCTTCAGTCAGTGGAGAGGAAGATAAAGTTTCCCCAAAGAGATAGGTGCCTCTTTTTAAATTGTAAACTTATATGTTGCTGAAGCCAAGCTAGCTGCATTTTGGAATATTCTATTTCCCTTGTTAGTCATTGAGTCTGAGTTGACCCACTCAAAGTGGACTATCAAGTCAGAGATTCACGAAGCCTCTATGGGTCAAGCATTCACTTTGACGAAGAGCCCATTAGCAAGCTAACAGCTGCTTTGAAAAAGAGGTTTATGATGTGGTTATTGTGCTACAGTTTTGCAAGTTATTACCAAAAGGAAAACTAGGTAAAGGTACGTTAGATCTCTCTGTACTGTTTCTTGTAACTGTGGTGAATTTAAAATTATCTCAAAATTAAAAGTTTTTTAAAAGTTGATCTCATGGAGGTAGAAAGTAGAATGAATCGTAGCTACCAGAGGTTGGGAAGGGTTGGATGGTAGGAGCAGGGTGGGGGCAGGCAGTGAGACAAAGAGGTTAATTAATGGGTACAAACATACAGTTAGAGGGAATAAGTTCTAGTGTTCACTAGCAGAGTAGGGTGACTACAGTTACCAACAACTTATTGCATATTTCAAAATAGCTCTAAGATTTCGAATGTTCCCTATACAAAGACATGACAAATGTCTGAGTGATGGATATCCTAATTGCTCTGATTTGGTCATTACACATTGTATGCATGTATCAAAATATCACATGCATCCCATAAATACATACAATTATTATCTATTAATAAAAATTATTTTTAAAAATTAACATTTTTTTAAAAAGTTTAATTTCTCCCTAAACCCCAAGAGGCATCTCCAGGTGGAGGTTGCCTTCCTTTGGCAGAGATTCTAATTGTTGAAACTATTAGTCACAGAGACTTATAGCTCAAAGGCATCATATTAGGATTGTGGGGCCCTATAAGTACTAGCACTTTTCTATATCTGGCTCTTCCCAATCCAGATAATATCGTTGGGCATTTATGAGCATGAGTAGTACAGGCATGGGAAACATCAATCCAAATTTACGTTCTGTGGTGGAAACTACAACAGCAGTAGAGGGAATCATTCCAAAGGATCCTCCGCACAAGGTCACAAGCCCTGCCCAAATCTTGTCAGATGAATTTGGTAGCCCCTGTGCCTCACAGGACAGGGTAAGATGATGACCAAGGTTCTTGTGTCCAACAGAGCCATGCAAGTTTGAGTCCCCCTAAGTTCTCTAGTGTATTCAGATAGGTGCATGTGCCCTTCTGTCCTTCTTGGGGACAGGGAGACCTTGGCCCCACTCTCAGTCATCTTTTTCCTTGAAGTAGCTGAGGCCAGGGTAGAGGGTAAGGGAGGGGTGAGGGGGTGCAGAGGGAGAGAGCTGCCTTGTGCCAGTAAACACGGCACATTTACTTCAATTTTTGAGTGTTGTGGTGGCTGTAACTGTATCAACCAACAAACTTCCAATGCTTTTGACCCACCCAAAGCCCTCTCTCCTTATTGCTGACACCATCTATTTCATCTTTGGAGGCTCCCTGATTCCCTGCTACAGCCATTTTGCCTTTTTGCTCAGGTCTGGGGCTTGCTGCCCCATTGTCATGAAAACATTCCTTCTTCCTTTTGCCCAAAGGAGAGTAAGAAACAACCATAGTATCGCTCAGATAGCTTGTTTCAGTGTTACCTCTTGTCACTCAGCCTATATCATTCATTTACAGGTAGGACAATCAGAGATCCTTATTCCTCCTTCCTCTGTCATCCACCACTTGGGTACAAGCAATGACAACTATATCTCAGGATGTCTTTTTACCTCCCCTAACCTGTCCCATGAGCCCCTTATCTCTTCTCTCCTAGAAAGCCACGTCTCTATCTGCATCTCATCCTTACTGCCAAAAGCTGTCCATGATCTGAGATTTTAACTTGTTTGCAAGCTAGCAAGTAAGCCTGCCACAGTTTCAGAAAAGTAGCAGAAGACATGAGACTCCTGGGTCAGAGACAAATAATTTTTTAATTCACCACATTGCAAACAATATGAAGTTTATGTTGCCAAGTCCTTCGTGGGCAAGTGCTGCCAAGACCCGCGTGGCCAATGTGGAGGAGTCCACAGGCTCACTATGCATATAGTGAGCTGGGTTCCCTAAGGACAAACACAGATGAGGAGACCTGAACCTAGGGAATCCAGCTCTTGTATTATACACAGTACATAAACCTGCCTGAACTTTTCCCCAGAGAGAGACATTGTATTATGCCAGCAGTAACCAAACTTGTTCTGTCCTCTGGAGAAAGACTTCCTTTCTATCTTCCAAAGGTGTTCACTATACAGACATCCTTGAAAAAATAGTCTGGAACAAAGGGAGTCTATTGTAAGATATTTATAGAAAATAAAGTTAAAAAATCCAGAATAAATCATTTTGTATTTGGATAGTTAGAAAATAAACTGTTAGGAATAATTTTATTAAAGAGATTAATGCAATAGTAAGATGAACAAGTGAATTATTCCCCTTAATACCTCAGGACAATTTAAGCTTGTATAGTCTTTCTCCTTCCTTCCCTTCCTTTCCCTCCCTCCCTCCTTCCCTTCCTTCCTTCCCTTCCTTCCTTCCTTCTTCCCTCCCTCCCGCCCTTTCTCTCTCTCTGTCTTCCTTTTTCTTTTAGCATAGTGCAACCTTAAAAAATTCTTCATAAGGTTATTGATAATTCTTTTACCCCAGCTGATACAATTTTCAGTTAATTATGAATTTTCATACTAACTTTCTATTTTACCTTATGCAATTATCCAAATAATATTTCAAAAGCATTTATGCCAACTAAATAACAAAATAGATTTAGGATCTTCCACAGAAAAATAAAATATTAAATCTATTGACATAGAAGTATTCTTTTTATTCAAGAAAATATTGTTGCTAAGTCAGTGACAGTTTGCTTGAAACATCTATTGAAGGTGCTGTAGAAACATATTCATATTAAAATGCATTTTTCCCCCTAACTCTTTTTTTTTCTTTTATTATTATACTTTAAGTTTTAGGGTACATGTGCACATTGTGCAGGTTAGTTACATATGTATACATGTGCCACGCTGGTGTGCTGCACCCGCTAACTCGTCATCTAGCATTAGGTATATCTCCCAATGCTATCCCTCCCCCCTCCCGCTACCCCACAACAGTCCCCAGAGTGTGATGTTCCCCTTCCTGTGTCCATGTGATCTCACTGTTCAGTTCCCACCTATGAGTGAGAATATGCGGTGTTTAGTTTTTTGTTCTTGCGATAGTTTACTGAGAATGATGATTTCCAATTTCATCCATGTCCCTACAAAGGACATGAACTCATCATTTTTTATGGCTGCATAGTATTCCATGGTGTATATGTGCCACATTTTCTTAATCCAGTCTATCATTGTTGGACATTTGGGTTGGTTCCAAGTCTTTGCTATTGTGAATAGTGCCACAATAAACTGGCAGGCACGTAGAAACTGGTCACCGTACTTAAAAGAGAGATTGAGATTTCTCATTTTATTTACCCAGAGTCAAGAGAGGTTTCTATTTCCTTCTTGGTTACTACTTTTAAGGCCACAATCGTTAATATAGTATAATGATATAGAACAAAGTAGAGATATAAGCTAATTATACAAAATTGCACAAATGACAAAAATAGAATTTCAAGTTGACAAGATAAAAATTGAAAATTCAATAAATGTTTTAATATACATGGTTAATTACTTTAGGAGAAAATTCAATTTGAATCATAATGAATTCTATGATGGGTCCTATGTGAAAATAAATGGATTAACATTTTAAGGTAAGTATTAGCTTCTCCTTTTCTCTGCTCTTTGAACCAACTATAGGATATGCTGGATGTGCCATGAAATTGCTTCATAAGGCACTTCACTGACAGCAGATTTTCTTGCCCTGTTACAAATTCTCCTGTGTACCCAAGTGCTCAGTTGAGGGTTCCTGCTCCTTGGCTCTGGTTAACCAAGGTAGCCAGTGCCTAAACAATTTCATCAGGTCTGTGTGGGGCTATGGATCAAATCGGAATGTGCAGTTGCAGTTTGCTTCGTCTACCTGTGTATTCATGCTTCCTCCAGCACGTGATAAAATTTAAGATGTGCTATTGATTCAAAGTAGAAGTTTTATTTTATACTATGGGAGAATGCAAGGTTACCATTTGGGTTGTTCTTACATAAAAAGTGATTTGCCCATTGATTCCCTCATGTTGCCAGCATTTGCCAGCCCTCCTGCCTCTTCCTGCTGCATGCCAGTCGTTCTTCTTATCCTTTAGTTTCTATCTTGATTGTCTACCGTATCTATGTATTCATCAACCGTGCTGGTCTCTTGACCCCATCCTCACCATCTCCTCTGCTCTGCTCACCTAACTTCAGCCACATTCCTTAACTACTGCCATCAACCTCCTTTGTAATGAGTGTCCCTAAGTCCAGCTTCTTCTCTCTAATTCATCCTCCATATCATCAGTAAAATTTTCATTCATCGTAGATCCAATCATTTTATTTTTCATGTTCAAAACATTCTGATGGCTCCTCAGGGGATACAGAGTAAAGTCGAACCCCCTTCTCGTGGCATTCAAAGCTTTACCTTTCCTTTGCCTCTTTGGACCTTCTCAGTGCCTACTGGGAAACTAACAATTAACAAACCTTTTATGACAGGTCGTAGGGTAAGGAGTTGAGGGCAGAGGATTTTTCTGTTTGTAAACTAACAGAAATGCTAAGGATTCATATAAAATAGTCACTATTTTAGAATGTGTCAGTTCTAGGTAAAGATCTAGTTTTAACTGCTGTTTCATTTGAAACAAATTCCACTTGCAAACAATAGTTTATTGAATGCTTACTCAACACCAGGCACTAACCCAGACACATTCAACATATAAACCATCCTTGGGAGTGTCCACAGTGGGTCAGGTAAGCAAGAACAGCCATGTAAAGACATATGTGTCAATGCACATGGGGGCACTCATATACCCAAGCTTATGAGTTCTGTCTTTTCATTTCATTTATTGATTTGCTTGTTTTTTATTCCTTTGTGTCATTTTTCTTCCTTCTTGGGTGCAAGGGGCTGACTGCAACCATATACAAGGCCTTGAAGGGAAAGAATATCATCAACTTGCTCTCAAATGCTTTGATTGAATACAGGTAGCAAGTGAGGAGCCAAGGATAAGTGAAAATAGCTTGGGCTTGAGTAATTTGGATGCCAAGTCAGCTGGCAGTAAATGCATTTTTCATAGCCCACACCTGATCTCTTTTGGTCAGATTTTCTATGAGATCTTTAAAAAACCCTCTGAGCTGAAGTAACGTATTTTCTGATTAAAAATAAATGATAGTAAGTAAATGGACAGGGAGAAGCCAAGATGAATGGATTGATGGGAATGGGATTTATGAATTCTCACTTGCTCACGGCCAGCGAGCTCTTCAGCTTGTGTCAACTGCTTTACAAATACTTGTTTATTACTTATTCTTCACAACATTTCAGGAGGCTGGGAGATAGCTTTGTTTCCATTTGAAGATGAAGAAATAAACGAAAAGTTGGCAAATGCCTCTTGCCAGGCTGATGCAGAATTTGATCAATTTTCTCTGAGACTTTTGGGGGGTCCACGAGTCCCATCTGTACATTCCAGATTGGCTATTCGAATAGTTTGGTGGCAATGAGACACTATCAGAGGATTTTTTAATACTTTGGATGGGCACATTTGGAGGATGAGCTTTATTGAACCAAACTAGCTTTTGGTGCCTGACCATTAGCCACCTGATAAAGTCAGTTAACTGAAGCAAGTGTTTATTTACTGTTTGTTTAGTACTGGGCACTTGGTATGATTAATATAGAAGCAGCATAATATATGAGCTTCATGATTGAATTCATGAAATCTAATTCAGAGCTGGAAACTCTAGAGCACATGTGCTATGATTTCCTACTCTCATGCCTCAAACAGGCTTCACTGATAAATCACGGTCCTTTTCCTAGTTTCATCTGGTTGCAGCCCCAGAAATAGTCTCAACCTAGCTCTGCAGGCAGGCTTTATCAATAAAATAGTGTTGGAATGGTCCATGAAACACATTTGTGTGTTAGATCTAATTATTAATACATACACTGGACAGAAAAATGTTAGTGTCCACTCCATGCCTGGCACTGAGCCAGGCCTGAGGCACAGTGGAGAATGAGGCAGATGTGGCTTCAGCCCTCATGGAGCTAACTCTCTAGCAGGGAGAATGGATGGTGAGTACATAATCATGCAATTATGTATTTCGTTGTGATCGTGAAAAGGGCTGGAAAGGAGCAATACAAGGTACCAGAGAGTCTTAGTCTTCTCATCTTTAAAATGGGCGTAATATCTGCCCCTATCTCAAAGGTGATTGTGAGTAGCAAATGTGGCAATGTGTGCACTACCTGCAGTGAAATGCCCATGCACACCAAGTACACTGCAATGTGTTATATATTATTGTCAAGGACATATAACTATGTATATGATAAGCTCTTTTTGCTCCCTGAAACCAACCCAATGATAGTTAGAACTTCAAAATTTATTGCAATAAGCATGCTAAATATTATGTCAAATATTTGTGCATGTTATATGTCTGTTCCTCCTGACCCTTCTCACTAGCCTATGGGTTCTCTGAGGGCAAGGATCTATTTTCCATTTTTAATCTTGAGTGCATAACAGACAGCCATGTTGTAAGAGGTTGGAAGACATTTTTGAGTGAAAGTGACCTGATATTCTCTCGGCATGAGGTGAAGCATTTCATCTCCAGTGAAGTTGCAAATACATATGGCTATAGTGTACCTTTAAAAACACATTATAATTTTACTTTGAAAGAATTATCTGATGATAGGAGTATTATTGGAAGCAAATCTACCTGGCAGGTTTGAGAGATATTAACACAGTAGTGGTTGGAATCTGGTAGAACAAATGTTTTATGGTCTGGATTCTTTTTCCTCAACATAGTCAGCTCTGCACACAGGAAAATGGGGAGTGATGGAATAAGAGTGCCAATAAGCCTTCAGGATATCATCTATGAAAACTTCCCCAATCTTGCCAAAGAAGCCAACATTCAATTCAGAGAACCCCAGAAAGATACTACACAAGAAGACCATCCCCAAGACACATAATCATCATATTCTCCAAGGTCAAAATGAAAGAAAAATATTACAGGCAGCTAGAGAAAAGACACAGGTCACCTGCACAGGGAACCCCATCAGGCTAACAGCAGACCTTTCAGCAGGAAGCCTACAAACCAGAAGAGAATGGGGGCCTGTATTCAACATTGTTAAAGAAAATAATTTCCAACCAAGAATTTCATATCCAGCCAAACCAATCTTCATAAGTGAGAGAGAAATAAAAATCCTTTTCAGACAAGCAAATGCTGAGAAAATTCATTACCACCAGACCTGCCTTACAGGAGGTCCTAAAAGGTGCACTAAATATGATAGGGAAAGATTATTACCAGCCACTACAAAAACCCACTGAAGTACACAGACCACTGACACTATAAAGCAACCACACAAACAAGTCTGCATAATAACCAGCTAACAGCATGATGACAGGATCAAATTCACACATATTAATATTAACCTTGAACATTAATGGGCTAAATGCCCCAATTAAAAGGCACAGATTGGCAAGCTAAACAAAGAAGCACGACTCAGTGGTATGCTATCTTCAAGAGACCCCTCTCACCTAGGCTCAATGACACAAATAGGCTCAAAATAAAAGGATGAAGAAAAATCTACCAAGCAAACGGAAAACAGAAAAAAAGCAGGGTTGCTGTCCTAATTTTAGATAAAACAGACTTTAAACCAACAAAGATAAAAAAAGACAAAGAAGGACATTACGTAATAGTAAAAGATTCAATTCCACAAGAAGACCTAACTATTCTAAATATATATGCACCCAACACAGGAGCATCCAGATTCATAAAGCAAGTTCTTAGAGACCTTCAAAGAGACTTAGAGTCCCACACAATAATAGTGGGAGACTTTAACACCCCACTGACAGTATTAGACAGATCACTGAGGCAGAAAATTAACAAAGATATTCAGGACCTTAATTCAGCACTGGATCATATGAACCTCATAGACATCTACAGAACTCTCCAGCCCCAAACAACAGGCTATACATTCTTCTCATTGCCACATGGCACATATTCTAAAATTGACCACACAATCAGAAATAAAACAATCCTCAGCAAAAAAAAAAAGGAACAGAAATCATAGCAACCACTCTCTTGGGCCACAGTAAAATACAATTAGAAAGCAAGACTAAGAAAATTGCTCAAAACCAAACAATTACATGGAAATTAACCTGTTCCCAAATGACCTTTGGGTAAATAATATAATTAAAGTAGAATCAAGAAGTTCTTTGAAACTAATGAGAACAAAGATAGAACATACCAGAATCTCTGGGACACAGCTAAGGCAATGTTAAGAGGGAAGTTTATAGCACTACACACCCATATCAAAAAGTTAGAAAGATCTCGATTTAACAACCTAACATCACCCATTGAAGTAGAGAAACAAGAGCAAACCAACCCCAAAGCAAGCAGAAGACAAGAAATAACCAAAATTAGAACTGAACAGAAGGAAACTGAGTCACATAAAATCCTACAACAGATGACTGAATTCAGGAATTAGCTTTTTGAAAAAATTAATAAAATAGACCACTAGCTAGCCTAATAAAGAAAAAAAGAAAATCCAACTAAACACAGTCAGAAATGACAAAGGGGGGCATTACCATCTACCATACAGAAATACAGAAAGCCCTCAGACACTACTATGAACACCTCTATGCACACAAACTAGAAAACCTAGAAGAAATGAATAAATTTCTGGACACATATACCCTCTAAAGACTAAACCAGGAAGAAATTGAATCACTAAATAGACCAATAATGAGTTCCAAAATTGAATCAGTAATAAAAAGCATATCAACCAAAAAAAACCCAGGACCAGACAGATTCATAGCTGAATTCTACCAGCTATATAAGGAAGAAGTGGTACTAATTCTACTGAAACGATTCCAAAAAATTGAGGTGGAGGGACTCCTCTCTCACTCATTGTATGAGGCCAGCATCATCCTGATACAAAAACCTGGCAGAAACATACAAAAACAGAAAACTTCAGGCCAAGATCCTTGATGAACATAGATGCAAAAATCCTCAACCAAACACTTGCGAACTGAATCTGGCAGCACATCAAAAAGCTATTTCACAATGATTAAGTAGGCTTCATCCCTGGGATGCAAGATTGGTTCAACATATGCAAATCAATAAATGTGATTCATCACATAAACAGAACTAAAAACAAAACCCACATGATTATCTCAATACATGCAGAAAAGGCTTTTGATAAAATTAAACATCTCTTCATGTTAAAAACCATCAACCAACTAGGCACTGAAGGAACATACTTCAAAATAATAAGGGCCACCCATGACACACCCACAGCCACCATCATATTGAATGGTCAAAATTTGGAAGCATTCCTCTTGAAAATCAGAACATAACAAGGATGCCTTCTCTTTCCACTCCTATTCAACATAGTGCTGGAAGTCCTGGCCACAGCAATTAGGCAACAGAAAGAAATAAAAGGCATACAAATAGGAAGAGAGGAAGTCAAACTATCCCTGTTTGCAGACAACATGATTCTACACCTAGAAAACCTCAGAGTCTCTGCCCAAAATCTCCTCAATCTCATAAACAACTTCAGCAAAGTTTTAGGATACAAAATCAACATATGAAAATCAGCAGTATTCCTATACACCAACAACATCCAAGCTGAGAGTCAAATCAGGAATGCAATCTCACTTATAATTGCCACAAAAATAATAAAACCCGTGGGAATACAGCTAACCAGAGAGGTGAAAGGTCTCTGCGATGAGAATTACAAAACACTGCTCAAAGAAATTAGAGATGACACAAATAGAACAGCATTCCATGCTCATGAATAGTAAGAATCAATATCGTTAAAATGGCCATATTCCCAAAACAATTTATAGATTTAATGCTATTCCTATCAAACTACTAATAAAATAATTCACAGAATTAGGAAAAAAAAAACTATTTTAAGATTCATATGGGACCAAAAAGAGCCCAAATTACCAAGGTAATCCTAAGCAAAAAGAACAAAGCTGAGGAATCACATTTCTAGGCTTCAAACTATACTACAAGGCTATACTAACCAAAATAGCATGGTACTAGTACAAAAACAGAAACAGAATAGAGAGCCCAGAAATAATGCTGCACACCTACAACCATCTGATCTTCGACAAAACTGGCAAAAACAAGCAACAAGAAAAGCACATTGTATTCAATAAATGGTGCTGGGATAACTGGCTAGCTATATGCAGAAGATTGAAACTAAACATCTCACTTACACCATATTCAAAAATCAACTCAAGATGGATTAAAGACTCAAATGTAAATCCTAAAACTATAAAAATCCTGGAAGAAAACCTAGGCAACACCATTCAACACCATAGAAACTGGCAACGATTTCATGATGAAGACACCAAAAGCAACTGCAACAAAAGCAAAAGTTGACAAATGGGACCTAACTAAACTAAACAGCTTCTGCACAGCAAAATAAACTATCAACAGGGTAAACGGACAACATACAGAATGGGGTAAAATCTTTGCAAACTATGCCTCCTACAAGGTTTAATACCCAGTGTCTCTAAGGAACTTAAATTTACAAGAAAAAAAACAAACAACCTCATTAAAAGTGGGCAGAGGACATGAACAGACCAAATTTTTAGGAAGAAGTTTGGACCAGAAATATGAACCATGAATGGTGAAATCATCTCACCCTAAGTATTATAACAAATGTAGTAAAATAATTTTGCTTTCCAGAAGCTGGAGACTTAAATACATTTTCATTGTATGGGTTTCTCAATTTCAAACTTTATTACTAGCAGAGAAGAAGACAGAGTGAAAATAGAGGTTGGGGAAGAGGATGATTATTAATTTTAAAATAGAGATACCATGAATGAATTCTACATGATTTTTGGGAAAGATATTTAGAGGAGAAACTCTTAGCTATAAAACTTTTATTTAGATCTTGATTGATATTCATGAACATGTAGCAGGAATATATTACCTTTCCAAATATTACATTTTCAGATAAATTGTCAATTGTTTTAATGTCTTTTCTCTCAATTATTTCCCTAAGAGTATTTTGATTTTAATTTTCCTTTCCATGATAGAAATTTTAAATGTAAGATGATGAAATAAATTGATTGAAGTCATACAGTTCTCAGAATATGAACTGGGGCTACAAAAAAAAAGTGAGCAGAGGACGTGAACAGACACTTTTCAAAAGAAGGCATATATGCAGCCACAATCATATGAAAAAAATGCTCAACATCACTAATCATTAGAGAAATGCAAATCAAAATTTGCATCACAATGAGATAACTCACACCAGTCAAAATGGTCATTATTAAAAAGTCAAAAAATAACAGATGCTGACAAGGTTGCAGAGAAAAGGGAACACTTATATACTGCTGGTGGGAGTGTAAATTATTTCAGCCATTGTGGAAAGCAGTCTGGTGATTTCTCTAAGAACTTAAAACAGAATTACCATTCAGCTCAGAAGGGAATACGATTGGTTCTACCATAAAGACACGTGCACATATATATTTATTGTATCACTATTCCCAATAGCAAAGACATGAAATCAACCTAAATGTCCATCAACAGTAGACTGGATAAAGAAAAGGTGGTACATATACAACATGGAATACTACTATGCAGTCATTAAAATGAATGAGATCATGCCCTTTGTAGTAACACAAATGGAGCTGGAGACCATTATACTAAGCAAACTAACACAGAAACAGAAAACCAAATACAGTATGTTCTCACTTATAAATGGGAACTAAAGAACAAGAACACATGGACACAAAGAGGGTAACAACAGACACGGGGGCCTACTTGAGGATAGAGGGTGGAAGGAGGGAGAGGATAAAAAAAAATCTATCGGGTACTATGCTAATTACCTGGGTGACTAAATAATCTGTACCCCAACCCCCCGTGACACACAGTTTACCTAGTAACAATCCTGCACATGGAACCCTATTCCAAAATAAAAGTTAAAAAAATTTTAATCAGTCAATGAGTATTTCTCAGTGTGACACAGCTTTGGCAGGATAATGGATTATTTCCAGCCCTTGTGGTAGGATGTCTGTTTGCCTAACTAGAAACTTACATTTCTTAGCCTTCATATGACATTTTTCTAAGCCAATGAGCTGTGAAAGGAAGTCATTTGGTAAAACTTCTGGGAGAGCTTTTTCAAAGAGGAACAAAGTCAGGTGATGTGTGATAGCTGGAGCTGCAGCCACCTTCTGGGGAATGTAAGTCAAAGCCCCAGAGACTCACAGAGGCTTCATCCCTGCATCCTGGAGCTGCTGAACTAAGACCAGCAACTCTGCACTTGTCACTGCAGAAAAATAAACCCTCATTTGGTTGATTCATCATTATATAGGTTTTATGTTATGTGTATCAGAGCACAAACTCAAGTGGCATGCCTATAAAAATTATGCAAATTCCAACCTTCTATACATCTTCTACCAATTAAAAAATCCATAATTTTGTATCCATGTACTCCTTCTACATTCTGGAATTTTATTGATCAAAACAAAACTTAGGTGAGGTATTAGTAAATTCCATGGGAGTATAATAAGAATAGTTTAAAAGCAACACACTATTCTTTTAAATAATTTCAGCATATTCAGCAGTGCTATCCTATAGAAACAAAAAGAAAGCCACACACATAATTTTAAATTTGCTAGTAACTATATTCTAAAAGTAAAAATAAACAGGTGCAATTAATTTTAATATTTTATTTAACTCATTATATTTTAAAATTGTTTAAAATATAATCAACATGAAACATGTTAATGATATAGTTTCTGTTCTTTTGTCCTTTAAGTCTTCAAACCTGATGGGTATTTTATACTTTCAGCACATCTCAATGTAGCCTAGTTGCATTTCAAGTGCCTAGTAGCCTGTGAGGCTTGTTGCTGCTCTATTGGACAGTGATGTAACAACTTAGGATGGAGCAATTTAAAAACAAATCAGTGATTGGGAAGACAGTAACGATGACAAGGTTTTGATGACCTTGTTCAATATACAAGCTAACTCCCGTCTCTTATGCTCCATTTCAATTATACTATTAGGAATCAAAACAAAACGTTTTCCTCAATAACTCCATAAATATACTCTAAATTGAAACATGATTTTCTTCTTGTTTTTCCCTTTCTTATGGTGCTGATGAAACATGATTTTAAATAATTTATCTCCCTAAAGACTCCATAGAAGCAATGAAGTTTTCCTGTACATTATTCTTGTTTTCTTCTGATTCTACCACTACCACCACCAACACTATCGACACTAACCAGAACGAAATTCATTATTCTCCCAAACCTGGTCCTCCCTCAGTCTTCCCCATCATATTAAATGGTCTTACTTCACCTGCCCCACTGATTAACCCAGGGAGCTTGATCCCGTTTTCTTCAACCCTCACATCCATCCTGCCGCAAGCCCTGGCATTTTGCTTGCATGGCACTTTTCTTTTTCTCCATTGCTGCCAAGCTCTGGCACCCTGCCCTGGATGACTGCAGTGATGCCTCACTGGGCCTTGGCCTGGCCACTTCATTCTTCACATGGCAGCAAGAGTCATCTTTTAAAAACACACATCAGATTGTAGCAGCCCTATGTTTAAAATCCTCCAATGGCTTATTAATACATGTAATAAAATGCGAGTTTCTAGCAAGGCTAGGATGACTTGGCCCATGTCCCACTCTCTGGCTACTCCTCACTCCTCTCTCCACCTTCTCCCTGGGCTCTGGCTACTCTGGCCTCCTTTCTGTCTCTTGAACTCACGAAGCTTTGTTCAGCCTGTAGGCTTCGACTTAGGCAGTTCCTAAAACGTTCCTTCCCATACAGCTGCCCAAGGTTCACCCCTCATGATTCAGATGATTCATGCAGCCAAGCACATTATCTAACCTATCAACTTCATTCTCTCCATCGCTTTTTTCTTTTTGTTCAAAGCCTTATCACTATGTAGAATTTTATCCCTTTTTAATATATACATTTGTTAATTCTCCATTCCTCTTCCCCTGAGATGGGGATGTCTGGCAGGCATTTGGGTGCATGGGTCTGCAGTTGAGAGGGGATCTGGGCTGGTATTTGGTATTCAGAGTTAGTCCATGGGTGTAGGTGAGGTCTCATAAAAAGAGTGTGTGTCATAAGGAGAAGGAAGGACTGAAAATATCATCCTGGGAAACAGACATTTGTGGTGTGAGATGAGGAAGAAGAGCAAGGGAAGAGGAAAAGGAAGAGCAATCATTGAGCTGAGGGATGGCCGAGAAGAAAGTGCTGCCCTGAAATAAGGAGAGAAAGCATTCCCTGGAAGGGGTGGTGGGCCAGTGCTGCCTCTGAGAAGTAGGACACCCCTTAACCCATCTGGCTTTTTGTGAAGGTCTTAGTAACCTTCTACCCAGTTTGTTTTTCTTTCCCTCTTCCAGTGCTAACAATTCTCATTCAGTCCTATGGAGCATGCGTGCTTACAAACTTCCTGGCTTCTAAAGGATTGGGCCAGTTTTTCTGCTGCCTCTCTAGGCTTCTTCCCAGTCCCTTTTATTGGTGCCTCTTCCTCTGCTATATCTTCCATGCTGGTGTTCCTTGGGATCCCATCCTCAGCCGCCTTCTCTCTGACTTTCATATGTTATATCTGGGTGTTCTGAGCTACTGGCCCATTTCTTGCTTCCTTCACCTAGAAACATACCTGTGTCCTCCTCTTTACCTTTTTCTCACCAGTGGATGAAGTACACCCCCTCTTATCCAAAGATCTCACTCCATTTATACCCTAGGCTTCATTCCCTTCCCACAGTTTAGACACAGTGTCCATACCACATCAACCACTCACTAGCTCTGTTCTACCTTCAGTCTCTCCCCCTCTGTTGACCCTCACATCAGTGTATAGACATGACCAACTTTCTTCTTTTTAAGGCAAAATCGAGGCCAAGCACGGTGGCTCACACCTGTAATCTCAGCACTTTGGATGCTGAGGTGGGAGGATCACTCGAGTCCAGGAGTTCAAGACCAGCCTGGGCAAAATAGTGAGACTTCATTTCTACAAATAATAATACAAAATATTAGCTGGGCATGGTGGCATGCACCTGTGGTCCCAGCTACTTAGGAGGCTGAGGTGGGAGGATTGCTTAAGCCCAGGAGATGAGGCTGCAGTGAACTTTGATTATGCCACTGCACTCCAACCTGAGTGACAGAGCAAGACCCTGCCTCAAAAAAAAAGGAAAAGGAAAGAAAAAATCAAATTTCTATTTTAACTCCAAGTTCCTCTTTCCCTCCTACTGCTCTGTGCATCTCATTTCTAATTAACGTTTTTAAAAGATAATCTGCTCTCTATCCATTTTTCCTCATCTCCTATTAAGTGCTTTGCTAACTGTAATCTGAGTTCTTCCTCCATCACTTCATGGGCTTTGCTTGCAACAAGTTCAGCAAGGACCAGTACTTTTCTCTCCAGCCCTGTCTTATTTGGTTTCTCTTTGATAATTAATGGGGTTCACTGTGCATTTTCTCTTTCTTGACTCTGTCTCCTCCCTTGGCTTCCGGGAAATGTCTCTCTTGATTTTCCTTTTATTTCTCTGGCTACTTTTTCACCTGCTTTTATTCCTCCACTCCACTGTTATAATTGGTGGGTCTCAGGAATTCTATCCTTGTCCTTCTCTTCTTCTTACACTCCCTGATTAAACATGCTGCTTATGTGCTGCTGACACCTGCCTTGAGTTGAGGGCTTGCAAACAGGTAGTTTATTTGGAAAATGTTTCCAGGGAGCAGAAGTGGGGAACAAATGAAATTAAAATATGTAATTAGATAAAGCTAATATAAAGATGCATTATCCTGCTGGTCACCATGGCAAGAACTAAAGTTCCATCCCACTGGGACTTTTTATGGAGCATAGACTACTTCTCACAGTTGTACATCATTGGATCAGGAGGACAAAAAATGAATCTATTACCATTTAACCACTGCTTGAAGGTTGTCTCGGGGGTGTTACCTTCCTCAAACCTCAAGTTGCACATATGCAGATCTGAGTGGGTCCCTAAGGCATTTCACACCTTGTCAGAGAAATTCAAGCACAAGAAGTAAAAGACCCACAGCACAGACAGGAGGTGAGGCCAATGCATTGAGGCCGAGTGGATGTGAAGTGGTAGCGAGGGGTATGCGATATGGCCCACCGTTGTGCCACTCAGATCTACTTATGTCCTCCATTAAGCCCAATTTGTTGCTGAATATTCACATTAGTGGCCAGACATATTTTCTTTCAAAGACAGAATAGAGGAGGATTAGTGGAATTAATGGTAGTTCCCACTGCTGCAACTAGTCTTAAAGCTGTAATTGGTATTCATCCTTTCCCTCCTACATCACTCATTCTAGATTTTCATTGCTTTTGGCCAGCACTTCAGCTTTTCTGGGTAGCTTGCCTGGTGGAGTGACCAAAACTTTCATCCCTGAAGTGGTGAGCCCTTAGTTGCCTTGCCGTTTGTAGACTGTTGTTCAATCAATGGGCAATAAAAAGAGATGCCCCAGTGAATCCCCTGAATTCCAGGCATACTCTTCCTTGCCTCACTGTATAACAGCAAGTATAGCTCTTTATGGTAGTCAGGGTTGAACACTCTCACTGGTATAGCACCTGCTTTCTCTGCTTGCTTGTCGGCCAGCATGAGGAGTCCAAAGTAACCAGGTGATGGTTGTAGCTTCAAATTAGGCAAAACACATACTGTGCCCTCTGTTTGAGGCATTCTCCACTCTGACCCTGGGAACCAGGGCTTCTAATCTGGCAGAGCCTGGGGTTGTGAGGACAGGAAGCACAAATTTCATAAAGGAAAGTGATGATTAGAAAAGTTTATTTTAGCCTCTATCCCTTGGCTCCCAGATCTGCACATTCTAGCCACTGGGGACCCAACACAGTATATTAACTGTTGGTTCCTTTCTAATACTACATCTTGGAGGACAGCACTCCAACTCTGCAGTAAGCGGTCCCCAAAGTGGTACCTTAGTTGAGCCTTTAATAATCAATTTCATCATTCCTTAGGCTGTCTGCTTTGAGGCGATGCAATAAGACAGGTAGATTCCATGGTTATGAGCTTGCTGTCTCTTCTCTTCAGCCAAAACAGGGTCTTTAGGTCTAAGATAAACTCATAGCTATAGAAATATAACTTGGTAAACCCTTGAATGCTGGTGCTGGCTGAAGCAATGTGGGCAGAGAAGGCAAATGCATCTTCAGAATAGGATGCATAGCTGCCCCTTTCAGATGGAAGGATTCAGTGTAATCAACTTCCTACCAAATGGCTGGTCTCCTTGAGGTCTGGTGTTCTGTCAAGATTTCTGTGCCTGGGGGGCCAGACGTTCATCAGGGACACTATCTAGATAGTTTGGTGAGGTAAAGCGCTTGCCCTTGGGCCCATGACTAACTCTCTTTTCACCACCACAGTCCCTCCATTTCACATGCCTGTTGCACAAGCTTTCCAGAAGCTCACAAGAGGCTCTGGCTGACCCTCATGAATGAGTGATCCTGTCCACTTAGTTGTCAAGTGTTTCTCCTCTATGGCCATGCTTTCTCATGAATTAATAAGTTCACAAACACCCATATGATTTTTTTGCCCACTAATTAAAAAATTGCTGGACTTGGATATATGCTGGCTAAACTGGGGAAAATTTATTGACATGGGAGCCCTCCCCCATGACTCAGAATTTAACATCCTAGAAAGAACAACTGGAGTAATTCAAACTGCTGATGAGAGGCATCTTGAAACTCGACATGACAATGACCTGTAGTAAGTTAGGTGGTGACATAGGAAATTGTCTGGGCAAAATATTGAGGAAGGGATCAGAAGGCCCAGAAAGGATGGGTATATTAAAATAGTTATTATGTAACATGAAGAGTTCACCACCTGACAGGGTCCCGTAAGAGGCCCCAGAGGACATTCCCTTCATTAAGAAAATAAAGATGCATTTGTGAGGGGGCCACCAGATTCTCTGAGAACCTCTGTGATGGCTGTCCTTGGCCAGGTGGATAAACGGCAGAGGATGCTGCCGTGGCGCTGGCTCCTTCATGTCATTGGCGACAGTACAGTTCTAGAATAACAGGGGCCGGGTGGCAGCACTTTGCCATCAGAGGTGAGGGGGTGTGATTTCTGTGATGGGTATCAGGGCAGACAAGCAGTACCTTGACTTGATGGGATCACTGTGGATTGAAGGGAAAGATACATGGGCAACTGATTAAGCTGTGGCTTGACTTGATTAATAAAAACAAACACATGAACAAAACCTAAGATCTTAGCAGAAGACTTATAACAGTTGTCATGATGGAAAGTCATGATCTTTCACCCAGTTTCTGATTCAAGCCGTATCACAAACCCAGAGTTTATTGATTGAAGTTGAGACCAGGTCTCCTTCAGGATTCTGCTGTAAGCATTTCCAATAAATATTCCTCCAAGTCTTTTCCAAAAGGATCTGTATCCATTTATCAGAATAGGAGCTTAGAGAAATCAGATGATGAATGGAGTCGTGGCCCACATCTGCTCAGACTGGGTTATTGGGTCATTATATCCCCGGTCCTTGAGTGTATAATTAGGAAGGGTATATTTAGCAGCTGGTAGAGCTCTCGCCTTGGCTTCCTGAGCTTGGAATAAGAGCCATCATGATAGAAAGGGCCAAATAAAATCTTCTGAAACTGTCTCTCAACTCTCAAGCCAAGTTAGTAAATCAGAAAAAATACTGTATCCTTGAAAAAATTGAAGAGAGTAGGGTTTTTAATGAAGACTTAAAGCAGGGTTTTTCAAAGGATGGCTCCTGGGCCAGTAGAATCAGCATCACCTGGGAATTTTCTAAAAAAAGCGAGTTCATAGGCCCCACTCCTGGCCTACTGTATTAAAAAACTCTGGGGTGGGGCACAGCAATCTGTTTTTAAATGAGCCCTCCAGGTGATTCTGATGAGCTTTAAAGTTTGAGAACTGTTGCCTTAAAGGACGGTGGTGGGCCCTTTCAGGCCATGTTTGCCAAAATTGCTCATTCAATTCACCTGTTTAGTTCATTAAAAAACCAGATGGTTCATAATAGGTGATGGCAGACTACTACTATACACTTAGCCAGGAGTAGCCCGAGTCACACCTGCTGTGCTCAATATGTTTTCTTCACTGGAAATGAACACACACAGCCTCTGATCTGGTGAATGTGTCCTCAATTCCCTATTGGTAAGGAGGATAAACAGCAGTTTGCATTTACATGAGAAGGACAGAAGTACACATTCACGCTCTTGCCCCAGGGTTTGGTTAATGCCCCCCATCTGTGACATCATAGTTTGAAGAGATCTCGGTCATCTTGACATTTCACAGAACATAAAGCTACTCCACAATGTTGATGACATTATGCTAATTGGACCTGGGAGAGAAGTAATTGATAAGAACCCTAATGCCTCAGTAAATTATGTCTGCCAAAGGGTGGGAGACCCTAAATGTCATGAAGATTCAAGTGCCTAATATGAAGACTCTTAGAGTTCAGAATTGTAAAGCATGCCAGGATATCCCTTCCATGCTAAGGGATAGATTTTTGCACTTCACTCCCCCCTACCACCAAGAAGAGACACAGAATTGATGGGTCTCTTTGATTTTGGAGGCAGCATATACTACGCTTGGGAATGTGTTGGTGATCCATTTGTCAGGTGACTCTGAAGCCTGCCAGCTTCTAGTAGGGCTAAGAAGGAGAAAGGGCTCTGCAGTAGATACAGGCTATGGGGAATTTGCCCTTCTGCCTGAACCACATGGCCCAGCGATCCAGTGGCGTTTGAGGCATGCAGGGCAGACATGGTGGCTATGTGTAGTCTTTGATAAGTGTCAGCTGAGACTGGTGAGAATTAGTAACCACTGAGGCCAAGAGCTTATTCGTATCCTATTCAGGGGCTTTCCTCTGTGCCCCACATTTTTCGTGGCCCCTACAATGTAATTTATGCAAGTATGTCTCCTTCTTACTTTAGGCATCTTGTCTTATGCACTATTCACCATGATAGGCCAATTGCTGTAATAGATGACCTTAGAATTTCAGTGATTTAACCAAATACATGTTGATTGATCATTCATCCAACAGTCTGATGTAGGTGTTTTCTTGTTAGAGCCTCTCCTCCAAGAAGTGACTCAGGAACCCAGGGTCCTTCTTCCATTTTGTGGCTCTTCCCTCCATCAATGCCTCAGCTCCTCTCCATTCCACCTATGGAAAGAAAAAAAGGATGGAGCATTATGCATGGGAAGGACCTTACTTCTACTCATCTGGCTAGAACCCAGCCACATGGTCCTGCCAAAGTGTAAAGGAGGCTAGGAAATGTGGGTTGGCTTAATGATCAGGAGGAAAAGGAATCTTGGTTTGGTGAGGTACTAGCATCTGCTGCAAGTCCTTACTCAGAGGCCCATCTTGAGGGACAGGGTTACTCAGTTGAGATGAATGAGGGTTTTGCTTCCTTCCCACAGATGGCAGATGATGGTCACGGCTGAGATCTCAGAACCCGGGATCCTTCAGCTGAGTCCCTTGTGCGTCTCTGGGTTCTCCACTGTGGCTGCATTCTCTGCACCACATTGCCATAGGGTGATGAGTGAGGGTTCCAAAACTCCTTTTTGTAAAAAGAATCATTGTGTGCTTTGAGTGGGAGCTTTGTTTTAGAGAAACAAAGCCAAGACATGATTATTCTGTCTGTGTAGCACTCTTCAACACCTACACGGCAACAGCAGCTCAGGAGAAGCCATTTAATCATGTCATGCCTCAGAGTTATTAAACTGAGAAAAATAAATGTGAATCTGTGCTCTGGCCAGGCAGGTGATATGAAATAGGGAAAGCAAGCCAGGCATGAGAGGTAGGAGGTGGTGCCTGGGTGAGCAATTTGTAAGTGATGGCAATTAATTTTAAAAGATGCCGTGAGAGCCAAGCAAAATGTATCTGCAAACCACACAGCTCCCAGTGGGTGACCTCTGCTTTTTAAAACTACAGCCTCTCTTGGTTCCCAAGTTCCCTAAAACTCAGGCCCTCTATTTTAGGCTTACGAGAGACAACCATTTTCTAAGACTGAAAAGTAATTTCTCAGCAAGCAGTCTCCTGCGAACACCACTCCAGACAAGTTCATCTTCAGCCAACGAAGTTCATCAGCCAAACATCTGGTTCTGGCAGCCCCAACAGCTGCATGCACTTTCAGCTCAAGCATCATCCATATGGGTGTCATTAGCCTCCTAATTGACCTCAGGGTCTGGATGTGGAAGAGGGCAGCCAAGCAGTGTGGAGGCATCCACAGGGGCTAAACTGAGAGGAAGCTCCCATCTGTGTGGACACAGCTCTGTGCAACTGGCTCTGGGCATGACACAGGCAGACCAGCTTGACTCAGAAGGCTCTATATGGCATCCACAGACCCAGTGAATGAGGCTGCAATCCCCAGCACAGGAACAGCAGGCTGAGGATGGGCAAATGACATCTGGGTAATGGAAGGAATCACAAGGGCTATTGTAGGTGACCTCTAGACAAAAACAATAAATGTGGAGACTCTTGAAATGTTCTGAGAATCTGCCACCTTTCTCATTGTGTTTTTCAAAATTATGGTAAAATACACATAAAATGTACCATTATAACCATCTTAGAGTATAGAGTTGAGTAGCATTAATTATATTCACAGTGTGTGCAACCATCCCCACCATTCCCAGAACTTTTTCATCACTCCAAGCAGAAACTCTGTGCCCATTGAGCCATTCCCTCTTCTCCCTAGCCCCTGGAAATCTGCTTTCTATCTATTGACTTACCTATTCTGAGTATCTTGTATGAATGGAATCATTCAATATGTGGTCTCTTCTGATTTTTGAGACTCTTGCCTTTAGAAAACTTCTGTATGTAGTTCTTACCTGAGAGTGGACCCCACCCAGTGGGAATCGGGGTGAGTCTGATGAAAGCCAGTGTAGGTTCCTTAGGCTGGGTCTCCTGGAGGCACACTTTGAGACAAGGATGAGAGCACAAGTGGTTTATTTGGGAGATGATCCCAAAAATGGGAGTGCCTTGCATTTTTACACCAGCTAGCGTTGGTTTCTGTTGCTTATGACCAACGAACCTGACAGCTAACCTCCTCCCCACTGCACCCTTCCAGCACTGCCTTTACATTGCTTCAGGTAAGCTACATGATCTCTCCATTATTGGGGCTTACTTATAGTGAAAGTGTCCCTAGCCCAGGGATCTTTTATTCTACTTTGCTCTCTTCCCATGAATCAAGAACAGTATCTTTTATTTATTTATTTCTTAACATTCACTGAGCTTTTGCCACATGCTAGACACTGCGAGGTGAAACACTGAACTGGCCCTCAAGATGTCCCACAGCTGGTGGAAAGGTGACTCCTACACAGAACTAGCTATAGGCAAGTTTGAACATGATAATGTCACGGGAAACACAGATAAATGTGTGCAGGTCAGAAGAGAGATCTTAATTCAGGTTATCAGGGGTCAGAAACATGTACTAAAATAATGTTGGAGAAATAGACTACACAGGTTGCGGGAGCCTTGAAAGCCAGATTAGGAACTTGGACTTTATTTTGTAACTTGAAAGGGGGAACCAGTGTAATTTTCTGAGCATTGGAGTGGCAGAATTAGTTATATGAGTTTCATTAGGTGTAAATTGAGGGAAATCACTGAGCCATAGACCAATCTGGTGCTTTTTCTGAAACCTAAGCTCTCTTCCAGGAAGATTGAAGTTAGTGACAGATGGAATTTCTGAGCACTGCAAAGGAGATAATATATGCAAAATGCACAATGCTTGGCACATAGTAGGTCTTCAATGGCAATTCATTTCTCCACGTTTCTTTCTAGTTATCACAAGGAAACTTTCGAGGAAAAACAAATGTGTGTTATATAGAGAGGCAGTATGGTATAGTGATTAGAAGTACCACTTGAGTTTCCAACAGATTCCTGGGTTTAAATGCTGCTGTACAGCTGTTCACTGCTATGTGACCTTCAGCAAGTTGTTTTTCTACTCTGACTCTGCATGCTCATTTCTAAAAGGGGAATAATGCCTTCATTATTGGAGTATTTGAGTGTTAAAAGTGCTAATGTATATGAAGTGCTTAGCACAGCACCTGTCACACACTAGGCATTCAACACATATTATCTGTTACTAAAAATAAACATTAGTCTTCCCAGTGGAATTCTTTCCTGTCTTTGGTCAGTAGGCCAGTCAAAAGAGAGGGAAGATTGCATTAAAGATTTTGGCTTCCTTAGAGCTTTTTTTTCAAACCTGGATACAAAAGAAACAAGTTAATTTTTTGCCATTGGAATGTGCTCTAAGCCAATATTCCCCATTCTTGCTGCCCCTGTTAAGGAGGCAGTCACCATTCTCAGAAATCAGAAAACCCGCTTGTCCTGGCTCTTCTATCAACAAATATCCACCCCTCTATGGACCTTAGAAACCCCATCTAGCCTTGGTCAGTGGTTTTCAACCTTCATTATAATTATCGTTCTGATTTGTAGCAGTAGGAGGTTGCTTCTGTCCTGATCATACATGGCTGCCCAATCTGTACATCTGATGACAGTGGAGATGCTCTGGGGGAGGTGGCGGCTCCAGAGCCTGGAGACTGAGCTGGCCTTGGGAGCAGGTGCACAGCTCCTCCTCCTCACTGTCTCTCTTAATTCCTCTCCAACCATCTTCTCCTTTCCAGCCTGTGGTGCAATCTTAATCAAGTCTACAGCTGGAACATGGGTTCTTTGATTAACAAATGATTTATCCTTCCCATTCTTGTTTATGGCATAAACTCTAGTGATTCTGTTGAACTCACAATCCCATTCTCACCAATATTGCCTCCATTGGGAATTTCAAAAGTCTAATTTGAAAGTCAAAACTGAGAATTGACATTTTTTCTCTCTGTTGCTCAGCTTCTGGATACAGCAAGGGCAGACTGATTAGCTCTGCCTGGAATTACAGGGAGGGTCATGGGGCAAAAGGGAATTATAAGAAATGACACACATGTAGGTTACTATCAGAATATTACTCCAGCACATGCCCACAGGCCAGGGGCTGGGAAGACAGTGACAAAGAAATAGCCATTGCCCTTGGAATGAAATCACTTCTCTGTGTATCACCATCCCTCCCAACTGCAGCCACTGATTTCCCTGAAAAGTAAACATATCATCTGTTATGGATTGAATTGTGTCCCTCTCCCCCGACAAAAAACGAGATGTTGAAATCCTAACCCTCAATTCCTTCTAATGTGACCTCATTTAGAAATAGGATTATTGCAGATGTAATTAACCAAATTAAAATGAAGTCATGCAGGAGTAGGGTGGCCTCTTTATCCAATATGACGGCTGTCCTTACACGAAGGAGAAATCTGAACACAGGAGGAGAGGAGGCCATGCGATAATGCAGGTAGAGATTGGAAATAGGCAATGACAAGCCACCCGGGATTGGCAGTGACACCAGAGGCTGAGAGAAGAGCATGGAACAGATTCTCCTCTGCAGCCTGGGGAGGGCATGGCCCAGCTGACACCTTGATTTCTGGCCTCCAGAACTGTGAGACAATAAATCTCTGCTGTTTGAAGCTACCTAATTTGTGGCACTTTATTACAGCATGTAGGAAATGGATACACCATCCCCCTTTCCTTCCCTTCCAGCCTCGGTGCCCTTGCTCTTGCTCAGGGACTCACCTGAGCTCTGGATTCCATCCCTCCTGCCTTCTCAGAGACCTCACTCCCTCACACCTTCTGTGTTTTCAACTTAACCTTTCTCTTGACTATTCCTCTTGAGCACAATATGCTCCCACCTCCCTCATCTGGAAAGTTTTCTTTTGCCGCCTTCCCTTTATCCGTGGTCTTCTTTTACCCTTTATTTCAGCATGGTACTTCTAGGAGGAGATGTTTATACATGGGTCCTTTAGCTCACCTATTTGCTTCTTGAGTCGCTTGAATGCAGCTTTTGTGCTCATCACATCTTCCAGAAGACAATGACGTCCTGGATGGCCGGATCCTGTGGCCGCCTTCCTGGACCTCAGGAGACACTGGATCTCACTGATTAATCTCCTTGAAGTGCTTTTCTATTTTGACTTATATGGACTCTTGGTTTTACTCCTATCTCTCAAAGTACTTTTTTTTTTTTGGCAGGTTTTCACATTTCTTTTCTTCTACTCACAACATAAATACATTTTACGATCTCTCTAAAAGTCCTCCAACAGCTAGACAGAGCAACTCACACATTTAGATTCTGGGGCTCTGAATCAGGGTTGGGGTCTTAACCAAGATGGCCAGGAGAGGGAAAAGACAAGTGAAACAAGCCTACATCATATAAGTCCTTAGAAGCCAGTCTGAAGGGCAGGCATGGGGCAGAAGAGGAGAGACAAGGATGGGAGCTAGGTGGAATTTTCCAACTCCAAGGTCCCGAAGCCAATGATTTCTTTGTCTTTCTGTAGCCACAGTGCCATTCACTAAGTAATTGTTCAATTAATGCGTCTTGCTTGTTAAACAAGGTCAACAAGAAGGTGAGGCAGGTCCTTAGTAATGACCAAAAATGAGGCATAAAGGCTACACTCTGCTTTGGTGGCCATGTACACTATAGTATAAGGGTAGGTTCAGGTGGCTTAAAGAGGTATGAAGAGCGGATATCACCAGGGTTCTCTCCTTGACTGCCCTCTTGTCAATGCACACACCTGGGCCAATCTATGTATCTACCGTTGTGGCTTCACCCACTATCTACGACTCTCATTTCCCAAACCGTGGCTCCCAATGTCAGTGTCTGTTGGGCCATTAGAAAAAGGATTCCCTGGTAGAATAAATTTGGGCAGCATGAGCTTAAACAGATGTCTCGCTTGCAGGATTTCTTGGAGTCTTTTATATGCTACAGTACATTGAGGCTCTCCAAGATGGAGCAATAGTTTCAGAGGTAGAATATGGTATTTCTTAAACCCCTTGGATCAGAGGCCTTCCTTTTTAAGGCACAAGAAAATGTAGTTTGTGAAAAAGTGTAATTCCCTAAACATATTTGGGAAAAAACAGATTTTTTCCTGAAGTTCTTAGGTCAGCCCAGATGTCTCTTCTGTGATTGTTTTTAATTTCTCCCCTAGAATGTTTTGCAGGAATTTCAAAGTCCACATATTGAAAACCAAGCTTGTCTTCTTCCCTCCAACTTTCTTGTCCTCTATGCTTCTAATCGCAGTACACAGGTTTGTCATCTCCTAGGTTTCAGGAATCTGGAACCATTTTCCTTGACCCCCTTCTTCCACTTTCTCTCTGTGTCTAATCTAATCACCATCTTCACTAATTTAATCTCATGAATAGTTTTCAATTTTCTGTCCTCTCTCCTGGGTTAATGCATTAGCCCAGCTCTTTTTTTGGGGAGGGGGGCAGGAATCTCACCTGAACAAATATGGTGGCTTTCTAAGTGATTGTCCTGACTCTAGACTCACCCTTCTCAAATCTATTTGCCATACCTGTGTCATGCAGAGGAAGTCTCCATTGCTTGAGACCCTTCCACAACTCCATGTTGTCTCTGGGCTACACTGATGCTCACAGCCCTTAGCATGGTGTCTATGGGTCCCATGTCACAGCCTGAGGACCCCTCCAGCCTCTCCTCTCTTCACATAGATGCTGCAGCTACACTGAATTACATGCAGTTTCCTCCCACACGAGGTCTCACTGGCTCTTCATTCATCCTTGGACTCTTTATTCATCCATCTGATTCCTTCCTGTCTCTCAAAATGCAGCTCAAGGCTCTAGTAAGTCCTTGCTGGTGGCTATCCAACCCTGGTCAGGTCTAGCTGTCCTTCCTCTGTACTTGTCCTTGCTGCTAACTCTACACAATAATGACCACATAGCTTTATTTATTTTAGAGATAGTATCTCATTGTGTTGGCCAGGCTGGCGTGCAGTGACTGTTCACGGTATGATCATAGCACACTGCAGCCTTGAACTCCTGGCCTCAAGTGATCCTTCCACATTACTCATTTTTGTCCCCAGCTAGACTTTGAGCCCCTGGAGATCAGGAACCATGTCTCAATTACCTTTGTAGACTTCATGCTGACACTTACTAGGAGCTCAGCAAATGACACTTGTTGGCTTCTCTAATATGGCATGCTGTTATTACATCAGCCACTTCCTTGTAGGCTTCCATTTGTCTTTGAGATGCCTGACTTTCATTTTGTAAAATCTGGTGTTTTGCATTTTACATGGGGAAAGGGATGCTGTTTTCACTGAGCCTAGAGAATTTGAATATTTGCCACAAATTGACCCAAATTGAGACCCCTTTAAACCCCTTTAAACAGGAAGACTCTCTGTTTGCCACTTACTCAGATATATGCCCACCATTCATGAGCATTGCTAACAAATATGACACATCTATTTTCCTTAAAAAGCTCCCAAACTCATGCACCATTTTTAGCTTGCTCCAATTCTTCTGGGAGGGTTCACTGTGGCAGATTTAGGCTGGTAAAATTGCTAAATTGTGTTAATTCTGAGGAAATCTTTCTGATATATTTAAATCCAGGAACTGAATCTTCATGAATCTATTTTATAATTTATGGCACTCAATTCAATTCAGCAAACATTCATGAAGTGCCCTCTCTGTACCACGTGCTGAGCCCAACCCTTGGTAGGAGATGGGTAACAAAAAAGGTGTAAGATGTTCCTGCCTTCTGCAAGCTTGCCAACTAAAATGTACAAATTGCAAATGACAAATCACTATAGGCAATGGAGAGAAGGAAAGTGCAGAGATAGGAAAGTTCTGTGAATAGAAACAACCCAAATGAAGGTTCTGTATGGTACAGAGTGATATGTAGGGCAGTCAGGGCTGGAGGGGTCCTTTTAAACCCCATATCAAGGGTGCAGCTAGTGGCAAGGCAGCAGGCCAGAGAAAGGAGACATTTTAACATCCCATCCCAGGGGCATGGTGCCTCTTAGAATCTCAGCTGTAACGCAGATTGGAAGATTCGTTCAGGGACAGTAATTATATAAAACTATTTTTTGGTTGTTTGTTCACTATCTCAAGCTTCTCTTCCTAGAATATGAATTCAGGTTGCAAATACAATACCCACATCTTCATTTTCCACTGATGTCTCATGTCTTTAGCATTAAAATGAGGCTGAGGGCCATCGATTTCTTCTGTAGATAAGGAGCCAGCCACCGGCACCAGCAAATGGCCCCTCCCCAGAGTGGTGTGAAATGCGGTTATTTATTTGGTAAGAAAATGTATTACTCATTATCCCTAACTGCACCTAGAGACATCCAAACCCACCCAACCAACCAGCTTATTTTTCCTGTTAAGCAAGATAGAAATAAAACATGGTATAAAGCAGAAGAGGAAGTCCCTCCTTCAAAATGACTCCAGAAAGTGGTGGTCAAGGAAGCTTTTCTTGAACCCTTCTGGAAGAGATAGATTCAACCTTCAGAGGCCTAGCAAGAAGAGCTATGCTAATACTCCTGTGCCATATATAATTAAAATGCTACCGAACCATGAAACCTATGTAAGAATGTCCAAAAAATTCTGATTTTCCTATAATGATAATTCAAGGCTTCTTTTTGGATAGATCGATATTCTTTTATTTTTTTCCTCCATTCTTTTATGTTCTTGCCTTGCCTGTCTGCCCAGTCTGCCTCTTGGAAAACCCAGTCCTGCTGGTCAGCCTCCAGTGATACTCCCATAGGACCTCCTGCTATCCTCTAACAGAGCTGGCACTTAACTCCCTTCACAGAAAATACTCACCGGTGCCTCACCTGTACCAGACTGTGAGCTTGTGGGGGCTAGGAATCATGTTCCTTTGGGGGACTGGATGCTGGGCACAGGTCCTGGCTTGTGGTAGGGGTTGAGTGAGTATCTGTTGAATGAGGGTCTTTGGTCATCTTGACACCTGGGTGGATGGATACCTCAGCAGCCAAAGCTAACAATAGAAAGGGATGATGAGTGGGGGTCAGGCAGGACTGTGGCCTGGGAGTATGGTGCCTACTGCAAGGGACCCTGGGAGGGAGATCAAGGCTTATTAGATAATAATTAGGGCTTGATTTAGACTTAGCTCTGGCTGGCACCGGAGGGCTGCTCTGATGAGTGGGGCATAAGGACAGAAGGTGCAGTTTGATCATGAAAATTTTGTTTCTGAGTGAGTGAGCAACTCAGAGCAGGACCTAGCTGTTGGAACTACCGGACTCAGGGTCTAGCATCTTTCCCCCATACCCAGCCTAACAGATATGAGCCAAGAATGCCAGGAAAGAGAATTGAAGCATCAACTTTGTTGGATGCAGAAAAGAAGGAGAAGGTCAAGGAAAGACTCTGACCCGATGGACATAGGAGTGTCTGAGGCTCTTCCTGGATACTAAATCTTTGGCCACGGAAGTCTAGGTGAAGCTGTGGTTCCTGATCATAACATACTCCAGCCTCTAGGAGGAGCTCAAGAACCTCACAGGGTGGACCATGGGCTCCTACCCACAGGTGAACTGTGGTTCCTGATCATAACATACTCCAGCCTCTAGGGGGAGCTGAAGAACCTCACAGGGTGGACCGGGGGAGTAAAGCTGATGGGACAGAGAGGTCATGTGACTGGATCGCACTCTTAGGAGGCGGAGTGTGCACAAGAAAGAGGTTTAAACTGTAATTTCTTGGCTTATTTCTTTTTAGATCGTTTTACTGTCATTGGCCAGTGTCTCATATTCTTACACTCTTTCTCCTTCATCATCAGAGACAAAAAGGAGGCAAATATCCTTGTCCTAGAAAAGATGTCTGTGGTAGGGAGTTCAGTGTCTCCAGTTGAGCGGGAAAGACAGACGCTGATGAAAGAGACAACTCTTGTGACAGAGTCTTGCCCTACGTAGCAAGTCTGAAGCCCAAGGCATTTTAAAAGCAGGTATTTTCAACAGCGGCCTGTAAATGCACATTTTAAATAACAGATTGTGCACATGACCTAACACTGAATCCATTAAAACGGGAGCTGTGGCTTATTTTTAAAGCCTCCACTAATGCTGCTTTGGCTAAAAAAAAAAAAAAAAAAAAATAGCCTCATGTGCTATCCATAGTACAGAATTCCAGTCCCATAGAGTTCCATATCAATAACATCTGCTGATTCTGCCTTTTGAACAAAGTAATCAATCCTCCCCTGGAGGCTGCAGTGGAGAAAAGGAAGCACACAGTCTGGGAGGCCATCTGTGCAATTCTCGACCTGGCCGGTGTCACCTCAAATGTCGCCGAATGCACTTGACTCCTCCTGGGAAGCACAGAGGGGCCTTCAAGGAGACCCCTCGTCCTGCCATTTTGCAACCTGACTGCACTGCTTCTAATTATTGCATTTTTCAATGTGTTTATATGTGTCATAGCTTCCGAGGTGAGGCACCCACCAACTCTGACACCACTCCTGGCTGTGGGAACAGCTGTCAGGGATGCTGCCTGTCCAGGTGTCTGGAAGATGATTTATAGTATGTATCTGAGCACATTGGTGATATTTTATTAATCAAAATGTCAGAAAATCTAATGATAATGTGCTTGCTACAGGTCTTAACATTTTCAATTTTTTAAATAAACATTTTAGATGCTGACTTTGGGTTTCTGTATAAAAGATAATATTATGGAATACCATTAGGGTAACCTTAATGTTAGTATTAATATTGGGGGATAATAAGAATTTATTTTGCTTTTTTTTAAACAAAGATTACAGTTTTACTGTATGCACGTTTAAGAAATCCCAAGCTGATCTCATTCTACAGAGACAGGGACTATTATTCTTGTTTTGTATCTGGGAAAAATGAATATTTCAAAAGGCATATTCGTAAGTAATCAATGAGTAAGATTTTTGATGGTTTGTTTTTCATATTTTTAAAATGCCTTCTGCATGCCTTGACTTGCAAAGTTCTTTCACAAATGCTGTCGTTTTAAACTTTATTTTCAAAACATTTTTGTGTAACAGATATTATTATCTCCACTTTACGGATGAGGAAATCAGGCTTATGTAACTCACCTACATCACGCAACCAGTAAGTTTCAGAAATGGGTTTCAAACTCAGCTCTCTGGCAGACCTTTCCCTCCCTTAGACCAGTACACTACCTCATTCACTTATTTGCCCATTACTTTGATCAGCTAGCGTCTGAGTGTCTGTTTCCCATGTTCCCAGACTTGAGCACAACATCAGAAATACAGAGGCAAAAGCACAGGGTTTATTCTTGAGGAGTTCCCAGTCAGATGGTGAGTTGAGAATGTCAATTAAATATGCTAAGATACTTGAGAATATTTTAAAATTTAAAATGATTATTTAATACACATCCATCGAGCACTTATATGTGCCTAATATTATGAGAAACACCAGAGATATAAAGGAGAATGAGACATAGACCCCTATGTTAGGTGTCCCAGTCTAGCTGGTAAGCAGCATAGAGTCAATAAATCTCACACTGCAAACTCAGGTGTGCAAGAAATGCACCTTTGTGTTCATGATCCAACTTAGTTCTATTTTAGCTCATGTGGTACGAGAGCAGAGGAAACTTAACTTCCGTCAGTTGGGGTGTCAAGGCTTTTGCACGTATGTAGCTGTTGGGAGGTGGACGAGGTTCTTGATGATGAATCCACACAGGTCAGAGCAAAGGCATCTTTTATTCTCATCCATGTGGCCCCTTTCTATGCTGTCTCTGGGGAGATCGTCATACCTGGCGGATTGGGAACATTTCTACTCATTCTGCTCTGCAGGTGGGAAAGGAGTTGGGTACCAAGGCCACCTGAATACTGCTGGCAAAATGGTTCATAGCTGCCTCCTTTATCTGTCCCTTGATTCAGAGACCAAGGATGTGCGACCTAGAAAATTGCTTATCTGTTAGCCTGATATATGAAATTGCCTTGCTGTTGTTTTCTGATGGGCCACCCACTATTTTTCCTTATTGATTGCAAACTCCCCCAAAACAGCTCCAAGGTAAGTAGAAAAGGAAGTGACCCTTGAATTCCAGAAGGTGCAATTCCTGAAAGACCCAGAACCCTCTGAAAGTAATGTATGCTGGGAACAGTAATTTCAAAGTACTTCCAGTAGGTGGAAGTCGCCTGGAATTGGGAACTACACTGGGATGTGTGCATGTCAATTTACGTTCTGCTGTAATCAGAGAAAGGTATTTGGTTATTTCACAAGGAGACAGAAAGTCAGGTCAAGAGCAATCTGCTCACCTTGTCTTTTGACAATCCCCTTCTTTAAACATATCTTGCCTGGTTAAGGAAGAGTGAAGAAGAGCAGGGGTGGGAAAGGGGTTCTAACAAAAATCTTGCAAAATAAAAGATGGAGAACAGCACCAGACAGACAAAGAGGAAAGAAAACTCCTCTGAAAATTACCTACTGTAGGCTCTAAAGAAGAAATTGCAAGATGGTCTCGCAAATTCAACACAAGGTGGAGCTGCCGTGCAGTCAGGGCACTGAGGCAGAAGCCTAGTCCTGCAACCGGAGCAAATCCCGGCAGGTCAGGGAAGACCAAAACTAAGCATTCTGGTCTCTGGCTTCATGTTTCAGGCAGTACCCACTGCTCTGGCCCTCTCTTGACTCTATTGAACTATTGTAATTTTCCATAAAGGCTTTGCTTCTGTCTCTAGATTATCAACGTGCAGCCCCAACCCCACTCCTGACACTTGCCTGACACAGCTTTTCCATTACAGGTAGATATCACCAATTCTGTTTGGGTTACCATGGCTCCCAGAGCTTCTTTCTATTTCTATTCTACCACTTACCATACTGCATGATAATTGTTCTGTTTTGTAATTTTTCTGTCTTCCTATTAGACTCTGTTCTTACTGCTAGCAAAGAATGATTTTTGTTGTTGTTGCAACCACCATTTATTGGGCACTCTTTTTGGGTATGCTAAGCCCTTTATGTGCAGTGTCTCACTTAGGCTCAACCCAATCCCATACCTACTTCTGCCCTACAGATAGAGAAGCTGAGGCATAGAGAGAGTAAGCACCTTGCTTGAGGGCATAGTGCTGGCAAGGGATGGAGCCAAGTTTCAAATCTGTGTTCTTTGGACCGCAAAACCTGTTTTCTTTGCCAAGAAGCTATACCCCTTCTGGAGGCCCTCAGAAGCCACAGAGGGAAAATATTTAGGAGCTAATAGGCACACAAGTAATGGGCCAGGACTGGAAACCTTGTGGGGTGATGGTGGGGTGGTGTGTACATAAGAGCTGGAGATATAGATTCTGTGAAGCTGAGATGAAGGAGGCCCTTTCATTCTTCTTGGTTGGGCTAGGGGAGGAAGACCTTCCTTCTACTTCCTAAGCTCCAGCAGTTCTGTGACCAGGAGATTGCTAGTCCGGGGAACATACCTGGATCTCAGTGGCTGGTTCCGGGTTTAGCGGTCTTGCTAAGGTTAATAACACCACCTCTGATGTTGTTGGGGTCCTGAGGCGGCATTTAGAAGCTCCCAGGCCTGGACTCAAATCAAAGAAGAGTTCTGGATCTCAGGAAGCCCCTGTAGGACTGTTATTGTGCTTCAAGTTGTCATTTCTTTATTTCTCTCTCCACACAGAGCCATTGCCCGTCCCCACTCATTCAATAAGCAATTACCGAGTGCTTACTTCATCTCAGGGCCTGTGTCTATTCCTGGAATACAGAGGCAAGCAGGAGACAGTGCTTGCCCTACAGGAGCCCACAGCCCAGTGAGAGAAATAGCGAGAAAAGAATAATACAATAGGCATGATGAGTCAGCTCAGGGTTCTTTGGGATCCTCAAGGAAGGTATGTGTCCCAGTTTGGAAGCAGGCAAGAACGTGGAACATTCCCTAGGTAGGTAGCTGACCTGAGTCTGGGAAAAATATGAGCATGAGTTGACCCAGAAAAGAAGTCAGAGAAGCAAAGACACAAAAGTGAGAGGGACGTAGTAGTTCATAGCAGCTGGAATTTGGTGTGTGTTCTGGAGACTGATGGAATTGAGTTCAGGTCCTGATCGAAAGGTAATTAGTGAGCCTGATTAAGGTCCTGGATGTTACACTGAAAGAAGTAGGGTCCATTTCTCCCTGCTGAGATCTAGCTGGGCTTGAACAGGTGCCTGCCTCTCTAGCTTGGACCAGATTTCCATCAACACAGCCCTGTCTCTCCAAAAGACTATCTTAACTTGCACAGATTTTTAAATTTTTCTATGCCATGGGCTTCTCTGGGAGTCTCATGAAGTCTATAGACCCCTTCTTGGAAAGGGGTGTGTGTTTTTAAAACTTCTTACTTTGAAATAATTTTTGATTTACAAGAGTTGCAAAAATAGTTAAAAAGTTCATGTGTACTCTTCACCAGCTTCCCCTACTGTGTTAACACTTTACATAACCGTAGCGTATTTATCAAAACTAAGAAATTAACATTGTTACATTACTAACAACTAGACTCCAGACTTTACCCAGATCTTATCAGTTTTCCACCAATCCTTTTCCATTTCTGAATGTTCCAGTGTGGATCCGATCCAGGATTCCATATTGCATTTAGTGGAATAAAGTTTTTAAATGCAGAAAGCAAAATACAAGAAACTACAAAGTGAACCAAATTAAAAGATAATTACAGAAATACTAAAAATAATATGAAGAATATGTGATTAGTCATTTGTACGTCTATTAATCCATTAAAAAGAAGAAAATACATGTAAAATAGAAGGGAGTGAAAGTTAAGTTTTATTTTTTAAAGACAATGTAAAATTGGTTGTGGCTAAACTTGAGCTGAGCCATAAACTTGGAGTGGTTTTTGACTCATTTCTTTTCTGTATGAATCAATGAGCAACGGGAGATAAGGAATACTGGAAGGCAACAGAGGTGTCTGGGTCACCCTGTGAGAGTGACCAAGTTACCTGACCTCACAGTTTGGTGGCTGAACTTCTGCCAGGTGTGGAGCTGCTTAATAATTGCTCAGCCATATTGCACAGCCTTCTCTAGGCAGGAAGATTGAGATCCAGTGAGGGATGTAATAACCACCCTAATTTCAGCAAGTGTAAATTATATTTCTAAATGTCTGCAACAACTGAACTGCCTTAAGAAATATCTGTGATTTCTCCTGGGGGACAAAAGTTACAGATATTGATAATGTGATTTGTAGGCTATATTCATAATGAAATGAAATGCTAAATTTAAGTTGAAGGTTAGTGAAAATAAAGATATATTTATTTTCCAACTAAGTTTACAGATCCCTTGAATTCTGTCCATCGAGTTCCAGGTTATAATCATGGAACTCCTGGAAGTTTATAAATTGGGTAGCCCCTATCTTGGAATGAATTCAAAATACGTTTGAAAGCTACAATTAAAAATAATCAGAGTCAACTTTTTTAAAATGTGAAGGTTTCATGTAATTATTCAAATTTCAACTTCTTTTGAAAAACTCGAGCTTCAGTGCCACTGGGCTTCCATCACAGCAGGGCAACAACAGCTGGAGCTGAGTAAAGGCCAGTCATATATGCAGATCAGGGGTGGCAGGGCCAATGCGCCGCAATCCCTACAACTTCCTTTTATGTCCGTAGCACTGAATCAAAGATCAGTTATCATTAACCATCCTTCTTTCACTGTGATTATTTTTTAATACTTGCCTCCGTTTACTCATTTATTTTATTTGTCTGGTTCCTATGGGCATGTTAGTTCGTGATCTCTTATTTCTGAGTTAGGAAGAAGAGAAGGAGCCTCCACGTCCTGAAATATCTTCCATATCAGGTGCAGCATTGGGTGCTTTACGTATGGTATCTCTTTGAGTTACAAAACCTGGGTCCAACTCTGGGATACATCACTCATTGTCCTCTTGACCGTGGGCCAGTGACTTCCGGGTCTTAGTTTTTTTTTCCCATTTGAAAAAGAGAAAGTCTGGCTGGGGGCATTGGTTCACACCTGTAATCCCAGCACTTTGGGAGGCCGAGGAGGATCACTTGAGGTCAGGAGTTCGAGACCAGCCTGGGCAATATGTTGAAACCCCATCTCTACTAAAAATACAAAAATTAGTTGTGTGTGGTGGCACACACCTGTAGTCCCAGCTACTTGGGAGGCTGAGGCAGGAGGATCGCTTGAACCTGGGAAGAGGAGGTTGCAGTGAGTCGAGATCACACCACTGCACTCCAGCCTGGGCAACAGAGCAAGACTCTGTCTCAAAAGAAATAAAATAAAATAAAAAAGAAAAAGAGGAAGTCTGATTTGATGGTTTCTGAGGTCTCTTCTACCTCTGACACTCTCCCATTCCAGGTTCTCTGCTCCTCAGGGGCAGGGCCATGACTTACTAAGTGTGCAGCTCGTCATTGCACTATGCACAACACGTGAAGCTCAGTTGCTCAATGAATAACTGATGAATGAATGAGCACATGATAATATAACCTGAAAATCTGTGGACAGAACTCAAGGGATCTGTAAACTTAGTTGGGAAACAATTACATCTCTATTGTCACTAAACTCCAAATTAAATTTAGCATTCTATTTCATTATGAATCTAGGTTACAAGTTATTATATTTGAAAAGATGAGAGAAGTTGGGAAGGTATCAGATTAAGAAAGAGGAGAAGAGAACTAAAAATTTTTTGAGTATCTACTATTTCCCGGGACTTGAGCTAAGTTACTTAAGCACATTTTCTTGTCTCAGTGGAAGTATTGAAGCTCCAGCCCTAGCAGCTGTAACTGGTTCCCATGAGGCTTGGACATTTGTTTACTGTTGCACTCCCATGTCAATTCTGCTTCCTTTGTGAAACTGTTGATTCTGTCCCTTATGATGCCCCATCTCTTTACCCCACGCCCCAACCATCACCAAGAGCTAGTTGTGTGACCCAAGTGATGCCAATTAGACTCTCACCTGGGAACTGAAGATTGATACAGGAAAGTTAGACTGCCACCATCCCTGTAAAAAATGCCTTCACTCTTTTAAGTTTGAATGTGTTTCTGTTACTTGAAGCTAAAGAACCCTGACAGATAAGTCTGAATAAGTACACAAACTGGTGATAGAGGTTTTATCAAGCTCTGTTTCCTAAAGGAGCAAATGGATTCTTCTCTGTTCCTTTATCTTAATGCGCTGTGAATAACACAAAAGGAGGCAACTAATATCTTAGATCAAAAGTATGTCCCAGAACCAGATGGGGAAGTAGCTGCTGTGTGTGTTTGGACTCTGCTTATACAAGAGGTGTAATCGATTTCTGCCCTTGCCAACAGGCCAGGCCATCCATCCACCTCACTGCAGTCTTAAAAGAACAAACAGAAGCATCCCTGAGAGTCCTCATGAATCAACTCCTTCTTGAAACTGACTCTCACATCACTCTGTCTTTCTTCAGGCTATCATTTCCCTCAGGAGTTTGGCCCTAGGAATAAGAGAAGCAGGGGTTTATATGTAGGAGGGCTTCTGAGTTTCAGAAAGAAATCGCTCTCCTTGGTTTCTTCTGCTGTCTAAGAATGCAGGCAAGTTTCCTCTGGTCTTTTGGAGCAGGCAGAACAGGTAAGGAGTGCCTTAATGGTTTTGTTCATGAGAACAACTGGCAGTTAACAGGTTCCATCCACATCTGGGTTTAGCATAGAGAGAACAGGAGATCTGAAAGGTCATTTTTGCTCTGGGAAGAAATAACTGGAGTAGTATTTTTCCATTTTAAATGAACTTTCTTTTTCCTTGGCTTGATAAATGCTGTTTCTCTTTATGGTCCTTTCACATGTAATTCAAATGTTGCTGGGGAAAAATCCAAGGGAAAGGCTGGCTATCTGGATGTGTACTATCCTTCTACAACACACAGATACTGGTTTGATTTATAAGATAACATTTTTTTCTGAAATACATAGCCAAACTTTTTTTAAAAAGCCTAGGTTTTAGAAATAACACAAAGGTTTTTTAAACAGATGAAATGGAAGCCCAAACAGGTATGGAAACAAGATATAGATGCTAGTGGATAGGAGTTCCAATACTTACACTGGGGCAAAACCTGTGGTTTGAACATATGTGAGGCAGTGAATTGTATGACAACTTTGAACATGATATGCCCTTTGAAGCATACACCTATGAAAAGAGGCTACAGAAGTTCCCCACTAACCCAGATAAGTGGGAGGCAGCTTGCTCCATATCTGAGGCTCTGGGTAGAAATTGAAGCTCCAAGCCTATGCCTTACGTGATGTAGGGCATGAGTTTTTACTAGCCACCAAGTATGTAAATTGCAGACATAAAGGATCAATAGAATTCTTGGGACTTCAGCAAAGTATCTCTGTGAGATACTTTAAAAAACTATGGCATGTGGGACTTCTCAGAAAAAAAATCTAATTAATATGTATTCACAATAATAAATTACAAACCACACAAGGAATTGAACCACCATGAGGTAAAGCAGATACAATAAATAAGAGAATTCACACACAAACAGAAATATTAAAACCATTTGGGACCACAAAAAGAATTTGTTTAAAACGGTTGAAGTAATGAAAAAACTGAGCAATACATAAAAGAATAAATACATATATATATATAAATAGAAACTACTCAGATTAAAAAATACAGTATTTAAAATGAAAAACACAGTGAAGGGGTTAAATAGCAGTTTAAACATATTTAAAGAGAATTAGTAAACTGGAAGGTAGAGCTGAGTAACCCACCCACAGTATAGCACAGGATTTAGAAATGGAAAATATCAGATGTGAAAGAAGGAGAAGATTTACATGTATCTAACAGGAGTTTCAGGAAGGGAGGGCAGAGTAGAGGGCATATTTGAAAAATAGTAGGTGAGAAGTTTCCAGTACTGTTAAGGCCATAATTCTGTTAATTGAGGAAGTACATTGAGTATAGAGCAAGACTAATTTCATAAGTAGACATAGCATAATGAGATGATAGAGTAATAACAGCAAAGACATCTTTTTTAAAAATCATAAAATGAAACAAAGCAAAGCAAATTAGAATGTAATTCCAATTACACTGATGTAATTAGAATGACTGTTTTTTCAGCAATGTTAAAGACCAAAAGATTAAATATTAGCTTCAAAGTACTGAGGAAAAATAACTAACCTAGGTAAACTATTATTTTAGAGAGAGAGGATAAGAAAAAACTTCCAGGCACAGAATAAGAGTTCATTACTTATAGATAATTACTGCAACAACTGATAATAATATAATATAAATCAGTAAGAAACACACTGGATATAAAAGAATGTTTGGAATACAAGAAGCTGTAGTAAGCAAATAAGTAATAGTAAATGTAAACAACCATTTATTGTCAAAACAATCTTAACAATAAAGACAAATTTTTGGAAGGCCAAAAACAAGCTGGAACTAAAATAATATAAAATTGCGGTATATAGTGTGGTAGCCACTAGCTACATGTGATTACGGAGCACTCGAAACATAGCTAGTACATCTGATGAACCAAATTTTTTATTTTATTTAATTTTGATTAATTTAAACTTAGCTTTAAACCAGTATAATTTTTTTATTAAACACAATTTTATTGTTTTAATAGGATTACATTTCATATTAATGACTATATTATGTAAGTCACTATTTTTTATTACAGTAGGCATGTTGAGTACACGCCTTATTTCCAATATAAACACAAACCACACAAATTGACCTAGTCAGTATCAATCACTTAAACCCATCATTTATCTAGTCAGTATCAATGAACTGATTCAGTTTGAATAAGCTATTTTCTCTGCATGGATACAATCTTGTAACATGCTTGATTGTATTGTACAAATTACATGAGACATGAGTTATAGCATTTGAGTTTATAACTTTGGCCACCTATAAAATGTCTTGGATTCTTGCACAACAACTAAAGCCATTTTTGGATGGAGAGATAGTGAAATAAATTATTGCTTATTGTTATGGTAATATTGGTAGAAAATTATGAAAAAAGACTGAAAATGATTTTTTTACAAAAAGCGAAAGATTTTCAGTTAAGCCACCAATTTTCCGTAGGACACAAGGCTTTTATAATAATAGCAAAGATCAATTGAATCAAAGCTTGAAAATTGCAAGTTTTTTTTTTAGCTTTAGGTGAATTGTGCAATAGGAGATATTATCCAATTAATACTTTGTGTGAGTTTGATCTCAAAGAACTTCCAAATTTATAAAGAAAGGTCAATACATGGCCTAAAATATCAAACTTGTGGCATAGATATATTTGAGCATTTTAATTTGTCAAGGGATTTTACATAGACATAAGTTGCTCTAGCTATGTAAAATAAAATAAAAATGCATTGAAATTTCAAAAGGAGACCGTGTTTTCGGTACTGCTTCATTATAATGTATGACATATTATTGCAAATATTTGCGCCTGGTTTCCTGATGCAGACTCTATATATAAAGTATCATGCATACGGTTGCCAAAAGCATTGTGAATGCTATGAATTATCACTATTTTTTAAAACTGCTGTAAGAAATGGAAATGAATTTAATGATAGTTTATTTTTTGCCAATTTTCATTGGTTAAAACATGGCAGAATTTACAAATATTTAACTCCAAGATTTTCTTAAAACAGAAGGAGTGCTTTCTAAATATTTAATAATCAAAGAAAAAAATGGCAGTAATTTATACTTTTTCACTGATATCACACTATATATAAATGAGATAAATTTGAAGTTCCAAAGAAAGGAAAATCTATACAAATTAGAGAGATATGGGGATTCATGTTGAAATAGAAACTTTTTACAATACAAACCAATAATAATAATTTTACACATTTTTCTAACATGTATCAATACACATGCCAGCATTATATAAATTGGCTGCAAAACTACAAGATAAATTGTAAGAATATGTTATTAATATTAATAAATTTATAATTGGCTTTTAATTTATGCAGTACCCTCTTTGAATTACATGCTAATAATAGTGTGTTCAAACAAGAGTTAGTGAGTTTATTTAAACTGAACAGATGTAGTCTGGGAACAGATATGCTTTTACTTCAAATACAAACTATTCTAGAAAACATTGAACAACTTTTGTCAATGTGGATGCAAATGTTACAAAAGTTATCTTTTGAAACAACTGGTGTGTCAAAGAGGAAATTGCAAGGAAAATCTAAAAATATCTTGATACAAATGAAAACAAAAACACAACATACCAAAACTTATAGAATGCAGTAAAAAGTGGCCAAGGGGAAATTCATCAGTGTAAACACTTACATTAAAAAAGAAAAAAAAACTCAAATCAACAACCTAATTTTACACCCTAAAAAACTAGGAAAAGGAAAACAAACTAAACCGAAAGCTGGAATAGAGAAGGAAATAATTTAAAATAAAGCAAAGATAAGCAAATTAGACACTACACAAACAGTAGAGAAAATCCTCAAAACCAAGAGTTGATTTTTTAAAAAGATCAACAAAATTGACAAATCATTAGCTAGATTAAGGAAAAAAGATGGAAGATTCGAATAACTAAAATCAGAAATAAAAAAGGGGACATTACAACCAGTTTCACGGAAATAAAAGGAATATAAGAGAATACTGTGAACAACTGTTTGCCAAAAAATTGCATAACCTAAATCAAATGAATAAATTTCTAGAAACACACACCTATCAAGACTGAATCATGAAGAAATGGAAAATCTGAACACAACTATAAGTAGTAAAGAGATTGAGTCAGTAATAAAAAACTTTCCAAAAAAGAATAGCTCAGGACCAGATGGCATCACTGGAGATTTTTACGAAACATGAAAAGAATTAAAACCAATTCTCCACAAACTCTTCCAAAAATTGAAGAGAACGTTTTCAAGCTCATTCTACAAGGCTAGGATTCTTCTGATACCAAAGCCAGACAGAGACTACAAGAAAATAAAACCGCAGACCAATATCCCTGATGAGTAGTGATGTAAAAACCCTCAACAAAATACCAGCAAACAGAATTTGACACGTTAGAATGATTACACACCACGACCAAGTGGGATTTGATCATGGAATGAAAGAGTGGTTCAACATAGAAAAATCAATCAAGTAATGCACCTAATTAACAGAATGAAGGGAAAAAAAACCACAAGATCATCTCAACTGATGTAGAAAAAAAATTTGACAAAACACCCTTTCATCATAAAAACATTCAACAAACCAACAACAAAAGGAAACTAGCTCAGCATGATGAAAGTCATATATGAAAAGCCCACAGTTAACATCACACTCAAGGTGAAGAATTTAAAATGTTTCTTAGAAGACCAGGAACAAGGCAAGGATGCCCACTCTCACCACTGCTATTCAATAGAGTACTGGAAATCCTAAGCAGAGTGTATAAACAAGAAACAGAGATAAAAGCCATCCAAATTTGAAAAGAAGTAAAATTATCTATGTTTGCAGATGACATAATCAACAAGAAACAGAAATAAAAGCCATCCAAATTTGAAAAGAAGAAAAATTATCTATGTTTGCAGATGATATAGTTGTATATGCAGAAAACTCTATAAAGAATCTACAAAAATTGTTAACAACTAATAAACAATTTTAGCAAAGTTTCAGGATACAATATCAACACACAAAGATTAGTTGCAATTCCATACACTAACAATTATCAATCCAGAGAGGAAAATATGAAAGCAATCATACTCAGTATAGCATCAGGAATAACCTAATCAAGGTGATGAAAGACCTTTGTACTGAAAACTACAAAACACTGCTAAGAAACAAATCAAGGAAGATACAAATAAATTAAAAGACATCTCATGCTAATGGACTGGAAGACTCAATGTCATTAAAATGTCCATATTACCCAAAGCCATCTACATATTTAATCCAATCTCTATCAAAATCCTAATGGCATTTTTTTTTCACAAAGGGAAAAAAAATGCTGAAACTCATACAGAATCTCAAGGGACCTCAAATAGCCAAAACAATTTTGAAAAAGAACAAAGTTGGAGGCCTCACAATTTCTGGTTTCCAAACATACCACAAAGCAACAGTAATTGAGACAATGCGGTACTGGCATAAAGACAGATGTTTAGACCAATGAAACAGAACACACAGCTCAGAAATAAACTCTTGTATATTTGCCAAATTTTTTTTACGTAATAGAGAAAAAGCAGTCTCTGCAACAAATGGTGCTGGGAAAACTGGATATCCACATGCAAAAAAATGAAGTTGGATCCTTACCTTACACTATATAAAAATTAACTATTAATAAAAATTGAGCAATGGCCTAACCGTAAGAGATAAAACTCTATAGTTCTCAGAAGAAAATGCAGAGGACGAGTTTAATGATATTGGATTTGGCAATGATTTCTTGATACAACACTAGAAGCACAGGCAACAAAAGTAAAAAGATAAATTGTGTTATATCAAAATTTAAAAATTCTGTGCATCAAAGGATATAATCAACAGAGTGAAAAGGCAACCTATGGAATGGGAGAAAGTATTTGCAAATCATAAATCTGATTAGGGGCTAACATCCAGTTGATATGTAAAGAAGTTTTACAACTCAATGATAGAAAACAACCCAATTTAAAAACGGGTAAAGAACTTGAATGAATATTCCTCCGAAGATGATATACAAATGGCCAAAAAGTGAAAAGATGAAATATGAATATGGAAAGATACTCAATGTCACTAATAATTAGGGAAATGCAAATCAAAACCACAATAAGATATTGCCTCATACCCATTAGGATGATAAAAACCAGAAAATCACAAGTGTTGGTAAGGATGTGGAGAAATTGGGGCCCTTGTACTCTGCTGATGAGAATGTAAAATGATGCAGTGGCTATGAAAAACAGGTCCTCACAAAATTTAAAATAGAACTTCCATATGATCCAGTAATCCCACTTCTGTGTATGCATCCAAAAGAATTGAAAGCAGGTAAAGAAATATTTGTACACCCAGTTTTCATAGCAGCATTATTCACAATAGCCAAAAGGTGGAAGCAACTCAATGATGTTCATCAACAGAAAAATGGACAAATGGTGATATATATGCAAATTGTGACAATGGAATATTATTTAGCCTTAAAAAGGACGTTCTGATACATGTTACAACATAGGTGAACCTTGAAGACATTATGCTAAATGAAATAACAGTCACAAAAAGACAAATACTGTATTTTTCACTTATATGAGGTATCTAGAATAGTCAAACTCATAGAAAGTAGAATGGTAGTTGCCAAGGGCTGAGGGGAGGGGACTAGGCAGTTGTTTAATGGGTATAGAGTTTCAGTTTTGCAAGATGAAAAAATGTTTGAGATTGGTTGTACAACAACGTGAATATATTTAGCACTACTGAACTATACACTTAAAAATGTTAAGATGATGTATTTTGTTTTGTTACAATTGTAAATTTTATAAAATCTAAATACAGATCAAGTATTTCTGATAATTTTTTTTCTTTCTTTTTTTTTTTTTTTTTTTTTTTTGCGACTGGGTCTGACTTTTGCCCAGGTTGGAGTGCAGTGACACAATCTTAGCTCACTGCAACCTCCATCTTTCAGGCTCAAGCCATCCACCCACCTCAGCCAATTGAATAGCTGGGATTACAGATGCACGCCACCATGCTCGCCTAATTTTATTTTTATTATTTGTAGAGACAGAGTTTCACCATGTTGCCCAGGCTGATTTTGAACTCCTGAGCTCAAGCGAGCCTCCTGCATCAGCCTCCCAAAGTACTGGGATTACAGGCATGAGCCACAGCACCTGGCTCTGATAAAATATTTATTGTCTGAAATGAGGTATGCTATAACATCCACATGAGATTTCAAAAAGTATTTAAAAGTATGTATAATATCACATTAATTATTTTTATATTGGTTACATGTTAAAGTAATGATCTTTTGGATATATTAGGTTAGTTAAAATACATTATTAAAAATAATTTCAACTGTTTATTTTTATTTTTGTATATATGGCTATCAAAAAATATAAAAGTATATATGTGGCTTACAGTATATTTCTGTCAGACTATTGTTTTTCTTTCTTCTTTCTAAATTTTTGTGGGTACATAGTAGGTGTGTATATTTATGGGGTACATGAGATGTTTCGATACCAGCATGCAATGTGAAATAAGCACATTAGGGAGAATGAGGTATCCATCCCCTCATCTGTCAGATAATTTCAAAGAACAGTTGACTGGAAGATGAGAGAAAAGCGATAGAAATTAAAGTATTGTAAGAGTTTTGCAATGTTTGAGACGGGGGAAGAGGTATTAATTAACTTTAAATATCTCTTAGCTTTATATCCAGCCTAAAAGTTGAATATATAATTTCAAAATTAAAAGTTGAATATATAATTTCAGAAAGACTACATAATGTCTTTATTCTACTTCTGTCCCCTCTGTGAGAACACAAGTAGAATAAAGACATTATGTATTCTTTTGTGACATTGTGTCCAGAGAGGACACTGGTAGAATAATGAAAACTCAATAAGCTCAATTCAAGATACAAAAAAGAAAGAAAAATAAAGCTCAAACAGCCCAAATGGAAGAGAGAAAAGGAAAATATAAAAAACTAAGGAAGAGCCTGATGGAAAATACAAAATAGGAAAGCATAAATAATTCCAAATATATCACTAATTGTAACAAATACAGAACGGTTACATTTATCTGTTAGACGATACAGATTCTCAGACTAGACTAAAAATAAATTTTTAAATGCAGCAATGTGCTGTTTACAAGAGACACACATATAAAGTGTAAGGACAGAGAGAAGTTCAATATAATTTTCTAGACAAATATTAATCAAACGAAAGCCAGTATAGCAATATCTCTGTATTAGGGTTCTTGGCTGTGAGCAATAGAAGCCTTTCTAGTTATTTAGGCAAAAGCATATTCATTAGAGGATATTAGCAGCTCATGGAATCTACAGAAGGCCAGAGAGTTAAGCTTATACACTAAGCAGTCAGGAACAGCACTCAATTATATTGGAAGCCATGACAACCCTGTACAGTTCAAGCCATTGAAATTCTGGACTAGATAAGAGAAAGTCTTCCGCTGTTCTACTGCATAATTTCTAGAAAAATGGATATCTAGCTCCACTATTGTTTTACATCCCTCACTTTCTAAGTGAAGTCTAGTGGGCACATTTGATGATCAGAGCATGGTCCATAAAGGAGGCCGGGCAGGAGTGGAGGGAAGAACCCAGGATGCTACTTAGAAGGTGCTACTTGGGAGAACCCAGGATGCTACTTGGTTAGAAAGAGCTCAGAAGGTTTGATAATTCCTCCAGATAACAGAAGTCTGTTCAGAAGTGTCAGGAGATTCAGAAAACCTGATAATAAATAATATACTAAAATGTAATCTAAAAACTCATGCTGAATAGCCATAAGACTTATATATTTATAATTTATTGTAGGAATAAATATAAAATATTTGCAAGACATTAATAAAGGAAATTATAAAGTTTTATTGAAGGATGTCAAGGAAAACTCAAATAGAAAGATAAATGAGAAGGGTGAATATTTTAAATTGTCCTTCAACTAACTTGTATTGAAATTTCAATGAAATTATTATGGACTTTTTAATTAAACTTAAGTATCTGATTCAAAAAGTAGACTTAGAGGTGAAGAATAGCTAAGAAAATTTTGAAGAGATATAGGAGGAGTATCTTGTCCTACCAGGTATCAAACCTGTTCTACAGATGTAACAATTTGGTATTGTTTCCAGGAATGCAGAAAATAAAGACCCCACTTGGTATATGATAGAATTGTCATTCAAATCTGAAGGGAAAGGATGGGTTTATTTAATTAATAGTGCTCAAACAATTGGTCATCCCCATAGGGAAAAACAATTCCTAACTCATGCTATAAACTCCAGATAGACTAATGGTACAATATGAAGGGCTAAATCTTAAAAGTTTTACAAGAAAATATAAGAGACATCTTCATTGTGTCAGGATAGGGAAAGATTTCTTAAATAATACACAGAAGCACAAACCATAAAGGAAAAGATTGATGAATTTGAATACATAAAAAATAGAAAGTTTTATATGATAAAAGAAACTATAAACAAGGTGAAAACACAAACCATAGACTGGGAAAATATTCTCCCAAGTAGCATCTTATACCTTTACCTAACAAAAGATCAATAGCCGGAATATGTAAGGAATTAACCTACACAAATCAATATATAAAAATATAAACAAGCCGATATAGAAATGAGCAAAGCAGTAGATAGGACATTCATAGAAGATACCCAAATGGCCAATATGTAAAAAGATGCACAATCCCACTAGTAATCAAGGAAATGCAAAATTAAACTGTGAGATACTCGTCTCTACCATTTTTAGCCATTAGATTGTTTAAAATTTTAGAAAACTGATAATGGGGAAATTTGTGTAGAATCTAGAACTTTCCCATACCATTGATATGATTGTAAAATGTTTTGATCACCTCAAAGAACAGATTAACAATATCATTCTGGTCTTGATGAAGTCACAGGGACTGGATTTACCTCTGGGCTGAAATGACTGAAAACAAGAAACAAAATATGGGAAACCATAAGGCACACAGACATTAGGCAGCACAAGACCAAGACCAAGACCATGACCTCTGAGAGACAGAAAACAAACAAGGCAAGTCCTACAATCACTCCAGCTTACTACCTTGAGAATTTGCAGATCCCACTCATGCACAGTCTGGGGCACTCCTGAGTTGTGTCAAACAGATGGAGTTGGGAGTCTACGGAGAGCGAGAGGGCTACAGTTGACAGGAAATAGCATAGGAGGGGAAAGCTACAGACAGCAAGAGAGCTTGCGGGATCTGGAGAGGTTTCCCCTTGAGTCTTCAGCTGAAGGTGCTCAGTGCATTTACTTAAGGAAACTACTCAAGTATTTGCATTGGAGAAAACGATGGAAATAATTAGTGGGTGCAATCTCTGGAACTCACACAAGACTGGGAATGGTTTGTGTCACCAGCCAGAGTGGGAAAATCTCGTAATTCACAGAGTATCAGGGAGAGTAATCAGAAGTAATCAATGATGGGAAAAAATTAGCCCCGGACTAAAGGCTGCTCTGGTTCCATCTAATAAAGCTTAAAAGTGAGTCTCAAAAGGATAAAATGTTTCCAAGTACCTTAATTGCATCCGAGGACAGAGCTCAAGAATATTTATAGGAAGTAAAAATATCTACTGAAGTCGCAGTTGTGAACAGCCAGCAGCTCCACTGGTAGGCATCTAATTCTTGCACGCACACATGGAACTGTGCACTGATTTATTGCAGTAACTGTGAAAAATCAGAAGGAACTCAAGGGTCTATCAATAGAGGGATGCATAATTAAATTGAAGTATATTCATACAATGAGATATTATACCTCATTAACAATGAACTGAATCTATGTAAGTCAACATACTCAAGTCTCAGAACATACAGTTGAGTTAAAAAAAAAACAAGTTAAAAGGATATGTGCAGATGACACTATTTATGTATAGTTATAAAATACTTTAAAACAATCGCATAAATTGTTTATGGATACACACATATGTTAGAAAATACATAAACATATGCATTACTAATAATAGCTAAAATGTATAAGTGCCTGTTGAACGTTAATTTGAAACATGGTAGTGTTTGTTGAGAGGGGCGTTTAAGAGGCAATTGGGTCATGAGGGCTCTACCCTAATGAGTGGATTACCATGAATTAATGGGTTAATGTAATAATGGATTATCATGGGAGTGGGACTGGTAGCTTTACAAGAAGGAGGAGAGTAACCCAAGCTAGCACGCCCAGCCCCTCACCATGTGATGCACTGCACTGCCTTGGGATTCTGCAAAGAGTCCCCATCAGCAAGAAGGTGCTCTCCAGATGCACCTCCTCAATCTTGGATTTTCCAGCCTCCAGACTGTAAGAAATAAATTTTGTTCCTTATAAATTATTTAGTTTCAGGTATTATTTTATAAGCAACAGAAAATGAACTAAGACAGTGTCTCTATGTGCCAAGTGTTATTTAAGGGACTTAAATGCATTATCTCATTTAATCCTCCCAACTTTATTTGACAGATGCTGAAACTGAGGCACAGGTCCAGTAAGTAGAGGAGCTGGGATTCAAACATTTATTTCTGGCCCCAGAGTCCTGCTATCAGACTCTATTAAACTCATATATTAGAATGTTACCTACCTACTTTAGGATTAAATTAGGGGATTACTTCTGGATATAGGGTGAGGGCAGGCTAGGGATAGAGGTAGCTGTAATTTTTATTCCTTTCAGAAACAAAATCAGAGCAAATCTGCCAATGGATTAATATTGGTTAAATCTGGGTGGTGAATTCTTAAATATAACTTGATTTTCTATTCTTTTTATTATGTTTAAATTATTTTACATTGAAATTTCTTAATTTAAAAAATCTTTACGGAGGAGGTGTGAAATTGTGTATCTTGGCCACAGAAGCCTCCTGGGGGAAACAAAGCAGACCTGGCTCCTTTCTCCTTATAAATTAAAGATTTCTCTGGTGGATTGTGGGTGTTTGTATTAAGGGTAACTTGAAGGACACTAGTAAGACCCTTCTCTTTATGTCTCCAACCTCATTCCTGGAGAATATGTCAGAAATACGAGAAGAATGGGGTGGAAGAGTCAGAACCAATGCCCCAAACTCAGTGTACATATCAAGAGAGATGCAAGAGGACCATTTTCATGGCAACAGCTGTGGCCATCACATTGGAGAGAGAGGTCCTTTCTTCCTTCTCCCAATACCCCTGGAGGAACTGCTTCCGGACCAGCCATGGTAGTTCCCCACCACCCCTCACACCCATGGACACTGCCATTTTCTAGAGGGGCACTGTGAGGCCAGGCCAGCAGCTGGGAAGGCTTGCTGGTGACCAGGCTGCATTCTCTGTGTCTCTCTGCATGGATGGCCTTTAGGCTAAGTCCATAGGGTTTAAGGCTTATTACAGGAGGAAGGGACCCCAGTGAAGCGAGAAGGACATTTTCACATTAGCTAAGCTGAGCTCTTTAAATCTTTTTTTTTTTTTAAGTGACCTGATTTTGCAGCTCCAGCTGATGAAATGGGATGTCTTGCTTCTATGTATGGTCAGGGGGGTCTGTGAGGTAGCGATGCACGCTAAGGGTCAAAGATTGCCCCTGGAAGTTAGACTGAGATCTGAACAGAGTAGTTCTGCCCCAGACAAGGTCTGCGGATGAAGACCTGTCTGACAGTTCACTTGATAACTATTTATTGAGCCTTTATTATGTGTACTTTTGTATTGCTTCTCTAAATTTCTCAGTTCCTAGGGGGCAAGAATGGTTGGGGAAGGATGAAAGCCTGAAGAGGGAAGCAGGTGATGCCTTACAAACAGCTATGCTTGATATGCTAAGGGGCTTAAGCCTGGTGGTTATGGAGAATTGGCCTCACTATTTTCACCTAATATATGGTGACTGATGCTGGAGAGGTCATAGGTGGAGGCAAAGCTCTAACAGATGAACAGGAAGAGAACTGGGAGCAGCAGCCTCTTTGCCACTTTTTAGACCATGCCAGATTGGCAGCCACAGAGTTGGCTGTCATTTTGTGGCATTTAGTCAGGAAATGTCCATGGAGAAATCTCCCACAGTGGGGAGGCTGTTGGACAGATGACTTTCAAGGTGGCAGTCAACATTATACAGCACCTACCCATTGCAGGCCCCATGCTCATATATGAGCAACACTTGGATCCTTTGAGGCAAAAATCTCACTAGCTAGTGGAGCTGCCACAATCTAGCTAGCCAGCTCAGCCCCTTCTAGTTCTAAGATTCTGTGATAGGGGTGGCTCTAGCTGAGTCTCAAGAAGTTACAAACTATTACCAGTTGAGAGAGAGAAAGCAGGAAAATAATTCTCTGATTTGTCTATCCTGCAAGAAAGCACTCTTGGATGAGTGTGGAAACCTATGTACAGACTATAAATATTGACTCAAGGTGGGGAAGAGGGTGTTAAGGCAGTCTTGCAGGAGTTTGTTCCTTGGGATTCCTGCCTGTGTCTGCCAAGGTTTGGAGCCTAAAAGTGGTTTACCTATGTGAATTTCTTTATAAGACATTTTTCTTTGGCTGAAGAAGGGCAGCAGGCCATAAGTAAAGCCTGGGGTTTCAACAGATAAAGACATGGGAGAAGAAGGATAATGCTTGGCTTCCCATCTGGCCACTTTGGGATGGGGGCTCCTAGTGGTGAGTATGGAAAGCATTCTCCTCAGAAATGTTCTGGAAGTTGAGGCACAGGGTGTGCCACTTTGGCATCGTGGAGGTTTTGTGTTCCAGGTGGCCCAGCATTTTTCTGAAAGAGTAAAGATGGTAGCTAGGGCAGAAAACTGGTGGGAGAATGTGGGAGCACTGAGCAGGAAGAGGCTGATCTTGAACACAAGGAGGCCCCTCCACTCTACCCCGCCAGGGACCCACAAACACACTGTATGGGGCAGGAGGTCTTCAGAGGGGGCTGCGGTCCTGGGGTTAAGCTGAAGGCTGCCATGGAGTGTGCACACTTCTACTATTTCCCCATGTGTCTCCACTGGCTGGATGGCCCAGGTCTGCATGAAGGACAATTCTGTGGCATAAAGAATAACAGGTGTCTAGAGAGAATCTAGGTTTTTCCTCTTTGTCAAACTGGAATAAAGGGCATCTCCAGAATCACCTTCCACTGAAGAGTTTCATTCTATGACAGGGTCTACTCTGAGCTTGAAGAATCTAGAGATCTGAGAGACCTTTCTCTAAGACTGTTTGCCATTCTTTGTCCAAAGTTATCCAGGAGCACAGCAAACAGGCTTTGGAGCCAAAGGAACCTGACTTCAAATCCCAGCAACATCTTTTCCTAGCTATGTGGTTTTGGGCAAAGCTTTTACCTTCTCTGAGCCTCAGTTTCATCATCTAAAAAGTGGGGATGTCCTGATCACGGTGCTGAGGTAAGGATCAAATGAGATGATGTAAGTAGAATATGCAGTCCAGGGGCTGGCACACAGTAAGTGCTTAATAAGTGCTGATTCCCTTTCTGTTCCTTTCACTTAGTTGGAGAAAAACAACCATATCAGCTAAAGGCAGGACTGCAATAGAACTTACACCCTATGTTCTTGGTCAGGCATTGGCCCCAGATTTCAGGCTCCCCTGATGTAGGTCAGCAGCTAGGCCTGACCCCATACCCCTACCCACAGCTGCACAATGCCCAGGCATCTTCTGGAGCCTTGGGGCCCTTTGATTTTCCTTGGATTCCCAAATGGCTGTTTTCAGATAGGCCTCCTCCCAGCCAGCTGCCCCCAGGGCTGGCTGTGGTGAAGCCTGCATTTGTCAAGTAGCAGCGTTAATGAAAGCGAGATGCAGACTCACACGCATTAGGAAGTGACTGAGCTTTCTCGGCCACATCACACTACAAAAACCAGTTCTGTGCAGCCAAGCTCACTGAGATTGATTTCCTTGAGCCCTTTATCTCACTCTGATATTTTATCTCAGAAAGTCAATACTGTGGATATTGCCATCTAAACAGGACTCTCTCCTGTCCACATATTGTTGGATGGGAGTCTGGAAAATTTCTCCCAACCAGTCATTTATTTGTTCATCAGAAGCCAGCTTCTTTGTTGCTTTGATGCAAGGAAGACTAAACTTGGTGAGCCAGCCAGCCTTGCATGCAGCTGGCAACAAGACATATACAGATCCCAGCAGGAGATCAACTTTGGGCCCCAAGAGCTGCCTGTTGATGGAAACAATGGAGAAGTCAAATCATCGTGCATTACTCTCCTATAGTACTTAAGGTGGCTTGAGAGGCAGAGAAAGTGTTTAGGTGTAGCTTGGGGGATGCTGGAGTGGGGCAAGGTAATTTTACACCTTCCTGGAGGCTGCACAGATGTGGATCTGAAGCCAGCTTGGATTCTCTTAACTTTGCCTTTGGTCACCCAGAGGAGTCAGATCCTGAGGAAACAAGTCATGTTAACCCATGGGAGGCCAAGTATAGGTCAACTATGCTTTATTAATTTGTTATTGGAGGTCCAGGGCCGGTGATGGGGGTAGGTGTGTTCAGAAGGTAAATTACAAATCAGAAGGATGCTTAGTGAGTGCAAAGTTAGAGCAAAGAGAAAAGAAAGCAGGATCTTCTTGTGAAATTGTTTGTCCTTCCTTCTTCCATCCCTCCATCCCTTCTTCCTTTCTTTCTTCCTTCCCTCCTCTCTCCGTTCAGAAATTCGTGAGCCTTTTTATCATGTGCCTGGTCCTTGCCGGGCTCTGGGAATATACAGATAACCATTTCTATCCCCAGAAGCTTATGTACAATCTAATAGGGAGCCAGATAAGTCAACCGAGAATACAGAGCATAGGTGTTAGCAGTTGTGTCTTCACTTGTAAAGCAGGTGGGCTCAGAGGGCTACAATGAGGGCTCACTGAGACAACATCCATCAGGTTAGTGATAGCATGGTGCATGGGTCATAGCACTCAATAAATGTTGGCTACTGTTATGTTTATTCCTCATCTCCTTAGTGCTGGTGAACACACAGCATAGGAGAGGTGAATGCTCTGGGAAATCAGTGAAGGCTTCCCATCCAGGAGCATGGGAGGATGAGTGGGCCTTCCCTGGGTGGAGAAGGGGCACGAGGGTCCCAGCCAGGAGGCCAGATGCTTGATACTGTGTTCAGTGAATGACAAGGGACATCGAGGTAGAGGAGGGAAAGGGGTACAGGACAGAAATATGATAATACAGGGTCAAATTGTAAAGTGATAGCCTGGATGCTGAAGGAACAATGGAGGTTTTTAAACTGGGAAAGCATGACTGGATTTTTGGAAAGTTAGCAGTGATGATAGCACAGAGCAAGGATTAGATAAATTGTAAAAAGTCTCATTTGGGGCCCTTTTGATAGGGCAAGGTGTGAGAAGAGGAGGACCTTCTCCAAGGTTGCATTAAGAAGATGGAAAACAGAGACTAGATTGGTGAGATACTGAAGAAGTAGAATTGTAGGAAAGTGATTACTGATTGAATTCTGGAGGGGAAGGAAAAAGGAATGGTTGAGTATATTCTTAGGGTATTTGGATGCATGATGGTCTCACTAGCCCAAGCTAGGCAGTGAGAGAGGAGGAAGAAGCATAGGAGGAGGGGATGGTTTCAGTTTGGACAAGGGTGCCGGTGCTTGTGGGACATCCAGGTGGAGATGGGGTGAGGATTGGAGACACTGCCTGGGGGCTTGTCAGTAGGGGCTACTGGAAGTCCTGGTCACTTAAGGAAATGTACAGAGAAGGTAGATGGCAGACAAACAATTGCGTTGTTCAAAAAGAAGAGAATCCCGGCTAGGAGTCTAAGGAAGGGTTGATGTAGAGAGGGAGGGAAGGGGGACAAGAGGACAGGTGTGATCACCTGTGCCCAGGAGCACAAAAGGGCAAGTGGAATGAAGACTAAAAAGAGGCGACATTTGGTGTCTGGGGTGCTTTCAGACAAGCCCGCGTCCTGGATAGATACGAACAAGTACTAGTGACTCATCCGACTTTACTTTTCTAAAATTCCTTATTAGTCAACACAAGTTTTGTTGACTACAATATAGCTCCTTTGCTTGGCCCGATAGGTGTTTCAACAAAGATTGAACACTGAGATCTTACCATTTCCAGCCTGACAGTTTATCTTCCTTCAGGCCCGTTATTAAGATTTCAGAAGCTCCTCCATCCATCCAGGAACACACTGATACCGCTTTAGGTGAATGGTTTCCATGGAAACTAATCTCTTTGATTTGTTAATCATTTCTCTCCGTGCTAATGTCAGCAAGTGACCAGTTCTCACCCTGTCTCCTCACTCTAGCCCTGATCCATATGGATTAGGATGCAGCTATTGGGGGAACCTGGCCATCCCTGACTGTGAAGTTAGCCATCTCTTCTATACTATGTGTGGTTTTGCAGGGTAGAGAGAAAATAGTCTCTATCTAGACATCGTCTAAGAGGGCAGTGCAGTTTGGTTTTAAATCCTTGCCCTCCCACCTTTGGCACATGGTATGTTTGGCAAGTTACCAAACCACCACATCTTCATCTATGAAGCGGAGATAAATCCTAACTCATAGGACTATTGGGGGGATTAAATGAGGTGAGATATTAAAAGTAGGGCAACAATAGCTTGCAATTGCTGGTATTGTCATTATTACTGTTCTAGGAATGGTTAACTTTTGAAGGAGGCAGTTGATCTCATTACCAGTATCTTCCTGAGGCGCCCTGTTCTGTGACTTAAGGCTTTTACTTTGCAGCAGGGAGGAGGGAGGGAAACCCACGTACATTTGCGTGGGGCTGTGATTATAAATACTATAAGGGATAATAAGCCTTGGACAAGTTTTTAAAGTGAACATGTAGCCTGGGCTCCTGTTTCCTGCTCAGGAAGGAGAAGTGTCACAGTTTCCTTTTGGCTGCACCTTCCCCTCTGCCCCACCCAGGGACCTAGAGATTAGGCATCCTCCCTTCCTCCCCACTTCTCCCTCTCCCTCCTTCCTTCCCTCCTTCCTCTTTTCCCTTTCTCGTACACCCTCTCCCTTTCAGGTATCTGTTATAGAGAATGTAGGCAAATCACTGACCCATTGTGTATGTTCAGTTGAGAAACATTGCTTTTTTTTTTTTTACTGTTTCTTTTTGAGACTGAACAATTGATGATTGACTGACCATGCTTCTTTGGTGAATTCTTTGGTCTTGCCTTTTGCCCAGTTGACTTGCTATTTAGGATGTTAGTTTTTTCTTGGTAATCATTTTGTAGTTGTTTTAGTAAGAATATTTTCTGGCATGTTTTTCAAAACTTGTCCCTGTTTGCTTTTAAATGGGCAATACAAACATGTGCAAAATGCAAAACATTCAAAAGGCTTCATAGTGAAACAAAAGGCTCTCTCCATCTCCTGGCCCCATCACCCATTGTCCCTTTCCAGAGGCTGCTACAGGCACACCTCACAGATATTATAGATTTGCTTCCCAACACTGCAATAAAGTGAATGTCATAATAAAGCAAGTCACATGAATTTTGTGGTTTCCTAGTGCATGTAAAAGTTATGTTTACACTATAATGTAGTCTGTCAAGTGTGCAATAACATTATATCTAAAAATGTACATATATTAAGAAATACCTTATTAGTAAAATATGCTAATGATCATCTGAGACTTTGGCAAGTCATAATCTCTTTTGTTGGCAGAGGGTTTTGCCTTGACGTTGATGACTACTGACTGATCAGGTTGGTGGTTGCTGAAGTTTGGGGTGTCTGTGGCAATTTCTTAAAATAAGATAACACTGGCTAGGTGTGGTGGCTCACGCCTGTAACCCCAGCACTTTGGGAGGCCGAGGCGGGTGGATTGCCTGAGGTTGAGAGTTCGAGACCAACCTGGCCAGCATGGTGAAACCCTGTCTCTACTAAAAACACAAAAATTAGCTGGGCATGGTGGCAGGTGCCTGTAATCTGAGCTACTTGGGAAGTTTGAACGATGGAGGCAGAGGTTGCAGTGAGCCAAGATTGCGCCATTGCACTCCAGCCTGGGCAACAAGAGTGAGACTCTACCTTAAAAAAAAAAAAAAAAGATAACATGGATGTTTGCTACATCAATTGGCTCTTCTTTTATGAAAGAGCTCTCTGTAGCATGCAATGCTGTTTGACAGCATTTTACCCAAAGTAGAACTTTCAAAATTAGACTCATTCCTCTCAACCCCTGCTGCAGCTTTATCAACTAAATCCTTTGCTGTCATTTCAACAATGTTCACAGCATCTTCACCAGGAATAGGTTCCATCTCAAGAAACCACTTTCTTTGCTCATTCATTCATTCATAAGAGGAAACTCTTCATTCATTTAAGTTGTATCATGAGATTGTAGCAATTCAGTTACATCTTTGGGCTTTACTTTTAATTCTAGTTTTCTTGCTATTTCTACCACATGTGCAGTTATTACCTCCACTGAAGTCTTGAACCCTTCAAAGTCATTCATGAGGACTGGAATAAACTTTTTCAAAACTCCTGTTAATATTGATATTTTGGTCTCCTCCCTTGAATTACAAATGTTCTTAATGGCATCTATGGCATTAATTAATCTATCAATGACAGCTATACAGCCTTACAAAATATGTTTCTTAAATAATAAGACTTGAAATTACTTTTTGACCCATGGATTGTAGAATGGATATCATGTTAGCAGGCATGAAAACAACATTGCTCTCCTTGCACATCTCCATCAGAGCTCTTGGGTGACCAAGTGCATTGTCAATGAGCAGTAATATTTTGAAATAAATTTTTTTTTTGTAGGCAGTAGGTCTCAACAGTGGGCTAAAAATATTCAGTCAACCATGCTGTAAACAGCTGTGCTGTCAGCCAGGCTTTGTTCTTCCATTTATAGAGCACAGACAGAGCAGGTTCAGCCTGGTTATAAAGGGCCCTGGGATTTTCAGGATGGTAAATGAGCATTGACTTCAACTTACAGTCACCAGCTGCATACCCCTAACAAGAAAGGCAGCCTGTCCTTTGAAGCTTTAAAACTAGGCATTGCGTTCTGCTTCTAGCTATGAATGTCATCCTAGATGGCATCTTCTTCCAATATAAGGCTATTTCATCTACATTGAAAATCTGCTGTTTAGTGTGGCCACCTTCATCAATGATATTGGCTAGATTTTCTGGATAACTTTCTGTAGCTTCTACATCAGCACTTGCTGCTTCATCTTGTACTTTTATGAAGACAGCTTCTTTCCTTCAACCTCACGGGCTAACCTCTGGTAGCTTCCAACTTTTCTTCTGCAGCTTCCTTACCTATCTCAGCCTCCACAGAATTGAAGAGAGTTAGTGCTTTACTCTGGATTAGGCTTTGACTTGAGGTAATATTGTGGCTAGTTTTATCTATCTAAACTATTAGAAGCTTCTCCATAGCAGCAATAAGGCTGTTTCACTTTCTTATTGTGTAAGTGTTCACTGGAGTAGCACTTTTAATTTCCTTTAAAACCTTTTCCTTTGCATTCACAATTTGATTAACTGTTAGACACAAGAGGTGTAGTTTATGGCCTGTCTTGGCTTTTGACATGCCTTCCTCACTAAGCTTAATCATTTCTAGCTTTTGATTTGGTGTGGGAGATGTGCAACTTTTCCTTTTTACTTGAACACTTAGAGGCCACTGTAGGGCTATTAAGTGGACTAATTTCAATATCGTCATGTCTCAGAGAGCGGTGAGGTCCCGGGAAAGGGAAAGAGACAGAGAACAAACAGGTTGTTGGTGGAGCTGTCAGAACACACACACAACATTTATTGATTAAGTTTGCTCTCTTAGATGGGCATGGCTTGTGGTGCCCGAAAACAATTACAATAGTAACATTTAAAAGATTACAGGTCACCAGTCACCATAGCAGATATAATAATAATAAAAAAATTTGAAATATTATGAGAATTACCAAAATATGACACAGAGACATGAGTGAGCACATGCTGTAGGAAAAATAATGCTGATAGACTTGCTTGACACAGGGTTGACACAAACTTTCAATTTGTAAAGATGCAGTATTTGAGAAGCACAATAAAATGCAGCAAAACAAGGTATGCTTGTACTTAATATCAGAATCTTGTGTATCCTGCCTGATATATTGCATGCATATACAGATTGTAAGAATATACATATATATGTAGGAGTCTATATATTACCATATTTATATATATGGTAATTTATATAAATTTGTTTACATCTAGCTTTTTCACTTAATATCTAGCAGACCATTTTATATAAATTTTTATAGAGCTGCTTTATTATTTATAATGACCGTATACTTTTCCATCCTATGTTTGGGCTATATTTAACCATCAAATATTGATGAACATTTTAATTGTTTCTAATATTTTCTATCACAGCACGGCTGCAATGAATATATTTATAATACATGGGTTTATCTATAGAATATATAATCTGGAAGTGAAATAATTAAGTTAAAGTTTGATAGATATGATAAGATTACCTTTCATGGAGGTGATATGAACTTACACTCCCTACAGAAGTGTTTAAGAGTATCGCTTCTTGGCCTCTTGGCTAAGATCAAGTGTAGTATCTGTTCTTATCAGAAGTGTTTAAGAGTATCTCTTTCTCTACAGTTTTTCCAAAGTTGAATTTCATCAAACTTTTTGATACTTATCAACCTGATATGTAAATTTTTAAAACTCAGCATAAGTTCTAATTACACTGTTCTTGTTATAAAAAAGGTTGACTTTTTTTTCATGTGAAGAAAATCCATTTCTTTTTCTGTTTTGGGAAAATACGTCTTCATATACTTTGTCCATTTTCCTATTAAAGCATTCCACTTCTTATTGATTTGTATAGCTCTTTACCTATATTGGTGAATTTACCCAGTTGTGATATAAATTGAAAATATTTCTTCATAGCTTATTGCTTGTCTTTTTTAATGTTCTTGTCATGCAGAAAACTTTTTATATCTAATTTATTACATTGATCCCATATTTCCCTTTGATAAGTTTTAGGTTTTGTGTTACAGTTAGAAAGATATCTGCTTTCTGAAATTATTAAACTCTCATTTTTGTGGTGTTTAATAATTATACATATATATTTATATTTGATCTGCTTGGCAAATAATCTGTCTTTTCTGCACTTCTTCTAAACACTGCTTTTATTATATGCTAAATTTTTGAATAAATTTGTGTCAATTTATGTACTCTATTCATTTCCTTTGACCTGTCTGTGGATTCATGCCTCAGTACCACACATTTTTATTTACTATAGCATGTTAATATCTTTTAATATCTGGCAGAGCTTCTTTCTTCTCCTGCAGTAGCAGGAGTTGGGTGTCCATGGCGTACAATCTTAAAGGATTTTTAATACAGATATTCAGATCTATTAGGATAGAGTTTAAAGTGTTATTCTTTATTTTCTTCCTCATCTGTAGCTAGATATCTATTCTTAGTCCTAATTTTGAATAGTCACTTGCTTTTCCTGAAGTTTTGCATAGTTTATGGGTTTAATGAAAAAAGCAGCCTCTGGATGAATTATCAATTTTATATATTTTTTTTACTAATCATTAATTTTTGTTTATATCATTATTTTTCCTCCTCTTTTCCTTCATTTTTTCTCTGTAATATATGTAATTTACTTAATTTATATTTATTTTTTCTTATTTGGTAATAAATACCCTTAATGCAATAACTCAGTTTTTGATTACTGCAGAGGTATTGATACGTAGCCTCCTCATTTTCATTTTTGTAACCATTTAATAATTACTCTTTTGATTTTTTTCTTTTACCCTAGAATTATTTGGGATACTGTTTTTTTTTTTCATATTTTCAAGTGGTTGGATTTTTAAAATAAAAATTTTATTTGACTTAAAAAATGAGTCCATGTAGTTTCTATTTTGGAGAGATTTTTAACTAAAATTTTCTTTGTCATCCAATATAGGCCATATATTGGTAACAAAACAAAGCGTAAGCTTTCTAGGGCCCAGATTATAATGTAAATGTGTTAAGTCTGTATTACTAACTTTATTATTTAAGCCTTTTATATTGTTATTATATACTTTCCTCATTTTTGAAGCATTAAAGAAGTATTGACCTCTCTCATTGCTATGCCTTTCATTTCTTTCTATTCAAAAATATATTTTGATGCAATCTTATTTGTTAACAATGCAATCTATTAAATATTCATGCCTTTATGAATTAGACTTCACAACAGAAAATTACAATTTCTTCTTTCTCTATGTTTTACCCATGAAGTCTGCGTTTGCTGATATTGATATTGCAACACCTGTTTTTCTGCATGTTTTTCAGATATATCTTTGTACAACCTTAACTTTAGCATCTCAGCATCTCTTTTAAAAATTATCATTATTCCCTAGCTCTTGGAAGTTTATCTTGTTGTTGTTGCTAGTGTAACAAACCCTCAGTCTTCTTATTTTTTAATGGAGATGATAATAGTAGTACCTGTCTCAAAGGGTTGTTGGAAGGACTAAGTAAGATCATGCATGGCAAGTGCTAAGCACAGTCTTGTTATTATTATTAATCCCAGAGTGATAAAAATCATGCATTTTCTCTCTCTCTTTCTCTCTCTCAAGTTTTGCCCTTGTTGCCCAGGCTAGAGTGCAATAGTGCCATCTCAGCTCACTGCAACTTCCACCTCCTGGGTTCAAGTGATTCTCCTGCCTCAGCCTCCCGAGTAGCTGGGATTACAGGTGGCCGCCACCATGCCCAGCTAATTTTTGTATTTTTAGTAGAGATGGGGTTTCACCATGTTGGCCAGGCTGGTCTCGAACTCCTGACCTCAGGTGACCCACCTGCCTTGGCCTCTCAAAGTGCTGGGATTACAGGTGTGAGCCACTGTTCCCAGCCCATTGTGGGTTTTTTTTGTTTTTTTTTTTTTTGTAAATTAAGTTTTCTTCGGTTATACTTTAAACCATAGGTTGCCTTGTTAACTAATAAAGCTTGATTTTAAACAAACAGAAAATATACAGCTATTTGTTAAGTTTAATTATGGCCATTCTTGTAAAGAACAGGGAATGGGGCAAGATTTCCCTCTCAGACTTTGGGATTCTAAGCCCACAGTGACCTGCAGTGACAAGGGGCAGCCAGGCATCAGGCATCGTGGTTAAAGCGAGCTCCGCAGCCAGCCCACTGCCTCCAGGGCCCAGCTCCACCCCCGCCTGCTCCCTAGCTGGCCAAGAGAGCTCAGATGAGTTCCTTGACCTCCCCACCTCCACACTCTTATCTGTGAAATGGGGATATTAACAGCAACTTTCTCATAGTTGTGTTGTGAAGATGAAATGAATGAATACATGCAAAGCACTTAAATACCTGGCCAGTCGTGAATGCTAGGTAAACAGGTGAGCTGTTAGCAGCTATTACTCATGCTCTGCTCTCCTCCCCTTCTCCGTTAGCACTGTCCAAGCTACTCTTCACTTGTATACCAATTAGTTTTCATTAATTTGATTAAGTACAAGGAATATTTTCAGAGTACCTACTGTGTTTCAGACACTGTGCTGCTACTTGTAGGAAGTGCAATATCTATCACAGGAGACAGACGTATAAATATAATAATGATAAGGCAGTGTAAATAGTAATTTAATAAAAACTTCAAACAATAAAATAATAGTAATAAGTCAGTGTAGAGTATAACAGTGGGAAGATAAGTTGGGGGCAGAGGAGGCATAGAGAAGGGGCAGTTGCTTCTCTCTGGGGTAGGGAGAGGGAAGGCTCTGAAGAAGAAGGGAGCCCAGGAATGGATCTTGAGCTGGGTCTGAGCTGGAGTCTTAGGTGAGGAAACAGCAGGCAGGAAGGCATGGTGACCTAAAATAACATGGCATTCCCACACCCATCTCTGCATGCGGCCTCTTGTCCTCCACTTGGGAACATCTCCCCATGTTGTTTGCCTCCCTGAGGAAATGTCCCTTCTCCTTCTGAAGTCCTGCTCAAGTCCTACTTTCTCCAAGAGTCCTGTGCCCAGCATCCAACTCACTCTGACTCACTCTGATTCGCTCGTGCTGTGACCACGCCTCTGTGTCTCCCCTCTCCCTGCTCCCAGGTGGCTGCACAGTGCTGGGCACATGGTAAGTGCATGTTGATGGATAAAATGATTACCAAAACCATTAAATGACTAATGCTTTATCCCAGCACCATGACTGTGAGAGCCCGTTTCCCACTGAAATTCCCATTGGTCTTTGAAAAGAGGAGATCAGGGTGATTTGTCTTTTCCTAGCTCACACTACATGTCCCTTTTACACGATTCTCTCAGGAATCTCAGGGAACATAAGGGACCTGGCTTGAGACTACAAAATGGCTGAGAAACAAAGAGGAGAGAGGTGTAGAAACCTGGCGAATACAGCCCTTGTCGCTGAAATGTCAGACCCACTGAAGTCGAGCCCATTAATCTTGTTTTATTGCAAGATTCGAAATCGCCATGCTATGGCAGCCACAAAATTGATAGATGAGTTTCCCCGCGTTCACCCGGTACCTTGGCTGCCTGGGAAACCAGACCCCAGATGAACAAGGAGAGGAAATTAAAACCGCCCTTGGAGGTTTTTCAGTAACTGCTGCTAGACAAAGACGGGGCATTCACGGTCTCTGGCCGCCAAGCTGCTTACGCTTGGATTTTACTGCGTTTTTTATAAACAAATCAAAGAAATAGCAATGCTGAAACCATCGCGGTAAATCTTAAGCAGCTTCCTGCTCCAGTGAGGGGCAGGAGTGGCCACAACCTGGCTGTCCTGTTGCTTAAGGCCACGGGGCTGTGATCTTGTTTGGCTTTTTGTTAATGACATAGGTGAAAAATAGAAATGCCTGGTTGTTTTAATTTGGGGTTCTTTGATCACTGGGGAGCTGAAACCTTTTTCCATACGTCAGTTTTCTAGTTGGATTCCATCTTTTGTAAATAGCCATTCTCCTTCTGCCTCTAATATAATTAATGATTCAGTTCAGCAGTTCCGCATTTATTGTGGGTCTAGCACATTCAGTGATACATGGAGGTGAGTTATGTATGTCCCGTTTCCTAACACAGTACGGGGGAGAGAGAGAGAGTAGGAGGGAGAAAGGGAAACAGAATGTCACTTCACTTTGCTGCAATGTGGCTGATAAGGATGCTTCCAGAATGTTTTCCCTGGTTTTATTTGCTTTTTTCAAAAAAATTTTTGGAGAACATAGAGATGTTTCTATTCTTTTAATATTATAAATTACCTATCTTTTTGTGATTACTTCCATCACTTTTTAAATACTCATTTCTGTTTAATTTTAACTTTCTGTGCTCAATTTTTTTTTTAAATCCCAAATCTGGCTGAAATTTATTTCCATGTTAGATTTGTATGAGTTATAGGTGTTCCTTCTTTTTCTGAATTACTTTGATTTTGCAAACATTATATTGACTAATTCTTCTCTTTTCTGTGTGTTTTTTTGATAGCTGTTTCGTTTGTTATACATAAAATTCCCACACATACACACACAGAGATTATAATATTTGTTTCCTTTGTGCCAGTATGCTACTCTTTATTGTTGTTGATTTTCAATACATTTCAGTATCTGGCAGAGCAAGCACATCCCAGAATTTTTTTGTAGTCTACCTTATTTATTCTTTGTTTTAACTATTAGGGATTTTTTTCCAGTTCCAAGAAAACATCCAGAGAAATTATTTTTGACCTTATATTCAATCTATAGATTTATTTAGGTAAACCAATATGTTTATAATATGATGTTAGGAATAATGCTCAAAATCCTAAGGAAATAGAACACTCGAACAAAGGATTCTTAGCAAAGCACTTTTACTTCTGCACAGAGGGGTGCCTCCTTGGCCAGTCACCATGAAAGCACACCTGAACAAAGGGACACGAGAGCCTTTATTCCTGACACAAGTCCTGCCCCTGTACAGTTTTCCCATTGGCCGGGGTCGGGTTGTACAATCTAAACTAATCCCGATTGGCTAAACATTTGATTTTTTTTAGGTAAGGTGGGCACGGAAAAGAAAGTGGAGAGGAAGGGGAAGAGGTGTCTGTAATGAGCTAGAAAGTTAGTCCTCTTTCCAAATGAGGAAAGGTTGTGAGCTGGTACTGATAACGCCTGGTACTGTGGCATGCCTGGGCATCTAACAAAAGCAAAAAGGAAAAAAGAAGAAAAAGGGAGGGGGTACTATGAATTAAATAATAAAATATTGATCAGATTATTTGAAGAGAAACCTCATCATATCCCACAATAACATGAATAGCACCATCCAGGAATGAATTATATTTTACTTTCATTCAAATTTCTTGTAATTTGTCCCAAAGTTTGATGCTTTGTTTATAAAGCCACTTACATGAAATATATGTTTAGTATAATAATTTGTACATTTTGCTATAATTTAGATGAGATTTCTTTACATTTTAGTAATGTGCAAGGAAATTATTATTTTATTTATATGTATATCTTGTATCTGATTAATTTACTACACTTAAAAAATTAATTCTGGAGGTTTTCAGTTAAAACTTGCTTTAGGCGCCGCTCGGCCCAGGGCAGGGACCTCGCCAGGGCCGGGACCGCCCGGCCTGGCCCCGGCCCGCGCCTCCCCGCGCCACCCCGTGCCCCGCACAGCACTCTCTCCGCACCCCCGCCCGCGCGGCCGGACCGGGCAGCCAGAAAAATCATTTTTCTTCTCTGGGAAGGTGAACATTTGTAGCATTGATTTCCCGGATCTGGTAACATGGCAAAAGATGCCGGTCTAATTGAAGCCAATGGAGACCTCAAGGTCTTCATAGACCAGAACCTTAGTCCTGGAAAAGGCGTGGTGTCCCTCGTGGCCGTTCACCCCTCCACCGTCAACCCGCTCGGGGAGCAGCTCTTGGCAAAAACCTCTGGACAGTCCAATGTCAACATTGCCCAGCAAGTGGTAATTGGCACACCTCAGAGACCGGCAGCGTCAAACGCCCTGGGGGTAGGAAGCCCACACACCCCAGCACTCACTTTGCCTCTCAGAACCAGCCTTCCGACTCCTCACCTTGGTCTGCCGGGAAGCGCAACAGAAAAGGAGAGGAGAATGGCAAGGGCCTGCGGCATTTCTCCATGAAGGTCTGCGAGAAGGTGCAGAGGAAAGGGACCACTTCCTACAACCAAGTGGCGGATGAGCTGGTGGCGGAGTTCAGTGCTGCCGACAACCACATCTTACCAAACGAGTCAGCTTATGACCAGAAGAACATAAGACGGTGCGTCTACGGTGCCTTAAACGTGCTGAGGGCCGTGAGCATCATCTCCAAGGAGAAAAAGGAGATCAAGTGGATTGGTCTGCCCACCAACTCGGCTTAGGAATGTCAGAACTTAGAGGTGGAAAGACAGAGGAGACTTGAAAGAATAAAACAGAAACAGTCTCAACTTCAAAACTTATTCTACAGCAAATTGCCTTCAAGAACCTGGTGCAGAGAAACCGGCACGCGGAGCGGCAGGCCAGCCAGCCGCCGCCAGCCAACTCGGTCATCCACCTGGCCTTCATCATCATCAACACCAGCAAGAAGACGGTCATCGACTGCAGCATCTCCAACGACAAATTCGACTATCTGCTTAATTTTGACAACACATTTCAAATCCACGATGACATAGAAGTGCTGAAGCGGGTGGAGTCCGGGAGCTTCTCTGCTGAGGACCTTAAAATGGCCAGAAGTCTGGTCCCAAAGACTCTGGAGCGGTACGTGACAGAAATGGCTCAGGGAACTGTGGGAGGCGTGTTCATCACGATGGCAGGTTCCACGTCTAACGGCACGAGGTTCTCTGCCAGTGACCTGACCAATGGTGCAGATGAGACGCTGGCCACAAAGTTCCAATGGGTCTCAGTACAGCAGCTCCAGGGTGGAGACCCCGGTGTCTTACGTCGGGGAGGACGACGAGGAGGATAATGACTTCAACGAGAATGAGGAGGACAACTGACGTCCTCCCCACTTCAAATTCAACTTCAGGAAAACGTTTAGGGAAAAGATTTTATTTTTTTAATGTGGGTTCTCTGTTTCCTTTTGGCCTACTCCCAAGAAAATATTGGTAAGCTATTGAATTTAGATACGCACCTCTGATAAGCAAGGATTGTTTCCCGTAGGATTAGGAGGTGCTGTGGATGTGTGTTTTGATACCAGTGTGCAGATGCAGAGTGTTTATTTACTTTTTAGGATTTTGTGTTTTCATTTTCTATTTTTCTTTAAGTGCGGAGTTCATTTTTGCCCCTGAACAGTTTTTGCTGAGTTTGCTGAAGAAATTGTATTTCATCCACATCCATGAAAATGAAACGCCCTCCTGTTGTGGATGGTGAGCACCTGATGCCTTTTATTTGCCGTGAGTTTGGACGGTGCCCCCGCTGGCAGATGGCGAGACTCTGTGGAGTTTGTTCAGTGGTATGGTGTCCAAGCAAACAGCAGAATTCGACTTATTATTATTATTATACTTTTAAGTTCTGGGGTACATGTGCACAACGTGCAGGTATGTTACATATGTTTTACATATGTATACATGTGCCATGTTGGTGTGCTGCACCCATTAACTCGTCATTTACATTAGGTATATCTCCTAATGCTATCCCCCCCTCCCCCGACTCCATGACAGGCCTCGGTGTGTGATGTTGCCTTTCCTGTGTCCAAGTGTTCTCATTGTTCAATTCCCACCTATGAGTGAGAACATGTGGTGTTTGGTTTTTTGTCCTTGCGATAGTTTGCTGAGAATGATGGTTTCCAGCTTCATCCATGTCCCTACAAAGGACATGAACTCATCCTTTTTTATGGCTGCATAGTATTCCATGGTGTATATGTGCCACATTTTCTTAATCCAGTCTATCATGGATGGGCATTTGGGTTGGTTCCAAGTCTTTGCTATTGTGAATAATGCCGCAATAAACATACGTGTGCATGTGTCTTTATAGCAGCATGATTTATAATCCTTTGGGTATATACCCAGTAATGGGATGGCTGGGTCAAATGGTATTTCTAGTTCTAGATCCTTGAGGAATCGCCACACTGACTTCCACAAAGGTTCAACTAGTTTACAGTCCCACCAACAGTGTAAAAGTGTTCCTATTTCTCCACATCCTCTCCAGCACCTGTTGTTTCCTGACTTTTTAATGATTGCCATTCTAACTGGTGTGAGATGGTATCTCATTGTGATTTTGATTTGCATTTCTCTGATGGCCAGTGATGATGAGCATTTTTTCACGTGTCTGTTGGCTGCATAAATATCTTCTTTTGAGAAGTGTCTGTTCATATCCTTCACCCACTTTTTGATGGGATTGTTTTTTTCTTGTAAATTTGTTAAAGTTCATATGGAACCAAAAAAGAGCCTGTATTGCCAAGTCAATCCTAAACCAAAAGAACAAAGCTGGAGGCATCATGCTACCTGAGTTCAAACTATACTACAAGGCTACAGTAACCAAAACAGCATGGTACTGGTACCAAAACAGAGATATAGATCAATGGAACAGAACAGAGCCCTCAGAAATAATACCACACATCTACAACCATCTGATCTTTGACAAACCTGACAAAAACAAGAAATGGGGAAAGGATTCCCTATTTAATAAATGGTGCTGGGAGAACTGGCTAGCCATATGTAGAAAGCTGAAACTGGATCCCTTCCTTACACCTTATACAAACATTAATTCAAGATGGATTAAAGACTTAAATGTTAGACCTAAAACCATAAAAACCCTAGAAGAAAACCTAGGCAATACCATTCAGGACATAGGCACAGGCAAGGACTTCATGTCTAAAACACAAAAAGCAATGGCAACAAAAGCCGAAATTGACAAATGGGATCTAATTAAACTAAAGAGCTTCTGCACAGCAAAAGAAACTACCATCAGAGTGAACAGAATTCGACTTTCTAAACAGCCCCAAGCAAACAGCAGAATTCGACTTTCTAAACAATAAACACCATCAACCTTATTGACTTTATTGTCCCTTAAATTATATTGGCTGTTGTGATTCCATCAAGTTTATACACTCTTTTCTCTCCCTATTTTGCAGCAACAAATTGCAAAGTGCTTTTGTTTGTTTTTGTTTGGTTAAAGCTTATTGCCATGCTGGTGCGGCTATGGAGACTGTCTGGAAGGCTTGGAATGGTTTATTGCTTATGGTAAAATTTGCCTGATTTCTTACAAGCAGTGTTCGGAAAGCTTTTATTATATAGTTGTTTACATACTTATAATTCTATCACTTAAAGACATGTACTGAAACAAATGTATTTGTTTCATAAGCATCTTCCTGTAATCTATTATAAAATTGAAATTAAATATAGAGAATGTTTTAACAATTTTTTAACTCAAAATTTGTCAGTAATTTTTAATAGTTCTTTTTTTATAAAAAGAAAAAGGAATTCAAGGACAGGCCATAGTCTCTTTTAAAATTTATTCACAAAACCCATTAACTGCACAGTTGCTATTAGCTGCCTGTTCTAAAATGATAGTCTTTTTATTGAAACACAAACTTTTCTGTAATATTTTATGGAATATAAAGAGACTTTAATTGTTTGACTTGTTTAACTTGGCACTGCTAGTTTTTATTAATAAAACGGGCATGGGCATTTAAAAAACAAACAAAAACAAAAACCCTGCTTTTGTAGATATGGAGTCACAGCATCAGCATATAATGGCACTTTGTCTCTTTCTAATTAATCCATATCACTGTTAACTGTCTTTTCTTATGTTGTTTCAAGAATCTGTAATAAAAATGGTGGTAGACAGCAGTCTTTGTTCCTGAGGTAAGTGGAAATTTTTTGGTACAGTGTCACCTTTGAGCATAATCCTGAGGATATTGAGCTAAAGATATTATTTTTATTGTAACAACGCCAGCTGCACAAACACTGATATTGGTGTCTACTGTGTGGTATTGTGTGCCAGGCACTGTTCTAGGCTCTTTCTACATATGTGACTTCATATAATCCTCACATGAAATCATTATTTCCATGCTACAGAGGGGTCATGGGGCACAAGGAGATTGGTAACTGCCCATGTCAATAACAGAAAAAGGACATGAATCCAGGCATCTGGCTCCAAAGACCATGCATTTAGCTGCTTCTAAAGAACATGCGTTTATCCATGTTACAAAGCGTATTTTATTAGAATTGATCAAACTAACTGGAGCACATAAGATTTTCACGTCTGTTAAAACGACCATGAGACTTTTCTTCCTTGGTCTGGTAGTGACTTCTAATAGATTTCTCCCTACTAAGGCTTCATTCTCTCATTCACAGGATAAGCCTCATTGGGTCCGTAGAACATTCTTTTATTTATTATTGATTTTCTTTAGTTTGTAGTTTAAGATTTTTTTTAATATACATAAGAGTGACTGGTTTAATTTCTAGTCTTTCTGGTTATGTGATTTCTTTTAAAAGAGTTTCTTTTTTATTATAATTTGTTTATTTTGAGAAATCTGCAAAGTGGAGAAAACTGCAAAAAAGTAGTACATCGCCTTGAATTGGAAAGTTGTCAACATCTTGGTATATTTCCTTCAAGGCTTGTTTCGTGTTTCCTAAAATATATGAAAATTTCAAGATAAAAAATGTTCCCCTTAATTCTACTTCTTGATATATACCCAAGAGAATTAAAAACAGGGGCTCAAAAGATATTTGCACATCATGCTTATGGCAGCATTACTCACAGGAGCCAAAAGGTGGAAGAAACCCCAGGTGTCCACTAACAGATGAATGGATAAATGAAATGTGGCATATCGATGCCATGGAATATTATTTAGCCTTAAAAAGGAAGCAAATTCTGACACATGCTACAACATGGATGAACCTTGAAAACATTATGCTAAGTGAAGTAAACCAGTCACAAAAAAATAAATATTTATAATTTCACTCACATAAGCTACCCAGACTGGTCAAATTCACAGAGACGGAAAGAATGCAGGTTGCCAGGGAGTGAGGGAGAGTGAAATGGGAAGTTAGCACTTAATATGTTCAGAGTTTCAGTTTTGCCAGACGAAAGCATTCTGGAGATGGATGGTGGTTGCACAACAGTGTATAGGTACTAAATGCCACTGAACTGTGCATGTAGAAGTGGTTAAGATGGTAACATTTATGTGTATTTTTTCAGTTAAATAAAAAAGAAGTCCCCCTTATTTTACATCCCCAGGGTCATTCTTGTCTCAGGTGTCCAGAGGGAATCATTGTCATGAATTGATTATAGTATCTTCCAGTCTATCTTTTATGGTTTTACAAACATACATACAAATCTATGAAAGATTTATAGCATTCTTTTGTGTTTCCTAACATTTCCATTGAAAGTAATATGCTGCATGGAACATTCAACAATTGGACTTTTATCACTACATTTTATTTATGTATTTCTTTATTGTTATTTAAATGCAGTTCAATTCTTTTTGCTGTTTTAAACAATCCAATAGTGAGTGTGTCTTTTTACAGAATATGTGCCCACGATTATCCAAGGTGTAGACCTGGAACTGAATGGCTGGGTCACAGCATGAATGTTTTCAATGATTCTGGATAATGTCAATTTGCTCTGAACGTTATTATTCAAATTTAAATACCAGCCAGCAGAGGATGAGAGTACCCGTTTCCCCCTAGCTTCAGCAAAACCAATATTGACAATTAAAATTTATTTTTTGCTGACCTGTTAGGTGGGAAATGTTATCTCCTTGTTTAATTTGCCTTTCCTTGAGTACTGGTGAGCTTGAATATCTTTTCGCATGTTTACGAACCACCAATTTTCTCATCTCAGAATCACCTGGTCATTGTCTTTGCTTTTTTTTTTTTTTTTTTTTTTTTGACACGAAATCTCACTCTGTCGCCCTGGCTGGAGTGCAGTGGCGCAATCTTGGCTCACTGCAACCTCTGCTTCTCTGGTTCAAGACATTCTCCTGCCTCAGCCTCCCAAGTAGCTGGGATTACAGGCATGCACTACCACGCCCAGCTAATTTTTGTATTTTTAGTAGAGAGGGGGTTTCGCCATGTTGGTCTGGCGGGTCTTGAACTCCTGACCTCAGACGATCTGCCCGCCTTGGCCTCCCAAAGTGTTTTTCTCTTTACTGTCTTGAAATTTGTTAGATATTTTGGAAATTAATTATTTGTCCCTACAGATATCACAAGTACATTTTCTAGTCTTTTCATTTAACTTTGTTTTTTTTCATACCAAAGATTTTAATTTTGATGTAGTCAGATTTAAAAATATTTTTCATTATGATCTATGCTTGTTATCTTTAAGAAATTATCCCCTACCCTCAGCCCATAAAAATATTATCAGATATATTCTTCTAATTTGTTTCAAACTTTTTTTCTAAGGTAGATTTTAATCAATATGAAATTTGTTTGGGGACCTTATGATCTCTTCAGCAAGTGTGGAAATTTGAAATTAATAGGATGCATTAAATTTTTCTTTATTGGTTAAGAATTAGTGGTATTGGATAGAGATTATGAGTATTCTAAATATTTGGATAGGTTTATCAACAAATCCATAAGGATCACTGAGAAATTACAATGACATATATCCTTGCTTTCTTTTTGCTTTTAGCTCTGCCTGTTTTGGGGGTATATGAACGTGTGCTATGTGATCCTCATGCTTACACCCACACAAACATGTACACATGCGCGCACACACACACACACAGATGTGTAAAGAATATCTATTCTTGAAATTTGTAAATTCTTTATCATATAACTATATGTAATATTGCCACATACCTTATACTTTTCCTTTCCGCTTAGTGCTAGATTCTCATTCTCCTTTCTAATGGTCTGTTTTGTGGTTCAGATATTGTTACAAGATCGACCAGGAGCTTGTCTGTTTTATTGTTTTGTTTTCCTCTCAAAGTTCTAGTTTTTAGTAACACTACTATTACCACTACTCTTACAACAACAGCCGTGACCACATTCCGCCTCTCAAGATTTAGTGAGCCCTTATCCGTTATTTACCAGACACTGTGCTGTGAGCTTTACCAGGCATTTACTTTCATTTAATTTTTACAACAATCTTGTATAAAGTTGTTATATTTTACAGATGGGAAACATAAGAAAGTAGGGCACAGAGAAATGAACTAAATGTTCCAAAGTTGCAGAGCTGTGTGTGTTGAAATGGAGCTGCAAACCCAGGTTCACCTGACCTGAGATATAGGGCTTGTAGTCCCTGCATTCCACTGCCTTCTTCTTTTTTCCCCCTTCTCATTCCATTATGTCTCTTGTTTCCATTTTTTGCTGGTATTATTTCATTTCTTCTATTTTCTCCTGATGGGATTTGTTTTCAGTTCATTCTCACTTCTTGCTTTCATTGCCTCACTCTCTTGCTCTCGTGTTTTACACACAGTAGCGTGTAGGATGTTATTTTTAGTTTCTATATATTTGAGTTTTTTTCTTTTTAACATATTATGAATGTTTAGCTCATTGCATTTTGATCTGAAAATATTAGCTGTAAAAATTCTGCCATAAGGTATTCATCAGTGTTTTCTTTATGATTTAGTGTATGATCATTTTTTGCTTACAGACCGACTACATATACTTTAAAAGAAAAAGTAATCCATATTTTTGCATTACAAGATTTGAAATAAGTCTATTAGATGTACCGTTTTTATTGTGTCATCCATTTTTTTCTAGCTCCTAATTTCTAAATACTTGGGTCTGTAATAGCCTGATAACAGTAAATTATATTCTTATACCCAAGCATGTTTTTGTTTGATTTCTTATGGATTTTTACAGTTCTTGCTTTATACACTTGCAAATCTTATGTAAAGTTTTTACTTTTAAGCACTATGCTGTCCAGAATTAATCCTGCTGTTCTTTGATTTGAATTCAGCTGGCATATTTGGGTCCAATAATTCATTTCTAAACTTTTATTACCCTTCTGCCACTGAAGCAGAAGTAGATCTTATGGACAACTTAACACTAACTTTCAAAAATTATAATCTTTACATAGCTTGGGACAGGCCACTTATATCCATTTTCATAACCACCATGCTGTCACTTCACTTTATGTCTTCTTGTCCTCTGTCGTCTCTTTTGATTTTTGATGTATAGTTCAATAAAGGACTATGTTTTACTTTGTTTTGTGTCTAAAGATTTTTTTTTTTTTTTTTTTTTTTGAGACTGAGTCTCATTCTGTCTCCCAGGCTGGAGTGCAGTGGTGCAATCTTGGCTCACTTCAACCTCCACCTCCCGCGTTCAAGTGATTCTCCTGCCTCAACCTCCTGAGTAGCTGGGACTACAGGCATGCGCCACCACGCCCAGCTAATTTTTGTATTTTTATTAGAGACAGAGTTTAACCATGTTGACCAGGATGGTCTTGATCTCCCGACCTCGTAATCTGCCCGCCTCGGCCTCCCAAAGTGCTGGGATTACAGGTGTGAGCCACCGCGCCTGGCCTAAAGACGTATTTTTAAGAGGTTACTCTCTAATTTTAAAATAAAAATATTTATGATCAATTTATGAGACACTCCACTAACATTCTTAAAGCTATAATCCTCATTTTTAAACTTTCCAGGCAAAGACAACTTTTAACCCTGCTTCATAACTGCTGAGAGATATTAGAGGTTTTGCTACTTTTCCTTCTTCCTTCTTTCCCCTCCCATTCTTCACTGATACAATTTGAGTTTTGATCCCACTTTATCTTTTCCCATCCTTTTTAGTTCTGGTTATTTGTAGCTTGTTTTTGAGCCACAGCTTTAGTTAATAAAATCAATTCTCAACAGTTAATTCTATTTTCTCCTGTTCTATTATTATCTTATCCTTGACATTCTTCTTGACATTGATGACTTTTTAAAGTGAGCAGATGGTCACATTTGCATCCCCAGGTGTTTTTCCATTTCCAATTTCCCCCTTTCCTCTTTATTTTTGAGAGTGTTCACCACAGAGTGGGTTCCTGTGAGGTTTATCACTTAAGGGTGGATGGTTGTAAAGTGAAATACTGTAGACCTCACTAAGAAGTAACTCACTAAGAAGCACTCTCGGAGAACATCCTAATTCTTAAAGTATTGTAAAAGCATCACTCCATTTTCTTCTATCATTGCTTTTACATTTATTTGGTAGAGAAAAATTGAAGAAAGAAATGACGACTTCTATTCAGCACTGTTACCGACTGGATCATGTCGCCTTAAAATTCACAGGCTGAATCCCTAACCCCCAATGTAACTGTATTTGGGGATAGGGCCTTAAAGATGTAATAGAGGTGCAGTGAGGTCCTAAGAGTGGGCCCTAATCCAGCATGACTGCTGTCCATATAAGAAGAGGAAGAGATGCCAGGAGTGCGTGTGGACTGAGAAAGACCCACAGCAAGAAGGGCACTGTCTATTAAGCCAGGAAGAGAGGCTCACCAGAAACCACCCTGCTGTCACCTTGATCTTGGCCTTCCAACCTACAGAACGAGGAGAAAATAAATTTCTGTTGCTTAAGCCACCCAGTAAGTGATATTTTGCCATGGCAGCCCTAGAAAACGAATTCAAGCACTTACTCTGTGCCAAGAGCTGTACAAAATGTTTAATCCCTGACAACAACCCTATGTGGTACTTTTACTGTAGTGTCGTGAATGAGGAAATTGAACCTTGAAGTGGCTTGCTCAGGTCAACAGCTTGTAATTGATGAAGCTAGAATTGAAACCAAAATCTTTCTGATTCCAAATCACGTGCTTTTCCTTCTTTGTCACTGCCTCCTAGTAAATTCAGATTCTAGTTCCTTTAAGTGGAATCTGGTCTTGCTTCTTTGCAAAGTGTGAAACGTTATTTCAGTTGTTCATGCTGTTCCTCACATCAGTTGGCATCAATCCTGGAAATCCACTCACTCTGAGCATCCACGGAGCATGAACCCCACCCCCGTGCCTCTGTGTAGATGTTTTCTTTCCCTCCCTCTAGGTCTAGTTGCTGGTAGCTTTCTTCAGATCACAATTTTTGCTCCATCTGTGCAATGGAGTCATTCCTGATTCCCATTATTCTATATTATACTCATAACACTTTGTGTTCCCTTTCTTCCTTCTCCTTCCTTCCTCCCTTCCTTTCACAAGTGGATAATTGTGTGTTGATTTATGTAATTATTTTAATACTGTCTCCCCCACTGATCTGTAAACTCCATGGGAGTATGGACTCTGTTTTCCTGATCACTGGGAACACACAGCCTGACCTGCAGCAGGCATGCATAGACATCTGTAGAATACAGGAGCAAAGGAACAAATGACTCTAAGGAGCCTCCTTCTCCCAACCAGCCTTATTTGGAAGATATGCCCCAATCTCACTGCAGGAAGGGCCCTCCTGAATTACCCAGAGACAGATCTCCAAGTGTTGCACCTACAAGGTGGAGGACAAGTACCAAACCTGGAGTCCTGGGCCTCAACTTGAGACATAGCACTCTCTCTTCCCAGATGGGTGAGAAACTTAAATTCTCTGGCCCTCAGTCTTTCCACGTAGAAAAGAAATGAGTTGGACCAGGTGTTCCCCATGGTTCTAGAGGTCCACACATTCTGTGATTCTGTGCCATCATTGGGCACAGCCCCTCCTGTTACAATGGGGTATTAGGAATTCTAAGAGGACTCATCCCATCTTCAGATAATTATGGAACACAGATGGTAGGCTGGGACCTCTGGGTTCCTCAGAGCACATGGGGCCACTGGAGCAGTAGCTGGGCTTCATTGAGTCAGAAGTCCAGGGAAGGAGGATCCTGAAGCCTGGGTCAAATCTGTAGGCAAGAGCAGGATGGTGCAACCCACCCTTTGATGTTTATTGGGCCACAGGCTTTCTTTTCTTCATCATCACCTCCCCTGTCCAGGCCAAGTGTGTCCCTGGGCTTCAAAGACTATCCTGCTGTGACTCAGCATGCCTGCCACCTTGAAGCATTGGCAAGAGCATGGAGACAGAGGTGTGGCTCCTACAGAATTATGTTGCTCAGGAAGGGAAGCTTCGTAAATTCTGAAATCTCTGCAAACATGGGATAATTAGGTCATACAATGGCTAATGAATTTAATGCAGATAATTGCAATTTAATGCACATTGACAAAACAATTTAAAGTCCTGATACACATCAATGGCTTCTGATTCCTTGGGAATGGTCTCGAGATGAAGAGGTCTGCTCTGTGCTTTAATACAAAAGGTATTTTATGTCTCAGAGCAAGGGGGTGCCGGGTGGGGTCCTTTAAGGCATCTACTTGCCAAGAGTGAGTCCACATCCTCCTCTTCCCCTTGCTTTTGCCAAATGCACAAACAAGGTCGTTGGTTGATAATGAGCAAGAGATAATTCACTGGAATGAAGGCTCCACAAATCGATAAGACATATGTTCTAATGCAGTATACACTTAACTTCAGGGACCAGCTTTAAAATACAGCTTGCTAGTTTGTAAAGCCAAAGCTAGTCTTAAAGGGAACAGGAGCCCAGGTCTTAGAGCCTGTAGAGCAATAATTTGAAACCCTTTATAGACCACAACAGACAAAAAGAGGAATGTGAAGCCCCTAGGATCCCTGTTTCTAAAATCAGGGCTAACTCTTTGGAAATGCGACAATGTGTTATGGGGGTCCCAGGGCCAAGTCACACTTTCCACCAGAATGGAACTTATCTGAGTAGGTCCTGACTTACCTCTTAGCTACTTAACCAGTCACTGAATATCTAGTAGAAGCAATGCACAGGGCAGACCAGTAAGAGGATTTAAGCTACAGGTCTGTGTTGTTTGACCTGTGCAGGGAAACTTCAAGTGAGAATCCTATTTTCTATCTTTTTTTTTTTTTTAGATGGAGTTTCACTCTTGTCACCCAGGCTGGAGTGCAATGGCATGATCTCAGCTCATTGTAACCTCCGCGTCCCAGGTTCAAATGATTCTCCAGCCTCAGCGTCCTGATTAGCTAGTTTTGTATTTTTAGTAGAGACAGGGTTTCACCATGTTGGCCAGGCTGGTCTCTGACTCCTGACCTCAGGTAATCCGCCTGCCTTGGCTTCCCAAAGTGCTGGGATTACAGGCATGAGCTACCACGCCCAGCTGAGAATCATATTTTCTAGATTCTTTTGAACAATCAGAGGGTCTAGCCACAATTGGCCTGTGTTCTTACATGCCAGTAATCATGAGGGCCTAAAGAGCTGCTCTCTTTAGTTGGGCAGGTGATCTCCTGATCTCTGCATCCCACGACTCTAGGTTGTCTTCTTTCATTGAGGCTGCCTTCTTGGTCCCAGCAGGCATTTGGATTTGAGTTCTCTAGTCTACCTGTGCAGGTACTGAGCTGGAAGTGAGATCTAAAGATGAAATCTGATGAAGTATGTTGGATACAAATAATGTCTTCATTTACACAACAATCTGTAAGCATCTATTCTGTGCCAGGCTGTGTGCTGGTGCTGAGAATATGAAGATGGAAAGTCCTCATTGAGTGTTCTTAAGAGCTTACCATCTCTAGGGGGAGATAGACATGTACACAGATGGACTGAAATACAAAGTGATTGCTACAGTTACCCAGAGAACATGGATATGAAATGGTTAAACTTTAGTGTCCTGACCACTCTAGTCTGAAGAATGGTTAATGGTGTTCTATAGGTAGGCCTTGGGCTGAGCAATTGGGAATCAATATTAGTGCTGACCGTAAGCAAGAAATGACTTTTTCTACTAAGGGGCTGAAAGAGCCTTCTCATTGGTTTAGCAGGCTATTAAAACAGCTGCAAAAGGTTGCCTGGTCACAGAGAATGCATGCTGCAGCATTATGTAGCTGTTTTAGGACTTTATAAAGAAAGATGCGAGATACTGTTTGCATTTGGAGCAAAGCGTGAATACAGACTAAGGCTTCAATATCATGCTTCTTTATGCTTTTAAAACTCTTTTGAGCTGTTATAAGAGATAGTCCTTTTAATGTTACTATGCTATGTGATAGCCAATGGTGAGGGAATGGAAGTCTCTCTAGAAGAGACTGAGGAAAGGCCGGGAACCAGGGTTTTTGAGAAGTCTGCCCCTATTTATTTTTAGTAAGTATCAAGAGGTAGCCTAAGCCTAGTTAGAGTTAAACCTGTCTTTGGATAAAGAAGTCTTATTACTGAAATACTGGAATTTTAATATATTAGTTCATTATTTGGTATTCTGTATACCCGTTCAAGCAGTTGTTTCCCACTCACAACAAACTATACAATTCTGGATGCTAAAACTTAGGGATATTCTCTTTGCATAAATTTTGGCTCCATTCTGTCCATAACAATCTAATTGACCAAAACTGGGAGTTCTCAAGTGAATGCAAAAGGAGCAGGCCATAAGTTTATTTGTTATAGAGACCATCAGAAACTTGAGATCTTTTGGCCTATGATAATACCATTTATTTTTTGCATTGCTTCACAGTTTGCCACGTGTTTTTACATCATCTCATTTGATCTCAAACAGCTTGACAGAGCAACTGCTGTTGAAATATTACACATGGGAAGAATGAGCCTCAGGGAAGTTAAATGACTTGACCAAGATCTGCTCATAGTCGTGAGTATTTTTTTTCAGAGGTTGTAATGTCTCATATTTAGTCCTTTGCCATCCATGTTGATTTGCTTTTGTCTGTTTCCTCATTATTGAAGTATATACTTTAAATATATACCTTAAGGTATCAAAATATCATAGGGAAACATTTGAACTATATTCAGGAAATATGTTTAAAGATATATATTGCCATACAAAACTTAACATTTAAAACCGATAATATCTGTAATGACAACAGAATGAAAGAAAAAAAGTTGTACAGTGTATATTCCTTTGTTTTGAATCCAAATCTTTTTCATAGGTAATGGCAGATGCCTTAATGTGAAGCTTATTTATAATAGTAGTAAACCTAACTGGATTTGGGTGAAGAAGTCTTAATACTGGAAAAAAAAAAAAATCAGAGTTCTAGGGCAAGAATCAGAAGCACGAGTGCAGGTGAGATCGCATGGGAGGAGAACACTGCGGGGCTCACAAGAGAATCAGACTGGCCCGGCCTAGGGATGTCTCCGGCTAAGCTGGCTCTGGGCTCCCACAATAACCAAGTCAGACTGAGCATTTGATCCCTGTTTGTAAACCATGGGAACAGCAGCATAATGCTACAGCTCACACTCTCTAACAGATCATCCTTAGCAGCTTTGTTCCTCTGTTTTAATATCTATGCTATGCCTGTTTTTTTGTAGGATGTTCACACATTTTGTTGTCTTTTTCATTAAGTTCTGACTGTAAAACATGACCCAAATGGTGTTGTAAACAGATGGCTTGCCTGAACATATGCTTAGAATTAAGATTGTGGTACCTGGTGGAAAAAGAAAGCAAGAGTTAAGGCTCACCATTGCAAGATACTATCATGTTGCCATTGGCTTCCATTTGTATCTGGGCAGGTTACATGGTGTGCCACAATGGAACTGGGGATGAAGTGTGTGAGAGCCCAGAGGAAGGAATATCTGAATTTTCCTGGGAGAGTCAGGGTGGGTCTCACCAAGGAAGGAACCCTGGGGCCAACACTTGAAGGAGAAAAAAACCTGTGGGATAGATAAATGCTACTGGGACAGGTGAAGGAGGGGGGTAGTCTTTGAATTTGGCCTTGAAGGGTGTAAACACTTTGACCAAGCAAAAATGAGGAGGAAAGGACATCCCAGTGGGGAGGAAAAGCATGCAAAAATTGGAGTAGGCGCGAAACAGTGGAGATTTACAGGAAATCAGCACTAAGGCCCTGAATAGCAGATTAACGCCAGGCCAGTGCCCCGGAAAATCAGAAGGTGTTCATTGATGAGTATGGTGCTATGAAATGAGTGGTTTGATGAACAGAACTCTGTCTTAGAAACATATGTCCATCAGTGGAGTTCAAGGTGAGTTTATGGAGGAGAAACTGGCAACAGTGATCTTTAGCTACCTCCTTCCTCTCTGAGGTTCACCTCTGTAATTCGAGAAACACAGGATTTTGGTGGCAGGGTCATTGTCAAGATTGTCAAAAATGTGTATAATGCACACTGCAAGGTGCCCAGCACCTGGCATATAGTAGCTGCTCAGCAAACAGCCTCTCCCTCTCCTGTCTGTTCTCATGAGCCACGTGTCAAACTGGATCCTGGCTGTCCCAGCTCCCAGGTTATGCAGGGCTACAGGCAAGCTTCATTTTAGCTGCTAAAAGGTAGTGATGGGCTGAGGTGCCAATAATGTTTTTTTTTTATGCTAAAGACTACACATGTAAGAATGATCCTTCTTGCATTCTGACATCTTGATGACATCTCATTTATTTATAGCTTTAGCTAATTAACAGTTACCAAATATCAGCGTGCATACAACTAAAATATTCTATTATTTCAGTGTCTCTTTTCAGATTACTATGCTGTGTGGATAATTTTTCATTTGCGGGCAAGATAAAAATGAAACGAACTTTACAAGAAGATCCTTAGGGAACCTGGCTGGTAGCTGGGATTATGACATTCTCCATTTCTCGTCTCTGGCCATGGTGAAATTAGTTGTGCTCTGTTACTCTTGGCTTCCTGATCTTAAAAGTCACTTAAGCCCTGTGAGCTTCTAGATCTTTAAAGGATAATTTTCTCCCCTTCTGTAAGAGAGTTGTGAAGATAAAGAAAGAATGTTTGTGCAAGTTTGGGTAAATGTAGAATCATAGGAAAGCTTATGCATAGCTGATATAGTCAATTTTTCATAAATTATTTTCAGAAAGTTACAGCAATTTTCGCTAGAGACACAGGAAGCTCTTAGACTGCTTCTCCATCAGAGTCAAGCAATAGCTATTAAGTGGGTTTTAAAAAACTAACAAAAAGAGTGAAATTAGTTGATTTCTTGGTCCGTTGAATTGATTGAGTCACCCTTCAAGGTCAGAATAGACAACATTTTTTTTTTTTTCACAAATATTTGCTTCAAAGAGGGGGTGGTAGCCAAAGTGGCCAGAGGTTGGGGCTGCTGCTGCTTTTTCCCGTGGCCTGTGCGGAGCCCACACAGGGGCAACGGAAGAGCCAGCTCCAGGGTGATGCAGGAGGCAGAGGCAATCTTACGTCTGTGATTGCTTCCTCTGCCCAGTTCCAGAAAGTTCACAGGCATCTCGTCCTTAGCCATTCCCCACTACCACAAATTATTTCCAGAACTTTGATGGGAAGCAAAAGAAGTGACATCATGCCCTGCTGAGGGTGTGGTCTCCTGCTTAATACTCCAATGTGAATACCCCCCTTACTCCCAAAATTTAATTTCCTCCTTCGATGTTTCTTGGTCTCAGCATGTATTGGTTTTAGTGAGGGAGGATGGGGGAAAAGTCTCTTATTGGCTTTCCTCAGGTCTGCTCCCCTTATCAGTACAGCCATACAGTGCCTGTTATGGGCTGACTCTTGGTGTCCCCACAAAATTCATTTGTTGAAATCCTAACCTACAAGGTGATGGTATTAGAAGGCGGGGCCTTCTGTAAGTGATTACATCATGAGGGGGAACCCTCACGAGTGGGAGTAGTGCCCCTATAAAAGACGACCCAGAGAACTCACCCCTTTCACCGTGTGAGGACATGGCTAGAAGTCACCACCCACGGACCAGGAAGGTACACCCTCATCAGACACCTAATCTGTTGGTGCCTTAGTCTCAGACTTCCTGCCCCACAACTGTGAGAAATCAGCATGGGCTGTTTAAGCCATCCAGTCCATGGTATATTTGTTATAGCAGCCCAAGCAGACTAAGGTAGGGCCCAAGGCTAAACTTCCCCACTCAATTTTCAGTATAAATCTGGTTACAAGTTGGGTTCTGTAGAGGCAAACCCTGAAACAGAATTTGAGGTACAAACTCATATTAGGGAGAACACCTGTGGAAGGAAGGAGATGAAGCCTGGATGGGGAGAGGGAGAAACTGAACCCACTGCAGGCTCAGCAATGCCTGGTCAACCCAGCAGGGGGCTGTGGGTGGAGAAGGGTCCATCAGAGTTGTGCCCTGCTGGGCAGAAATGGCCAGGCCTGTTGACTGTCATCACACCTGGTCCCCAGATGTGGATTGTTCTGGGAAAGACAAGACACCTTCCACAGCTGGGGAAAACCCTGAAGATGCTGGGGGCAGCAGGCTGTCTGCCTGCCATTCTCCCTATGATTGGCAGGCAGCCCTTTTTGAAGGGGGTCTGGGCAGTGCACCCCCATGTCCACCAGCCTATTTCTTGTGCTTCTCAGGACCCCTGCTCCATACTCACTCAGGAAGTGGCTTGTCCAGGATTCTGGTGGCCTCTCTTGCTCAGAAACCTAGAAGAGGCACGTGAGCAGGATAAGATACAGCCCCAGCCTCAGCAGTTGGGCTTCAGGCCACAAACGATATGCAGCTTCCCTTCTCCACTGTACAATCTAGAATCCCCTCACCTTCACTTACCCTCGCTACTGGTCTTGGTGGCTTTCCTGGTGGTGGAACTAGACCCTCATCCCCAAAGAGTCTGCGTTCCCTAGTCACATGCTCTCCAGCTGCGGTTGTTGCACTTGCACATGTACAATCATAATGATGAAGATGGACCCAGTGGATCACCTGGATTCCACACTCACTCCTCATACCCTCATTTTTAATACCAGCCACCTCCTCCTGATGATCAGGGTCATCTAACCCTGCCAACAAGGTGACTGTTCTTCTTGTCTACTTGTCTCTCAACACAAAGAAATGAAAGTGCCCAGGTAGCAACCACATCATATTATTCGATGGGACTTCTACGGTGTCTCCCCGAGAAAGCATGCACCCTCTGGGGACCAGGACCTCTAGCCCTGCAGGGCCCAGAGTTGTAGGGGTGGGATGTACAGAGTCCACTAGTGTGTCATTAGGAGTCAGTGGTAAGTGGGGCCACCCCTGCTTTCACACCTTGGTTCCTGTATTCTTCCTCTTGGGGACACAGCTCCATATAATAACATTTGATTGGTGCATATATTACTCTGGAGGACGGTACACTATCCTTGCAGAGTATTTGCACTCAGCAGGGCTCAGCAGGTCATTCCAGTTCTCTATTAGCTGGCAGCTTCGTGGTGGCAAGGTACATAGAACTAGGGCGTCTCATGGTCATGGGCCCACTCCCCTGACTTATTTGCAGAACAGAACCTAAAGGAACCTATCAGGTGTCAGGTTTCTGTTTTCACAATGGGAGGTAGAAGTTACAATAATTCATTCACTTTGGAGGAAATGTCCCAGCATACCTCTGTCCACTGGGCCCTAAAAATAGTAAGAGCATGGCAGCCCCTGAGTCCTTGTATTGTTCATCTCCAGTCCTCTGGAGTGTATGCGTGGTTGCCCTCCTCTTCCTTATCTGTCCCAATATAACACCACTGACATAATGAGAACCAGGGTGATATTATATAGGATGTCCAGATGGTCCAGGTCTCTTCCGATTATGTCATGACAGGTTGGGAGAGTTAACGTATCTCTGGGACAAAATTGTAAATGGATATTGTTGTCTATTCCACGTGAATGCAAACTATTTATGATCCTCTTTTCTGAGAGGGATAGAAAGAACACATTTGCCAAATAAATGACCACATACTATATACGTGAAGCTGTCTTCATATGTTCTAACAAAGAAACGACAGCTACAGTCAGGGTTATAACTGGGCTGAGCCTGCAGTAGTCTCTAGTCTGCTCTAGGAGCCAAGTGCTTTCTGCAGGGGCTATCCCCTTGAGTTACATGGAGACATGAAAGGGACCACCTCTGCCTCCTTCACAACCCTGAGGGCAGCAGTTATCTTTGCTATATTTCCAGGGATACATTAGTGTTTTTGATTTACTGTCTAAGCTAGAGTGAGGTAATTGCAGAGGATTCCATTTGGCGTTTCCACAAACGGCCTTTCCATTTGGCTGTCACTCCACGAGCCAAGGACCCAATGGGGCTGTTACATGTACTGCCAAGCGTGTCGATCCCAATCATACACTTGGGCACTGGGGAAATGGTCACAGTGTGGGTCCATGGATCCAGTGAACCTGCTGTAAGCTGGACCTGGGGCAGAGAACCTCTTATTTCATAACCTCCTTTCTCCCCATTCTAACAGCAGAGCCTTGATGGTGTTTTGGGTCTCTGGGTATCAATGTCAGCTGTGACTAACAATCCTGGAACTCTCTGATCCTTCCCCTTCCTTTATACAGTTACCACAGTAAATGTCTATAAATCCTTTTGTGAAAGGACTGGATGATTCCTGGGTGTGTACACTTGCCAGAATGTTGTAAGGTCCTTCCTTTTGGGGACCTAGCCACCTGTTCAGTCAATGAATTTTCAGTCTGAAATTTGACTTGGGTCCAGAAACTAAGCAAAGGGCTATGACATTTTACTGGGGCAACTTCTATCAGCCTACTGGTCACCTAGTCTCAATTTCTTCTGCTGCTATAAGCTGGGCAGTGCCCTTATCGGCTGCCCATCTATTAGATCCCTCAGAACTCCACAGTCTATTATGGGTCATAGTCCCTTAACCGCCACTCTGTCTCTGCTGGTCATTACAATAATTGCAATTCCTTGGCTTTGGGCAGTCTTGCCCCACTTCCTCTATTGTTTCAGGATCTAATCATCCCCATTGCAGTCAGCAAGCCAAGTTCTGTAGCAGCCTCTTCTGCCATCACCTCCAGCCTGCAGATGGACTTGGTGAAGTGAGGCATAATCCTTATGGATTGGTAAATGCTGTGTTCACTTGGTCTTCCTATGGAATCTAATCCTCTACTGGGTGTTCCAGTGAAATGGGGGCAGAAGGAGAGATAAAATTGTAATGCAGCCTCAAAAAAATTTTGCCAATCTTATGGGGTGCTCTGGAGCAAGTAGTGGCTATTAGAGTTGCATCCTTTTGGACCAGAAAGGCCAGGCCTTTGTACCCCCACTCACTTAGTCACCAGGTGAGAGCTTCACATGAAAGCATGTCTTGGGTCAATGGGGACTCTGCAGCGGAGGCAGACCCTGAAGGAGCTGATCATGCAGGCTGTGTGCTGACCACTCTCCCTGCAGGTGGGTGGATCCTTCCTGGAATGGGGAGCTGAGCAGTGCATCTTTGTGTCTCCTAGTCTTTGTCCTTGATGATGTTTCGCAAGCCCCCTGGGATGTGCTAATAATGCCTATGTTAGCCATTCCCCTAGAATTGTCATTGTGCTAGAAATGTACAGAATGCCCAGGGCCTCAAAGGTTTCAGAGTCATGGTTGGAGAAATTGTAGACATTTCAGGACTTTGTGTTCTTGGAGATAAACCTGGAAAACTCTCCCTTTCGCTGGTCTGGCATGAAAACTTGAGCCTTGGGATTGGAGCAGAAACCATAGAGTAGGGACATAGTAAGGGTCAGGAGTTTGGGCAGTGATCTGTGGGCACGATGGAGCCACTGAAGGGTTTGGAAATCTGGAGTGACATGTCTAGAGGTGTGTTATGAGAAGGGTTTTTCAGCAGCTCATGTGGAAGATGGAATAGAGGAGATAGGTATCAGGGGACCAATTAGGACACCGTTGCCATGGTTCATGTGAGAGATGAGCACCTGGACTAAGATGGTGATGGGGCAGGTGGAGAAGAGGGAATGATTTGAAAAACATCCAGGTGGTAGAATGCCAGGACATGCCTACATGGAATGTCACATGATAGGGAGGGGTGAGTCATGAATTCTCCAGTTTCTGCATCTGGGCACATTATTTTAACAAAGCATAACAGTGCAGTCAAATTAGAGAAAGGATTCGAAATGTTTCTATTTCAAAGTAATAGGAATCAAAGCAAGGAGGATTGGCAAACTGTTGGAATTTTCCTAGGCTGTTTTCATGTTAACTGTGACTAACAATTCTTCATCCCATCTGCTCTTCTCATCCTGGGATTTCCCGTCCACCAGGCCCCTGCTGTCTTATGTGCCCTTTCTCTGAAGCTTGGGTTTCTCCTACATTCTGGGGTCCACACAGCTGACAGAGGGGGCAGGGGTCAAATACACACTCCAGGTCTTCTGACGGTCATGTTCAGTCCTAACTCCAGTTGCCTTATTCTTACCCATCCCACACCACCCTACTCTAGCAATGTGACATGACATAGACTCATGGTTCATACCTGCTTAGATGTTTCTTCAGGATTTAGGATTCTGACCAAAAGCCCCTTGGTTTGGGCCCCAGGCTTTAAAGGACCCCACTGTGGCTCTCATCTGGCTATACCTCTTTCCAAAGTGCAATGAAACTGAGTCCCCCTCCTAGATCATGGTCTAAATATTCAGGGCCTCAGAGTCTGCATCTAGGGACTGTGCAGTTCTTCCCTGGTTCTGTCCTCCTGATCTGTGTACCCCTAAGTTTTTTGGGAGCATGAACAGGTTACATGTGCAGACAGGGGTGTGCACACATGTGTGTGCAAGGCTTATCTAAGTGTGGAAAGAAGCCCAGGGTAGAGGTCGAGGAGGGTGAGCATGAGCCCAGGACCTCCATTAGTGTGCTTGTTCTGGACCTTGCAAATGTTAAGGATAGGCGTGCCCTAGAGCAGGGCTTCTCCTCTTTGGCAATATTGACATTTGGGGCTGAATAATCCCTTATTGTAAGAGGCTCTCCTGTGCATTGTAGAATGATTAGTATCATCCCTGGCCTCTACCCACCAGATGCCAGTAATGCTGCCCACCCCAATCACAACAATTTAAAATGTTTCCAGACATTTTCAAATGTCCTCTGGACTGGGGAGTCACAGGAGGCAAAATAACTACCAGTTGAGAACCACTGCCCTAGAATGACTAGTTGGGTATAGCTGGTTGGACCTAAAATTTCTAATTCAAAAGACCTTTAGGACTTGAAAAAACAAGTGGATTACAAAAAAAAAAAATTTAAATGTGTACACAACTTATTAAATAACTTCCTTTGGCATATGTAAGCAAGATATAGTAGTGGCAATCATGTGCATTGGTTAGGAATTGCTGTCAGTGCTGTGGGTACCAGGAGAGGTGGCCAATTATTCCGTCCTGGCCTTGGTTCAGGACATCATCTGTCTGATTGAACTCCTGTGAACCACTGTGTTGCATTGTCCCTGGTTGCGCCTTCTCGGGTTCCACTCTCATCCTGTTGTACCCGCCACAACATATGGGACCCTTCAGTCTCCTGCTGCATTTCTAACCTAACTTGACTTGGACCCCAATGATTTTTCTCTTCTCAATCGTAGACCAGAGTGACTTTGCTTCTTTTTCTCTAAGAATTGCACAAAACCATGGGGTGCCAAAGCCCCTCCCAGATCAGATTGCTGAGCCAAGGATTGCCTGAACTGAGCTATTTACCAGCCTTTTTTTTTTAAATCTTAGGAGCTTTTGGGCTCCTGGTGAAAGGCCTAACAGAAAAGCTCTTTCCCTGCACCACAAACCTTTTTATTTAAGATGTGTTATGGTCTTTCCTGTGAGCATTCTTATAGCAATGGTGGAGCTGGATCAAAGGGTTTACACTGCCCCAGACGGGGACTGCCCCTTTATTGCTTTTTTATCCTTAGGAAATTCTTGTAAGTGGTGCTTTTCTGGGAGGACCAGAAAGTGGTCCTTCTTCCTTCTGGTCCTCCCAAAAAGAAGCCACTTACAAGAATCTCCTTGTCATGGCTTGTTGCCCCCACCCTGGGGATTACTATTGTCCTGACTGGAAGCACGAACATCTCCCTGGTGGAGCTTCCTCTTGCTAATGACCCCTTGGGCCTGCTCTTCTGAGCTTTGGGTGGCATCACCTCGGGGAGACAATGTCTGTCTTCCTCAGTGGTAACACTCTCTGCCCCCACCCGCCCCCAGCCACCCAGGACCTATCTATGCTACTTGAAAAGCGGACACTTATTCATTCTTTATAAGCTCCAGGAAAGCAGAGACTGTGTATGTCCTGCTGTAGACATGACTTTTGTTCCTGGCACGCAGCAGGCTCATGGTAGACTCTGATGAGTAAATTTACTAATATGGTGAATCCTTGGAGGTCTTACCTAGAAAAATGCCTTAACAAATAATACTGGATAGAATTACTTTGGGTTTTAGGCCCTGCTTCTAGGCTCTTATAATAGACTCTGCAAGACTCAAACCAATTTGGCTGAATTTTAAGACAGTGATGATGTAGTAGGGAAAATATCATTTATTGAACACTTATTGTATATAGGCTGTATTCTAGGTGCTTTACATACTCTGCTGGGTTCAATCCTCATAGCAATTCTACAAGCAAGTATTCTCACCTGCATCTTAGAGATGAGACAAAGGAGACTCAACAAAAGTTAGAAACACAGTCATTGTTACAGTATAAGAGGCAGAGTTGAGATTTGAACCCAGGACCATCTGAGCAGCCTGTGTGATTTTCCATCTATACTGCTGTTTCCATGACTAAGCAGAGGGAGCCACTGGGGGCAGACATGGGGCCCATGATCAGAATGTTCCCCTCTCACATTCAGTGAGGAAGAGGTGTCTGCTGCCTATGGTCCACCATATCCAAATAAACTGTAGCTGTTCCCTCTATGTAGATAATGAAGAAGAAGAGAATGCTATAAAATAAATAAAACTGAAATTGAAGCCACACTGGTGGGCAAGGCCTACGCCAGGAAGATGTGGAGGAAGGTGAACCCTATGAGTGAGTTGGAGTAAAGCAGGTACAACCAAGCTGCGTAGACCCACTCTCCTCAGCTACTTGTAATAAAACATAGAAAGCTGGAATTTGTCATCCTTTCAAGTGGCTTAGCTGGTCCTTGGTTTAAATATACATAAAAACAATGCCAGGAAAAGAATGCAAGTAAACAAGTGTACGGCTCCAACCTAGATCAGCTTGTCGTCCCATGGTCGTCTTGTGCATTTAAAAATCTTACTTCCTGCCAGACGTGGTGGCTCACACCTGTAATCCCAGCACTTTGGGAGGCTGAGGTGGGTGGATCATGAAGTCAGGAGTTCAAGACCAGCCTGGCCAAGATGGTGAAACCGCGTCTCTACTAAAAGTACAAAAATTACAGCATGCCTGTAATGCCAGAAACTCGGGAGGCTGAGGCAGGAGAATCACTTGAACCTGGGGGGCAGAGGTTGCAGTGAGCCGAGATTGCGCCACTGCACTCCAGCCTGGGTGACAGAGCGAGACTCCATCTCAAAAAAAAAAAAAAAAAAAAAAAAAATTCTTACTTCCAAGTCTTTTTAATCTCATATTATTAAAGGAGATATCTTGTAATTGGCATCCTCTCAAAAGCACATCAGCTTTCTCATCCTTGAAGAAAGGTTATTTAATTAATTTGAACATACTGAGAATCAACTTGTTAGAAGTACAAGAAAGCAATGCCACAATTGGGAGATCTACATGGTAGGAACTCATTCAGTGTAACAGCAAACTTACTCTTTGATAAAACTTACTCTTTGATATTCTAAATGAGGAGCCCCAATTTGTGAAGACTGTTTCTGGATCGCCCACCGAGTGCTAGCTCTTTCCACATCCTTTAAATTAGCTGTCTCATTTCATTCTCACAACAGCCCTTGCATGGAGGCATTATTTTCCCCATTTCACACAAGAGAAAACTGTGACTCAGGAATTTGCTTAAAGTCATGGAATTGGTATGTAAAAAAATCTAGGATCCTACTACAGTCTATCCAGTTCCAAAGCCTAGATGATCCCAATCCTCGCTGTATTCAACAGCTTGCCTCAAATTCAAAGTCTAGAGACCTTAAGTGGACATGTGATTTGCATAAATTGCTTAACTCTTTGGGGCCAGCTTCCCCAAAATGTAAATTGGAATCCTGGTCTCTCCCTTCCATGGAAGTTCTGAAAATTAAAAAGTGGGAGATAGATATAGATGCATTTTGAAAAATTATAAGCCTACATTATAAGCATAAAGAGGTACTTTCATTTAACAATCAAAGGGAATTACATTTCTCTCCATTCCATCTAAGTTTTTAAGTATTACCAAGGCTTTTCAGTGTATCTATATTCTTGCTATTTCATTGACCTGGAAAAATTTCCCCCAAATCTACCTTTCTATCTGGCAAATCTTCTCAGTTTTTTAAGCCTCCATTCTCAGGCACTGCCTCCTTCAGGAAGCCTTCTCTAACTTCCCCACCCCTGGCCATAGTCATAGCACTTGCTACACTGTGTTGTGTCTGCATTTTCACACATTAACTAGACCTAGAGATCTCCCAGGGCAGGGGGCATGGCCTAGTCTCTTCTGTCCTGACAAGGAATAAGACATATATTGCAATGCTTCAAGGACATTTATGGAACTGAACTACATTGCGTGAAACCCTCAAGTCTGAGTTCCTGAGACAAACTTTAAACCTAAACCCAAGAAACAATTATGCTGCATCAGGGAAAACCACATTGAACTGAAATAAGGCCAGTGAAAGCAGTAGCTCAGCTCTGCTCCATTCAGCAATGTGCTCTCACTTAGATCATTTCAGGTAGGGTGGGCCCCCATCCCGGGGGCATTCCTGTGAAGCAGGACTTTCCATTTTAAAACTTGGACAGTTCCAAGCTTACCATCCCTGAACATTCAGTACCAAAACTTTCAGTGTCAACTGGGACAAGTTGTGTACCCAAACCCCAGGTCCAAAGACAACCTGGCTGGGAGTCCAACTGCTCTTGCAGTCAGTTTGTCTGTCTGCCAAACCAGGACACAGGAAGCCTCAGTCTCACTACTACAGGATGACATGGGCATCAGAAACAGGGGCTGCCGCTGTCAGAGCTGGGGACAGAGAGCCTGCAGCCTGGAATTCCATTGCTCGTACTTGGAGTGCAGCTCAAGGCAGCTCTCTGGAACATCAACTCTATGGGGATGATCAGCTCCAGAGCTGCTGGTTCAAGACTGGGAAGGTTTCTGAGATGCCGCTTTGCTCTGGGATTTGGCAGCAAGGAAAGACCTGTTCTGGGGTTGATGAGCTCACAGCAGAGGCGTGGAAAACTCAAAGATTGGGGAAATTCTGGGTGCAAAATGAAGGAAGGTGGGCAGAAGTTGGAAGAGGAATTTTGAAATGTAACTTGGATTTGGGAAAGGAATGTTGAGAAGTAAATTCTGAGAACAGAGCAATCAAAGGAACTGGGGAGTGGAGAACAGAATTCTGAGACTGTAACAGGGTTGGAGAGTGGAAAGAGGTATTGTCTAGAGCTTAATTAGCAAAACTGGTAGTCTGCGAAGAGCAGAGTCAGGGTTGAAAAAGCGAAGTCAGAATTCCAGGGGAGGCTGTCTGAGGGTCTATCTCACTCTGTTGCCAGCAGAAATATCTCTTTAGACCAGGATCGCTCAACCTCAGCACTATTGGCATTCGGGGTCAGATAATTCTCTGTTTGGGGGAGCTGTCCTGTGCATTAGCAGCAACCATGGCCTCTACCCACTAGATGCCAGTGGAACACCCTCATACCAGTTGTGATGATCGAAAACTTCTCCAGACATGACAACTATCTCCCTGGGAGCAAAATCACCCCCAGCTGAGGATCAGTCGTAGATTGATCGTGGCCACCTTTACCTTCTCAAACTCTGTGTGAGCTTTGAGTATATCGCTTTCCAGCTCTGAGGAGCAGGGCTGGACATGGACAGCCTCTTGGAAAATGTCTTTCATAAAAGCTAATCATTGGGGCTTTCTGGCTTCTGTGCTGCACTGAGGTAATTAGGGAATGGCCCGGTGAGCAAAGCTGCAGCGTTTCCCTGTTGGGAAGATGGTGCCATGCAGATCTGCTTAGATGCTTGCTATTCTGAGAAGGGCTTGGTTCAGCCAAGGCTCTATTTACATCTTCAGGTCCCTGGTGAGGCTTTGCTAGAGAGCAGATGGGGGCTGTTCTCCTGGAGGTAGCGAGTGTCTCAGAATAAGAGTGGAGACCACATGGGTGGAATAGAGCAGCTGGCTGGCTCGCAGTTGCATTCTACCACAGGGCTAATGAATGCAAGCCTCTTATTCCTTATGGCTCAAGATGGAGAACACTTTGATCATTGTGGGCCTTTGTCCTGATCGTTTTGTTGCATCTTCTTCAGACCATCTTGGTGGGCAAATGCTAGATAATGCAGAACAGAGGAAAGGAGGCAGAAACAAGGGGAGCAAAAGACCCCCATAGTGAGGATTTCTTACCCAGCATCAAAATCTGTGCTAAAGTCAGCAAGATACACTAGAGCATAAAGGATCAAGCATGTGCCCTGTTGGGAAGATAGGGAATGAGATGGGAACAGCGGCTGTCAGAGCCCCACCCGTGTCTCCTCAGCTTTTGCCACTGTGGTTCACCACAGCTGGCTTCCCACTGGCAGCATCTGCATTGCTCTGCCTGAGGGTGGCAGGGCCCATGGCAAGCCACAAGTCCTGGCGAATTAGTATCTGCCTCCAGGAGCCCTTACCTAATGACTGAAGTCAGTTGGGGTATAAATACCTCAGCTCTCTTGTCCCTTTGGTGGCATAACTCTAACGGGAGTAGTCTACACTGGCTTCTGTGGTTCTTCATTAGCATTACGCTCCAATTATTCACAGTAGTGTTTTGCTTGAGAACACACTCTTTATTGGCTGCCTTTTCTTCCCCTTGTTTCAGTTCCTCACTCTCTTAATGGCATTTCCTGGAATCACTTCTTAAATTAACTGTCTGTACTCAAACCCTCAATTTAAGGTCTGATTTTGAGGAAACCCAAACAAACACATGGACAGAATGCTATTACACGACACCCTGGTGCTTACTTGTTCCATGGATGTGTTATGCACATAGAGGGGTGCACAATACAATGTCAAGTACATCACTGCCACACAACACATGTTGAACTATCACAGTCATTGGATGGCCATCTTATCGGTCTCATGGAAAATTTAATTTCCTTGAGTTTAATTTTGAGATAGGTTGGCCTGATTTCTCATAGCTAATGTAAATACAGGCTCTGATTATAAGGAATTTCTGTAGATCTGTGCATTCTCATTTGGATTGGCCTTATATTTTAAAACAAATTTTAAATGTGTTCATTTCAATTTATACTGGCATACAATTCTTGCTGCTGCAGTGAAGATTGACATAATGGAGCTAATACAATCTCTTGTTTTAGGGTTGACACAAACAGAAGGGTTGACTTTGGGCTAAATCTTTATCTAGATCCCTGCTTTTTTGAGAAGTGCTTGGATTTATCAGCATCAGAACCCTTATATTTATATCTTAGAAAATTGAGATTATTAAAAGCTTTGAGTATCATTTATTAACTCTATTTCTATTTATTAGCCAAAAAACCCCTAGAATGCATCCTTTGCAATACACAAGGGTTAAGGTTTTTTAATGATTCAATTTTTTAAAAAATTTTTATTTTATTTGTTATATATATTTAAGCTGTATAACATGATGTTTTAATATACATAATGAAATAAATACTGTAGTCAATACAATTAACATATTCATGCCTTTACCTAGTTACTTTGTGTATGTGTGTGGTTAAGAACACCTGAAATCTACTCTTTTGGCAATTTTCCAGTATACAGTACCATGTTATTAGCTCTAGTCACCACACTGTACACTAGTACTCTGGTTATTCATAGTACATAACTGTAGCTTTGTACCTTTTGACCAACATCTCCCCGATTCCTTACTTCTCCTCACCCCTGGTAACCACCTTTCTGTTCTTTGTTTCTGTGTATTTCACTTTTTTAGATTCCACATATAAGTGAGATATGCAATATTTTTCTTTCTGTATCTGGCTTATTTCACTTAGCATAACATCCTTCACCTTCATCCATGTTGTCATAAATGGCGGAATCACCTTTTTTAAGGCTCTACAATATTCCATTATGTATTCCACAATTCCTTTATTCATTTATCCCTCGATGGACACAGATTATTTGCCTATCTTGGCTATTGTGAATAATCCTTCAATGGATATAGAAGTGCAGAGATCTCCATGTGGTATTTCTAATTTCCTTTCCTGTGGGTATATACCAAGATAAAGAGATTGCTTAATCATATGATTGTTCTATTTTTAATTTTTTGAGGAACCTCCATACTGCTTTCCATAATGGCTGTACCAATTTACATTGGCACCAGCAGTGTACAATGGTTTCCTTTTCTCCACACATTTCCCAACACATGTTATCTCTTGTCTCTGATAATTGTCATCCTAACAAGCATGAGATGATAATATCTCATTCGATTTTTTTTTTTTTTTTTGAGATGGAGTCTCACTCTGTCACCCAGGCTGGAGTGCAATGGCATGATCGGCTCACTGCAACCTCTGACTCCCAGGTTCAAGCGATTCTCCTCCCTCAGCCTCCTGAGTAGCTGGGGTTCCAGACAAGTGCCACCATGCTCGGCTAATTTTTGTATTTTTAGTAGAGACGAGGTTTCACCATGTTGGTAAGGCTGGTCTCAGACTCCTGACCTTGTGATCCACCCACCTCGGCCTCCCAAAGTGCTGGGATTACAGGTGTGAGCCACTGCACCTGGCCGATAGATATCTCATTTGATTTTAATTTGCATTTCCCTGAAATGTAATGATGTTGACCACCTTTTCATATACCTATTATCCATTTTTATGTCCCCTTTGGAGAAATATTTATTCAGGTCTTTGCCCATTTTTAATCAGGTTATCTGTTTTCTCATTATTGAATTGTGTGCATTCCTTATATAATATATTTAAATATTAACCCCTATCAGGTGTATGATCCACAAATATTTTCTCCCAATCTGTTGGTTGCCTTTTCATTTTGTTGACTGTTTCTTTTGTTGTGCAGAAGCTTTTTAGTTTGATATAGTGCCACTTGTTTATTTTTGCTTTTGTTACCTGATTTTGGTGTGATATCCAAAAAGTCTTTAATGATTCCCTTGCGTAACTTCATGCCAAACCCAAGAAGAAATCATCAGAATACTCTACCTCTACTTATCGACCTCACTTCAGCTACCTCATTACTGGCAGATATGGCTGGAATTTTTTCAACAACAATAATATTTGCTAATTAGTTTCCAATTTTAAAAAATGCATGCTTGTTGTAGATGTAACCTAGATCTTAGTTGAGAATGTCAAGATTTAGAGAAAATTAGCTCAACCCTCTTATCCTGTATTTGTGGGAATTCCAATGAGCTTCTTCGGATTTCTGAACATTCCCAGGGACATAAATTCTCATCACTTCTGGCTGTATACTAGTAATCTACTTTAGCTGAACTTTTGTTCCCATGAGCTTCTTAACTTCCCATGGCTGGCATCTTCCCTGCTCTGCACAGATCCAGATAGGAAATCTATCTCCTGTTCCTTATTTCCAACAAAAACTCACACAAGACCATTTTTGTGTGTGGTGCACTTTATCAGATGTTTGGGAAACAGAAGGGGTTCATGTTACGGCAAAGTAAACAAGTTTAAATGAGGATAAGTCACTAGAATGTTTGCAGGAAAAGAAAAATGAGGATGCCTTTTCTTCTGGTGACTCCACACTGGGGAGTTTTCATTGGCAACTTTTCTCCCACAATCCTAGTTTCCCGTCTCCTGCCATGATGCTCTGCTCTTTCTTAGTTCACTAGATGTTTGTCTCCTTACTCTTGGAATACGTTAGATTATTGTTTGTCAAATAATCTGTTTCCCTCTCTGTAGGGAGGTGCCTCTTCCTACAGGAGGTTGGAATGTCCCCATTCTGTTTAACGCAGGAGTAGCTTTGTGACATGCTTTGGCCCATGACACATGGCTGCAGGGGATGAGGGTAACATCTGGGCAAAAGCTTGCAGAGCCAGGGCACGGGTCATCGACTCTTCCTCCTTACCCTGGTGACTGTCAGGGTTCCAGAGAGAAGCAGCTCTGGGAATCTAGGTCCGGAGTGCAGATAGCAGGGAGCTTATGCGCTAAGTGCACTGATTAATTCTAGTAAGATGTCTCGTGTTTTTTTGGATTTTCTTATGTGATCATGTCATCTGTGACTAAAGACAAGTTTTTTCCTTCCATTCTAATTCCTTTATCTTCTTGCTTTAGTGACTATTTAGAAGTGATTTAGAAGCTCCAGGGCAGTGTCAAATAACAATAATGGTAGCAGGCAACTCTAATGCATTCCCAATCTCAGGGGAGAGATCCATTAAGCCTCCCGTAGGCTTTTTGTAGATTCCTTTTATCAGATTAAGAAAGTTCTCTTCTATTCTTAGTTTTCTGAATATTTTTAAACATAAACATAATAAATTTCATCAAATGCCTCTTCTGCATATATTGAAATATTATCTTTATTCTTTAATCTATTAAATTGGTCAATTATAATAATTGATTTTTGAATGTCAAATTAACCATGCATTGCTGAAATAAAAAATATTATTTTTATACATCACTGGATTTGGACTACCATATTTTACCTAAGATTTTTGCATTTATATTCATAAAGATATTGGCTGATATTTGGTATCTCTTGCGATGCCCTTCTTGGTATCTTATCACATTTTTCCTGGCCTTATAAAAGAAGTTGGAATTCTTTACACCTGGGCTTGGAATTGTCTCTCTGCAAGTCCTTTATTTTCTTTGGGTCAGGTTTAGTGAATTGTGTTTTTCTAGAAATTTGTCCATTTCTAATTTTTAAATCTATTGCCATAAATTCTTCAACTAACCTTTTATAATTTTGTTAATGTTTGTGGGATCTTCTGTGATGGCTCCCTTTTAATTCCTGATTCTGGTCTTGTGCCTTCTCTCCTTTTTCCTTAATCAGCTTTTCTTTGGGGGTGGAGAGTATATTAGTAATCTCTTGCAGCATAAAAATTACCCTAAAACTCAGTGGCTTAAAACAATAATCTTGCACAGCTTCCGTGTGAGGGAATAGATTCTAGAAATGGATTAGCTAGGTGGTTCTGGCTCAAGGTCTCTCATGAGGTTGCAGTCAAGATGTCATCTGAGGCTACGTTCAAGTGAAGTCTTAACTCAGGCTAAAGGATCTACTTCCAAAGTAGCTCACTCACATACCTGGCAAGTTACTGAAATTTGTTGGCAATTGCTAGAGGCCTCTTTTCTTTACCATGTGAACCTCTCTATAGGATTGCTTGAGTGTCTTCACAGCAGGGCAGCTGGCTTCCCCCTACAAGGGATCCTGGGAGGTTGGGCAGATAGCCATTTGTTTTTCTGGTAGATTCTTACGAACTGGGTTCTTTATGGGGGTTCAAATCTCTGCATTAATATGCATTTCCTCTCCCTTCCTGCTTATCTGGTCCCAACTTCAGGGCTGCCACATCCACAGTTGCCTCTGAAAGGCAAATACCCACAGGGATGTGCAAGGAGAGCTCCTCCAGAGGGTTTGAAGCCAGGTGTGACTGTCATTGGCCAGAAGAAGTGGTCCCTGGCAATGCTGGTCTCAGAATGCCGCCTGCTGTGTGGCTTCTCAGAGAGGGGGAACTGGTTTGTCCAAGTCAGGCTCCGACTAAGCAAGGCCTCTGTGACAAAGGCCACCACTTATTATGTAGCAACACTGTACCAGTCACAGGCTCACCTCCTGCATTCTCACCACAACATGTGAAAAGAAGTGAGCATCCTAACCCCCATTTATAGATGAGAAAAGTAAGGCTGGAAGAGGTCAAGGAGCATGTCTAAAGTCGCATGGCTGGTAAATGACAAAGTCTAGACTTCAATGCAGGTCTGGGTGAGGCACCGCCTGTTACAGGTACAGACGAAGAAGATGGACAGAGATCAGCACATGCTCTGCCTCACCCTGGTGCCTGAGCCCTAGCAGAGCAAGACAGCATCCACGGCCTTAGAACTTCCCCCACAGGATCCAGGGCGAGGGAGGGTCTTAGGAGAGAAAAGGGCATTGCCTTCCCAAGCCCACTGTCTACTACCCCACAACACGTCCCTGGGGGCCCAGGAGAAAGCCAGGTCTATGGCAGGGAACCATTAGCCAATGAATGACTCTTGCCCATTGGCAAACCCTTGTTTAGGGACATAATTGTTCTTCGAGGGAACACCAGTCATCCCAGGTGTTACAGACTGAACTGTGTCCCCCTCCCAAAAGATATTGAGACCCTAAACTCCACTACCTGTGAAGATCACCTTATTTGGAAGTAGTGTCTTTGCAAATGATCAAGTTAAGATGAGGTCATTAGGGTGGGCCCTAATCCAATATGGCTGTGTCCTTTTATAAAAAGGAGAAATTTAGACACAGGGGTAGATACAAATAGGGAGACACCCACACACAGGGGGAGCGCCATGGGAAGATGGAGGCTGAGATCACGCTCATGCAGCCATAAGCCAAGGAATGCTGAAGATTGCCGGCAAGCTACTAGAAGTTAGGAGCAAGGGCTGGAACAGAGCCTTGCTCTCAGTCTCAGAAGGAACCAACCTGTCAACACCTTGGTTTCAGATTTCTAGCTTCTCGAATGGTGAGGCAATAAATATCTGTGGTTTAGACCACCCAGATTGGGGCACTTTGTTATGGTAGCCCCAGGAAACTAACGGAGTCCTGGGATTTGTGTCTTCCTCTCAGCCCTTCAGCTGGATCTGACTGAGAGACCCCAGTAGCCCTGGTGCCATTGCCTGACTTGAAAGGACCCAGCATTGCTATGTAGTGCCAAGGGAGGCCAGAAAGACATGACCCTGCCCCAGGACAGGGTCCTTGCTGTGTTAAGAAGGCATAGTGACTCATCTTCCAAACAGAGGGGTCCTGTCCTGAAGTGCCCCCACTGGTGACAAAGAGCCAGATCAAAATCCAATTGCACTCTCAAGTCTGCTGCAGGAGAGAATGGTGTTTGTGTCCTGTGCTGCTCCAGTGGCAATTAGCGTCAGAAGATTAGGTTTATAATGGCCCATTCATTTTCTCCACTCATCACTGGTGTCTGGTGGAGAATTGGAATTTTTAATCCCCCATGCTCTAAGTGAACGCATATTGAACTGTTTTGACAGCTTGGAAATTTTGTTGCAGATTCTTGATGACTTCCCATGTCAGGATCAATTTGCAGCCTTGTTTGTTCAGTTGATTAGGTCCCGTCCAATTTTCTTCAGCTAAAATTTCAGAGGATCTGACATCATACATCTGTACCATGGAGGGGTGGAAGATAGGAATGGTCCCTGCAAGACTAGGGTTGAGGTCTGACATCCAGAACCACTGAACCTGCTATGAGTCCTCTTATTTTTGCTCAAGGAACAAACAATAAGCTCTCTACTAAAAAAAAAAAAAAAAAAAAAAATGCCAATATTAACCATAATGTGAAATCTCTAAAAATGCAGCCTTTGCCCGGAGATTGTTTGAAAAGTCAGTGAGAACATATATAGAGCTTCTAGCTTGGGCTGCATGTAGGTAAAGGATAAAGGATAAAAGAACTTAGGATGGTCTCACTGATTCCATATAGTTGCCAGCCCTACAGTTCCCCATCTATAAGATCTTGGGCCAGTTACTTATACTTCCTAAGTTTCCACATGACTAACATGGAGTTAATAGTAATAGAAACCTGATAGAGCTGCTGTGAAGATGAAATAAAATATTACATAGAAAAGTTATTTGATCGGCTGGGTGCGGTGGCTTACGCCTGTAATCCCAGCACTTTGGGAGGCCGAGGCAGGCAGATCACGAGGTCAGGAGTTTGAGGCCAACCTGACCAACATGGCAAAACCCCATCTCGACTAAAAATACAAAAATTACCCGGGCGTGGTGGTGGGCGCCTGCAATCCCAGCTACTCAGGAGGCTGAGGCAGGAGAATCGCTTGAACCCAGGAGGCAGAGGTTGCAGTGAGCCAAGACCATGCCATTGTACTCCAGCCTGAGTGACAGAGTGAGACTCCATCTCAAAAAAAAAAAAAAAAAAAAGGAAAGTTATTTGATCAGCGTCTGGAGTGTAGTAAGGATGAAATGAATGTGAGCTTCGTGGCAAAGTTCCTCATGCAAAAAAAAAAAAATCCTTTTTCTCTTTCACCTTCTTCCTTCATCTCCTTCCTTCATCTTCTATGTTCTCTGACCTCTGTCAGAGAAAGTCTATGGGTACTATCTAATATAAATATAATATGAGTCACATATGGAATTTTAATTTTCTACCAGCTATATTTTAAAAAGTGAAAAGAAGCAGGTAAAGTTAATTTTGGTAATGTGCTTTATGCAAAGCAATATATAGAACCATACGATTGTTTCAACATGTCACTGACATAAACATTATTAATGGAATAGTTACCTTCTATTTTTCCTACTCACTCTTCAAACTCTGGTGTGTATGTTATACTTACAGCACATCTCATTTCAGCCTGGCCACATCTCAGGTGCCCAATTAGCCACATGAGGCTGGTGGCTAGGATGCTGGTTAGCACCACTCTAGATCTCCTGGAGCTTGTAATTTCCCTAGAAATTTCCCACTTGCTGCACCTTGTTCCCCAGCCTCCTACCCAGTCCCTCATATCTGTAGCCCAGGAGGTCTCCACCTGCAGGCTCAGGAACATCCAAGCCAGCCTGAGGTCAGAAGGACATTAGCAATCTCACTAGGGGAAGGGAGGAGAGAGTGGGCACTTGGAATGAAGCCAAACTCTCTAGATCCAGAATCGACTGACAAGGCAGGCTGTGACCCCTGGGCTCCAGCAATGCCTGCCACCTTCCCCACTGCACCATCTTCCAAATTCCTAAGTGGCTAACTAAGCCCAGGCCTGGTGGCCTCCCTGTGAATACAGTTCTCAGATGGCCCCTGAGTCTATGATTCACCTTTCGCCCCACAGACAGACTTGATCAGAGCACCTACGTGCCCCAGAAATCTTGCTCAGAGGCCCCTCCACCATCCCTCTGGGGAGAAACTTGCCTTGCCTTCCTGCCTTGACCCAGACCCAGAAGGGGATATCTGGGGGAACACAAGGTCAATGGGCAGGCCCCTGAAGTTATTTTGCATAGCTTTGAAGGTTGCTCACAGACAGACTGTGTTGACTTCCATGGATTATGCTCTGTGTCCCACAGAGGCTCTTGGCCTTCCCGAGTGGACATTGGAGATTATGCTGGCCTGCCCACGCCATGGCCTGACTTCTGCTCAGGTTCCAAACTTAGTTAGGGCTTCTAGAAGGCAGGCCATTTGCATCTCTCTTTGAGATGATCAGGCAGATCAGTAGGTTAATTCATGGCTACCATTTAGTGGCTACCATCAGTGGCTGGCCTTCTGCCCCAAAGGAGAACCCCTTCAGGTGACAGCCACCTTTCTTCTTGACCAGGACCACCCTCGGATCTGAGAGCCAGGAGTGGGAAGGGAGGAGTGATGGGTGGGCCCGCTCTCCTTGTCATATCCATGTTTCTGGGCAGAACTCCAAGAAATCCAGCAACTCCAAATCTGAGCCTGGCTTCCAGGCATATTGGAAGGTGTACTTGTCAAGGTGGGGGCTAAAACATGCTCTGCTTAGCACTTTGTCATCTGAGTTTATAACTTTTAAACATTTAGGCATACAGAGTGTGGCCTCCATTTGTGTTCTTGCTCTGGGATTCATCCAAGTTAGGGGGCTGGGCTGCTCCTGGCTCTTAAGGACAAACTGCCTCGTGTCATGACCCCTGCTCCTCATACACCCACATCCATATGATGGGAACCCGCTGTCGTCTGCCATGATCGGGCAGAGCCATGGTGCTCTATGACAGTGCTTGGCCTGGCCAAGTGGACACTGGAGTTTGTGCTGGCCTGCCCACTCCATGGCCCAGCTTCTGTTCAGGTTCTAAACTTAGTTAGGGCTCCTAGAAGGCAGGGCATTTGTATCCCTCTTTGAGATGATCGGGCAGGTCAGTAGGTTAATTCATGGCTATCACTTAGCTAAAGAGCACCAACATGCTCCCTCTCACCACATCTCAATCTCCTGGACTTCTTGTGCAGAGGTGACAAGGAAACATCATGACTCCCTGGTGTGAATAGAGCAGGGGAATCAGGAGCTTCCCTATGAAGCAGTTGCCAAGGCAGGAAGTGTCGTTCCTGCAACAGGCTCTGCCTCCCACATCTGCTGTTATGTGCTTGGTTACGCAGCTCACTCTGCAATCAGATATGGGGATCGAGATGAGTAAGACACCATCCTGGCTCTTAATGAATTCATAGTCTAGTGGGTGGCATATGTGTAAAATAATTACTGTCCACTGTAATAAGTGCTGTGATAAAGGTTTGTTCAAAATGCAGAGAAAACTTGGGGAAGGGGTGACATACTCAGGATAAAGTTTAAGAATGTAAATTTTACATGTAATAATGAATATTATTTACTATTCTCTTGGTTGCTAGAAATAGAAACCTTGAGCCAGCTTAAGGCAAAGGGTGACCTTATTACACTAAGAATTGAGTGGAATCATGCAAATGGAGGCAATCATACATCCCAGGCGAGGATGCAGTCAACCTTAATGGGCAGACTGGAGTGGCAGGAAGATCCGGCTGCTCTTTCTTACACCTCCTTCTCAGCAGAGCTGCTTCATGCTTTTCTCTCGCTGTAATCCGGCTTTCTTTGTCTTCCAATTCACATGAAGGGAACTGACCACTGGTGATAGTTCCAGACACAGAGAGCAGCCAGGCTGATATTTAAATGTCTTAATTCAAACTTGAAATTCATTAGAAAGGACTTTGACTCAGTGTGAATCAGATACAGCCTGAGATATGTAGCCATATTGCATAATCATGGGTCCTATTGTATACACATGACTCCTCTTTTGGAAACATTAAAGATGGAGGGCTAGGTGCAGTGGCTCACTCCTGTAGAACCAGTGCTTTGGGAAGCTGAGGCAAGAGGATGGCTTGAAATCAGGAATTTCAGACCAGCCTGGGCAACAAAGTGAGAGCTGTCTCTCCAAAACATTTTTTTTTTTTTTTACTAGCTGGGTGTGGTGATATGAACCTGTAGTCCTAGCTGCTCTGGAGGCTAAGTCAGGAGGATCGCTTGAGCCCAGGAGTTCAAGGTTGCAGTGAGCTGTGATCATGCCCCTGTACTCTAGCCTTCTAGCCTGGGTGATAGCGAGACCCTGTATCTAAAAACAACTAAAAAGTTAAAAAATTAAAAGATGGAGGAGAATAGAATCATGCCATGCTCAATTGGAGGCCTGCTTCTGGAAAAACAATAGAAGGTGGGTGAATCAAGTAATAGATGTTCACTACCTTCCACACCTTGACCGACCAACTCAAGTGCATGCACGTGCATGTTCACATGTGTGCAGATACACACAGATCCTTTCCTCCCACACACCCAAACAGGCCTCTGCTCAATTCTATTCACCAAGATCCTTTTCCCCAGTGGGAGAAAACCTAAGGTCACATCTGGCAATGAATTCCAATGTGACGACAGGGAGTCTCTTTTCCAAGTTCACAGTCTTTGGAGATTACCCATTCCTCCACTCTCTTTCTTTTAAAGGTGCTTTGGAAGAATAAGGATATCAGAGGGAGATCCCCAGAGTTCTCAGACTTCTTTGACTTGTGATCGCCATAAACCTCCAGTTTTCTGATCAGGACATGACATTTAGCTTTAACTTTCACTTCAGCTTTATAAAGAGGATTCAGTGGCAAATTTGACTCTTGCGGCTTGGTAAGGAATACAGTTATTTAACCCTCAGCTGACTCAGGTTTCTGTTGACATCCATAAAAGGCCTTGTTCAGCATAACTACATGCATCCTAGGCCTTGCACAACAAAACTACATGCACCCTATGCTATTCTCTCTCAATTTTTGTGACAGCTATCTTGGACTGGAGCTTCTCTCTCATCATGTACTATAGGGGCTGTAAGAAGTAACTGAAACATGCTAAAATCATGGATTATTACTAGTGAGTCAAATCCCAAGAGAAGATAAGCAACAGTTTTACTAATTATGTCACTGTGGCATGGCAAGGATTGCCAACTCTTCAGACAAGGACAGAAAGATGAGCAAATCCTTACTTCTCTCCTCTCCTCATCACAACTCATTTTCTCTGACATCCTTGTAATTGAAAATCTCCACTCCTAGCAGCAACTTCTTTATTTGGTAAGTTTCATTTGGTCAGCAATAACAGAAATGGGCCATGGATAACTTAAAAATGACATTTACTAATATAAGCAACTGGATAATGACAGGGAGTCCAAGGAAGAACTCAGCAGCCATGCCCTGAGAAAGGCAGGGACCTGGAAAACCCAGGGCTCTTGGCTGAAGGCATTCATGAGTCTTCACCCTAATGGGCTCTAAAATGGCTCAGGCAATGGCATTCTGGTATTGTGTCTGTCAATTCAGGATTCAAATGCTCGGCAGAGATTATCCAGTGAAACAAGCATTAGGCTTCCCTTCCAGAAACCTACGTAAGTACTAAAAAGACACTATCAAAAACTAAAACTCCAAAAATAAAACAGCTTTCCAAAATACTGCATGCCAAGGAGTCTAGTCTGAAGACTACACCTTTCCCAGTGGCTGTGTGTATAAATGTGTGCATGCATGTCAGGAGAAAGAGAATGGGTGGAAAATTAGCATGGAGGGGTAACTAGGAGGTGTCAGGAGGGTTTATGGAGAAAAAATGGAAATGAAAGCTGACTTTGGAAATTAGAAAGTATCTCTTGGCAATGCTGAAAGGCTTTGTTGAGTTTGGAGGCCACACATCTGAAATGTTACTAATCTGCATGGTTATGCAATTTTCTCTAGCATTGCTCAGAAGCCAAGGTATCGGATTGGAGGAGGCAGGAAGTTGGTGGATACAAGTTTGTGTTTTTCTCAGCAGGTATGACGGAGGAAAGAGGATGAGAATTGAATGCACTGTCAGGGAAACAGATCTCATGGCACACCATAGTGTCTAGAGGTCAGGGTGGGAAATGAGAAGAAGAGGCTGAAAGTTGAGACAGTCAAGGGTCAAATGCCGGAGGTCCTGGTTAGACTAAAGGCGAGGTTTAGTGGGAGTAAGGGAATCTTATGTAAGGGGTAAAATATTTCAATAGGCCTAGACATGGACAAAAATAAGTAGACTTGTATTTATTTCTAAAATAGCCCTGAATTTCTGTCTCTGACCCTCTAGCCACCCGCTGGCAGACATCTTCAGGCAGACATTCTCAGAATATTCAGCCCACTCTTGAGATTGATCAGTGGGTTCAGGATAATTAACTCACTGGAGTCCAGTTCAAAATTCCATCTCAGGCTCTCCTCTCCTTTCCTCTGGTAGATCCCAGCACCTGGGAGGCTTGTTTGGTCAGAGCAGTGGTGGAAGTTGTGATGACTGCCTTCTGTATCAGTTTGGGCTGACATCTGTGACCTTTGCAGCTATGGTGACCTTGCCCTTTGTGGTTTTCAGCTCCAGCCTGGCTCCTGGTTGGAGTGGACTGGTAGGAGATAGCGTAGCATCTTCCCTTGGCCTTGCCAGCTGTATGCATCTCCTTCAACACCTCCCAAATACTGAGACTGTATCTTGATTCTTTTATTCTAAAGGTAGGGGGCAATTTTAAGACACCAAAGATATCTCTTCTTGCAATGTGTATAATTTACCTTTTGAGAAGGCACATGGAGCCCTTGGTGTAGCTCATATCATAGTCTCAGCTCATTTATTGCATCCATTTCCCCTGGAGAGAAAATAAATGCATGCAAAAGACTTAAGTCATCTTCATTTTCAGCAAGTTCCAAAACAAGCAAGCATGTACTGTCAGGGTGATGAGGTACAGTTGTCTTTATGAACATCAGTGAGAATTCGGCCCACAAAGGAGATCATGACCTCTCAAAGTAGCACTGCAGCCCTTTCCTGGGGAGCTCTGGTTACTTAGCCAAGAGGCTCCAGGACAGCACATGCATTCTTTTTCATTTTCTACCTCCATGGCTCTTCACTCAGGGCCCTGGGGAACTTTGGCATCATTTTACAGTGTCTTCAACATCATGGAGAAATGAGAAGGGGTGGTGCTGGGTCACCCTTTCTACTTAGGCACACTGTACTCTTGTTTCTTAATGCCCCGACCATGTGGGACACTCCTGCAATCTTCTGTCTTCAGAAGAAATGAGAGAAGGGATACAAGTATGCTGTCTTCCTAAAGACCCACAGACTTTGAGGGAAATTCTCCCGGGTGCCCCCCACACTTCCTCTAGGAAGCACCTGGAAAAGTAGCATGTTTCCCCTGGCGCTCCCTATGCCGATCTTCAACCTTCCTTTCTCCCACCCCAACTTGATTGGGTGGGGAGTGAGAAAGGGAGGAAAAAAGTTCGGTCCTCTCATTTGTGTGAATTTTTCAATTCCATACCCTTCAAAGTTAGTATTCTAGTGGACAACCTCAGTGCACAATCTACCCCTTTGCAAATACCCTGCAACAATTGTTCAGAGGATTGTTCTCAGGCTGTGGAACTGCTCCCTGCTTCTGAGCATCCTCAACCCTAAGACTCTAGCTGATGTGTAATGGGTATGGGAGTTTGGAAGCTCAGCTCTCTTACTTTAGTTAGGAGCAAACTCTGAGCCACAATTTACTCTCCAGAATTTACCTTTGGGATCAGGTTGAGGCTACCCTTTTGATACATGCAATTGCAATTCTGCTTGGCTAGGAAGCACATTCCCTGTTCTGCTTTCTCTATCCCCTTATCAGTTTCTTCTGGGAGTAGGGCAACCAACTCATCCCAGTTTGAGTATGATGGTCCCAGTTTTAAAACTGAAAGTTCTAAATCACTGTAACTACCTTCCTGTATCCTCTGTCCCAGGTATACTGGAATTGTTAGTTACCCTGCCTGGGAGCACTTTCTTAATAAACTACTTGTGCACAAATTTTTGTCTCAGTGTATGCTTCTAAAGAAGCCAACCTATGGCAGTGATTTAGAGTCCGAGTCTTTGCTCCCAATGGCAAGTGTGTTCTCAGCAATCAAAGTACTTTCAGTCCAGCTCTCAGATGGGAGAAGGGCCACCATGAGGCCTGAAGAGAGAAAGAACCCACTCAGTGCTTTCTCTGAAGAAACTCATACATGAAAATACCTCGACACATGAATACTCAGAGATGGAGTGCCCCCAGGGATGGCAGAATCAAGGGCATTTCCATTGGAGTGGGTAGGTAAAGTGAAGGTGAAAGTCACTGGAGTTGAAGACAGTAAGGATGATAAGAACTGAGACCCCCCCCCCCAAAAAAAAACCATCAGGATGCCAAATTTTGCCCTTTTTTTCAATAAAGGTGGAAATTTCAATAGGAGACTGGTAGTTGACAACAAGAGGGTCTAAGGTAACATCCAACCCAGAGAAAGCATTCAATAAATATTTGTTGAATGAATGAATGGCATTGTACAGGGAGATTGTGAGGTCAAGAAAGTCCTAATGAATAAAAAGCTGCATGGAAAGATAGCAGATTTGTCCATTACTTGAATCTACATATTGTCGTGACATATTGTCTTATTTACCTGTCATCCTGAGAATAGGTGTAGCTGAGGAGTGATCTATTGTTTAAATAAATAATTTTGTTAGCAATTTCTTAGACACAATAAAAATGTTTGCAACTTTATCTTCTTGGGTAAGAAATTTCTGAAATGATAAAGTCATGTTAATGTAAATAATGTCAGTTCTGGGTCATATTAATTTTGTGGTTGCGGTCAGGTTGTTCTCAAACTTTGCTCCCACTCTCATTCAATATACGGGTGCTTGTAAGACCAGATGCTTTGGCTAGCCATGCAGCCTCACTGCATTGATAGCCTTGAAACATTCTACCTGAGTTAGATAGTTCTGTCAAATGAACTTGTCCCCAAGAGAACAACAGGTGGAGGGAATAAGCAAGAACTGTATTTACTTATCTAAATAGAAATCTTGGAATTTGAAGGCTTGACCTGGGCAACCAGACCATTAGAAATAGGCCAGATTCTTCAGTGAACTGATGAGTGAATCTTGATCATAATGAGCTCACTAAGGGAATATGAAGACCTCAGGGGACTAGAAACTGAGATTACAAACTCTCATAATAAAGATTTTCTATCTCTGCAATCTGGATGTGGATGGTCATTGCATTACATGGGCAAGAAATAGGATAGATTTGAGGGAACCAGAAGGTGAGGTCTGGCGTGGGATGTCACCTGCTGCAATGGCTTGAAGGATGCTGTGTGGCAATAAGATGTCTGAAGATTTTGCTGGCTGGTGGGCTCTCTCTTAAGTTACCTCACTCCAGGACCTTATTACAGGAGGAGTGGATTCTGATTAGTACAGCCTGACCTTCCCTTTCTGCCCTGTAGGGTGGGGAACAAGGAAGTGGGGGAGGTACCATCCACTTGAGAAGATTCCCCTTGGAAAGAGTCAGGTTTCTCAGATAGGAGAAGGGGGCTCACCTTGGAATCATTTAAAAAGGGCATAGAATTCTAAAGGGCACAAGGAAAGCAGTGGGAAACCAGATGAGGGAGAGGCAGCCCAGAGCAGTAAGAGGATGAGACTATGGGGGGGACAGACCAGTGGGGGAAATACATTAAGGAAGTGATTAAAGATGAGAGACATAGTGAGGAGGCTGGAAAGATAAACTGGGCTACAGAATTTCCAAAGAATCAGTCCCAGTAATTCCCTGGTGTGTGGGATGGAGGAGGAGTGGCCACAAACGTGGTAGAAGGTGGGGCACTCACAGCTCTTCAGGAGATGGAAACCATGGCTGAAATTAAGCCTGTTTCTAAAGAAATCAAATGCCTAAAATAGCTGCAGCTCCAGGTGGGCATGGCCCCAGGCCTCACTGGAAGGAGTCAGCTGCAGCCACGACTGCCTTGCTTACTATAGCCCTGTTGATGGTGCAGCCATGATCACTCCCCTGGATTCTGGCATATGGTTGGTTATTATCCATAATGTCCCTGCTGTTGCGAATTTTCTCCTTTTCATCTTTTTTTATGAGTATTTTAATGGGAAGTTGTTGGGGGGTGCATCAGGCTGAATTTCAATATGTGTAATTTTAAGGAATATTCCCTTGAGGTGGGAGTTGTGTTGGAAAAAGCGAGAGTTTTCAATATCTCACAGCAGCCCAGTGAATCAGGAGGCATTGCTCCTGGTTTATAGAATTGGAAACTGAGTCGGAGGGAGGAAAACACTGACAGTGGGAATCAAAGTCTGACCAGATGGTGGCACAGAAAGGGCAAATGATTTATTTTTTCAAGGTTGCACCACTAGCAAGAGAGAGAATTGATACTAGAACTGAAGTTTACTATTAATAATTTGCTCACATCCTGTGTCTATATAACCGGGCCAGCTTCATGGGCATTGACCTGTGCAGCAACACAGTTTCCTGTGCCCAAAAGGGCCCAACATTTGGTTTAATGATCGTCTGCTGCCATCTTGAAATTCATAATAATTTTTTGGCCAGGGGTCCCAAATTTTCATTTTGCCTGAGACGCTGCAAATTACGTAGCCAGTCCTATATATACTAGCTGTGTACAAGAAAATGTTTAACTTTAATATTTTATTGATCACTTCTACATGTCTGTATGTACACTCTTATGTAGACACATTCACAATAGTGTAGATGTGATTACTTTGGGAGATTTCGTTTCTAAGGTCTCCCAAGACCCAGAATGAGCAGAGAAATTCCTTCTGGCAGCTCACAAAGGCTCTGTTGCCATCCAGATGAGTCCTATGGGTTAGTCCAACACAATATTTATATTGAACAAGCAAATAGACTAATTTAAAACATGTTTTTGCATAAATATTGAGGAACTGTACAATAAAGAATTCACCTCAATTAATCATTGCTTGCTTTCTTCTGTTCCTTTCCACTCCATGTCCAGATACATAAGCAAATTTTTCATACTTTTAATCAGAACATAGGAACAATGTTATATACTCTTCTAGATTTATTTAGTTTTTTCTTCCCCTGGATACCTCCGACAGGCCTTCTCCCATACTGCAATATTGCTTTCTTAGTTTTTAATTTTAATAACACCATCGTCTCCCACTGAGATGATCTTACATAATTAATTTTAAAATTATCCTCCTGTGAACACATATTTTCATCTATTACTTTAACAAACTGTAGAGCACTGTCTCTATGCCATGCCTTATGGAGACTGTGTTACAGACACAAAGATAAAATGTGACCCTGACTCTCACAATTCTTTAGGAGAAATTAGAGCTCAGTGAGCATCTTGATTTCTACATTCAGTTTAACTCCTAAGGAGAAATTCCTTGAAGAGGGATTGCTGGATAAAGAAAAAAAAAAGAAGAAGAAGAAGGAGAAGAAGGAAAAGAAAAAAGAAAAGAAAAAAGGCAAGCACTTTTAAGGCATACTGTCAAATTGCTTTCCAATTCATAGTCCCTCTAGCAATGCGCAAATGTACCTGCTTCACTGAAACCTTGCCAACATTTATCATTTTAAAACCTCCCACTAATTTAATAGGCATAAAATGATACAGAATTGTTTTAATTAGCATGCAGTTCTTTTGAAGCCTCACCCCCAAATCTCAATAATTGCTTATTTTACCCGACACTTCACTTTATCTACATAGAGCTCTGACAATCCCAACCCCCTTTTTTTTTCTTCCCGTAATGGAATCAGGAGACATATATTTGTTTTATTTCATAGAAAATATAGTGTGGCCTAGTAAACTTCTTACAACACGTAAAACTATTCCCTTAAAGGGGAATTCTTTTGCTTCCCTAAAAATTCTATCTATCTAAGGCATTAGTTTCTTCTTATCCTATCCTGAAGCAGGCAGGATCATTCTGAACAGAATCTGCTTTAACAAGCATCTTCAAACATTTAAGTTACTGCAATGCGCACTTTGTGACAAGTCCCCACTGCATATTTATAATTGAGGCCAAATGCAAGCAACACTCTGTTCAATTTCTTCCTGTTGAATCACAAATTCCCCCAACAGACACACGGTGCTACTCCACTTTCTGTAGAACAGAGCCCCGCCCACTACTCAGGCACGTGACACAGCTGAGCCAATCATATCCTCACTCCTTGAACAGATGGGCCAATGGGTGGCATGGGGTTCAAGGTGGGCCAATTGCAGTCTTTCCCTGAGATTGTTCACACTTTACCTGGCAGAATAGAAGCTGCTTTTCTTCTGTAGATCTGTTAAGATGTGAATATGGAACTTCCAGTTGGTAGGCTCTTGCCCCTTTCCCTGCTCTCCAGCCCACCAGTGGGCAGGAGAGAATGCCAGGCTTGGAGTGGAGCACAAAGTGTGGGGCAAATGGGTCCTGGCAGCGCTCCACTGCCAGGTGCAGTGATTTCCAAGGGCGGCTCCCACACACCCTTCCCACACCGTTCCCACATCCTTCCTACATTACAACCACATGAATTTTTTAAAAAATAAAAGAATTCTGTGTTTGTTTCCTTTGCTTATTCTAGTTAGTTTTCTTCACCTGCAAGTAAGAGTTGATATTTATTCTGAGTCGCGCGGACTTCCCCTACATCGTGTGGTGTTAGTTGCTCTCAGACAGTGTGAATAAATTTCCATAATCATAAAAATTCAAATTGAACGGTTTGGTGTGTAAAGTTATTCATCCAACACATGTTATGTGCCTGCTATAAACAATTCTAAGCACAAGTGCTGGAGAAGGAAACCCCCATCCAGGCCATCGACCAGCTAAATGATTTTTTCTATTCATAAAATGTCAAAGTGGACGTGAATAATTTCATTTCATCCCCTTAGCCTTTCATTTTACCAATAAAGTGAATCTAGCATAATCAGTTAGCGAGGATCTAGGACTAGAATAGCGAGCCCCTTCTGTAGCATTCCGCTGAAATCAGGCCCTGGAAAATGGAGATGCTAACTGTTAGATGTAAACACCTGGGCCAGCAGCCTGGGAGAAAGATACATGGGAAATAACTTTATTATCTGTGTAGTTCTTGTATCAGGAACAAGCATTTGGTGCCGGGGATATATTTTTAGCAGAGGCATTGGGTTTCACATAAATAGTACATGTCTTTGTCAAAGGCCTCGTTTTCTTATTCTCTGGAGTCATCTGCTACTGTTTCTACACTCCCGCCTTCACACATTATTCAGAAGTGTAAATAACAGCTGCCAGGTTGGAATAGCTTCTTTCTTCCTCCAAGGCAGTGTGAGGTGGGGGCTTTGCCCACTCACTCTCCAGCCTCCCTTCACAGTTACAGCCAGAGCATGGGGCTGCATCCTCCTGGACAAGCTGGTCCTTTTTATGCTGGAGAGGTAGCATGCATGAGGTGTATGAGCCACCGCACCAGGGCTAAGGTTTGCATACAGCAAAGGAGGAAGGCAGGAAAAGTATTCTTGGAAAGCAAAGCCCCTTAAACCCAGTAATCATTCCCTTCTCTAGGACTGGGCTCCTTCTCTGTTTTGTGAGAAGTCAGGCTCTTCCAGAAGGGCCTTGGGACACTGGGACAGAGGGTGGCTGACCAGAGGGTGCTCAGACATTATGCCAATTGGATCATTTGTCTCAGTCCTGATTTATTTCCAGGCCTATTCACTGGAGGAAGGTGTTGGCATCAGAATAAAAGAGGGAGTGTGTGGGCTCCAGGCTCAGGAACCCAGATAACTCAGGCCAACTCAGAGGACTTTGTGAAAATGCTAGGACCTTTGTTTTTCTCCACAAGGTACTCCTTGACTGTGCCTTGTTGTTCCTCAATGAAATGTTTGTAATGAGCGGGGCCTAGGGACTGTTTTGGAGGATGGTGGAGAAGAAAGTTTCAGGGAGACCACAATCAACCCAAGAGAGGATCCAACAACAGGGGAATGGTTAAGTAACCAACACCTTATCAACCTATGGCAATAAGGAAAACGCTGGACAGTGCTAAGAAGAAAGGCATGCTGTAATTTGATTGGGATGATATAGAAAGGAATGATAATAAATGGTTAACTTTGAGTAGGAAGATTCTAGTCTATTCATTTCTGTTTGTTTTGTTCTATTTTCTGAACCATCCCTCTTTCTGTTTGCCAACCTCGACGAGGGGCTTTGCACTAGTTCTTGCTTTCCCAAATGTTCTGTCTTCAGCGGTGGCTGGCTTCTCTCATCCTCAAAAGACACCTGTTCAGAGAGCCTTCCCTGAGCACCAATTGACAATATGTCCCCTGCAGTAACTACAGACACTTCCAGTTTAAAACCAAACAAATTAAAAAAAAAAAGTCAGAAAAATTGGACGAAAATTAACTTTAAAATAGATGTTTAGGAGGAGATATCCTCACTTTCAGCCGGGATAGCCAGCGTATACAAGCATACATCAGCATAAGAATGCAGCTTAAGTAGCAGCATGTCTACTCTGGTTTTTTTTTTTTTTTTTTTACAAGCAGTGGTAATTGTTAGACCAGGGTGACACAGGGAGAGTAGATGTTATTCTTAGGGATGATTGAAATAAAGTACTGTGATTCTATAACTTAATGTGTGTATTATTACCCAGATGATTTATTTGTTCTCATAATTTCACAACCTGCCACTGGTCTGGACTAATTTATTTACCTATACAGTAATGTGAAATAGGAAACGGATCTTGCCTTCCAGATGGATAAAGCCAAGGTGGTTAGAAATGATGAGTTGTTAATGGTCTGAGGTCCATTCACTCAGTAAATAATTATTGAATGTTTATTCTTGAGTAAACACTATTGATCAGAATGAGAAAATGTTGTACTGGAGAAAAGGAAAGAATCAAGGTTAGTCAATAGCACTGACACTGGTTAAGGTATTAGCGTAAGGAAATAATGTAGAAATGTATGGGATCCTGGAGAGGACACCAACAGAACTGAAGGAAGGTTTCACTCTCTGGACCCTAAGAGTAGGAGTCAACACTGGATGTTTGATCAAGTCAAGTTTAGACTTTGGTAAAGGCTGAAATAGGCATATGTTACTCCTAGTTATTACCTGGCAATGGAGATCTTTCCTCATGTTTATAGGAAGAACACACGGAAATTAAGTGTAATAAATGGTGAGATAGTAGGTGGCCTATTTAATTTCACCTCAGGGGGGATAATACAGATCAGGAATTTGGGGTACCCGAATAAATCAAGAGCTTCCCCTCCACGTTGCCTTTCCTGTTCTAGTTGTTGCCATCACTGTGTGGAGAGAAAGTTGAATGGAGGGACGGTGGAGTCATTCTAGTGGATAAACATAGTAGCCTGCTGTTTGGATTGCTTTCTCCTTCACTTGCCATTCCCCACAAGGTTTGATTCTTCCCAGAGAATGAGAAAGGGAGTTCAATAGGAAGTCAACAGTTACCATATTCCTAGGGACAGCGATGGGTGCTGGGGAGTTGGTGAATGCAGTCCCTACCTCCAGGGAGCTTACAGTCAAGCAGGAGAGACAGATGAGAAAACAGTCCATTTCAGCAGTGTGAGAAGCGGTTCATGAGAGTGGAAGGGGGGTAATGAGGGATCTCACATGAGTGGCCCATATTGAGCTTTCAGGTGGTGAGGAGAGCTTCTTAATTTTAGCTAGGGGTCATTTTAGCTAGGTCCCGAAGGACAGGTGTGATCTGGTGGGTAGAGGAAAAGAGGATAGTCCAGGGAAAATGATCCACATATGCCAAGGTCCTAAGTGAAGAGAAGAGATGTGTGTTTAGGGAACTGCATAGTGGTCAAGTGGTTGGAGCATGATGGGCAAGGAGAGGTATGAGATGACCCAGGATAAGTGGGCAAGGGCCAGACATTGAAGGGATCCCACTACATAATTGATGGCAAGGAGTCGGTAGAGAGGGAGAGGCTAAGATTATGAAAGACAGTGGTATTCAGGAGGGGCAGATCCAGAGGATAGGACCTGGAGCAGATGTGCAGGGTTGGACCCACTCAGGGGAGAGAAAGTTCTTCATTGTGACAAGGATGGGCATGGAGGCAGTTGACCTGGAAAGTGGTAGTGCCATGAAGGCTGATGGCACACCTGGCTGGTGACTCCTTCCTCTCTGAAGTCAGGGGTGATGCGTCCTGCTGAAAGTGAAGTTGGAGGAAGACAGGAGGGTCTGAGAGAAACTCAGGGGTGGGTATGGAATTGGAATCAGAGCTCTTAAGGAAGACAAATAAGGATTCCTGGGCATTTTGAGTCTCAGTTGAGGCTTATGACTACATACTTGCAGGGGCACAATTCCATGTGATTATACAATGTTCTCGAGGAGTAAAGGACAGCAGGAATCCGGGGAAAGATTCAGGGTTGGTGTTTTGATGGCACATGTGACAGAAAGCCAGGGAATGCCAGGTAAAGAAGACATCTTGAACACACACATTTACTGTTGCTCATTTGTGTGTGTGTGTCGGTGTGGGGGGAGTTTAAAAGGACTTTTTAAAAAGCCCAAACCCGCAAGCACAAAAGACATCAGTGACAAAATCCTGAGAGCTGAAAAGCCAGTGTAAAGGGGCTAACTGACTTAGCCTTTGATTGCTCCAGCAGAAGACTGGAGGTTCATTTTCTGAAGAGAGTAAAAGGAAGGCATTTGGACTGTGGTGAGACTAGCAGAGCTGAGAGTGAGAGGACCAGACTGGAAGTAGCAAGATCAAGTAAGGCAGAAACTCTCAGACTTCAATTCCTGGGCTCACAAATGCTAGCAGCCTGGCCTTTAGCCTCTAGCTGGGAGTTAGAAGACCAGCTGGGAGGAACGGCATAAAGGTGCTGGCAATGGGGTTGTCCAGTGGAGTAAACCAGCTGGACTGTTATAAGGTGAAACTCATCCCAGCAAAGTGCTTAGAGCATCGGTCAGCTTATTGCTCCCACTTTTAAATATGAACAGGCAACCATGAGATACCAGATATCTGAGGAAATATGCCAACATAAAATATAGGGACTAAAAGAAACACAGCAGAGGAAGAATGCAAGGAAACTGAAGGAGACAAGATCTGCAAGAGAAAAAAAAACTAACATTATCTAGCATTAAGATCTTCAGAGAAGAAGGGAAGATATTGCAGCCAAGAAGTGAGAATAGGAGAGAGGAGGATGCCAAGAGGTAGAAAGGCCTGGTATTCAGGGGCTTGTACTATGCGAGAGAAATGAAGGGATTCCTAGGATGCTGGTGAGGTGTGATCCCAGAGCAATAGCTATGCCCCAGGTGAGGAGGACAGTCAGCCCAGAGTCCAGATTATCACGGAGATTTTTTTTTCCAAGGAGTTTCAATGGATAGACCTGAAGTATCTAAATGTATTGAAATTTTGAAACATTTAGAATTGCTTTAGTGAGGAATACAGAAAAACAAAGTTAGGGAGAAAAGTTAAGGATGAATTTCAAGCATATTTTGCAGGAAAGACTCAGTCTGAATAGCACTTACATTCTCATAATTATGTAAACACTAAATGTTGAACTAAGCTAAATTACCATAAAACTAAATTAGAGAGTGGAGAGCCAGAAGGAACACTTGCATGGGGCGGGAGATTAGGAGAGAGAATGAAAATGAAAGAGAGTTAAATTCTCATTTTCCATAGTGGGATGTCCATAGACAAGCCTAAGATGAAAAAATTGAGAGCAAATAAGTGTATTCTATAAAGACACAGGGATAAGTACCAAAAGAATGAGCTAACAGAATTAAAACTGGTTGCTTATCTGAGGAGTGGGGAATTGTGTGGTAAGTGGGCAGAAGTCTGCTATTTTCATTACTAGTCAAATAACAATCTGGCGCTTTCAATCTATGTGCATCTTACTAAAGGGAAAAACACAAAAAGACAAGGAAGTGTGGGTATCGGGAAGAGGGATGTCAGAGTGACAGATCATGGAGCCTAGGCAGAATAAGAAAATGAAGAAAGAAGATTGATGGTAAGGAGAAGGGAAGTAGTTCAGCATGAAGAAAAATGGGATTAGGAGAGAGGGCTTGTGAGTGGTTGTCAGACGCAGCCTGGAGGAAAGCCTCAAAGACTTCCTATTTTGCCTAAGTCTATGTTCTTTTTATATTACCATTCTAGGTGATTCCATTACCTTAGGAAGTTTTCCAAACAGTGAAATTTAGGATTATGATGTTAGTAACCAACCTTAGTAGACCAATCAAATGAATGCTGTCAGAGAGTTGGTCTTCTTGATGAGAAAGTCCAGAAAGACCTCTTCTGATGATGTAAAGACTCTTGGAAGTTTGGTCCTCTATGGTGACGTTGTAAGCTATCAACTTGGCGAGGCTACACTACATTTCCTAGAGTTGGCTTTCTTACATATTACTAGCTGTGGCGGTCACAATGGAGATTCTTGAGAGACTTGGAGGGCACAAAGGAAGCAGCAAGCACTTTGTTATCTGCACACTTGTTGATGAGCTGCAGATTCATGCACAGGTGTGATGTGGCAGCTAGGTGTGCAATTGCTCTGCCTTCCCCTGGACCCTCTTTCAGCTTCTCCAGCTCCTGGGCCAGGTGTGAGTATCTCCATGACCATGGGCCCCAGTTTCTGCAGTAACCCATACCCTCAAGGTAAGAGACCATTCTAGTTTGTCCTGGTGGGTTCCAGCTAATGTTCATGGACTCCAACCTCCTCATACCTTCCCTTTCTGACTGCTTACCCTGTGAGCTTCTCACTTGGGCATCAGATGTGGAAAAAACAACCTTAGAGACACTAGTTAAGTAGCTCCCTGTTATGGACTTCACATATTGAAGACCTAACCCCCAGTGTGGCTATATTTGGAGATAGGGCCTTTAAGAAAGTAAGTAAGGTTATAAGTGTGGAGCCCTAGTCTGATAGATTTCCAGTACTTATAAGAAAAGACACCAGAGATTGATTTTCTCTCTCTCTCTCTTTCTCTCTCTCTTTCTCTCTCTCTCTCTCCATGCACACACAGAGGAAAGGCCATGTGAGGACACAGCAATAAGGCAGCCATTTACAAGCCACATGAAGGCCCTCACCAAAACCCAAATTTGCCAGCACCTTGATCAAGGATTTCCAGCCTCCAGAACTGTGAGAAATAAATGTCTGTTATTTAAGCCATTCAGTCTGTGGTATTTTGTGATGGCAGCCCAAGCTAATTAATACACTCCCCAATCATGTAAGCCAATACCCTTTAGCAAATCTATCTATCTATCTATCTATCTATCTATCTATCTATCTATCTATCTGTGATATACTTTTATTTATTTATTTATTTATTTATTTATTTATTTATTTATTTTTTTGAGATGGAGTCTCACTCAGTTGCCAGGCTGGAATGCAGTGGTGCGATCTCCATTCACTGCAACCTCTGCCTCCCTAATTCAAGCGATTCTCCTGCCTCAGCCTTCAGAGTAGCTGGGACTACAGGTGTGTGCCACCACGCCCAGCTAATTTTTGTATTTTTAGTAGAGATGGGATTTCACTATGTTGGCGAGGATGGTCTCAATCTCTTGACATCGTGATTCACCCACCTTAGCCTCCCAATGTGCTGGGATTACAGGCTTGAGCCACTGTGCCAGGCCTGAATGATATACTTATAGCCTAGTGATTCTGTTACTCTGAACCCTTACTGATACCACCTTCCTGGTCGAAGAATGACCTCCAAAGATATCCAGTTCCTAATCTCTGAGCCTGTGAATGTTAAGGGACTCGTAAGATGTGATTAAATTAAGGATTGTGAGCTGTGGAGATTATCCTGGATTAGCTGGTGGGCCCTAAATGTAATCACAAGTGTTCTTACAAGAATGAGGCTGAGGGAGATTTGTCAACCTAGAAGAAGGTGATGTGACCGCTGAAGCCAGAGTCTGTGCTGCTGGCTTTGCAGATGCAGGAAGTGGACAGTAGCGAAGGCATGCAAGGAATGCAGCCCTAGAACCTGGAAGAGAGAAGGGAGCTGGTTCTCCCCTAGAGCCTCCAGAAGGAGGGCATCTTGATTTCAGCTTAGTGTAACTGGTTTTGGACTTCTAATCTCCAGAACTGTAAGAGAATAAATGTGTTTTGTTTTAAGCCATCAAGTTTGTGATAATTTGTTACAGCAAACTAATAGAGACAGTAATATATTACAACTCATAATAAGTTATACAAAAATAAGAAATCCATGAGTTCATTCTAATAGTAGATAAGTAGATAGACAGATGATAGATACATAATAACGGAATGAAAGAATACATGAATGTCAGGTAGGGGAGAGGGAGGGTTCTTCCTTACAGTAAAAGTTGACCAATAAATGTGGAAGAAATGGTGGAAAATCATCATTTTGTAACCAATCCTTAGGCAAGAATCATCAATGAATGCTAAATTTAGGGGGTAATTGTGAGGATCAAGAGAAATCATAACTGCTGTTCAGTTACACCTTTATCAAGTGGTCAAAATTAGTATCACCAACAAGAGCAGATGGACATTGTGGACCTCCAGATGTGACATCCTCAGTAAAACAAATGATCACTTCTGTAGTACCATCTGGGGGTAAAAGACCTGTATCTAATTATGAGAAAACATCAGACAAAACCAGCTAAAGGAATATATTATAAAATAACTGACTTCAGCTTTTCAAAAATGTCAATGGCATGCAATACAACAGAAGGTTATAGAACTGAGATTACAGGAGACTAAAGATAAGTGATAAGTAAATGCAATACATAATTCTGTCCTGGATCCTGCACTGGAGAAGAAGAGTGCTATTATTAGGGATATAAAATATTAAGAATATTATTGGGACAAAGAAATAATTGGAATATGGATGATAGATTAGGTGAAATTATAACATCAATGTTAAATATCCTGAATTGAATATCAGTGTTGTGGTTACATAAAAGAATAACCTTATTCTTAGGAAATTCCAAAATTGTAAGGGGAAAGGAGGTATGCCTTCAACCTGTGAGAAAATATTTTCAACAAATACTGGGGGAAAGGTTACTATTCTCAAAAATCAATGAGAAAAAGCAACCTTATAGAAAAATGATTATATAATATGTTTGACAAATAACAGAAAAATATACATGATATATACTCAACTCTCTTGTAAGTAAAGAAATACAAATCAAAACAATGAGATGCCATCTGTTACCCAGAGAGTGGCAAAACTGAAAGAGTTTGGAAATATAAAGTGTTAGCACTGAAATGGAAAGTGGTGGGACTATAAGATCATGTAGCTACTTTTAGAGAACAACTCACTATGGCCCACATGCAAAAAGAGGCAAGTACAGAAATGTTCTTTGCAGTCATGTTTACAGTTAGAAACTAGAAGCAACATGAACATATGTAGGAATATGGCTAGAAACTCAAGTCCTTCCATTAAGTTAAAAAAAAACGTGTAAAATGACATTACATATGCAATTAAAAAGTTAATAACAGGCCAGGTGCAGTGGCTCATGCCTGTAATCCCAGCACTTTGGGAGGCCAAGGCAGGTGGATCAGGAGGTCAGGAGTTCAAGACCAGCCTGGCCAACATAGTGAAACCATGTCTCTACTAAAAATACAAAAATTAGCCAAGCGTCGTGGTGGGCACCTATAGTCCCAGCTACTTGAGAGGCTGAGGGAGGAGAATCGCTTGAACCTGGGAGGTGGATGTTGCAGTGAGCCGAGATCATGCCACTGCACTCCAGCTTGGGCAACAGAGTGAGACCTAGTCTCAAAAAAAAAAAAGAAAAAAAAAAAGTCAATGACAATAAATATACTACCAAACAACACAGTATGATTTTATGGCTCTATATATCTGTATCTAAAATTATACAAGAGCAAGGAAGATGATCTTAAAGGATATGCATCAAGTAAGAACTCAGGGTGGGATTGTTCAGAGGTGACTTCAGCTTTATCTCTAGTGTTTTTTTTTTTTTTTTGGTAAAGGGAAATTTATTCGTATATTGCTTGCATAATTAAGGATTACATGTGTAATTAAGGATTTCATATATAATTAAACATTAATTTAAAAATGTGGGCAGGAGTCTTTACCTTCCCAAGACCATTTATAAATCAATTTTCTTTTATGTCTTCTAATAAATCCGCTACTGTAAGCATCGTGAATGAGGGCCACACACTGCATAATGGTTCCCTCTGCCACTCTGGCTTCTGTTTTTACTCTTCCTTGGAACCTCTGGGCATTTGATTTCAATCTGTAATGTCGAGATTTGGAAATTAAATTTAGATGAGTTCAAAAGAAGAGTGTCTCCAAATGTAAGCAGCTTGGGTATTTACCTTTTCCCTGTTCAAACGTATGCTCAAGAACCTCTCTTCTGTCTTCATGTCTGTGAGAAAATTAGTGAGAAACAACATCAGGGAATCACTGGTGGAGTCTGCATAATTATATATGTCGGCAGCTCTTGGGGGATATTGTGAAATTAGGATATTTCTCTTCCCAAGCCTGATGACTAGAAAATTTGAATCTCACATACAACCACCGAGTCTCCTTAAGAATGTATGTGATGCCCTGTATAATTCTTAATGGACTTAGAATATCCCTAAAAATTCTATTATAGCACTGTGGAGTATGAAAATTTAAAGAGAGCATACTCATTCTCAAGTTCAGTCACTTTGAAGAGTTTGTTGTTGATGTTGTTTTTAATGGAGAAAATGAGGTCCACAGAATGGAAGTGAATTCTCAACATCACAGAACCATTGGGCATGGTTGTGGGCAGATTCCAAGCCGTGATCACCCCCAACAACACAACCATTGTATTCATGTGGTATTATATTTGTGCAAATGTAAATTAGATGCTGGAGTGAATGGAGAAGAGGAAACTTCCCATCTTCTGTTACACCTGCCTGCACAAGTCCTAACAGAATGATACAGCCCAGTACAATGTGCATTTCTCCCATGGACGTTGCCTGCTTAGGAGCATATGGTCTAGGAGAGAGTTGAGGTCACCAGTATTGGTGATCTGCATGAGGATGAAGTGATGGTGAGAGACCCTAAAGAGAATGGGCCACATAAGGCATTACCTTCATTGTTAAGAATAAACATAAAAGTTGTGTTTTTCTGGTCCTCAGTGATAGATACAATTTGGCTCAGTCATCAAGAAACTCGTTCCTTCCCCTCACCAAGGGGCAGAGGAAACACAAAGGGATGAAACTAACACTTCTCGGCTCTCACATGCTAGTGTTTTGCTGCTGTCCTCCTAATTCTGAATGGCAAGTGTCTTAATGCCAAAACTGTAAAAGCTGGTCCAGGTCTGATGTGTTCAATGTCATGATTAAGAAAAAAAAAAAAAAAACAAAAAAAACCTGAAGTCCTACAGCCAGGTTTGAAAATGTAGCTGAACAGGTGTAGGCGAGGAGAATGCAGCTGAGAGGTAGCGCTGTTCACACATTTAACGAGTGGACATTGTGACTGGGCTTCTGAAGACATTCATATGGTGGAACATGCAGTGTAGTGTGTGTGTGGTCTACGAACAGATAGCCCAGTGTTCTGATATTTACTGATGCAGTCTGACATTTACCCACTGTTCACCCCTGATTCTGTGTTCTATAGAATGGTGATAATATAAGGGTCATTGCCAATCCTTGATGGGTTGGAGGAATGTGACTGGAATAGGAACAGAACCAAAAGGTATCTTGCAAGATTCCTTTAGGAATCAAGTAGGATGACTTATTTAAAGTACCTAGTATTTTGAAGTGCTCATTATGCAGTTAGCACAAATTACAGTATAAAACCCAGTAGAAGAGCACAGCCTTAAAATCATGACAATTAGATTTCCACTTATGTCATTTCCTGGTTGTGTCACCTGGAGCAAATTCCTGCCCCTCTCTGAGTTTCCACATTGGAAAATGAGGATTAAAGACCAATCTTGAAGTGTTGTTTGAGGTCTTACTGAGGCTGCATTTAATACGACATAGTTCAAAACAAGAAAGGAGGTCATCTACCATCCCTGAAAGGATCAGAGAACTTGGAGAAACATCTTCCATTTTTGATACCACACTCTACAAGGGTCACTGCCAAATCTGGGAGGGTTGAAGGAAAGTGGCCAGGAGGGAGGGAAAAGATCTGTATTGGCCAGGGTTCTCCAGAGAAACAGAATGAATAGGAGAGCTGTATATATATTATAAAGAATTCATTGACGTAGTTATGGAGGCTGAGAAGTCCCAAGATCTGTAGTAAGTAAGATGGAGACTCAAGAGCTTCGATGGTGTAGTTCCAGTCTGAGTCCAAGGCCTGAGAACCAGGACATCTGGTGGTGCAAGTTCTGGTTCAAAAGGTGGCAGGCGGCTGGGTGTGGTGGTTCATGCCTGTAATCCCAGCACTTTGGGAGGCTGAGGCAGGAGGATCACTTGACCCTAGGAATTTGAGACCAGCTGGGACAACATGGCAAAACCCCATCTCTACAAAAATACAAAAAAATTAGCTGAGTGTGGTCTCAGCTACTCAGGATGCTGAGATGGGAGGATCACTCGAGCCCAGGAGGTCAAGGTTGCAGTGAGCTGTGATTATGCCACTGCGCTTCAGCTTGGATGACTGTGGGAGACCCTGTCTCAAAAAAAAAAAAAAAAAAAAGGTGGCAGGCTCCAAACCCGAGAAGAGAATGTGTTTCAGTCTGAGTCTGAAGGCAGGAGAAGGCCAATGTCTGAGTTCGAGGCAGCTGGGCAGGAGGATTCCCTCCTCCTCATGGGAGGATCAGCCTTTTGTTCCATTCAGGCCCTCAACTGATTGGATGAGGGCCACCCACGTTAGAGGGAGGCGTCTGCTTTGCTCAGTCTGCAGATTCCAATGTTAATCTCACCCAGAAACACCCTCACAGACACACCCAGAATAATGTGTGACCAAATGTCAGGGCACCCCATGACCCTGTCAAGCTGACACATAAAATTGACCATCGCAAGACCCCACATCCATTTCCCCGAGGGATAGTTATCTGTCTCATTTGTCAGCTAGGGGACTTGTTCTGGAGAAAATTATGTCCATATTATGGAACACAGATTCTGATTCAATATAAGAAAGAACTTTCTAGCATTCAGGGTGGTTGAGAATGAAATGAACTTCTTGGGGAATGCATTCTTTCTTATTGGTAATGCACAAACAGAAGGGAAACAAACCCTTGCATAGGAGTCTGTCAAGGAGAATAAAGCAACAGCTGCAGGCCTTAAACAGCATACCGGACCAGAGGTTTCTTCCAAGCACATGAGTCTATGGTTCTGTGATTTTGTGGAAGTGCTCCATAAATGTAGGTGGTGTTATAATTTGAAATCACACAGGACCAGGCACTTAATATATTTTCTCCAGGCAATAGCATCCCAGTCATTCTCTCCCACTACAGTGCTCATGTGATGACACTCTCACTCAACAATCATCAAGTGCTCCCCATCACCTAGTGATGACACTCCAACTCATTGGCCTGACATACAAGCCCTTCTTCTAATAACCCCAAACCTGTCTTCACAGCCTGATTCTCTACTACTTTTCCATACAGACACCATGCTGCCACCAAGCATGTGCCTTGGATTTTCAAGGCCCCTATGTTCTGTCCCTCAGGAAAGGACATCACTCTGAATCCCTCAGTACTGGGTGTATTATTCCATTCTCACCCTGCTATAAAGAAATACCTAAAACTGGATAATTTATAAAGAAAAGAGGTTTAATCAGCTCACGGTCCTGCAGGCTGTAGAGGCGTCTGTTTCTGGGGAGGCCTCAGGAAACTTACAGTCATGATGGAAAGGGAAGCAGGCACATATATTCACACGGCCAGAGAAGGAGAGAGAGAAAGGGCAGGTCCTACATACTTTCGAACAACCGGATCTCATGAAAACTCTATCATAAGAACAACAAGGGTGAAGTCCGTCCCCATGATTCAATTCAGTCCGTCCCACCAGTCCCCTCCTCCAACACTGGGAATTATAATTCGACATAAGATTTGGGTGGGAACACAGAGACAAACCATATCACTGGGCTAAGTAAGCCTCCTGTGAGTTTCCTAGGTATAATGCTCTGACTCATATGCCCCATACGCTATGCTGCATTGCAATTGTCTGGTCACTTGTGTCTATCACTCGAGTGAACCAAAAGCCCCTCAAGAGGAGAAGCTATGGCATGCTTGCTGTTGTGTCTAAATACCTCAGTGCCTGGCATGTAGTAACTCTCACATAGCATTTACTGACTTGAAGTGTGTCTTCCATGAACTCCTTTCCATTTGCAATCTTTTCCTCTAAATTCCTGCAGTATTCTAATCATATCTCTACAATGTCATTCATCCAATAATGTATTCATCCAACTGACATTGTTTAAATGTATTTTAGGTGCCAAGCTCTATGCTGAGTTTTGGGGATAGATTGGAGACTAGAATATAATCTTTTCTCTCAGGCGGCTTATATTCTAGCAGGCAATACAGAGAGGAAAGTAGGCAATGATAAGACACTCTCCTGGAGGTATCACAATAATCTCTTTCACTGGGTAGAGAGCTCCAGGAGGCATGGATCAGCTAAGTTATTTCATCTCTGTTTCTTCAGTGCCTAACCCAGTAAATAGTATGTAACTGCTGAATGGATACATCATTATAGGTAATCCTGTACTTATGTCAGTAACTTGGTCATGTCTTCCTATCCAGGCAAACCATTGAGATCTTAGGCCATCCCAGAGTTTTAGAGTTGCAAGGAACCTCAAAGATCGAGGAGTCCAGTTCTTTCTCTATGATTTTAATTCCTTCTACAATATCCCGACAATCAATTTTGTGGAAACAAGCATGAGCTCCTAGGCATGGATGGGTCATGCAAAAATAAGATGATGTTGTTTTTGCCGATTTTTAGACGTAGTAGAGATGGACATTTTAAAAACACAGGTTCCAAGTTAGCCCATGTTCTGTCTATAGCCGGCACCTATTGGTGTTGCTCTGGTTCTTCATAAGTACAGAAAATGTGACACCCAGGTCCCATCCTGTAACAGCAAGCACTATGATAACCAGAACTTTTGCCTGATAAACAATTGCTAAGCTCCAGCCCACAGCCAACTAATTCCACACACCAGTCATCCTAGCACACTCAAATAAAAGAATTTGGACAGTTTGTTGAAATTCACTGTGATCCTATTTGTCTCGGAATTAAAACAACATTAATTGGGTATGTGCAACAGTTCATTTTGGTTCCTTTGGATTGGATTGCTGTGCAAATGAGTAGTGAATACAAGGGAAATATTTAACCTAATTGAACATGAATATACTCAATTCTTGAGTCTTCTTCAAATCACTTTGGCAACTGTGTTATTGAGGACGAGTAATGAAAGTGCTGAACATAAATTTTCATCAATTTTTTTAAAGCACTTGCTAGTTTCTATAGCACTGATCAATATCATAAGCCAATAGCAGCAGCATCTTGATAAATTAATTTATGTGATATGGTTGAATTTTTAAAAGTCTTTAACATTTTCTTGCCACCTCCTGTTCAGGAGAATGTGTGAGCCTTTTCAGCATGAGGACTCAGGTAAGCTTGAGGATCTCTGTGAGCTTATGAAGTCTGTGTTTTAAATGAGTTGCAAGATGAGTTGTTATGCTCCCATCCTAAAGACAAAGCCACATGATAGGAATTAAGGTTAGGGGATTTAGAGAACATCAAAGCATTTTTATGCCCTTGAGAACAAGCTTGTAAACATCTGGTAAGGACATGAATTGATTGATAGGAACCAGGGTTATCATATTAACTAGGATGCAGATGATTCATGTTGAAGCTTTGGAAATATAAACTTAGGTTCACATTGCAACTCTGCTTCTGACAAGCTGTGTCACCTCAGCCTACAAACGTCATCTTTCTTCAGCCCTGTAAGATCACCCATGAAGGATGATTGGGAGAAGATGAGATAATGCATCCAAAGGAATCAGCATAGTGCCCAAAACATACACTTAGAAATGTAATTTTTCTTCCCCTTATGGAGCACTTGAGTCCACACATAATGCGTGTGCACAGTCTGTGGAAACAGCAAATTCAAGGATCCAGTCTGGGGGCCCATTAAAAAGGAAGCCTCCACAGAAGAGTTAAGGGAGTGACTGATTAACCACTGCAATTCATTATGAAGGCCAGGAGGGAAGATATTACTGTGACAAATTGCTTGGTTTTCTTTTCTGTTTTTACATTAATGCATTTGTCAGCACAAGAGGTGGGGAGAAAAAATAAAAGAAGTTCTAGTGTCAGAGAACCTCTTATTGATTGGGTTTGCCATGACATTCTCATTAAGAATCAGAAGAGATGGTTTCTGTCTAAGTGTGAGGGCAGCCCCACCCGGGGACAGGAGAATGGCCAGGGTGGCTTCAGGGCATTGCCCCTCCAGCCCTCAGATTCTGTACTCTTAGCATTCCCCTCCCACCTTTTCTAAAGCAGGGATGGTAGGAAGAAAAGAGAGAGGAGAGAAGAGTAAATGAAAGCAACGTTTTATTCTTTGACAGTGGCTTGACTATGTGATAGTGAAGAGCCTCAAGTCTCAGTTTCTATTTCTATAAAATGGGTATAAAACCACCTACTTTTTAAAGATGGAGTATGTATTAAATGAGACAAATGTCACTTATCACTATCTGATACTATGTTATATGTTCATTGTCTCCTTTTTGTATCATGGGTCTCCTCACTAAATTAGGGTAAAAATATTGTGTGCTTTGTTCACTACTGTATTCTCAGTGTCTAGAACCCTGCCTAGCACATAGTCGGTGCTTTATAGAAATCAGTCGAATTAATGAATGAATAATGTATATAAGGGGTTTAACACAGTGTCATTACATACTAAGATCTCAAGATTGGTGGCTTTTGGATGAGATCGGGTGTGTTCAGGGTGGTGTGGCCGTAGACTCAATATTGGTGGCTTTCAAAACCTTAGTGAATAGGTGATGGAAAGTTCATCTTGGGATCTGTGAAAGCAAGATAGACTCAGCTTTGAATCCAGCCACAGAGTGGGTGGATCAGTGCAAGGAGGTGGCATAACACAATTGGAATCCTCAAATCCCAGGGGCATGAATGAGTCAAAGGTCACTGCCTGTGGGCTGGAGTTACAAGAGGTGAGACTGGGGTCCTGGGTTGGTGTTGGCCTGTTGCCTCATCCTGAGATGGAGGCTCATTGCAGCTCTGCTCCTGAGAGGTAAGGGGGCAGGGGCATCAGGGCTTTTTCCCTGTGGGCATGGCCTCCCAAAGGCAGGGTGTCTTACACGGGCAGGGGCACATTGGAGAGCACAAAGGTGGTTCTCACTCCCAAAAAGTGCTTCTTCTTTGAAAGCCCTTGTCACCTACATCACTGCTCCCCCACCAACCCCCAGGGCTAAGTTAGAGCCCTGTTATGAGGTCCAAGCGCACCTCTCCTCTCCTACACACAAATGTGGAGAGGAGAGTGTGTGTGCCTTTCCTGAGCCTCATATCGTGAAGCAGGGATGGCTTCTGAATGTTCCCTGCTTTATTCCCAGCATCTAGCATAGTCCCTGGCCCATTATATGGGTTCGATAAAGTCTGTAGAGTGAATGAATGAATAGATGAATGAGTGAAGTACATCCATTATATAGGTAAACAAGAAAACTCTTGTTTACACCCCGTGCCCCTCTCTCTCTCTAATTCAACCCCTGCCACTTGTACTTCATCAACCAAAAAAAAAAAAAAAAAAAAAATGAGGTTATAACTCTTTGAGCACCAGGATTTCCTATGCAGACTCAGACATGCAGCAAACAGGTACACTTTGGGCCAGGAGACCCCACTGAAGAGTCCCAACTGTGATTGGCAGGCATCTATGTATTCTATGAGAGTTCGCTCCCACCTAAAGGTGCCCCTTCAGTCCTGCACAGAGATGTCTTTGTGCCCAGGGGGCTGGGGCCATGCTAAGGGGTGACCCTGAGCACCAGGCCATGGGGAGCAGAGCCTGAGAGCCTCTGGAAGCCTGTTAAATGCTCAAGGCCAGCCTGACTCTGTGGCCCATGGTGCAAACAGTTGATTTATTTCAGAGGGTTGCATTTGCATTCCAGCTGCTGGCCCAGGGAAGCTTCTCTTTTCCCATTTGCCAAGTGCATGCACTCACACACCCCCTTACATATACTCACACTGTCACACCCACACACACACAACCACCCAGGCACACTCACGGACACTCACAGACACATGTACACTCTCACACATATTCACACACATCTCACATGTATAACACAGCCACGCATACACTCACACAGATACACACAAAGTCACACACACTTACATGTACTCCCAATCACACACACATACACACCAATTACATATACTCACACACAACACATAATACATTCTCTCTCACACATAAAGTAACACACACTCATATATACACTCATACATATTCCCACTTTACATATACTCACACAGTCACACACTTAAACTCACAAACACAGAAACACCCTGGCCAAAATAGGAGAAGGGACAAGTGAGACTCTGTAATTCCTAATGGAGGCAATGTCCCGGCCCCTCCCCTGTACCTCTGAGTCTGAGGCCCCCAGTTCCTGGCTGGGGCTCTGAGCCCTTTTGTTAGGCAGAAACTGGGCCCCATGAGCCCCCGGTCAGCTAGGCCTTGGGCGCTGCCTGCCCCACCCCACTCCCTCCTGCCCCACCCCGCTCCCTCCAGGGAGCCTGCCCCACCCCGCTCCCTGCTGAGTTCCCCACCCCAGCTATTGAAGACCCTCTCTCTTCCCCCCTTCCCTGTCTCTCTCAGCAAATGATGAAATTCCTAGCTTCCCTGTCCCTTCCACCTCCCACATCCTTGGGTCATTCCCCCTCCCCCTGCTTCCCACTTCCCCAGCAGTAAATGGCAGCACGTCAAGGAAGAAATCACACAGGCTTTGGAGTCAACAGGCATGGGTCTGCCTCCTGCCTGGTCACTTTCTGGCTGTGTGGATTTGGGAGGCCAGGCACCTTTTCTGATTCCAAATTTCCTTATCTGTGAAATGAGATCATTTATATTTCAGATAAATAAATAAATGAGATAAAGAATGGAGGAGTGCCAAGACTGGTACTGAGGGCACCAGTCTGCGCTCGGTATGCGTTCACTTCTCTTTCTTCCTGCCAAGGTTAATTCCTCCATCTGGGCAGCCCCTCATCCGGGCTGAAGTCCCTCGCCCTTTACTGTATCAGTCAACTTCTCCTTCAAACACTGACCTTCTCTCCATGTGGCTTCTGCCCCTTGACCTGCACCCTGACACAATCTTCGCTTCCTAAAGAAAGCCTCGCTTGACAACGCAGTAAATTACTGCAGAATTTACCATATCGATCTTCATTTCCTTCGCCCACTTCCTCCACACCTGCTCACTGCAATCAGGCTTCTATTCACCCCACCCCCAGTCGCTTTAAATTATACTCCTTGCCTCCTTGCTTCCTTGTGGTCCTCAGTGCCCAATTCAGTTACATCCCCTCAACACCTCCACAGTGCAGATGACATCACTCATTCCCTTCAGCAAGGGGTAGAAGGGTGAGTTGGCCAGAAGCACACAGCCTTGCTTCAAATCCTGGCTCAGCCACTCCCCAGCTGTGCAAGCTCAGGCCAGCCACATGCTCTCTGTAAGCCTCAGTTTCATCACCTATAAAATGGGACTACAAGAAGCACCGGCCTTATTGGTTGTTGTGAGGACTACATGAGATAATGCATGTTGTTGAGTGTTGCCCATGTGACAAGTGCTCAATATCATTATTGCTGATTATGACCCTTAGAATCTTCTCCTCCTCAGAAACCTGAGCCTCCAACATCCTCTTGACATCCTTCCCAGGCTTCACACATGGGAGCTCTCCAGGGCTCTGTCTTCAGGCTTCAGGGTCTATCCTATAAAATATTATGCTCTTCCACCACTGCCTCTGTCTTCTCCCATGGCCCCACCTCCATGCCTCTGGTCTCATTGTCTCTCCTGTGTCCCACATCTGGACTGTCGTGGGACTTTTGCACATCTCTTTCTGGAAGAGACTCTCTCTGCCTGGGTTTAGACTGCCATCCTTGGTCTCACAGCAGGGGAGCAGGATGATCAGGTTATTCTTTAGTGAGAGTACTCCAGCAGAAGAAATAGGGGCCTGAAAACAGCAACCCTGATGAGGAGGTAGCTGCCAGCAGGGCAAAGGAAAAGGACACTAACTTTGAGCGCTTGTCTCAGATCTCATGTCAATCCTGCAAGGTAAGCACCAATGATCCCATTTCAAAGATGAAGGGATGGAAATGAATCTAACGCCAAATCCCATGCTCCACACCACTCTGTCACACTATATGTGAAATGGTATCTATTTTAAATACACTTTTCCCCAGACACTGTGCCAGTTACTGTACCATTTTAATGCTTCCAGTGACCCTAGAAAGGAGTTATTCCCATTTTACAGATGAGTAAACTGAGGTTCAGTGGCTTTCTCAAGCTGAGGCCAATTTTGAGGTTAGTTCAACTAATGATAAAACTTATTCTATTTGATACCTAATCTCTGTCCTTGACTCTCTACCTGCCACATTTAATATGTATGCACATACATAACTAAGTTCTGAAGAGAGAATCTTCCAGAGGTGCCCTTGCTAGAAGGGCTGATGGAGTCTAATCTCAGAGTGCAAGTCTATGTAGAGTTGCCTTTTAACACCAAAACTTGAGGTGAAAAGTCGACTTTTTGACTGCATTAGTTTTAGGCCTGTTACAAGAACTCTTCAAACCAAAAGGCAGCTCCATATTTCATACTCTAGTAAGATTTCAAGGTTTAGTGCAATTTTCCACAGATAACAAAAGTAAGTTATAGGAAATTGTTTTTTGCTTATGAATCAGATATTACTTCGCTTTCTCTGGGGAAATAGGCTTTTACTTCCATAAAAACAAGTATAAAGAATGCAACAGCTGAGTGGGCCTAAGTTTAGTTATGAGACATGTGAGTCGCTTTCACTATATGATGCTACACTCAGAAATTTCAGATTTGGGTAAATTCAAAGGAAATGTCTGGGTTTTTTTTTAAACAACAACAACAACAACAAAACACTGTCCCAGAATTGAGAAGCCCAAGGTTAAAGTCTCATCTCTTGAATAGTTAATATATTCACATAGCACAAACATCACAAAGTATAAAAACATATATACTGAGAACTTTGCTACCCACTCTATTTCCCATCCTCCAATTTCTATCCCTCTGCAAAAGTAATCACTGTTATAATTAGGCTGGCGCAAAAGTAATTGCTCTCCACACAGAGCTGTGTGGAGTCTCAACAGAGCAGCTGCTCAGGCACACACAGAGACCCAGGAGCTTTACAAAATCTTTGGATTGATTGTTTAATTGCTTCAAAACAATAGTTTAAAGTCACAAAGATATTATCTCTCACTGTTTCTGAGGAAAAGAAACTTAAGAGTATCTTTGCTGGAAGATTCTGGCTTAGGGTCTGTGATGATGTTGCTTTCAACTTGTTGGCCAGGGCTGCAGTTATCTGAAGAAATGATAGATGCTAGAGGATCTGCATCAAAACTCTCATATGGCTGTTGACAGGAGGCCTCAGTTCCTCTGAGGATGCTCACAACATGGCAACCAGCTTTACCCAAATCAAGGGATCCAAGAGAGAAAGAAAGGAATCAAGATGGATGCTACTGTGTTTTTCATAACCTAATCATAGAAGTGACATACCTTAACTTATGCCAAATTGTAGTAGTCATCCATACCAAAACTGGTACAGTGTAGAGGGAACTACACAAAGCATCAACATCAGAAGGTGGGGATCACTGGAGATCATCTTAGGTGTTCGTTACCACAACATTGTTAAGGGTCGTTATAGGAAAACTGCTGAAACCCAAAGAAAAATAGACCATCTCAAAAGCAGCCAGAGAAGAAGGAATAATACATTTGAAAGTGCAACAATAGGACAGAATCAATGGAAGCCAGAAGGCAATGGAATGATATCAAAATGCTTATAAATTAAAAATGATTAAATTAAAATGATAACAACCTAGAATTCTTAACCTGATAAAAATATCTTTCATAATGAAATTGAAACAAAGAAATTTTAGACAGGCAAAAATTAAGAGAATTCATTAGCAACAGATTTATCTTCAAATAAATACTAAAAGGCATTCTTGAGGCAGAAGGAAATTAATCCCAAATGGAAGTCTGGAGGTACAAGAAAGAATGAAGAGCTATGAGAATGATAAATCTGTACATAAACTAAATTACTTACTCTACAAAACAATAATATAATATTTCGCAGTTAAAAATATAAAACAACAATAGTGTAAAAGAGGTAGATTAATGGAGTTCAAGCGTTTTAAGATCTTTGCATTGTCAAAGAAGTGGTAAATGTGATAATCTATGTTAGACAGTAGTAAGAAAATAGTGCATGTTTCAGGCCAATTACACATAAACGTTATCACTAAAATAAGGTTTTCTTAAAGAGATAACTATCAACCTAACTGGGATGTTCACATAGCATAATAAAAAAACCCACTTATTCCAAAAAAAGAAAAGAAAGAATACAAAAAGGATAGCATTTAAGTAGAAAAAAATAGATAGCAATAATAGATATAAACCAAAATCTATAAGTAATCATATTAAAAGTAAATAGAATATACCAAATAAAATATAAAGAATTTCATACTGGATTAAAAATAATCCTTTGGGAGGCCAAGGTGGGTGGATCACTTGAGGTCAGGAGTTAGAGACCAGCCTGGCCAACATAGTGAAACCCCATCTCCACTAAAAATACAAAAATTAGCCAGGCGTGGTGGTGTGCTCCTGTCATCCCAGCTACTCGGGAGGCTGAGGCAGGAGAATCCCTTGAACCCAGGAGGCGGAAGTTGCAGTGAGCCGAGATGGTGCCACTGCACCCTGGGTGACAGAGCAAGACTCCATCTCAAAAAAAAAAAAAAAAAAAAAAAAGATGAAAAGAAAAGGGTCGGAAAAATATATGTTATGCAAACATTAAATAAAAGAAAACAGATGTAAGTAGACCAAAATTAGACCAAGTGGATTTTAAGGAAAGAAGAATGAGTAGAAATTAAGGCAAATATTTCTTAACGAAAAAGGGTCAAACCACCAAAAAGTTATAACAAATATAAATGTTTATGCACTTAATGACATAGGTGCAGATAATATTAAAAAAATGGACAGAAATAAAATTTTAGAAAAGAAATGAAAAAACACACAAACACAATCATAGTAGATTTTAGCATATCTTTTTTTATTAATTATTAAAATAAACATACAAGGACAAAATTCAGTAACGAAGCAAAATATTTGAATAGCCTAATTGTTTTAGTTCTGTCAGTTTTTGCTCCAAGAGTTTTCAAGATCTATAGTTAGATGGACACACATTTAGGATTCCTATGAATTTTTGAAGCATTTGTTCTTTTATTATGGACTACCCTTTTTATTTCTAGTAATATTCTTTGCTCAGAAGTCTTTGATATTAACATAGACATTTTGGCTCCCTTATGACTAGCATTTACAGGGATATCTTTTTCATCTTTTTGCTTGTTATTAACGTGTATCTTTAGATTTAAAATGTGTTTCTTGTAGACATGACAGAGATGAGTCTTAGTCTTACTTTTTCATTCATTAGACAATCTCTACCTTTTTTTTTCTCTATTTTTTTTTGAAATGGAGTTTCACTCTTGTTCCCCAGGCTGGAGTGCGATGGCGTGATCTCAGCTCACTGCAACGTCCACCTTCTGGGTTCAAGCAATTCTCCTGCCTCAGCCTCCCGAGTAGCTGGGACTATAGGCATGCACCACCATGCCCAGCTAATTTTTGTATTTTTAGTAGAGACAGGGTTTCACTGTATTGGTCAGGCTGGTCTTGAACTCCTGACCTCAGGTGATCTGCCTGCCTCGACCTCCCAAAGTGCTGGGATTACAGGCGTGAGCCACCATGCCTGGCCATCTCTGTCTTTTAATTGGAGTGTTTACACTATTTACTATGTCATTATTAATATGTTGGGCTTAAGTCTATCCTTTTTGTTATTTTTTCTTTGTTCCATCTTTTTTTGTGTTTTTTCCCCCACTTTTCTTACCTTCTTAACTGAGCATTTTCATATTCCGTATTATGTCCTTTACTAGATTATTAGCTATACTTCTTTGTTTTACTTTATATTGATTTTTGTATTTCAGTAAACATCTTTAACACATTATCATACATCTTCCAATAGTCCAATCCCACTTCATATATAATGTAAAAGCCTTGCAGATACATGCTTAAAATTACTTTCCACCAGAACTTTGTGCTACTTTTGTCAAACAATTTACTTGTACATTTTATAAATCCCAAATATATTGTTGTTAATTTTTTGCTTAAAAAGTGAATAGTATAAGGACTTCTGCTTCTGACCAAAATGGAGTAATAACAAACAGATTGTTCTCCCACATGAAACAACTCAAAAACAAGCAGACAGAATAGATAAAATTGTAGTTTTCAATACACAGGAATCAGGCAAAAAAGGACAGTAATCCTTGAGAGACAGGAAACAAACAAGGTGAGTCATATGATTGCACCAGTGGAGTAATGAAGAGAAGAGAGTTGCACAGAGAAAGAACTCAGATGTATTCAGAATCTCCCTTGAGCAGCAACACTAGGAAAGAACCATCCAAAATAATTAGAGGGAGCACTATTCAGTTCTCAACGGGAACGGGAATAGTGTTAGTTCCCTAAAGGAATGTTGGAATTTATTTGGAAACAAAAGCCTTTTCTAAATAACTTGTGGGTCAAAAAAAAAAAAAAATCAAAAGGTAAATTTAAAAGTACTAGGAACTGAACAAAAGTGAAAACAGTGTATCAAAATTTGCAGGGTGCTATGAAAGCAGTACTTAGAGGGAAATTCATAGCACTAAACACCTATCTTAGAAAAGAAGACAAATCTCAAATAGCTTCCACCTTAAGAAGCAAGAAAAATGAAGAGTAAATAAACTTAAAGTAAGTAGAAGAAAGAAAACAATGAAAATCAGAATGGAAAAAAAATAAAAAGCTGAGAAACAATAGAGAAAATTAAAAAAACAAAAACAGAAAGCCGGTTTGTTAAAGAAGATAAATAAAGTAGGAAAATCTCTAGCCAGACTGATCAGGAAAAAGAGAGAACACATTACTAATATTAGCAATGAGAGTGGCAATGCCACTACAGAATATAGATATTAAAAGCATAGTGAAAAAATATTACGAACAACTTTAAATCCTCTTTAAATCATTGAGCATATTTATAATACCTGATTAAAAGTATTTGTGCCTGCTGTTTCCATAATCTCAGTCATTTCAGGTTTATATATATTGGATTTTTAAAATTATGGGTTTAATTTTCTTGCTCACATTTTCCTGCTTCTTTACACATCTATCAAGTTTTTGTGTGTTTGACATTGTAAATGTTACATTATTCAGTATCTAGACTGTGTTGATGTACTTTAAAGAGTGCTGGCTGGGTGCCCCGGTGGCTCACAACTGTAATCCCAGCATGTTGGAAGGCTGGGGCAGGTGGATCACCTGAGGTCAGGAGTTCGAGACCAACCTGGCCAAAGTGGTGAAACCTCATCTTTACTAAAAATACAAAAAATTAGCTGGGCATGATGGCAGGCACCTGTAATCCCAGGTACTGGGGAGGCTGAGACAGGAGAATCGCTTGAACGCAGGTGGAGGTTGCAGTGAGCTGAGATCACGCCACTGCACTCCAACCTGGGCAACAGAGCAAGACTCCATCTCAAAAAAAAAAAAAAATGTGCTGAAGTCTGCCTTGTCAGGTAGCTAAGGTACTGTGGAGCAGCGTGGCTTTCTGGAGACTTGTTCAGGACAATTCTAGAGCAGTCTTTCTCTAGGTTTACCTTAGCCCTATTGCTAAAGCATGACCTTTGCATTGTCTCTTCTGAATGTACTGGGAGTTCGGTTATTTCATCCCATTATGGCTGGTCAGAATTCAAATGTTTCCCATGTCTCTGTGAGCTCTGAGAATTGTTCAGTTTACAGTTACCCAGTAGTAGTTCTTTGTCCAGCCTCGTGGAGTACCACTGAAGCATGTGCTATTTAGTATTCGACTGAAGACTCAAGAGGGTGCATATGCAGATTTATGGAGCTTCTTTTATTGAATAGCTCCCTCCCCTCCAGTACCTGGGTCTGATGTCCAGCTGTATAGGTCTCCACAAACTACGATCTCTGTTTCTCAACTCAGCAAGATCACTGTGCTCTGCTGGTCTCCTCCCCGCATCATGGTCCAGAAAGTGCCCTAGACAGATAGCCAGGGGACCCGAGTGATGGCCTTGTTTGTTATTCAGATATCACAGTCCTGTGCTGCCTATTGTATCATGCCTGAAGACAATTATTTCATTTATTTTATATATTCAGTTTTCTAAATTTTTACTGTGGGAGAACAAGTCCAGTGTCAGTTTCTCTGTCACGGCCAGAAGCAGAAGTTGACTCATTTACGTACGCAGGTGTATTTATCAAAGCTTTCTGTACAATTTCCTTGGTGTTATGCATAGAAAAAGTCTTTATATTAACTTATATTTTCTGCCAGTACCTTAATGGCTTTATATTTATTAATATTAAATTCTTTAGGCCATGTAGAATTTATTTTGTTAAGAGATGTAAGGCATTAGTCTAGCTTTTCACAAATGGTTAGCCAATTGTGCTAGCCCAATTTTCTAAATAATCTATCCTTTCCTTAAAGGTATAAAATGCCTCCTTTATATACTGAATTTACATGTAATTGCATCTATATCTTGACTCTTTATTTTTTTTTCAGATAAATTTTCCATTGCTGAAGCAGTATAGGAAAATTACTCTGAGTTCCGAAATACTGACTTACAAACTAATTGTTAAAGCACACTCCACAGAAAGAAAATGTGCTGAAATGGAAATAATATGGGATGTAGAGGCAAAGAATATTGACTCGACTCTCTGTTCTACTACATATTCTCTGTGTAACGTTGGTAAAGTCACTCAACCCACGAGCATCAGTTTCTTCAGTAGTAAGATGGGAAAATTGACATTCCATTATTTCCACTTCACTTAAAAGCTCTATTCCAGCAGGACAGAACTTCTCCGTATTCCTAAGATATCTTCCTTTTATACGTCTCCATGTCCTGGCCCACATTGTTATCTCTATTTGAAACAGCTTTCTTATTTTCTTTTTTTGGTGGTGAACTCTTATTCACCTTGCAATAAATAGATATGCCATCTCGTCTCTAGTGCTAGATTCTCCAGCTACTTAACCCTCTTACTCCCAACAGCCTGCACCCACATCTCATTGTGCTATAATTATTTATTTACACATCTGTCTCTTGTGGCTGACTTCAAACTCCCTGGCAATAGAAGTTGTATTTTTCTTAACATTCTCTGATCATCAGAATTAACAAGAGGTGCTCAGTGGGCAATGGCTGAATGAACTGGTGAATGAATGGATACACAGCTGCAGGGCTGAGTGAGTGGCTCAGCAGATTGGCTGTTCCATTCTGCCCTTGGTAAGCACATTCTGGACAAGGTGTTTGCCTTTGTGGCACAGTTCTCTACAGTCTTTTCTGCTTCCAGATGACAGAACGTGATGTCAGAGCTCTTCTCCCTCTTGTGGGACTCCTGAACCCTTGTGCCAAATCCCTGGAAGCCTATGTAGAGTTCCTCCAGCCAATGTTCACCTCTTTCCCAGCAGTCCCTTTGCTCCCTGCTTTCTCTGTGGGCTCTGGGCTCCTAATTCAGGGTTTTTGTAACCTCAGGACATTCACATTAAACCCTCAGGTGAGCCACTGAGCAGTCCCAACTGGCCTGCCAGCCTTTGGAACTGTGGCTACCTGGTGGTTCTGACCACTGGCTTCCAACCTGGCCCTTACTTCCCACCTGTCTGTCCTCCTGGGCTGACCAACTGCCTGGCACAGCCCCTTGAATTAGAGGAAGGCAACCAACATTTGCTGAGTGATTATTATGAGCTGGGTGCTTTGTATATGGATTTACATTTAATCCTCTCAAAAACTTGTGAGCTTAAGGTTATTGTTTCCATTTACAGAAATCCAGAGAGGCTGAAGCTTGCTCAAGCTTAGAAAGTGGCTGATTCAGTAATCAAGCCCGTGTCTGTCTGATTCTAAAGACTGTGTCCCTTCCACATCTTCTTGTGAACTGTCTGATTTCAGTTTCCTGGGTATTCGTTGTCACATGGTCATCTCTGAGCTGGGATGTGCTGGATTGGGCCAATTTATTTAGACTTCTGGTGTAAACCCATGGGAGTGGTTCTGTCTAGGCTCATGGAGCAGTAGGTCCTCCTCCAGTGCAAACTCCAAGCCAAACACCACTTGGGATTTTGAGGTACAGCACCTGGCCACACTCAAATCTGAGTCCAAGTCCCAGCTGTGTTGCTTACAGGTTAGAAGATCTGGTGAAAGACTCATGTCTTTGGTTTCTTTGGCCTGAAATAATAATCCCCACTTACCAGGCTAAAGTGGGGAGCTAATGAATAACCCACAGGGAAATGTCTAACAGAAACAAGCACAGATGAATGTGGTCCACGCATCGCATCCCCTCCCAGACACCGGCATACCCACCCCCAGGGCAAAAACGGTTGCAAAGGGCAGGATCAACTCTGGAATCGATTGCCTGGCTTTGTATTAACCATGTCTTTTATTTTCTGTGTTCTGATGCTTTGATATCTGGGGCCTTCTGACCCTGGATGGACTGCCTCTTCCAGAGTTAGCTAGTTCGTAGTGACAGTGAACAACTCACCTGTGACTGCACTTTTTAAATGCAAACCAACCAATCCAGAGGCCACACTCTAGTCACCCTTTGTATCAGGCTCTTACACTCTGGGCCACTGTTGGCTTGGCCACAACTAGTGACAGCCCATATGAAATTGTTTGAACTGGTCAGTCTTAAGTCTGCTTACCCTACCTTGCCCCTTCCACCCTCAAAAACCACAACAAAGGCTCCTGCCCACAACTCCCTCTCTCTCTCTCTGCCTCCTGACCCACTCCAGTACTTCCTATGTGGCCCTCGTGGCATGGTCTGCCCCCTTCTCTTGGAAACTATATTTTTAATGGCAATCACCTTCCTAGCTATTGGCCTTATATCTTACATTTTCTATTAATATACTATACTTTAAAACAGGCTTTGAATCCAAGATTCAAGACACCAGCTGTGTAATCTCAGGCATCCCTCTCTGAGCCTCCATTTTCTCAACTATAAAATAGGGCCAGTCACTGTTTCTCCTCCTCCTCCTCCTTTTTTTTCTTTTTTCTTTTTTTTGAAACAGAGTCTCGCTCTGTCGCCCATGCTGGAGTGCAGTGGCGCGATCTCAGCTCACTGTAACCTCCGCTTCCCAGGTTCAAGTGATTCTCCTGCCTCAGCCTCTCAAGTAGCTGGGATACAGGCATGCACCACCATACCCGGCCAATTTTGGTAATTTTGTTTTCAGTAGAGACAAGGTTTCACCACGTTGGCCAGGCTGGTCTCAAACTCCTGACCTCAGGTGACCTGCCCACCTTGGCCTTCCAAAGTGCTGGGATTACCCGCGTGAGCCACCACGCCTGGCACACCATTTCTATTTCTTAAGATGGTTATGAGGATTAACTAATGGATCACCTGACACATGCTAAGTGCTCAACCAGGGTTAATGCCATTAGTGTGATGATCACTGCTGTGCATTCTGTACTCACCAAACACCCACCATGGTGCAATGCACAGTCTGGGGCGGACACAGTGCAGCCCTGATTTGGACGAGGACAAGCAGTTAAGACCCCTTCTCCGTGTATTTCCTGACCATCCAAATACAAATTGGGGCCCCTAGTATTCTGAAGAATTATACATCTGTTCAGGAGAGGCCGGGAGTGGAACCTGGCCAGTCTTAGGACCTGAAGGAACAGTTACTCTAACTGGTGAGCAGCAGACCTGCATTGGCCGCAGAGCGTTGCTTGCCACGTGGATGGCAGGAGGCTGGATGGACAAGCAGATGGTACTGCTAACTTGGTGTCAGAGTAGAGGTCAAGTGAGAACACGGTGAGCCAGGTTGATGGCTAGGAGTCAGGAGAAGGTGATTGGTCAAAGCTAAATTATAGGAGCATCAACCTGTATGCAGAGACCATGTTACCAGGACCATTCTTTTTTGTTTTTGTTTTTGTTTTTTTGTTTTTGAGACGGAGTCTCGCTCTGTCGCCCAGGCTGGAGTGCAGTGGCATGATCTCAGCTCACTGCAAGCTCTGCCTCCCAGGTTCATGCCATTCTCCCGCCTCAAGCTCCTGAGTAACTGGGACTACAGGCACCCACCACCAAGCCTGGCTAAATTTTTTTGTTTTTGTATTTTTAGTAGAGATGGGGTTTCACAAGACCATTCTTTACCTGGGTGTGCTGCAGCAACTGGACCAGTCTAGCAGCTGGAGCAATGGCTGGGGTAAGGATATATAGACAGAGGATAGTGACTTCTAGGAACCCAGATACCACTTGATCCTCCCCAAAAGAGAGGTCCCAAGTGCATATGGACTGCACCCCTAGAGCTGAGCTAGGTTGGCAAATGTAACCTGCAAGGCTCTGCATAATTGTTCCGGTGCATCAAACTATAGCATAATGTGGTAACAACAGTGATAGGATGTGAATGTGTTAGGGAAATGCTGTTGACCCAGTTGGTGGAGGAAGGGTCACAGCAGGTATGTGAGATCAGTGATTCTCAAATTTGAGCATGACTTAGAATCACCTACAGGGCCGTATAAATCACAAAGTACTGGGCCTCCAGCCCCAATCTCCTGCAAGTTTCTGATTCAGGTCTAGGGTGGGGCCTGAGAATTTGCATACCTAACATGCTCCTACACTAGCCAGCACTATGCTAGTTAATATTTTTCAAAAACAACTGCTTCCCTTCCATACCAGGCACTATGTTCTTAGGACCTTCCTTGAGCAAGGAGTCTATTTTCGTACCTGAAGACATCGGGCTTGGTTTTATGACATGGCTTGGCAATGAAATGTGAATGCAGGGATTGTGTGCTAAGAACTATTGTGGACTTTTGCCATGTCTCTTTTCGTCTCTGTCAGGAGACCCGCATGTCCCAGATGTAGGGCTGCTCATTCAGCCTGGGTCTTGTAATTAAGAAGACATGAAATCCAGCTGCACCTGACCCATGATGAACATGTGACATGGGAAATAAGCAAACCGTTGTCATAAGTAACTGAGATTTGGGGAACTGCTTGTTAGGGAAGCATACCATGGCTTAAAGTGACTGATATAGAAGACTTCCTAGAGAAAATGATGCCGAACAGAGTCTTAAAGGTGAATTATCTAGACAGAGAAGAAGAGGCAAGGCTACGTCAAACTTCATCCTGTAGGGACCTGATAAAAGAAACCTCAAATGTGACATGTCTAAAACAAAGGCTTAGATGCCATTTCCCATCCCCAAATTGTTCCTTCCAAAGTCTTCTCCAAGACATTAAATAGCACCATCACCTACCCTGTTTCTAAAGGCAAAAATCAGGAAGCCCTCCTTAATCAACTTGTCTAATTCCCCCACTGCCCTCATGAACAAGTCCAGCTGGCTGCACCTACAAATACAAGGTCAACTCCAGGGTCTCATCCTAGTTTAAGCCGCCACCATCTCTCCCCTGTGTTGTTTGCAACTACCCACTTACTGGTCTCCCTGTTTCCACCCTTGCTTCTCTTTACTCCATTCTCCACACTGCGGCCAGAGCAATATGATAAAAATATAAATCAGAGTACGGATTAGCTCATTTCCGTCCTTGCAGTTTCCAAAGGCTTCCAATTATATTTAAAATAAAACCTCACCTCCTTATTGTGGCCTGCAAAGCCCTACATAGTCTAGTCCCTGTCTACTTCACTAATCTCTCCTCATACCATGTTCCCTAGTCCACTTCAGTAAGTTCAAGACACATTGGGCTTCTTTCTAATCTTCATTCCCACCTCAGGACCTTTGCACTGCAAGTTGCCTCTTCCTCAGTTGCTCACATGCCACCTCCTGCTGAAAGCCTGCCTTGGCTACCCTAACTCAAGAAGTTCCTCTGTTGCTCTCCAAGTTGATCTCTCCCAATGTTTCCTTTCCTTTCCGTCATTGCCCTCATTGCTGATTACAGTTATTTATTTGCCTATTTGATTGTTATCTGCACACTCATTAGAATGGAAGTTCCAAGACAGATAGAAGATCAAAGATTTTCATTCATTCATGCATTCACTCCTTCATTCAACAAATATTTATTAAGCATCTAGTATGTACAAGACATTGTCAGTTGTTCTGGGGACATAGCAGGCAATACTACTTCAGCAATAAACCACTGCCTTACACATTACAGTTGCTCAATAAATAATATTAGTTGACTAAATAAATGAGTAAACCAAAAGGTAGGAAAAAGGTTGAATCAGAAAGGATATTGATCACAAGTACATTGCTAACAATAAAACTAAACTTTAATAACAAAGCAACAAAACTGCTAAATTAGACTGGCTGGGACATCCAGATCAAACAACATTGGTCCAGAGAAAATGAGCTAGGAAAGGCTGCCTCACTGGGATTTCTGAAATTATGCAAGAATCATTAAAATGTGGAACATGACTGTGAGTAACCAGCATGAAAATACCAAGTGCATTTCTTCTATTCACAGAATGACTACCCAGTAACTTATGAGGTATAATTTATTGAGGGCTTTCCTTGACAAATGAAAGGAAACCGTATTTGCGAAGGAAACTGCAAATACGGTTTCATTTGCAAACTTGTACTGCCGATTTCTATCAATAATTTTGTGTCCAGGATTTAATGAATCTTTCAGGAATTTTTATAAACTGCTACAAGTCAAAGTCAAGAGACAGTGTTTGCAAGAAGCAGTGTTTCAAAGGTTTAAATGCTATACCTGGTTCTGGCCAGAAACTCTGAAGTTCTCTTCTTCTTTTCAGATATTGGAATATTCTTCATATAATGCAGTATCACTTCTGTATGAAGCCACGTGTAACTTGTCCCCCTCCTTTCCATCACGAGAACTACTGAAGATGTAAACCAAATCCAGGTACAGAAAAATCTCAATAATTCAGGCTTTGGAGAAAGCCAGTGGGAGCCATTGCGAAGCCTGAATTCTAGAGCACTAGGGTATGGTGTATGTGTTTTTTAAAAAAGTACATTCAATAATATAAAGTAAGTCAACCAAGTATTGACTTTTGCTCATAGTTGGTGGGGAGGAAGCTAAATTAATGATATATTAAAGTGCCTTACAATCACATATTGCATATTGATTTGTCCTCATAAGGAAGATAAACAATTTTTCCTATAAGATTACTTATACATTATTTTCTTAATTCACTTTTTCAGAGCACTTTCAATTGAATTTCAGGCAAAATGCAATCTAGACCTAGTCCAGCTAAATGCAAACTTTGGGTCTAAATTTTTTTACTGTAAAACTTAAAAGCATTCTTATATCCACCATTGTAGAGTTACTCTAACATTCTTCAAAATTTTATCAGAGACTTCTTGCTGTTTTTAGGTGTCAAGATATTTATTAATTGCTTTTTACAATGTGCTGTGACTCATGCTTAAAGTAATCACTTTTCTTTAATGACTCAAGCAGGGAAACCAGTGACATTTGTGAACAGTAGACGGGATTAAAGGAGCTGGACACACTCTTTCTTCAACATCTGCCATGATATGATTTCACAAGCAAGAAATGTGCCAAGGCTTCTACCCAAGTAAGCTATTATTCATTTATTTCATTGTTGAGGAATGCCTTAATATGACTAGGATAGAAAAATTATGTTGATGTGCTTATACAAGAAAAAAAATGAACAGACCAAAGGAGGAGAATAAAAAGCCCAGGAAACCACAAAGACTTTCAGCAGCTTTGTGCCAAAGGGGGAAAAATGATCTTTGTAATGAATGGTGCTGATCAGTGGATATCCAAACAGGAAAATAAACATACCTTCAACCCCTACTTCACACAAGCTACAACTATCAATTCTAGAAGTACAGGTTTAACTATGAAAAATAATAAAGTTTCTAGAAGAAACGTAGAGCATCTTCATGACGTTGTAGTATGTAAAGATTTCTTAAATAGATCCCAAATTCCCAATCATATTGGGAAAAATAATAAATTTCTATATTAAATTAAGAACTTCCATTCATTAGCCAGATGCAGTGCCTCACAGTAGCCTCTCAAAGTGCTGTAATCCCAGCACGTTGAGAGGCCAAGGTGGGTGGATCCCTTGAACTCAGGAATTCAAGACCAGCCTGGGCAACATAGTGAGACCTTGTCTCTACAAAAAATACAAAACAAACAAAAAAGCCGCACATGGTAGCACACACTTGTACTCCCAGCTACTTAGGAGGCTGAGGCGGGAGTATGGCTTGAGCCTGGGAGGCAGAAGTTGCAGTGGGCCAAGATCACACCACTGCACTCCAGCCTGAGTGACCAAGTGAGACCCTGTCTCAAAAAACTAACTAACTAACTAACTAAATAAATAACTTTCATTCATCAAAAAGACACCAACATCAAGAAAGCAAAAACTACAGCTCACAGAATGGAAAGTAGTATTTCCAATGTTTATCTAACAGAGAACACATTTCCATAATAAAGAATGTCCACAAATCAGTAAGAAAAAGACACAAATCTAATAGGAAACTGGGCAAAAACATAAACAAGTACTTCACAAAATAGAATATCCAAATGGCCAATAAACATACTAAAAGATAGCAAATCTCATTAGTTACCAGGGAAATACAAATCAAAAACACAATGAGATAATACCATACACACAGTGAGTGGAATGGCTAAAATGAAAGACAGATGATGCCAATTATTGAGTAGGATATAAAGAAGCTGGAACCCCCATAAATGCTTCTGTTGAGCATGTATATTGGTAGCACCATATTTAAAAAGTTGCTGGCAGTATCTACTAAAGCAGTGTGTAGGCATATCTCATGACCCAGCAGTTTTACTCCTAGGGATACACATTACAGAAATGCATGCATATGTTCACTAAAAGATATATACAGGAGGCCGGGTATGGTGGCTCATGCCTGTAATCCCAGCACTTTGGGAGGCCGAGGCAGGCGGATCACGAGGTCAAGAGATCGAGACCATCTTGGCCAACATGGTGAAACCCTGTCTCTACTAAAAATACAAAAATTAGCTGGGCATGGTGGCACGCACTTGTAGTCCCAGCTGCTCGGGAGGCTGAGGCAGGAGAATCACTTGAACCCGGGAGGTGGGGGTTGCAGTGAGCCAAGATCACGCCACCGCACTCCAGCCGGGGGACAGAGCGAGACTGTCTCAAACAAAAAAAAGAAAAAAAAAGATAGATAGATATATACAAGAATATTCATAGCCCAAAGTGGAAGCTACCTGTCCATTCAATGGTAGAATGGAAAAATAAACTGTGGTACATTCACAATGAGTTAGTGAAATAAGAATGAGAAAACTGCAACCACACATAACATGAACATCTCTCACAAACATCCCGCTGAAAGAGTGCAGACAGACACAAAAGAGTAGATACGGCACAATTACTCTTACATAAAGCTCAAAAACAGGCACAACTAATCTGAGGCCTCAGAAGTCAGGATGGTGGTTTGTCTTTTCAGCATTTTAACTGGAAGGGGCATGAGGGAGGCTTCTGGGATGTTTAAATGTTCTGAGACATTTTTGCTCTAAGTGCTGATTACATGTTCAATTTGTGAAATTGTTCAATTTGTGAGAAGTCGTCAAGCTGGACACATGATCCTTGCATAAAACTGAACACTTATAATTTATGCATAAAATCAACTCTCACTGCAAGACATTTTATATTTTTTTCGGTTTATTTCTGATTATATTTGGAGAGGCCAATTTTACATGATAGCTTCAAACCAACCATTGTACATTAACCAAATTTTACACAAGCCATTTGAAAAAAGATCTAAAAATGTGCTTAGTTATTGGTATTATATAACATAACAGTTATCAAGCACCAAGAGTGTGCTGAGAGCTGTACAGAACAAACATAGAAAAGACAGTCCCTGCCTTCAAGAATACCCATTCCTTCAGGATCTTGCACATAAAATTTCACCTTACATTCCACACTCTTATTCATAAGGCATAAATAAGGAAGTTTGTTGCATTTCTCATTATTACTTAATAAATATTGAATACCCTTTTCCCCAATTATACCAACAATTACTTGTATCTTTGCCTTTAAATACAAATTTTCATAGTACAGTATACAGTATATACTGATTTGGTATTCACACAATTGACCACAATATTCTTGCAGGTTGGTTATAATATGAAGCATGTTGAATTTCAACATTCACAAATTTTTATACCACTTAACAAAATCTTTTATTGTTGGCAGAGCTTCTTCTGTTTTTTTTCTATTTCAAAAAAAAAAACAACAACAACAAATGTGATGCCACTGCTCTTATCTTGATAACTTGTAAACAGAAACAGCACTGCCTTGATTCCAATAAGGGTATCAGAACTATGGCACAGATATTCAGAACAGTGATATTTAGCACATCTATTAAACTAGCCTTGCAGATATCAATCACATAGTTGCATACCTTAAAATACTAACAATTTATGATCAGCTAGTAATGGATGATGTAAGTTATGATTTACTTTACTGTATTTGCAGTTTAATGAAGGGGATACTGGTATAAAATGTCGGAAAAATTTGAGTGGGGAAATATTTTTTGCTTTTCTGCAAGGCTGTGTTCAAAACAAATTCAGATTAGAAGATGAAATGATTATGAATTTAATCATTGGTTAAGGATATTTAATTTCAAAATAATCTCTTAAATAATATTTTATTACTTTTAAAATGCAGGAAAAACGAAGTGAATTTTGATAACGTTGTAATTTTAGACTCAGGTACAAGAAATTATCCTTTATATAAAAATGCCTATCCTTTATATAAAAATGCCAGAGTATGGTGGGAGATGGCACCCAGTACAGTAGAGAGGCCAGTCCGTATGTCACCTGCGGGAACTCATTGCAACAGGAGGTGATGGGCAAAGATTAGAGAGATGGATAGATGTTTCCCTCCTAGCCAGACTCTATCTTGCTCATTCTGCAAACTGAGGGAATAGGGTGAGTCTCAGGGTCAGGGAAGGAAGGCTGGGGTGAGCTTGGGGTCAATGGCAAGAAAAGCTCCAACTGTGAACTTCACCTTCTATCTATCCCAAGACCCCAAGCATCCAATAGCTCCAAGCCATGGTAATGATTCATAACCTCAACATCAGACTTGGTATTATCAGGCTGAGGATGACCCCTTTCCAGAGAAACCCACCTTACTTTTGGCCTCCATTTTGCAATTTCCTGGATTATTACCAGGTCTAGATGTTTCCGTTACGTGACAACAATGTTGAGTTGAATTTTAAAGCTACTCTGGACTCAGAGCAAGACTGAATTTCTCTGACTACCTCTCCAGCTATGGAAAGTATAGAAGAATATTCTATAGAATCCTTTCATTTTTCTATAGAATCCTTTCATTTCCAAGCCTGAGGTGTGACTTATAGTCATGCCTTCCCAAGGTAGCTAGGCACATGCCCAAATGGGGTCCACTAGGAATAGATTCACCAAGGGCAGTGGAAAAAGTGGTTTGGTCCAGCCTCGATGGTCCTACCTGTTAAATGGAAGATTTGGGGTGGATTTGACTAGATTTTTCTTATCCTGGGTAAGTACATCTCCCCCTCTTCTGCAAATCCAGAGCAAGAGGTTGGGAGCTACCTATCTCTGATGCTCTGGCACTTCATCTGTGATAAAGAGGAGAATAGTGGGGCTACAATGTGGTGTAGAGTCTTACTGGTTGAGGGGTTAGGTGGAAAGGCAATGCCCAGAGTGGTAACCTAGTAGTCTCTTCGGGGTGAAAGAAACAACCTTATGTAATATGCCCCATTGAAAACAGAGCACCAAAGACTATAATTCTGATGACAGAGAGTAACATATTTTTTTCATTTTCAATTATAAATCCTCAGTTTTTCAATTTCAGTAACCGAAAACTTAAGCCTTAGTATGAAAATCTGGTTACTGAAATTGAAAATCCATACATAAACATGATAATACAAATAGATAACATGAAGACTTCTAAAAATAAAGGTTCACCACAAATGAAAACATTCATCCCTCACTTGTTAACATAATAAAATTAACTGTCTACCCCTTAATGGTGAATAACAGAATCAGACACAGCAAGCTAAGCATTATTTGGGATTTTTCAGAATGGATGCTAGACTCCTATTGCTTTAAAAATTGAGATGCTCTCAAATCTCTTTTTATTATATCATATGGAGTGATTACACTTGCTACCAAAATCTATTTATATCCCACCTTATTATCAAAAAATATATATAAGGTAGCTAGTTTCTGTCAATCCTTTTTTCTTTGACCTGTAACAAGACATTGGAATCAGATGCTGATAAGGATTCTTTCTGTTCCATTATTGTCAGAGCACCATTCAGCAGGTGGAAACAGATCAAATTTGGATGAAATTACAACAGCTTCTTTTACACTAAAGAAACCTTGCTCTCAAGTTATTTAACAGAGAAGACAATATTAACAGAGAAGACAATAAATAAAAATCAAGTATTTAGATAGACATATAGATAAGTGGTTAAATAGATAATATTTTTTGCACTGCTGACAAGTATTCAAAACTCTGGAGTAGGTGTTGGGGTAACTGAGAAGACCTCAGTGCCTTTATTATTATATTATTGAACATTATTGAACAAGCTTTCAAAATCTTTTTAAAGCCATTGAAAATGGCAGATATTAGTGGTGCATGAAAACCATGGTTTACAGATAGAATGTCAATGTTTAGCCATTGTCTCTACTCTTCAAGGCACAAGGACAAGTTCCAAACTCTTCAACTCATGTATGAGAGGCAGAGCATCTGGTACCACCAGGAGATAGATAGAAAAACAAGGAATAGAGCCACACACCAAAGCAAGAACAGGAGATCCTTTGGAGTGGCCATGATTTTCAAATACTGACCTTACATCGTTAGCAGGCAGCTCCCCTACACTTTGGATTGAGGACGAGGTCTCCTGGCCTGAATACCTTGGCCCATCATGCAGTCTGAGCATACTTCATTCCACGCCTGACTTGGTAGTCCAGCTCCTTCTTACTCCAAGTGCAAGGAAGAAGGTCCAGAATGTTTCCATGAAGATCTGCAGTGATGCAGACACTCTGTCGTGTTGATGACAAAAGGGCAAGAATGAAACGTCAGTAGCCCTTGATAAAAGTCGACAGAGAAGTAATACCCTTTAGGGACACACACCCTGTTACTTCACCAGCAATGGTCTAAGAACATTATGGAAAAGAGAACCCACCTCTTTTCTTCTTATGTTGCTATTTCCCTTAGTTTCTTCTAAAGAGGCGTGTATTAAATATCTTCTGTATAACTTATTCCCCACCATGAAACATCATCAAAATGGAAAGAACCTAATTAATCTTCCTTTTTTGGCTTGGAATATTCAATTTGTATTTATTGATAGTCCACGATGTTCTTTTGGTAGGAAAAGATATTGCACTTCTAAAAATGCGTCAGAGTGTAATTGAGTCAAAGCTAATAGGTAGGTAGATTTCTCACTAGAATGTATACTTTCTGAAAACCACCTTCATTCAACATTTGTAGAAATGCCTCCATGATTTCATCTCTATTTCAACAAATTGTTGCCTCACTGCTGCAAGATTCTAAGATACAGACGAAGACATTGGTAGTCATAAGCTGTACGTAAGGTTGCATTCTTAGCTCATGATTTCATTGTGCAGATGGGCACGACAATAACGAGGATGACGGTGCATGCCGCAGCAGCGATCAGAGCAGCTATCTTGCAGACCTTGGCTCGTCTGAATTCGGCTTCTTTACGTTTTAGTAATGAATCGTATCCTGGAGTATAAATGTCTTCCATCCAGTACTCTAAATTATTTGGGTTTAAAGATTCTTGCGTCTAAAAGCGAAGAGAAGATGTTAGAAATACAGTGAATACTTGAAATCAGGTCAAAGACGTCCCGACAGTCATCACTCCTGAAGCACTTAAGTTGTCTGCAGCTGGGAGTTAGAGACTGTGTTGCATAACACTGCCCCACCAGCCCCATGCCTGAGGCAGGCTACTACAGGCTCATCCCACATATCACAGATTGCATGGGCCCCTCCCTCACTAAAAATATCATGTTGGTTTTGATAAAAATATCATGTTGGTTTTGACACAGAGAAACCCAAGGGTCTTTTATCTGTAAGCAAGCAAAATGGGGCTGAGACGAGCAAGACTCCAAACTTCAAGGGCATGCAACCAAGGAGGGGCTGGCCCCACTGCAAAGGAAACAAGGAAAGTCACTGAAAAATGCTTTCTTCCAACAGGCTCTAAGAACAGATCTGCTTGAAACAAGACCATCATAGCACTCTGAGTCAGTTCTTCTTTCTCAGAAAAGCTTCTACTGAAAAATCAAAGGAACCTCCAAGATGAGCAGTTTAAACAAAACATAGACTATTTCAAATTCAACCATTTATCTGAGCAGGTCATGCCACTGCTCAAAGTCAAGGTCTACCAACCCCATGGCAGACTCTTCCCACCCTAGACCTGCCTTGGCAATGGTTCCAGACTCAGTGCAGCTTCCCCAAAGAGAGAGCCCCCACTGACATTTGTCTGCTGATCTCCCTGAGATTAATCAACTGTCATCAGGAGAAATACCATATTTAACCTGTATTTTCCATGAATCCTATTCCACGTTGACAGTTATAATCTATTTCCATGAAGAAAGGCAGTGTTCTCATTTTATGGCAAGCATTTAATAATATGAGTGTCACATAAAAGCAACAGCACATTGCAAGTCGAAGTGAGGTCATTTAAGTCTTTGAAATGCAAACAAAATATCCATTTTTAAGATTTTCCTAGTTTAATGCTCATAAACATGGGCACATTAAAAATTATTCATACACATATATAAACATACACATATAATAAACATACACATATACAAACACAGGCTCAAAAAACAAACCTTTCAAAGTTTTAAAAAACTCAGTTGTACCATTTATTGATGGAGCAGTGATGATTCTAATGCATGCTAGTAATTCTCTGCCTGACCTTCTAGATTCATTCTCTATTTTTTTTTCATCTTGCTCTGTGCCCCTAGGAAAATAACCTACATGGACATGTCATGGGGGCTCCCCTGCCCTCAAGCTCCCATGGGGGTTCCGCCAATGAAGATAAGAAGAAAGAGAGGTTGAGGTATTTATTCCCCCAGCTCCCTCCTGGCTGGGCTGTAGTTTGGCAGTGGCCCAGCTCCTATTGGACACCTGCTCTCAGAGCTGTGGGTCTCAGTGGGTTTCAGAAACAGCCCCTTTCCCTTGGCCCTTCAGATCCAAGGGTGGCAACAGCTTCCTACTGGTGCTGGTCTCTGGGTGCTTCACCAGCTATTGTAAAGAGTCCCCTCCCTAGCTACCCCTTTGAGCATGCCACCTGCCTGCTGCCAGGACACTGACAACCCGCAGGCCCTGCACCCCTCAGGCTTTATTATCTACCTGTTGCTCATAGTTGTCTAGCACAGGGGTAGACACACTATGGCCTGCAGGCCGTATCTGACCTGCCACCTGTCTTTGTACAACCCTTGAACTACGAGTGATTTTTTTCCATTTTTAAATGGTTGAAAAAAAATCAAAAGAATATTTTATGACATATGAAAATTATATGAAATGCAAATCTCAGTGTCCAAAAATAAAGATTTATGGGAACACAGCCACTCCTATTTGTTTCCAAATTGTCTATAGCTGCTTTCACGCTACAATGGCAGATTGTACAATGGGAGATTATAAGGCCCACAAGGCCTAAAGGATTTACTCTCTGGTCCTTTACAGAGAAAGTTTGCCAGCCCCTGTTCTAGAACATGCTATGCGACACTGTACAATGGAAAGAGAAGGGGATCTAGGCATCACAGAAAATCTTCCTGGTCCCTTCCCTCGCCGAGGCATAATGTTTAGAGACTGCTGTTGAATTTCTCAAGTTACATGGAAGGGTGGGAGGTGGTCCTGGACACTCAGGGCACCCAAAATAGAAACCAAGACACTCTCAATGTGGGAAAAGTCCCTATTGTGCAGGGTGCTCTGTCCAACCCTTCAGCCTTTGCAAGAAACTCCTGCATCCTCTGCTAGAGCCCCAGAAGCCTCTTCCCTGAGCTTCCATCCTCTGCTAGAGCCCCAGAAGCCTCTTCCCTGAGCTTCCCAGAGCAGTTCCACTGCTGCCGAACCCTGACTGTTGGACCGCCTCTTCCTCCTGCTTGAGCCACCAAAGCTCTGCTTGCCACAGGCCCTTGGAGCCAGTCTGCTCTCCTTGGCATGAAAACATGAACACCCTTCAGCAGTTTAATAGGCACTAAAGGGCATATTTTGCTGGAAGACTGGTCTGCAGAAGTGGCTGATGCACCCCTAAAGGCTGGGTGCTGGTGGGGGTCAGACCAGCAGCCCTCCCTACCCTGGCACCTGGAAGTCAGGCTCAGCACACTATGGGTAGAACAACCTGCTCTAGGGCTGGCCCAGAAGCCAAACAGTGTCTAAATGACACATCAGATTTTGTACTTTATTCCCTCCGGCTCAGACAGAAGGAAATTGGCTTTCTTTTGTAGCTATATACACTATTACAGGCTGGGATTCAGTGTGTGAAATAAACTATTTTTAATTAGTTTTTTCAATAACTGTAAGCTGTAATTGCACCAAGTAGAAGAGAGGTAATACTGAGGTTTCAAGGGACACAGGTGAGTGTATGCAGTTATTACTTAGCCCTGGCAAACACTGGGAAGAACAGGGTCTGCACCCTTGCCTACGCCCTCAAGTGGGCACCACTGATGGTGAATGTATATCTCAACACAAAAGAACTCCGGGAAGATTGTCCAGACACCAACACTGCCCTAAGACTGTACTCGAGTCTCTGCAAAGAGATGAAAAGAAAAAAGGTTGTGCTTACTGCCTTCACCAAGCTCTCAAGGTTGGCTCTTTTTTGCTGTAAACACCCTCACACGGCTATTGAACTTTCTACTTCCTCATATTTTATGCAACTGGATACTCTCTCCTTTGGATTTTTAAGTAATGTCACCTAAAGCTCTGTAACCACAATATCTATTTTTAATTTTTATAATTTTATCTTTATGCTTATAAACATTGGTGCAGTAAAAGCTCACATATCTGTAGGGGGAAAATCTTCCAGCTCCCTCCCTGCAAACTTTGCAAAGATGTTTCTCAGTCTATGGCTCACTTAATTAATCTAACTCTTTCAAGGTCATCCAGTGATACTGATGAAATATTCCACCGGAGGGAGAATCAAATCCCTGTCTAGCCTCCTTGCCCGCAGGAAGTTGACATAAGAGGGATTGACCTGAAGGATCAAGGGGTATGCAGTCCAAGTGGGAAAGTAACATGCATGAGGCAAGGGGGTGAGGAAGGGCTCAGGGTTGCTACTGATGCCCCCACAACCCTCACTGTCAGGGTCTGGACAGAGCTGCCCCTTCCCATAATTGCTGTCATTTAAGGCCCAAGATAAACAAATGTCATTGCAATCATTTTCTTTTGTAACATAAAACTCCACTAAACCCTTAACAGGAGAAAAATGAAATGGCAAGAAAATTGCAGAAGAGAAAGAACATGAGACTTATTGCCAGATGGTCCAGTATGAATTTAGACTTGTCTGACCTGGGGCAAATTATCGAGCTTCCTGGGGCCTCGATTTCCTCATTTGTAAACTGAAGATGATCATAGCAATTCCTGCCTCACAGGCCACCGTGCCTGAAACTGAGAGACTGTAAAAAGCATCATGCAAAGTTGATTGATTTCAGCATCATTGACCAGCCCCCAAGGGCTTTCTTTTTCAGTGCCTACTTGATGCCAGGTACTTTAAATATATTAATTCTTACAATGACTCACAAGCTTGATATTATTATGTCCATTTAACAGGTGGAGGGACTGAACCTCAATCAGATGGAGTGAATGCTTCAGGTCACACAGCGAAAGAGTCCTGGATGAAAACCCAGTGCTACCAGAATGCAGTCTTTTCTCTCCACCACACTGTACCTCCCACAGCCCTCTTTGTTTTAGAGCAAGGCCATTTCAGGGAAGCCTTGCCATACCTGATCTCCACAGGCAGCTTTCACCAACTGTGCTTCAAGTGCATGGTCATTCCAGAGCCTGGACGGAATGGGCACTCCTGGTGCTATGGCCTCACTGCCTACAAAGCTAAGTGCACAGGTAGGGACAGGGTGCTTCCTTTGCTCCTGTGGTGATCTGGAGACACAGATCAACCCAGTGTGAATGGAACCAGGCAGAGCTGCCCACCAAAATAAAAGTGTGGCCAAAACCCAGCCCTGCTTGTGGGTGAACAAAAAACATGCCCTCCAGCCACAACTGCATTCACAGAGCTTCCGGGGATGGCTCTTACCTGGGGCTGCTCCATATGGAAACATAATCCATAGCTTGGCTCCCACAAATATGCTTATCCCACGTGCTACATATGGAAGGAGAAATCAGCTTGTATTTCATTAAACAGTTTGGCTCAGGTCTTGTGAGCAAATATTAGAATCTGCACTTGGTACAGAGTCGTAAATGCATTGTTAGCAAATCAGATGGCCGATAAAAAATACATAAATAAATCAAGCATTCCTACTGCTAAATGTTTACAAATAAGCAAAAACAACGATCCCCTTGTTAAAAGTCTCTTCTGCACTATGATTTATTAAAGTTCTGAATTCCACGTTGGGGGCCCAGGGAGTTGAAGGGTGTGGAAGTGGGCTGGCCGGTCTAAGCCGTCCGTGATCCATTCCAGGGCATTTGCCAGGGCACAGCTGGGCTTCCCCCCAACCAGGGACAGTGAGAGGCTCACCTGCAGGTCCAGGGCTGTCAGCTTGCCCTTGTCGCCCGCATTCCGTGCATACTCCTCAATGGTCCAAGAAGGTTGGCCCCGCTTCACCTCGGCCAACTCAGTCAGCCGCATGTCTGTGTACAGGGGGTTGCTCTTCATGTGGGCCTTGAGGGAGGCAGGGTAGGGGTGAGGGCTGAACACCTGCTCCACCAGGAAGCCATCTTTGGGCTGCTTGGGCAGTCGGTGCTGTGGGGGAATGTCGTACTGCCTGTCTGCCTGCAGAGGGGCACAAAGAAGTCCAGACAAGTGGCACAGATGCCCTTGGATTTCACAGTGCAATTGAGCAGCCAGCAGCTTTCCTGTAGACATTCAGGTAGCAAAGTGCAGTTACTTCCAGGCAAATCAAAAGTGTGAAAGCATAGCCATATTGAGGGAAATTCTCTAGGAAAAGCTTATGATCATAGTGTTACTAATATAAACTAACATTTCTGTGCCAGAAAAAGGTTATTTAATGTAATCTTCATTCACGCCATCACTACCATTGTGAATCCCCATTGTACAGGTAGGAAAACGGAGCCCAGACTCAGTAACTTGCCCCGAGGCACACAGCTAGTAAGGGGTGGAGCTAGGATTTAAACTTGATCATCTGGCTTTAGAGTAGTTGTTTAACTACTGATATTAATGCCCCCTCTTTCTTTTACCGTTTTGCACGGGGTACAGATGAGTAAAAGATACGGGTCCTTTCCTCAAGGAACTCGCTGAAAACCCTGATGCTACACTGCTTCTTTGGAGGGAAGAAGCTGAGTCAGAAAGCACATGTTGGGAGCCTCTAGTGATTTTCCCAGGCAGCAGATGGGCCCCTGGTCAGAGGGGATATGGCCTTCAGGATAAGAAAGAAGTCTGGGCAGCAGTGTGGAGGTAGGAAGGTGCCTAAAACAGGTGGCAATAATTAATATTCTCAGTCCTTGAAATGCAAGCCAAGGGTTTCTGCTCTCAGTATACCTGTTATAAGACTGGGTTAGTGCTCATTATGTGACCTCTTAGAACTGTGTTCAGACCCTTCAGCCAGCATTTGTACCTTTGAACTATAACCGCCTGTTTGCCCATCTGGCTCCTCTGCTAAACTATGAGTTCCTTAAAGGCAAGGGATCGTTTTGTTCACCTTTTAATCCCCTTCTCCAGCAAAATACCACCACCAAGTAGAATACACTCCATGAATATTCATCAGAGGGTTAGAGGCCAATTATATGAAGTCATGTGTATGGAACAGAGAGCAAAGAAGTTGTGTATCTCAGTAATAGCAAGAGAAAAAGGAAAAAAGAAGAATGTGAGTCAAGGTGTGTGTACAGAAGGAAGAGAAGGAGAATGTTTAGGTGTGATGCAATGGGAGTTGATGTGCAAGAACGTGGGCACACGTGTATGTGTGTGACCTATACACTTGCATAGGGGCTGGAAGCACACGTGGTGTGTGTGTGTGTGTGGATCAGATGCTTGCATAGGGGTTGGAAGCACACGTGGTGTATGTGTGTACATGTGTGAGTATGTGGGTCCTACACCTGCATGGGGACTGGAAACACATCTCCACCTACCAGCAAACCCAACCCATTGGCTCTTACCCAAATAGAGCATCACATTTGGTTATTCTAGACCATCAAGACTGCTGACACTGACACAGAGAACACAAGATAAACCCACACAAGAAAATGAGGTTCCCTCTTATTTTCTAACTCATCAAAGCCAAGTATCTTCTAAGAGACTTCACCAGTTTTTGCTCATCACCACCGCCCAACACTCAGAGAGCTCCTATTGCATGCAGAGTCTGCACCAAGCTGGGAGGAAGGGGAGATGGTGATAATAACTACGATGGTAGCCACTGCAGGCATAATTGCAATTTACCAAGGGCTATGTGTCCACCACTCTGCTCAGTGCTAAACATGCATTGTCTTCATTTCATCTTCTCATTAAAATTCTGAGGTTGTAACTATTATTATTCCTAGTATGGATGTGGAAACTCAGAGAGGTTAAGAGACTGACCCAATGTCAGACAGCTGGTAAGTGGCGGAGCCAGGATTTGAAACTGTTTTCACTTCTAAGATGGAAAATTTCATTGCTGCCCATGCCTGTTCGTATCACTGAGTTTGTGTTCTCACTGGGCAGTCAATATATATACATAATACGTATTTTCAATAAAAGTTTCCATCCACTATGTCTGAACAAACAGGATTAAGGGCTGGAGACCAGCAATAAGCCCTAGGAAAGCTTACAGAGACTTATGAAGTAAGGGGCCTTGATGGGAGCATAGGACTTAGATCAGTACAGGGGAGGTGGACCAGAGAGTCTTGGTGGAGGATTCACATAAAGAAAAGTTTGACAGTGAAATAGGGCCTGGCTGTCATAGGTGCTCAATTAGTGTTTACTGAATGGGTGACCAAATGAATGAGCATGGCTATTTTGAGGCAAAACAGGAAGACTCATCAAGGTAGAGCAGGGTCCAGTCAAGGTATAACAGAGCCTTCTAGCTGAGGAAAGGTACATGAAATTCACAGGGTTGTGAAGGCCTGGCTAAGACGTTTGCAACTCTTTGCAGAGGCAAAGGAGAGTCAGAGAAGAGTGGGGAATAGGGGGCCCTGCGCAACCACAGAGAGTGGCATTTTAGGAAAGTGAATACAGCAGTGGCCCATGAGATGAGATGGAAGGTGGAGAATGTGCAAGGATCCCCGGTAGGGAAAGAGCCTTGACTCAAGGTAGAGGTGTAAATGGAAAAGAAGGCAGAGTTGCAAAAGACATGACAGAACGCAAATCCATAGGGTCTGGTAGCTACGCTGGACAAAGTGAGCCCAAGAGGAGGGACCAGAGGGGCTTCTTCAGTTTGGAGGATTGCTAGAATGCTGACCCCATCCTCACCCCTCCCAGAATGGAAATAGTGAGAGGGAACACTGGTTTTAAAGGAACAGAAAAGCCTGCTTTGGGAACTGTAGATTTTGACATGTAGGCAAGACATTTAGGGGAAACTGGCCTTCAGCAGTTTGACATATGCAACCAAAGCTCCAAAGGTGGGCTGGGTCTGGTCACTACCATGGGAATCACCATCCCCAAGGTGGTGAGAGTCACAAGCCAGGAAGGAGAAATGAGGTTGCAGAAGGGGAGAAAATAAAGAGAATGCATCCCCAGTGTTAGCAACTTTGTGTTAGGCCTATCGAGCGGATCTGACTGAAGCTTGTGTCTGCTCATTCCTGCTGGCTTTGTGAAGCTTTGACATTTGATAGGTGGGAGGCATGGCTGGTTCAGTTTAACCTAATATTTCTACAGAAGCACCTAACCATTTGAGTTCTCTAAATGGCCACTGTTCAATGATATCTGAAACCCAAAGCACCAGAAACCTGGCCAGACCCTGGCAGCTAAGAGATAGTGACAATAGAACTCGAGGGGAGGACTGGATCTGGGCATCTTGTGCCCAGCATGGCAGCATATATCAAACTCTGGATCCTCTCCAACACCACATGCAGTAAGCCGCTCCAGAAGCACACAGCAGTAACCAGCAGACACTAGAGGTTTATTTAAAATCGGGGGGTTGGGGGCGGCGGGGGAGGCTTCTTCTACTCCCTCCCCTCTTTGGACCCTGAAAATTTCCTTAAAACCCAGTTTTACAAGCTTTTCCTTCTCAGCACCATTTGAGGAGCTCGGCCTCCTCCCTGGCTTTGAATGTCTGTAGCCCACACCACTGTCACTCTCTGACAACTCAGACCTTGGAGACCTCAGGAGCAGGGCCTTGTCTGTCCACTGACCTTTTAGAAGCAGGACATGGAATGGAGACAAGCAACAAACTGAAGTTGCATCACCTTGGCCAGAAAGGGGTCACTGTAACCCAGTTAGAATGAACAGGATGGGCCACAGGTCCCATAGAAACAAACCACCCTTACTGCAGGGGGTGAGAGAAAGAAAGGATTCAAGGGTATGTGTGCACAATGATTCTAGGACTGAGGAAGTGAAGTCTGCTATAAACATGCAAAAGCACAGAGCTTACATGAAAGAGCCTCCAACGAACAACAGTGTAGAGAAAAAACTAAAAAGGAAAGGAAAGACACCAGATTAAGAGTTGCCGTCTTTGCATGGTAGAACTATGAATGACTTTCTTATCTTTTTTTTTCTTGAGACAGAGTCTTGCTCTGTTACCCAGGCTGGAGTGCAGTGCATGATCTCAGCTCACTGCAACCTCTGCCTCCTGGGTTCAAGCAATTCTCCTGCCTCAGCCTCCCAAGTAGCTGGGACTACAGGCTTGTGTCACCACACCTGGCTAATTTTTTTTGCATTTTTAGTAGAGATGGGGTTTCAACATATTGGCCAGGCTGGTCTCAAACTCCTGACCTCATGATCCTATTTATCTTCTTTACTTCCTAATCATCAATTTATTTTATAATGAAAAAAACCTCATACTTAAAAAGGAACATCACACATACAATGAAGTCCATGAAAAGGATGTATCAGCTAGCACCTTTTCAGTATTTTCCCTCGTGTACCTGGCCTGCATCCTATTTCAGAAAGGACAGGAAGATATCCTTGGTGATGCTTGCCTGCTCTGATACGTTCCCCATTCTATGAAAATCTGTTCTCACACCACCTGTCTAATGAATCCCAACCCTACGTTCTGCTGTCGGCAACATCGCAGCATGTGCTCCTCCTAGCTGATGGACAACCTGGTGGAACACACGACCTGCCTGTGTTATCCTCTCTATTCCAATGTGAAAACCCTGCCAAACCTGGAAGGATGACTGGCACACAGAGGCCAGGCCTCTTGCCTGTTTAACGCCATGTTCAAGGCTTTGAAATACACGAGGGCTATGATGAAGCTGGTGTCCGATTATGTGAACTTAAATTTAAATTACCTCTTTAGATTTCCGATGCCAGTCTTTATTATCTCCTGGGCCTGTGTCTTTTATCTCCTCCTCATTGAGGCCCACACAGTTGGTATAAGTGATGGTGCGCCAGTCTCTGGGCGAGTTGGAGATGCTGGCAATTTTGGACTCTGTGGCACTGTTCTCCTCTGTTAGGGACCTAGAGGATGGCCTGGTGAAGAGGCTTTTTTTTAAGGCCTTGACCCGCAGGCTTTCACTGTTGCTCCCGCTAGCATCAGAGCAGCACCAGTCAGGGTTGTTCTCTAGTTTGGGTCCGTGGGAGCCACTGTGTGCGTGGAACATCCGGGGAGAGGCACTGTCATCAGACGGAGCCTCGCTTGTCAAGGAGTTCAGATCTATCTGCACACTCACCTTCTCAGGCTGTTGCATTTTCTGGTCCAATTTATTTAGTTTGCCCAAGACCTGGGAGATTTCCTCACGGACACCCGACAGGGATTCCAGCTTCCGTTCGATTTCGCCAATCCTGAGCACCAGCTTGCACACACTGGTCTTCAGCTCTTCTTCCGAGTGGTGGGTGTTTTCAGGCCGGTTGCCCTTGTCTCCCTTGCTGTTGGGGACCCCACTGGCAATTTTGGTTAAGTTGTGCTCAGGGGAACTGTCGCAGTCTGACTTATGGAGCTGAGACAAGGACCCTGTGCTGTTGTAGCAGGACGACTGTATCACTCCCGTGGAGCCACTGATGCTCATGTCATCAAGAAATCGGAAAATGTCACTGATGTCGTCGCTGACAATTTCTGAGTCATCGTCTGAGTGCTTCATGGTGTGCCTGTCACTGTACTTGCCCTGACCAGAGGTGCACAGGTCTCTGCATTTCTTGGGCTCCAGCACGTGCTCAGTCTGGGTGCCCACGCTACTGGTGTCTGAGCTGAGCTGCCCACTGGTGCAGTTAATGCTCTTGTCTTTAAACTTTTTGACTGGTTCATGCTTCTCCAGGTCAACAGGGGATGAGATCTCTTTAGATTTGAGCCCATTTTGTTTTGCTGCATAAGCAATGGGGAGAATTGGCTGTTGATCCTTTGGCACAAGGTAAGTTGGGTGCCTATCTGGGGCTGGGAAATTGGGAGTCTGGCTACTGGCATTTGGATAGCGTAGCTTCTCCTCGGAGGGATTTCTGTTGAAAAAGGACCGTTCAAAGTCAGGAACTTCCTCTGCGTTTAGGCTCCAGCTTTTGGCTGGCCAGGGAGTCTGCTTGTTGGGCTTCCCTAGACAGCGCCTGGCTTCTTGGGTTCCCATCACGGGAGTGGGCCCAAAATATGTAGAGGCTTGAAGGTCGTCTAAGCTTTCGTGCTTTGCTCGCCTTTTGTCAGGAACCGGGGAGTACACTGGATTCAGGTACTGGCTGTTATAGGGCATTTCAAAGCTGTGGTTGAAGAAGGGTGGCTTGTGGGGTTCCTTTCGACTCTGGGGTTCCCTGTGCTCATTCTCTGCTTTGCTGATGGGGCCAACCAAACTGGGGGATACTGCCATCAAATTGTGAAAATCCTCTTTGAAGATATTCCTTTTCTGGACACAGGACTGGACTACAAATGGCTCCTCATTGGAAATGAAGGTCTCCTTGATGCTCTGGTTGATGGGCAGGGAGTCCTGGTCTGAAATGGACTCGTTTTCGATGTTCATGGGGAAGTAGGTCCTCTGCATCTCACAGGGCTGAGGGCTGGTCACAGAGTACGGAGCCAGGGCCTGCAACCTGTCCAGGGAAGCAGCGCGGTTTTTCACCTCTTTGCTAACTCCCAACAGGAAGTTAGGCTCAGAGGCAGGGACAAACTGTGGGCAGTCCTTGCAGTCCATCTTCCGGCACTTGGACGACTGCCTGGTGGGGTAGCCCCGGCTGAAAGACCTCTCACTCAGCTCACAGTTCAGGGGCTCACACTCAGCTGCATTGCAGATCTCTGTGTCCGACCTACATGATTCAAAGGATGCCTCCTTCTTGCGTACCTTCTGGCGGCCTGTGGGCAGCTTCTCCTTGGCAGCCCCACCATTCATTTGGATCAGGTTGAATATCGTCACAATATCTGCTGCCACCATGATTTTCTTTGATTGCTGGTTATTCGCAGTGCATTTCATCTTGTCTTTGAATAGCGTGGCTGGAAAATTGGGATCGAGACAAGCTGTGTAGAAGAGCACACTTCTCAGTTTGGCAAGCTGCGACAGGTCGAACCGGGCACAGAGAGATTTGCACAGGTCCTGATAAGAAACAGTATTTTGCTTGCTGTCCAGTTCCTCCAAGATCTTCACCAAGAAGAGGGAAGTTTCCTGACTGGTCTCCATGATTTATTACTTGAAGAGCTCTCTGACTACACTGAAACTTCAGGTCAGTTCTGTGGTGGCAATATTGAGAAAGAGAGGAGGAAAAGAGGATTATAAACACCAGTGGAGTTTGAAGTCAAGCTTCTTATAAACCATATAAAGAAATACAAAGAAAAACATTTTAATGATTAAAAATGTAATAAGGACAGTAAAAATATTCATAACATTCGATTTAGTAATTCCCTTCCTGGGAATCTACCTTAATGACTGATAACAATTATGCTTAAAGGTGTTCACTACGATGGCACTTATAATAATGAAAAAGCAAAACATCTTAAATATCCAAATAGGAGAATACATAAACATGTTATGATATACCATGAATTTTTACAAACATTGAAACTACATTAATGTACATCCTTACAATGGACTACTACTCATCAGCAAAAAAGAACAAACCACTAGTACATGCAAGGACGTGGATGAATCTCGAATGTATCGTGTGTGGGTGGAAGAAGCCAGAGTCAGAAGGTACATCCTCCACTGCATGATTCCATCTTAATGACATTCTGGAAGACAGATCAGTGGTTGCCAAGAGCTGGATGTGAGGAGGAGGGTTGACCTCAAAGGGGCACAGAGAAGTTTTCCTAAATGATATCATTGTTCTACATCCTGGTTGTGGTGGTGGTTACATGACTGTAGGCATTTGTCAAAACTCACAGGACTCTAAACTAGAAAGTGTAAGTTTTACTGTACATAAATAATACCTCAATTTAGAAATTACATAATGAAGACTTTTCATAACAAAACTATGATATAATATTGAGTGAAAAAATATGAAAATAAATCTGTATAAGATCATAATGGTATAAAATTATGCATTCTTGAAAACAAAAATGAAAGAAAATAATGTGCACTAAGATGCTAATAGTGGTTAAGTTTGGATTGTAAATATGGATTTTTTTCAGAATTAGTAATCTCTCTTCCCTAATACTTTATTATGTAAGTTTTCAAATATACAGCAAAGTTGAAAGAATTTTATAATGAACACTAATATACCCAAGATCTGGATTCTCCATTAATATTTTACTTTATTTGCTTTATTACATATCTATCCATATATTCATCATCAAGCTTTCTTATTTTTTTGATTCACTTCAGAGTAAATTGCAGACATCTGTACACTTCTTCCAAATACTTCATCATACATATCATTAACCCAATTCAAAAACTGTTCACAGATTTTCTTTTAATGTAAAATGTACGTACAATGAAGTTCACAAATCTTAAGGGTGCACTGGCTGATGTTTCAACAATTATGTATGCCTGTGTAGAAACCGAAGCCCCTATAAAGAACTAGAATGTTCCCATTGCCCCAGAAAGTTTCCTCATGCCCTTTTCTGTTCAACCACTGTTATTTTTATAGGTTTTTTTTTAATTTCCCATCTTTTCTAAAATTCTTACAATGAGCATTTGTTATTTTGTAAGCACCAAACAATAATAAACTTTACTTTGAAATTGAACAAAAACACTACATTAACAGATCTTGGATGGTAAAATTAAAAATACCAAACCAAACATTTAACAAAATTTCATTAGAGAAGGTGAAGCCCTTAATTGATAAACATAGATGCAGGTTCTAAGACTTACAGACACACATCAAATTACACAATGTGTTCATTTCCCTGGTTGCATACTGCTTAGAAAATTAGTATTTTGATAACTGATTTGTTGATTTTAAAGTTAACACAGTTCACATGTATCCAACCCATTTTCTAAGGGAATAGTATATTTTCTTTGGATTAAATTTTAGCAGCTAGAGGTAATGAGCTTTCTCTCCATCCTGAAGGCAGCCACTCCCAATAGGCTTCTATAAACATTAGCCTGGTTTCTCCCGTGAATGCCTGGAGGGATATGCAGAGACCAGTGGTTTGCATTTTCTTGCAAGGAAAAGGAAACAAACCCTTGAGAGGTTCTGTTCCTGCCCAGAACAAGTCACCAGGAAACCCATTTCTTCCCACCCCGCCCCAGGCTTCCAATCCATCTGATGGAAGCATTCTGTGTCCAAATGTTCTGGCTTGTTAAAGGTGGGGACAACCTGTCACAAGGGGTCTCAAGTAAATGAATGGGTGTAGATATCAGAGCACAGGACCAGTGAATGTAATTTTGGGAACCACAACTACAACTCATGCATATATTTTATCGTTTGGGTGACACGAAGCCCTTTCAGGACTTCCAAGCTAATCCCATGTGTGTCCTACCATGCACCTCCCAGGAAAACCCAACACTCTGCTTCTCTGGGAAGATTTCTCAACTTTCTATCCTACTTTGCATGGCAAAGGAAATCCCAGGTCAAAAACCTATTTGGAAAACCAAGGCCCAGTGTCTCCTGAAGTGAATAAAAGAAGTACAAACAAATATGTTAAGCCTGAGTTATGTTTTATCAAAACTGAAAGTAGGAGGTCTGTGGATAGAAACAGGTGCATGGACACACGTGCAGCACAGGTGCATGTAATGATCAGTTATCATAGAGAAACTGCACCCAGATTTCCTACAATGCACCAACGAGAACCAGAGAGGAAGAAGAGCAACAGCAGAGATGGATTGAAAAATCTGTTTCCAGGCTCTGTAGCAGTGGAACAGGATCCAGCCTCCAGCATGAAGCCCTCAGCAGTCTACCTTATTTGACCACACAAACAACTGTGTAGGGCAGGAAGAGCACCCCCATGTTACAGATAAGGAAACTGAGGAACTCAGAGAGGAAGTAACTGTATAATCCAGAGAGGTGACATGAGTTGCTGGGGGTCCTGTATGGGGTTAGGGGCCCAAGTGGACTCCAACCCAGGTGTTCTGACGCTGTTGAAGGGGCACTAGGCTCAATCGCATGCCAGGAGGACAAGCATCCACCGCCTACTGACAGAAGTGAATGAGGGGTGGAGGAGCCACTGTGGACTGACCACCTACTATGTGCTGAGGCCTTACATGATTTTAAGCAACAGCTCAGAGAGGGGGGCACGGACATTCCCCAGTTATTCAAGAGAAATGAGGAAAAGGAGGCTAGAGAAACTCCACTCAGAGCATAACGCATCACAGTCTGAAGCTGGATCTGGTCAAAGAGCAAGGCAGAAATAGCCGCCTGGAATCTCTGGGGGCTGAGCAAACTGCCCTGGGACATATGTGCATGCACATATGTCCCAGGGCAGCTTCACACTCACACAGACTCACCCATACACTCACACGCAGACACATTCACATAGCTTCACTCAGATTCACCCAGACACACCTACACACACTCACACAGCTTCATACTCAGACTCACCCATACACTCACATGCAGACACACTGACAGCTTCACACCCACAGAGCTTCACACTTAGACTCACCTAGACACAGACACGCACACAGCTTCACACACTCACCCACACACCCCCACACACACCCCCACACACACACAGACTCATCTAGACACCCACACACACTCACCCAGACTCACACCCACACACTCACCCAGACACATATCCACAAACACACACACACACAGACTCATCCAGACACCCAGACTCACCCAGACTCACACCCACACAGACTCACCCATACACTCACACACACAGACTCACCCACACACTCACCCAGTCATACCCATACACATTCACATAGCTTCACACCCAGACTCACACCCACACACACACAGACTCACAACACAGAGACTCACCCACACACTCACACAGCTTCACACTTGCACAGCTTCAGTCATGCAGACTCAGAGACATACATATGCCCAGACACACACACACAGCTTCAGTCACACTCATCCAGACACACGCATCCAGACACTTGCACAGCTTCCCAGCTTCACACTCACACAGACCTAAACACAGACTCACGCTCATGTACATACACACAACACATTCATACACACTCTCAAGCACACACATTCACCTACACACACTCAGACCTACACTCATACACACCTGCACACATACGCTGTCGCACTTCCACACACCCATGTGTACACACAATTCACACAAGTACTCAAGCTCCCACACATCCACAAACACATTCACACCTCTGCACACACACACATTCACAAACACGTATACACCACATACACAGGCTCACTCACAATCTCCACACTCTTTCTCTCCTAGGTGTCTCTCAGCTCTGTTCTCTCCTAAGTGTCTCTTAGCTCTGTCCTCAGGGTTTAAACTTTCTTAACATCCCAGCACATCTCCATGCATATTTTGGGGGCTAAGCAGCCAACAAATCCACCCCTCTCTGGCGTTTGGGAAGCTGACCCCATGATGCCGCACATTGCCTGCCAACAAGACCTGCAAACACAGCCACTGCAGCACCCTGTCACCCCCATCCCCATGTGGAAAAGCTCCGCAAAGACTCTGAGAGGCCAATCACAGGACTTCCATCCCACCTGGCTTCAGAGCTCCTTGCTGAGGAACAGCCATGCCCAGCGCGGCAGGGAAGCTGGCAGGAGGAGCCGGTGAGCAGCAGAGATCCGAAAATCATGAGGCCAGACTGGGGATTGCCTGCAGCACATCAGGCCCCCATCGGGCCCAACTGACTGCCCAAGCCAACACTACGTAGCCCAGGCCTCCCCTCCCCTGTGTCTCCCGCAGACCCGTCTGCTTGGAGGCCTGCTGCCTCGGCTGCCCACATCCTCCCGCAGTCCTGCTCACCCACGCCGGCTCCTGGAACAGCCCTTCTGCCCCAGTCCCTCGCCAGGTCCCAGAGTCTCCTCTGTTCCCTCCGTGGTGCTCAACAGCCCTCCGCCTGTGCCTTGGCTAAAGCGCTTATCACGCAGGAGTTTTCAACCAGGTAAGATTCACCTGGGATGGTTTTAAAACATTGAGACCTGGCCTCCCCTACCCTAGACCAGTTAAATCAGAATTCCTGGGAGGGGTCCAGGTCTTTAGGAGTTTTAAAAGCCACCCCAAATTTCTGAACCATGGGCCTCCAGATTTTGGGACCAAGAAGCCCCATTTAATAAGTCGGAAGGATGAGGTTTGTGAAAGGCATTGAAGCCTAATGGTAGAGAGGAGCGACAGGGGCCCACAGACCTGGGCTCAGACTCCAGTCCTGCCCACTATGTGACGATGGATAGGTTACTTACAGCTCCCACACCCTGCCTCAGTTTTTTCATCTGTAACAATGGGTTTAATTAACAAGCATATGTAAAGCACTTAATAAGAAAGAGCTTCCCATGTGACAGGCATTCAGCAAATAACAGCTGTCACTCATGGAACAGCTGTAGCAATGGGAATTCTAGCAGTCTCAGTGGCTTCATACCTCACAGCACCCTCTGCAGGTTATAAAAAAGGAGTATTTTTGAAAAATGACTCTATTCTGTACAAAGAGCAAGAGACGCCTGCCTAAAGCGGGATTCTGGCCTCTCAAGTTTTATATTTTCAACTTATTTAAAGACTTTTAGTTTCTCATTATAAAAAGCTTCATCCTCAACCACATGCTCCCATGGACCTTCAGTAGACCGATGATTTACTGCCTCTGTCTAGGCTGCACACGACCTCAGAGGGGAATAACAAATTGGCTGTGGGGTTCATTATTCAGCTTTTTTTTTTTTTTAATAGGAAGACAGTTCAGAAAACTGATTCCATGAAAAGTTCTGAAAGCCAGAGGTTGAAATTGCTCACTCAGAATTAATGGGGGTGCTCTCGTCGCCCGCCAGTCCAAACTATGGCACACCCTCCTATGTGACTCTTACTTTGTGCGTCTGCCTCATGTGTCCTTGAAGATTCTGTAGGTGTCCAGCCCCCACTAAAACTTGTTTCTGAGCACCCAGAATGTGCATGAGACTGGGCTAGGCACAGCTGAGAAAGGTAAAGGGAAGAAAACACTCTTTAGAGCGGGCTGGATGGGACCACAGTGAACTCCAGCCTAACCCTTCATTTTATGGTCAAGAAAACTGGGGTCCAGAGAGTAACATGACTTTTCAAAGGCACATGTAGAGCTAGTGGCAGAACTGTCCCCAGCACCCAGGGTTCCTGACACCTAGGCTGTTTTCATCAATGTCTGCAAGAATGCCAGTTCTGACTGTCAAGTGCCAGAGGAGCATAAACATGGAGCTGGGAACTCGATTAAGGGGGAGATGAATTCCAGCCATGGGGAAAAGGTAAAGCTGGCTTCACAGAGGTGCCATCTGCAGTGGCTGCAAAGACTAAAGAGGAGGAGAGTGTTTGATGGTCTGGAGGAAAGGGACAGGGTAGGTACTCTAGGCAGAGGGCAGAAGGCATGACGGTACAGGGCAGCAGGGAAGAGTCTGTATGTCTGGTAGGGATGGAGAGAAGGAGGTGGAGCTGGACAAACAGAATTTAGGTAGGGAGTGCTATGGTTTGATTGTGTCCCTTCAAGATTCAGGTGTTGCCAATGTGATAGTTTTAAGAAGTAGGACCTTTAAGACCCCTTCCCAGGAATTCTGATTTAACTGGTCTAGGGTAGGGGAGGCCAGGTCTCAATAGGGTTTAAAAACCATCCCAGGTGATTGTGATTAGGCCATAAGGGCTCCTCCCTAATGAATGGGTTTCATGCCCTTATAAAATGAGGCTTTGTGCAGCATTCTGCTAGCTTGCCCTTTTGCCCTTTTGCTATGTGAAGATGCAGCAAAAATGCCCTCACCAGATACATCAGAAACTGGCACCTTGATCTTGGACTTCCCGGCCTCCAGAACTATGAGAAGTAAATTTCTGTTCCTTATAAATTACCTAGTCTCATGTATTCTGTTATAGCAGCACAAACATACTAAGATAGGGCGTACACTAAACTCTGGGCTGGGAGTCTGAACTCAATTCTGTAGTAAATGAGAGCTGCGAACTGACAAAGTGGGTGTTAGAGCAGAGCAAGCCTGCGGTTAAGATGAGCACTGCAACCTACTGGATACACTGATGGGGATCCATATTGTCTTAGCCCCTTTCAAAACCTCCTACCCATATCCAGCGAAGGGAAGAACTCCAGGCTCCTCTAATTCCTAACCCATAGGTATTTCCACTAGGTAATAGTCTGTAGCTTTGGGAAAGGCCAGAACCAGATGCCTGATTTTTTTTCCCATTACCCTGTGGCACCTTGTTCATTTCTCATGCCACATTCTGGGCATGATAAATGTTGTTGCTGTCCAGTCTACAGAGCTAAAATGAATACCCACCCTTTCACAATCTTACGCATATTCAACTGCTCACACTCTTGGCATCTAATGTTAATCAAAGCAGAGCAAAAAGAGAGAGAGATGATTTAGGGATATAGTTTGTAGTATTGCTGCTTGAATCTTTGGACAAAAGACAAGCTCTCTGAGTTTCATTTCCGCCAACTCCATTAGAAATCTAATCTTCCCTTCTGCTACCAACAGTCCCAAAATGAATGACATATACCTTGAACTGGATTAGCAAAACTCAGTTATAAAGTATTCTTATCAAACCTTTCCAGTACACCAAAATATATTGATCTTTCAAAAACTGAAATAAAGTGCAGAGATATAACAGCCACAATGTTCTCATTTCACGCTCACGAAAGCACACTGCAAGAGAATTCATCTGCAGTATTCAAGTAATTCCTGCGTCGGTGTTGGCCTGCTTGTTTTGAATTTTGTCTTGCTTCTGGTTTTAGGATGGTGGTTGCTACTGTGATTTGGTGAAACTATAAAAGGAAGCTATCAATTTAGGAATATAAAATTTGTGATTAAGAATTTCTACATTGTTTGTGTCACCTCTAATAAAATTTCAAACTTAAGGGGGAACACTTTCTCTCCCAGAGATAGCCATCTTCCACAAAAAAATTGCTGAAGAGGGCAGCAAGGAGTTGGGAAGGGGATACACTTCTGTTTCTCAAGACGTACACCTGCAGAGCTCAACCCTAGTGCAAAGCCCTTGGTAAAGAAGTCAAGTGATTATGAAGCAATTTCCAGATCTGGCAAGAAAGCAAGCTTAGAGAATGTGAAAAACTCTGATTATGAACACCTCAAAATGCTGGATAAGATGCAAATTTTTTTCTTAACGGGCATAACTAAACTTGCGAGAGTAAGCTAAATGCCCAGATTCCAGAAATAGAGAAGAGATTGAAAATCACAGAGGTAGACAGGAGAGCTGGCACTGTGGCTGCCCTAAGAGTAAAGAGGATGGTCCTTCTAAGGTAGAGTAGGATAGGCCTTCCATGAGATGGAGAGTAGAAACACAGATGTCTGCATAAAGCTGGGACCCTTGAAGGACTATTCTCTAGCTTTATGTGAAAGGATGAAAAAAATCTGGTGCACAGTAAACAAGGACACTTGTCAGCCTCTGCCTGGGCTCTGGGTTAAATAAAGTAAAAAATTACCCCTTAGAAATGGAAAACAAGGTCAATGTCTTAAATATTTTGGGGCCCAAATTTATGTTGTCACAGTGTGCAAGAACTCTTGAGCTAAGAAATTAATGTAAAAAATCAGTTCCATGCTGCTAATGTCCATGGGTGCAAGCAGAAACAAGAGCAAAAGTACTCAAGACAATCAAAGGTGCATAGGAGCACCACAGAGAAAAGAATCCACCCTAAGGTTGAATTATATTTTTAAAAATTACAACACACAAGAGAAAATACTACTCAATGAGTAACAATCAGCAGACACAAAATCACCAGCAGGATTAGAACTTCAAGAACTTAAAAAAATGAATCCACAATCTTAAAGAAGATACAAATATACTTAAAATAAGTAAAGGTATAAAATTAATAGAAAATCCAAATAAAAGACGACACTATGAAAAAAGTACATACAGATCTGGAAAAGAAGTATACTAATAGAAAAAGAACCATTAAAATACAAAACACAGTGGCATTAAATAGCATATTAGATCTAAATAAAGAGAAAGTCTATGAACTGGAAGATAGGTCTAAGGGAATTCAGCTGAATGCAGCACAAAGAGATACAAAGATAAAAGACATGAAACTGGCCGGGGGCAGTGGCTCACACCTGTAATCCCAGAGCTTTGGGAGGCTGAGGTGGGTGGATCATTTGAGGTCAGGAGTTCATGACCAGCCTGGCCAACACGGTGAAACCCTGTCTCTACTAAAAATACAAAAAGTTAGCTGGGCATGGTGGCATGCACCTGTAATCCCAGCTACTCGGGAGGCTGAGGCATGAGAAGCTTTTGGACCCAGGAGGCAAAGGTTGTAGTGAGCTGAGACTGCATCGCAGCACTCTAGCCTGAGTGACAGAGTGAGACTCTATCTCAAAAAACAAAACAGCAACAATGACAACAACAAAAACCATTAAATCAAGCTTAAGAGACATGAGCATAGAAGGATAAGTTTCAGCAAATATCTATTTGGAATTCTAGGAGAGAGAAAAGAGAATGACAGAAAGATGATAAAAGTGATAATATATAAGAATGTTCCAGAATTGAAAGCATGAATCTTCTAACTCAAGGAGTGATATAAATACTAAATAAGACATATAAATAATGAACTCACCCTTAGATACCTAAACACATCATATTGAAACTAAAGAATACCAGAAATGAAAAGAAAAACTTGCCTAAAAAATTGAATTACCTAAAATAGGATAAACTTAAAAGCAGATTTTTAAGAACACAATTGTAGACTAAAAAATAGAAATAAAATCATTAAAATACTGAAAAAAATAATATACAGATAATTTTATTACCATGTAAACTATTATTCAGAAGTAAAGATAAAGAAATAGTTTCAGAGTTTATAACTCATATTCCTTATTGTAAAAACTATAAAGAAGCTCCTTCAGAGGGAAAGAAAGTGAATCCAGAGGAAATAAGGTGATAAACATATTGTTAATTCTAATCATGTATCAACTCTATAAAACTGTTAATGAATAATTTAATGGGAGAGTAAGTGATCAGAATTAAAACTTTTAAATTATTATCTGGAAGAGGAAAGAGATGTTAAATAAATTTAAAATTTGTCTAATTTAAATTTAAATTTAAATTTAAATTAGAAAATGTTAAAATTTTCTAATTTTAACATATTAGAAAAAAGTTATGAGTAATTATTAAAAGAGCAGGAAGAATCTGTACAACTTAATGCAGGACTTCTAAACCAGTGTAGAAAAAACAAGGGAACAAATAAAACCCAGTCAATTAAGAGAAGGTAGGAAATAAGAGAAATAAAGAAGCAAAGTATAACTAATTAATATCACAAATAAAATGACAGAAATATTTCAAAATACATCATATTACAATAAATGTAAATAGCTTAAACTTACCAGTTACAAGACTATGACTCTCAAGCCGGATTTTTAAAAATTAAAATAAAATGCAAAGTCTACCTATAGGAGATATACCTAAAAATTCACAGGCTGGGCACGGTGGCTCACGCCTGTAATCCCAGCACTTTGGGAGGCCAAGGCGGGTGGATCACCTGAGGTTGGGAGTTCAAGACCAGCCTGACCAACATGGAGAAACCCCATCTCTACTAAAAATACAAAATTAGCCAGGGGTGGTGGTACATGCCTGTAATCCCAGCTACTTGGGAGGCTGAGGCAGGAGAACCACTTGAACCTGGGAGGTGGAGGTTGCGGTGAGCCAAGATCATGCCACTGCACTCCAGCCTGGGCAACAAGAGCAAAACTCCGTCTCAAAAAAAAAAAAAAAAAAAAATACTGTCACAGAAAGATTTAAAGTATAAGGATGAAATAAAATTTATCAATCAAAACTAAATCAGAGTATTGTTAGTGTTTGTTACAGGCAAAATGGCATCACAGTTAAAGATTCTAAACTCTGGAGCCAAACTGCCCAAATTTAAATACAAGCTGTTCTACTTATAAGCTATGTGATTTATTAGTTATTAGTAGGAGCACTTATTAGTTATTACCCTGGGGCACATTATAGGTCTCTCTGTACTTTAGTTTCCTTATCTGCAAAATGGGGATGATAATAGTATCTACTTTATATGATTTGTTTTATGTAATAGTCCCTTGCATACAATAAGCACTCTAATAAGTGTGAGCTATAACATTATTATTATATTAACATAAATAAGAAAGATATTAAGGTTAAAAATCATTAGGGATACAAATAATTATTGCAAAAATGATAAATAAAAACAACTCACTAGGAAAATAATCCTGAACATATCGACACTCAATAATATAGCCTTAAAAATACATGAAGCAAAAATTAACAAAATTTCTAGGAAACATATGAAATTCACAATAATGCATAGAGATTTTAAGATATCTTTCTCAAGAAACTGAGTGATCAAAGAAAATAATACATTTGATATAAAAATACTAAAACAACACAATTAACACACTTGATCTATACATATAGAGAACCTGGACCCAAGAATACACATTCTTTTCAAGTAATGCTGGCCACATATTATGATACAAATTTTTTTCTTTTTTTTTTTTTTGAGACGGAGTCTGGCTCTGTCGCCCAGGCTGGAGTGCAGTGGCGCAATCTCAGCTCACTGCAAGCTCCGCCTCCCGGATTCACGCCATTCTCCTGCCTCAGCCTGATACAAATTTTTAAAAAAATGAATTTATATCCTGCAGTGATTTTTTTTAAATAAAGTAATAAAATTAAGAAATGTATACCCAAAGATATCACCTGAACACATGGAAATTTAAACATATAGGTCTCAATAAGCCATAGGTCAAAAAACTAATCATAGTAAAAATTAGCATATGGTTATAATTAAATGTAATGAAAATACTACATATCAAAACTATAAACTATAGTTAAAGCTATCATTAGAGGAAAGTTTATAGTAATAAATACAAATAGTGGAATAAAAGGTTGAAAATCAATGAGCTAAGCATCCCACTCTAGAAGTGGGAAAAAAATCAGTATAGTAAATACAAAGGAAAATGGAAGAAGCAACTAATGTTACGAGAAAAATTAGTGAAGTAGAAAACAAACAAACATTACCATCAATGAAACCTAAATGATTTCTTTGAAATAACAAAATTGGAAATCTCTGGCAAGAATGATAAAGAAAAAGAGAAAAGAGACATGAATAAATAATGGAACAACATTAACATAGGTAACATTTATGGAGAACTTTACTATGTGCCAGAAAGGTTTTAAACACTTTATAATGACTAACTTATTTAATCCTCAAAATCACCTTACAAAATAGGAACTCATATGATCCTAATTTTATGGCTGAATTTTCTCCAGCACAGAGCAGGTCAGTAACTTGTCAAAGGCCACACAGCCTAAGGCATGTGTGAACCCGAGCCTTAACTATACATTTAGAGCTCACGTTACACATCACATTATACAGCACTTCACAAAATTAGGGATGAAAACGGATAGAGCCACAAATTCAATAGACAATTTTTTGGAAGTTTTATTTAATATAACACCAAGGATTGCTGAATATGCAGGCCAACAGTTTTTATATGCTACTGGTGGGGATGAATATTGGCAGAATCACTTTAGAGGGCAATTTGGTAATATAGTTGAAGCTCAAGATAATCAAAACCTATTGCCCCCCAGATCTACCTTGAGGTACCCTAGATAAGCATGCACATAGGTTCACAAGGAGACAAAACTGTTATCAAACACTTTTGAATAGTAAAATAATGTGGGGGAATAAATGAGTTTATCCACATAGTTTATATTATACAACAGCTAATATGAATGAATTTACTCACAATAAATTTGAAGATAAACCTCAAAAACTTAAGAATGCATGGAAAAAGTTGTGAATGGATCTATCATATTCTCGATGTAATTGGAAAAAAAACCTCAAATAGATTATTTAGGGATGTATACATAAAAAGGAGAATGCGAAAATCTATATGGAAATGAAATATACCAGGTTTGGGATAGCGGTTTCTGGGAGGGGCAGGAAAGATGTGGTATGAGGCCTACATTTAAGGCCCAATATGATGTGCTGCCCTGACACCTGGTGAAACCAGGAGGACCTTGAATGGCCAAACTGCAAGTTTCTCTACTCCTGCAGGTAAGGTACCCTAGTCAAACCACTCTTCTTATCAAGGGACCAGGCACAGATTCTACTTACCCCAAGTGGCAGCTTCTGGTTCCCTGCCAGCCCTCAGAAATATTCAAAGAAGCCAATCACATCCTCTTGTGGGAATCAGGGGTCACCTCACCATTTTGATACAGCAAAGACTGCCTCCCACAACCCGTTTGTTCCCTCTGTTTCTAAGTGCAGCTCCCGTGTGGCCCTGTGTGGCCTGTGGTGTCCTCCCCCTGCCCTCCTGTGAGTACAGGCAATTAATAAATCACTGTCCATCTCATCTGCTCAGTGTTGGTGTCAAGTGTTCAGTCATCTCGGTAACCTTAGAGTGGAAATCCTCTCTCACCAATGCAGGGAGTAGCAGGTGATTAAAACAAAACAAGTGGCAGGTGGGACTTGAACTATATCATATTCTTTTCTTTAAAAACAAACACTGAAGCAAAAATGACAAAACATTAACATCCGTTTAATTTCACTGGTATATGGATGTCTACTGGGTTATTTTATGTACTGTTCTTAATTTTTTAAAATAAGTACTAATTTTAAAATAAGGTAAAAACACTAGATAAACAAGTTCCAATTTATCTGCTTTTACCGAGACCTGCCAAAAAGAGAGCTAAAAGAAAATTTATATAAGTAAGGCTCTAAATGGGCAGTAACCATAAAGAAAATTCACGAGGCAGATTTTTTGCTATTGCTTATGTTTTGTTGGAAGTTTTTTTTTTTTTTCATTTTTATGGGGCAAGGCCATGCATGTTAAAGGTAACACTAAGTAATTATTTGCTTTAAGTTAATTATCTAAGAATTCTGGTCAAAATAAAAATCTATTTGGATAGCCAAATATGAAAACTTAATACAAAGCTCCTACTATTATAATTTGACAGATAAATCAATGGAACAGAATAGAAAGTAGCAGACCCAAATATAGATAAACAGTCAATATATTTTAAAGGTGGCCTTTCAACTCAACGAGAAAATAATGGTTTATTCAATAAACATAAATGTGTTACTTTGTTAGTTAAAATACTACTGGAATAATTGGTTAATCAGCTGGTAAAAGGTTAGCCCCACTTCTTGCCATTTACAAAAGTAAATTACAGATGAAATATAAAGCAGAAAATTCGAGTCAAGATTTAGATAATTTGAGGTAGTGAAAGGGTTTTCCACACAAGATCCCAAAATTGAAATAATTAAGACGAAGACTGATAGGTTTGGATAGATAAAAATTGCTTACCATGTCAGTAAACATAAAAAAAAAAAAGTAAAAAAAAAAAAAAAGTAAAAAAACCTTGAAAAAACAGAATGCAGAAAATTCTTGCATTTCATTGAAAGCTCTTAAAAATGAATACGAAATAATGAACAATTCAAAGAAACAAATGGTTAATTTACAAAGAAAGGAAGGCAAAGAAAAATGTGCAACATCATAATAAATAAAGCAAAGGAGAACAGCAATTTGTTTGATTACTTATTTATAAATCTAAAGAAAATAAAAATGTTTTCTAAGTGGAAAAGTACTAAAGACTAAGGGTTCTGACTATTATTAAAGGTTTTTGATATTATTTATAACCAGCATATAGTATATTTGTTATGGTATCTATAATCAGTATACTCATACCACTTTTGGGGAGAATGAGGGAAAATAGGCACTCCCATGTATTCCTGGAGAAGTATGTGACTTATAGGAAGTAATCAACAATAAAACTTGAAAAATATGCATACCCTTGAAATGAAGCAAATCCACACTTCTAAGTATTTATCTAAAGAAAATAATCAGATATATGTAAACAAAGTTTATGAATATATTCTATTTAATGTTGCTTAAAATAAGAAAAAATTTAGCAATAATCTTTGTAGCCAACACTGGGTTCTATAAATTGCAGTGCATCCGTATGATAGAATACCATGTAGCCATTAATAAGTCATGGTGCAGAAATACATTTATTGGCATGTTTAATTTTTAATGATGTATTCTTAAGTGAAAAAGTATACCACTAAATGGTTGGTTGTATTATGACATAAAATTTTATACAGACACTCGCTCTTTGTATATATTAATACTAAAATGTTAATAATAATTGTCTCTGGGTGGTTTTCTCTTCCTTTCATTTCAGGGCTGTTTTATTTAAATGTTCTAAATATGTGATTTTATAATAAAAAATAAAGAAGAAAGGATGTGCAAGCAAATCCTGGCAAGGGGAATTTGAGGAAGTAAATTATCATCTCTAATCTTTGATTTTCTTATCTATAAAAGGAAGATATCAATTCCTCTTCCTGGGGTTACTAACAAGGTCAAATGAGACATCCATATTATTCATTCAAAAATGTTTCTTTTGTAACTGGCATGCATCAGGCACTGTCTTAGCTGGTGGCAATACAGCAGGGTGTAAGGCAGACAATGAACAAAACAAAAACCCTGCCCTCATGAGCTTATAATCTAGTGGGGGAGACAGATAATAAGCAAAATAGAAAAGTAAAATTTAGAGTGTATTAGATGGTAGAAAGTGCTATGGAGAAAAGCAGAAAAGGGGGTTAGAAAGAACAAGGGGAGGTATTACAACTGTAAACAAGATGGTCAGAGGAGGCGTAGGGGAAAGACACCTTTGAATGTGGTCCTGAAGGAGGCAATGGAGCAAACCACGTGCCTGCCTGGGGGGTGGGGAGGAGCGGGGGAAGGGGAAGGCAAAGCCCAGGCAGAGGGAACCGGAAGAGCAGATTTTATGAAGTACTTTTATGACCAACCAAACATGCCAGTCCTGCTTCCAGCCCAGGGCCTTTGCTCTTGCCTGCCTGGGCATGATGGCTTCTAAGACAGGGAACACTCACAATTTCCCAAAGGCAGCCTCTTCCACAATTGCACCCACTGGTCCTCATCCTGCCTCAGGGACATGCAGAAGCCAAATCTGCTTTCGAAGGGCAGTTCTTGGAGTATTTAAGGATGGGTCTTACATCCCATTTCTCCCATTTGCTTCAGGACCTGGCTGCAGCTCCCCGCATCTTTTGGGTTGATGGAGAGAAGGCTACCAGGTGCAGTCTCTTGACTCAAAAACTCAAGTCAAACCCCAGATCTTCTCCTTATGCGGGAAACTCACAACAGCCTTGTAAAATATGGGGGATAAAGCAAGTCTCTGGCCTCACCCCAGAGATTCTGACTCAGCAGATGAGGCCTGGAAATACATTTATAAGGTCCCCTAGAGGTTCTGGTATAGTGGATGCAGTGACGGCTAACTGGGAAATTCTGGACTAGACACACCTTGGGGCTAATGATCCATGGTTCTTTAAATAATTTCCAATTGGCTCATGCATTTCTCACATTGTGTCTCCTTCCCCTGAAGTGCAGAAAAGAACAGGAGTTCCATTCTTCATTCTAGACACCATAATTTCAGCTAAGGATCTTTTTGGTGGCCATAGTATACTGTTGGCTCAGGCTGAGGTTATGGAAAACTAAATAACCGAATACTTTTTCCTTCCTGCTGTGACTACAGAGTCAGGCCTCTCCCGTACCTGCTGAGCGTCTTCAGAATCACCGTGTTCTTTCCGTCTTTCACCCAATAGCTCTAGAGAACACCCAACCTGAGCCAGACACTGTGCTCCTCACCAGGACACAACTATAAATGAGACCCTGGCCATGCCTGCAGGGGCAACAGGCTAGAGGAAGGGGAGCAGCAGTAAACCATCTGTCATAGCACAGGGCAGTCAGCGCTCCGATGGCATTGGCACAAACAGTGAGAGCCCACAGCCAACCACCCAGCCCACAGACTACCTACCTTAACCCACATCCGACACTATCTACCCACGTCTCAGTCCCACACAACACAGAGAACATTCCCTGACTGACTGCCACCATATCCCACACACTCATGGCCTACCCCACCCACATCTCATCACTACCCACCCCACCCACACACACACTGCCTACCCCACCCACATCTCATCACTACCCACCCCACCCACGCCCACCCACTCACTATCCGCCCCACACCCCACACACTTACTACCCACCCCACCCACACCCCACACACTCACTACCCACCCACACCCCACACACTACCTACACACACCCACACCCCACACACTACCCACCCCACCCACACCCACCATCCACCCCACCCACACCCACCCACTCACTATCCACCCCACACCCCACACACTCACTATCCACCCCACCCACACCCACCCACTCACTATCCACCCCACACCCCACACACTCACTACCCACCCCACCCACACCCACCCACCCACTATCCACCCCACACCCCACACACTCACTACCCACCCCACACCCTTACTACCCATCCCACCCACACCCCACACACTACCTACACACGCCCACACCCCACACACTACCTACCCCATCCACACCCACACACTCACTACCCACCCCACTCCACACCCCACACACTCACTACCCACCCCACACTCCACACACACTACCAACCCCACACTCCACACACACACTACCCACCCCACCCACACCCCACACACTCACTACCTACACACACCCACACCCCACACACTCACTACCCACCCCACACACTCACTACCCACCCCACACTCCACACACTCACTACCCACCCCACACTCCACACACACTACCAACCCCACACTCCACACACTCACTACCCACCCCACCCACACCCCACACACTCACTACCCACCCCACACTCCACACACTCACTACCCACCCCACCCCACACACTCACTACCCACCCCACACCCACCTCCCACACACTCACTACCCACCCCACACCCACCTCCCACACACTCACTACCCACCCCACACTCCACACACTCACTACCCACCCCACACTCCACACACTCACTACCCACCCCACACTCCACACACTCACTACCTACACACACCCACACCCCACACACTACCCACTCACACCTACACTCACTCATTACCTCTCCACATTCACATGCACTCACTACCCATCCACACCCACACCAACTCACTAACCACCCCACCCACATTCACTCATTACCTATCCACACCTCTACCAACTCACAACCTATCCCACTCACACCTACTCACTACCCACCCACACCCACTCAGGAAACACTTATACCCACACTCACTACCCACCCAGTCACTATCCACCCACACCCACACCCAATCACTGCCCACCACATCCACTCACTACCTATCCCACCCACACTCAATCACTACTCACTCACACCCAATCACTACCCACCCATACCCACACCTACTCACTCCTCCCCATTCTGCACTCACGTAGCCAAAAGACTTTCATCTTCTTCAACTTCCATGGCTGAGACAGGCCTCCTTTTGTTGTTTCCCAAATTTTGCCTCCTTACCACTGTTCAGTCTTTTAGGCTGCCAGGATATGCTAAAGCTTTCAGTTCCTAGTGACTGGTTGATCGTTGTTTGTTTGTTTTCTTAGTTAGTTACTTGAAGCCTCCTCCAGTAACCCTAAAACTTGCATGTTTAGCTTCCTGAATAAAACTTTTCTCCTCAAGATCCCAGTGTTATTGAAGAGGGATCAATGGGGTAATCACATGAGCCACTGAAGGTCAAAATTGTTCACTAGGACACAAAGTAAATGGCAGGAAGAAAGGGTGCAGGGAATTGGACACATATTGAGTAAGACACTGAAGTTGGGGACAGTGGAGGGCTCACTGGCTGAGAGTTTTTGCAGTATGAAGTTCTCACAGGCTACGTCAGTAGAAAACTGTCATGTGAGCTCCCATTGGCTAAGGGCATGGAACAATGCTCAGAGCATCAGAAAAATCATACAGTTGTGTTCGATAAAGCATGCTTTAAGGATAATATTAAATGACATGCATGCATATGCATGGAGTCTATTGAGCAGGTAGTTCTCTAACTTGGACAATGAAGGATACATTGGCATGTCACAGTCCTATGACACAGTCATTCAATTCATTCCACTAACTCCCCTGGCTTTCATTCTTGGCTCACAAAGCACCTTCTGTTTATTATCTGGCTTTTAATGGACAATCCTGTCCAATCACTGAACACATTTATCAGCTTCACTTGCTTCTCTCTAAACTATGAAATCAGCATATTATAGATAGTGCATCAGACTTTCGGTTTTCATGTTCCTTCTCTAAAAGACTAACCTGAGTATATTACCAAATAAGCTCTCCAACCAGGCAAAATGACAGCCACATGCCACGATGTGGTGCTCATACACAGGTCCTGATCCCCATGAAGCCCTGTCTCAGCAAGGACTGGCCTTCCTGGATAACACTGCTATCCTGATCAGCAGCCAGTATGATCCTAAGTTCTTTACATGTTGCATCAGTCACGTATGCTAGATTACACTGCAGCAACAAATAATCCCCAGATTTCAGTTTGTTTATTATCAATGCTACATGTCCATTATGCATCAGCAAGAAGCTCTGCTCCACATCATCCTCAATCCCAGACCCAGGCTGAGGGAGGAGCAGCCACTTTCTGGAGACTTAACTACCACTGAAACAGAGGAAAAGGGAGAACATGGTGAGGCACCTGCTGACTCTTAAAGGTTCATGTACTTTCTGGCCAAACAAGTCACATGGCCATATCTAATTTCAAATTAACAGGAAAATGCAATCTTACCATGTGCCCAGAAGCAGAGACAGCCAGAATCTTTAAGAACAAAATTAACAGCCACCATATATATGCTTCTATCCCCTCTTGGGGCAATCCATTCCCAGTATTAACTTTAATTATTTTAAAGGACTTCCTACAATAAGCCAAAATCTGTCTGTGCCAGGCAGTAGAGATATAGCAACAAATAAATCAAAGTCCCTGCTCTCCTAAGATTTCCACCATAGTGTATCATCCACCAGTCTTTGGTCTGCCAGAATAACTTTACTCCCTCTTCATTTCTTAATCCATTCAATAAGCATTCACTAAGCACCTACTTCCATGCCAGGCACTGTGTGAGACTCAGAAGGTCCAGGGCTGAAAAAGTTATGGTCCTCCCAGAGCTGACATTGTAGGGGTTTAGCTAGCCATCCAGGAGGATCAGTTACAGGTACATGACAATTTATTTATAACACTGAGCTAGGTGACCACAACATTTCATTGGAAACATTCAGAGAGGGAATATGCCATATTGCAGAGAAAAGCTTCCAGTGATTCTCAAACTGAATTCTGAAAAGCCTGTAGGGGTTCCAAAGGGTGCTTCAGACACCACACTGAGAGTGAACTGGCTATGTCCCTCCCTTGCTCTTAAATCTGTTTTGCGTACTTTTTTTTTTTTTTTTTTTTTTTGAGACGGATTTTTGTTCTTGTTGCCCAGGCTGGAGTGCAATGGCATGATCTCAGCTCACCGCAACCCCTGCCTCCCAGGTTCAAGCGATTCTCCTACCTCAGCCTCCCAAGTAGCTGGGATTACAGGCATGCACCGCCATGCCTGGCTAATTTTTTGTATTTTTAGTAAAGACAGGGTTTCTCCATGTTGGTCAGTCTGGTCTTGAACTCCCGACCTCAGGTGATCCACCGCTTCCGCCTCCTAAAGTGCTGGGATTACAGGCATGGGCCACAGCTCCCGGCCACTTAACTTTTATAAAAGATTTAATTTAAAGGGTTCTACTCTTCGAGAGAGAAGGGGAAAAAGAGGGGAAACAAATCCATGATCTAGTCTGATACTCTCTCATTTTACACATGTGAAAACAAGCATGCATTAAAGTTAAATAATTTACCAAGGTCATATAGTAAGTTTGAAGCATGCCTAGGTAGGAAGCCAACTGTCTCTGCCTGTCTTAAGCTTCATAGCCTTCTTTTCTTTTTTTGAAATTTACACCAAGTCTGCAGAGGAAGCTCCAAAAACAAAGATTTGAATGTCTGTCAGTGGGAAAAGCTAATCAGTGGGATTCAGCAATATATTCACTGAGGAATCTAGAACCTTTTCCTAGCTAGTTTGAGAATGCATATTACCACCTGGCTGGAGCAGAGAGCAGGGCCTTCCCCTGCCTTCTCCTGGCCACTAAATCCCTGCCCAGCGGGCACAGAGCCATAACTGCAACAATGGCTTCTGCTGCACGTTTGTCAAGATTTGAGAAAGGGCTCATTTTGGGAATCCTGAGTGAGAAAATTCCCAGATCAGTTCTGTGCGTCTGCTGTGAATAGAGGCAGGAGAGATATTTCAACCTCACAGGAGCACGACTGTTTCAGACAGAGTATCAGAGAGTTCATAAATATGATGGGTTTTAGAAACTGGAAAGACATCAATTTTGCCTGGAGCATTGGCCAGAAAAAAAAATCGCATTATGTATCTAAAATTCAAAAGGAACGTAACACCAACAACAAAACCTTTTGTCTGCCTTCCAAATGTTAAGTGCTATACACTTCCTCACCAAACTCATCAGAAATGCAAATAAACTGATCTATTCTTTCTCTGGCAACTGACATTTATTTTCACATACTCCCTGATCTATGCAAGTCTCTCAGACACACACAATAAAAATCAGACATTATTTACCAGACATTTAAGGTTTTTCCCTCCAGGCTCCAGTAGCCTGAGAAAATCTCTAAGTTTGCTCTCTCTGCAGACTCACCACCGTCTCCTGCTCTACCCTCCTCTGATGCACAAGAGGAAAACCCATTAAAGGGTGTTGTACAACTCCAGGCATCCTACTCTCTCTAATCCACTTCTCTTATTTCAACAATACCCAAAATATTGCCGCCGGGCTCTCAATGAGGGTCAATTCAAAAGACATCCTGTGGCCACAGCAGTGAGCTAGCTTCCACCTGCAGGGCGGGCCCAGTAATGCTGGTGTCTGAGAAATGACAAGGAAGGGCCATTTACCGTCCCTCTCCATCAGAGAGAGGTAGCAGTGGCAGCTCGTTTGCTGGAATAAAGGGCGCATAACTGGCTACATAAGCTGCTGCCACACTCCTCCTAGCAACTCTTCATGCCATGCATACTATCACAGAGCATAAAATTGCAGAGCCCAGCAATGAGGCCTCCAACCACAGCCTCAGGGATGGCAGCATGGTTCTACCACCTCCCAACCAGATGGCTCCAACCACAACAGAAATGGGTGAGAAGCCTTTAAGATAGATGTATATTGTTTATAGCAGAAACTCTGGATTTTTCCTCTCCTTAGTTCTTCACCAAACATAACTTAATTCCCACTGAATTAAGAGCACCTGAACACAACCTTACCTTCCCTGCTGCTTAACACAGGCTACCAGCCGCTTACCACAGTAACAATCTTCCAGCAAAACAATGCTGGAGTGCGCGCTGTGAGAGTTAGGCTACTCAAATGTTACGCTCCCCGCACCGCCGGCGAGGGGACAAATGACTACTCTGATGGATTCGGTAGCCCAGGGAAATTATCGCTTTCGGAGGGATGGCGGCAGAGCAGGTCGGGCATGCTGCATTTGCCTGAGTTGGACCGCGTGTGAGCGAGCTTACGCTCCCCGCGGGCCAGGCCCCGCTCCCGTGCTTTCCGACAGGTGAAGTTGAGCATCCTTATCAAACCCTCGGGAAGAACAACGATCCCATTCCACGTCAACGTGACTGGAAATCTCAATTTAAGAACTGGATGCACCGGTCGGTCCACCTGGGGCTTGTCCAGCTTTCCATCTTACTTCGCGCCTCTGATGTGTCAGGCTTTTTGCACAGATAGCTCACATATTTAACCCTCAAAACACCGTTTCCTGAAGCGATTCTCAACCAGGAAAACTTGCCCCAAACTGCATGATCTTCTTCCGTGGCTTCTCTTCCGGAATCCCTGCTCTGTCCACCAGGTGCGGCCCCGCCCCGCATCCGCACACACCTTTTCCGCCGCTGCCCTGAGCGCAGCGACAAGGGCCCCCACACCTCCGCGGCCCGCAATGCTCCGGGGCCAAGCCGAGGCAGGGAGGCGCTCCCGCAGCTCCTGACTTTACAACCCGCGCGCGTGTGCACCGAGCCGCGGGCACACCGCAAACACACACACACACACACACACACACACACACACGTGCGCTCCCGCCCTCCGCCCGGCCCGGGCTCTCCGAACTTACCTCCGAGGCGCCCCGGGCGCAGGGCCCGCCCTTCTCTGCGGGTCTCCAGCTGCTGTTCGGCAGTGGTCCGCACGGCCTCCGATGCCGCGCCTCCGGTAGGCTCCAGAGTCAGCTGGTCACTGTCACCCGGCAGCCCGAATTCCGCGCCCAGGGTTGCACCCCGGGGATGGAGCGACTTTCGCCTCCGCCGCCCAAGTCCACGTCTGCGCTCACACGCGCGGCGCCCACCTGGCTGCAGTCGCGGCCAGGGCCAGCGCGCCGCGGCTGAGGCGGGCGCTCGGACTCCTCTGGGGCGGCGCGCACCTGGGACAGTCTCGCATGACGCCCGCGCTCCAGCGGCCCCGGGACGCAGCCTCACCCTCAACCTCTGGCGGTCTCAGCCTCGGTCTTTGTGTCTCGGTCGGCGTCGCCACGTCATGGGCTTGCAGGCTGGGAGCAGCGCGGGCCGGGAACGCGGCTGGGGAGAGCTGGGCTGGGCTTCTCCACCGCCGCCCGCCCGGGGCGCTCAAGCTGGCGGGGCGCACGGGCAGCAACTGCGCGCACCCTGGGGGACCGAGAGGGCGGTCCCGGGGAGGGGCGCGGCGTCGCGCCAAGGGGGTGCCCTGCCAGAGGCTGCGGCGGAGGAAAGTGGGAGTCAGAGCGCCGCCGGAGCCCCGGGAAGGCGGTGTCCGTTCGGTCCCAGGTCGCGGCTGCAGCGCCGAGGGGAAAGCGAGCGGAAGCTGCGCGCTGGAGGGAGCCCAGCACCCGGAGCCACCCGCGGGGTTCGCGTCTCCCCACTCCCCTACGCTGAAGGTGACTGCGGCCCCCAGTGGCAAGCAGGGGCGAAGAGTGTCCTCGGCTCTCCTCTTCCCAGGGAGCACTCGGGGCTTCGGACTCTGCAGTGGTTTGCAAGGCCAGGGCCAAGTGGTCACTTCACTCACTGATTTCTTCTTTTGGCTGGTGTCGGCTTAATTGGGATCCAGATTGGAAAGACTGTCACGTGACCACCCCTCCCTGTTTCTCTCCCCCCACCTCGCGCCCACACACACATACTCACTCATTCACACACCCCCAAACCCCACGAAACTGGGATGGGTTTCCAAAAGTCTTACTGGATACATGGATCAGAAATGGAGGCCTTCCGTGTCACCCTGTGTGCTGGAGTGGAGCCGAAACACAGCAGCAGCCTCTGGTGGCCCCATCTAGACAGATCCTGTCCCTGTGGCTGGGGAAGCTCACGTTAACAGCACTTTGCATCCCCAAGACAAGAACAACACAAACAAAAAGGGTGAGGGAGGGAATCACAGTTTCGGGGCCATGGAATCTCATTTCAAAAGGAAAGCAACACCCCCACCCCCGCCACCCCATCTCCTTCCCTGCCACCGAGTTACCGAACAGAGCTGCTAAGGAGCATACCTCCCCAGGGACAGAGCCCTCTCGGGGGCTGTGGCGGCTTTTCCCTGGCCAGCTTCTCCCTGACATTTGCTACCTGTGATCGGAGCACAGGCCCTGGGGGGACGCAGATCTCAGTCTCAGCCTCCGTCAGCTGTCTGGATGTGGGTGGCAACAACGCTTTAAAAGTGAACTTGCAGCTAGTCCCAAGATTCATTATCTGATTCTATTTTTTGGTGCATGTTCAAATTTTACCTAATAAAAAGTTTTTTAAAAACAAAACAAACAAGCAAACAAAAGTGAACTTGCTAATAAATGGATACTTTACATAACGCCCTATCAGGGTGATACGTGTTGACAACTAGATTTTCCCAGAGCTCCTCTCTGCCCAAGTTTTTAAAATCCATTTGCCTTTATTACCTTATTGTGAGCCAAGTTCAACCCTATTCTAGTAAGGGCAAACGGATTTGAAAATGTAAAGTAGGAGTGAAGTTTGTTTGATTCACTGTTCCTTGCCTAGTGATTTTAAATTTGTAAGTAGTGCTGGCTCTGTCTTTGGGTCCCAATATTGTCTGTGGCAAAAGGGAGCATAAGCTTAAGGAGTAAAGGGGGTCCCCAGGGTAAGAAGCCTGTTTGGTAATAGCTAAAGACTGTTTGGGGGCCTCATTGCCCTTTGAGTTCAGGGGCAGATTATTTGAGACCTGAACAAGTATATATTTCTCCCAAAACCGAGAACAGTTGAATCCACATGAAACAATTAGGACAGGAAGCTGTGTGGGATCTGCCTTTTCTTTTGCTTTGAGTTCTTCTTTCCTGTTTTTTCTCCTATTTCTTCATGAAATACCACCACAGAGACCACATTCTAGAAGGAAAAACCATAGCTTCCTGAAACTCAGATTCAGTAAAAATCTGCTTTTCCCTCCCTTAGTTCAGCTGAGGTCGGCTAGAGGTTTATTTAATTTCTTTCTGAAATAACCCTTTTGGAAAACAACTTTTAAAATTTGAAACAGCATAAAAGGAAAATGCAGATTAGAGCTTTCTGATCCTACAGTTACTCAGTTCCAGCCAGAGTTGGCTAGTGGTGTTTACAGACACAAAGGATTCAAGTGGTTGCCCTTTTCCCCTCCTGGCTACTGATTTCTAAAGCCTGCCCCAGAAGCCCTCATTCAAGCCTTGGGAGGTATTCCTCTCACTTGTGGCCACTCACCCCTCCCCAAGTGGACACAGATACAGTAACACCTCAGCCAGGTGCTCTCTCCTGTGCCCCCCTCTCTGGGAAGAGGCTGGAACTTGGACTCCTTCTCCCGTTGTGCACACACACAGTGGACATCTTTGTGCACACCCCATCTTCCCCACCTGGGGAAAAGTGAAGGTTATTTGTCTGCACTACTCACTGCACCAGAGTGATACTAAATTATATTCACCATTTATCTATGGACCCAAGGCATTCAGTTTGCAGTGGCTGGGGGATGATGCGAATTCATGGCACCACACTCCCAGGATAAGTAGTTTAAAAAAATGTTTTGGTCTGGGCAATAGAAAGAGACTGACGATGAGATGGGAGACTGTGCACCAGATCACGAAGACAAGAATAGAATCAGCATCCAGAAACTATCCAGCCTCCACATTTTCCTCTGTTTCTAGTGGTGTCCCACTCAGATCCGAAATTTCACTTCATAATATCATTGGCAATGGTGTGAAAACCCAATGTGGTGTAAAAGAAACAGCTTTGAATTTGGAATGTGAAGACATGGTTTTAGACATTTGATAAGTGATATAAACCACCTATGTGAACTTGGACAAATCACTTGACCTGGTTTTGGTCCTCTAGCACTTTAAATGGAGGGTTCTACTTAAATTTAATATTTGAACCCAGAAACATGGACGGTTTCCATCTTACAGGATCGGAGGTTGATTATGAAACCTAATAAATTGATGAGGTCCATGTGATCCAGTCTCAGTAAGTGTCCTATTCAATGAAACATAGTCCAGCAGCCAAGAGAAATGTATCATTAATCAAATCCTTCATTTGAACTTCTTAGAGACTAACATCCTCCTCTCTCTCTAAGCCCTTCTTATCTCAGCTGCTTTAAAGCTCCTCTTTCTCCAGTGCCCCCCAAATTCTCTCTAAATACATAACACACATCTTTCTTCATCTCTCCTTTCTTACCTCCTCTCTACTTTTCTGTATTGTATAGAGCTATGCATTTTCTCTCTCCTGTCTTTAGGGGAGGGAAGGGGAAAGGAAAACTGTGGGCAAAATCAGAATTCTCTTTAGTGATAGAGGTAGGAGAGAAGACTGTGACCATTGACACATTAATACTTTTTAATCCATCATAATTAGATCTCCTGTGGTATATTTTAGATGTATTGAACTATTGGAAAAGGGCACTGGACATAGCATCATTATATAAAGATTTTGTCTCCAGCTCACCTACTATCTAGGTAAACTTGAGATAGTTTCTTAACCTCTCTTGAGCTTCAGTTTTATCATCTATAAAAGTGTACTAAGAGATTTCATAGAGTTTTTGGGAAGATGAGATAAATGCAAAGTGGAAGCCTCATAATAGGTATTCAGCAAAAGTTTGTGACTGAAAATGGCAGGCTGAAAGAAAAAACAAAAGGAAGGAAGAAAAGGGAGGGAAGGAGGAAGGAGGGAGGGAGGGGGAAGAAAGGAAGGAAAGAGGGAGGGAAGGAGGGAGGGAGGAAAGGGGAAGAAAGGAAGGAAATAATGAAGGAGGGAGGGAGGGAGAGAGGGAGAGGAGGGAGGGAAGGGGAAGAAAGAAGAAAAGAAGGAGGCAAGGAGGGATGGGGGAGGGAGATGAGGGAGGGAGGAAGGAAGGGAGAGAAGGAAGGAAGAAAGGAAAGAAGGAAGGAGGGAGGGAGAGAGGGAGAAGAAAGGAAGGAAAGAAAGGAGGGAGGGAGAGGAGGGAGGGAGGGGGAATAAGGGAAGAAGAGAGGGAGGGGAGGGAGGGAGGAAGGAAGGAGGGAGAGAAGGAAGGAAGGAATGAAGGAAGGACTTTTATCTTGGCATCTAGGCATAAGCTTGAATGTACCAGTGAACAAGGAATTGGGCACGGGAAAACTGTTTCCTCCTCTGGGCTGAAAGGCTGAGCTGTAATCTCCTTTTGGATCCTGAGAGAAGACGTTGCTTTGCTGGCCGACAAAACGGCAAGCAGTACACATTTTTACAATCATGTCATTGGCATGGGTACCCTGTGATTAGTGCTTAGCAGCTCACTCTCTGATTCTCCTCTGAGCTGCCCAAGAATCCTGTATTTTTATTTCTCCTGGGTACTCCAGGGTTGTCACCTGCCAGGACAGCACTTAATGACTTCACCCTGAACCCAGAGTTTTTTAGATCTCATTCTATTAAGCCTCAGTTGTCCTGTATCTTATATAAGCACTTAAAAGGATATATGTCATGCACAAATAAATCTCAGAGATCATTTAAGATATAATTTTCAGGCAGTAGAACAGTAGCTTCTAACCTCTACTTCACTTTCTAGGGAAAAACTTTTTGATATAATATCTGTTCCCAGAGGAATTCCACGAGTGGCAGGACTTTAGCTACAACAATAGGTTTATGAGACACAAATTTGGAGTGAAGTGGAATATAGAGCCACTCCCCAACTCTTAACACTTTGGTGTGAGTTAAATGGGTAGAGATTGATAGTAGCAGATTGCCAATCATAAAAATGAGATCCAGAAGGAATGGTAAACTTCTGATTTTTTAACTTTTATTTTAGGTTCAGGGGTACATATGCAGGTTTGTTATATAGGTAAACTCGTGTCATGAGGGTTTGTTGTACAGATTATTTTGTCATCCAGGTATTAGGCCTAGTACTCATTATTTTTCCTGATCCTCTACCTCCTCCCATCCTCCACCCTCCAGTAGGCCCCAGCCTCCATTGCTCCCTTCTTCGTGTCCATGAGTTCTCATCATTTAGCTCCCATTTATAAGTGAGAACATGCATTATTTGGTTTTCTGTTCCCACATTAGTTTGCTAAGGATAATGGCCTTCAGCTCCATCCATGTCCCTGCAAAGGACATGATCTTGTTTTTTCATGGCTGCATAGTATTCCATGGTGCATATGTACCACATTTTTTTATCCAGTCTACTATTGATGGGCATTTAGGTTGATTTCATGTCTTTGCTATTGTGAATAGTGCTGCAATGAACATACGTGTGCATGTGTCTTTATGGTAGAACTATTTATTTGCCTTTGGGTCTATACCCAATAATGGATTGCTGGGACAAATGGTAGGAATTATAAACTTCTAAGTGATGCTGTGAATTATAAATGAATCTGAAACTAGAACTGAGTTCTTCTGAACGCAGCCCAGTGCTCACAAAGGGTTACTTCCTAAATTTCCTAAAATACGGCCTGGAATTCAGAGCATCTCTATGCTGTCTAGGAGCTTCCCTGAGTCAGGCTGGAGACTAGGGGCCTCTCTAGACAAAGGTGAGTATAGCAGTACCCATGGTCCCCTTCAGAAGGCTGGTCCCAGGGAGCCAGGCTGAGCATGCTACAGCTTGAGTTAATCCACGCTCCACTGAATTCTACTCTCCTGCTTTGCAAATGGCCTTTCCAAGCAGAGGCTGCTGTGGTGGCCTGTTTGGCAGATGCAGAGGATATCCGTTTTTTGTTTTTTGGCTGCCCAGATTCCAAATTCTCTCCCTATTTCAATGGAAGCTGCCATAGTGAAATTTCAAGAGCCTCTCTTCTCCTGAACCTTGACAGCATGGGCACGGGCAAGTGGCCCGAGCTTGGCCAACCCAATGCTTTTGCCTGAGGCTGTGAATCTGAAGCCAGGGACGATGTGAAAGAATCTGGTGACAGTCTGAAAATCGTCCCACCCCTAGTGGTAGTGGCATCCAGGGTACAATGGTCTGAGTCCAGTAGTGGGAGCAACAGAGCCTAAACAGCCTCTTCCTGTGGCACGACCTTGGCAGTGATTCCAGCCCCCCAACTCCCCCAGTTTCCTTCAGTTCCTGCATGCATATTTGCCGATACTGATTCTCTGGCCCCACCACTGATTCTGTCAGCTCCTGATATCCGTTCAGTAGATTCCTTCACTCTCCAAGCATGCCAGAGTCAGTGTCTGATGTTGGCAACCCAGAGTCCTGACTGGTGCATGAGAGATTGGCTTTCGACTCTTGGAAATGATCATGCCCTGGAAGTCCCAGACAGGACAGCTGCGTTGAGATCCAGCTCCGAGTGTCCAGCCATGATGAAACAGAACTCACCAGGCCACAAGAGCCTCCTGATGCTTCCCTCTCCTCTGCAGGATACAGGGCCTGTTGTACAACACAGGGGCTAAAGTGTGGTGTACTGACCAAGGAGGCAGGAGGCTTGGGTTCCAGGCCTGGCTCTCTCGTGTCTGGCTCTGGTACCTTGGCCAAGGCACTGCAGTCTCTGAACTTCTGTTTCCTCAGCTGTCGAATGAAGAGGCTACACCATATGTTTCCTAGAGACCTTTGCCACTCCGATGCTCAAGGATTCCTGGATGTCTGGGGAAGAGTCCCCAGTCATCCTGGCTGCCAATTTTTACCTCCAAATGAGTGAGGCTTGTTGGTTGAGCTGCCATGAATGAGAGATAAAGGAGGAAACAGTGGAGAGGGGAAAGGAGCTTTGTCCATGGTTTGAGATCCTAATTTCATCATGTGAGGTGAGGGAGGAATGAGACATGCTGTCCTGGTACAGGGGTAAGTGGGGAAATCAATATATTTTGGGCATTACCATTTAACTTACAGTCACCTATTAACTTACAGTGTTCAAATGGGATGACAGTTATATACGTTGTTAAAGAAGAACCACGGGCCTGGCACGGTGGCTCAGGCCTGTAATCCCAGCACCTTGACAGGTGGGCGGATCACCTGAAGTCAGGAGTTCAAAACCAGCTTGGCCAACATGGTGAAACCCCATCTCTAATAAAAATACAAAAATTAGCCGGGCGTGGTGGCTCATGACTATAGTCCCAGCTACTTGGGGGACGGAGGTAGGGGAATAGCTTGAACCTGAGAGGCAGAGGCTGCAGTGAGCCAAGATGGTGCCCCTGCACTCTAACCTGGACGATAGAGTGAGACTCTGTCTCAAAAAAAAAAAAAACACACACACACAAACAAACAAAAGAAGAACCATGACTCCTCCTTTTTGCGACAATAATTGCACACTAATGCTTATATAATTTATAGATGTCACTGTTTTTGCTGAAACATGAGTGTTGAAACTTGCATCCTGGAAAGAAGTATCTAGGCCTTCCTCCTATTTCTTCTCCACAGCACCCAAGCATCCAATAACATCCAAGTGACTTGGAAAGCAAAAGAATGAATTTTTGTGGATTTGGGTCACTGATATATCCCAAGCACTAAAACAGTGCCTGAAATACAGTAGGGGCTCAGTAAATATTTGCCAAGTGAGTTCGATGTTCTTGTAAAAATTACCAAGCGTGAATCTCCTTCATTGTCAAGTCCCCACAACTAAATGCAAGACCCAGCACATAATAGGTGCTCAGCACATGTTTATAGAATCATCTCTGTACTTTCATGCAATTTTATCTGGGCACTTCCCAGCCCAAGCTTAACATTAACCTTGTAATATCCTCATGCTGCAGCAGGGATTTGGTTTATTTGTTATTTTATCATGACTTGACAGATGGGAGAAGAAAGCCACAGTGCTGTGAATGAAATGACTTCACCAGGTCGTTCAGAGAGTGGGAGTTCTCTAATGCTGTTCTAACATTTTCTCCACTAGACTGAACTTCAAAAAGAATTGGATCTCAATTCAGCATACCTAAATAATATTGCCTGAAAAGGAAAGTTCAACGAAAGGAAACTCAATCGAAAAGGGTACTTAAGAAAAATCCATTAATGCTGTGCTTGGATTGCTGGTGCTTCAGGTGCTATTTTGTGATCAGATAAAGCCTGGTCTCTCTATCTGAATGTCTGGTAACTAAGCCTCATTCTGAGAGTCCCATTATTTCCATGGAGTTATCTGGATCACTGAGATAAACAAAAATATTTTTAGGGTCGGCATTGATGGGCATGCCTCCAGGTTTCCGCTGAAATAACCACCTCCTTCGTGATGTCAGGGATGTCAGGTCGGTGGACAGCTTGAATCATCCAAAATTATCTACCAGCTAAGCAGAAGAAAGACAGCTCTGTTAGCACCAGATCACAGGGTGGCATGCATTTTATTCATTCTGTGAAAACACCAGTGCTACCAATATGTCAGGCCCTCTGTTAGCTGCATCTGAATGCGGAGATGTCACCAGAAGCTAACAATTATCTAGAATTTGCTACATGCCAGGTATGTGTTCTGAGACTTATCTTACTTAATCCTTACAAAAATCCTATAAGGCAGGTCATGCCATTATTCCCACTTTACGGATGAAAAACTGAGGCAATGAAAGGTTTAGTTATTTCCCTAAGGTTACAAAGATAAGAAGAGCTGGAGCAGGGATTTCAGCCCAGGCAGCCTGATTCTAGAACCTACGTGTTGAATGTTTATACCATTCTGAGATGAGTGACACATGGTCCCTGCCCTCAAAAGTCTCACTGTCCACTGGGAAAGGCAGATGCCAAGAAAGTCCTTATAACTCAGGGTGACCAGGGAGTGCAGGATGGTGTGGGGACACTGAAGAGGGTGGGCCATAGACGAGCCATAGGAGTGTCGGTTATTGTTAAATAAATTGTTTAATTTATTGTTTTGAATAGGCAATAATACAATGGTATAAAATGTTACAACACTCAAAAGAAACCAGCTAGTTTCCTTGTCCAGAGACAACTGCTTTACCAGTTTCTTATATGTCCCTCCAGAGATAGACTAAGGAAATAAAAGAAGGTCAGCATAGTCTGTTGTATTTTATACAATGCTAACATTCTATACACATTATCTTACATGTTAATTTGTTTCACCATCAACGTAATATTTTAGAGATTACTCTAACAGTATTTATAAGGCTGCCTTATTATTTTTTAATTAAGCTTTTTATTTTGAGATACATGTAGAGTCACATGCAGTTATCTTATGTTTTATGGTTGCATAATACTCCATTGTAGAGATAACCATAATTTATTTAATGAGTCTCTATAAGGGAATATATAGGTCATTTTAAAAGTTTTGCTGTTATAAATGTCAATACAATTAACAGACTTGAACATATTATTTCACACATTTGCAAGGAAATGCCTGCAGGATAAATCCTTAAAAGTGGAACTGCTAAATCAAAGGGCATATGAAATTTTAATTTGTCAATATTGAAATTTTACCTTCCCTTGAGGTTACACCAATATACACTCTCCTCCAACTGAGACTTCAGTTCTGCAATGGTTTTATTTCCTCTTGTTCTGCCTGCCCATGTTTTACCTTCTTCTGCCGTCTGGCCAAACTTCCCTCACCTTCTCTCTTATCTGCCCTTTAAGCTTTAGTTATATACAAGTGGCAGCTTCATTACACTTTTTGAACTGTGGCACCTACTTGGCACAATTTTGTGGCAACATTTTTCCAGTGAATGTTCTTCATTTGCCATTTGTTTTTTCTTTTCCATTCCTCTCTTTCTGATCTTGTTATTCATTTCTGAGTGATATTGTCTCTGCATATCTGAAACCCTTTTTTTTTTTTTGGAGACAGAGTTTCACTCTCGTTGCCCAGGCTAGAGTGCAGTGGCTTAATCTTGACTCGCTGCAACCTCCACCTCCCGGGTTCAAGTGATTCTCCTGCCTCAACCTCCCTATAGCTGGGATTACAGGTGCCCACCACCATGCCTAATTTTTTGTATTTTTAGTAGAGACGGGATTTCACCATGTTGGCCAGGTTGGTCTCGAACTCCTGACTCAGGTGATCCACCTACCTCGGCCTCCCAAAGTGCTGGGATTACAGGCATGAGCCACCGCGCCTGGCCTGCATATCTGAAGCCTTTAACTCAGAAGGGATGTTTTACAGTGGTGCCTCCTGACTGTGAACAAATAAGAACTTACTCCTTGAGAAAAGTTATTCACTGAAGGTTTGGGGATGAGGGCTGGGGCCTCACTGGAGGTTGGCAGACCCCCTCTCTGTTCACAAGGTCATATGAGGTGAGACGTTGGGGATTGGGGCTGTTTCAGCATTCACTTAGTTCCTTTCCTTTGCAGAGGCCAGCTCCTGCCGGCTGCTCATAGTGCAGTCTCTCTCCTTACCCCGCCTTGACAACAGGCTGCTGACTGCATATACGATGTGTCTCCATCCACTCAAACTCCTACTATTTCTCTCCACGTCAAACTAGCTTCAGGCAAGTTCCCACCACCAGGTGACCCACCCTTTTCCCTTTCCTCTAAACAAGGCATTTCCGGGTTTTGGCCTGAGGATATGTTGCCTTCCCTGGAGAAGTGCTCGCTTTGCCTGGGATTTGTACAGGCAGGTTGGGCAGGTGTCCCCTCTGGTGTCTTCCTTTACCCCTAGCATTCATATGGCTTTCACTGCCTTTGGAAGCCCCTCCCTCATTCACTTACTCCATATTTCATCAAAGATGGATTCCGAACTGCTTTTGCCCCTTTGGAGACCATTTCTAAGAGTAGGGGGAGATGGCATGACCTCTTCATCCCTTTACCCTAGAACTTCATTCAAACCCAAGAGGTGTTCAACTGGAGCTTGACTGCTATGTCTAGAGAGATCTACTGCCCACCTCAGGGACACCTTCCTGCTGTGGCTGAAGGGAGAGAGACAGGTTTCAGGTAGGTGCAGTGGCAAAGATGCAGGAGGAGCAAAAACCTCCTGGACCTGGAGGGAGAAGACCTGAGATCAAGTCCTTCCTTTGCTGCTCACTCTGGATAGATCTTCAGGCAGGTCACTGTGCCCTCCATAAGGAGGTCACTGTCATCATCCTAGGCTGGTGCTGACCCACAAACTGCTACCTGCCCACAATAGCAGAAATTCACAAATCAGGGTAAGTATTCAGAAACTTTCATAGCACTTTGACAGAGTAATTTTATGTATGTTGAATTTAATAATAAACAATGCTGGCTTATATTTTTGTGTGTCTATTTTGTTACTGTAATTTTTTTACTGCATTACTTTTTTCCAATATTTTATTCAAGTTTTATTTTAACTGATGTTATTTACAGCATTTGAAGAGGAGGATTTAATTCCACACAAAATGGAAGACCCTAAAGTGTACCTATTAAACTGCTAAAAGATAAACTGAGGGATGAGAATACAACAGAAGTCCAATTTAGATTCTGAGTATCGTCACCATGTGATTACAATCATACAGACTCTTTCAAGCTTAGAGCTGGAGCTCCTGGAAGCTATTTCATACTCTAGTGCAAGAGCAAAAAACCACAACATGAAACGAATTAAGTCCTGAATTACTGGCTTCGTTACATCCACCATTTCCACCCCAAAATGACCCCAAAGAAACAGTGACCACACCCTGTAGGCCTTTTGGTGTAAAAGAGGTGATGAACTGGGGCTAGAACAGGTCATGAAGATTTGTCTATAAAAGTCCTTTTCAGGTGAGTTTGTACACCACCATCGAGCAATTAGCCTCTTATCAATTAGGGTTAGGAAACCAAGTTTCAATTCTCAGGAAGTCACAATTTCATTCATTTACTCAATATGAATTTACAAAGTGCCCACATATTACCAGCTTCCACTTGCAGTCATTTCTAGATAAAAAAGAAACCTGGTATCTCTAGAGGGACCATCAAGTTTCCCCCAAGCCTACAGCTGAATTACTTTTGCAATAATTTGTAATTCCTGTAATTATTTTTCCAAAAATTTATTTTTATTTTACTGTATAAAAGTATTGATTTGGGTAAATTGGACATTTTTAAAAATACTGGTATTTCACATCAGTTAGTTTGAGAATCACTGCTCGATAAAATACCCACATTGCCTAATGATGTAGGCAAATTACCTGAGTCCTTATTAAAAATGTGTATATTAAGTTCTCCCTGTAGAATGATAATCTAATGGATATAACATTCAAGCATCAAAAGTTTTCTTTTTCCCTCCCTCAGCATCTTACAGATTTTTCCTCATTGTCTTCTTCCACCTAGTGTTACTGAGACAAATTTGATTTTCATTCATACATAATAGTCTATCTTTATTCTCTGGAATTTTAAAGAAATTTCTTTGTCTTTGCTGTTTTAAAATTTCACTACAATTTGTTCAGGTGTTGTTTGTTGGTTTGTTTTTTAATTCACCCTAGTTGGTAAACAGTAGGCCTGTTCAATCTTTTCTATGGTTGTAGACAATTAAGCTTTTTTTCTCAGATCTTGTATTCTTCTCACCGCCATTCTTTCTATTCTCTTCTTCTAAAATTGTTATTAAGTAGATTTGGGGGCCTTTGGATTCATCCTGCATGTCTCCGAACATTCCCTTTATGCTATGTATTTTTTCTCTCTCTTAAACCATGATTTGAGAGAATGCCTCAGTTCAGTCATATACTTTATTAATTTACTCTTTGATTCTAGTCATTCTATTCAGCTCGTTTATCGAACATTTTATTTTAGCATTCATGTTTTCATTTCCAAGATCTTCTTAGTTATAAAATATCTTTCTTCTGTCCTAACTATGTGCTGTTTGGGGGAGGGAGAGAGGACATGAAGCTGTTGCACATAGACAGCAAAGTCCCCTCTTCATAAAGGGTTACATGTTACCAGCTTCCACTTGCAGTCATTTCTAGATAGAAAAAGAAACCTGGTATCTCTAGAGGGCATGCTGGGGGACACCCATGCAGCTGGCCAGTGGACAGTCACAGGCAGCAACTGCAAAGTCCAAGCCCATTCAGGTCCCACTTGAAGTCTGGCACCATCTGACACTGGTGGTGGTCCACTTCAGTTTAAATATCAGTGGAGGCTATCTTGAGTCATGAGGCTTCTGAGAGTTCCAGGACACCAGAAACTATTCCAGGGCTCCCCTGATTAGTTAGTTCCCACCTTATCAGCTCAGTCTGAGAATAATCCCGGGGCAGGAAATACTCTGCCTCCCAGCTTCCCCGCTATCCCTTTTCCTGCGAGGTCTTGCCCTCTCACCATGCCACCGCTCCCCATCCCCACAATAGCTAAGAAGGGTAGCCTATGGCCGAGGCATGAACCAACACCCATCACATTATATCTGAAGTCCCAGGAGGGTCGATGTGTTCCTTTAGAATTAAACTCTTCCTTTGTTTGGATGAATTGACTCATTTACATGGGGTTTGCTCTCTGCAAATGTTTGCTGGCTTTAATTGCAGGCTCGTTTTCTTAGCCAAGACTCAGTTAGTGGATCTCCTGCTGGGCTGGGAGAAGATGAAGGAATCACCCCCGCAGAATGCACTGTGCTCATGGAGTGAGGCCAGCTGGCTGGGCTCCTAGGGCAGCTGTCCATCTGGGCATTAGTGTCCCCTTTTCTCCCAGGGCCCTGCCTGTCCTTTCCAGTCCAAGCATCTATACCCACTCTTCCGGCTGGAGGAAAACAGCATTCCTGCTGCTAATCTCGGGCTCCCTCCTGCCCCCAGCTTTTGCCACCTTTTGACAAAGAGCATCCTCAGTGTTATCCCCATTTCTCTGTCCCAAATTGTTCACCTATGGTGTCCCCAGCTGTCCTTCCCTCTGCTATCTTAGGGCTTTCCTTGGTGGCTTTCTGCTGTCATCTTTCAAGGACCCATCACAGATTCAACACTGAGAGTACCCAATGTGGTTTCCAAGGGTGAATAGCTTACAAAACATTATTTTATATCATTTCTATGGAGTTTGTGGATAGGCAGAGTGGGTGCAGGGGACTGCGAAACCATGCTAATGCCACTAAATCAATCTTCACAGCGGTGTTTTTAAAAGACAGTTTACACCTAAACATATTACTTAAATAACTTCTATTTTTAGCTCTTAATAGCTTTGCTCTGTGACTTTGAACAAACACTTCACCTCTCTGATTTCATTTTTTAACCTATAAATGGAAGATCTGGGCAAGATGATCTTTACATTTCTCTCTAGTCTGCAATTCCACATTTCTGCCTTAAATGCAGCTGTGTGTGATCAAAGCAGTGGGGCTTTCTACTCTGATTCCCATAAACAACTGACAGCCTTCCCACCCTTTATCTCCAAGGAGAATCACATGATTAATTCTACCTTTTCCCAGTCCTTGCATTTGCACTCCGCATTACAGTAAAACCTCATTAACTTGGATGACACTCATTTAGAATGTATGATAATTCCGTAACTGGACCAAAGTTTATCTTCGCTTAGTAAAATCATGGCTTCATGGAAAGTGCAGATAAACAGTGTCAACAGCACGGCCAAGCCCGTGTTCAAAATCCTTAAGAAGCAGCTATTTTTCAAGTCTCTGCAAGCATTTCCAACATGTGCTTTTGTATCTACCAGGAACCAACTTTTAATCCACAGCATTAAACCAAATAGCCTGATGGTCAGGCCTCTTGATGGCTCTAAGCCTGGCTGCTTTCCCTTTGGCCCTGCTGTGTGTGTTTGCTCCATACTTTTAAAGATGGAAGAGTGAAGAGCCCACACTGCAGAGGGGATCAAACAGTAAAACAGAGAAACTCTGGTCCTGCAGCAGCAAACAGATGATTTCTAACCACAGCTGCTGCAGCCTCATAAAAAGGATGCAGGGAAGCTGATGGAAGACACAGGAGATGGCCAGGGAGGAGATCTCCAATTAATGAAGGAGGAAGCCCTTTCAGGTAGCATTTACCACACAAAGTCAGACACTAACAAGCCATTTCAGCAGGAAGACCTGCAGCTTTGGAGGAGAAGCCCGTCTTCGGGATCCACATATTTTACAAGTGCCATAGATGATTTCTAAGCCCACCGCTAGTGGAGAAATACTGTGCTGATTAGAAAGGATTATTAACCTTGGTTAATAAGACTCATCCTGCAGTGATGCCTGGGACTATCTGCAATTTAATAGACAGATGCTTACGTTAACAGCTTCCTAAACTGTGTATTCTACATTCTTGTGATTGTTAAGGAGACGTAATTGAACTATGTGAACCTGGCAATATTTGCAACTCAAATCCCTATGTCTGAGTGGGCAGAAAAGATGAAAGCAGCCTCCTGCCAAGAAGTGAACTTGGACAGAGTACCTGCTTGTGTTGGAGCCTGCTGGCCCTCTCTGTGGGTGGACAAAGCCAGGTGAGCTCACGGTACCTGTGTTGCACATGTGACGCCTGGCAGCTGTCTGCCTAAAAGAAAACTTCACAAATCCCTGGGAAGGTAGATTTTCCAGAGCCCTGAGGAAAGGGCTCATTGTCAGCTGGTGTCAAGACCTCCCCTGTGTCCAGATGGATGTAGTGAGGATGCTGAGAGGAGGGGCAGGGGTCACATCGGACACTAATGGCCTCTTTTACCATACGATGATTGGGAATCAATGGTCCTAGAGACTGGGTATTCTTGCAGGCTAAGAAGGTAGAACCACGGTGTTCCTCAGCCAGCCACCATGATCTCGGCCTGCCTCGCTGACTGCTGTGAATTTGTGGCACTCAGACTCAGGGGTCGATTGTTAGATTTAGTCTCACTTTTCCCGTTTGCTATTCTAACGCCCTTCAATATCTCAGATTATTTGCATAATGAGTTTCCCCCTCAGCCCTATATTTGCCTTGAAGAGCTCAAACTCCGCAAGATGTTTGAAGATCTCTACACTACCATGAAGCTGAAGAAAATGGCCCCATCAGACTGGATTGCCATTATTACTGAAGTGGTTCTGTCCTGGTAAGATGAGACTTATGACCCCTGGAAAGAGATCACATTGCTGGCAAGCTAGGAATTTCTCATAATGGGCAGTGGATCCTGGCTGGTTTGGCCAAGAAATCTGTTCGATCACAAACAAGCCCCTCCTTTCCAGATGTGCCAGGCAAGAAATTTCCATACCAGCTGCCAATTCAGGGCTGAACTGATAACTTTAAGACTGATTTATAAAAAGGCAGAATAGGAAGCCAAGAGAGACATTTTCTGAAAGCTGTCCATAGTGGTGTCTGTGGCAGCTTTGGCTATGATAGAAACAAGTTTCCAGTGTTAAGAAAAGAATTTTGAAAAGTATGCTATATTCACTAAGATGATGTGTTCCTCGACCACTAAAATGAAATTAATATCTGAAAGAGAAACAAATTTAAGATATGCTATGTGAACAAAAACTTCAAAGGAATCATATACTGTGTATTACCATTGCAACAAAGAAAATATCTACCTTGGCATATGAACAAGAATTGGAAGGTATGGAGCAGAAGGGAAAGTAATAGTTGATGATTTTTTCTATAATATTTTAAAAGTATTGCCTTACTAAACACACACAAATAAGTTTTCCTGCCACACCATGGGAATTTTGTTTGTTAAACCCCTGAGCTATCTCCAGGTCTCTATGTTCTCAGCATACAGGCCTGTAATTAAAATTTCTGTTTCATGCTTCTTGACCTTTTCTGGGAGTGCTGCTTTTGTTATGGCTTTGACACACTCAGACGTGAGCCCCTAGAGTGATGTAGAGGGAAAGATCCAGCCAGCCCTAAGGAACCTGGCCTGAATGCACCCTCTGTAAGTTGCCTCTGTTCACAATCCAATCAAGTTAGAGCCCTCACCCACATTCATCACATAATTTCCCAAAACTAGGTCCACAGTGCAAAGGTTTTACCACAGCTACTACCGATTTTGGTCTGCAACTTCAAAAGAATTCAGCCACCCTTGGCAGAAAAATAATAATATCCTCCTGATATCAGATTAACAGATATGATCAAGAAATTGCAAATAAGATTAAAAGGCCCAAGTTGGGTAATCTGTAGCTCCTTCCTGCTTTGGAGGATATTGAGAAGCACATTTATTGACTTATTAGAAATGACACACGGTCTCATCCAGCCACTGACCTGTGGCTCCCTGTGGCCGACATTGTTAATGCAGGACCCCTCAGCCCTGGAGTCACGACCTTCCCAGTAGGTGTCTATCAATCTCTGGGTGTGCCTGTCCCTATTCCAGACTAACAGCAACTCTTGGTTCCCCATGAGCACCCTGTGCTTTCCCACTCTGTCCTACTTGGCAGGGCCCCTTACCCTGGAGGCCTGTAGGGCTTTCCCCCATGTGAAACTTATCCTGACACCTCACTGGGTTTCCCACATCTGCATGAGGAACCCAACATAGCATCACTGTTTATTCCTTATCTTGACATGGGTAACCTCAAAGATTCAACCTATGGTCGCTGAACACAGGCCCATTGTTAAAATTTGTGACTTTCTTTTCTTAACCTTGCTGGAAAGCTCTGCATTTTATCACAGATTAGACATGCTCAAGATCGAAACCCCTCGAGGACCTAAGGGTGCTGGTTTGTACCCGTCTTGGAGTGCTCACTGCATTATGCCTTGAGCTATAATTATCTGCATGCTCCAGGTTAATTCCCCCATCCCACCCCAATTTGATTGAGTCTTACTCATCTCTGAACCCAAGTGCCCCTCTAGGCACATTACAAGCACACAATACGTTCTCAATAATTATTTATGAAATTCAGGTGACTGTTCCAAGGAGGTCACCTACATCTCCAACCATGCTAAAACTGCCTTCTTTTTAGCTATACCATCCTCACTCTTATCTCCATACCTCAACCTCCCTGTCCATCCATTCAAACCATATTTAATCATCAAAACTCAGCTCCAGCTACACTTCCACCTTAGCATCTCCCCCGGTTTGCCTCTTACCTACAGCTTTCTGTCCTCTTCATAGTTTCAACCGTGACTACATCACATATCTTGACACATCACTACTTTTCTGTACTTGTGGTTTACTCATTCATTTGTTCCACAAAAATCATTGAGCATTTTTTGTGTGCCATGTTCATGGGAATAGAAAGATTGAAAACATGCATGTAAGTAGAAGATTGCTTGGTAGGAGGAATTCAGTGCACAGGGATCTTAACCTATATATTAGGGCTCTTTGCGTGCACTCACAGAATCTGAAACTGGCTAGCTTGAATTGAAAGAGAAGTTATAGGAAAGATGTAGTGTTGCTTCCAGGAAAGAAAGAAAGGCAGGAAACCCCAGCATAGCACATAACAAATATCTGACAGCAACAAATGCAGGGATCCCCACATTTTCAGTCCCTTTGCTTCTTTCCATATCATTAACATTCAGGGAATGGGTGTATCAATAGCCTAGTGTGCCCTATTTCACAACTAGACAAAGGCAAGATCTAATTAAATACATACCCCACCTCCCCCTAGACAGTATCCCATAGAAGAGAAGTAAAAGCTGGCTGCCATTTTCAGTAGAAGGTGGAATAGGTGCTAGACAGCCATAAACAATTAATATCCATCATAGTGCACAGTGATATGTTCAAATATTTAATAGCATAAAGTTAAAACTGTCTGATGTATCCAGTTCTATAACCAAATCAGACCTGCCACTTAGCACAGTCATGACGAGGTTGGTATGAAGGCATCCTTACCCCTAGATAGTGCTGGGATACACACTGTCCAACCAGGACTCACAGATAATTCTTTATCCTAACTAGATTGTAAAGCTCCTGCTTGAACAAGAGCTATGTAAAGTTTATTCCCATGCTCATTCCTGTATCCTCCCAGTACCTAGCACATGATCTATGTTCAAATGAACACACCTTCAGCACTACTAAATTGGGACAAGGCCAAGGTTTCTTACCTGGATGGCAATTTCCCCTCTTCAAACCTCACCATGTGTGTATTTTAAGAAGGTGATTATTTCAATCAAGAACTTCACTGAAGGAGTCAATACAGCCTCTTTGATCAAAGCTTCTTGTTGTTTCCATGGAGGAGCAACCCCTCTGTTGGGTTCTGCAGAGCATCTGGCATGTGTCACACTCCTTGATGAGCCAATAATTGGGTGGATCACAGAGCTCTACATACAGCTGTCTGTGTTGCAAACGATTGACCTGCCAGTGCTTTGAAGGGAGCTTGGGTCCACAGCTACAGTCCTTCTCTGAATCCCTTTTTTAAAAATCTTTTAAGTTTAGGGGTACATGTGCGGGTTCAGAACCCTGGCTGGAGAGCTAGTGCGGTCATTTGGAGAAAGAAGGTACTCTAGTTTTTTGTGTTTTCAGAGTTCTTGCTCTGGGTCTTTCTCATGTTTGCAGACTGATGTTCCTTCAGTCTTTGAAGTTGCTGTCCTTGGGATGGTTTTTTTTTTCTCTTGTATCCTATTTGATGACCTTGAGGGTTTTCTTGTGTTATAAGATGAGTTCAAATGACTGGCTTCATTTCTGGAAAATTTCAGGGAGCCAAAGCTAGGCTTCCAACTCCTAGACTGCATACCCTAACCCTAGTGGATTGGTATCAGGCCCAACTTTGTTCTCTGGCTCCTCAAGGTTAGGAACCCACCGTGTTGGGTGCAGCCAAGGTGCTCCCTGACTGCTGGTCACAACACTCCAATGGGTGGTGCCAGCCAAAGCATTTTGTAGGGCAGTGGCACTGGAATCTGTCCTCATTCACATGTGCCAGTGGTAGTGGCAGTGGCAGTGCAGCCGGGTGCATGCTCATTGGCTATGGCAGGGTGCTAGGGGGTGCCCAGGTGCCAGCCTCCATGTGGGCATTGGCAGCAGCAGTGGAGGCAGCATGACATGGCAAGGTGGGCCCCTCACCCCCAATGGCAACTTCGCATGCTGTCCCGCTGGTAGTGGTGTTAGCATGGGAGCGGGAGACTGGTAGGTGCTGGTCTGCGTGCACCCTCTGTCTGAATTTTTGCAGGCAAGGGTGGCTGCTCAGGGTGTGGTAAGGTCCACTGTTCTCCCTGCCTAGTTTCACTCCAGCAGCAGTGTTAGTGCAGGGGCAAGGCACTGGTGAAGGTGAGGCTGGTGGACTCTGTGCCTGCCAAGGATTTGACTGCAATGATGGCATGGTGTGGGGAGGAGGAGGCTGAGTTCACTTATGCCAGCAGCAGTGGCAGGGCAGGGCACATGCACACATGCCCACTGGCAGGGCAGAGAAGGCAAGATCTGCCTGCTCACATGTGCACCAGCAGTGATTGCGGGGGATGGCCATGGGCCCAGCGGAAACTGCAGTAGAGGAAGGAAGTGGCTGGGCTGGTGCATGTCCATAGGGGCTGCTGTGCTGGAGCTTTCTGCTTTGGGTAGCCCTGGGGGCCCGCATCACAGCTCCTGCACTGGCAAACATGGTGTGGTTTGCCAGCACAGGAGCTGTGATGCGGGCCCCCAGGGCTACCCAAGGCTGCACTGCAAGCAGGCACGGCCAGTCTGGGGCTCCAGGAGACACCAGAAAACCAAGGGGTGCTCAGGTTATTGAACTGGCCTCATCTGACAGGCAAGACCACCCTGAAGAATTTAGTTTCAACAGTCCCCCTAGGGTTAAAGTCTGCCATGGGAGCAAGTCGAGCCTAGAGGGATGCCTGTCCCTGGCTATGCTTTATTGCAAATGCTCCCACACCAAACCCTCTGGGCTCCACCCAGGCTGAAGTGCTGCCCCTACCACTTCTCCAAGCAACTCTCCCTGCCAGCTCAAGTGTCTGTGGTGGTCAAGGAGTCTCCTCCTGCCGGGATTCCAGAGGCCTGTGGTGAGAGCAGGTTGTTCCTTGCCAGTTTAACTCACCTGTTCCCCTGGAGTCACTGGGGGCCAGGAGCTAGTCCCAGTGCATGGTAGCTCCGTGCAGCAGCTTCCTCCCACTTCAGCGTAGCTTCTGTGTCTTCCCTCCGTCCACTCTCAGTGCCTCCCCGCTGAAGATCTGTTAGGAGGGTGCCAGTCGTCCCAGTCCCTCAGTGGCAGGTGTTCCGCCTGGCTGCATAGTCGACCATCTTGTCCAGCTCCTTCCAGTAAGCTCCTCTGAATCTCTTCATTGTTCAAAAACATAAAAAGATTTAAAGGATGAAATGTGGAACCATGAACTGCCCAGGATAAAGCCCTCCATTTGCATTCTCTAGTTCTGTTGATTGCCTAGCCCCTTTGTGGAAGAATTTACCTTTATTGCTGGCTCTAATTATCCTCCCCTAGCCAGAATGTTTACACATTCACCTGCCAGAAATGGGGAGCTCTTGGGAACCACAAGATAAATTGAACAGGCTCTAGTTCCTGTTTTTCCCCTGGATGCCTGTGTGACCCCGGGTGAGTTACCTAATATCTCTGCAACTATTTCTTCCCGCATACCTTAAGTGATTAAATAAAACGATCAGTTCTGGAATTCTGAAAATTTCTTTGCTATTGCGAATTATGAGCAACCAGCATGTTTCTTGTTCTCAGGTTACAAATCAGTAAGACAAATATAAAGAGAATGCTTTGACATCGGGGTCAAAAGACACATAAAACACTATCGTATAGATGTGACATTCCTGTCAATATATTTTCATTAAAAAGGCAGGACATGTTTCTGGAAATGTATTGTGATAGACTTGGGAAATTATAATTTAGATTGAAGCACTTGCAAATCATTGCTTCTGAGAGGTTGCTGCCAACTTTCATAATTTTATTTTTCCTTTATCCTGGGCTGTTATTCATATAAATGCATCTACGAGAATGTATATATATATATACACACACATATATACACATATATATATTTCACATGTATCTTATATTTTTTCCACAATTTAAAGCTTAAACACCTATGGGAAATCTTCAAGGAATATTTTGTAGGTCCCCAATAGCAGTCATTTCCTGTTAAATTAAGCTGGTGATGGAATTTACTGTATTACCTAAACCAATTTTCATCCAGTTGCAGTGAACATCCTGTCTGGCATGCTGGCTGCCTTTGTGATAGTTGTGCTCTTTTGCTGGCCACATCACAGCTGCCCCTCCAAGTGCTCTCCCCAATTAGGAAGATGCAATTAGATGACAGCCTCACCCTCTCCTACACTGTCAGTAATAAGGAACGGATGCTTCATTCCGATGGGAAAAATTGGGTCTTTTCACAATTATTAATATCCTGAATTAGAAAGGGTTGCTTTGTCATTTTACCTAGTTTTCTATGAATCTATAATATTTAATGTCTTGTTTATTTAACCATGAGGCTGATAAAGAAAGGGAACACTATAAACCATTCTAAGCATATAGAATTATGGGCTATGTTTCTGGAAGGAAATATATAAACCTCCCAGGCCTATGAGCTTATTTTTCATTTTAAACAATTATTTACTTAATGAATAGGTGGTATATGTGTGCGGCGTAAAATTCATCGGGTATGAAAGGAGCATAGGGTGTAGTGAAAATTACCAATCCAATCTAGTATACCTCTTATCTAAACTCAGCACAAAATTTCCTAAAATGGATCTTCGGGTATTAGTTTACCCCTCTACAGGGGCAACTAAGGTTACCAATTTCTTATGTATCCTCTAGCTTATTTTACAGTTCAGGAAAATTGGGCTCAGAACAGAAAAATGATTAATCTACAGTCACATGGCAAGTTGTTTGCTGCAGCCAAACTAGAACATTGGCCTCTTCACTATTAACAAAATTTCACCCATAATACATAGCTGTCATCCAGCACCAGGCAAACCAAAGTCATTCTTTTCTTACAATGCGAACCAAAACTTTCTAATAAAAGCAGAAGGCTGAGGAAAACATTCAGACAAAGTGCTTTTATTTGGTTGAATGCTCAATAAAGAACACAGAATGTTCTTTTTAAAAGAGATGTATAAGAAATCTATTCCAACGACCTTATTTTACACATGAGGAAATTAAGACTCACACTGGGAAACAATTGTCCAGCAAATTAATGTTAGTGGGCCCATTTGCATGAACTCTGAGCAGTGTTTGTGACTTTGCAAATGGAATACGGGTCCTCCCTTGCCCCACCTCCAATCATTACCTCTTGGTTCCCCTGCCTATATCTGGGGCATTGTGGCTGTGTTATAATGGAAAATGCAGGAGCACATTGATTTCCTATAATGGTTTTATCTATAGAAATTTGTGAGGACATCCTTTGGTTGGAAGATTGGCACTGAATATCTGAAAGTGCCAAATTGAACTGAGAAGGAGTGTTCCAAAGTAGTGCCTCAAATGAACCTTTGCTCATCAAGAAAAGTCTCTCTCTGCACTTGCAGACTGTAACTCCTCGACCTGTCCTTATAGGATGCATCGTGCAGTTGGAAATGTGTTGCCAGGCATTAAAGACTTCTTGTTGCCTTCTTAGTAATGCAGGTTATAGGCTTCAGGAATATAAGCTTCAGGTTATAGGCTTCAGAAAAGCAATCATGGAATCAAGCTTTTGAGAGAAGCTCTGCACTGAAATTAACAAAGAAATCTATATTGAGTCAAGTTTTCTTGTATCTTTCTAATTTAAGCTGTATTAGGACAATGTAATTACAGAGACCAAAAGAGAGATTGACAGTGAGATAAAAATGTGATTACAGAGAAGCCGTGGGCCCTTCTTCCCTGCCCTGGGAAAGATGCTATGTGCCTTTAAAATACTTCATGTGGTACTTCTATGTCCTTCCTCTTTTGAATCGCACAAGCCTGGGAGGCAGGAATTCTCACGACTTGCATTTTAAAGGTGAGAAAAATGAAACCTTAGAGAGGTCAAGTGATTTATGCAAAGCCACACAGCACAGAACTGACCATCCCAGATCTGGACCCTGGGTTTCTGGCTTCCAGGGGCCATTCTCTCTGAGTTCTCCCCACACCTCTCTTCCCGCTCCTTCTCTGTCTCCGTGGCTCAATTCTTTCCTCCTCTCACTCACATTTAGGCATCCCTGAAGTTTCTCTCTGGGGCTGACTTCTCTTTTCTCCTTCAAATGATGTCATTAAAATACCTCTTAGAGCTTTAAATATCACTTCCTTGCAGATGCCCTATGGCTCCGACCACCTCGGGAGTCAGTGTCTTAAGCTCAAAACTGCTCCTCAGCACTCAGATCATAGATGCTATAGGTCTCTGAAAAGCCTATGGGTGACTCATATGTTCGACGGGAGGAACTGGGACTGGCAGAAGCAGAAGGTGCAACCCAGCCTGGCAAAGGGAACTGGGTGTTCCAGCCCTCTAAGCAGGGCCTGCAAACCAAACCTGCATAAGGAAGATCTCTGTAGAGTGATGTGAGCAGAGAGGGATTTCACACACAAACATTCTTACATTGTTACAGATGAAGAATGTTTTCCCTTGCTGTGGGTTGGAAGGTCAGGATATTGAGGACTGAACAATTATACCTCCCATTTTTATAGCACATTACAATTTGCCAGGTGGTTTTATGTCCATTGTCTTATTTGATCTTTCCAACGACTTTGTAAAGCAGGAAGGGTAGGAACTAGTATTCTGAATGACTTGCCCAAAATCTCACAGTTAGTAAATGGCTGTGCTGCAAGGCTGAACAAAAACCAATCTGGTTCTCTACCAGAGCATGCCCCACTTCCTTGCCCACCGAACTCCTCTCTTTGTAAGTTTTCTTAGACAGATAGCATAAATCCTCAATGGACCACTACCCATTGGCTCTCGGGCAAAGCAGGCGTGAGCAAACGTTTCCTGTCAGGGGTCATGTAAAAAATGTTTTAGACTTTGCAGACCATACAGCCCCTATCACAACTTGTCAGCTTTGTTGTTTTAGTCTGAAAGCAGCTCTAGGCAATACTTAAACAAATGAGCATGGAAGTGTTCCAATAAAACTTTATTTAGAAAAACAGGTGGTGGGCCAGATTTGGTCCTTGGGCTGTAGTTGGCCAACCCTTGACACAAAACTTTGCAGGATGATTCTTGTCCTCTCCAAGATCTGCCCCCGTCTTCCCTCATTGCCTCCAGATCAATAACCAGGGTCTGGCTTCAGTTTGAACAGAACAGGGATATAGAGTCCTTACTTTGGGAAGAAATAGTCCACATAACTCAAAGAATTTCAAGAACTGGCTAATATGTACCTATAGAAACTAGGGAGCAAATGCCCCAGTATCTCAAAGGTTTGGGGCAGGGAAAGGTGACAAGGAGAACATAAAGCTGCATTGGGAGAGTTTAATTGATGTAGAAGCACTCTCCCCTGACTCGGGGTTTAATATCCTGCTAAACTCAGGTAGAGCCAGTTGTACTTACTGCTGGAATGGCTCCTCCAAGCTTTCACTCAACAATAGCCTTCAGCAAATGAAGTTGAGACACTGGGTCTGCCTTGGCAACATATAGAGGAAGAGTCAGGAGAGCCAGGAAGGTGGAAATGTAAGGACTCACTGAGACCAGAGTGCCCACCACGTGTGTGACAGCATCCCTGGAAATGCGTGAAAGAGGCTTCTTTACTAAGGCAATAAAAATCCACTGATGACAGAGGCATTAGCACTTTTAAGAAGCTCAGTGGCCACTGTCTTCCATTGGCCTGGATTGACACTAGAAAATTCTGCATAGAACTAGGCTCTCTAGTAAATTGATGTGACAGGATTCCCACAAAGCAAGAATCCCTTTGGTCAGAGACGAGAAAGATGTGTTAACATAACAGGCACACATGGCTTCAGAGATTGACGGTAATGCCCATTAGGCCATAGTATTCCTGTGGGGGGTAAGATAAATGGGTAGCTGGCTAGGGTGTAATCTGACTTCAAAACAGAAAAAGTGGAGTTCTGATGAGCAAAGGTCAATGTTAACTGCTGCAACGGAAAATCACTGTTCCTCCTACAGTTTCCAGAGTTAAGTCAGTTCACAGACCCAGGACCTATTGCTTCCCTGAGAGAAATCAATATTCTTCCAGTCCTTTCCCAAAGGGATCTGTGGCTACTTCCCAGAATAATTGTATGTGTGCACTCTTAGATATGAGTTCTAGGCTAAAACTGATGATAAGGGACCCAGCACGCCACTGTGGCCCCCACCCTCCCAGTTAGAGTGGGGATGGGGAAGGTCATGTGATGCTCTGGCCCAAATTCTCTCACAGTGGGTCCATTGTATCCACAGACCTACCCTCTAGTTATTCTGTCAGTTGTCAAGTACATAATTATTTCTAGCAGCTGACAGGACGTCTCATTCATTTCCTGGTCTATGGAGAAAGAGCTATTAAAGCACAAAGGGTGAGTGGAAGTCCAAGAAACAGCCCCTCACCCCGGTGAAGACAGCAAATTAGAATCCATTCTGCCTCCTGGCTGGAATGGCAAATATTAGTGGCTTCCTCAAAGATGGAAAGAGTGCAAGTGTGATGGTCCTCATCACATCTCTGTATTCAATTCATCTACATGGCTTCCGCAAAAACGAAACAGATATAGTAGATGATGGTGAACTACCTTAAACTAAGCCAAATGATAGCCTCAGTTGCAACCGCTATGCCAGATATAGTATCTTTACTGAAAGAAATAAACACAGCCTCAGGCTCTAGGACCGTGGCTATTGAGCTGGCAAATAAGTTCTTTTCAAACCCCATCAGTAAGGAGAATAAAAAGCAGCTCACCTTTCTGTGGGAAGGACAGGAGTACACATCGACTGCCCTGCTCTAGGGCAATGTTAATGCTTTTGCTCTCTGTCTTAGTAGAGTATGCAGGGATCTGATTGTCTTGACATTTACAAAGCATCATGATGGCCTACTATATGAATGACATCATGCTAAATGGATTGATGAGCCAGAAGTGGAGAGTATTTCAGATACCCAAGGAAAACACATACTGCCAGAATATTGGAGAAAAAAGCCATGAAAATTCAGGGGCTGGTCACATTGGTGATGCTTCCAGGCATTCAGTGGTCTGAGACTTGCCAGGTTATTCCCTGTAAGATTGGTTGCCGCACCCTGCAATCTCTACCACTAAGGTTTGGTAGGGTTCTTGGGATTTTGAAAGCAGTGTGTATAGTCCTTAGGAATATTACTCCAATTCATTTATCAGACATGCTGGAAGGCTTCCAGTTTTGAGCAGGACACGAGTGAGAGAGGATTCTCTAACAGGTCCAAGCTGGCATTCACACCAATTTATATTGAGCTCCCACCACTCAGGCCATGTGACTGGGAGATCTCATATAGCTAGAAGAATCTGAAGGGAGTGAGGATGCTCTGTGGATTCTCTGGCAATCACCACAGGGGAGTTTCAGCTCAGACCCCCAGAGTTCTAGATCAAAGCTATACCATCTGCAGCAGGGAATAGCTTGCCATTTGAGAGTATCTTCTGTCATGCTGCTGGGCGTGCCTGAGTTCCTGATCACAGAATCGCAAGTGACTATGAGATTGGAGCTGAGTATTATGAACTGATATTTTTCAGATGCACTAAGTCATGCTGAACATCGTATATTCAGAATTCGGTCCAAGAAGATTCAGAGGTGGCCTCCATGGGAAGCCCAAACCTGCAAGACTGCTACCTTTGACACACCAGTGCCACCTCCTCAACTTATACCCGTGGCCTATGGCAGAATACAGAGGGGTCCCTATGATTAACAGATAGAGGAGGAGAAACTGAGGCTTACTTCATAGATGGATGGGCTCACTTATGTTGATGCTAAACAAAGCAGGAATGCTGCTGCCCACATCCCCACTCAGGGGTGGTCATGAGGGACATGTGGGAAGGTAAATCCTCCCAGTGAGCAGAGCTCATCACCCTAGATGGTCAAGTTTGAGTGGAAGGAGAAGTGGGATGAAGTAAAACCACACATAAACTTCTGGGTAGCGGCAAATGTTTTGGCTGATTGGTAAAGAGGCCTAAAGGAGCAAGATTGGGAGATCAGAGGTCAGAAGGACAAAGGAAAGGCCTGAGGAAGGACTGATGGGAGGAGGAAAAAGTGTGCAGAACTTTGTATTTCACATGAATGCCCCCCAAAGAATATGCACGGCAAAGGAAGTATTCACCTGCCATGTTTTAGTTTGAAGCAGCCAGCTTCTCTCTAGATATTTCGGTGCTTGGGCAATGGACCCATGAATGGAGAGGCTACAGAAACAAGGGAGGATGCTACAAATGGGCCCCATGGCATGGGGTCCCTCTCATCAGTGTGAATCTGACTACTGATGCAGCTAAATGTTTGTCCTGTCACCAGCAGAGGCTGATACTGAGTCTTTGATATGGTACCAGCCCTTAAGAAGACCAACCAGCCATGTGGTGGCAGGATGATTACAATAGACCCCTCCACCTAACAGGGAATTGTCACCTAATTCATATAGGGGTTTGACTAACCTGCCCATTGTGCTTCCTCCAGCTCTCCATGCAAAGTCTTAAAGAATACTAGGTGTAATGGCATAGAATCTTGAACAATATTGATTCAGACCAAGGAATACATTTTATGACAAAGAAGGGGTGTGAATATGTAACTACCATATACCACATCATCTGGAAGATACCAACATACAGAACAATGAAATTGTTTTTAAAGACTTAGAGTAAGTGCCAGATTGGAGACAACACCTGCAGAACTGGGGCTCTTTCCTCCAGAATGCAATATATACAATGAACCAAGGGTCATGCCGGGTGTAGTGTCCCCAATATCTAGAATGTACATATTCAGGAATCAAGAGACAGAAGTAGCAGTGGTCTCGCTCACCATTATTCTCCATGACTTTCTCACAAAATATGTGCTTCCTGCCTCCATTACTCTAAATTCCATTGGATCATAGGTTGTGATTCCCAACAAGGGAGAGGTTCTAGCAAGATTACAGTAAGTTTCCACTGAACTGGAGCTATGACTACCACCTGGTCATTTTGAGTTTCTCATGCCAGCAGGACTAGTAGGCAAGGAAAAATGTAAACAGATTGGCAGACATAATTGTCTCTATCATAGAAACTGGGATTGCTGCTATATAATGAGGTCTGAAAGGAGTATATAACACTCTGGGTGGCTCTTAGTGCTTTTTCACCAAGAGATAATGGTAAAAGGGAAAAAGTAGCAACTACCACCATACAATGGTAAGAAAAGTTAGAGTTCAGATCCCTAAGGAGGGGTCCCTGAGGTCTGGGTTACCCCACCAGCCAAGCAACCTAGACTAGATAAATCACTGGTAGGGGATTCTGGAAGGGGAGATAAAAGAGAACATCAATTTCTGCCTCAGGCCCAGTTATAGCAGTAAGGACTGTAGCTTGTTCTGCTGACCCTCCTGTATCAAATCAAGTCTTTTTTTTTTTTTTTTTTTTTTTGAGACAGAGTCCCGCTGTCACCCAGGCTGGAGTGCAGTGATGTGATCTCAGCTCACTGCAATCTCTGTTTCCTGGGCTCAAATGATTCTTGTGCCTCAGCCTTCCCAAGTAGCTGGAATTACAGGCATGCACCACCACACCTGGCTGACTTTTTTTCTTTTGAATAGAGATAGGGTTTCTCTGTGTTGGCCGCGCTGGTCTCCAACTCCTAGCCTCAAGTGATCCACATGCCTCGGCCTCCCAAAGTGCTAGGATTACAGGCATGAGCCACTGCACCTGGCCCTGTAACAAGTCTTGATGAGACTCCTTCACAAGTCTCTCTGGCCCAAGCAGTGTGAGGACTGGGCTCAGTCATCTGAGTGTCAGACATCTCTTATGCTTTACCTCCTATTCCTTGGCCCCCCTTTTTATTTTTTTATTTTTATTTTTATTTGAGACACAGACTTGCCCTGTTGCCCAGGCTGGAGTGCAGTGGCACGATCTCGGCTCGCTGCAACTTCCACCTCCTGGGTTCAAGCAATTCCCTGCCTCAGCCTCCCAAGTAGCTGGGATAATGGGCACCTGCCACCATGCCCAGCTAATTTTTTTTTTTTTTTGTAGTTTTAGTAAAGACGGGGTTTCACCATCTTGGCCAGGCTGGTCTTGAACCCCTGACCTCGTGATCCACCTGCCTCAGCCTCCCAAAATGCTGGGGTTACAGGTGTGAGCCACTGTGCCCATACTCCTTGGCCCACCTTTTACCCCACCAAGTGCTAGGACAATCAGCTTTGTGCAGGTATAATTTGGCAGTGCCAAGCCTTGGCTCTATTATGAATCTCTCACTTTTTGCTTCTGGGCTTCTCTAAAGCCTCAGCATGAGCCACATGTGGGAACCCACCCAGCATTCACTCACACGTGTATAACCTGGGGATTGGACAAAGTTAATCACCATAAGATAACTGGACCCATGGGGCACAGGAGCCTGCAGATAAATGCTCCACTCTTTGGTATATGGGTGGACATCTATGAGGCACGTTCTCTTCTGCTCCTGAGGTCTCATTAGAATTGAGCCTTAGCCATCCTCAGCAGTGACCAACTCCAGAATGTATTCTTGATCAGCTTTTCCTTCTTCACCCTGCACGCTGCCTTTCCCCTCCTCCTGATCCCTGAGGTCTCAAAATAAACCATCTTCCCAAAAGCCTTTGTCACAGGTTTTTCTTTCGGAGGGACTCAGGCCAAGACAATGACCTCCTTTCCCTGCCCTCGCCTCCAACACTGCTCCTTTGCCAACCAAGAGAGGCCACTGAGGATACTCTTCATGAAGAATGCCTCCTCCAAAGGGACTTTCTAACTGCCTAAAAACCTATTGATGGGATTTCAATTGCTAACCACATCTATTTGAAAAATGGTATTAAACATCCCCACCCAACATACCCCATTGCAAAAGTGATTTGACAGGAAAATCTTCTTTTCTGATTCTTCCACCCTCGTTTCTCTTTTCCATTTGTCCTTTTTGCAGTTACTGGCACTCAGAGGCAGAAAGGTGAAGTAACTCTTTCGCACTACCCCATGTCACTGTTCTTCATTTTTCCTCACCAGGTGAGGACAGGTTTTCTCAATCTTGGCACTATTGACATTTGGGAACAGATAATTCTTAGTTGGGGGAGCTGTTCTATTCATTGCAGGATGTTTAGCAACATCCCTGCCCTCTACTCACCAGATGCTAGTAGCAACTCCAATGTGACAACCAAGAATGTCTCCAGACATTGCCAAATGTCCCCTGGGGGCAAAGCCACTCCTGGTTGAGAATCACTGGTCTAGGAAATCTTTCTGGTCCTCCTATGCACCCTCTGTCATCTATCTCATACTCCTGTAAAGAAAATACTTATCTTTCCTTCTTTTCTAAATAAGAATACAAATTATTAAATATTCGTCAAGCAGCTGCTACATGCCAGAGTGTGTCCTGGGCATTATGCCATTAAGAAATGACACATTAATACTAGCACTTAAGTGTTCGATTTCATTCATTCAATCATACATGCAGTCCTTCAACTAGTATTTATTGAGTGCCTATTCTGTGTCAGGAAATATTCTAGGCACTGAAAATCTATTATTGAAGAAAGGAAATAAAAATCCTAAGGCGCATAGTAGTCACTCCCCATGGTATGGTAAAATATATGGGGTCTGGGAATAGTACAGACCTGAGTTTAAGTCCTATTTTTGTTATCTTCAGGCTGTTTGGTCCTAGGATGGTACTTAGTTTCTCTGAGACCCAGTTCCTGGTCTAGAAAATAGGGTGCTGTAATGCCTACCTTAGCAGGCCAGCTTAAAGAGTGAAGGCAATGTATGCCGCATTCTCATAATAATAGCTGTCACCACAGGAGAATTATTATTCATTCTGACAGTTTGTTACGTTGTTGTGGAAGATCAGACGTGGAAAGGTCCTTTGACATTAAGTGATCCAACCCCCTCATTTTTCAGAAGAAAATACCAGTACTTACAATGATGACAAAGTTAGGAAAACAACATGGGTCTCCTGTTCATTTCTCATTAAATGAGATAATTGTTATATACACAAAATTGTACTAAAATGATGGCATTGTCATTATCACTTACTCTCCTCTTTTCCTGTCTCTTAGGTAGGTGTAATAGTGAACATTCTAACAGTAATGATAACGAGAAGGCTCTAATCAACTCTAGACCCTAGGTATCATTTTCACATTGTTCATTTAATCAGCAAATGTTTACCAAAATGTCTATTGTGTGCTAAGCCGTCAATGTTCTAGGCATTGGGGAAGTGAAGGTGAACAAGACAGCTGATATCCCTGCCTCTATGGTGCCTATATTTTAGTAAGGGAGATGGACAAGAGATAATTAAATACATTAGCAGATTAAGTGATTACAGATCACCGAAGAAGCCAGGAAGAAAATAAACAGGTGCTATGACAAAGAATAACAGAAGTGACTGATTTGGATAAGGGGTAAGGGAGGGCTTGTTTGTGGAAGTGACATTGAAGCTGAGAATTAAAACATTAGGAGGGACCAGTGCTGTGAGGAGTGACAGCAGAATGGTGCAGGCAAAGGAAAGAGCAGATACAAAGGCCCTGAGGTTGGGAGGAGCATGACAAGTCCGACGGGTCTTTTAGCTAGACCTCAGTGAGAAAGGCTGGAGAGAAAGGCAGAAGCTATGCAGTGTTTAGACTTTATCCCCGGTACAATAGAAAGCCATTGATGTTGAGGACAGGGGTTGTGGACAGCAATTTCCTGACCTGGGATACCTTGTAAATTACCCTACTTGCAAAGTAGAGAGGGTCATTGGCTGTCAGTGGACCTCACGGAGAGGAAGAGGCCCTGCCTCTGTGGAGACTGAAGCATATACCAGTCTAGCTGGCTTAGATCCACGCCCCCTGATTTCAGCTGTCACTGCAGATAAGAGCAGGATTACACTTGACAATTCTCACAGATGCAATTTTTATTTAGCCTTTCCAGAGCCCATTTAGGTTGGCATTTGAGTAATGAATCAGAGGAATGTTCTGCCCAGTATGGGAAGGCAGGTCAGAAACCTTTCTAAAATGCAAATCTGATTGTGTCTCTCCCTTGCTTAAAACCTTTCATTACAGGCCAGATAAAGGACACATTTCCTGGCATGGAATTCAAGTTGCTTCCACACATGGCTCCTGACCACCATTCTAGCTCACATCTGTTGCTACACACCATCCTACTTCTCCAGACCCAAAACTCCCAATTCTCCTGGACACATTATGTGTCTCCATGCCTCAGTTTCTCCTTTCTTTCCTCTTTTTTGCGTTTTTGGACTCACACAAACAATGATCAACTCGTCCCAGGATGTCCCCAGCTTTAGCACTAGAAGTTGCAGTTTGGGAAACCCTTCAGTCCTGGGCACACCAAGACAGTTGAGGTGATGGTTAATTATACATGTCCGCTTGAGTGGGCCTTGGGGAGCTCAGATATTTGGTCAAACATTATTTTGGGCGTTTCTGTGAGGCTGCTTTTGAATGAGATTAAGATTTTGCTGGGTGTGGTGGCTCATGCCTGTAATTCCAGCACTTTGGGAGGCCGAGGCAGGTGGATCAGTTGAGGCCAGGAGTTTGAGACCAGCCTGGCCAACATGGTGAAACCCCATCTCTACTAAAACTACAAAAATTAGTGGGGTGTGGTGGCATGCACCTGTAATTCCAGCTACTCGGGAGGCTGAGGCATGAGAATCGCTTGAACCCTGGAGGCGGAGGTTGCAGTGAGCTGAGATCATGCTACTGCACTCCAGCCTGGGCAACAGAGCAAGACTCTGTCTCAAAAAACAAACAAACAAACAAACAAAAAACATTTAAATTGGTAGACTAAGTAAAACAGATGGCCCTAGCCCTCCCTATTGTGGGTGGGCCTAATTCCATCAGCTTGTGATGGGTAATTTTATGTGGAAACTTGCCTGGGCCATGGGATGCTCAGACATCTGGATAAGCACAATTTCTGGATGTGTCTGTGAGGGCATTTCTGGAAGAGACTGGCATTTGAATTGGTGGACTGAGTAAAGCAGATGGCCTTCCCCACTGTGGCTGGGCCTCATCCAATCCCTTGAGGTCCTGAACAGAAAAAAAAGGGTGGAGTAAGGGGACTAACTCTGCATGACTGATCAAGCTGGGACATCGATCTTCTTCTGTTCTCGCAGCTTCCGGTTCTCAGGCCTTTAGCCTTGAACTGAAATCTACACCACGGTCTCTCTGGCTCTAAGGCCGTCAAACTACACCACTGGCTTTCCTGAGTCTCCAACTTGTAGGCAGCAGATTGTAGGACTTCTCCAAGGGAGGCTGGGGCAGGCAGATCACTTGAGTCCAGGAGTTCAAGGCTACAGTGAGCTATGATTATGCCACTGCCCGGGCAACAAAGCAAGATCCTGTCTCTAAAATAAATACAATAAAATAAATGACATGAAGGAATCTTGAATGCGTATTACTAAGTGAAAAAGCCAAGCTGAAAAGGCTACGTACTGTATAATTCCAACTACATGGCATTCTGGAAAAAGAAAGCAATGGAGACAGTAAAGAAATCAGTGGTTGCCAGGGGTTGGATGGAGGAGGAGGGATGAATAGGTAGAGCGCAGAGGTTTTTAGGGCAGTGAAACTACTCTGTATGATACTATAATGACGGATACATGTCATTATGCATTTGTCCAAAACCAAAGGATGTACAACACCAAGAGTGAACTCTAATGTAAACTATGGACTTTAGGTGATAATGATGTATTAATGTACATTCATCAGTTATAACAAATATACCACTCTGGTGCAGGATGTTGATAGTGAGAGAGGTTGGGTATGGGGCTAGTAGGGAGGGAGCATATGGAAACTGTATTTTTCATTCAATTTTGCCATGAACCTAAAACTGCTCTAAAAAATTGGCGCTTAAAAACTATACCCTGAATTCTGGTACAAAATGTCATCTGGATAGAACTCTTAATGCTGCCTCTCCTGACGTCTTATTCAAATACAGGCAAATGCAAAAATGCATATGTATATTGACTGTAATAATGTAATAATCTGATGCAAGAGTCTGGGAGAAGAGAAGCTGAAGCAAATTGCAAAGCAGATTAACTAAATAGGGAAAAATGTATCCAGATTCAGCTCCTGGTGTACCTTGTTTACCTACCTGTCATGAAACAGACAACAATGATCAAAGATTGGCTTGCACTTTGAATCTGTCTGTTTTCATCTGTTCCAGCCTTGAGTCCTAGGGCTGACCAGAAAATGGTAGCCAGTTCTTCATTCTGTGCTGCTGCTCCATGAGGAGGGAAAGAGGCTCTTCTGATCTGTTTGTCGTCTTTCCATGTCCAGGCACAGAGCGCAAAACTCAAAACAACTAAGCAGATGAAAGAAAGGTGAGCAGACTGCTATGTACACGATACTTTCTGAAAGGCATGGTTCTCAGAAGAAAACTCTTTCTTCCTTCTCAAAAAATTACCGAAGAGATAGCCTCTGTGAACCAGGAACAAAGTTCTAGGGAGAGAGCAGATTTAGATGAAAAGATAAAAGGATGAAGCAAACAGACAAGAAAAGGAAATAGGAAGATGATTGTAAAAAAGAAATGAGTGAGTTGAGAGGTGCTAAGCAGCAAATGAGAAACAGTGTCATGGTTTTAAAACCTGACCACAAATTCTTTGACACTCCTGCTTTCAAGAGGTGCAGTCTGCATTCCCGCCTCTTACATCTGAACGGGTGCTTTGCCCGGCACTGTCCAACAGAAATATAATGCAAGCCACGTGTGTCATTTTAAATTTTCTAGTGGCTGCATAGAAAGAGTAAAAAGAAACAGGTGAAATTAATGTTAATATATTTTATTTAACCGAACATATCCAAAATATTATTTCAACATGTAATAAATTTAAAAGTTAAGAATAAAATATTCTACATTCTTTCTTGAATATTAAGTCCTTGAAACTCAGAATGTGTCTTGCACTTACTTCAGTTGCCTGAAGTCTCACTTCAGGCTAACTACATTTCCAGTGACCACAGCAACATGTGACCAGTGCCAACCATTCTGTGCAGTGCACGTTTTGACCAACGGAGTATGATGGAAGAGGTGCTATGTGACTTCCAAAGCTAGATCATAAATCGCCGTGCAGCGTCCACCTTGCATTAGGAACACTTACACTGGAGCCCAGAGGGACGATGGAAGAAGTCCAACTACCCTGAGATTACCATGCACTGAGGAAACTCAAGCCACATGGACAGGCTACAAATAGGTGTTCTGATTGACGTTTCTACTTAGGATGGCCACTGAGCCATCCTTACCAGGTACTGGACAGGTGAATGAAGATTCTAGCCCCCAGCCATTTAAACCAGGCTTAGCCATTCAAGATGAGGCCCCAGACATAGTGGAGTCATGACAAGTTACTCTCCGTGTGCCCTTTATAAATTCCTGACTCACAGAATCTGCAAGCATAATTAAATGGTCATTGCTTTATACCACCAAATGTTGGCATGATTTGTTAGACAGTTATAACATAAAAATAAAAGTTACCGCCTCACTAGAAGGAGTTAAAGAGTAGAACTGATGGAACCAGAAAGAAGATAATTGTTATGGAGGGCAAACTTTAGCATTTGTTCTGGAATTCAGAGGCAAAGAAAAATGAGATGAAGCAATAAAAAAGATGTTAAACATGGAAGTCAGAAGATGGAGAGACAATTTACTTTTGTCTCCTTTAGGAGTTGCCTGAATTGAAGCATTATCAAAGGAACACTAGAAAAAATATTTCCCAGATTGTCATTTAGACTGACCATGACTTATCAGCAACAACTGATCCAAATGAAAACTGAGTGATATAGTCAAAGTATCCATCCAAAATGTTATTATTTGCCATAGTATCAATTAGGAGAAAGAACAAAATAAGAACATTTAAAATGTTCAAACCCTGAGTCTATTACACACAGACTTTTATTAAAAGGCCTATAAAAGGATGTATTTAAACATAAGTGTGAGATATGAAATAGAAGAAACAATAATGAAACACACAGGAATTCATAAAATATGTTGGTAAATTTAATTAAACATCTCCCTTTAAAATCTGATATTTTCGTGTTAAAGGGCAAACTAAAATTCTAAATAATAATAACAAAAAATAGCATAAGTATCTCGATGCATAAAGTCCTTATCCATGGTTGGGGGAAGAATAAAAATGTCTTTTTTTTTTTAAAGTGTAGTTAAATATTTTTAAATTAAGTATGGGCACTTAAAAACCAGAAACATTGGCCAGGCGCGGTGGCTCAAGCGTGTAATCCCAACACTTTGGCAGGCCCATGCAGGTGGATCACCTGAGGTCAGGAGTTTGAGACCAGCCTGGCCAATATGATGAAACCCTGTCTCTACTAAAAATACAAAAAATTAGCCAGGCATGGTGGTGAGCACCTGTAATCCCAGCTACTCGGGAGGCTGAGGCACTAGAATTGCTTGAACCCAGGAGGCGGAGGTTTCAGTGGGCCGAGATCGTGCCACTGCACTCCAGCCTGGGCAACAAGAGCGGAACTCCATCTTAAACAAACAAACAAAACAAAGAAACCAGGGACATCATCTACAGTTTCCAAATCAGGAGAGTTGAGTAAAAAAACGAAAACAGGAAATATTATCAGGCCAACAGAAGGCAGAGAAGAAGGAAAGAGAGTAGAAAAGAATGAAAAGATAGAGAGAAATAAGTCCAACTATATCAGTAACATTTTTCCACTTACATAGCTTGATAGCCTATAACACAGTGCTTTATAATATTTATGGATACATAAATAACATGTATCAAAAGTATAAAACAACATGCATGGAAATGATGCTCTAATTCATGACAGTACTTACCTTTGGGGAAGAAGAGAGGGTACTAGTGTTAGGTACTATTACACAGGGGGTCTCAATTTCTCTGGAATATTTAATTTCTTTAAACAAAGTTCAATAAAATAGGATACTGTGTTAAAACTGGATAAAACTGGAGTAGTCAGAACATAGGTATGATATTATTCTCTATTCTTAGTTGTGTGTTTGAAATAGTCTCTCAAAAATAAACGTAGCAGGAGAAAGAATGCAAGAACCTCTTCTCCATTTGTAGCTGCTTCTTTGAGCCCAGAGAAGGCTGAATCTATGGGACCTACAAATAGTGGGGAAAACCCATTTCGTGGGCATTTCACAGCAAGAATGAAAACTCAGACTAGAATGCCAGCCTATGGATCTAAGAACTGCTGCTCCAGTAACAATTAGCCTTCAAAATGAAAATCTGTTTGCAAACTTCCCTCCCCATGTGTATTTTTTAGGAAACCTTGGGTTGCCAACAGAAGGATGAGTCAGTCTCTCAGCCTTCCTAGCCAGAGACACAACCAGAGCCAAGAGAAACTTGTCGCAGTAAACACATGGGAATGGTGGGCGTTCTGCAAAGTTAACATTCTATAAAGATCGGCAAGGCTGATTTCCTGACAGTCTATGGGGAAAATAAACCCTTTTAAAGTATGCCTTTTCGAATGAGCTTTTTAGAGACTTGGGACACCTTCACTAATTTATTATGTAAACGCCATTTGGTCCTAAATGTGCACTAGTCCACCCACCCCCCTACTCCCCAACTATGCAGACCGTCTTCAGCTCTCAGCATTTTAACAGCACAGTCATATACATTTTGGTGTGAATTCTCCCTCAGAATGAGGCCTACATCCATGACTTAAAAATTAGAAGTAGAAAGGAGAATATGAAATGTCTAAATGGGCCGGGCACTGTGTCTCATGCATGTAATCCCAACATTTGGGGAGGTGGAGATGGGAGGATCGCTTGAGCTCAGGAGTTTGAGACCATCCTGGGCAACATGGTGAAACCCTGTCTCTACAAAACATTTAAAAAATTAGTTGGGCAAGGTGGCATGCACCTGCGGTCCCAGATACTCAGGAGGCTGAGGTGGGAGTATGGCTTGAGCCCAGGAGGCAGAGGTTGCAATGAGCTGAGATCACACCACTGCACTCCAGCCTGGGCAACATAGTAAGACCCTGTCTTAAAAAACAAAATTTTAAAAAATGCTTAGATGAACCAAATGGGACTCCTCTGTATTTCTTCTAGGCATTTATCATTTGCTGACTATTGCCTTTTCTGTTTCTCCAATCTATAATATACCTATCATAACTACCCTTCAAAAATCTGGTTTAAAGAACACTTCCACTTGAAGTTTTCCCAAGTGTCACCAGGCAGAAGTGAGCTTCCACAGAACTTTGTTCACATATATCTTTTATAACATCTTGCTTTTATAGGCAGCATAGTGCTCATGTGTCTACAATGTCTTTCAAACCCAGTCCCGAGTGCCTTGAGGAGAGGTACTCTGGTTGATTCATTTCTGTATCCTCTCCTGGCATTTAGCAGAGGTACTTACAGATAGTAGCTACTCAGTTTTTATTGTCTTATTAACAAAACTCGGTTCTAGTTCCTGCAAGCCTATCACCAGTTATGCTGTTTTATTTCCTGGAATCTAGGCCTAGAAATACTAATAGCTTCCAGTTCCAATAATTGCAGACTAGATGTTTTTGACCTTACCCTCCAGAAATTTTGGATAAAACTTCCCAAAAAGTTGTTCAAAATCCAAATAGCTTCTCTTTAAAGGATCAAAGAATAAAGAAGAAATGGAAAATAACTGAACTAAAACCTTGGGTGAAAATGAAAAGCCAGAGAGCTAAGTCTAGCTCTTTTGCTAGTGATAAGGGAGAAGGGAGAAAATTGCTTCAAAACCGAGTTTCACTTTTGGAGATCCCTGAAGCCAGAAGGATAAAGATTCCAATTTAAGCTGGGATGCCAAAGGTCTGCAACCTCAGAGAAGGATGAATCAGAAGTGAATCAATTCTTGTACAGCCTTTAGCTTTGTGTCACTGGAAGGCTCAAGCTTTGCAGCCAGATAAGGGTGGTACTGAATGTGTAGTGTCATGTACCTTTTAGAAGAAAAGAAAATGTTACCTGAAGGCCTCAAATTACTTCTCCAAATAATTTTTCAAATATGAAGTCCAGAACAAAAATTAACTAAGCACATTATCAGACAAGACCACATGAGCAAAAAATCAGCTAAAATAATAAACAGTAGAAACAGTTGTACAATTATTTGAAATTTTGGAATTAACACTAGCCTACAGTATTCAAAAAGTAGAAGCCTGGGCACATCGTCATCAGGTTATCTAAAGTTAAGATGAAGGAAAGGATCTTAAGAGCTGTGAGACAAAAGCACCACGTAACCTATAAGGGAAAACCTATAACAGCAGATTTCTCAGCAGAAACCCTACAAGCTAGAAGGATTTGGGGCCCTATCCTCAGCCTCCTGAAACAAAAAAATTATCTGCCAAGAATTTTGTATCCAGCAAAACTAAGCATCATATATGAAGGAAAGATACAGTCTTTTTCAGATGAACAAATGCTGAGAGAATTCGCCACTCCCAGGCTACCTACCACTACAAGAACTGCCAAAAGGAGCTCTAGGTCTTGAAACAAATCCTGGAAACACATCAAAACAGAACCTCTTTAAAGCATAAATCTCACAGGACCTATAAAACAAAAATACAATTTAAAAAGCAAAAACAAAACAAAAAAAACAAGGTACACAGGGAACAAATAGCATGATGAGTGGAATGGTACCTCACATCTCAATACTAACATTGCATGTAAATTGCCTAAATGCTCCACTTAAAATATACAGAACTGTGGAATGGATAAGAACTCACCAACCAACTATCTTCTGCCTTCAAGAGACACACCTAACACATAAGGACAAACATAAACTCAAACTGAAAGGGTGGAAAAAGGCATTTCATGCAAATGGACACCAAAAGTAAGCAGGGGTAGCAATTCTTACAACAGACAAAACAAATCTTAAAGAAACAGCAGTTAAAAAGGACAACGAGGGACATTATATAATGGTAAAAAGCCTTGTCCAACAGGAAAATATCACAATTCTAAACATATATGCACCAAACACTGGCACTCCCAAATTTATAAAACAATTACTAATAGACCTAAGAAATGAGATAGGCAGCAACACAATAATAGTGGGGGGCTTCAATACTCCACTGACAGCACTAGATGTCATCAAGACAGGTCATCAAGACAGAAAGTCAACAAAGAAACAATGGATTTAAATTATACCCTTGAACAAATGGGCTTGACAAATATATGCAGAACATTTCATCCAACCATCACAGAATACACACATTCTATTCAATAGCGCACGGAACTTTCTCCAAGATAGACCATATGATAGGCCACAAAACGAGCCTCAATAAATTTAAGAAAATTGAAATTATATCAAGCATGCTCTCAGACCACAGTGGAATAAAACTGGAAATCAACTCCAAAAGGAACCTTCAAAATTATGAAAATACACATAAATCAGGTAACCTGCTCCTGAGTGATCACTGGGTCAAAAACAAAATCAAGATGGAAATTGAAAAATTCTTCAAACTGAACAACAATAATGACAAAACCTATCAAAGGCGTGGCTAAGAAGAAAGTTTATGGCCCTAAACACCTACATCAAAAAGACTGAAAGAGCACAAACTGACATTCTAACTGACATCCACACCTGAAGAAACTAGAGAAACAAGAACAAACCAAACTCAAACCCAGCAGAAGAAAGGAAATAACCAGGATCAGAGCAGAACTAAATGAAATTGAAATGAAAAAAAAATACAAAAGATAAATGAAACAAAAAGCTGGTTCTTTGAAAAGATGAATAGAATTGATAGACAATTAGCAAGATTAACCAAGAAAAGAGGAGAGAAAATCCAAATAACCTCAATAATAAATGAAACGGGAGACATTAGAACTGACACCACAGAAATATAAAAGATGGTTCAAGGCTACTATGAACACCTTTATGTACATAAACTAGAAAACCTAGAAGAGATGGATAAATTCCTGGAAAAACACTACCCTCCTAACTTAAATTAGGAAGAAATAGATACCCTGAACAGACCAATAACAAGCAGTGAGATTGAAATGGTAACTTAAAAATTTTTAAAAAAGTCCACAACCACATGGATTCATAGCAGAATTCTACCAGACATTCAAAGAAGAATTGGTACCAATCCTTTTGACACTCTTCCACAAAACAGAGAAAGAGGGAACCCTCCCTAATTCATTCTATGGAGCCGGTATCACCCTAATGCCAAACCAGGAAAGGACATAACCAAAAAAGGTAGCTACAGACTGATATCCCTGACGAACATAGATGCTAAAATCCTTAACAAAATACTAGCTAACGAATCCAACAACATATCAAAAAGATAATCCACCATGATCAAGTGGGTTTCATACCAGGGATGCAGGGATGGTTTAACATATGCAAGTCAATAAATGTGATACACCAGATAAACAGAATTAAAAACAAAAATCACATGATCATCTCAACAGATGCAGAAAAAAGCATTTGACAAAATCCATCATTGCTTCATGATTATAACTCTCAGCAAAATCAGCATACAAGTGACATAGCTCAATGTAATAAAAGCCGTCCATGACAAATCCACAGCCAACATAATACTGAATAGGGAAAAGTTGAAAGCATTCCCTCTGAGAAATGGAACAAGACAGGGATGCCCACTCTCACCATTCTTCCCTAACGTAGTACTGGAAGTCCTAGCCAGAGCAATCAGACAAGAAAAAGAAATAAAGGGCACCCAAATCAGTAAAGAGGAAGTCAAACTGTCACTGTTTGCTGATTATACGATTGTTTACCTCAAAAACCCTAAAGACTCCTCCAGAAAGTTCCCAGAATGGATAAAGGAATTCAACAAAGGTTCTGGATACAAGATTAATGTACACAGATCAGTAGCTCTTCTATACACCAACAGCAACCAAGTGGAGAATCAAATCAAGAACTCAACCCCTTTTATGACAGTTGCAAAAACAAAACAAAACTTAGGAATATACCTAACTAAGGAGGCAAAAGACCTCTACAAGAAAAACTAAACACTGCTGAAAGACACCACAGATGACATCAAAAAATGGAAACACATCCCATGCTCATGGATGGGTGGTATCAATATTGTGAAAATGACCATACTGCCAAAAACAATCTACAAATTCAACACAATCCCTATTAAAATACCACCATCATTCTACACAGAATAGAGAACACAATTCTAAAATTCATATGGAACCAAACAAGAGCCCACATAGCCAACGCAAGACTTAGCAAAAAGAAAAAGTCTGGAGGCATCACACTACCTGATTTCAAACTATACTGTAAGCCCATAATCACCAAAAATAACATGGTACTGGTATAAAAATAGGCACATAGGCCAAGCGAACAGAATAGAGAACCCGGAAATAAACCCAAATACTTACAGACAACTGATCTTCGACAAAGCAAACAAAAACTTAAAGTGGGGAAAGGACACCCTTTTCAACAAATGGTGCTGGAATAATTGGCTAGCCACATGTAGGAGAATGAAACTGGATCCTCACTTCTCACCACATACAAAAATCGACTCCAGATGGATTAAGGACTTAAATCTAAGACCTGAAACTATAAAAATTCTAGAAGACAACATTGGAAAAGCCCGTCTAGACATTGGCTTAGGCAAGGATTTTATGACCAAGAACCCAAAGGCAAATGCAATAAAAACAAAGATAAATAGCTGGGACTTAATTAAACTAAATAGCTTTTGCACAGCAAAAGGAACAGTCAGCAGAGTAAATAGACGACCCACAGAGTGGGAGAAATTCTTCACAATCTACACATCTAATGAAGGACTAATATCCAGAATCTACAACAAACTCAAACAAATCAGTAAGAAAAAAAGCAATCTCATCAAAAAGTGGGCTAAGGACATGAATAGATAATTCTCAAAAGAAGATATACAAATGGCTTGCAAACATATGAAAAAATACTTAACATCACTAATGATCAGGGAAATGCAAATCGAAACCCAATGTGATACCACCTTACTCCTGCAAGAATGGCCATAATCAAAACACCAATAAACAGTATATGTTGGTGGGGATGTGGTGATCAGGGAACACTTTTACACTGCTGGTAGGAAGGTAAACTAGTACAGCCACTATGGAAAACAGAGTGACGATTACTTCACGAACTAAAACTAGAATTACCATTTGATCCAGCAATCCTACTACTGAGTATCTACCCAGAGGAAAAGAAGTCATTATACAAAAAAGATACTTGCACATGCATATTAATAGCAGAACAATTTGCAATTGCAAAATCATGAAACCAACCCAAATGCCCATCAATCAACGAGTGGATAAAGAAACTGTGGTATATGTATATACAAAATTTAATACTACTCAGCCCGTCTTAAAAAAAAAACATAATTCTCCTCGTTAATAGATTAAGGGAGAAAAATAACATGATAATATGATCATCTCAAAAAACAGAATAAAACGTTTTATAAAATTCATCATTCATTAATGGTTAAAAATAAGCTCTTAGTATACTTGGAATAAAAGCAGACTTCCCTTTTATTACTTCCCTATTGTCTAAAGAGATAGACCAAAAAGAAAGAAAAGGCTACCGAAAACATCATAATTAATGGTAAAATACTGAAGGTTTTTCCTTCTGAGATTGGGAAAAAGACAAAAATATTCACTCACTATCACCAGTCCTATTCATCACTTTACTGGGCATCATGCCAGTTTAAAATGGTAAGATAAGAAATAAAATATATAAAGATTGGAATGGAAAAAAATCCTATATTTTCAGATATTATGATTGTGCTCACAGACTGCCCAGAAGTACTGTAGGTGAATCATTAAAAGTTAATTTTAATAATTAAGAAAGATTAGCAAAATTGTCAGAAAACAAAATCAATTTTACTTCTATATGCCAGCAACAAACAGAAAATGAAAATTTAAAAAATTCTACTTATAATAGCATCAAGAAGTATCAGGTATGTAGGAATCCAGACAAGAAGAGATGTATAAAACTCACATGAACAGAAATATAAAACTTTATTGAGAGAAACTGAAGGAAGACTCAGGTAAATGGAAAGGAATGGATTGGAAAACTGTCTTGCAAAGATGTCATTTCTCCCCCAATCAACCTATGGATTCAATGTAATCCCAGGGAAAATCTGAACAGGGTTATAATACTTGTGTGTGTGTATGTGTGTGTGTGTGCAGGTGCATGTGTGTGTGTATTTTAATTTCACTAGATGTTTCTAACATTTTCACGGAAATGCAAACAGCTAAGAATAGCCAAGACACCCATGAAAATGACAAAGTGAGAGGACTTGTCCCACCAAATGTCAACACTTATAAAGGTTCAATTATCACGTCACTGTAGTATTTGCACAGGGATTGACAAATAGGCTAATGAATGGAAATAAAGAGTCTAGAAACAGATCGACACATATGTAGATACTTGATTCATGACAAATATAAGACTGCAAAGCAGAGGGGGACATATAATCTTTTCAATAAGAAACTGAAATAATTGGGTAGTCATATGGAAAAATCAAATAAAATTGGACCCTTACTTTCTAAAACACTAAAAACAATCCAGGTGGATTATAGACTTAAATATAAAAGGCAAAATTGTAAAGCTTTTAGTGGAAATGCAAGAGACTCTCTTCCTAATTTGGGGGCAGAGAATGTTTGGGATTTTGTAGAAGCCATAATTAGCCAGGCATGGTGGCATGCAACTGTCATCTCAGCTACTCAGGGGGCTGTGGCATGAGAATCGCTTGAGCCCAGGATTCAAGGCTGCAGTGAGCCTGGGTGCCACTGCGCTCCAGCCTGGGTGACAGAACGAGACCTTGTCTCAAAAAAAAAAAAAAAAGATTAAAAGATTAAAAAGAAAGAAAGAAAAGTGTTAGCCATAAACAAAAAAGATTGATAAATTATATGACATTAAAATTTAAAGTCCAGGCACACTGGCTCACGGCTGTAATCCCAGCACTTTGGGAGGCTGAGACGGGTGGATCATGAGGTCAGGAGATCAAGACCAGTCTGGCCAACATGGTGAAACCCTGTCTCTACTAAAAATACAAAAATTAGCCAGGCCTGGTGGCGGGCACCTGTAATCCCAGCTACTCGGGAGGCTGAGGCAGAGAATTGCTTGAACCTGGGAGGCGGAGGTTGCAATGAGCTGAGATCGCACTACTGCACTCCAGCCTGGGCAACAGTGAGACTCCATCTTGAAAATAAAAAAATTTAAAAACTGTTATTCATCAAAACACCCCTTTTAGAGAATGAAAAGCCAAACCTCCAAGCAGGAGGACATATAGTGAAAGAAGCAGCAGCATATACTCAATGAGGAACAATGTAGCATATAATAACATAAAATGATCAGACAAACTTTTTGCTGCAAAGCCCTAGTGAGGTAGAGATGAGGAGAGTGCTCTGAAAAGTGGCACCTCACCTGCAGAGAGTGAATACAAGTTATTTTGTTTTGTTTATTATGGTCAAAAGCACATAACATTAAATTTACCCTCATAACCATTTTTAAGTGTACAGTTCAGTGGTATTAAATGTATTCACATTGTTAGACAATAGATCTTCAGAACTTTTTCATCTTGCAAAACTGAAACTCTGTACCCATTAAAATCTAATTGCTCCTCCCTCCAGCCCCCAGCCCTTGGAAAATACAGGTTATCTGTAATTCATTCAGTCCTTTAAGCCTGTTTTCTCTGTCTACTTTCTCTGATTCCCAGCCTCCATTATTCATACTACTTTCTGTGCAAATTTCTCCCCTGGTCTAGTGTTGTAGAACATGGGGGTTAAATGAAGACTGTGGATTCTGGTGGACCTGGGCTGAAATCCAACAGCTGTTTTATCATTTGTAAAATCAAGATAATAAATAGTACCTAATGATGGCAGAGGCTGCTGCTATCACACCGGCTGCGGCTGGCACTGCACACTCCATGAAGCCAGTGGGAGCTCTGCCCCTTCTAAGTTGGGGGTGGAGCTCCCCAGGTGCCACTGTAGCTACCCAAAGTGTGGCTGCAGACCCAGGCCTCCTGCTCTAGGGAGCAGAATGGACCCCTGCCCAAACTGTGGCTGTGGATCTGAGTCTACCTGTGCTCTTCGAGGTTGCCAGGAACAGGCAGGATCTGCCCTCTTGGGTGCAGCTGCAGGCACCCAACCAGTGACTGCAGACCTGGGCCTTCCACTCCAGGGAGCAGGCAGGAGCCAGAGACAAGCAGGAGTCCTGCTCCTTCCAGGTGGGTGGGATGGGAACTCCCCAGGTGCAGCTGCAGCCGCCTTCCCAGGTGCAGCACCTCACAAAGTAAGATCCACTGGCTTGACATTCCAGCCAGCCACTGGCAACTGGGTGGAGCCTGCTTGAGGTGGGATGGAGCCCCAAGAATTTGTGAGGTGCTGTGGAAGTGGGACCCACAGAATGATGCTGCTCAGCTCCCTGGATTCTGCCCCCCTTCCTAGGGGTATGTGCGGACCTCTCACCTTGCCTGAGTTAGACACATCTGATGGGGATCCCAGGGCCAGAGTATATAAAGCTGCTGGGTCTCTGTGCATGCCTGAGCAGTTACTCTGCCAAGACTCCACACAGTTCTGTGTGTCAGCCCCAGGGCCTGGTGGTGTGGGCTCACAAGGGCATCTCTTGATCCACAGGTTGCAAAGATCCGTGGGAGAAGCATATTTTTCCAGGGTCACACAATCACTCACCACTTCCCTTAGCTCTGTGTCACTCCCAGGTGGGCCATCAACCAACCTTGCTTTTCTTCATTCTCCATGGTTAAGTTGTTTCCCTAATCAGTCCCAATGTGAGAACCTGGATATTTCAGTTGAAGGTGCTGTATTCACTCACGCCTTTCATTCCTCTCCATGAATGCCACGGACTGCAGCTGCTTCTAATTGGCCATCTTCGCCCCTCTGCTGTTCATTTCTTATACAGATGAGGTCTCACTATGTTACCCAGGTTGGTCTCGAACTTCTGGGCTTGAGTGATTCTCCCACCTCGGCCTCCCAAAGTGCTGGGATTACAGGCATGAGCCACCACACCCAGACTGGGTTTTTAAAAATATGTTTTATAAGGTAAAGGTCAAATTTTATTTGATTTTTCTATATGGCTACCCAATTATCTGCTATTATATCCTACCTTCTTCCTACAATCTCATCACCTACTTGAGTATACACATGGTAGACAAGAGGGGAACTTTGTTGAGTTTGATTTCTCTTTGTCCCACCAGCTATACTGCCAGGGAATCACAGCATAGTCTGTGCCTCTTGGCATCGCATATGAAGCCCTTCCCTATCTAACCCTTGCACCATTTCCAGCCTCATGTCTGACCAATAGACTCCCCCAGCTGCATAAGGCCCCCATCATTCCCAGATGTGCCACACTCTTTCCTATTCCCACAATGATGTATATATCTTTGCCTTTACTTGTGGCATTTACACATGTCTACTCATTTTTCAAGATCCTACTCAAATATTACCTCTTCCAAGAAAACTATACGAATATCCCACACTACTATTTATTTCTACCCTGTTCAGAATCCCTCCTATCCTTCAAGTCCTTCGTTTAGTATTAATCACTGCCTCGAGAGAGTCCTGGAGGTTTTGGACTGTTGAAGGAAAGGGAAGATGCACCTTATTGGGTACCTGTGACCTTGCCAATGTTTGAGAAGAAGGTTTTAGAACCTCTGAGCCAGCTCAGGTCACACCACCATCTCCATAGGAACACTGAATTTCCTCCTACAGGTTTGCTTGATGGAATATCCAGGAGCTCTTTGATGATGGGAGGTGGGTTTCTCCGATCTCTTCTCTGGGCTGAATCATGCCCCAGAAATGGGGCCATGAATTATTGGGGTCTTAGAGCTTATGCAGTAAAGGATTAACCCAAAGAAAGTTTTGGCTTTTTACCCCCAATTTCTGGAAGGTAACATTTAAGACCTTGGAATGTCCTGGCTTTTAAGAGTGTCTTTATATACCTAGGACCTTGGGCCATGCCAGATAGTCTGTACTAACCATAAGATTTATGGTGAGGTCCTTGGACAACACAACATCAGCTTTATCTCTGGAGGGGCTAGAGATCAATGTCAGTCGTATGGGTGGCTAGCCATATCTATGTGACTGATTCCTTAATAAAAACTCTGGACACTGAGACTCAAGTGAACTTCCCTAGTTGGCAATACCCTAGGCATATTGTCACACATCGTTGCTGGGAGAGATAAGTGCAGTCTGTATGACTTCACTGGGGAGCGACAAGTGGGAAGCTCCATTCCTGGTCTCTCCTAGACTTTACCTTTTGTACCTTTTCTTATTGTTGATTTTCAAATGTATTCTTCCGCTCTAACAAACTGTAACCATGGGTAAATTGGCTTGCTGAGTTCTGTGACTTCATCTAGTGAAACTCTGAACCTGAGGACGATGTGAGGGACCTTCCAAACTTTCAGAGCTTCTACTCAATACATTTCTTTTCTCCAACTAAGGGCACAAAGGATCAAATAGATGTAATCTTCAACAGCCTTAAAACATTTTCCAAAACAAGATAGCAAACTGGCAGCCACATTGGAAATTGGGTAGCTGGATGGTCCCTGAAGATCAATGACTATACTGATTACCAGGTAAGCAATAGCTGGTGCAGGTGAGAGTGGACAAGGCAGGAAGTGAAGTGCACCATGGCAGTAAAGCTGTGGGTACCTGGCGATCTATAGGCAAAGAGCCATGTCCCATGGAGCATGCACAGGAGGTAAACAAGCAGTTGGAACAGGTAGATCCCAGATGGTGATCACATTGGAACCCTTAGTGGTGGCGTTGGTGTTGGTGAAGCACTGGGACCCTTGGAAAGGAAATAAATCATGTTTATGCCCTTGTAATTGACTTTGTCAATGGGAATAAAGACTATATTGTGTTGGTAAGAACAATAGTATGAGATACCCATGAAAGATAATATAAAAGAAGCTTCTCTGCCCCTATATCTGAAAACACTACTTCACAAGTAGATGATCTGATTGAAATTCAGGATGAGGAGTGGCAGGAAGGATAGGTGGCTGAAAAAGCCACTAGCCATGCTGGTAGAAGTTCAGAGTGATGTGGAGGACATAGAGAAAGGGATGAAGGCTTCCAGCCAGGAGTTTAGGGGGTAGAGGTAGTGAACTTCTGAGCCAAAGGAGCTGAGCACCCAGAAGAATTGTGAAGGGCAGACACAGCTTCTGGCAGCCTGGGGAAGGCCAGAGGGGCACTGTGGGATAGGTGCTGCCAGTGCAGCTAAGCATCACTGGAAGAATGACCTCTCCCTTTGCAACAGCACTTTAGCTATGCATTCTGGCACTGGGCTTGTGTGGGTATCAGCAAGTAGCAGCTCCAAGCAGGTACTACTGTCAGCCAAGAGAAGGTAGGGCTAGTCACAACTATTTTGTTTTTCAGTGAGGCAGAACACAGAGCAGAGTCTGGGGGTCCAGCCAGCTTATAGCCTCCCAAGAAAGAAGTTCCTTCCAGGAATAATGCCTGCTAAGCTGTTCATTCCAGTTCAGTTCCTCAGTAAAGAGTCAAAACTCAACAGTACCATGAACCCATGACCTGTGCATGGCTTGCATTGTGGCCTTGATGTCTATCTCTTCCTAGGACAGGCCTGCCATTCATGTTGCTAAGGACTGCCGAGAGGATGGGGTGATCTTCATGTCCATAGCTGCAGAGCACAAAACCCAGAAGGGCAGAGACTTCTTCCTGCAAAGTCCAGAAAAATCTAAGCCCTGTTGAATAATGAAGCTCCGCTCAAGCAGCTACTTTGTACACAATGCACACGATTTTACTAATGGGGAAACTGGGGCCCCAAAAGCTTAAATTGCTTCTTCATTAGTGATAGAGCTGGTCACCTCTAGGCTGTGATGCAATATTTTTAAGTCCATATGGATACTTCTGACAACATTAAGACCCCAGTGAGCTCTGGAAGGAAGGAGGAAGGTGCTTTGAGGACAGGAAGGGCAGCTCTGACATTGTTAAGTCAACAGTCTGAGTTGACTTTGCAATCACAGGACACACAGCCTTTTAAACCAGTGAAAGAATCAGGCAAATGCAACTGTTTATCACCCCAGGGGACAGCAGGTAGCTCTAATAAGACCAAGCCAGGTGAGAGTGGCTCCAATATGACTTGTCTTCTTTTGTCCCTGTTCTGATGAGATACCAGGTTAAACCTGCCCTCTCAGCCTGGGCACCACTGGGCAGGGGAACAAACCTCTGTGACATTTAGCACTTGTTCTAGACAAAAGTTACCCAAAAGTGCTAATGGTTCAGAGGAACAATTAGGAGTTTTACTACAGATCACCTGCTACCTCCTTACTGCTCGAGAGGACCTTTTAACCTTCATCCTGTTTTGCTAAGTGTGCATCTCTCAAGCTGTTCATGCTGAAGTGAGCAGAAAATGAGACTAAGAGACATTCACCTTAGCTTCTGTCTGTTGTGGGTTTGTCTCCTTTGGTTCATGGGGTCTGTGTGCACTCTGCCTTGGCTCAGGTTCATTTGTTCAAGTCTGTTAAGGTTACAGACTTAACTGGGTTTCTTTCCTGCCTTAGAGCCCACCAACAACTAGAGGATGCTGCCACCTGGTGGTAGCAATCGCCTTGCATGGGACTCTATACCAGTGAGCATCAAATTGCACTAAAAAGTTAAGATTTTGCAAGAATACCCCTTGCACAGAGACTTGGAAGGGAATCAATTCCCAGGTGCCTCGACTGTCATTCTTAAAATCTGCCTGAAAACAGATTGGAAGGATCAGATACAGTCTCCTTGCCCATCTTCTCTTTAAAATGGCATTTTTGGACAAAAAAGAAAGGCACATCCTTATCCATCCTGAATCTTACTATTGTGCATTGCCCTGAGCTGTAAAAAAACTGCAGGATGTCAAAGGGACAATTTAAAATCCTGTCTTCAAGGACAACTCCATTAGTGATTAATCAGAGCATCATAGGCTTGTCTAGGATTTGTCTCTGTCTGCAGGTCTGGGAGATATTTCTGTGAGGATAAGTGAGACATCGGAGCCTATGTTGGCCTGTGCTAGAGTGTTCTGAATTTGGATATATTGTAGAGTAACGCAGTGAAGGGTTTCACCTCTTCCATCCCCCAAATATTGCCAAGTAGAGCAGCACTCTTGAGGGAGAGTCCTCTGAAAACATAAAAATGAGCCCCAGAAAATGTACCCTCTCTCTCTATATATATGTATATAACTACATATATATAACTATATATAACTACATATATATAACTATATATAACTACATATATAACTACATATATAACTATATATAACTACATATATAACTATATATATAACTACATATATATAACTATATATAACTACATTATAACTATATATAACTATATATAACTACATATATAACTATAACCATATATAACTATATATAACTATATATAACCATATATAACTATATATAACCATATATATAACTATATAACTATATATAACTGTATATATAACTATATATAACTATATATATAACTGTATGTAACTATATATATATATTTGAGACTCTCTTTATATATATATGTGTATAACTCTCTCTCTCCATATATATATATATAGTTGAGACAGAGTCTCGCTCTGTCGCCCAGGCTGGAGTACAATGGCACAATCTAGGTTCACTGCAATCTCCACCTCCAGGTTCAAGCGATTCTCCTGTCTTAGCCTCCCGAGTAGCTGGGATTACAGGTGTATGTCACCATGCCCAGCTAATTTTTGTATTTTTAGTACAGACAGGTTTTCACCATGTTGGTCAGGCTGATCTCGAACTCCTGACCTCGTGATCCGGCCCCTCCCTCAATATTTAAGTGATTGCTTTTAGACATATGTATACCAAGGACCTGCACATCTTAGTGATGCTGATACTTTTAAGCATGATTAGAATGTTTTCTGAGCTACCAGAATTCTCCAGTGTACACTGACTCACTCCTGCAGATAAAAACCTTTTGTGATCTTTCAGATTTGGTGTGTTTCATTCAGTAATGTAGTTAAAACCTATCACATAACACATCATATTATGAAATATTTATTCCAATTATTCTGCCATTACCTTATTTCAGCTTATAAAATGTTTAATATTTTTCTCTCTTTTTAAGAAAATACAAAATTATATGCTAGCTGTCAGACTGATTCATTTATACACTTTCATTAAATACATAAGGAAAGTTTGATCAGTATATCTAATGTGATTAATAATTTCTGATTTTATACATGGTTCTTATTTGTTCATTATTTCAAAAAGCTAGCCACCACTGTTTAATACACAAATACATACACATTTTTCAAATAAATGCCTCATATACCTAGCTTCTTAAAGAACAAATTTTAGCCACACTTTACATCGCAGTAAAATTAGAGTAATTATTAGATATATATCACTTCATTATTGATTGCTCTTAGTAATATATCTTACAAGATGTGCTTTTAAGTTATTCCTTAATTGTTCTTTTGAAAATACTATTTTTTGAAACACACATCGAAAAATAAAGTCAATTCTTTCTAGTTTTACTAAATAAAGAAAGTAAACCTAATGTGACTGAATACTTTGCCAACAAGAAATTGGCTTTGCTCATTAGGTTATATAGAAGATATTTTCCATCAACTGAATAAGCTAAATCTGCAGTTCTAAGATTTCAATAACGATAAAAATTATTTATAAAGCAGGCAAGACAATTAAGACATTTGATAATATTGGACTGACAAAGGCATACTGAAAGTAAAATTTTAATTTTCCCCACTCTTATTGATTAAATATGGTGCCTGTGAGTAAAGGGGCAACAGTATAATTAATAGTCACTTAATACATGTTGGTAAAGTTTTCTGGGTTATATGTTCCAGGAATATAAATAAGAAATCACTTTATGAATGGGCAACATCATTTGAAAATAAGGTGTTTTCCAACTATTTGATTTCAACAACATTGCAGAAAGACCTAATTAGGTCATCAACTGATAATGATAGATAAGTATATCACTTTTGCCATATTACTTAGAATTCCAAGAATTGAGTCACAATTCTAAAACATAATTTCTATTCCCACCTCCATATTTCTGAGAACAAGGTTTCTCAGTATTTGTATCTATAAAAATGAAAAAATAGAATAGATGCTAAATCATGTTACATTTTGGCCATAAGTAAAATTAATCAATGGAATATGATAATGTTTTTACAAGCATTCATCTCATTAAAATAATGTATTTACAACAACCTTCCCCTTTTATGTTGTAGTTGGCTGCCTGCCCACCTGTGAGCTCCCATGCCTCATCCTATAGTAGAAAGTCCTCCCTAGAAAGCAGCTGCTCACCCAGTGACCTTAGGCATGTCATATGGTCATGTGACTACTTCTCACCCATAGAAAGGAAGCAGTCACAGCGGGTGGAACTTCCAGGCCAAGGCTCTTAAGAAGGTCTTCCCTATACAATCCTCTTCCTTCTCCAGCTGGATTCTGCTAAGACGACAAGGCGCTCAAGGATGGAGAAGCCATAAAATCAAAAGAGGCTTGAGTCTCCGAATCACTGGACAGAGAGCCACGTGCCAACTAGAACATCCACCTAAGACTGGAAAATGGGCCAGAGATAAACTTCCATTGTGTTAGACCACTGGAATTGGGGATTTGTTTAAACAGCCATCCCTACCGTAAATAACACAATACTCAATAATGACTTATCAATATTTATAATACATCTCTGTTGCTTTTAATAAATATATGCTATTAATGAATTATATTAATAATTCAATCCAGAAGAATTTTTAACACTTAGAGCCTTATGGTCATAGGAAATTGTTTAGAAGTTTAATTTCAATTTCCATTCGTAATTTTGATACAGGGAATTTTGATGGCATGATCAATAAATATTAAAATGTATTATAGTATAAGCTAAAATTATGTATTGGAAGGGATGTGGCAAAATAAATTCAAGTAAATAAAAGGATGATATAAAACTTTTTAACATTATAGAACAGTTTGTTCAGCCGGGTGCGGTGGCTCACGCCTGTAATCCCAGCACTTTGGGGGAGGCCAAGGCGGGCGGATCATGAGGTCAGGAGATCGAGACCATCCTGGCTAACACGGTGAAACCCCGTCTCTACTAAAAACACAAAAAATTAGCCCAGCGCGGTGGCGGGCGCCTGTAGTCCCAGCTACTCGGGAGGCTGAGGCAGGAGAATGGGTGAATCCGGGAGGCGGAGCTTGCAGCGAGCTGAGATGATTGCGACACTGCGGTCTGGCCTGGGCGAAAGAGCGAGACTCCGTCTCAAAAAAAAAAAAAAAAAAGAACGGTTTGTTCATATGCAATTTTTAAAGATGATAGTTTGCCTTAAGTTGCTACCAGAGTCCTTCACTACTTCTTTAAAAATATTTAAGACTAAAAATCTATGCACTATGGTAGATATTTTTAAAAGTTATTAAAGCATGAATTGGCAAGTGACAGATCTGTATCTGAAGTTAGAGACATCTTTATAATCATTCACTACATGTGCATTTATTGAATACTCTCCATACTTCAGACACTGTATTAGAGACTGTAAAAGTACAAAAATAAGACACACCTACACTCAAAACTCCCTCCCCACACCTACACTTGAAAATCCCTCCCCACATTCTCTCTCTCTCACACACACACACACACATGCACACACTCTCCACTTAGGGTTTGCTATTTTGAATGCCTAGGATGGCATTTCCACCTCACCCTAGAAAGTAGGCCCATTGTGAAAAGAAAATAGGCCCACGTGAGCAAGAAAATGGCTCAACCTAAAATTGCAAATAAAAGAGTGATCTTGTTCATTTAGATATTCTGTACTTTTTTATGACACCTGTAATACCTGTAATCTCTGCTCCCTGGTATCCCTCTAGTTCTTCCCAAAGTGGCAATGCCAACAGCTAATTCCAGGTTTTCTCAGCTTCATGAAGACCTACCAGTAAGTAGTCACAGTCTTGACCCCACCTCCCACTGACTGAAGGAGCCACTGAGCACATCACGTACCTGAACTGGCCTTGTTACCTGAGGCTATTTGAATGGAAGTCTTGGAGGTCTGCAAAAACTACCAAACTGACCCAAATCTAGACCAGCTAGATGATTCCAGGAAGGGGGAACAAACTCTGAGCACCAACTAAAAAACAATAAAACAAACGCCAACAATAAAAATGCTAAACAAAAGATATTTTGAGGTTATGATGGATAGTAACCCAATGTCAACAATTCAGTGAGACTGCCAAAAGGTTAATGCTATTTTAGAGACATTAATGAAAGCCTAGGTTCCAGAACAAAGGAGGGGTTGTTTTTCATCTATCTGAGCTAGTCAAATAACAATTGCAACAGTGTGTTCTGCTCTGGGTAACACACTCTGCAAGCAGCCCTGACAAATTAACACTTCCCCATAAATTCTCTCCACCACCTCCACACAAAGAAATGAGTAGTTATGGGATTAAAGTGCGAAATAAGTGGGGTGGGACTGGGGTTGTTTTTGTAATTCTGGAGTTTGCAAAATCTTCTGACATTGCATAACTCTCCTAAAATACAATATGCAAAATGACCAATAATATCTATCTCTAATGGCCTCTGCCTCTACTCTTATTTAAGTTACCCAAGAATGCCAAAAGCTATCAAACAGGGTTCTGATCTTCATAGCATGGTTTATACAAATTACAGAGTGTTATACTTTAACTTAAAGAAACCTTTCTCTTGCGTGAACCCCGGAGGCGGAGCTTGCAGTGAGCCGAGATCGTGCCACTGCACTCCAGCCTGGGCGACAGAGCGAGACTTCGTCTCAAAAAAAAAAAAAAAAAAACCTTTCTCTAGAACAGATGAAGTAAGTTTTGATACGGTATGTCACCTGACTCGGAAGTGATAAGCAAAGGAGGCATAGTAGAAGAGTAAATCGCTAGGTTAAATAATCCCAACTCTAACCCTATGTAGCATAGGGCTGCCATATTTTTGCCCTTCACCTTGGATGCAGAGGATGACAGGACAACAGGTCTGACCATCACCACTCACCTTCCTTCTCTGAAAGGCTTCTGATGTCACATAAAATCATGCACCCTGAATAGTTCGGATGTGTGTCCCTGCCCAAGTCTCATGCTGAAATGTAATCCCCAGTGGTGGAGTGGAGGTGGGGCCTGGTGGGAGGTGACTGGCTCATGCAGATGGAGTTCTTATGAATGATTTAGCACCATCCTCTTGGTGCTGTCCTTAACGATAGTAAGTGAGTTCTTGCAAGATCTGGTCATTTAAAAGTATGTGGCACCTCCTCCCTCTCTCTCTTGCTTCTGCTTTCGCCATGTGACATGCTTGCTCCCACTTTGCCTTCCACCATGAATGGTAACTTCCTGAGGCCTCCCCAGAAGCGGATACTCTATAGCCTGCAGAACCGTGAGCCAATTAAACCTATTTTCTTATAAATTACTCAGACTCAGGTATTTCTTCATAGCAATGTGAGAATGGATTAATGTAAACTCTAAACTCTCCAGATGACAGTGGAATTTGGCCCCACACAATACTCTCATTTCCCAACCATCACAGAGGAAGTTCCTGGGAGTAACCAAGAAAGAGATAGGTAAACACAAGGAATGTTAGTTGTTATCCAGACAGAAGGCGACCAAGCAGAGGTGGGACATTGTGCTAATTGGTGGCCTGAGGAGCATGGGACAGACCAGACCCTCTCCTCCTTCCTGGTCAAGGCCCAGCATCAGAGAACTGGGAAGTTGCACCTGGCATGACAAGGATTAAAGGGCCAGAGGGATGCTGCTGATAATGGCCCTTTATATGAGCCTTTTGAGGCTTTGGGGATGAGACATTTTTTCAGGACTCTATGGAATTCTGAAAGTTATGAGAAGCTACGAGTGTGTCTAGCATTGTGAAGACATAAGATTAGCAATTTAAGGATGGCTTTGTTGTGAAGTCTTTAGAGAGGAGAAAGACCTTCATGTATCTGCTCAGCAACCCAGGATAGGGAATCAGAGAAAAAGCTTGCTCTAGGAATGAAGTACAGTAGTCTATTTGAAGCATCTCCTAGACTGTGTTTCTTGGGGTCCAGAATCCAAGGGACAACTCGAAAAAGGAGTTATGGCCCAAAGCAGAGTTAATGTGATCCACCTGTTTGACCTGGTCCATTTGCAAATTAGCTTGAACAAGAAGGCCTTTATAATTAACCATGCTTCATCCAGAAATATCCCTAAACCCCAAGTCCTTGTTAATCAGATAGACAATTTGGCAGGCATTTGGCAGAGAGACATTGGGGATGGGAGAGAATGTACTTGCATTTTGTCAGTTTCTATCTTGACTTTATGCATTTTTTTCATGTGGGAATTTTTAACTGAATCCACCTAAAGTTTAAGCAATTTCCTGCCCAACAGATCCTAAAAAATAATCTTGCCTCAGGCAGAAAAGGTCTCAAACGTAAACCAACAAATAAAATTCTAAGCCCCCCAACTGACTGAATGGACTCATCTTGGCCAAGGGCATTCCAAAGTAAAACTAAAAAATTAGTTCAGGTCATGATAAGAAGAGGGGACATCCAGTATGCCTCATTATACTTTCCTTCCTTTGGAATTCAGGCACAACTTACTAGCATTAACATTAAAACAGAGATCCTAAGACTGACAAAACAGTCTCTTTGTAGCAATAAGATACCAAATTCCAACCTGACTCTAGCATAGCATCACATGGCAGATAGCAGTCCCCAGAAGAAACTGAAGTATTTTACCCTAAAATATATTTATTTGACATATTTTGAAATAGCCCTGCAACGTTACAGGGCCATTGGGGAAAATTTACATTCTGAAGAGAGTCCCCTTCTTTTTCCAGGTCTTTCCCCTTGATCCAGGAGAGATTTAACTAAGAGATTTAACCTTTAAGAGTCTGATAAGAGACATTTACTGAACCTTGCTGCCTGGAGGCTTCATCTACATAACAAGAACCTTGGCTTCCACAACCTCCCTTATCTTAACTACAAACATCTATTCCTGCTGACTTCAACTCTTCAGGCAGACCTTAACCCTTTCAACCAACTGCCAATCAGGACATCTTTGAATCCACCTATGACCCGTAAGCCCCTGCTTCGAGTTGTCCTGTCTTTCCAGACCAAACCAATGTGTACCTTACATGTATTGATTGATGTATTATGTTTCCCCTGTATAAAACCAAGCTGTAACCCAACTACCTGGCGTGCATGTTCTCAGGACCTCTTAAGACTGTGCCTCAGGCCTTGGTCACTCATATTTGGCACGGAATAAATCCCTTCAAATAGCTTACAGGGTTTGACTCTTTTGCATCAACACAAACCAACTATATAGACCATGAAACCCAAAGCTGCAGCATCTCAGAGAGGCTGTCCACTCTTGCTTTGTATGCTGAGTCTGTCCTCATACCAGTACTTAATCTTCTGTTCATTTGCAGGAATGAAAGGGATAGATGATAAACTACTGTTGGGAGGCGAGGGAAATTCACTGAAGGATGGGCTTGCTCACATTAAACCATATTTATAACCTTTTGCAGTTGAAGACAATTGAACAGCCAAATAAAATAGCCCAAGAGGGAAACCAAAAAGATTTAAGATGCCTTGATGGAAGATTCTTGACAAAGTTCCCAGACTAGCATAATCCTGTTGAAAATGCAGCCCTTTCTATCCATTACCAAGAAGTTTCTATGAATAAAAGAGATAACAGCCTATGACTGGTCTTATCTGCATGATTAGTGGTGTTTATAGAACACCAATTCATTGCATGGCAAGAGAATAACTATTGCAAACTTGTTTGCAGGTATAAAAATAAAACAGAATCTGCTAAAACCAGAAACACAAGGGCTCCATTCTCTTCTATCTCTACTTATTTGATCAGTCTAGGCTACCAGTGAGCTAGGCTCTGGAGAATCCCATACAGATAAATCAAAAAATTGTGGATCTGTTATTTAAAGCTGATCAGACAAACATGGAGAAAGCTCATTTTTCAGACATTGCCTGAAATTTGACTTGAAAAGACAGGAACACATTACGGGTATAGAAGGGGCACTGATAAGAAAGGAGAATTCTAAAGGATTCTGTTCAATTCTAACTACCTAGCTGGGAATTGAACGGTAGAGTCAGGGTTGGGGAGTGATATGGTTTGGCTGTGTCCTCACTGAAATCCCATCAGGAATTGTAGCTCCTATAATCCCCATGTGTCATGGGAGGAACCCAGTGGGAGGTAATTGAATCATGGGGGCTAGTTTTCCCATGCTGTTCTGCTGATAGTGAATGAGTCTCACAAGATCTGATGATTTTATAAAAGGAAGTTCCCCTGTGCATGTTCTCTTGCCTGCCACCACATAAGATGTGCCTTTGTTCTTCCTTTGCCTCTGGCCATGATTTTGAGGCCTCCCCAGCCATGCTGAACTGTGAGTCAATTAAACCTCTTTTCTTTGTAAATTACCCAGCCTCAGATATGTCTTTATTAGCAGTGTGAGAACAGACTAATACAGGGAGGGAGGGGAGAGGAGAAGTCTCAGATATGGAAGATTACAGAAAATTCTGCAGAGAAGGTGAGGACCTTAGAACAATAAAAGTTAATTTCATTCAATTCAACATACCTGTACTTCAACCTCTTTACCTGCATCTTCCTACATTACAAATTCTCCACCCTGGCAAAGACATCCACCCCTGCCTATCTCCACCATTTCCTCCGGACCAATAAGCCTTCTACTTACTTTACAACTTCCCTACCTATCTTGGTGAAACTGCCACTGCAGAATTATAAGTAATGAGAGAAACCTAACATGACTGACTCCATCTTGCTTTTAACCCACAGGCTAAGGTTTTTCTGTTTGTTTGTTTGTTTGTTTTTGCTTATTCTAGCATGGAGGCCAAGAAACCTATGAGAAGAATTTAGTTGATAGTTAAACTTTGAGACAAGGAAAACTGATACCCCTTCTTGTTCAGAGATTGACGCCACATTCACAAGAAAGGTAGAATTATGGTAGAGGCTTGAACTTTGCTAAAGAATAGGCATAAACAATGACCTGCCACTGCCTATCTTGTTTTTCTGTAAGTTGCTTACTGTCCCCAGAGGTGCATAACCAGAGGTTGCAAAATTTATAACTTCCCCAACTACTCCTATAGATAACATCACTATTGTAAAACCTAAAGTACTGGTCTTGGAAATATTTTTCAGATTTGGCATTTCAGCAGACCAAGAGATGCCTCTAGTCCTGAGACCCCCCTCCCAGGAACTAACTCAGTTGCATGAAGACAGTTTAGATACCCCTGTGGTTTCATCCCTGGCCCTTTGATGGTTTCAGTTCCCTAACCCCCTGCCCACCAAAGTACCCTTAAAAACTCTAGCCTCTGAATTCTTGGAGAGTCAGATTTGAGAAATTTCTCCCATTCTCCTCACTTGGCTGGAGAGCAATTATTAAACTCTTTCTTTGCTGCAACATCTACTGTTTTCAGTGAATTAGTTTTTTTCAGGGCAGCAGGCAATAAGAACCTGTTGGGCTGTGACACTGGGGCCCAGGAAGCTGCAGTTCTATCACGTCTCACTGTCACTCAAAAAGTCACCAGCCCCAACCCTCATCAACAAAAGACATTTTATATGGATTTTCTTAACATAGCCACATCTTTAGAGATTTAGATATAAAACTCATGGGTATACATCATGTCATCTAAACCTACTTAGGGACCTCAATTTTAAAATATGCATCCTAATCAATTCCTTTAAGAATACACATCTTTGTGTATTTGGTTTTCTTGAAGTAGGGCCTACTTGGCACACTATTTGGTAAACTAAAAGATACATTCTTGAGTATGTTAGAGTTCAAAACTTAAGGCAGTTTCAAGCATGGGCAGATGAATATTCTTTCAGTTTGATCACTGTCAGATTAGTAACAGTTCATCTGCCTCTCTGGAGAAGTTGGCTGGGAAGACTTTGCAGATGCCTTTCACACAACCTCTGACTGAGATAAGCTCAGTGCAGAGCTGTTTGTGTATTCAGGCAATGGAAGTCAACCACAAAGGAGAAATGCCAGACATGACAAGTGAAGCAATATGAGCAGAAGATCCTCAGCGAATGACTGTTTCATTCACACAACCATCAGAAGCCAAACGACTACACCAACATTCCTTCCCATTTAAGAACTCACAGAGTCAAAACTATATCCAAGGGTTCCAGCAGTATATCTTTGGATTTCATGGTCTCCATGTAAAAACTACCCCATTAATAACTGAATTCTGTCACTTAGGAGGTCATAATATCAGACACAGACATGTGACGTTGAATGGCAGAACTAGTTATGAAGAGACATTATCAATCAGTGCCCAGTTAGGAAAACAGAAACCACTCTAGGTGTTTCAGTGTGTTAGCAGTGATGGAAGAGCAAAAGGCGATGGTTGAGGTGAAACCCATGTGACCGGGGAAGCAAAAGGAAAATTGATATTCCCCGGAGCCCATCGCTGGGGCTGATGGAACCCCTACTCCTGCCTGACCCAATCTGTGGGATGCCAGGAGTCTGCACTCCTCTGGAAGCTGCAGGAGCTCTGGAACCTACAGTCATCAGGGGCTGCTCCTGCTGGAGCCAGAGTCCAAGCTTTGAGCTGCTGCTGCTATTGCAAAAAAAAAAAAAAAAAAAAATTAGCTGGGCATGGTGGCCCATGCCTGTAATCCCAGCTGCTTGAGAGCTGAGGCAGGAGAATCACTTGAACCTCGGAGGTGGAGATTGCAGTGAGCCGAGATCACGCCACTACACTCCAGCCTGGGCAACAGAGTGAGACTCTGTCTCAAAAAAAAAACCAAATGCATATATAGCCTTTTACCACTTCTTCACCAGACATTCCCTACAGGGCAAGTTCGTCTAACTGTGTTCTCCAAGACAGAACTCTCCTTGAGAATTAACAGTGGATTTATAAACCAAAGCATGCCCACTAGGAAACTCAACTTCTGCCCTGCTTGAACAGAATCCAGGAAGCTGCCCTAGCAGGGACCTGCTATTGCCACTTGCTGGAGGTGACTTCAGATGCAGAAGGGGAAAAAAAGGATCTCCCTTCCTTCTGAGAAACAGCAAAGCTGCCCCTGACAGCCAGGAGCTGGCCTGGCACAGCAGGGCCTTGGTGTTCTGTTAGACATAAACCACTTCACAGAACATCAACATCAAACAGGGCTACTCAGGGCCAATGATGGACCAAGACAAAAACAAGACTACTCCATAGTTATGTGTGAACACAGACGAAACATGAGCACTGTTCAAACCATAAAAATGACCTAGCATTCCCCCATTCTGGCTAATATTGTAACTGAAATGCAGGTTAGTTGCTTACCGCTTGCAGAGTCCAATTAACAAGAGCGAGGTCTGGTATAAAGGGACTTATTTCCAAAGCCAGCTTAGGGGAAGAAGCACAGGCATCCCACCTTTAAATGTACCACTTTGCTTTGGGAACAGAAAGTGGGCACTTTTAAAAAGCAGGGGAGGAAGCCAGCAAGGTGGCAGTCTGCATGTTAGCTTGGTGCCTTACTTACCAGGCGGTCAAGCTAGTGATAGCTGGCATCTTCATGGGCAGGACTAAGCTGAAAACTACCCAGGTAGGAGAGAGTAGCAGGCATGTTTTTCAACTATTATCTCGCGAGGCAACCCCCTGGTGGGTGAGAGTTTCCTAGTGGGCATGCTTTTGTTTATAAATCCACTGTTAATTCTCAAAGAAAGTTCTGTCTTGGAGAACATAGTTAGACGAACTTGCCCTGTAGGGAATGTCTGGTGAAGAAGAGGTAAAAGGCTATATTTGCATTTCTTTTTTTTTTTTTTTTTTGAGACAGAGTCTCACTCTGCCACCCAGGCTGGAGTACAGTGGTGCGATCTCGGCTCACTGCAACCTGACCTCCGAGGTTCAAGTGATTCTCCTGCCTCAGCCTCTCGAGTAGCGGTGATTACAGGCGTGTGCCACCATGCCCAGCTAATTTTTTTTGCGTGTGTTTTTAGTAGAGATGGGGTTTCACCAAGTTGGCCAAGCTGGACTTAAACTCCTGACCTCATGTGATCTGCCCACCTTGGCCTCCCAAAGTGCTGGGATTGCAGATGTGAGCCACTGTGCCCAGCCTTATATTTCCATTTCTAAAGGGTTAAGTAGGAAGTGGAGAATCAGGGGAACAAGAAGAGAAAATAATAAAATGATTAAAAATAATTAAACTGACTCTTAAAAAAATGGAGGTGCTCAGTTACAATATGACTGACTACTGCTTCTTTACCGATTACAGTTTTGGCCTCACCTAGTTTTCTCTCCTTCTAGATTAGATTTATTAAGATACCCAAACATAGAATTAACCCCCAATTCCTGACATCATCTAACATCTCTTCCTTAATTAAACTTTCCCCAAAAACACTGAATACAAGCCCAAGTCCTATCATAGGTCCTTTCTAACACTATCTTACAGAGGTACCCCATAATTCCCACAGTGTGCAAGCTCCCTCACAGCAAGGAGCAAACCCCACCTTTTTCACTAAAGGAGTTCTCAGTGGTCTTTGGCTGGAGCATTAACACTTCCAACTTCCAATCTGCTGCCAGCAAAGTATGTTGGATTCTGACCATCCATTGGGAATGATGATCAAAAAAGCATGAAAGCTTGAAAGTAAGCTCTAAGCATGAAAGTAAAGGAAAATCTTGAGTTCCTTCAAGGGAAATTCCAGGCACCTAGCTGGCCCTCAGAAATAAATAAGCAACTTGATAAGCAAGAAGGTAATAGTAACTTAAAATAATAGCTAAAGAAGCCAGAATCACATGTTTGGTTCTCCTATAGAAACTACAAACAACATCCTAACATATCCCTGAGTTGTTTTACAGAAACCTGGGTCCCCACCAAATGGATCCACTGGCACTGAGACCCCAGGCAATGGGGAGCTGAGGACTGAGCTCTGACCACTATTCTTTCTTCTAAATTACTTCCTGAGGGGCCTGGATAAAGGTATACTCACAAACAGAGCTAATTCTTTTCTACTGACCTCATATTTTTCAACAAAGCGTCTCTTCCTTAACAAATTGCAAATCGGAAAATCTTTGAATCTACCTTTGATCTGTAAGACCCTGTTTCAAGACATTTCACCCTTTAGGGCAAAACCAATGTACAATTTCCATGTATTGATTTATTACTTTACATGTAACTTCTACTTTTCTGAAATTTACCCCTGCCTTTAAAAATCCTGTACCTGCAACCCATCGGGTTGTCCAACAGCCTTTGCTGGCAGCATATTCGGAGATGAAAGTGTCAACACCTCAGCCAAAGACCATCCAGAACACCTGTGGTGGAACAGGTGGGGTTTACTTCTTGCTCTGAGGGAGCTTGCACACTCTGGGAACTGTGGGGTACCTCTGTAAGAGAGTGTTAGGAAAGACCTATGATAGGACTTGGGCTTGTGTTAGGTGTCAAGGAAGAGGTGTTAGATGTTGCCAGGATTTGGGTGTCAGGACTGAAGCATTAGCTTCCCAATCTTCCTTGCTTTGTGCCCTACAAATAAAAACCTCCCTTTCTCCCACCGCAAACCCAGTGTGGATCGCTGGTCCTACTGCACCAGGTGAGCAGACTTCAAGTTTGATTTGATAACACCACCTGAGTGCTGGAGTAATTTCCACTTCACTAATCCAATTTTCTATAGTATCCAGTAACCTGCTGACCAACTCTGTTTTAGTTCTGCATCATATTGGACTTTGTTAGGCACCACATGAGATGCATTTGGTTAAAGATGCCTTTAGGTCTCCACCTAAATCCTTCACCCGGAAAGAAGAATAAAAAGCTAATTCAGGACCCAGCAGCTGGGGTCAGGTGAAAATGAAACTTGGTTTATAATCAGCTCCACTTGATGTAAATCTGAATTGAGATTGTGCTGTGCTTTTTGAAAACAATGACCTAGCCATCATTATTCTCTGCAACTGACTTGGAAGTTTCCATCTGATGAGTCAAAACCAGTCACTTGTATATTAATGAAAGAAAAAAAAATGCACCTTAAAGTGCAGCACATTAAATACACAAAGGGCTGCTGGAATGCTGAAAAGTGAAAAAGAGTCCGACTCCTTCCTCAAAGTCACACAGCTAATAAGACATTCACCGTCACCTTGGAGCTTTAGATTTGTGAAGCCATCCCCAGGCTCTGTGCCTAACATTCAAGTAGCTGCCACCACGAGCTTAGCTTTAGGATCTACATGGCCAGCCTTTCCAAAGATGTGGATAATGGTGAGATGGAGCAGGGACCCCTCTTAGGAGCCTGCTGGGCACTATCCCCAAACCAAGCATGGAAATAAAGGAAAATCTTTAGTTCCTTCAAGGGAAATTCCAGGCACCTAGCTCGTCCTGAGAAGTAAAGGAGCAACTTGATAAGCAAGAAGGTAATAGCTTATAACAACAGCCATGGAAGTTAATCATGAGATGTTTGGTTCTCTATAGAAACTAAATGTTGCGGATGAGCGGTGACTATCTGGGCCAGTGGCTGAGGGGTACAAGAATTTACCAAGGCAGTTGTGGATAAAGAAAGGCAGATTCATTAGGAACATATAAAAATAATGTTGCAAGAGGGCAATGGGCAGAATCAGCAAGAGAGCAGCTGACTGCAAAGAAACAAAGGCTTCCCAGAGATTTTATAGGATAGTTCTTGGGCTGCAGAGTGCTGTGTACCGTACTGATAACGCCAAGGTAGCAGGAAGGTAACTTGCATTCTTCTATCAACCTAGGTGTTTGATGATATTGTGAGCTATATACATTACCTACACAGGAGGGCCCTATGTGCTGGGTCATAAAGAAAGGCAGACCTATAGCTTATCTCACCCTCTTTTTGTTTATATGTCCTGAACCATGAAGAAAGGCAGACCTATAGCTTGTCTGCTTTATCTCTTTGCTTTCCTCTGGTCCTGCCAGCCTGACTCCTTTTCCCTAATTAGGACTCCACACAAGATAACATCTTAACATATGTCTCTGACTTGTTCTTCAGAAACTCGGACCCCACCAAATGTATCTGCTGGCACATAGACCTCAGATATGGAGGGACCGAGAGGACTGGATTCTTGCTGCTGTGAAAGGAAAATAAAAACTTGGAAACCCAAATCTCTGTGCCAAAAGGAAAAAATTAAGCTGAAAGCTGAGTCATGCAAGAAGCTGCCTTTTCTTTTGCTCCTAAGCAGAGAGCTACAGATAAAAGGTTAAATATCTCCACAGATAGCTACTCTACGTTCACCTTATCTTACATAAAGTGCTGATTTACTGAGCGCCAGACGGACACATAATTGACTGTTCCCCTACCTGCTCCTTTTCTCTTGCAACACGTGGATTCAGTAATGTGACCATACCATCCCTCTTTCCCCTCCAGTCTGCTTTTCCCCTTTTAAATATTGAAGCCCTCAAAATCACCTTTGGAGAAAGGCACAGACTTATCTCCTGGGTACATCCTTAACCTTGGCAAAATAAACTTTTGAATTAATTGAGACCTGTCTCAGATACTTTTTGGTTTCCACTGCCGTTCTTTGTTCTAAATTTCTTCCTGAGGGGCCTGGAGGAGGTGATGTCCACAAGCCAGACCTAACATTCTTTTCTGCTGTCTTTAGACAAAGTTTCTCTTCTTTAATCAGTTACAAATCAGAAAATCTCTGAATTCACCTATGACCTGTGGGCCCCTACTTTGAGCTGTCCTGTCTTTTTAGTTCAAACCAATGTGTAATCCCCATGTATTTGAAAGTGAAACAGGAGAGTTCCCTGATCCCCCTCTCAGGACATACGGCAGGGGTGTGAATCGCCTGTTCCCTCGTCTCCACTGCTCAAACCCCTGAGGGGAGAGGGAGCATGCAGAGGGACAGATGCAGGAGCCCAAGTGGGTATGCATTACAGTGTGCCCTTTCAGCCCTGCCATCCACAAACAGCTTAAGTGTTAATCAGCTCAATGGACACTCTGCCTTTTTGCAAGGGCAGAGGGCCGGTGTGACACCTTTCTGTATCCCAAGCTCTTTCCCAGTGTCCTGGAAGAATCAAGTCACACATGGGCTTGAAAGATGAATGTGGGGTTTTACTGAGTGGTGGAGGTGGCTCTCAGAGGGATGGATGGGGAGCTGGGAGGATGGAGTGAGAGGATGATCTTCCCCTAGAGTTTGGCCATCCAGTGGCCAAACTCCTCTCTGACAGCCCCCAGCTGAACTCCTCTCGGTGTTCAGACATTCCTCCTCTTCTCTCTTTCTCTGCTGTGTCGTTCCACCATTCATCTGCGTGTTTCATCTCCTCATCTGCTTGTCTGCTCCTGGAACCTGGGGTTCAGGGTTTATATGGGTACAGGATCGGGGCATGGCAGGCCAAAAGACAACTTTTTGGGAATGAAAACAGAAATGCCTATTCCCACTTAGGGCCATGGGGCTCCAGGCTCGAGGGGTGGGGCCTTTGCTGGGGAACCACCCTCTTCTGTCCAGTATTTCTCTGTCTCCTATCCGTATCAAAAGGAGTTAGCCAGCTTACCTTAGGCAGACAGTAAAGAAAGAGTCCCCGGAGAACCTCCGACCTGCCCCACAAGTGCTTACACCAGATATTTTATGCATATAAGGGAACTTGCACAGGGGGCTTGCTTAAACATGCCCGCAGGGGACTAAGGGCCCACATGCACACTGGGGGAATGGGGGTGGAGCCACTAGGAATTCGTGCCTTATACAAATAGGGAACCCAGTCCCATCAGCTTCTATATAAAAAGCCTTTGTATTCAACTGTGAAGGGCCAACCGGCAACCTGCTTTTCAGGACCCCTCTCTTTGCTGAGAGCTTTCCTTTTGCTTAATAAATAGTACTCCACTCACTCTATGGTGTCCGCATGCCTAATTTTTCCTGGTTATGAGACAAGAACCTGGACCTAGCTGAGCTAAAGGAGCAAAAATCCTGCATTATATTGATTTATGCCTTTGGCTGTAACCTCTGCCTCTCCGACTTAAAAAACCCTTATCTGTAAGCCATCGGAGAGTTTGCATCTTAAGCATGAGCCTCCCGATTCTCCTTGCTTGGCATCCTGTAGTAAACGCCGTACTTTTTCTTGCTGTGATCCCGGTGTCAGTGTTGAGCTTTGCTGCACTAGGTGAGTGGACCCAAGTTCGGTTTGGTAACAATGGAAAGGGGTTTAGAGTACAAAATAAATCAAATCTGCCCTTGCTTTATGCTAAAACTGGAGAAAATTAACAATTTCGTTTTAAAAGTATTGTTTTGCTGCTCAGTTGTAAACTGTAATTGTTTTAGTAAAAATATTATATATCATCAAATAGGGTGAAGTCACTTTCATATATTCATCAGCCATTTGTGTTTCCTTTGTGAATGACTTGTTTCTCTCTTTGGCTGTCATTTTTCACTTGGAGATTTTTTTTTTTTTGAATCATTGTAGTTCTTTGTCACTCGGAGTTTTAAAAAGCAAATTATAAGCATTCCTTAAATATAAAGTCACTGGCCATTTCTTTGTGATACAGTATGCAGGGATTTTTCCTGGTTTGCTGTTTGTCATTTTTTATATTTGACATATAGAAGTTTTACAAGTTTTTAGTCTGGTCTATCAATCTGTTCTTATAATTTCTACCTTTGTTGTATGATTAGAAAGTTCTTTCTGAAATAAAGGATGTGTAAATAATTATGTATATTTTCTGTTGTATGGAGTTTTTTAAACATTCAAATCCACCTGGAATTTGTGTTCATATATGATACAAGACATAAAACTATTTTTTCAAATAGTTACGTAATTATTCCTAATCTATTTATTCACTAGTCCATTGTTTCCCTCTGACATACACTTTTCTCATCTAATGAGTTATTGTGTATATCTGCATCTGATTCTGGACTGCTGTGTTTTGTCAGTCAGTATACCCCTGATCAAACAATTTTCATACTGTAACTTGGAAATGCTACATTATCTGATAGCACTCATTATCTTATCCCTCTTTTCTGTTTTTAGAATGTTTGCAGTTATTCTTGTATTAGTCTGTTCTCATGCTGCTAATAAAGATATACCTGAGACTGGGTAATTTGAAAAGAAAAGAGATTTAATGGACTCACAGTTCCAGATGGCTGGGGAGGCCTCACAGTCATGGCGGAAGACAGAGGAAGTGCAAAGTCACATCTTACATGGCAGCAGGCAGAGATAAGAGTGCATGTGCAGGGAACTCCCATTTATAAAACCATCAGATCTCATGAGACTTCATCACTATCATGAGGACAGCACAGGAAAAACCTGCCCCATGATTCAATTACCTCCAACCAGGTCCCTCCCATGACACTTGGGGATTATTACAATTCAAGCTGAGATTTGGGTGAGGACACAGAGCCAAACCATATCAATTCTTATACATAAATAAATATTTTATATTAACTTTTAATTTTTATTTTAACTTTTTTTAGAGACAGAGTCCCACTCTGTCACCCAGGCTGGAGTGCAGTGGCATGATGAAGGCTCATACAGCCTCAACCTCCCAGGCTCAAGAAATCCAACCACCTCAGCCTCCTGAGTAGCTGGAACTCAGGAAGACTGAGTAGCTGGACAGGCGTGCCACCACGCCTGGCTAATTTTTTTTTTTTTTTTTTTTTTTTGGAGAGGCAAGATCACACTATATGCCCCAGGCTGTTCTCAAACTCCTAGATTCAAGCAATCCTCCTTCCTTGGCCTCCCAAAGTGCTGGAATTGTAGACATCAGCCACTGCACCCAACTATATTAACTTATACATAGTTTGGTTAAGTACCCCCACAAAAAATCCCAGTGGGATTTTAATTAGCATTATATTAAATGTATTAACTGACTCTGATAAACTGACTGGTTTACAACGTCGAGTTTGTTATCCAGGAACTAAAATGTCTTTCAAGTCATAGTTCATGACCTTAGCAAAGCTTTGTATTCTCCTTATAGACCCTAAAAAGTTTTGGGAATTCCTGTGATATTTTATTTTTCAATAATAAATTAGATCTTTTATTTTACTGTTCAAGTGATTAATGCTTTTTTTAAAAAAGGAAAATAATTTTCTATATTTATTTTATAAATTGACACATTCCAAAATCTCTTGTTAATTCTAAGTTGCTTACTTGATTCTCTTGACATAATTTCAGGTCATTAATTTAGTAATTATTTGGGCAAAATATGTATCGGTCATAATAGTGAATGTTTAAATATTTTTATTTTTTTAAATTTTTTTATTTCCATAAGTTATTGGGGAACAGGTGGTGTTTGATTACATGAGTAAGTTCTTTAGTGGTGACTTGTGAGATTTTGATGCACCTCTCACCTGAGCACTGCACCCAATTTGTAGTCTTTTATTCCTCATCCCCTTCTCACCATTTCCTCCTGAGTTCCTAAAGCCCACTGTGTCATTCTATGCCTTTGCGTCCTCATAGCTTAGCTCTCACTTATAAGTGAGAACGTATGACGTTTGGTTTTCTGTTCCCAAGTTACCCGGGTTGCTGTGAATGCCATTAATTCATTCCTTTTTATGGCTGAGTAGTGTTCCATCGTATATATTGAATGTTTAAATAGTTTTAAAATGTAAAATAAAATTCTTTTACCTGAGTTACCTCACTTAATCCTCACAAAAATCATATGAGATAAGTTTTCTCATTCTTATTTTACAAACAAAGAAACTTAGGCTACAGAAACCTAAGTCTTCTGTAATCCACACCACCAGCAAATGGCAGAATTGGAACTTCAACACTTGGAATTGGTTAAAAATATCAGTGACATATGGGCAGGCCCAGTGGCTCACACCCGTAATCCCAGTACTTTGGGAGGCCAAGGCGTGAGGATGGCTGAGGCCAGAAGTACAAGACCAGCCTGGGCAATAAAGCAAAACTCTCTCTCTACAAAAAATAAAAATAAAAATAAAACACAATTAGCCAGGCTGAGTGGTGTGCACTTGTAGTTGTAACTGCTTGGGAGGCTGAGGCAGGCAGATCGTTTGAACCCAAGAGTTCAAGGCTGCAGTAGTTATGATCACAATAGTGCACTCCAGCCTGGGTGACACCGTGAGACTCTGTCTCTAAAAATATAAAAATTAAAAAAATAAATTACATGGAATATTATGTATTCGTTTTAAGTGATTCTGTAGCATACTGTCTAAATCAATGTTCCACGATTGTTTTTCATTTTATAGCACACACAGAAAATGATAGTATCATCATTGTCACGACACATAGAGTGGACAGCCAGCCTGGGACTCTGATCACTTTTGGACACCTGCATCGCTGGACATATATAATCCACTTAAGGCACTGCTGTTGGGATGTCGCGGTCTAATGATATGTAAAGATGTCTGTTTTACAGTGATACACTACAGTGTACTGTTGTAAGGAATATGTGAGTAAATTAGTAACAATGCCTGCAATAGCAAAAGTCCTCAGTTAGTAGCTATTATTGCCCTTTCTCTTCTGCCCTTGGGTCTACACGAAACAAGTCTTTCTTATGCGTCAGGAATGTCCTTTTGATAGAAGACAGTAGCTATGTGACCCCTGAAGAGTGCTTCCCCACCTAAACACCCCTGGTTCCTTGATGGCATGACCAAGTCTATTCCACAGAAACCTGGGCCCTCTACTTTAATATCCATGTAAGATGGCTCAAGATTCCATCCCACATTCTGTGTGGAGCCCACCCCACACCCAGCTCAACCCTCAACAGTTGCGTGAATTTCTAGGTGGATTCAACATCTTGGGGGTCCTCCTGCACCTGCTGCACTCTGTGGCATGCTCCTGGCTATTGTTCTCGGATCCCATGGCTACCTGCCCTCTCACTGACCCGCTGTGCCTGTCCATGGCCCCAGATCCTAACTTTTTCTTCCCACAGTCTCACTAACAATTGAGATTGGATTTACTACACTTTTGCTAAAGGTTTTGGGTAACAGCGGAAGAGTATAACATAGTAAAGTACAGGCAAGACACTATATTTATCATTAGACTTTAATGTCCTAAAAATGTATCAGACATTCCTCCCAAGGGCATTCTTGAAGCATAAGAGCAAGACCTGTTCTGTGTAGACCCAAGGGCAGAAGAAGAAGGGAGATAATAGCTACTACCTAGGGCTTTCGCTATTCCAGGCATGTATAATAATAAGGGCTTTACTTGTATTTACTCACTTATTCCTTTTGCTTGGTGTGATCAGCTGATTGTTAACTTTTTGATACTATACGTGCTTTCTCTTCATTTTCTGAGACCTTGGTCTCTCAATCTCTTCAGCTGTCAGAAACAACTCCCAAATTCTATACCATTTATTTGTGGAGCTGTTTATTCCTCTTTTTTTCTCCTTACCCTTAAAAAGGTCATGCCCTGGACAGGGAGACTCACCTCTCAGCTGATTTTTCTATATAAGGAGCCTTCCCCTTCAAATTGGCCGGGTATAGTGGCTCATGCCTGTAATCCCAGCACTTTGGGAGGCTGAGGTGGGCAGATCACTTGAGGTCAGGAGTTCGAGACTTGGTCAACATGGTGAAACCCTGTCTCTACTAAAAATACAAAAATTTGCCAGGCATGATGTGGGTGCCTGTAATCCCAGCTACTTGGGAGGCTGAGGCAGGAGAATGGCTTGAACCTGGGAGGCGGAGGTTGCAGTGAGCTGAGATTGCGTCACTGCACTCCAGCCTGGGCAATAGAGAAAGACCCCGTCTCAAAAAAAAAAAAAAAACTGGGCCTTCTCCTTCAAATAAACTGTACCTCTCCTCTGGTATGCAAATAAGCACACAGTCCACTTTTATTTTGAGTTGCAATTTTGTTCCTTCCGGCTACATAAGCCTCCTCACTTCCCTTGTCTTCCCCCGTGGGCAGAATCCAATTTGTCTGAGTGCCTCTCCTGGGATGCCCAGAGCTGTACTCCTGACAGATGAGGTGCTGCTGCACTCTCTCTTGTTCCAGCCACTGCACTCCCAGTAGATGCAGGTTTGGCATGCAAAAAGCCCCTTCCCATCCCCACTCCCTTTCTTAGTTATCCTCAGACTGATCCAGACTGGAGGAATCAGGAACCCCGTCCAGGTCACGGCTCTCCTGTCCCTGCTATCCACCACCCACTTATCTGAGAAGGTCACAGCAAACTTTTCCTTCAAGGAGCAAATAGGCCCAGCCACTTCACCCCAGGGAAAGCTGCATGGAAGCTGCCTGCTTTCTATGAAATTTCGTTTTAAGCATCAGGCAAATAAGAAAATGTTGGGATCTTAGAAAGCATTTTTTCTTTGCTGAATATCCACTGATGGAAATACTGTTAACTGGAAGGCAGTGGTCAGAGGTCCTACGGTGGACCCGTGACCTCCTTCGGGACCAGCCTGGGAGATGCTTCTCTTAACCTCCTAATCTTGAAGTTGGATCCTACAGATGGCTGTCATAAGAGACAGACACCACCCCCACCATCCCCAGCTTCCATCCCAGCCAGGTACCAGTCACTCTCAACCTGCTCAGTCTAGACTGCAATCCACAGCCAAACATAATTTTCTTCTGTCAGCAGCATCCCTGAACCATTTGCCTAGACACACACGTAGGGTTGTTGTCTGAAACCTCAGAAATAAAAAGTGAGCCATTTAAAGTTTTATGCTTTGAAGTGGCAAAATGATGTCACACTTGAAGGTGCTGGCCTCAAGTCCTGACCTTGCAGCTGTCTGCTTCTCCTGGCTGTTCACACGGTTGTGAGACAGCAGGCCCCCAGAAAATTCCTCGGACAGAGCCTCCTCCCAGCCTGGCTCTGCTCACTGCGCTCTCCAGTGCCTTGGGCCTCTGATGGAAGACAACGAGTAGGACTGACCTCCATACTCTGGTCTTCCCCTCATGACATAAACAGGCATGCTTCAGTGGCCCATCCCGTTAGGGTCAACTTGCTGATTTATCTGATAAAGGAACGTATGCTCACAGAGAAGCCGAGACGGGTACATTAATAGTGTGTTACATCTCCCAAGAAGGATGTTGATACAGAATTTTCAAGCAGAGCAATTGGAGACTTAGACTCACAAGACCAAAGAATCCTAGGGTATGATGGCATGCAGGGACTTAAACAATGGTATAAACCAATGCATTAACTTCCCAGATGGGAAAGCTGAGGCTCAGAAAAGGGAAGTGAGTTTTTCAGTCCTTTGCAACTACTAAGAAGTACAGCCATGCTTCCTGATTTCCCAGCCAGTGTTCTTCCAACTGCCTTTGCAATCAACTGAAATCAGAGTGGACTCAATACACAGAGCGGAGGGCCCCCAGCTCCCTCTACAGTGTCCCAGACTCCGAATGCCCCCAGCACAGCAGTCCTCCCAGGAGGAGATGAGCATACATTCACAGACAATAGGACCCCAAGGAGAAGGAGGTATAACACTAGTTCAAGAAGACGTGTTCTGCTTTAAAAAAAAAAAAAGTTTAAATTCTAAAATCAATAATGTAATAATGTGCTTGCTTTTTTTTTTTCTTTTTTTTGAGGCAGGGTGGAGTACAGTGGCACAATCACAGTTCACTGCAGCCTCAACCTCCCAGGCTCAAGCAATCCTACTGCCTCAGCGTCCCAAGTAGCTAGGACCACAGGCATGCACTGCCATGCTTGGCTTTTTTTTTTTTTTTTTTTCTGTAGAAATGGGAGTCTCACTATGTTGCCCAGGCTAGTCTTGAATTCCTGGGATCAAACGATCCTCCCACCTCAGTTTCCCAAAATGCCAGGATTATACACATGAGCCACCGTGCCCAGCCATGTGCTTGTCTTTTTAAAATATGAAAGAGTATAACATAGAAAATGGATCCTCTTCTCCAGAAGTATTAGCTATTAAGCTGTTGTATCCTTTCAAATGCTCATACACATATAAACATATGCATATTTGTATATGTTTATATGTTTGTTCATAACTGTGTATGTGTATATTCTTTTTATTTTAAATGGGCTCATACTACACATTCTGTTTTTCAGTTTGCTTTCCTTTTTTTCCCGGAATAGATCAAGCACACTTGTCTATGTCTGCACATGTAAATGTCCCTCTTATTTTAATGCCTACATAATATTCCACAGTGTTGCATATCTTACCTTATTTAACTTACTGATGAATATTTGGATTGTTTTCAGTTTGGGGAGGTTATAAATAATGCTGCGGTGAATATCTCTACACAGATCTTGGAGCACTGCTGAGATGTGTGGGATAAATTCCTAAAAAGAAAAATGCAAGTTAAAGGGGATGAATGCTTTCAACTGAATTTTTTAGAGTGAGCTGCTCTGACCCCCTTGCACAGACCTTCCCCATCCCCTGACACTCTCCATCCTTTTGCCCTGCTTTTTGGATCTCCATCACAGCACTGCACTCATCACCATCTGAGAGAGTGCATATGAACGTATGTGTTTGTTGTTCATTTTCTTCTTCTGGAAATTTCATGACAGCAGGGGCTTTGGCTGTCTTTTCACTACTGGAGCTGTTCACTGCTGCCATCCGGGTCCTAGGACAGTGTCTAGCATGTGGTAGGTGCCAAAGGAACATTCTTAAATTCATTTATTCTTCCATTCATTCACCAAATATACATTGAGCACCTTTTATGTGCCAACATTGTTCTAAACTCTGAGGATACAGCACTAAAGAAAACAGACACAAACCCCACCCTGTCGCTAAATGAATGAAAGGGGTTGTTCTAACGGGTGGACATTTGGGACTGGGGAACACTTTAAACTCTTCAAAGCACACAGCTTTTCCTCGCCAATCTAACAAAATCCTGTTGAACCACTTCATCCCTGCAGAAAGTGTCACGTGGACACATATTGATGCTGGGTCCAGAGGCAGTCTCTTCCATGTACTTTGCCACCCAGGACATGTGCTGGGAGCTGGGCAAACAGACAATCAGAATGTCCCATCAAGCTCAGTTCCCCCAACTAATGAGGACAAGCTGGACCAGAAGACTGTTACGTTGCTGACATCTCTGACATTTAATTTATAATAATGATGTTTACTTGGGCAGAAACATCTAAAATTAAACCTCCCCCTTAAAACTTAAACAGTAAATTACATTTTCTCGAACTTTCAGTCAATTCACCCATAAAAACTAGCTGTAATGTGGGCAGTAGATGCCACCCAGGAAACCACAAATGGAAAAGGCAATGGATGAGCTCAGAGAAAGGAAGGACAAGCCATTCAGGGGAGGGTCAGGCCAGCTCCTTGGAGCTTGGTTTCCTGATGGCTCACACCTGCTGGCGTGCTCGCCCCAGATCCCGAGACTAGTCTGATCCAAGGGGTGAGGACTGGAGCCCCTTTTCCCACCCTCAAATCTGTCCTTTTGCTGAGGGTTGCAGTGCATTTGCCAAGCCAAGGATGGATGCTTAAAATTGTGAAGCCATGTCGGACAACTGGTTATTGTGGATGTCTGGCTTGAAATTGCAACACCCCAGGACTGGAGCCCTGCTTTTGATAGCAAGCTGGTTTTCTGAGACTCTGAAAGTCTTCTTTCTGGCTGAGTCACTCCGTTGGGTGAGCTGGTGTGGCTTTCTTTCACATACAGTTCCTTCCCTCCAATCAGCCCAGCCACCTAACCTATGGGCTGGATCCGCTGTTGCAAGTGACCCTCCTGTGCTGGGCACTCCCACCACCTCCAGGTTTAGAAGTGAGTCTATAGGGCCCCTTCTGGCAGCTGTGATCATACAAGTGAGCTATGTTGTTTTTGGATACACACTGAATAACTCTACAGAGTGGGCTTTTTGGATGTCACAGCTGACTTCCTGGTCTAGTACACAGTGTTTTAGAGTTACTTAATTGGTGAATTGGTGTAATATCCTAGCTCATTTCAGAAGCATCTGGGGTTCTCAATAATGCGATATTAAGAGGAATAAAGGGCTTACTTCCTGTATTACTGGTACCAAGTGGGTATGTAAACCCAGTGGCAGGGATTGGCAAGGGTAGGCAAGACCTCTGATACTCAACTGATCCCCTCTCCTGATTCGTCCTGGCCTTTGCTGCTTAAATAAGAGAAATAACTCATAGAGGGCATTATGGGGCTAAGGTCATGCCTGATGATGCTTCTCCACCCCAACATCTTCACCCCAGAGAAAGATCAGAATCAAGCTAAAAACGGAACTGGGGGCAGAGCTTGAAGGGGAACAGTTGAAATTTAGAGCTTGGGCCCCCACAGGGAATGACCCTATGTGGCTTCAGCCTCCTGGGATTGGCAGTATCTTTGCTCTGCTTCTATCTTGCTCCATGTGATGGGAGGGGTAAGATGGGCCTGAGGCTTCCTGCAAAGAGCCCCCTTTTTTCCTTAGTGAACCTTTCCTTGAATTTTTCTTTTTTTTTTGCCTCTTCTATTCATTGGAATGTTTTCACAGGGAGTCTGAACTTAGGCACAAGAGACCCAAGAGTCCAAATGCTTTGCTCTTAGCAAAGGCTAAGAACCTGTCATCAGCAGATAGAATCCGTAGAAGAAGACTACATGATCTGCACCACACAAGCCCAATGGCTGAGGGTTCTGGCTGTGGCAAAGCCTTGGGTGGTAAAGAAAGGAGAATTTCCTGAGCTTGTTCTCTTTGCAGAAAACTTCCCCCAGGATCTGTCTAGTTGAGGGTCACTGTACTTAAGGAAACTGTTGGTCAAGGACTTGGACGTTCTAGATTATGGCTCCTGGACATTTCTGTCTCCTCCTCTGCCCTCCATACTCCCCTCCTTACCCCACAGAGAACAGCCAAGCCTATAACTTTCATTTTCTGGAAAGAAATTAGTGACAAGAATACTGGGAACTTTGCATCAGGCAAAATGAAGTTTTACACATCCCTAGTTAATCTCAGAAAGTACACGCCTCAATTCTTCTTAAAATTTTAAAGAATACATCCCAACTACTCATGCAAAGTCCTTTTCCTGCAACTATGTTCTTTTCTTTAGGCTTGTGTGAGGGCAGTGAAGGGTTCAGTCCACAATCTGTTGCATTTCAGTCCTGACTTTGTGATCCCAAACACAAGCTTCCAAATGGGGCTCATAATTGTCTAGACAAGGATTCTAGGGGAAGCTGGGGTCACTTGGTTCTCCCTGAGAGATCAACAGCTAAACAATGCAAAGAAGCATATGACAAAGTGTGAATCTGGGGACAGGCAAAAATGAAGGAGTGGAATCCTTAGGCTTTGCTACAGAGAATGTGTTACTTCTTTCTTTTTAAGGTTTTTTTAATAACACAATACTGTCTTCATTTTTTAAAACAGTGGAAAAATACAGAAAAGCAAAATACAACACAAAATCTACCAACTACACTTCCTCTGCCATCGAGAAAAAAATCATGGTGATATTTTGATGATTATCTTTTAGAATTGTTATCTCGGCAACTGTGTGTGTGTCTGTGTGTGTGTGTGTGTGTGTGTGTGTGTGTGTGTGTGTGTGTGTATTTTTAACCCCCAGTGGTTAAAATCTGCACATTTAAAAAAGCTTTTTCCCTCTAGTGGGAAAATATATAAAATTTATAAAACATATAAAATACATAAAACTCTGTTGCCATAGTCATTGGGATCTTTTTTCCCCCATTAAATTTTCTAACTAGCTATTGTTGGCTTGTAAGAAAATATTGATTTATATATATATATATTTTTTGAAAGACACAAAATTTTATATATATTATATATATTTTATATATAATATATATTTATATATTATATATTATATAATATATTATATATTATATATTATATAATATATAATATATTATATAATATATTATATATTATATAATATATTATATAATATATTATATATTATATATTATATAATATATTATATATTATATATTATATATTATATTATATATTATATATTATATTATATATTATATATTATATATTATATTATATATTATATATTATATATTATATTATATATTATATATTATATATTATATTATATATAAATATATATTTTATATAAATATATATTTATATATATAATCTACATTTTATATATTATATATATTTTATATACAATATATATTTTATATATAATATATTATATATTTTATATATAATATATTATATATTTTATATATACATTTTATATATAATATATAATATATATTTATATATATTATATATTTTTTATATATTGTATATTTTATATATTATATGTATTGTATATATAATATATATATTTTATATATAATATATACATTGTATATATAATATATTTTATATATAATATATACATTGTATATATAATATATTTTATATATAATATATACATTGTATATATAATATATTTTATATATAATATATACATTGTATATATAATATATTTTATATATAATATATACTTTATATATAATATATTTTATATATAATATATACTTTATATATAATATATTTTATATATAATATATACATTTTATATATAATATATTTTATATATAATATATAATATATACATTTTATATACACTATATATTTTATATATACATTTTATATATACACTATATATTTTATATATACATTTTATATACATTTTATATATACATTATGTATATTTTACATATACATTTTATATATTTTATATATACATTATATATTTTATATATGATATATATTATATATGATATATATTTTATATATATTTTATATATAATATATATTTTATATATATTATATATTATTTTATATATATTATATATAATATATAATATATAATATATAATATATATTTTATATATTATATATAATATATATTTTATATATATTATATATAATATTTTTTATATATTTTATATATAATTTTTTTATATTTTATATATAATATATTTTTATATTATATATATAATATATTTTTATATTATATATATAATATATTTTTATATTATATATATAATATATTTTTATATTATATATAGAATATATATTATACATATTATATATTATATATTATATATTATATATATTATATAATATATATTTTTTATATATTTTATATATATATTTTTATATATATTATATATTTTATATATATTTTATATATACAATATATTTTATGTATAATATATATTATATATTGTATATATTGTACATATTATATATAATATATATTTTATATATAATATATATTATATACAATATATATTATATATAATATATATTATATAATATATATTATATATTATATTTTATATATTGTATATATTATATATATTTTATATAATATATATTATATATATTTTATATAATATATATTATATATTTTATATAATATATATTATATATATTTTATATAATATATATTATATATATTTTATATATACTATGTATTATATATTATATATATTTTATATATACTATGTATAATATATATTTTACATATAATATCTATTATATATAATATATAATAGATATGTATTTTATATATATTTTATATATGTATTTTATATATTATATATATTTTATATATGTATATTTTATATGTATATTTTATATATATAAAATTTTGAAAGATACAAAATTATCTTTATTTGTGGCTAAGATTTCTCAAAGCGGAAAACCCAAGATCATTAACTAAAAATCTATTAGAACTAGCAAGAGTACCGTAAAAAGTTGGGTGAAATATATATATATATATATATTCAGTTACATATATATATATATTTTTTTTTCTTAGTTAATGACCTTGGGTTTTCCACTTTGAGAAATCTTAGTCACAAAGAAAGATAATTTTGTGTCTTTCAGAATTAAGACTTCTATTTTATTTTCTTTTAGGGGCTTAAGTGCAGGAAGAAAACACAGTTTCTAAGAGGCATGTGGCACATTAGTAAATCCTCTTAGCTCTCCCCAGCTTTGATGCATCTGAAATCCTGTTGACATCCTTGTTTGGGATTGAGCACATGACGCCTGACATTCTGGTGCTGGGCAGTTTGTCTTCTGAAAAATGGCCATGGACTCATGACATGAGCTCAGAGGCTTGAATGTTCACCAGGGACCAGCGCATGATTCAAATGCTGACCTTTCATGGGTGCCTTCTGGGGATGAAGTCAGCTCAAGGGAAGTTCAGAAACAATGGTCTATGCCAAATAATTGTGTGGCAAAGAGGTGGGTGTTTCTTTTCAATAGCTTTTTGGGGAACAGGTGGTGTTTGGTTACATGAATAAGTTCTTTAGTGGTGATTTCTGATATTTTGGTGCACCCATCACCCGTGCAGTGTACACTGTACCCAATGGGTAGGTTTTTACCCCTCACCCCCCTCCTACTCTTTCCTCCGAATCCCCAAAGCCCATTGTATCATTCTTATGCCTTTGCGTCCTCATAGCTTAGCTCCCACTTATGAATAAGAACATATAATATTTGATTTTCCATTCCTGAGTTACTTCACTTTGAATAATGGTCTCCAATTCAATCCACGTTACTGCAAATGCCATTATTTTGTTCCTTTTATGGCTGAGTAGAATTCCATCATATACGTATATCATATTATCCACTTGTTGACTGAGAGGCACTTGGGCTGGTTCTAAATTTTTGCAATTGTGAATTGTGCTGCTATAAACATGTTTGTGCAAGTATCTTTTTCATATAATGACTTCTTTTCCTATGGGTTGATGCCCCAGAGTAGGATTACTGGATCAAATGGTAGTGCTACTTATAGTTCTTTAAGGAATTTCCACACTGCTTTCCATAGTGGTTGTACTAGTTTACATTTCCACCAATAGTGTAAAAGTGTTCCCTTTTGACCACATCCACGCCAACATCTATTTTTTTTTTATTTTTGTATTATGGCCATAAAAAGGTGGGTTTTTAAAACTCAGTTTTCCCATTTTATTTTACAAAGTATTTTATTGTGAAAGAGGAGGAAAAGAACCGACTTGGATGTGCTGGTAATTAAAGGTTTTTTCATCTTTTCAACAGGCAGAAACAGTACTGCCAACTAATTATAAAACTGATCATGTAATGGATTTGTGTATAAACTGAGAATGTACTTATCTGGGCAAAAGTAACTTGAGAAACCTCAGAATATCAGAGCCGTAGACTCTTGGAAATCATTCAGTTCTGGTTCAACATCCTCATAGCACAGCCTAGTAAACTGAAGCCCAGAATAGACAAGTGGCTTGCCCATGGTCACCTGACCAGTTAGTAATCATTATGTCAAGTTATTTTGACTTAAAAATAATATTGAGCCTCCTATCATGATGGCAACTATTAAAGAATGATAGGATTTTTTAAATACTAGACAATAAATACAGTAACATTGAGGTCACTTAGCCATGACTCCTCATTTTATTGAGGAAAAAACGTGGCTTACAGCACACTTGTCACACAGCAAGTTAGCAGCCAGAGTGGACAAAAGAGACCACAACCCATATCTCTTCTAATTTGACCAGGTGCCTACTGTGCCATCAAACATTTCTGAACACAGCTTCTGCTTTTCTGGTGAGAGGTGGTGGCAAAGGGAGCTGATGTACAGCAAAACCTGAGATCAGTGAAGTCTGACTTTGACTCCCCAGACTTCTTGCTTTTTGGCCAGCCATGCTCTCCCTCAGCAGTGTCCTCCATTCTCCCATTCATTGTGACGGTTAATATTGAGTGTCAACTTGACTGGATTGAAGGGTGCAAAGTATTGTTCCTGGGTGTGTCTGTGAGGGTGTTGCCAAAGGAGATTAACATTTGAGTCTGTGAACTGGGACAGGCAGACCCACCCTCAGCCTGGGTGGGCACCATTTAGTCAGCTCCCAGCACAGCTAGAATAAAGCAGACGGAAGAAGGTGGACAGAGAGCAGACTTGCTGAGCCTTCATTTTTCTCCCATGCTGGATGCTTCCTGCCCTCAAACATTAAACCCCAAGTTCTTCAGCTTTTGGACTCTTGAACTTACACCAGTGATTTGCCAGAGGCTCTTGGGCCTTCAGACATAGACTGAAGACTGCACTGTTGGCTTCCCTACTTTTGAGGTTTTGGGACTCGGACTGGTTTCCTTGCTCCTCAGCTTGCAGACGGCTTATCATGAGACTTCACCTTGTGATTATGTGAGTCAATTCTCCTAATAAACTCGCTTTCATATATACATATATCCTGTTACTTCTGTTCCTTTGGAGAACCATAACACATTCATAATCCATCTAACCATCCAGCTATTCATCCATTTATCTATCCAACTATCCATCCGCACAGCCATCTATCCATCTATTCATCCTTCAACCCAGCCCTTCAACAAATATTCACTGAGCCTTCTCTGTGCTGGCCACTCCTCTAGGCACTGGGATACAGCCACAAACACAACAGCCAAGCTACTTATCCTGATGCAGTTTATGTTCTACTGGAAGGAAACAGAAAACAAACAGGAAGAAAATAGAGAGGGATACATGTAAAACAGAGAATTAAAATGGATCCTGGATAGAGAGTGAGTGAGTGGCATCTATGGATGAGTGGTCAGAGAAGCTTTCTGAAAGGTGAGTTTCAAACAGGGATTAATGTCCTCCAATAGGAGGATGTTGAAAGATGGAGCCACTGAAAAATCAGATAGAGCCTTCTAGGCGGAGGAACAGCTGTTGCCCTGGCCCTGAGGGAAGGATGAGTGCGGCTTGTTCTAGGAGCAGAAAGAAGCCAGGCGGCTGGAGCAGGGAGGCAGCTGGGGAGCTGGGAGGAGACGATGAGGCAGAAAAGGATCAGAACATGTGATACATGCACGTCCTTTTGTGTGCCCAGAAGAAGCATTCTGAATATGACAGAGGCCTAGGGAGGGTTGCAGTTATGGCAGTAGTGATAGGTTTTTAGGAAGAGATGAATAGGATAATGAAATTAAATTTTATTTGGTTTTTTACTGCATAATGTAACACACAGGTGGTTCAAAATTCACAAGAAAAAGAGGGACATGAATGAGATGTAAATCTCCACCCACAGCCTGTCTTCCAACTACCCAGTTTCTCTTCCCAGATGCAATCTCCATTACCAGAGATGATAAAAAAGTATCTTATACTTTAAAAAAAAATTAAGTTGACAGATAACATTCTACATTTTTATCATGCACCATATGATGTTTTGAAGTATATAAGCATTGTGGAATAATTAAATCTAGCGAATTAACAAATGTATTATCTCACAGTTATCATTTTTGTGGTGAGGACACATAAATCCAAAGTATAATGAGGTATCACCTCACTCCAGTTAGAATGGCTATCATCAAAAAGACAAATGAAGCCAGATACAGTGGCTCACACCTGTAACCCCAGCACTTTGGAAGGCAGAGGTGGGTGGATCACTTGAGCCCAGGAGTTTGAGACCACCCTGCGCAATATAGGGAGACCCTGTCTCTACAAAAAATCAAAAAACTAGTGGGCATGGTGGTGTGCACCTGTAGTGCCATCTACTGGGGGTAGGGGAGGGCCTGAGGTGGGAGGATCACCCACCTGGGCTTAATGGATGAAGGATCCAGGCTTCAATAAGCTATGATAGCGCTACTGTACTCCAGCCGGGCTGACAGAGTGAGAACCTGTCTCAAAACAAAACAAAAACACAAATCACAAGTATTGTGAGGCTATGGAGAAAAAGGAACCCTTACACACTGTTGTTGGGAATGTAAATTACTGCAGCCATTATAGAAAAGAGGTTCCATTTTAAAGGTTCCTCAAAAAATTAAAAACAGAACTACTGTATGATTCAGCAATCACACTACTGGGTACATGTATACTTTCTACCCAAATGGGAGAATTCCATACATTATGGTATGCACCTTTTGTTTTTCACCTAACAGTGTATTTTGGAGATTGATTTCTTCCATTACACAGAGCACTATCTAATTTTTAGTAATAGCTGCTTAAAATTTCATTGTTGAAATATACCATTGTTTGCTAATGAGGTTTCCATTGATTTGTCTCCCTATATGAGCATTTCCATCAGCATTCTTATGTGTAAATTCACTTTCGGTTTTTTACTATTGCAAACAACAGGGTAGTGACTATCTTTATATACATATATTTGACAAGCATGAACATGTAGCAATAAGAAAAATTCCTAGAATTGCTGGCTTAAAAAGTATATACATTTTTCACATTGATAAGTGTCACCATTTTGCCCTTTGAAGGGTGCTGCAGGCCACCATCTGTGTGACAAGTGACCTGTCATCTGTGTTAGGCAAGTGACTTAACCGGCAAGTTTCTTCAGAGGGCATTGTGCCCTCTTCAGGGTTTAGAGTGAGGGTTAATGATTTAATGCATGTAACTTATTGAAAATATTGCCTGGCAACAGGGTAAGTGCTTAATAATTGTTAGGTCTCATTTTTATTACAGAGCTCTTATCATCTTAATTTCCCACAAGCAATCTATGACTGGGCATTATTCTCCACACTTTGGACAATCTAGTGTTTTTTCAAACATTTTGATCTGGGTAAAATCAGCTATTTTTGTTAACTTTCAAAATGATATGCTTTTTTGGGTATAAGAGTTTTTTCCCTTTTTCTGTGTCATCTCTGATTTCTCTGAGCAGTGTTTTGTAGTTATCCTTGTAGAGATCTTTTACCTCCCTGGCTAGCTGTATTCCTAGGTATTTATTCTTTTTGTGGCAATTGTGAATGAGATTGCATTCCTGGATTTGCCTCTCAGCTTGACTGTTGCTGGCGTATAAGAATGTTAGTAATTTTTGCACATTGATTTTGTATGCTGAGACTATGCTGAAGTTCTTTATTAGTATAAGGGGCTTTTGAGGTGAGACTATGGGGATGTTTAGATATAGTATCATGTCATCTGCAAACAAGGATAGTTTGACTTCCTCCCTTCTTATTTGGATGCACTTTATTTCTTTCCCTTGCCTGATTGCCCTGGCTGTGACTTCCAATACAATGTTGAATAGGAGTGGTGACAGAGGGCAGCCTCGTCTTCTGCCAGTTTTCACAAAGAATCCTTCCATCTTCTGCCCATTAAGTATAATGTTGGCTGTGGGTTTGTCATAGATGGCTCTTATTATTTTGAGGTATTTTCCTTCAATACCTAGTTTACTAAGAGTTTTTAACATGAAGCAGTGTTGAATTTTATTGAAAGCCTTTTCTGCATCTCTTGAGATAATCATGTGGGTTTTTTGTCTTTAGTTCTGTTTATGTAATGAATCATGTTTATTGATTTGCATATGTTGAACAAACCTTGCATCCTAGGGGTAAAGCCTACTTGATCATAGTGGGTAAGCTTTTTGATGTGCTGCTGGATTCAGTTTGCCAGTATTTTGTTGAGGATTTTTGCACTGATGTTCATCTAGGAAATTGACCTGAAGTTTTCTTTATCTGTTGTGTCTCTGCCGTGTTTTGGTATCAGGATGATGTTGGCCTCAGAATGAATTAGGAAGGAGTCCCTCCTCCTTAATTTTTTGGAGTAGTTTTAGCAGAAATGCTACCAGATCGTCTTTGTACATCTGGTAGAATTCAGCTGTGGAATACTTCTGGTCCTGGGCTTTTTTGGTTAGTAGGCTATTTATTACTGGCTCAATTTCAGAGCTCATTATTGATGATGTTTCAAGTAAGGCCACACACATACAACTATCAGGTCTTCTACAAACCTGATAAAAACAAGCAATGAGGAAAGGATTCCCCATTCAATAAATGGTGCTGGGAGAATTCGCTAGCCATAGGCAGGAGATTGAAACTGGACCCCTTCCTTACACCATATACAAAAATCAATTCAAGATGGAATAAAGACTTAAATGTAAAACCCAAAACTATAAAAACCTGATTAGTTTGTTCTCATGCTGCTAATAAGGACGTACTCAAGACTGGGTAATTTATAAAGAAAAAGAGGTTTAATGAACTCACAGTTCCCATGGCTCAGGAGGCCTCACAATCATGGTGGAAGGTGAAAGAGGAGCAAAGGCACATATATATGGTGGCAGGTAAGAGAGCGTGTGCAGAGGTACTGCCCTCTATAAAACCATCAGATCTTGTGAGACTTATTCACTGTCATGAGAACAGGATGGTGGGAACTGCCCCCATGATTCAATTATCTCCACCCGGTCCCTCCCACGACACATGGGAATTATGGGATCTATAATTTAAAATGAGATTTGGGTGGGGACACAAAGCCTAACCATATCAAAACCCTAGAAGACAACCTAGGCAATACCATTCTGGATGTAGGAACAGGCAAAACTTCATGACAAAGACACCAAAAGCAATGGTAACAAAAGCAAAAACTGACAAATGGGATCTAATTAAACTAAAGAGCTTCTGCACAGCAGAGGAAACTATCAACAGAGTGAACAGCCAACCTACAGAATGGGAGAAAATTTTTGCAAACTATGCATCTGACAAAGGTCTAACTCCAGCATCTATAAGGAACTTAAACCAATTTACAAGAAAAAAATACAAATAACTCCATTAATAAGCAGGAAAATGACATAAACAGATACTTTTCAAAAGAAGGCATACATGTGGCCAACAATCTTATAAAAAAGAGCTCAACATCACTGATGATTACAGAAATGCAAATCAAAACCATGAGAAGATGTCATCTTACACCAGTCAGAATGGCTATTAGTAAAAGGGAAAAAATAACAGATGCTAGTGAGGTTGTGGAGAAAAAGGAATGCTTATACACTGGTGGTGGGAATGTAAATTAGTTCAACCATTGTGGAAGACAGTGTGATGATTCCTCAAAGACCTATAAGCAGAAATATTATTTGACCCAGCAATCCCACTACTGGGTATATACCCAAAGGAATATAAATTGTTTCGTTATAAAGACACATGTATGTGTATATTCACTGCAGCACTACTCACAATAGCAAAGACATGAAATCAACAACCTAAATGCCCATCAATAATAGACTGGGTAAAGAAAATGCGGTACATATACACCATGGAATACTATGCAGCCAGAAAAAGAACAAGATCATGTCATTTGCAGGAACACGGATGGAGCTGGAGGTCATTATCCTTAGCAAACTAATGCAGAAACAGAAAACCAAATACTGCATGTTCTCACTTATAAGTGAGAGCTAAATGATGAGAACACATGGACACATAAAGGGGAACAACACACTATGGCCTATCAGAGGGTAAAGGGTGGGAAGGGAGAGGATCAGGAAAAATAACTAATGGGTACTAGGCTTAATATCTGGGTGATGAAATAATCTGTACAACAAACCCCCATGACACAAGTGTACCTGTGTAACAAACCTGCACGTGTACCCCTGAACTTAAAAGTTAATAAAAAATAAAGTAAATAAATTTTTATAAAGAGCTTTCTATTTTTCTTCCCTGTCTGGATCTTTGGCCCAGTCTTTCTATTGAGTTGGTGGTCCTCTTCTTCCTGATTGGTAGCTCTCTATATTTATATGTCTTTCATTGTCCCCCTGTTTTCTCTCTTTCCGTGAGCATTTCCATTAAATTCCCATATGCTGCTCTGTCTCTCAAATTATAAAACAAAAACAGTCTCTTCCACATCTCCTTCCGGCTACTGCTCAAACACAGCAAAGCTTTACAGTTAAACTCCTATAAAACATTGTCTCCCTTTCACACTGCCTCATCTCACTGGGCTCACTACAGTGAAGTCTTTGCCTCCAATGTTTCGTACAAATTACTCTTGTTAAGTCACCGACGACCTCGACCTTGCCAGATCCAAAGTTCAGTTACCAGTTCTCTTCTTGCTGGCCTTCTGGGTTGAATGAGGTTCCCCCAAATTCATGTCTTCCTGGAACCTGGGAATGTGACCTTAAAAGAAAAAGGGTTTTCTGCCAATGTAATTAAAGTAAGGATCTCAAAATAATGTCATCCCGCATTAGAGGACCCTAAATCCAATGGCAAATCCTTATAAGAGAAAAGAGAGAAACCAAGAAACCACCATGTGACATGGAGTTGGGGGTTTGGTGGTGTGTCATGGAACCTAGTCATGTATCCTAGCCTGGGGCCACCAGAATCCTGAAGAAAGACATGGAATGAGCTCTCCCCCAGAGCATCTGGAAGGAGCCAACCCTGCCAATACCTTGACTTTAGAATTATGGTTTCCAAAGCTGTGAGAGGAAAAAATTATGTTGTTTTAAGCTTCCCAGTTTGTGGCCATTTGTTACAGCAATCCTAGGACGCCAACACCAGCTCTCAGCAGCAGCATTTGACACCGAGGCTCACTCCTCACTCCTGAAAAGGCATCTTCTGGTGCCCTGTGGGCCACCACACTCTGGGGGGTTCCTTCTGTCTTTCCAGCTGCTCCCTCTCACTTTCTATTTGACCTTCTCTTCTTCTCAACCTCTATAAGTTGGAGGCCCATGGGATCTAGACCTGCTTCTCTGTCTTTATTTACTTGGTGACCTATGTAGGCCGAGTGTTTTTATTTCACCTTCTATCTACATATTTATGGAATCTCAAAGTTTTCTCTCCAGCCCAACCTACACTCTGAATTCCAGACTCATATGGCTGTTGAATTGCTATCTCTGCAGGACATCTAATAGGGATCTCTAACTTAACATGGCCAAAACAGAGTGCTAGATCTGCCTCCACCAAAACTCCATCCCCAAACTCTCCTTCCCACAGTCAGGCTCATCTCAGTAAATGAGACTACCTTTCACCTGGTAGTTCAAATTCACAAAGTTGTCATTGACTCCTTTCTTTCTTTTGTGCCTCATATTCAACCCAAGAGCCTGTCCCACATCCTTCACCTCTCCATCTGGTTGAATCCATTGTCATGTCTGCCAGGACTATGGCAGTAGCTCCTCACTCCCTGCATCCACTCTTACCCCTGCAGTCTACTACCCACAAAGCAGCCATAGTGACCCTCTGAAATATAAATCAACACAAATTTGAAGATTCATAGAAGCCCGAATTGTAATAGTGAAAATCGGAAACAACCCAAATATCTTTCAGTGTATGGATGGCTAAAGAAAATGTGATACATCCATAGCATAAAATACTACTCAGAAATAAAATGAAAGAGCATATATTATGCTGAGTGAAGACAGATGATCTCAACAGGCCACATGTTGCATGATTCCATCTACATGACATCTTCAAAGTGACAAAGGTACGCAGATGGAGAACAGATTAGTTGTTAACAGGCACCAAGGGTGGTAGAAGGGAGGGCAGTACGTGTGAGTATAAAGGACTGGCATGGAAGAGATCTCTGTAGTGATGGACAGAGTGTCTTGGTGATGGAGGTTGTATGCACCGTCCCATCATGGCCTGAAAGCTTTCTGTGAGCTGGCTCCTGGGTACCTTGAACTTCACTTTTTAACCACTATACCCCTTTCTCACTGCCACACCGATTCTTATCTCCATGCTGTTCCTCAAACAAACCCTTATATTCCCATCACCAGACCTTTGCAATTGCTCTTCCTCCTAGCTGAAATGTCCCCTGCTCAAACAAAATCTCATCGATGAGACCTTCCTTACTACCCAATCTCAGTAATACCTATTCTCACTCCATCTCACTCTTTATACCCACACCTAACTTTGTCTTTATAGCACTTATCAATACCTAATATTACATACATTTACTACTTTATCTGTTTATTGTCTGGCTGTTCCATGAGATGTAAGTTTCACAAAGGCAGGAATTTTGTGTTTTATGTTATTATCTCCCCGGTGCTAAGCAGGGCCCAGTGTAACACAGACACTTAACAAATGGTTATTAACTACTTAATTAATTAAGATGACTAATCTTTTGTGATATGAGTTGTAATATGGGTTTTTCCTCAGTTTGCCTTTCGTCTTTTGGTTTTGTTTATACAGTGTATATGTGTGTGTTTGTGTGCATGCTTTACCATGCAACAATTTTAGATTCTAGGTAGTTAGATTTATCAACTTCTTTTATGATATTGTACTTCAAAGGACTCCCTTAAGGTAAATAATATTATTTTCAAAGATTTTCCTCTAGCATTTAAATTTTTTTTCTTTGTAATGTTTACAGTTTTTATCTACCTGGAAGTTATTTTAGCATAAAGTATGAAGCAGAGATTAACCTTTTTTGATATAAAAGTTGTGATACTGCTTTATTTTTCTTTTTGTTCACATAGTATATCTTTGCCAACCCTTCTTCAAATTTGCTGGACAACTTGGTCTTAATTGTGTTTCTTGTATACAACATCTTGTTTATGTTGCATACAACATAAAATTGGGTTTTGCTTTGTGATCCAACATTTTCTCTTCTGATAGATGAGTATCATTTTTCCTTATCTATATGTCAGATATGGTTGACGTAAGATCTTTTATCCTATCTTTATTGCTTATACCTCTGCTTCAAACTCTTGTTTTGTAACGACAATTAGTTATTTCTTAAACTGATAATGACATATTTAGTCATAATTTTCATCTGCCCCCATCCACGTTTTTTAGTTTTTCTCATCTTTAATGTGTTTTTATGTGTCATTTTTATTTTGTCACATTTTTGTACCAACCAAGGTTTCTCAGCCTAGCACTGATGACACTCTGGGTCGTATACTTCTTCATCAGTGGAGGGCTGTCCTGTGCCTTGCAGGATGTTCAGCAGCATCCCTGGACTCTACCCAGTAAGCGCCTCCTCCTCCCCAGTTGTGACAGCTAAAAATATCTCCAGACATTGTCAAATGTCTCCTCAGGGGCAAAATCACTGGTAGTTGAAACCGCCGAAAGAGATCATGCGGTCCTTCCTTTTGATCCCTCATCTCTGCAAGAAGTGAATTCTTCCTGCTTGGGGATGAGCCCACACTCCAGTGAAGTAGGAATTTTTCTTATGGCACAGGGAAGGGGAATAAATGAATTCCTGTAAACTTTTCTGTTCCGCAGCCTACTAGGCTTGGCAGCTGTTCAGCAACTCGCAGAGCAGTCTCTCTTCTCCATCTGCCTCGCTAACAGCAGCCACAGTGATCTAAAAACCTACGCCTGGCCATGGGCTCGCCTACCTAAAACCTGTCAAAGGATGAAGCTCAAGCTCCCTCTTATGGGATTTGTAGTATATTATGGCAATCTTTATATTATAGTAAGGCTCTTTTGCTGGCCCTTGCATCCTCTCCATCTTTACATATACCTATTCCCATCTTACCTTCTCTTCCTATGGTCCAGCCTAGCCAAAGTCCTTGCCTCCCCTGAGTACTCAAGACCACATGAAACTCTGTGCCTCTGCTCATGCTTCCTTCCATCATCTGCTGTCTTTCTTCCCTGCTGGCTTTCTTTCTTCAGCTTTTTTTTTTTTTTTTTGAGACAGGGTCTTGCTGCTGTGTCACTCAGGCTGAATGCAGTGGCATGATCGCAGCTCACTGAAGCCCCTGTCTCCCAGGCTGAAGCGATCCTCCCACCTCACCCTCCCAAGTAGCTGTGACTACAGGTACACACCACCACACCCAGCTAATTTTCTATTATTTTGTAGAGATGGGGCCTCAGTATGTTGCCCAGACTGGTCTCAAATGCCTGCATGCAAGTGATCTTCCTGCCTTGGCCTCCCAAAGTGCTGGGATTGCAGGCATGAATCACTATGCCCAGCAAATTACCTTTTATCTGACCCCTCTCACTCAATTGGCCACACTCTACCTTAAGCTAGTACCTCTGTCACAATTCATACTTGATAAGTGAATGGATGTATGAATTAGTGAATGGATACATGAAGGAATGATGTATTTTTCTTATTGATGTCATTCTGGCCAGTAGTTTGGCTTATTGGAAAATTAATGAATGAATGCATCAATGATACCACTTCCAAGTTACATCATAATTGACATAATGAGAAAATGCTGGAAAAATAACCTCCTTGCATTTAATAGTCCTGAATAACAATTACGGCTAACATTCATTAACTGTTGACTACACACCAGGTGTATTAGTGATCTTTTGCTGCAAAACAAATTATCTCAAAATTTTTTGGCACTTCACGACTGCAAACACTGCTTATCACCATCTCAATGGATCAGGAATTTAAGAGAGATTTAGCGGGGTGATTCTGGCTCAGGGTCTCTCAAGAAATTGCAGTCCAGATAGATGTTGGCTGGGGCTGAGGAGGTTGAACTAGATGGTTTTCAACAGCTCAAACTCCATGACACTCTGTGATATGTTGACTGGCCTCAAAATTCCCACAACCTGATCTCTTGCAGAGACCCACACTTCTCCCTGCTGAGGAGCAGCTTCTTGAGTGGAGACCATGGCTTGTGCCTGCCCAATCCTTGAGGTAAAGTTGAACTTTATTGATGTTTCTCTACTGTCCTCTTGTGGTCATTTCTCATATTGCTGCAGTTCTTCAAAAAGATGAAATTCAAGTATTTCTAGTAAAAGCTAATTACCGTGCTCAATACAGTACTTTAAACAGTATTTACTAGGAGCAATGGGAGATATACATTCATGTAATTTGGCTTTGGAGGGTTTAGTCTTACTAGCAGTGAGACACACAGTCCTAGAAGTGTATGATATTATGCAGTAGTGTGTGTGTGGTGTGGCTCAGAGCTAGATCAGAGGTCTAACACTGCTCTCTACACACATCATCTCCACCACCACCACCATCCTAATCACCACCATCATCACCACCATCACCACTACCATCATCACCACCATCATCCTAATCACCACCATCATCACCACCATCACCACTACCATCACATTCACACCATCACCACCACCACTGCCATCACCACCATCAACACCACCATAATCACCACTATCACCATCATGTCATCACCACCACCATAACACCATTGCCACCACCATTACTACCATCACCACCATCATCAACATCACTACCACTCCTCTGTCATCGCCACCCGCTAGCAGCTGCACTGCCACCACCATCACTGCCACCCTCATCATGACTACTACCATGATCACTGCCAACACCACCCCAAATTTGGAGCTATCCAACACTGTGGACTTTTGCAATGGAAGTTAATAGAATCAACAGCAAATGAAACAGATTAGCTTAAAATTTAATATTTGTACAGTGTAGGGACCAGCCCCACAGGGTCAGTGGGTCTCTCCCCGTGTGCGGAGATGAGAGAGTGTAGAAATAAAGACACAAGACAAAGAGATAAAAGAAAAGACAGCTGGGCCCCGGGGACCACTACCACTAAGTCGCAGAGACTGGTAGAGGCCCCGAATGCCAGGCTGCATTGATATTTATTGGATACAAGACAAAGGGGCAGGGTAAGGAGAGTGAGCCATCTCCAATGATAGGTAAGGCCATGTGGGTCATGTGTCCACTGGACAGGGGGCCCTTCCCTGCCTGGCAGCTGAGGCAGAGAGAGAGAGAGGAGACAAAGAGAGAAACAACTTACACCATTATTAGAGACTTTTAGTACTTTCACTAATTTGCTACTGCTGTCTAGAAGGCAGAGCCAGGTGTACAGGATGGAACATGAAGGCAGACTAGGAGCGTGACCACTGAAGCACAGCATCACAGGCAGACGGTTAGGCCTCTGGATAACTGCGGGTGAGCCTGACTAATGTCAGGCCCTCTACAAGAGGTGGAGGAGTACAGTCTTCTCTAAACTCCCCCGGGGAAAGGGAGACTCCCTTTCCCGGTCTGCTAAGTAGCGGGTGTTTTTCCTTGACACTTAACGCTACCACTAGACCACGGTCCGCCTGGCAACGGGTGTCTTCCCAGATGCTGGCGTTACCGCTAGACCAAGGAGCCCTCTGGTGGCCCTGTCTGGGCATAACAGAAGGCTCACACTCTTGTCTTCTGGTCACTCCTCACTATGTCCCCTCAGCTCTTATCTCTGTATGGCCTGGTTTTTCCTAGGTTATGATTATAGAGCAAGGATTATTATAATATTGGAATAAAGAGTAATTGCTACCAACTAATGATTAATGATATTCATATATAATCATATCTAAGATCTATATCTGGTATAACTATTCTTATTTTATATTTTATTATACTGGAACAGCTCGTGTCCTCGGTCTCTTGCCTCGGCACCTGGGTGGCTTGCCGCCCACAGTACAGAGCTTTTAATTTTACAAGGAACTTTCACAAATATTTTATTATTGAAATCTTGCAATAGCCCTAAGAGGTGAAGCCAGGGCAATTACCATCCTTCTATTTACTTTGCCTTTGAGATGTTTAATGCAGAAAATACTAATGGTAACATAACAAACACCCACATATCTGCCACCCAGGACTAACAAATGCTAATATTTTGTTATACATTCTTCAGATTTTTTAAAGAAAAAATTACTGCACAGATAAAATGGAAATCTCCTTTGTACCCCATCCCAATTTCTATCTTCCATTCCCAGAGGTAACCTTTTCTTTACAATCTGTGTTTTTATAATTTTACTATATATTATACATGAACACATTTATTTTTCCCATGAGCTATACAGAATAGTGTTTAATGTGTGTTTTTACTGATATATAAGTGATACCACATTGGATGGTTTTCCTTTTTCACTGTACACTCTGGTGTGTCTTCAATATTATTTCATGTTGCTTTATTGGGAGCTATTTTATTCATTTCCAACTGTTATAAAGTATCCCCATATACAAGCACGCAACGTTTTGTTTATCCATTCCGCTGTCCATGTGCATTTGAGTTATATTGTAATGTTTTATCACCATACACAATGCTGCAGTGAATATCATTGTACATTTCCCTTAATACCACATTTTGTTACAAACGAGGAAACTGAGGGTCAGAGGGGAGAGACCATGTGGTCTGCTCATCCTCATACAGCTCCCAGGAGCAGAGTCAGGATTTGATCACTACCGAACTGTTCCATACTCCAGGAATCTTCTGTGCACGTTCCTGCTGATGCGAGTGTGTGATCAATATCTTATAAAAGATATCAGGAAAAAGGGAAGTAATTCAAGCTATGAAATGCACCTAGTCTTGACAAAATAGTGGTTCTAGTAGAATATAATTGAATTTTTTAAAAGCAGCATAGGTTGAAAGACTTGGATGGAATTTATCTAACACTGTCTGTTATTGGCTGAACTGTGTCCTCCCCTTTCTCCCAAATTATTCTATTTTTGTTTTTTGTTTTCCCCCCAAATTCTTATGTTGAATTCCGAACCCACAGTATCTCAGAATGTTACTGTATTTGGAGATAAGGCTTAAAGAAGTAATTAAATTAACTACAGTGAGCCCTAACCCAACATAACTGTTGTCCTTATATAAAGGGGAAATTAGGACACAGACATGCACAGGGAAGGGACCGTGTGAGGACACAGAAGACAGCCATCTGCAAGCCAAGGAGAGAGGTCTCAGGAGAAACCAACCCTGTTGACACCTTGATCTCTGACTCCCTGCCTCCAGAACGGTGAGAAAATTAATTTCTGTTCTTTAAACCACCCAGACTGTTGGACACTTTGTTATGGCAGCCCCAGCGGACTACGACACTTTACAACCGATAGCAGCTAAAGCAGATAGATCCAATAGATTCTGGTCAGTTCACATACAGGCTTGGTAGTAGTGAGGCCTGTTCCACCAGGGTCCACCACAGCCCAGAGCTTTCAAGCCCCTTGCTCTGGTGACAGATGCACAAAGCATTTGTTGTCTGTTATTATTATAACTACTTTGACACTTGGAAGTTGTGACATGGTAAGTGTCCTGAGTGTTTCATGTACTGGAAACATCTATGTCCCTCTATTTTATAAGTCAATCGACCAACTCTAGTGGGTGTAGTGGGTGGAGTTTGCTGGGTTGGATCCACCTAGAGTAAAAATGTTAGCTAGGGTGCTAATGTGTTTTTTTGTTTGTTTGTTTTTGTGTTTGTTTGTTTGTTTTGAGACAGAGTCTTGCTCTGTCTCCCAGGCTGGAGTACAGTGGTGTGATCTTGGCTCACTGCAACCTCTGCTCACTGCAACCTCCATCTCCTGGGTTCAAGTCATTCTCCTGCCTCAGCCTCCAGAGTAGCTGGGACTACAGGCACCCGCCACTACACCCAGCTGATTTTTGTATTTTTAGTAGAGGCAGGGTTTCACCATGTTGGCCAGGCTGGTCTCGAACTCCTGACCTCAGGTGATCCACCCACCTCGGTCTTCCAAAGTGCTGGGATTACAGGCATGAGCCACTGTGCCCAGCCCTAATGTAGTTTGTTTTTGGCTCTATCAAGACACCCCCAGATCCAGCTCCACTAGCCAGCCAGTGGGGGCCTAGCTTTTTGATGTTTTAATATCTGCCTGCCAGAGCCACAGAGGTTCAGAGAGGGGAAGATTTACAACCTCATGTATAAGAAATGCCCCACCTCCGTGGCACCAGAATAAGAAAGGAGGGAATCTGTAGCTCCAGACTCCACAGCCACACTTCAGCTGCCACCCTTATCCCTGACCAATTATTCCTTTATCAAAATTTTTCATCAGGAATGGCTTGTATTGATCTTACAAACTTAGTTTTCAGGGCCTCTTGAGATGACCAAATGGCTTTCCTTATTTTCCTAACTAGCTGCATAGCCTTGGGAAAAGATTAAATTCTCTGTGTCTCAGTTTCCTTATCTGTAAGATGGGAGTATTAATGGTTCCTATGCTGCTGAGCTGTTGTGAGAGATTAATGAAATGCTACACAAAAAAGCACTAAGAACAGTGGTTGGTGCCTAGCAAGAACTCAATGTAATTTCTTTTGTAGTCATTAATGTTCTATCAGGAAAAGTTAGAAAGCTAGCATTTACATTTTCTGTTACCTTCCCTCACCTCCTAATTCTCAATTTCAATTTGCTGTATTGCAATTTTTAAATAATTAGACTTCATAAAATGTATAGTCCCTAGATTGTTCATAGTTGTCTAGCCTCAGCTGTATATTTTAATGGATGAAATGCTTGCTCACCACCTGCCCTTTTTGTGATGGCCCCTTTCCTTTCCTTGCTCAGTAGAGTTTTTCCTGGGGTAGCTGATTCAAGAGCGGTTCAAAGGTGCTCTGTGCCCTGAATTCCTTCTAGTTTTAGAAAGGCCACCTGTGGCCTGTGTAACTGAATGAGAAGTTAGCAGTGTATCATTTCCCTGGGTCCACACTGTCTCTCCCAGAGTTCCCTGAGGACAGTATTCCAGGGTCTTAGCCCAGTAAATGTCAAGAAATAGTTTGAGGTCACATGATTTCTCCCTCTGACAGGTTACTTGCTTTTTTGTCTTTGTTGTTTGTTTGTTTGATGAAACTTCAATGTTGTTTGTTTCTTTATTTTTCCTAGAAGCCCAGGAATATCACCAGAATCTGTCTGTGTTAATCATTTTGCTTTATTTTTTCCTGAAACGCAAGGTACCTTTTTAAACTGAGGATTTAGGTCTTCCTTGACTTTTATTAAGGCTTTCTTTTTTTATGTCTTCGAAATTGTTCTGTTTTCTTCTTCAGGAACACCAATTACCTGCAAGATGGATATCCTTGTTGTACAAAGCTGTCTGGCTCTCCCTAATAACTTTCAGCTTTTTGTTCTTTTTGTTTTCCATTTGTTTTTCAGACAGTCTTCTCAAGCTTTCTTTAGTGTCCCTCCCTTGATTTCAGCAGTGCAGTGCCTGTTCTCATTTTGGCATCTTAAAGTTAACTATCATTTCTGAAATGATGTTTCCTCTTCCACATATTCCCTGAGACTGGACAGCTCCTTTTCATCTCTTTTGTTGTATTATAACCCCTTCTACAATTTCTTGTAACCTTCTCTGAAGTCTTGTTGCCTTTTTAAATTTTTTTCCTTTTTCTAAGACTATGAGGAAAAAAATGTGTGCACTGTTTGACTTCCTGGAGTAATTCTTCCGAAATACATTTCCTGCGTGCCTTCTATTTGTTACTTTGCCGTGATCCTGGTCTTGAATTGTCACTTTTCCTTTTGTGATCCAGGTCACTGATTTGCTGAAGAGTCACACTGTGTGGGGAGAAGTTGAGGCAGAAGCAAGCTGCGAGTCAGAGGTGCCTTCTCCACATCCTTTCTCATCAGTTCTCCTGAGATTTGGGGCTATAAAGCTCCCCCCGACCCTTCCTTCACCTGCCACATCTCCTGCACACCTGCCTGAAAAGCTTCTCCTCTGACCCCACCTGCCCTGCCACTCTGAAATGAGGAAAAGAGAAGGGGTCACCCCTGCTGCTCACACATGGCCCCTAGATGCTGCCATTCCAAGCTCCACCATTTGGCCATTCAGGACCAAAACCTTCTTCTTTTAGGAAAGTCTTAACCCTCTAGGACTGTTCTAGTCCTCTCCTTCCCTTTAGTTCAAATATCACTGCATTTGACAGCCACTCTTCATAGCTAGTGATTTTTGACTATGGCTCTTTCCTGGTTTCAGTAATTTAAATTCTATTTTACTCTTATTTGCTTGGGTTGATTTTAAGGAACTGGATGTCGGGGGAAGACAGGGATCTTCCTTTTTACATCAGAAGCCCAAGATAATTAGTTTAGAACAGTTACTCTTAAGCTATTAGTTCTATTAATTTGCTATTAGCTAATAGAAAATTAAGTTCTACGAATTTGTTATGTCTGTGAGGCTACTCTGGATTTGTGATAATCTTATCTAACCACAAATGCTTAGGAGGAAATCTTCCCCAATTTCTTAGAGCTGAGGTGAGTGCATATATATTAATAAAATTAGTTTTGATTCAAACCATGTTTGAAGGAGAATCTGCCTGAGTACAGCCCTGTTTTACTTAGTTTGAAATATTATATTGTCATTTGAGGACTCTTTCCTACTAATTCTAATGCTCACAGTAGCTTTAAACAAAGGGTGTGGGGGCCTCAGCCACCAGGAGTCTATATTGAACAAAGGTAGCCAAGCCATTACTGTTTCCTGTGCACTACTGAAAGCTGAAAATAGCCCAACAAAACATGTGAAAGTCTTATCAAGTTCTTGAACGATTTCTCAGGATGTGATCAAAAGTATAAAAGTAGTTACTGGTGCAGAAGCCATATCTGAAGACTATTTCTTCCTATGGTCAAATATTGAACTGAAAAACACAAACCTGCGGAAGGAAAATAGCCTTAAACTATGTTAGCATCTCCAGAATTATAATGGCTGAGTAGTTTTGAGGGCATACAAAGGCTTATGTCTAGAGTTATATTAGGAAAAAGACAGTTGCTTTCTACATAACCTAAAAGTTCCAGTTTGCAGTTTGGTGGTGAGCAGGGAAGAGTTAACAACATACTAGTCTGTCACTGCCACCAGAGCTGGAAAAACAGGTTCTCCCCGAACTTGCTCCATATCGTGTCATTCAATTGTGTTAGATTTTGCTTGCCTGTGAGTTTGACCAAGAATGTTCTATCAGCATTCTTACAATTTTGCTTAAATAAATGTCACAGGGGAATGGTCTCCCCAGTAGACCTGCACCAGGTAAAGTCCTAGCACAGACGCACTCTGGCTTTTGGTTCTTTGGAGATGAATGTCCTAGAATACACAGATTTTAAAGACTGTCCTACTGCAAGCAGGCAGTCAGAATGGAGTGCAAGAGAAGGATTTATGCAAATGTCAAAGCACAGAGGAAGCAAACCAGGCGAGATGGAATGCTGGGCAGTCAGGGGCCATTCATTCCTGCACAGACTGGGAATAAACTGGCCACAGGCTTCACCTCAGCTATGTTTTTCCCTAAGGCTGGAGAGGAGGTGAGCCTGAAAGTTTGGAAATGACGAAGTTAAATTGCTAGACTCCATGTCCCACATCATACAATGTGGAGGCCCAGAATACATCATAAACACTAGATCAGATGACTTTTGTTCAGAATGTCACCCAACTGTGCCCCAGGAGGGAGATAGTAATCCATGGGAAATCACAACCAGGTAGGTCCCTGGGCCTGGAAGGAGGCCACCATGAGACACTTACAGCTGAATGATAAGCGAGAATGGGCCTGCTGGTTTTACCTTGTCTGGAAAGCAGCCCGCCTTGCCCCAGCATACTGGCCAAGCCTCTCAGACGGCAACATCTTCCTGATGGCAATAAACTATGGGACTATTGCTGGAGGGTTGCCCTTAAGAGAAAAACCAAGTCTTTAACATGTCTTAGTGGGAGGAAGATTCTGGTAAAATAATAGCTTGAATGTGCCCCAATTGCCCTCTACTCCCACTTTTAACTCATCCACCTCACCAGGCTGAAGAGTTTCGCATTGGCCAGATGGCCTGTGTGAGTGAGGCATCACCACATCTGAGAGTTTTTTTTTTTTTTTTTGAGACGGAGTCTGGCTCTGTCGCCCAGGCTGGAGTGCAGTGTGGCGCAATCTCAGCTCACTGCAAGCTCCGCCTCCCAGGTTCACGCCATTCTCCTGCCTCAGCCTCCCGAGTAGCTGGGACTACAGGCGCCCACCACCACGCCCGGCTAATTTTTTGTATTTTTAGTAGAGACGGGGTTTCACCATGTTAGCCAGGATGGTCTCGATCTCCTGACCTCGTGATCCGCCCGCCTCAGCCTCCCAAAGTGCTGGGATTACAGGCGTGAGCCACCGCACCTGGCCCATCTGAGAGTTTTGAAGCAGCTGTACAGGATTGTCTCCCTTGGAGCCTGATGGACAATCCTGTCTGCTGCTCTCAATTAGTACAGTTATTAATTCTATCCATTGATGATGGCGGTATCTACCTGCTCTATCATTCCCTCCATTGGTTCCTTTAACATCAGTATGTAATCTTCCTGTTCAGTACGATAGTTTGCCTTGAATTCTATTTTGTCAGATGCTATGGCTATTGCCTCACTTTTCATTTGGTTATTTCCCTGGAAAGTCTTTTTCATCCTTTTCTTTCTTATTTATGTATTTATTTATTTTTGAGACAAGGTCTTGCTCTCTTACCCAGGCTGGAGTGCAGTGGCACAATCATAGCACACAGCAGCCTCTGTCTCCCAGGTTCAAGCAATCCTCCCACCTCAGCTTCCACAGTGTGTAAGAGTTCCCTTTTCTCTGCATCCTCACCAGCATTTGTTATTTTTTGTCTTTTTGATAATAGCCATCCTAACTGGGGTGAGATGATACCTTGTTGTGGTTTTGATTTGCATTTCTCTGATAATTAGTGATGCTGAGCATATTTTCATATATTTTGTTGGCCATTTGTATGTCTTCTTTTGAGAAATATTCATTCAGATTGTCCATTGTTTAATTGGATTTATTTTTTATCTTTGATATGTTTGAGTTTCTTGTACAGTCTGGATATTAATCCTTTATCTGATGAATACTTTGAAAATATTTTCTCCTGTTCTTCAGATTGTCTCTTCACTCTGTTTCTTTTGCTGTGTAGACTTCTTAGTTTGATATTATCCTTTTTTTTTTTTTTTTTTTTTTTTGCTTCTTTTGCCTGTTCTTTTGAGGTCTTATTTATAAAATCATTTCCCAGACCAATGTCCTGAAGTGTTTTTCCTTTGTTTTCTTCTAATAGTTTTAACATTTGGGGTCTTACATTTAGGTCTTTGATCCATTTTGAGTGGATTTTTGTGTTGGGTGAAAGATAAGGGTCTACTTTCATTCTTCTGCATGTGGATTTTCAGTTTTTTCAGCACCATTTATTGAAAAGACTGTCCTCCCAATGAAGGTTCTCAGCATTTTTGTCAAAAATCAGTTCACTGTGTTATGGTTTGGGTTTATGTCCCCACCAAATCTCATGTCAAACTGTAATCCCCAATGTTGGAGGTGGGGCCTGCTGGGAAGTGATTAGATCATGGGGGCAGATTTATCATGAATGGTTTAGCACCTCTTGGTGCTGTCCTCACAATCTGGTTGTTTAAAAGTGTGTGGCACCTCCCCTCTTGGTCTCATACTCCTGCTTTCACCATGTGAAGTGTTGGCTTCATGAGTAAAAGCTCCCTTAGGCCTCCCCGGAAACAGATGCTACTATGCTTCCTGTACAGCCTGCAGAACTGTGAGCCAATTAAACCTTTTTTCTTATAAATTACCAAGTATTGGGTATTTATTTGTATCAATGTGAGAATGTACTAATATAACTATAGATATGTAGATTAATTTCTGGGCTTTCTATTCTGTTCTCTTGATCTATGTGTCTGTTTTTATGCCAGTACCATGCTGTTTTGGTTACTACAGCTTTGCAGTATACTTTGACGTCTGGTAGTGTGATACCTCCAGGCTTTGTTCCTTTTGCTCAGGATTGTGTTGGCTATTTGGGGTCTTTTGTGGTTCCATATAAATTTTAGGATTTTAAAAATATTTCTGAGAAAAATATAATGAGTATTTTGATGGGGATTGCATTTAATTTACAGATTGCTTTGGGTAGTATGGTCCTTTTAACAATATTAATTTTTTGATCCATGAACATGGGAATTTTTTCCAATTATTGTATCCTCTTCAATTTCTTTCATCAGTGATTTGCAGTTTTCCTTGTAGAGATTTTTCACATCCTTGGTTAAATTTATTCCTAGGTATTTTATTTATTTTATAGATATTATAAATGGGATTTCCTTCTTGATTTCTTTTTCAGCTAGGTTGTAATTTGTATATATAAATGCTACTGTGTTTTGTATGTTGATTTTTCATCCTGCAACTTTACTGAATTTGTCAATTTTAATAGTTTTCTGGTGGAGTCTTTAGGTTTTGCTAGGAATAAGACCATGTCATTTACAAACAAGGACAATTTGAATTGCTCCTTGAATCACCTTTATTTCTTTATCTTACCTAATTGCTCTGGCTAGGACTTCCAGTACTATGTTGAATAAGAGTGGTAAGAGTGGGCATCCTTGTCCTGTTCCAGTTCTTAGAGAAAAAGCGTTCAGCTTTTCACTGTTCAATATGATGTTGGTTAAACCTTAGCTGTTTAGTCATTGCCTTTCTTGGGGTGTGGTGAGGCGAGGAGGTGGGGAATGAGCACCGGGCATCTCTAAATAGCCATCCTGTTGCTGTCATTTTTAACATTCTACTTTTATATTTTTCATATATAGCATTTCTACTTGGTTCTTTTTATGACTTCTTGTTACAGCAAAATATTATTAAAATATTCTCTTCTAGAGTATATTTATCATGCTGCTTAAAAAAATTGTGGTCCACACGTGTCACACCAAGTGTCAGGTTCCAGCCCATGCTGAGGTCCAAGGGGAGTGGGTGGATGGGTGGCGGACAGCAGGAAGAACATTCGGGGGCTGTAGACAGGTGAAATATGGTTTTATTCAGCAGCTCTCTCACGCTGTCTGCTTTTATCTCCGCTACCTGCTCCGGCTCTGAGGCTCCTGCGGCTCCTGCGGCTCCCACACTTACAGCTGCATTCCCTGGCCTGCCAGGCCACCTCTGCCTTACAGGGTCAACAGCTTCACACTCTCTCTCTCTGGGCACAAGCTGTATGTGCAATGTCAGCAGGGCAGTTATACCTTTTACAAACAATAGTGGCTCTGAGCCAAGTATGAGCTTACACAAACAGGCTATATAACAAGTGGAGTTATGCGCCTGTGTGCTAAACTTGCTGAGTCACTCTGACCAGGATGTCTGCCTCTGCCTATTCCTGACCAAAGCACATCCATTTACCTTACAACATGTTCCAGTGATTTTGGTATAACGATATTTTGTATCCATTTGTTGCATCCCCTGCAGTCTAGCTGTTTGGGGCTGTGAGTCATGCTCCCACGAGGTCTGTTGATGTGTATTGAGAAGGGCTAAAGGCCAGGCCCTGGTTGTTGTCTCTTTAGAGAGTTTAAGGGAAGGAAGGGAACCCCTGGACAGAGAAAATCACAGTGGAAAATCCCCATTTGCTAATACTTGACAACTTCATTCAAAGTTCACTTTAAACTCTCAGAAACAACCACTTTGGAATAAAATGGTGGCCTTAGTTTTTAATCTACCACCCCTAGGTATTAGAAAGGGGGGGACAAGGAGGACTGGATTCCACCCAGACAGGGGCTTTGATCTACCTGCTATTGTCCCGTACGGCCACCAGCAACCTGGGCTGTGCCACTGAATTCATGGCAAAGGGGGCGGCTGTGGGTGCCTTAAGGCAACACATGGGAGAGGCAGGCACAGAATGGAAATGTTTTTCCTCCAACTTTGCTTCTCAGTGCTCTCCAGGGGCCTCTGCCCCCAGGCTACAGTGTCCTCCCACCCCTCTCCACAGACCCCTCTTCCAGTTTCTCACAGCTGTGTGTGTGAGAGAGTTCCTCAGATGCAGGCTTCTCTCTTGCTTCTGTGGTTTCTCCAGGCTTGATGTGGAGGATGGTCACCTTGCCAGGTCACTACCTGAAGATGACATGGGGTCTTTGTAACTTATCCTTGTCCCCAACCCCATCCAACACATACACTTACTCCACTGTTCTGCAGCTTCCAGATGTCTGTCCACCAGGTGCAATACAAACCCAGCCCATTTTGGGGGGCTGGCTGTGAGCATGGCTAAACCAAAGGTCGTGTCCCAGGTGCAGCCCACCCAGGCTTTAGACCTGCTTAAGGCCCAGTTTTTTTGCATAGAAGTCAGGGGAATAGATAAATTTTAGTTAATATTTTAATTGCCTGAAAGATTACTTTATAAATTAAAAGGAGAATGGGGTTTTTAATTTTTTTTTACAATTAAAAATGCAACTCAAATATATTTTCTTTTCGAAGGCAAATGATATGAGAAGCCAGATTATCATCAAAAGACTGCTTGGTGATCCTAAGAGGAAAAGCCGTGACTTTTTCTTCCTCCTATATCACACAACCCACTGGCTCCCTTGCGCTTCTTTCCTTTTGCGATGAATACAGTTACCAAGAAAGGTGACTTTTTTAAACCAATGTTGAATCAAAGTCCAAGAGAAAGTAACATGCTTTGGCATTCACTAGAGAGCTTGAGCAGAGGCAGCTTCATTTTCTATGAAGAGCAGAACAGTCTCCAACAGTTATATGTCATTGAGGAGTTCATAACTATATTATATTTACTTTTGTAGCTCTTAGAATTCTTACACAAGCCCCCAAACACATAGAAAAAGATATGGCCATTGGCTGAATGCTGCCACCCTAACTAACCCCAAGGAAGCAACTATTTTCTATTTCATTTTAGAAGGCTTGTGATCAGATAAAATGAACCATCCCTCAAATGACTATAGCACATAACACTGAAACTCCAGGGAGAAGCAAATAAAAGCTGTCAAATTGCCAGTTCCAACAAGAAGTAGCAAGAATGTCTGACAATACTTTCTCATAGATAGATCTAGATGGTCAGAGTCTCCCAGATACCATCACATCAAGTTTATTTAGTAGTGTTTCTTTGGGTGCGTGTGAGTAGAAAGAAGGAAATTAGTATTTGTCTCAGACCAGTATTGCGCTAGGCACATTCGCATACAGGATCAAACAGCAGGGCTGGAAGAAATACACTGAATACACAGGTCTCTGTGCTCGAACATTTGTACATTTAAAAGAACATCCAGCCTTTTCCCAGAATTTTCCAACCCAGGGGTGATTATATGTGTATTTGCAGTTTTGTTCTAATCATCCCTGTTTTCTAGAGTTTTAGTTCATTTAGGCTACTATGACAGAATACCACAGATTGGGTGACATATAAATAACAGAAATTTATTTCTCACAGTTCTGGAGACTGGGATGTCCAAGATTAAGGCATTGGCAGATTTAGTGTTTGGTTGAGATCCCATTTCTGGTTCATAAATGGCTGTCTTTTCACTGCATCCTCACGTGGCAGAAGGGGCTAGGGACCCACTATAGTTTGGATGTTTGTCCTGCCAACCTCATATTAAAATTTGATACCAGTGTTGGAGATGGGGCCTAGTGGAAGGTGTTTGGGCCATGGGGGCAGATCCCTCATGGATGGCTTGATGCTGTCCTTGCTGTAGTGAGTGAGCTCTTACTCTATTAGTTCCCACAAGAGCTGGTTGCTAAACAAGGCCTGGCACCTCACCGCTCTCTCTTGCTACCTGTCTCACCCTGTGATCTCTGTACACTGGCTTCCCTTTGCCTTCTGCCATGAGTGGAAGCACCCTGAGGCCCTCCCCAGATGCCCCCACCTGCAAAACAGTGAGCCAAATAAACCATTTTTTCTTTATAAGTTACTCAGACTTGGGTATTCCTTTATCGCAACACTAAGCAGACTAAATAGGCCTTCCCTCAGGCCTCTTTTATAAGAGCACTAATCTCATTCAGGAGGGCTCCACCCACAGGACTCTGTCACTTCCCAAACGTCCCACCTCCTAATACCATCGCCTTGTGGGGAAGAATTTCAACATATTAACTGGGGAGAAACAGAATAATATTCTGTCTATAGAACCTGGAATCTGCAACAAGTGATTGTCCCTTCCTTCTTCCCGCCCTCCTCCCTATTTTAAGTTGAGGAGAGTTTAAAGGAGGAAATATTTACAAAGGTTGGGCAGGGTTAAGGTAAAGTCCCAAGACTAGCAATAGCTAAAAGTTGTTCCCATCCCAGACATAAAGAGGCCAAGGAATGAGTCCTTACAGAACCAGAGAGAACATGGAACAGGTGGTCTTGCTATTAATTAAACTAGAAATCAGTGCCGCTCCCCAGGGGCTGTGACAGCTCAGGAGCCCCTTTTGAAGTTATAGGAAAAAATGGTTTTAATAAAATAAACTGCGCATTTCTGGACACCCCTCCGGGCTATTTGATTCTAAGCTTCCTCTTTGAGCTATTTTTGCAACTTTGTGTTTTCTCCACATAGCATATCCTTTTGGATTACTGATTCTAGCCTGGTTCAGTGTCTTCGAGCTGTTTTACAACTCTGTATAAATGTGTCCGTTCTTTGAATTATCTTTTGAATCATTATGATGTTTGTCTGGTTCCTTCATTGATTAGTACATAAAATAAAACCTCTAATGTGCTGTGATGGTTAATATGAGGTGTCAACTTGATTGGATTGAAAGATGCCTAAATAGCTAGTATTGTTTCTGGGTGTGTCTGTGAAGGTGTTGCTAGAGGAGATTAACATTTGACTCAGTGGACTGGGAGAGGATGACCCACCTACCCTCAATGTGGGTGGGCACCATTCAATCGGCTGCCAGCAGCGCTAGAACAAAGCAAGTGGAAGAAGGTGGGATAAGATGGCTGCTGAGTCTTCCGGCTTTCATCTTTCTCCTGTGCTGGATGTTTCCTGCCCTTGGATATCAGACTGCAGGTTCTTTGGCCTTTGGATTCTTGGACTTATACCAGTGGTCTGCTGGAGGCTCTTAGGCCTCTGGCCACAGACTGAAGGCTGCACTGTTGGCCTCCCTACATTTGAGGTTTTTGGACTCGGACTGAGCCTCTACTGGCTTCCTTGCTCCTCAGCTTGCAGAGGACCTATCGTGGGACTTCACCTTGTGATCGTGTGAGTCAATTCTCCTTAATAAACTCCCTTTCATATATACATATATCCTATTAGTTCTGTCCCTCTGGAGAACCCTAATACACGTGTTCATTTTATATAACACTCAATGATTTTATGCTTTTTTGGAAAATTATCTTTCAACAAAGAAAACATCACCTCCCCGCTAAAGTTATCCTGTAGAGAATGCCCTGCAGTAAAGTTGTCTAGGCCTCGAGGATTAAAGCTTTCTTACCATACAAAGCCATTTTACTACCAGACAGTTGCATCGCAAGGGTTCAGAATCAGCACCACAGACCAACTCTTGGTCTTTGGAGCCAAGACCAGCTTGCCAGTGCAGATCCATAATTATTTTATGGGGGAATCTCATCGCAGAAGCTCTACTGTCTCTTAAAATCTATGGTATGGAGCAAACCAACACCATTAGACCATTTTTGAAAATCTCTCATAATAATCCAGAACCTCAGGTTAGAGTCAGAGGTCCTATGTCTTTTCCCTGGGAGATTCTGTTTCCTATGTGAGCTAGCAGATGTGCCTTCAAACTCCACCTGTCAGTTCCACCCAGGCCTCAAATTTAAAGGGATTTTACTGAAAACAGGGTGAATCCTTATTCTGTTTACCAATGCATAAGCCTGAAGTTCCTGGCCAGTAAAAATACTCCCTTCTGCCCATTTTACAGATGAGGAAATGAAGGTTCAGAGAGGTTCAGTACCTTACCCAAGATGGCACAAGTAGCACATAGCAGACCTGGATTCAAATCCAGAAAGGTCAGCCCCAACCCAGTCCTCTTTCTACTAAAATGCCAATGCTGACACCCTTTTCCACCAAGCTGCCCAGATGTCAACGAGTCTCTCCAGAAAATCCCGATGCAAATAGCATCTCCTATTTCTTTTGCTTAAATATCCTCTAAAAGAACTTGAGAAACTCTAAAGCCTCATACATTTTTAAAGCTGACATCTAAAATATTTCATCATGAATTTAAATAGTTACAAGGGAGGTAATTTCTACCATATATTAAACATTACTTTTTAAAAAATTACATCACTATTTTAATTATATTCAGTGGATTCTAATTACTAAGATGATTTGATACCCATCATCATCCATAAATAAATGCTCAGAAATTTTCCATCTTTCCCCTTCCTTCTTAGAGTCATACTTCCATTTCATCTTTCTCATGGAACGGTATTACTCTGTTTGAAATTATATAGAGTACCCTATTGTATTTCTCTATAACAAAAAATCTTCAATTTCAAAATGTTTCATATGCTGTTTAACTGTAAAGCTGTAAGTGTTAAAAATATTTCTTCTGGGGCCGGGCGCAGTGGCTCACGCCTGTAATCCCAGCACTTTGGGAGGCCGAGGTGGGCGGATCACGAGGTCAGGAGATGGAGACCATCCTGGCTAACACGGTGAAACCCCGTCTCTACTAAAAATACAAAAAAATTAGCCGGGCGTGGTGGCGGGTGCCTGTAGTCCCAGCTACTCAGGAGGCTGAAGCAGGAGAATGGTGTAAACCCAGGAGGGGGAGGTTGCTGTGAGCCGAGACTGCACCACTGCACTCCAGCCTGGGCGACAGAGTGAGACTCTGTCTCAAAAGAAAAAAAAAATTTCTTCTGGATTGGGAAGTTATTTCAACTGTTATTAGTACCTAATTGATCAAAACATAAACACTGCATAAGCAGTACATTTTATTGCCAACATTATTTCCTAAATCAGCCAGTGGGGCTGGGTTTTTGTCCCCTCAATGAATCTACACGTTTATGGATAAATGATTACAAGGTTATATAAATAAAACAGGTATCATCAGCAATCCTATTTTTTTTAAGGTTGAAAGAATCTAGTTTCCATAAAAAAGTGGAAGACAACGTGAGTTTTAGTAAAGCTGTGCCCTTCAATTCTTTAAACTCCTTTCTCAGTGCTTGATAAACATTACATTCAGGCTGGTGGTTCCCTCAGAGGGTGAAGGAGAAGGGCAGGTAGAGAACATTCCAGAAGCAATGGGTCATGTTGCAGTGCTTAATCTAGGTAGCAGGAGCATAGGATTTTTGTATTGTTTTTCACTTTAGACATATTTCACCTTAGACATATTTCATAAGTAACCTTTTATATATACCCAGTACTTAATTCTAAAATAAAAGAAATATCAAAAACATATGAAAGATAAGCAACATTTATCCTTCAATCAAGCTAAATAAGTGAGGCTTATGGGGTATCCTTTTAAAGAGATTATTTTGCTTCCTTTCCTAAATGCATTAATACCTACAATGCGTTAATGCCTGTCAGACGGTGCAGGATTTCAGATTTGATAGGTTTCCTTCAGCGGAGACACTGTATCTTCCCTCCAGACCTACTGCACAGACACCTGATTGGTATGCATTCATTTCTTACTAATAGGCAAGAGGGACTAAGGGCAAGTGAGACAGTACCATCTTGAAGAGTGGTTGGGAGGGACTTCACTGATAATGTGCCTTTGGGTCAGAAGGAAATGATGGAGCAGGGCATGCAGATATCCGGGAGAAGGTATTATCAGAGGAAACAGCATTTGCAAAGTTCCGTTGTACAACATGGTGTGACCATGTGAGGAGACTTCCTATTTTGTTTTCAGTCACCTGGGAGGAGTCATTTCTTGCCCACTGTATACATCTCTGCACAGCACCCCATGCACCTCTCTAGGTACTCTATGTCACATTCTAATTATTTATGCACACACCCATGCTCTGCAGTAAGCTCTGGAGTCCTTTAGGGCAAAGAAATAAAGGCACAAGTCTCCAGGATGCTCACACTTAGTTTTTATTAGCCACAGTTTCCCACAGTTTTCTACCTCCTAGGAAATACACAGCTCACCAAGGGCACCCAGTCACCATTCTGTCCTGCTTGCATGGCTGACACTGTTGCTCACTGAGGGTGAGCAGATCTGCAAAGTCACTCAGGGCCTGGTTTCCTCAGGTACAGAGAACCCCAAAGAAAGAAGAGCCAGAACTTAGAGCCCCTTTCTTCTCCATATGGGATAGGACACCCAAGACAAATGACCCATGCATCATGAAACGGAGGCAGGGCCCTAAGCTGCCCAAGAGGCCTGGGCACTTGGAGTTCCTGCTACCAGCCAGGTCACTGAACCATTGCCTGCCCACCCTCCCACAGTGGCTAATCCCTAGCCTAGTTGTAAACGTCTTTTCAGCACTGCACTCTTAATGCAGTCGGATGCCTTCTGATTACTGGTCTCTGAGACCTTCAGCTGCTGAGGTGCAAGAATCAAGCATGGGCATGAAAGGCAAAGGGCTACCACAGCAGCATTGTTCTGCCTCCACCCTGGGCTACGCGACCCAGCCCAGCAGGCTGTGACCTAGGAGAGCTGCTCCAGCCTGGGGCATGAGGGGCCCTACAGCAGGATGCCGGGGCTAGGAGTGGACTGCCCTGCTGACGGGTCGTTTTTCTGTGAAGAAGCTTTTCAACAGTAGCACCTGACTGAAGCTGACCACGAACAGGGCAATCGTCTCGCCGACAGACCAGTAAGAGACTCGGCTATTAAGGTCTTCCGCTCGGGCCCGGTCCTGGGCCTCCCGCAGCCGGTAATGCGTCTGGGAGTCAATCACCGTTTTCAGAGCCTCATGGATGGTCACGCAGGCGGACTCCATCTGGGCAGGAAGAGAAAAGCAGTCACACTGCTAACCCATAGACAAATGTGGGATCCAGCAAACAGCAAATGCTGTTGTCAACATCCTAGGTGACATCCACTGAATGCTAACTGTGAGTCCGTGCTAAGGGTTTTACGTGGTTTTATTTAATCCTCACAACAAGCCTAACTGAAGCTCAGAGAGGTTAAGTAACTTGCCCAGAGTCACACAGTTAGTATGTGGCTGAGTTAGAGTCTGAGTCCTGAGCCTATGCTTTCAAGCACTGCCCTATACTCTTATCCAATCCTTACAATACTCCTGATAGGCACGGATCACTACCCTCACTGTTAACGAGGGCTTATCCCACACACAGATGAGGAAACTGAGGCTCCAAGAGGCTACACAAATTGCCCAAAGTCATACAACTAATAAACAGCAAAGTGTGAACTAGACCACAGTTGTGTTTGGACTCTCAATCCACTGCTCATGCTCATTCTATTATGTAATTGCTGCCTATAGTTTTATGTATAAACACAAACACATGAAGACACACGCTTCATGTATGTAAGCACATGCACACACATGCAAAGACACATACATATAAACAGGCACTACATAGACACATACGCTCATGTGTAACACATACCACATCATAACTTTCTTTACCTGCAAAAATATTCAGTGTGGTAGGCAGAAGTCTGAAAATGTCCTTCCCACCACCACCAAGGTCCCCCACCCTAATTCCAGAAAGCTGTGAATATGATGAGCTGTCACCTCTGTGACTGCATCACGTTAATATGACACAGCTGACCTGAAGATGGGGAGGTTATCCAGGCCTGATCCAATCACAGGAGCCCTTAGACGCGAGGAGCTTTCTCCAGCTAGTTGCAGAAGTCAAGATAGTTCTGAAGCATGAGAAAAATTCAATGTGCCACGCTGGCTTTGAAGGTGGAGGTGACCACTTGCCAGGACCAGAAAAAGGCCTCCAGGGGCTGAGGGTACAACAGTCAGCAAGGAAATGGGGACCTCAGTCCTAAAACCACAAAGAACTGAACTCCACCAACAACCTGAATGAGCATGAAAGCAGATCCTTCCCCAGAGCTTCCAGGTAGGAGCCCAACCTGCCACCACCTCGACATCAGGCTTGGGAGACCCCAAAGAATCTGGCCAACCTGCCCAGGCTCACAGCATACAGAGCTGTGCGGTAATAAGTGAGTATTGCATTAAGACACTATGTTTGTAGTAATTAGTTACTCAGCAACAGACAACACATTATGCCTGTGGGAAAACGTTCTTATTCAGAGGCAGCCTCTAAACCACCATGTATCCAAGACCTAGAAAATTCTATCCTATCAGTGAGTTCTCAGGCTAGAGGAATTCACAAAGCATGCACCAGACACTCACTTCAGTTCCCAAACTCCAAAGGCAAACTATTTGTAAAGTACAGTACAATAAACTAGAAAAGACTAAGTCACTCTGTGACCTCCCTTCCTGTGGGCGGCAAGCCACCCAGGTGCCGAGGCAAGAGACCGAGGGCACGAGCTGTTCCAGTATAATAAAATATATAAAATAAGAATAGTGATACTAGATATAGATCATAGATAGGATTATATATGAATATCATTAACCATTAGTTTGTGGCAATTACTCTTTATTCCAATATTATAATAATCCTTGCTCTACAATCATAACCTAGGAAAAACAAGGCCATACAGAGATAGGAGCTGAGGGGACATACTGAGAAGTGACCAGAAGACAAGAGTGCGAGCCTTCTGTTATGCCTGGACAGGGCCACCAGAGGGCTCCTTGGTCTAGCGGTAATGCCAGTGTCTGGGAAGACGCCCATTGCCAAGTGGACCGTGGTCTTGCGGTAGCGTCAGTGTCAAGGAAAAACACCTGCTACTTAGCCGACTGGGAAAGGGGGTCTCCCTTTTCCCAGTGGAGTTTAGAGAAGACTCTACTCCTCCACCTCTTGTGGAGGGCCTGACCCGCAGTTATCCGGGGGCCTAACTGTCTCCCTGTGATGCTGTGCTTCAGTGGTCACGCTCCTAGTCTGCTTTCATGTTCCATCCTGTATACCTGGCCTTTTAGATAGCAGTAGCAAATTAGTGAAAGTACTAAAAGTCTCTGATATGCAGAAATAATGGCATAAGCTGTCTCTCTCTCTTCTCTCTCTCTCTGCCTCGGCTGCCAGGCAAGGAAGGGCCCCCTGTCCAGTGGACACGTGACCTTACCTATCATTGGAGATGGCTCACACTCCTTAGCCTGCCCCTTTGTCTTGTATCCAATAAATATCAGCGCAGCCTGGCATTCGGGGCCACTACCAGTCTCTGCATCTTGGTGGTAGTGGTCCCCTGGGCCCAGCTGTCTTTTTTTTAACCTCTTTGTCTTATGTCTTTATTTCTACAATCTCTCGTCTCTGCACATAAGGAGAAAACCCATCCACCCTGTGGGGCTGGACCCTACACCTCCCCAAAACCCTTGTTTCTCTCTCACATTAAACCACTTCCAGAAGACAAACAGGAAACCACTGCCAAACAATGGTGTTACCCTTACTTGCCTCATTGGGTATCCTTAACTCTGGGCCATTCTAGGAGCTGAACTAGACTATGTAAGGAAGAACAAAAGCTTCCCTTCTGCCTCTGCATTACAGGGCAGCAGCTTCCCTCTTTCTGGCAACAGGTCTACCTCCCAAGGCTATGGGACTCTCCTGCACACGGTGGCTGGCCCTCTCATCCAGGTCCATGTGTAAGAAGTGGTGAAATGTCACACGTAGAAAGGTGGCATGATCACTGTGTATCAGATGGAACTGATAGAGTTAGACTGGGTACACCAGCTCAAGGAGCAATAGCAAGTGAAGAACAAGCCTATTTGTCCCCCATGAGTACCTCTGTCCTGTTTTCTCAGTGACATCCTCTATCCTCTATTATTTTGGGCTACATATCATCTTTCACAACTGGAGTGTAGTCGGCATTGGACTTCTTCACTTCCCCGCATTTGGTAGGTGGGCTATACCTGCAGACATTTGATATTGAAAAAGGAACAAATGATCCTAAGAAGGGTTCCAGACATCAGGAAGTTGACTCCAAAGGGAACTTCCAAAGCCAACTGGCTTCAAAGGCCAACCATCAGAAAAGAAAGCTCAGGTGTAGGCCTCTGCACTGGGGACAATGGTCACATTTGTGGTTGCTCCTCCTAGCTCTCTGGGGAATGCTTCCAAAGCTCACTAAAGCATGTCAACTGTCACAGATGGAACAGGACACTAAACTGGGAAGGAAGTAGGAAAGAGGTCAATGTGGAGTCGGGCTTAACCTATGTGAACCTGTGTCAAAGCTAACTCAAGATCTGCCATTTCTAGAAGCCTCCCTAGTGCTCCCTGCCAGGCACCACCTATACAGGCAGACTTGGTAACACAAATCCGTTCTGTATTTACATCACCCTGGTGATCCCTGGAAAATCACAAAGGATTGAAGGTGGGGCTGGGGGACTCAGGATAGACACTTGTAGGATGAGGTTACAAGGATTTCAAATCATGGCTGAGTTTGAATAGCTCACACTTCCACTAATTCCTTCATTCAAACATTTACTCATTGCTTACTTTTCTTCCAGGCACTGTGCTAGGCCCAGGGAATTAAGAATCAGAGCCAGACACAGTCCTGGATCTCAGAAAGTTCACAATTTAAAGAAAAAATTACTCAACTAGAATGCAATATAAACAGCCAACAACAGAAGGGTATGCAGAGCGGCGGGAACACCCAGGAGAAAGATGCTGAGCCTGCCAGAGAAGATGGAGTACTTGACATGGGACACGACAAGCTGAGCCCTGATGGATGGGCAGGACGTCACCAGGCTGAGAACACATCCCAAGCAGCAGAAGCACAGGCAAAGAACTGTACAGGGCCTGATCTGGGATCAGGGACTGACATGGTGACAGGGATGCATGGAGAAGCAGCTGTGGGGAGGTGGAAGCTCATAGTAAAGGGCCTCGAGGTCCAAGACTTTATCGTGTGTGGCTCTGTGAGCAGAAGATTGGCAAGATCGGAATCCCACTTTACGAGAATCTGCCTCTGGCAGCTATGATGCAGAAAGGGATGTATGCGAACCAGTTTAGAGGCAGGGAAACCACTTAGGTGGCTGCAATTCTACTGGGAAGAGAAGATGCAGGCCTCAGTTAAGAAGGTCGCCATGTCAGGGAAGAGTGGACTGGAGGGAAATTGATGGCACTGAAATCACAGGACTTCGTAACAAAGTGGATCATTCTTGAAATCAGTGGGAGGGATGGAGACACACACATAAGTGTATACATGTATGTATCATGGTCATAGGTAGTATATGTGTATATGTATGTGTGGCGCACACACACATATGTATACATGTTTGTATGTACAAATCCGCAGAGAACACTGTGGAAGGGCTCATTTGATTTTCCAGGCTAGAATTCCATTCTCCAAGTTTATGTGTCACAAACTCATTCAGAAACAAAGTGTCCAACTAGACTCACTTGACTGGGGACTCCTTGGACCGTAGGCCCTGGCCTGGGAATTCAGCAGTACTGGTCAGCATCTCCAGCCTTCTCCCAGGACCCAGAGTCACTGGAGAGGAAGGAGGAAGGGAAAAAGAAGAGGGAGGACACAGAAATCACAGGTGTAGACACCAAGACAGAGGATGAGTCAGATATTTATGTGAAGCATCACTTTAAAGGCCTAGATCCAGTGACACAGGCCAGAAACCGGCACGGAGACTGCATGAAGAGGCCTCGGTGGCCTTTAAAGGAACAATCTCAGATCAGATCAGTGACAGCAAAGGGACCAGTTCCAAGAGGGTAACGGAGCAACAGGTGATACTCTACAGCTTTCTTGGCAACTAACACCTGCAGACGCCTTCAGGACCTTGCACAGACGCTGAAAGAGACCCCAGAGCAATACATCCCCGAGAATCATCCCCAAGAATCACAGCTACCTGGATGCTCACCCTCACCACAAAAACATGCTATTTCCCCATCCGCTGAGATCTTCAGTTAGTGCTCGTCTCAAACAAACCTGTTCAGCCTGTTACCACAAAATTTCAGTTAGGCAGTCCCTCAGCCAGCTTCCCACCCAGCAGAAAACCAACAGAACCCCTCTGTTTTCAGGGTCCTGTTTTCCCAGGCCACGAGTCCCCAGGTCTCCTCGTGTGTGACCTTCCGCCCTGCTAAGACCACCAGTCCTGGCTGGCTTCCAGTGTCCTGGAGCCTCACAGGGATTACAGTTGCCACTTCATGGTGACAGTCGGTCTCTAGGACACCCTGACCCATCCCACCTCTGGCACCATCCCTTTCCTCCATCTCCACGCTGACATCCCATCCTGTCCCAGCCACCTGCGGATGCCGAGGTCTTCAGTCTGTAACCACTGACAAATTCCTGCAGCCCTCACCTCATCAGGCCTCCCCTGACCCAAGTATCTGCTTCTTTAAATTCTTCAAGAACTCAAAGACAGGGAAGTAGAAGCTGGCCTCAGAGCACTTAAGAAAACCTTTAATCCTTCCTAGATCACCAGGGAGGTAGCTCTTGGCCTTTGACCTCTGTCAGAAACCTTCAGCTCTGACCAGGATCTGCCCAGATTCTCAGGAAGCCTGGAAGCCCCTCGAGCTTGGCTTTCCTCAAGTCGCATTCTCCTGGCCCACCCAGGTCCTCTCCTAGGAGCCTGGTTTTCCTGAACTCCGGCCTGAAACAAGTCCTTTGGACCTGAATCCCTGGCCTGGGCCCTGGTCACTATGGAACCTGTTCTTTCACCTAATACTTACTTTCTTGCCAGAAACCACGGCCTCTGGCTCACCACTGTGCTGCAAGAAGTCTGGGGAGAGGCGAGACAGCAGCTGCTGGGTAAAGGGGGACCCATGCCAAGCAAGATAAAAAGCGCTGGCGAGAAGAATGAAAGTTACACTCCATAAATCTCACCTGTTCTCTTCACCTAGAAGGCCAAGCTTCTACATTTTCAAGTGAAGCCTTCCTGACTCCTGGAAGAATTCATCAGTGCCTCCTCAAGACTCCTGGCGCTTCAATTACAGCTCTGACCACAGTGCCCCATAGCCAACTGGCTTGCAGGGCTGTGCTCCTTGCAGGGTGCCCAGTACCAGGCACAGAGCCATCACTGCTGGCACAATGTGTAGACTGAGTGAATTCTGGCATAGAAGCAAGTACTCTCAAAGGCAGGCACAGATGGTTCAAGGTGGCGGGGTCAGAGAAGTGGAAGGAAACGGCTCTTTTGAGGCTAAGCAGGAGCAAAGAAGAGGTTCTAACATATAAGAAAAGGGAAGCATAAATCACCCTTTCCTGCAACAAAATCAAACTACTGCTCAGACTCCAGGAAAGAATGTCTCTGTTGACCTAATTCTTTAAGGCTTTTCCTACCAATTTGTTTTCTACTGGTAAAGGGGGAAGTTCTTCAGCTCAGCTTTTGGAGACTTACAGAATCTTCCCAATAGAGGCTGTCTCAACAGTGGCCAACAGAACTCTCATGAGTATTGGCTGCAAAAGATCTTACACACAATACACACCCTCGGCTGGATCTTCTAACAGAAATCATGTTGCCAAAAGCCCAAAGATCAAACCCAGTTTTGGACAATGGAACTTTCTATGCATGGCCACTAGCCACCTGTGACTATTGAGTACCTGGAGTATTGCTATGGTGCAGATAAGGAAGTGAATTTTTAATTTAATTTTAATTAATTTAAATAGCCAAATTTACATACTGGCTACTGTACTGAACAGTGCAGCTCTAGCCTCCAACTGCTTAGGGAAGGTGGAAGACTGGGCAAGTGAATCCACAGGCACTCGTGAGTGTGCCCAGAGCCACAGAGGAAGGGAGCCACCTTGGAGGGCGGCCCAGAAGATCATCTGGCCTCCTTGAAAGTTCAAGACGCTGTGGCTTTGGTTCTGGCACACGTGCTGCTATCGATGGTTATTCCTGTCTTACAGGTTTCCCTGGGCCCTGACAGTCATTTCACAAGTATTTGGTGAGCTCCTTCCTGTGCCCTACCTTATGCACTGAAGCACTGAGGATACAAAAGTAAATCATTCAGGGTCCTAGCCCTCAGGAAGCCCCCAGCCTGCATATGAAAGGGAAGGAGGAGCTTAAATAGCAGAAGGGAAGACAGATGAAGGAGGATGGGATCAGAGAATAGTGAACCTTGACAGCCATGGGCGACAGACATGACTATCCCCGCAAAATGTCACCATTTCTCCTCCATAATGTGGAGCTGTTGCTAAGGCTCTACTTGCCAGCCTTCCTTTCATCCAGCTTTGCCACATGACTAAGTTCTCACCCATGGGACATGAGCAGGTGATACGTATTCCCACTGGGCCTGGGCTTTTAAGAAGTAGATGGGCTTTTCTCATTCTCTCTTCCTTTGGCAGCTACAGGCAGAAGACCCTGAAGCCCTAAGGGAAGACAGAAAGATGACAAGAATGAGCCTGGATTCCTGAGTCACACCATGGAGGAAAGCTCCCCACCAACCTTTTCTAGATTATGCATGAGAATAAACCTCTATTCTGTTAAGCCATTGATGTTTGGTGTTTATTTTGTTACAGCACCTTGTGTTACCTTAACTAATACACCACACAAAGTAGGACTTTGGTCTTTATGATACAGGCACATCATATAAGCAGAGACACATGACACGGGCACTTCGAAAGTGGTACTGTGCAAAAGACTGAGTGGGAATGAAAGAGTAGAGACAGAAATAGCAGAGGAAAGTACTGCAGGGATCTGGTTAGAGAGTGGAAAGGAAGATCGAAAGAAGAGCATGGCATCCTTTAGGACTAGGTATGAAGAAAGAGACAAAACCAACCCTGAGACTTCCAGACTGGGAGCTGGATGGATGATGACTCCCACCACCAGCCTAGACAGAGGCCAATGAAGAGGAACACGCTAGGGGGTTCAGCAGCCCCGAACTGCTAATGTTCACTCACCTGGGTGAGAGCTGTGACCCTGTTCCCCATGTCTGGGAGAATGGGAGGCTCATCGCCCACTTGAAAGTCAAAGTAGACGGTCTTGTGAGAGAAGGTGGAAAACTCATTACTGAAGCAAAACTGATAAACGCCCTTGACTTCAGCCCGGTACGTGAAGCTGTCGTACTGCTTCTTGGTTTCTCTGTAGATGGTGTTCCCCTGGGGGTCCTCCACATAGCAGTCAACATCGTAGTGGCCTCCAGTGATGACCTGACAACCATAAAAAATTTGCTGTTATCAAAGGAGCAACCACCACTTACCAAATGCCAACCAGACACTGTGATCAGACTCTACAAACAATTCTGTCATTTCATCTTCAAAACTTTCTAAGGCAGGTGCTACGCCACTTCTCATTTTACTGAGGCTGAGCAAGGTTAAATAAATTGGCTGTGGTCACACTGCTTGAAAGTGAAAGGGCTAAGATTTGAATCTATGCCTGCCTGACTCCAAAGTTTGCTCTGCAGGGGTTCAATGAGCCTAATCCTTTCCATTTTACAGAAGAAGAAACTGAGGTTCCAAGGTTAAGTAAATTCCCTAAGGTTACACAACAGAAAGTGGTGAGATGAGATCTGCCTTGAGAGCTTTTGGTTCCAGTGCCCAAACATTTACCTATTGCACTATTCTGAACCATGAATGAACATACCCCAGGATAACTGCTCTTCATGAGATGGTGCTGATAAAGCTTCCCGAAATCAAGAGCAAGATGAGGAGGGATGCCCAAGAAACTATTCCAATGCAACTAGATGCCACCGATTCTTTATCTTTGTTCAATACTTAACACAAGACACGCAGCAAATCACTGATTTAGGGCACTGCCACTCATTAACCATGTGACCCTAGACAAGTTACTTTACTCTCTGAGGATATGTCTTTATCCATGAAGTGAGGAGTCAATAAGTTATCACACCTAAAGTGTTTAGCACGGTGTCCAACATAAATTTAGCAAGGACCCCAAAAGTGCCAGCCAATTACTGGACAATCGTCAGACTGCAAACTAACCCCCTGAGGGTGCAGTGGAGATGTGGGATCTGATTTGGGGGCCACCCTAGAGCATGCATGCTGCACCTCCTGCTTCTCCGTTCCAATAAGAGACAGGTGTTCCCCCTCCCCCCACCAGCAAGGGTCATTCTTGGCTTGCTGAATGGGTCAAGTAGCTATTAACAATATATTATTACTGACTGAATGCAAGGAGAAGAAAAATATTGATCGAAGTATTCATGGAATTTCTGAGTGTCAGCGGTGGAAGAGTCCTTAGGAATCATTTAGTTCAAACTCTCCTTGTAACATAAGAAAAATAAGACCCACATAAGGCAAAATCTTACAGGTAGGCAATGGCTATAACCAAGATCCATCAAAGGACACGGTCAACGGCCTCCATCTGCTTCCAAATTTAAATGGCCTCTTTGTCCGGACAAAAGTTACTAGTCCTGCTCAGCAAGCTTTGCATAAAGCAGTGAGTATCCTGTTGCTAAGTGTGTTTAAACCCAGGCTGGACACACTTTGACAAGGGATTTCCGCCCTGGCAGTGACCAGATGACATCTGAGGTCCCTGCAACCACAGAATTATCATTCTTTTTGTCATTGCACCTAGGTTGCCCATGTTAACCCAGTCACAATTTGCATGTTGTCCACAAAGACCTGAAAGTGGACAAATCAGTGACTGAGACTACCACATAGAAGTTGTCTCCAAGCGCAAGCTTCCTTCAGTGCCTCTAACCACAGAGGAACTGGTCAAATAGCTTGCCCCCATTCCTGCTGCCCGTGGCCCCTCATTTCTGAAGTGCCTGTCAGCATGCGTCCACAAGCAGATAGCTGTCTGAGTACGATGCCCACTTGGCCCCCAACCCTAGACCTGCTCACTAAATATCGGGGCAGACTACTCACTCAAGACCTGCTCCTGTCACCTGTGGGCCACGGGATCTCTCAAAGGAGACAGGAATACAGGAACTGAGCTTTTCTAAGCCATATGGCAACAGCCAAGTCTTGCAGCCACACCGCTCCTTGTAAACACCGCCAGGCCTCAATGGCTGCACTGATCCCTTCTTTCCAAAGTGCCCATTCTCACTTCTGCTGCCCTCACCTCACTCCAACTTTAAACGCTGGAGAGGGGAGGAATAAACTAAAACTATGAACCCACTTCCTCTTGCTGCCATTTTTCAGTACTCGAAGGCACAAGGCGGTCCAAGAGACTGGAGTTAGAGAGCCTGTGTCCAGCCGATCAGAACTGCGGTTGGTTAGTGTCTCGGGGGCCTGCGGATATCTCTCTGGCCAGCTCCCCAGGCTGCGGGATCCGCCCTGGCGTCCCCCTCGCGGGCTCGCACCTGCGGCGCTGACTACCTCCTCGCTGGCCAGGCTCGTCTCGAGTGGGCCCTGATGACCCAAACCTTCCTCCTCACGGGGAAGTCAACTGGTCTCCGGGGACTCCCACCCCATGCAGCCTCCCTGTAGCCTCTGTGGCTAATTCGAGCGCCTCCAGTCAGGGGCGAGCCAGTGTCCAGGTGAGACCCGGGAGTGGAGGGAGAAGGGAGCGCTGCCGGGCGCCCGGCCTCACCTGGTAATCCAGGGAGAACTTCACGCCCTGCTCCACCTCCTCGTGGAAGCACTGCTTGGCGTTGTCCGGCAGCTCGAAGGTGAGCTCGGCCCCGCGGGGCTGCTCAGCCCGGAGCAGGAGCAGTAGCAGAAGCAGCACGGAGGCGGAGCGCGGGACAGTGCTGCCCATGATGCTCTCGGTCCCGTCTCGAGGGCCGCGGCTCGGGCGCTGCGCCCCCGGCGGGCTGGGGCGGCGACTACCGGGTCCTAGGAGGATGTAAGGGGATAGACGTGGCACGAGCGGAGCTCTGCGCTTCCGGGAGGGCCGGCGGCGCAGTGCGCAGCCGCGCGCTCAAAGTGGGCCCGGGCCCCTTCCGCCCGCTGCGCGTGCGCGCTGGCCGCGCTGGGCCAGGGGACTCGCCCCCCTCCACGCCTCTCCCGGCTCGGAGGGTGGGTCTCCGCGGAGGGGAGGTGGGGCTCCACCTAGCGCGCCCCTACCCAGAAGAGGGAGAAGCCCTCCCCGCTGTTCTGCGCGCTCCCGGACCCGCAGGGCTGAGCATCCCTCCAGGTCGACCCAGGTCCACCCTCCAGCTGCTGCAGCACGAAGCACGTGGGATTTTACTCCCTCTATAAGGCTCCGCTTTTGACAGGCTCTGTAACTTCAGTCTCACACTTCCCTCGAGAACCAGTCTCCTTGTCTTGAAATGGGTGTGCCCAAACCTAACATCCACAGTAGTTAGGGAGCTAGGTGAAAGATAAGGGAACGCTGGGAACCCGATTAACACTCCTTTCTTCATTCCCATACCCTTCCCAAGGTGAAAGAGTGTGCGAAGGGGGTGGGGGGTGGGGAGAGTAAGTAAAGACCCATCATTACACCTGCTCTGGGAAAAACACGAGCGTGCTCACACACAAACGATCTCATGAAAATCCAAGTAAAGTCTCGCAGCGACTTCAGGTATATTTTGGCTGTCAGGCTCGTTGAAAATTCTTTTTGCACAAAACTCATTTTTGCACTTTGACTTCTTAAAAGCTCTGAAAGCAGATAAATTGGTTTACTGTCTTACCCATGACCACTGACTTAAGATTCTTTTGTATAATCGTAACTATAGGTATAGTTTTATATTCACTGTGATCCAATAAACAAAGAGAAAAGACATAGATTGTGATGTCGATACTCAATAAATAACTTATTCAGGAGAGCATTACTAGACGTGGTGTATCTTGACTTCAGGAAAGAATGTTACTGCCCATATAGATTTCCGCCGGCCACATTCACTATGGATGAACACGCTAATGTGTGAAAGCAATCTGTAGGCTTGGAAATAACATGCATGCGTAACATAGTTAATAATATTGACTGGCTCAGTGACAGGCATGGAAGAGGTGTTTAGTAGTGTCCCTTAAGCTTCCTTCCCTGGCACTGTCCTATTTCACGTTTTGTTTTTTTTTTTTAGGAACTGATAGAAAACATGGAAGTAATAATCATCTGATCTAGATGAACTAAGTGGAGAAATAAATGACAGATATAAAACCACGATTGGCCGGGAGTGGTGGCTCACGCCTGTAATCCCAGCACTTTGGGAGGCTGAGGCGGGTGGATCACGAGGTCAAGAGATCGTCCATCCTGGCCAATGTGGTGAAACCCCTTCTCGACTAAAAATACAAAAATTAGCTGGGGGTGGTGGTGCGTGCCTGTAGTCCCAGCTACTCGGGAGGCTGAGGCAGGGAGGCAGGGGTATTGCTTGAACCTGGGAGGTGGAGGTTGCAACCTGGCGACAGAGCAAGACTGCATCTCAAAAAAACAAAACAAACAAACAAACAAAAAACCACTATTGCCCTGGCACAGGTGGAGTGCTCTGCTAAGACTAACAAAAAGAAATTTCGGGCTGGGCACCATAGCTCATGCCTGTATCCCAGTATTTGGGGAGGCTGAGGCAGGAGGATTGCTTGAAGCCAGGAGTTCGAATCTAGCCTGGGCAACATAGTGAAACCTCGTTTCTACAAAAACAAACAAACAAAAATTAACCAGGCATGGTGGTGTGTGTCTGTAGTCCCAGCTACTTGGGATGCTGATGTGGGAGGATTGCTTGACACCAGGTGTCTGAGGCTACAGTGAACTGTGATTGCACTACTGCACTCCAGCATGGACGAAAAAGGGAGACCCCCATCTCTAAAAATCAAAATAAATTCCTCCGGATTAAATGTTAAGTCTTACATTTAAGTTCCAAGAAAACACCTGCATAAGTTCAGGGGAGGAGCTGACATTGAAGTAGCTCAAGTCAGAGCATGCAGGCTGTTGGCTGGGACACCTCGGTTCTCCTCCAAGCATCCTCTTACATCTAATAGGCTAGATTACTTCCTTATATGGCAGGTTCAGGGCAGCATCCCAAGAGGAACTAGGCAGAAGGAGCAAGGCCCCTGAGACCTAAGCTTCAGACCTTTTCCAGTATGACTTTCTCCACATTCTGTTGACCAAAGCAAGTTCAAAGGCCAGCCCAGATTCAAGGAGGTGGAAAAATGGAATCTACCTCTGGATTTGAGGAGTTGCAAAGTCACATTGCAAAGGAGGGTCATACTGGGATGGAAGGAATTATGGCTGTTAAGCCATCTTCTATAGTACCCAGACTCACTCAGCTTGTCAATGGCTAAGCCAGAAAGTGAATCCAGATCTGCTTAATTCTGAAGACTACCAGCTTCCCACTAAACACACTGCCTCTACCCATACCTCAGGGAACACTTGTCCTACATGTTCCATAGGGCAAACCTTGGACCAAAGCATGAATCTGACACTGAGGCACATTTCAGCTCACACAATAAATGATTTTCTGGAACCAGAGATTTCCAAAAATAGAATGGACAAGGATAGTACATTTTTCATACCCGAAAATATTCGAACAGATGCAGGTGAACAACCAACCACTTAGCAACAACAGAGATGATTCATGAGCCTGGGTGACAGATTATAGTGGTGTATGACCTCTGCGGTTCCTTCCAACCTTGATATTGCATAATATATGGCAAATATTGCGTGATATATGGTACTAAAGGTAGGATAACTTGAAAGAAAAACCAAAAATGTTTTCTATCCACTTTAGTCCTGGGGTGACTTCTGTGAAGGCCTTTTAAAACAGTAAATAAAAGAAACACACACAAATAAATAGTAAATAATAAATATTAAAACAGTAAATAAAAATGAGGATCTTAACAGATGCAGGAAAAAAAAGTGACAAATTCAACATCCATTCATGATAAAAACTCTTAGCAAAACAGAAATAATAGACAACTTCCTTAATGTCATAAAATGTAACAAATTTAGAGCAGACATCATGATTAATGATAAACATGTCTTTTCCTTCAAATTTGAGAATAAGACATAAATGCCTGCTATCACAACTGCTATTTAACATTGTCCCAGAAATTCTAGCAGGAAAGGTTAGGCAAGAAAAAGAAATAAAAGGACAAGAATTGGACATATAAACACCCAAACAGTGCTTATATCTAAGGGGAAGGAGAATGCAGAAGTCCAGAAGTGGCACCCAAGAGAGACTCATAAATGCTCACATTCTGACTTTCATTAACTGAACACTTATGTTTTACTTCTCTAAGTATGTACAGATGCTCCTCGGCTTACAATGGGGTTATGTCTGAATAAACCTATCATGAATTGAAAACATCGTAAGTTACGTGTGTTATGATGAGATGGGCAGTATAAGGTGGACCCATCTGTGCCCTAAAGCAGAACTTTATCATTGCTTCATGCAGCAGGAGCACTCCCTAGCATGCTATTAGTATGTTGAAACAAAATGAAAGTTTATCCATGCCTCATGCAGGTAATTGCTGGTGAAGGAAAAAAGCAACACAATCACTGTGTGGATTGACTAAAGCAAATGGAAACTTTGCAAACCGCTTAACGTTACCATGGAGCTATAACCAATACCAGCTTTTCCCTGAACAAACCAGTCAGAGACAGGTGACACACACTGCCCTCCTGAGACTCACAAATTTCCCCAGAACAACTGTTTTTGTGGCTGTCAAGCATTTAACTATCCTTCCTATGGGGAAATCCCAAACTAGGTGAGAAACCAGCCTCCCTCTCGTCACAGAGCAAAAGAGGGGCAGATAGTCCCTCTCCCTCTGCTCCCGGGTCTCAAGGTATGTGGGCATGGGACCCAGGCTCTGCCAACTGGGTGCCCTTGTATCTGACTGGGGGGGGCGGTGTCTAGAGAGGTAGAAGCAGAGAGTATAATGGTGGTTACCAGGGGCTAGGGGGTGGGGGGCTTGGGGAAATGGCCAATGATTACAAAATTTCAGTTAGATAAGAGAAATAAATTCAAGAGATCTATTGTACAACATGGCATCTATGGTTAATAATGTAGTCTATACTTGAAAATCACTGAGAGTACCTTTTAAGTGTTCTTGCCACAAAAAAATGATATATGCAGTAATATATATGTTAATTACCTCAATGTAGCCTTTCTACAATGTATGCATATTTTAAAACATTATGTTGTATACTTCAAATATACATAATTTTTATGTGAATTAAACAAACAAATTTAAATTTGAAAAAGAAGAAGAATGCTTCAATCTTTAAGCTTTGGACAGGAAAATATTGTGACTAAATGACTACAGAATGATCTTTAAAAATTGAAAAGCTTTTTGCAATTCACACATTATGTTGGATTCATGGAAATGACTCATATTCTCCCTTGAGTGTGAGGTAAAGAAACATTAATATCTTAAATATAGGAAGAGAATAATCCATGTGCCCACTCACCATGCATGAATTATATTTTCCTTGTGCTAAAAATTCAAACTTCTTCTTACCCCATTGGGTCTTTGTTTCTATATAAATAAGTATAATTTCTTCTGCTCTTAAAAAGAGAAAAAGAAAAAAAATCATATAACTTATTATCTTTGCTATAACATGGTGGAATGGAAAGAAAATGAAATTCAAGACCCAAAACCCTGGCATTAATGTTTTGACATTCTGTCCTTGTCTGGGAGTCCATGTCTGAAACTTTAAAATAGAGGTTGAGGTTGGGGATTGGGTGAGTTGATACCAAAGGTTTTCTTCTTCCAATTATTAAGACTTTTAATAATTTCAAACAGTGAGCTTGGGCTTCTTTTCTTCAATTTAAAAGAAAAACATAAAGAAAATAAGAAAAATTAAGGGAGGAAGGGAAGAAGGGAGGGAGAAAGAATGGAAGGGAAGGCAAGGAAAGGAAGAGTAGCCTCATACGGTCTATGTATTAGTGAGGATAAGATATTCTGCAGTAAAAATCAACCCCCAGATTAAAGAGAGAGCTGTTTTCCTTTCTCTTTCTTTCTCTTTCTTTTCCCTATTAAACCTCCACTCCTAAACTCCTAAACTCCTAAAAAAAAAAAATCAACCCCCAAATATCAGGACTCAGCAAAAGTTTATTTCTTTTCCCTTCTATGTTTTTCACAGGTTCAAAGGCAGAGATCTCTTCCATGTAGTCATTCAGGGAACCTGACTGACAGAGATCCCCATAATCTTGAAATTGTTTCACCTGAAACACACTTCTCCTCTGCCACAGCAACAGGGGAAGAGAATGTGAGAAGATCTCTTACCAGCAATTAAATGCATCAGCTTAGAAGAGACACACACATTGCTGTCACTCGTAGCCTATCATCTTGAATTGATCTCATGGCCCTGCTAAATCCCAAGGTGAATGAGATTTGTCTTCCATGTGTCCGAAGAAGAGGAAAACTGAATGGTGGTGAATACTGGCTCTGTTTGCCACATCACAGTAAAACGAGTAATAATAAAGACATAAAAAAGACTTGCAATTTCTGGTAAAGACAAGTTAGATTATTTGAACATAAATTTCCCCTAAAAACAACTAAAAATACAACTTTAAAAATGTTTTCTGGGAGGCATCAAAAAGCTGGCAAGAGAGTAAAGAATTACCCCGCCAAAACTGAAGGGAAAACAATAATCTAGAAAGAGAAGCATTCTCAAAAGTTACTTTTCCCATGAGGGCATTGGCCAATCCTGAACATTTTTGAATTTTCATTTTTTACAGTCTCACAGGGAGAGTGGACAAAAACCAGAGCCTTAAGGAAGTTGAGGGCTCATCATTTCACTTTCCTGCTCAGAAACTGTTACCATCACTTGCTACATTAAATTCAAACCCCTGTCTTCACAGAAGCAGCACATCCTCTCTCATCCTGACCATTTCAACTCATCCCAACCATCATCTCTATTCTACAAGGTCCAGTCTCCATTTGGGCCCCACATGCTATGGCAACCATGGTCATCTCCAACTCCATGGCTGTGCTTGTGTTATTTACATGTCCAGAAGGATCTGCCAGATCCATTTGGGAACCCCATCCCACTCACACTCTCTACAAAACCTCTCTCTCCTAGAGCCTATGATGCCCTCCCCTCTACCTTTATATAATCATTCTTTGATTCTTCCTACTGTTTCAGGGGAATTCCTTATGGTACTTTGGTAAAAATTGAGGCTTGACATACAATACCTTGCATATATTTAAAGTGTACAATTACGTAAGTTTTCACATACACCTGTGCAGCCATCATCTCAAGCATGAAATAAACAAATCTATTTCCCACTAAGGCTTTCTCATTCTTTTGTAATTCCTTCTTCTGTTGCTCCGCATCCTTGTCCTCTGTTCCTGAAACCATTGATCAGCTTTCTATCACTATACAATAGTTAGCATGTTCTAGAATTCTGCATAAATGGAATCATAAAATAGCACTTTTTTAGTATGACTCTTTAATCTTTGCATAGTTATTTTAAGATTCATCCATGTTGTAGCAGATGCCAAAATTCATTCCTTTTTATTGCTGAGTAAAATTCCATTGTCCATATATGTATGAGTTTACTTCTGGTCTCTCTAATCTATTCATTGATCTGTTTGTCTATCTTTATGTCAATACCATACTGTCTTGATTACTGTAGCTTTATAATAAATCTTGAAATCATGTAGAGATAGTCCTCCAACTTCATTCTTTTGTAAAGCTGTAGTGGCTATTGTAGGTCCTTTGCATTTCCAAGTGAATTTTATAATCAATTTTTTAATTTATAGAAAAACACCTGCATAAATAAAACAAACATATATATGTACAACCGGTTTTTCATAAAGGCACAAAAGACAACTCATTCAACAAATAGTGCCAGCAAAATTAGATATATAAATGCAAAAAAGATGAACTTGGACCAATATCTCACACCACATACAAAAATCAATCCAAATGGATCATAGACCTAAATGTAAAACCAAAAGATATAAAGATTTTAGAAGAAAAATTGACAAAATATTTATGACCTTGAATTAGGCAAATATTTCTTAGATAAGACACCAAAAACACAATCTGTGTAAAAGAACAAATTGATAAATTAGATTTTTAAAAATTCAAAATTTTTGCTTTTTAAAAGATTATGTTAAGAGAATAAAAGGACAAACCACAAACTGGAACAAAATCTTTGCAAAGCATACACTGTTAAAGGATGATCCAAAAGATATAATGAATGCCCAAAACTCAACAATAGGAAAACAAATAGCATAATTGTTTAAATGAGCAAAAGATTTGAACAGACACTTCCTCAAAGATATATGGATATCAAGAAGCACATGAAAAGATGCTCAACATTATTAGTCATTAAAGAAATCAAAATTAAAATCATAATGAGATACTACTACACACCTAGAAGAATAGTTCAAATTAAAATGACTATAGCAAGTGCTGGTAAAGATATGAAGGAACTGGAACTCTCATACACTGCTGGTAGGAATGTAAAATGATACAATCATTTTGGAAAACAATTTTGTAGTTTCTTAAAAATTAAATATATATCTACCATTTGATTCAACCATCCCACTCCTAAGTGTTTACAAAATAAAAAAAAAGGAAGCATATATCTGTTCAGAAACTTGTATATGAATTGTAGCAGCTTTATTTGTAAAATCCCCAAACTGGAAACAACCCAACTGATCATCAGAAAGTGAGTGGATAAACAAATTGTATTACAATGTAATACTGATCAGCAATAAAAAGGAATGAACTAGGGATACATGAAACCACATGGGTGAATCTCTAAATGATTATGGTAAGTGAAAGAGCCAGATGCAACAGAGTACATGCTATAGATTTTCACTTATATAAGACTCTAGAAAATGCAAGTTAATATGAAGTGACAAGAAGAAAATCAGTAGGTGCTGGGGATAAGATTCAAAGGGGATGTGCAGACTTTTGGTGGCAATGAAAATGTTCATTATCAGTGAGAACACATGGACGCAGAGAGGGGAACAACACACACCAGGGCCTGTTGGGGGGTAGGGGATGAGGGGAGTGAATTTAGAGGATGGGTCAATAGGCAGATGGTTCACAGTGTATACATATGTCAAAAGGATCAAATTGTACATTATATTCACATTATTGTATGTCAATTATACCTCAACAATGCTGCTCAAAATAATATGTAAATAATTTTATTCCAAAACACGTATTAATTTAGAAACAATGGATAATTTCTTAGAATAATGTATCCCTCCAAATCTGACTCAAGAAGAAATATAACACCCGAATAGCTAGGAGTGGTAGATGCTGTTTGGGTGCCCTGTACAGATTCCCTTTACCAGATAGCTCACTCATCCCCAGCTGCTCTGTTAACTGCTAAGTTTTTACAGCTTCCCCCTTCTCCCAAGAATTACCCTAAATCTGGGTCAGAAAAAAATAGCATCTTCTCTTCAGCCCACAGTCTATGACTGACTAAAGCAAGAATAAAAATGGGAGCCCCCTTGCACTAAAGAAGGACAATTCTGCAGCGAGATGCATTCTCTCTACACTCCTCCTCTGGGAATCCAGCCAAAGCTAGACCTTACCTGAGATCACCTCTTTCTGGGCCTTTCCCTCTTCTCAATCCTGCTTCCCTACCTTCCCTAGAGGTTTTTCCTGAAGATCACTCCCTCAATACAACACAGCAGCCCAAATCACTGTCCCAGGTGTTGGTTTACCAAACCCAACTTAACCCCTATAACCATTAAGTAAATACAATTAGTATTTAAAATCGGAAGCTCAGGTACTTGATAAAAGAGAGGGCTCTGGACATAGATTGCCAGACTGGGGAGTTCCAATCCCAAACTACCACTTCCCAGCTGTGTGACCTTGGGCGGGTCACCTAATCTCTCTAAGCCTTGGTTTCCTCATTTGTGAATGAAGACAATAATCATACCTACACACTATGAACATGTATGTATGAATGTGTATAGATGAACGCACACACACACATACACACACACACACACACACACACACTCCCCCACCTGGTCCAGATGGTTTTACCAGCAAGATCTACTTACAAGAAAAACCTGTGCGTACACAATCAAGAAACATTTCATTCCAAACTTAAACTTTTTGAGAGAATATAAAATGAGGGATCACCCCCCAGTTCATTTTATGAGGCTGGTATAAACCTGATATCAAGTCAGACAATGAATATGAAATGGCAAAACTCTAGGCTAATCTCATTTATAAGCACAAATCCAAAAAATCATAATCAAAAGATTAGTTTTGCTTTCTTCATTTTGGTTTTGTGTGTATGCTATAAGGACCCAATTTCATTTTTGTTTCATATGGAAAACAAATTGTCTCATCACCATTTATTGACCTGCAGTGCCACCTCTATCATATCTAAATTTTCCACCTATTCAAGGTCGTGTTCTAGGCCCTCTGTTCTGTTTTTGTGGGTCAGTTTATCTATTCCTGCGTCTTATCACAGTATTTTAATTACTGTAACTTTTTAAATCTTGTCATCTAGTACCATCATCTTCCAAATATCGTTACTATTCTTCAAAATTGTCTCAGCTATTTTCAGTTCTTTGCTCTTCTGTATGAATTATAGAATCATTTGTCATTTTTAATGAAAAATCTCGTGGATATTTTCACTGTAATCACATTAGGGGAAACCAAGTTATACTATCCCAGCAATATCTGATGGTGTGGGAAAAAGTATCATATTCACAATAATGCTTGCTACCTAGTAATAGGATGAAAAAGAAATGTATATGATCTCTATGAAGAAAACTGAACACTTTAATGAGGGATTAAAAAATGAAGATGAACTTTTTAGAGTAACAATTTCTGTTTCTGGATTGGAAGATTTGATCTTTTAAAAATGTTAATTAGTACCAAATAACTAAATGATATCATAGAATCCCAATCATAATCCCAGTACAATTTTAATAATAAAATGATTTTAAGAAATAATTTGTCCAGTGAAGAGAATTGAGAGTGGACTTGACCCACAATGTGTGAAAGCAAATTGAAACTCTACAATAATTTAAATGATGTGCTGTGATGCAGGCACAGAAAGAAAAATACATCAATGGAATGTCACAGAATGAAACAGAATGGGATGGGTGAGTTCAATAATTTTAAAATAAAGAATTTAGCATATGATATCATATTATAAAGATGGCATTTCAAATCAGTGAGTGATATAAGGATGCTTTTGGCTTTAAGTAAACTAAAAACCAACTACAGCTATATTAAATGATACAAGAATATATTATCTCACATAACAGGAAGCTCAGAGGTGGTGTGGGCTCCAGGCATTACATCATCAGGATCCCTTTCTCTGCTCTCCTCTTGGCTCTGCTTTCCTTTTCTTTATCCTTAGACTCTATTCTCCTATTGTTACAAGAAGATTGTCAAACCAAACTGCCGAACAAACAAGCAAATAAACAAATAACGTGTCTGTTTGGTCGTGTCCAGTAAAAGGATGTCCTTCAGTCATGGGATGAATGTCCTTTCGTTCCCTCAATTGGCCTGACTTAGATCCTGTACCCATCTCTGGATCCAAGGCATTGATAAGGGGAAAGCCATGTGCTGACTGGCTTATACTGGAGCCCTTAACCAATCACTGGTAAGGAGAATGGAATTGCCATGACTAATCTGGAACAATCATGACTTCCCTTTGAGCTGAGGATGGGATCGGCTTCCCTTGAGTCAAAAAGGCTGCAAAGATAGAGGGTGGCTACATGAACAAAGTCAGGATCTGATAGGAAGGAGAAGAAGGAATCAAACTGGGGAGGCAACCAATAGTGCCTACTGCAGCAAAAACAGGATTAACCGCTATTAAATTGTAATAGAGTAAGAAAAATTAACTTAGACCCTTAACTTTCAGGCATGCTTTGTGTCTAAGACCAGGAGTGTCTGTGATGCTGCCAGAGGAGACAGATGGCTCTAGAAGGGAGATCCAGGTGGTTTTATTTCATCAGGCTGATATTTGGATAGGTTCACATTGTCAGGACTTCGACCTCTCCTATCTTTTAATCACCTCTTTCCCTTCTCTTCCACTTTCCTCCAATCCTCATGCATAAGGATTATATTTTCCTTCATTGAGGACCACTAGATTTTCATACTATGATTTCAAAAGGTACCCTTGCACAATCTCTGCTAGAATGGACCACAGAATCGCTTTTAGTTTAGAAGTCTGGGTGAGAATTGTCAGACTATTTTCCTGTGTTGCAGTAATCAGATATTGTTATAGCTATAAAACACTGGCCTCTTTTGATTTCCTGAGGTCCATTCCCTATTTTTAGCATTCATTGCCAGGCAAATTATGTGATGCAGATCCTGTCCTTCCCACTATGTGCATGCCATTTTGTAACTCAGACTAGAAGACACGGAATGCTATGAATTTCTCTGTATATTACCTTTGGATGTAGAAATACCCAACTTTTAAAATTTTCCTTAGTAAAAGTAAAATTGATCCTAGGTTCATCTCCTTCTAACAAAGATGACAAGAAAGTCATCTCAGTCATCGTGGACCTCTCCCCGCTCTGTTCTGTGGAAGTCTTCAACAGTTCATAGCATTCAATTTCAGGGAGCCCGTTGATCTTCATGCTCATTAATAACCATGCTGATGTGTTCATTATCCAAGCAGCAGGGTTTCTTCAAGGCAGGTGACTCAGATGCCTTCCTGCCATGCTTAACACAGCCCTGCCTAGGAAGATGCACCATATGCCACTCCTCTCTAAGGTTTTCCTCTGAAAAGGAGCAAGTTCCACTCAAAAAACCCCAAACTTCTAAGCCTTTAGACAGACAACTCCAAGTCTGTTTTGTTTGATCATCAATACTTTTGTTTGGAATATTCAGATAAATTTCTAGCAATTGTAATTATAGAAACGGTATAATATGTAGAGCTTATGTGACAGAACTGTTTACTTTACAAATGAGTTTAGAGATCAATATCTATAAAAATAACTGGGGATCTCAAGGAGATACTTGAGAAAGAATGAGTGACAAGGTCAAAGTGGCTGACCTTGGAGGAGGGAGTGCATTCAATCTTGGGCATAATCTGAATTAGACTGTTCAGTGCCTCATAATCTCTCCTCAAAGGATCCAGAAACAATATGGGTCTCTTGCCTAAAGTTAGAAGTGGGGGAACAAACATCCTAAAACTAGTCCCTTTTTTTACTTAACTAGTTTATTTCAGTAGTCTAGGAGCTAACCTAAGGGTAATCTCCAGAGTACCTGTTCTGGATTGGAACAGTCCAGAGAATCAGCGAGTCTGAATAAAATTTGAAGTACAGAGTACAAGAATTTAAGAGACCACAGAGACCGTTGAGCTAATTCACTTTATACTCACTGTCCTGCCCTTGAATAAGAGCTCATGGAAATCAGCTTACATTAACACTTATGAACATTAGAAATAGGGCCCAAGGAGGGATATCCACTGACGATAAGTCCCTGACATTAGCAGATGGCAGGTGCAGCCCTGGGAGGTTGAGCAGCAGGGGCCAAGTAAGGAAACTCACCCCTCAGAGTGGCAATGCATCTTCTCATTCATTGGGCTGTGCTCTTTTTTTAACCAGGAAAGATACCATAATACTTGTGTGATTAAAATCTAATTTTGTAAATTATGTGTTCCTAAAATATTAGGTGTGTGGTTGATGTTACTAGGCAGTCACGTCAATTCATCCTAAGGAAAAGGTAATACTTATAATTGAGATTTCACTGAGAAAAAGTGGAAAATACTATTGAAGGATTGCAATATATCATTTATTGACATATTAGAAACATCTAAAAGGTGTCATTACATGGATTTTGATACATCTTTGAGCACATCATCAGCTTGAGACTAGGAAGGAACACTGTAGAGAATCAGTTCAAGCAGCACATGATACATCTGAGGCACCCACACACAAAAAGAAGGAAGGTCAGACACAACCTACATTTGCAAGGTACCATTTACTTGATGAAGTTCTAAGAGAGTTGACAATGGGCTTTTTAAAAAGAAAAAAAAGAGCTTTGGAATGTCTAGAAATTAAGCCAAAGGTCCAGACTTTAAACTTTAGTCTCACATTCTGTAATATATTTTGATAAACAGTCCAGAAATGCTTAAGCAGTTGAATTACCGAAACTACAGTTTGCAGCTAACTTATAAGTGACTCCAGGATTTCAAAAAGACAAGTTAACCTCTGATCTAGAAAGCATGTTTGAATCTAAAATATACTTTTAAAAAGCATTCTTGTTAGGTTCATTGACATGGACAAAATTGCGTATTTATGCATAATCTATGAGAAAGTATTTTGGTTGTTGTACTGGTATAGAACAGTCTAATTCGGCGAACTCATCGTCAAGTAGTGATGAGATAAGATACTAGCCTAATGACTGTCTATTGAAAGGCTGATGCAAAGGTCATGACTGACTGATGCAGGCAATGAGTGGCATGAGAGTACCTGATATTACACATTTGTGCAATGGACTGGCTATCCTGAATGAGCAACTCATCATGTTTGGTGTGTCACCTAAGCTAATTACTATAAATAGACCACATTCACTACTTAGGAAATATTGGGTTTCCAAATCTTAGCTAAAGGTTTAGAAAAAAATGCTCCTATGCAGTGTCTTGCTATACTCACAACTGGATACAACCAGCAGAGATCAGTTTTAAGTGACACTAACAACAGCTGGAAAAGTATGTAAAATGTGTTCTCTCTCTCTCTTTGCGTGTGTGTATTTGCATTTAATGAGCTGCTGAGAATGATGGTTGTCTGTATGATTCTCTCTTGAACGCATTGGAAAGTTGTTTCTTTGCCTGGGATCACTTCTACTTGGTAAGAACTATTAATGATTAAACAGTTCTGAAAAGAACAGGGTTGTCCACACTAAACCAAGTTCATGAGCTATAGATTTTTGCTAGTTTATGTGCTTTCCTTATTTTCTTCCCTTCCTACAAAGTATGAGACCATTAGCACACATGTTGGAGTGTGTTTGCCGAGAATCCTGAAGGCCCAATACTAGTATTGATTAGTAATCTTACTAAAGCACAATTTGAATTGTCTTAAGTTAACAGGAGGGCCTAGCTGTCCAGTCAGCACTCACATTTCCATACAGCTTTTTTGTTCTTGACATATACAATAGGTCTAGCAGTAGAGATCAACCAAGGTGATTCACCCAGGAGACATCTGGCCACGTCTAGAGACATTTTTGGTTGTCACAACTGGGGAGAGGGTGTTACTGCCATCTAGTGAGTGGAGGCCAGAGATGCTGCTAAACATCCTACAACACACAGGACAGACAGCCCTCCAAACAACACCGAGTTTTTTTGTTGAACCATCATTAACACTTTTGTTTGGAATATTCAGATAAATTTCTAGCAAAGGTAGTTATAGGAAAATTATATAATATGTAGAGTTTATATGGCAGAATTTTTTACTTTACACATGAGTTTAGAGATCGGTACTTACAAAAATAACAGGGGATCTCATGGAGATACTTGAACTTTTCCAGAGAAACTTTATTCCATTTTGTGTAGCGTATGTATTATTTGAGATATTGCTTCAGCAGTCTCAAGAAATACATTAAAATTAGCTACTTCTTATCCAGTGACTTCTACCTGTGCCAGGCACAATGGCAGCACTTTCATACATTGTGTCATTTAATTCTCACCACAACCTTGTAAGGTGTAGCACTACTAATCCTATTTTACAGATGAGGGAACAGAGACTAAGAGAAGTTAAGCTGCCTGCTCAAGGTCACGCAGCTGGTAAATGATAAGACTGGTATGCAAACCCAAATATGTCAGACTCAAAGCCCTCTTTCCTCTATATGATGCTGTCCTCGGGAACTATTGAACTTTTTAACCATAGAGCAAATAGATCTCAGCAGCACGAGAGGAAACATAAATGGAAATAACCAAAAATATATTCATCTAAGATGTGGCTACATTATACCAAATGTGCTAAGTCTCTGCTTTCCTTCTTGGATTTGCTCAAAGCAGCCTAAAAGGGTTGTGCAGGTTATTTCTACAAATCTCTTCTCACCTAGATAGTTCAGGAAGAGAAGAAACCAGATTTTTCTTCAATTATTTACATAACTGAAGGGGAAATGACAGTTTGCATCCCCTAAAATTTTTAGGCTGCAAAATGAATGGTCCTCACTGCTTCTCACCTGAGAACCACCCACTTTACCATTTAATCTATGCACATCCCATCCTCAGTTGTCATTCTGGTTTGGGAAGATCTCATCAACTTTTAAGAATAATCTGGAAATGCTTCTGATATTTCTAATCTATAATTGTATCACATTCAACTCCAAGTTAGTTAACCTTGACTGTTTTTCGCAAGATTTCAACACAAGAGCCTGTGTCAGGGGAGGGGTCTGGGGAAAGTTTCATTTCTGGAGCAAGATTTATCTCTAAGGCATCAGCTACTATGACATATCATAATTCAGGGGCCACATAGATGGGATATTTGGGTACTCAGAGCACATACAAATTAGTATGTGAACAAAATATATTACTGGACTACTGAACGAGTTCAACCACACCATGATTTACAGTGCCCTGACAGAGTCAGAGCCAGGACCCACAGGCCAGAGCCTCTTCCACGGGGGAATTCTGCTTCTACTCCATCAGATAGAACCCAGACACCCAGATTTAGTCACTGAGGGGTTGTTTTGGGGCTTTTGTACATTCTAACAAATGTTAAAGCCTCGTTTTCTATGTAGGCACTTTATAGATTTATTACAAATGACATACTCCAAATACTACCTCCTGATTTAAATTCTTTTCTGTTTGTCTGATAGAAAACTACTGATGTCCCCAGCTTACATCATTGTACTTGCTGTGTTACCTTCGAATTCCAAAGGCTTTCTTCCTTTGCAGAATTTTTAAAAATTTATCTTCAAAACCCAATTATCCTGAGCTCTTTTCAAGTAGGCCTATAAAAACCCAGGGATTATTCTCAGAAGTGAAGCAGCATCCTGCTTTTACATCTTCTGAAGTGGCCACAGTTCAACATTAAGGAATGATCAGGAAGCAGTCTCATCCATAGTCCCTTCCATAAACTATACTGACTATTTTAAGCCTTTCTAAAGCTTCTAGGTCATGATTTCTTCAAAATCAGACAGCTGTTTCATTTGTTCAATTTGCATAGAATGCCTTCTGAGGAGCTTCTTTTTACTTCTTAAGTCAACTCTCTTTGGTGAACTTGGAGCAACAGGAACCATAGATTTTAAGCCACTAGCAAGAGGGCAAGAAGGTTTGCTGCTAGATCTAATATCCGGAATAGGTGGGTTCAGATTCACATTTAAAGGCGGCAGGAAGCCAGGCCTAGTGTGAGAAATGCGATCAAGGAGCAGAGTTCCAGAACCTCGTCGTTCTAGAAGATGTGGCGGCCTGCGGCGTGCTGAGCTGGGGGATGTGCTAGGTACAGTGTCCAGGGACTCCCGAGAGCCATGGAAAAGAGACAAGTGAGAGCTGTTGAGCTTCTTTCTATCTAAAGGTCCTTTGCCAGATTCAAGGGAAATGGAGTTGGGAGGGTCAGGCCCTGGCTGTATATCTAAGTCATAGAGGTCATTTTCCAGCCATTTGAGGGATGCAGGCTCTTTGAGAGCAGAGGGTCCCGATGGACCCATACCACATTTCTCTTGGTCAACAGGGAGAGTTCCTCTCCTGGCCAGACGTGGGTGGGGAGCCTGACCTTTCTCATAGGCTGCTTTCCAGGATGCCGGTGCTGAAGAGACTGGAATCTTCAGAACCTGCTCTGTGACTGTGTGAAAGAGGGTGGGGTCTTTGCTATCGATACTGTTGGTTCTGGAGAGGGGCCCCCTTTTAGGGAAGGATATATCACTGATGCTCTTGATGACCTCGTTGTCTGTGCTGGCACCATGGGTCTCATCCTGACGCGTCGAGGCTGCCAGCACCGAGGGCGCTATCAGGCCCCAAGGTTCAGACTGGAGCCTCTTCAGTTGGGGCAAACGGGCCCTTTTGAGATTACTGACTTTCCTGGTGGGTGACCCAGGCTCATTAACAGCCTTGGAGGTGTTACAACTGCTTGGATGCCCTGCTTGGAGGCTGAAGAAGTCATCTTCCTTCTCAGTGAGTGGAGAGTCCAGGCCTAGAGCCTTCAGCTCTATGTCAGAGGGAGATGCACACAGTGGAGGTGAATGCCTGTCTTCTACTTTGGGTGAAGGAGGGACATTAAGATACTGTTTGGTGGTTTTGGTGCCTGAAGACGATTTATCTGTTGTTATAATAATCACCTCCTTCCCTTTGGCTTTGCAGGCATCAAGGAGATGTTTCAATGCATCCTTGTCATCTGCATTTATTGCATAAACCAGAGCCGAAGCCCCAGTGCGATCTTCAAGGCTGGGGTCTGCTCCATTCTCCAGTAATAAGGAGACCACTTCTCCCCCAGCTCTTCTGATACAGGCATGGATGAGGGCAGTCTTGCCAGACTTATCTTGGATATTGGGGTCTGCCCTGTTGTCCAGCAGGTACTTCACCATCTTGGACTTGCTGATGCTTTGCTGGTCCACATGCTTGGTGATGCACGCCACCATGAGAGCTGTTTCGCCTTTGTCATTGCTTTCATTGATATAAGCTCCCCCTTCCAAGAGTAGCCTGGTCAACCTGAGCCTCCCCAGCCACACAGCCTTTAACAAAGAGTTTCCATCAGTCCTTAATTCAGTGTCATCATCCATCATATTGGCTACAGTTTAGAGGACCTGAGCCACAGTAGCAATCAAACCTAGCAAAGGAAGAAGAGGGAACAAATGTTATATGTTTTGTAGCAGATCTGTGCAGCATGGTTGTTACAGGGTCTGGGTACAGTCATATCCCAACCTGATCCCAACTTACATTGACTTGGTCAACTTATCTAACATTGCTGAGTTAGTTTCTGCATCTGTAATAGTGTGTCGTGGGGCGGGGGGTGGTGATAGTAGTAACCTACCTCATAGGGTCATTGTAAAGACTGCATGAGAGAGTGTGTATAAAACATCCACATGAAAAGCAGTTAACATAAAGCCTAACATAGAGTAAATATTTGTTTAAATGCAAGATGTTATTGTGTTGACTGCACAGCACTTATCACAAATGTAGAACTCTACATTCCTTAGAAAAAGGTTTGCGATTATTTTCTTCACTGCTGTATCTTCAGCATTTAGCAATGATTCACATGTAGTGAATAGGTGGCCTCATAAATAATTGTTTAATGTGTTGTTGTTGGTGTGTATCAAAAAGACTATTAGGAAACACACCAAAATGTTAATCCTTATTCTGGGCTGTGGGATTATGAGTGGTTCCATATTCTTCTTTTCACAGTTTTTCCAAAATAAATATGTATGATTATTGTAATGGGGGTTGATGAGGGAGGGACAGTGAAAACAACTGTAAAACCAAATCAATCTAGTTATCCCTTTCCAGGTTGTAGTCTTCACTTTTCCAGCAGATGTCAGAATTCATATTCTCCGTATTCAGAATAAAGCCATGCTATTCCCTTCCCTCTGGTTGAACTGATAGGGGGCAGAGAATGGAGAAGAGGATTACATTTTTGTTCACAAATGTTAGGAAATAAAGCTCAGACCAAAGTTTTCTCAGCTGAGGTTTGTCAAACCTGAGTTTTCTGTTTTGATTCTTTTGTAAGTTCCCTAATTCCTGGACTCAAAATCTTCAACGTATGTGTTGCTTGAGAGGCCCTTCACAAATAAGAAGAGATGGGTGTCCCAGTCTTGATGCCCTGCCAGCCCACGGGTACCACACTGGCCATGTCTCTGCCAGCACAGCACCTTCACACAGCCTTTTTGTGCCTCCAGGTTCCAATGAGCAGATGGCTCATATGGCCTACCTGCCACAATGCCTGAGTTTCCTCCTCATCTGATTCACATCATTCTTTCTCTTGTGCTATTTGCCTGAGCAGTTATTTATTTATTTATATGACTCTATTTAGTTGGAAGGCAAAAGCTTTTCTTGGTTGAAATTGAGAGATGGCCATATATATCCCTTTGAAAAAATTATTACATGAATAGATACTTGCTATTTAAAACAAAAACCAAACTACATGTAAGTATATAAAGAGGAAGAGGTCTCCTTTATTCATCCCCCACTCCTCCTTGAAAACACTGTCCTCTTCAGAAGTAACCATGGTTAAGGGTCTAGCGTGTATCTTTCTGCTTCCTCAAATGCATTGTTCTGATAACTACATGAGTCTGAGGTTGTTGTGTTTATGTGTTCTGCTAGATTTCCAGCAAAACTACCACCACTCAAGGGCACTGTGTGGTTATTAAATACATTGACAACAAGTCTCCGTTTCTGTCTCTCCATCCCCTTCCTCTTTTCTCCTTAATTCTCCTACTGATCTCTCTCTCTCTCTATCTCTGTGTGTGTGTGTGTGTGTGTGTGTGTGTGTGTGTGTGTGTGTGTGTGTGTGTGTGTGATGGTCTTTCTCTCCTCTCTTTCTGTCAATTTTAATTATTTTTATTCCTCTGTGGTCCTACACACCATTTTTGTGTTAAAGCCCTATGCATCAATAAGCTTTTCAGTCTCTGAACTCTGGAGATTTGAAGCAGAATTTCCAAAGACTAGATGAATGAGTGGAATGTCTGGAGAAAACATGCTTCTTTCCATTTCATCGAAGGGGTCCTTCTTCTCCTGGCCTCAGCCTACCTCTCTAGAATCATTCCCTGCCACTCCAGTCTTCTTCACATTCTATCTTCAAATCTCATTTCTCAAATGCACGATTCTTCATGTGTTTTTCCTCTTGGCACTGTTCATGTTTCTAACTATAAGGCATCCTTGTTCTTCTTTAATTATTCATCATCCCCCAAACTTCAGTTCAAATGTTACTTCCTTTGTACTCAAGAGGAAAATCACTCAAGATCAAAGAGGGAGGGTTGAGTGAAATTACAGTGACTCATCATCAGACTATATAAAGAACTCCTACAAATCACTTCCTCCAAAAGAGGATACACAAATGACCAATAAGCACATAAAAAGATACCCAGCCTTATTAGTACTCAAGGAAAATCAAATTAAAGCAAAACAAAATACCATTTTAGCATGGCTAAAATTAGACAGACTGACAATACCAAGAGGCGTGCAGACAGGAAGCAACAGGAACCTGTTGGTAGTATAAATAAATTGAACTAGACTGAACCAAAGCCCACACTCTGACACAGTAATTCCATGCCTAGGTTTATACCTGTGGTAGTTTGCAAATGATGGCCATGAGGTCCTCCCGTCCTCGTATGTACACTAGGAGTCAGCCTTGTGTCTCGCTTTCAGCCATAAAATGTAACTGTGTGACTTCCAAGGCAAAGCCTAAGCAGTTCTTGCAGCTTCCAAGCTTGCTGTCTTAGAACCCAGCTGCTGTGTAAAGAAGTCTGGAATACCTACCAGGAAGGGCACATGAAGTTTTAGCTGGTAGCCCCAACTAACTGCAACAATGTGAGTGAGACAATCTCAGCCCAGCCAGCCCCAGCCAGCCCCAGCCAGCCCCTAGAAGATTGCAATTGCATTAGAGAACCCAGGTGAGACTAGTGGAAGAAACACCCAGGGCCTGGGCCAAGTGTAGCAATATTAGAGAATAAACTAATATGTGTACCAAAAGACATCGGCAGCACTATTCATTAAAGACAAAAACTGGAAACAACCCATCAAGAAGAAAATAGGCTGGGCATGATGGCTCACAACTGCAATCCCAGCAATTTGGGAAGCCAAGGAGAATCACTTGAGACCAGGAGTTTGAGACCAGCCAAGGCAACATAGTGAGACTCTGCCTCTACTAAAAAAAAAAAAAAAAGCTGGGTGTTGTGGCTTGCACATATAGGCCTAGCTACTGAGGAGGCTGAGGCAGGTGGATCACTTGAGCCCAGGAGTTCAAGGCTGCAGTGAGCTATGATCACACCACTGCACTCCAGCCTGGGTGACAGAGTGAGACTCCATCTCTTAAAAAAGAAAAAGAAGAAGAAGAAGGAAATAGATAAAGAAAATGTAGTATCTTCATACTCTGGAATACCATACATCATATTTGTATATTCTCTCTCTTTTTCTTTTGCATACGTGCATGCACACACACACATACAAAAACACACACATGTACAAAACTAGATGCCACATCCCCTGTGTTACTTAATAGTTTGCAACTTTCTTTGAGTATCAGTCTCGTTAATCACCTGGGTCAGACCCCTCCACAGAGCCCTGCACCCCTCAAGCTAGAAATACTGTCTTTGCTCCCTTCTCAGCTGTGTGATAATTAGAAAGTAGGATAAAGGAAAAGATGGAGGAAGGGAGAAAAAGGAGAAGGAAAAGAAGGTGGGAAGGAGGGTGGATGGGTAATCGGGTTACCTTTTATGTTGTGTGCAGTGCAAATCACGTACCTCTAGTCTAGCTCAAAGTCAAGAGAGGGAGGAAGAGAGGCAGGAAAGGAGGCAAAGAAGAAAGAAATGGAGGAAAGATGGCGTATGTAGGAGAATCCTTCTCTCCTTTCAGTTGGAATCAGCGGCCTCCTCCTCCCCTATGCTCAGGTCTTGTCCCCATTTTAACTCTTCCCCTTCAGCACCTAAGGAGGCAGCAGGTTGCAGATAAGGCATACAGGTTCTTTTCTGTGGTCTGGAATATTTATATCTAGCCCACCAATAGGCATAACATTCTGTGTGGTCAGTTCTTTTGCAAGTTGTCTATAGCCATTTTTTTACTGTGGGCCTCCCATCTGAAATTCCTTAAGTGATGAAATGCAAGAGCTTTGTCTGAGGACAGAATCAGGTGCTTACCTCACTCTTGTAGCCCAGATAAAATGTGCCAGGCTAACGTTAACTGTTAGCATGCTGCAATAATCGTACACTTTTCATTTTAAGAATACAGGGCTTGGTCAGGCGCGGTGGCTCACGCCTGTAATCCCAGCATGTTGGGAGGCCAAGGCGGGTGGATCACCTGAGGTCAGGAGTTCGGGACCAGCTGGCCAACATGGTGAAACCCCATCTCTACTAAAAATACAAAAATTAGCCAGGCGTGGTGGCACACGCTTGCAATCCCAGCTACTCGGAAGACTGAGGCAGGAGAATCACTTGAACCCAGGAGGCAGAGGTTGCAGTTAGCCGAGATTGTACCATTGCACTCCAGCCTGGGCAACAAGAGCAAAACTCCAACTCAAAAAAAAAAAGAAAAGAATACTGGGCTTAAAAGACTGCTGTTTACATGGCCGCAGTTGACAATAGCCTTACAAATTACCACAGACTAAATTCATGCACCATCCCAGATATGCATAGCCGCCATGCCTACTTTCCCTGTCTCTGGGTGTTACACACTCACCTTGCTTTCTTGCCTGAATGGTCTTAACAAAGTTCAAACCTTTCCCACAGACTTAGTGTCAGGTCACTACTGCTGTTGTCTGCTACAAATGGTGAACCCCCACACCTGGTTTCTGCTGACTAGAAGAAACTGACCCTGGCCTGACTTTCTCCAGGTTACTCAACCAAGAAGTATGAGGGAGTTAACCCTTTGTAGAACAGATGTTGACCAATAGAAAATAGAGGATGGGAAAGAGATGTTACACAAATGCTTCTCCCTCTCCTCACCCAATTTCCTGTTCCAAGATGCAATAGATTATACAATTTCCATATGACAGAATAATCAGTGCATTTGCCATGAAGCTGTGGCTAGCTCAATAATGTATCCCCTATATTTGCTCTTCCTCCTCCCTTGCGTCACTTTTCATTTTCCTTCATTCCTACTCCCCAGGGTTTATAGCCCAATAAACTGTTAATATGTATGTTTTTGCTCCAAACTGATGATAACTGCCTCCCATGAACCATGAAATGCCCTTTCAGGAAGGTTTTTCTACCATTTCACAGATGAGGGAACTGAAGCCAAGAGTGAAGAAGTGGCTTGCCTGTGGTCATTTAGGGATCAATGAGTGACTCAGACTCTCACAAGCTACAGTTACTCTTTCTTTCTGATATTATTCCTGCCTTCCCCTGCACACAGAGTGAGGCTGATGGTTTATATTATTTGACCGGCCCCATGTGCAGGGCTGACTCAACCTTGGGTGCATTTTGAAATTGAGGCTGAGAAACACCAGTTATGCTGGGCTGTTTGTAGAGAACTCTGGATGTAAGAGCTGCATTCATGGGTTAGCCACAAGTGCACAGAAGCAGAAAAGGTGACGTGCAGAGGAAGAAGAATGAAGTAAACACACTGAGAAGCTGAGATGAGAGGCAGGGAGAGAGTACTTTTCCTCCTTCCTCTGAAGTTTCAACTGACTTTGGAGTCCATGAACGACTTAGAAGCCTTCCAATAAGTCAGCATGTTTTTGTTTATGGTGGCTTGAATTAACTTCTGTTACTTATAAGCAAGTAAACCTTGACTAAACACTGGCATTACTTGCTCATTCATTCATGATCAAACATATATTGACTATCTATCTACTTGCTCATTCATTCATGATCAAACATATATTGATTATCTACTCCAGGCTAGGTGTTAAGGATAAAGAGATGTATAAAATTCAGGAATGGCTGCTAAGTATTTACAATTTAGAAAGAAGGTGGATGTATATTTTAATGATAGTAATAAACATTTATGGTATGCTTGCCATGTGCCAAGCAATGTGCTGAACACTTTATATGCATTGTGTCATTTAATCTTTATAGTAATACTATGAGGTGGGTACTATTATTATCCCCATTTTATCAAAAATGAAACTGAGTCTCAGGAAGGTAAAGTCACTTACCTCAAATCACCCAGGCTGTGGAGCTGGAATTCAGATCCAGGCAGTCTAACCCCAAAGTCCACATTCTTAGCCTCTACATGACATAACTGTAGTGCAAAGTAATTAATAAGTCCCAGAATGGAAGACAAATATAAAACAAGGAGACATGAGTGCCAGGAGGGACTCGGGGTGCAGATTAGGAAAGGGCTCACAAAGAGAATAAAATTGAGCTAGTACTTGAAAAACATGAGTGGAAAGTTGTTGAACCAAAAGGAGGAAGTCATTACACTTAGGAGTAAGTACAAGTTCAAAGGCAAAAGGTAGCAGAACATGGACATTTCAAGAACTTGATGGTTAGTGCATGGTGGTGGTGGGAAGTGCACTGACGGAGCAAGCAAATAAGGGGAGGTCTACAGAGATCAGATTCAAAGTTCCTTGTAGCCTTGTCCTGAAGTTTGATGTTTGCTGTGTGGACATAGGGAACCAGTAAAGAATTTTAAGGAAGAGAGTGACATGATCATTGGCCACAGTGTGGGAGATGGATTGGGAGGCTTGGGGGTCATCTAGGAGCCCCTGAGAGATGAAGAGGATCAGAAACAGCACAGCAGGGAGATAGAGAAAGACTCAAGCTGGAGAGATGTTTGAAAGTTAGAACTGAATAGTGGTCCATTCGATGAAAGTGTCAACCAAAATCTAATTTGCCTTCATTTGAAAATTTATCTCCTATTGTGCATCACAGTGAATAAATATTAAGAACATCTAATACTGGAAATATTAAATGATTTACAGGATCTCTAAGCTCATTGGGGAGAAAAGAAACAATCTGGATTGAAAAAAGCTGAAGCATTCCTAGAATGTTGAGATCCCATCCACTTTGGCTGCTCTGGCCAGAATATTTTTGTCTTTAAAAATTAGCAACCATAAAGTGGGTTTTTTTCATGTGTTTCATAAGAAGAGTAAACTGAGAAGTGAGCAAAGTTTGCCTGGTTCCTCCCTTGCTGTACTCCCTGTCTCTACCCGCCAACCCCCCACCCCCACTCCACCCCCACCATCACTTTCACCTCTCTGGTCTGTTTTCTGTTGGACTCATTTCCACTATAATGGTGGCCACTATATCTTCCAATGGCACAGGGGCTGGAGAGGAAATACTGAAGATTAAAATATCACCAGTGTCAGAAAATTAAAATGATGCCTTCTTTCACGGAGGCAATAAGTAGATGCAAGTGTTTGCTCTCTTTGTCCTGATGTCCTTTGATTATTTTATTGTCCCCAAAAGTAAAGATGTCTTATATTTTTTAAGCTGAGAGGAGCCATCTTGTTCAATCTTCCATGTTTAGAAACAGGAAACTTAAATACAGGGATTGAAACTTTTCTCTCTCTGAATCCAGGGTCTTTCACTCCCATGCCTTCTCAGATCCTTGGCCTGAGTAGTTTAGACCAAGGTTACATATTAAAGGTCTGACAGCCAATGTAGCCCACAGTCATGTCTTGCTTGGCTGGCACTGTGCTTTAAATTTTCTTTGAATGTTTTAAGATGGATTATTCACTGTTCAGTTTGAAAAGGCCCTGTCATTCTCCATAGTCTTACAATTGGCCTGATTCACACATTCAGGTTACTTAACTGGCCTGTATAGGGATGCGGGTTTGTGTATGAAAGTAAAATACATAATATATAAAATCGCGATGCTACGATTTTGTCCTTCCTTCATTTTGTAGCTGCTTATCTCTTCAGAGTTGTTAGAAGGCCTAAATAAGCTAACGGATGTAAACCTTTATATAAACTTTAAAGTATGGTTTGCTCATGTGAACCATTATAAATTATGTAACTAACACTTAATTACCTGAGGGCAGATACAATGTCATACACTTTATTTCCCCTTCTTCAAGTCACACTGACATTGGATTTCCAGTTAAACATCCCTTGTTTGGCACAGTGAAGATCTCAGAGAGGGCAAGGGATGGAATTATACAAAAGAGAAGATTCTATGGACTTTTGCAAACATCTTCAAAGTTCCTAGACCTCCAAGAAAGTGCTTGGTTATACACTTTCTAGTACTTAGAGACCAGAGCAAGTTTCTAGGACTTTATAATATACATACTTTGTATTCATTTTATCTGTGGCTATAGCCTTAATCTTGTTTCACCTTTGTTTTCTCGACTACTTCGAATACGTGCAAACCTGACATCTTGTGGAGCCTTATAAATTGCTTTAAATTCTTTGTGGAACAAAATAGAATATAATCAATAAACATTTATGAGATTAATCCATATGAAACTGCTGTTTCAAAATGGTTTAAAAACCATTAATGTCACATATTTATAGTACTTGTCTAAATACACTTTAGTGCTTAACTGCCCCATAATTCAAGCTCCTGAGGATGTGCCAGTCCATGTGGAAGGATTATAAGCTAGAGAGGTGGGAGATCTGGATTCTAATCCCAGCTCTGCTACTAAGTACCTGAGTAATTTTGGGCAAGCATCATTTTGCCAAACAAGTAGAATAACCCCAGTCCTGCCTACTTATCAACATTGTTATAAGGATCAAATGATAGGCAATATGTCCACACTCTCTATAAAGTCCTGTTAAAAAATCTAAGAGGCTATTACACACTGAACTAAGCTCATCCAGAATTCCTCCCACTGAGCCCCGCTCTGTGCCCAGTCCCTTTGGAGTGTGCTGAGGGAAGTGTTCACCACCAATTCTCCTTCTCTTCTAATTACCTGCTCCTTCCTTTCAGCCCCTAACACCCAACCACAATTCCCAGTTTGCCAGTCTTTCCACACATATGATCTCCTTGGCCACCCTCCCCTGACACTTCTGCAAGGAAAGCATTATCAAGTATTTACAGATAGTTAAAATCTGAAGTTCAGACACATTTAGTAATTTTGTCTAAGGGCACATGTTTTTAAGTGCTACAGCTTTGATTTAAACTCTGTTCCTCTGATCCCAAGTTCAGAGCTATTTCACGCAGGGAAGTCCACTCAAGCACACCCTCCCACCACTGCAATCTGGCAGCGTTTAAGAGCGCAGCCATACCATTTGCTAGTTCCATAAACCTGGACAAGTTACTCGGCCTCTCTTGCTTCAGTTTTCACATCTGTAAAATGGGGATAATCATAGGACACAAATTTGTGGCGCACTGGCTTAGCACGGGGCCTTGGCACATGGTAAGCGCTTAATAAATGCTAGATTTTTAAAGAAGTTTGGGTACACCTTCCGAAATCCGGGGAGGCCACACCGTTTGGCTGTAGTTTTCGCGGAAGCTTGGGAGATATCTTTACACTCCGCCTCTTCCTTCTGCAGTCACGGGAAGCAGTTAGAAGCAGATCAGAAATCGAACACGTTTGCTTTTGCGATTCGAGAGCCCTTTCTGGCGCGGAGCTAGGGGCGGTGTTACGTAGCTGCCCTGAACTGAGAGCAGCGTTGGCCGGGGGCTAGGGAGCCGGGCTGTTCCACGCTCACTGTGCGCCTCGGGCGGCGGGGCTCGGGCTCTGTCCAAGGTGCTGAACTCCGGGGCTCCGGCCGCGCCGGCAGAGTGTGCCAGCGTCCATTATTGCCAGTGTCTGTGGGCATCTTCCAGAAGGCCGAGCATGGGGGTCAGGTGAAACCAGGGCGGTAAGTGCTTCTCCCATCATTTCTCAGAAATGCTTAGGTGCCTACTTTTTACAATTTCGTGCACATTTTCAGGATCATAACCTCTCACCGCCAGTTCCTCACAGGTTTCTGCAAAAACTGACGACCTTTCTTCCCCTTCAGTCCCTGCAAAAATCCAGACACCTATCACCCAGCCCCGCTCCGCAACCATTTCCTACAAGAATCCAGGCCCCTACGCATCTCATCCCCACGCGTCAATGCAAAAATAAAAAATGTTAAATCCGCCTTCCATTCCCGTCTCCCACAATTTCCTGTGATAAAAGCAAGCTCTCTCCTACCAGTTCCCCACTCCTGCCTGTGGCTAAACAGCATGGACCGACTTCTCGGGAGCTCGAGGTCCCCACCCGGGTGACCAATGCAGACCCCTGGGGGTGCGCTTACCTGGTGGGGACAATCGCTGAGCGAGGCCACCTGGGTCCAGGCTATAGGTAGTGTCATTATTATTCCCAAAACAAAATCAGGGGGCATCCAGCACCCCTACCTGCAGCTGCGGGTTGGCTGCCAGAGGGCACTGCCAGACTGAACCAGCGCCGGGAGCTGGGGCTACCCCGGGCCCCGCGGGTCCTGTTGAGTCACTTGCCCAGAACTTCTTCAAGGTTCGTGAATAAAACCTCTGCGTCAGTTCCTTCAAATCGGTCCACCGCTCCTCCAAGTTGCGGTGGGAGCAGGGGAGTTTTGGGTTTGGCTTGGTTTGGTTTGGTTTTAAGAAAAAGGAAGAAGCATGAAAGAAAGATAGGAATCGCCCCCGGTTCCGCGCTGCGGGTGTGCAGGTCTCTGCGCAGCCCCAGCCCTCCGGCTTGGTCTTCGGCCGGCTGTGCTGGCTGACGACGCGCTGCTGCCCGCTGGCGCCGAGAGCAGCTCTCCAGCCGCGACGGGCGAGGGTTGTGTGGGTGTGCGAGCTGCGAGGAAGGAGGAAGGAGGGGGCCGCGGGGGTGGGGAAGTGCCTACCTGCAGCCTCGGCAGAGGCGCCTGCTGCCCCACCCCCTCGACCCTAGCTCTTGGGGCTCCGACTCGCTCAGCAACTTAGCAGGGGGCTCCTAGACTCCCCGAGGGTGAGCGCGGAGCACGCGCGGCCACTCCTGGGGTCCGGAGAAGTGAGGGGACGCTCCCAAAGTCTGACGTTGCAGGTCTCAGACCCTGGCAGGAATTTGAACTCGTGTCCCCTTTGTTCTTTCTGCGGCCCTGCCCTCCTCAGCTTTCCTTCACACACGCCCTGGAATCTCAGGCTGTCTGTCCAAGGTGTAGGAAAGAGAGGGAGAGAGGAGAGTGCAGTGCGATCCTCAAAACTGGGAATAATTTGATGATCAGGGCTGGTTCCACGGCCGTTGGATTTCATTCCAAATCCATGTTTTAGCCCACCCGCTACCTATTCCCAGGGCCTCCTGTGGAGTCGTTCGCGGACAATCTTCGTTTCCTTTTTACAAAGTAGTTAATAGTTGCTGCGTATGATTGAAAGCATAAGGCATTGTATTTAGAAAGTAAGTGGCTCATGCTTGTAATCCTAGCGCTTTGGGAGGCCAAGGCAGGAGGACCGCTTGAGGCCAGGAGTTCAAAACCAGCCTAGGCAACATAGTGAGACTTACCAAAAAAAAAAAAAAAAGTCTCTACAAAAAAAAAATAAAACTAAAATGCTTTCCAAAAAAAATAGAAAGTGAGTGCCCCCTCCTCCCCTACCCTGCAGTGTCCTTCCCCCAATAATTAGTTCCCCAGAGGTAACCAGCATTTTCGTCTAGATACATGTATATGCACACAGGGGTTCTATTTGCCCCATGTTTTTTAAATCCCTACTTCTTCAGTCATTTTTAGTAATTTATATTTTCCTAGGATATTGTCCATCTCGTTTACATTTTCAAATTTTCTGGCACAAAGTTACAAATAGTGTCACCTTATATTTATTTTCATCTCTAATACTGTTCTGGACCTCCTTATTGCTGATATTATTTATTTGTGTTTTCTACTGCTCCATTCCCAATTTTTTAAATCAAGCTTGCTGGAGGATTATCAATTTTATCTTTTAAGGGCAAAAATATTATTCCATAAGTTGCCTTTATCACTTACTGTGTCTATAGTATCACTTAGAGAAATGTACCCTCCTAGTACCCAATATCTATAATGACTGCCTACTGTTTGTGGAGTTTTTCTCTCTAAAGCAGTTTCAAGGTTTATGTAGTCAAACACATGTCTTATCTTTCATGGTTTCTAGATTTCCCATCTTGCCTAGGGAGGCTTTGTACCCCAGAATCACAATACAGTTCCCTAAATGTTCTAGTAATGTATAGCTCTGTTGTTTAGATTACCATTTCATCTGGAAACTGTATTTGTGCACAGGGTAAGGTAAGGATCTGACAAAGATGAGAACCCAATTGTCCCAACACCAATTCAAAAAGTCCATTCTTCGCTCACTGATGTGAATGCCACCTTTATAACACTTTATATTTCTCAAAACAAACTCTACTTGGTTAATGTATGTTATTTTATACAAATACACTGCTAGATTGCAATAATTTACTTATGTTAATATAAGGTTTATTCCATCTATATTAATAAATAAAAATTGTGTTCTTTTTCCTTTTTAGGGGATGAGGGTTCTCATCCAACTTTGGTGCAAGGTTATGGTAACCTTATAGAATGATTTTGGACGCATTCTGTTTTTTCCTACACTCTGGAATATTTAAATTATCAAGTTAACTATCAGTTCATTGAGGGTTTAATAGAACATACCCATGAAACTGTCTGGACTTGATGGATTTTAGAAGGATAGATCTTTGATTATCTTTTCAAATTCTTTGATGCTTGTTGGCATATTCATCATCTGACCCCTCTTGAGTCAATTTTGGGTAATTTATATTTACCTGGAAAAAAGTTCATTTCATCTACCTTTTTTAATGTATTGACATAATGTTACATATTATGCTCCTTTATAATTTTTCATCTCCTTTAAATCTATTCCTATATCCCGTTTTTATTCCTGATGTTGTGCTCTCCCCCACTATTTTTCATTAATATTATTTTGCTGTAGTTGAATTATACGATTTACATCATTTCCATGTTGTGGTCTATTTATATGACAAATAAAAAATACTCCACAAGCATTTTCCCTCATACTTAATGTAGAAAAAAATGTACATTCTGTGTTTTGGGGCACAAACAATACAAGTACACCTGTAAAGTTAATTGTACATTAGTACCTGTATTAGTCCTGTCTCACACTGCTAATAAAGACATACGTGAGACTGGGTAATTCATAGAGGAAAGAAGTTTAATGGATTCACAGTTCCACATGGCTGGGGAGGCCTCACAATAATGATGGAAGTCAAAGGAGAAGGAAAGTCACATCTTACATGGTGGCAGGCAAGAGAACTTGTGCAGGGGAACTCCCATTTACAAAACTGTCAGATCTCATGAGACTTATTCACTACCATGAGAACAGTAGGGGGGAAACCGCCTTCGTGATTCAATTATCTCCACCTGGCTCTGCCCTTGACATGTGGGGGTTATGGGAGCTACAATTCATGAGATTTGGGTGGGACCACAGCTAAACCATATCAGCAACCTTTACATCTTTACTCTGGACTACAGGCAGTATAGTGTATTGATTAAGAGCACAGACTCAGGGGTCAGACTGCCTGTATTTAAATCCCAATTCCAGCACTCACCAGCTGCATAGTCTCTGATGAGACACCAAATGTCTTTGTGTCTCCGATGAGACACCAAATGCCTTTGTGTCCATAAAATTGGGTTAATATTAGTATCTACTTTCTAGAACTGGGATGAGAGGCAGCTAAGGTAAAATATGTAAAATGTTTAGCACAGTGTCTGATAGGGAGTAAGCACCCTGTATGTGTTAACTACGTTTATCTTCCTGATCTATCAGTATTTAAATTAAACTGTTAAGGTCTCCCAGGAGGCTTGAATTCATTTTGGTTTTCAGCCAAAATCTACTATTGAGTCTGTGCTATGTGACCTGATCTGCCTTCTTTTGGAGTGCTGTAGATTTAGAATAAGACAGGCACGTTCTCTGCCTTTGCAAAGGAGCATTCTAAAGACTTGTCAGCATCTCTTTGGAGATGTGTGTGTATGTATGTGTGTAAGTGAATCAACTCACACTGTTCCATGAAGCAAAAGGACTTTTGCAACCTATTCCAAGTCTGCTTTCTTATGGATATATCAGCTACTTCCTCAGAGATGCACCTTACATGCTAGGCCTACTTGATTAAAAACAACAGCAATAGTACTTTTTTTAAAAAAAAATTGCTAATAATAGTAATAAAAGCTTTGAATATCTACTACTATCAATGCCCTCCAGCTTAAGACCACCAGGGACTCATGTATAGTTGAACAAATTGGCTGTATCACTTGTTGCAGTGAGGGAGGACAGATACCATGGGTAATCATGGGGTGTCTCACTTAAGAGGGTGCTAGAAAGAATGTGTGATGGAATTTGGGCTGTGGTTGAGAGATTTGGGGGAGGGTTGACCCACTCTTACACAGGCAGTTGGATCAGAAGAGAATCACATCAAATGTTATTTTACCACCTACAAGAAAATGATGATGTGATCCCAGGTGCCATGGTTCCCTGTGCACTCTGTTTTAAGTCAGTGAAACTAAAGTCTTTATTGACCTCTTGAGCAGTTCCCCTCTCCAGAGTATATTACCAGTCAGTCATTATCCATAGGGAAGAGAAAGTCAGATTCAGAGGTGAGCACTGAGCTCCTTAGAACTGTCAGCAAGAGTCATCTGATTCACTGAATTCACAGAGATTGGGAGGCTAAGTTCTAGGAGGAGGAGGTGCGTCCCTAGAATCACATGACAAATTCAATACAAGGACTGCCTGGTCTCTTGAGACCAGCATTGTGTGATTAGATGTGTGCCAGAATATTGTAAATTTTAACATAACTTTTACTAGATTTTTATCACAATGTATTACAGGTATGTTCTAGAAAACACACATAAAATATGGACTTCTTTTTACCATCCTTCTATTCCACTTTTTAATTTTAAAAATTAGTTCCAAATATTTGTATTGCACATTTAAACTGGCTCACAATAGATGCAAATAACATAAAGCCACATCTTAAACAAAGAGGTGTTTCTTTTCTTTTCTTTTTTTAATTGTAGTAAAAACACTGACCCTGAGATCTACCCTCTTAACAAATTAAGTGTACAATACAGTATTGTTAACTACAGACACAATGTTATGTAACAGATCTCTAGAGGGCTTGTTTTCTCTGCATAACTAAAAGTCTGAAGGTAGGCAGTTGGAGATGATGGTTCAGAGGCTTAGAACTTTAAGGCTAGCACTGCTGCTCATGGCCTTTCCCCTTGAGATTGCTAGAAGGCTGCTGATAGCTCCAGGTGTAGCATCCACTTTCCAGATAGGAAGAATGGAAGGGGCGGACACAGTCACAGCAGTCCCTTTTATCAGAAGAGCAAAACTTTCCCAGCAGTACATCTCCCAGTTGACTTCTTCTTAAATCTTTTGATTAGAAATGGGTCATTAACCCTTAATAGTTTAAGGTAAAAAAAAAAGAAAAAGAAAAAGAAAAAGAAAAGAAAAGAAAGAAAGAAAGAAAGAAAGAAAGAAAGAAAGAAAGAAAGAAAGAAAGAAGGAAAGAAAGAAGGAAAGAAAGAAAGGAAGGAAGGAAGGAAGGAAGGAAGGAAGGAAGGAAGGAAGGAAGGAAGGAAGGAAGGAAAGAAGGAAAGAAGGAAGGAAGGAAGGAAGGGGTCATATGCAAGAGATGTTGGGAAAATGGAGAGCAAGCTTGTTATGATTGACTGAGACCAAGAAATGATTCCTATCCTTGGTCTGGTCTAATGCCATCTCAGATAAAACAGAGTTCTGTCAGAAAGACAACAAATGGGAAATGGATAATGTGACCATCACAGTGCTTTTTATGAAAAATTTGGAAAACACTGATGAGCAAGAAAAAGAGACTATATATATATACATATATAACATACAATAAACATTAATTTACTCAAATAGAATTAAATATTGCAGCACATTATATTCATTTTATTCGTTTGTATCTCCCTTTTCTTCCTTAAAAATAAGCTATAAAGCTATCAATTTAGATTATAATTTTTTACTCTACTATCTTTCCAGTCATTACGTGCTATTCTTCTACTTTATTGTTTTCTGTTTGTTTGATTGTTTGTTTGTTTGAGATGGAGTCTCGCTCTGTCACCCAGGCTGGAGTGCAATGGTGCGATCTCAGCTCACTGCAATCTCTCTCTCCCGAGTTCAAGTGATTCTCCTGCCTCAGCCTCCTGAGCAGCTGGGATTACAGGCACGTGCCACCACGCACAGCAAATTGTTGTATTTTTAGTAGAGACGGGGTTTCACCATTTTGGCATGGCTGGTCTTGAACTCCTGACCTCAGGTGATCCACCCCCCCTCAGCCTCCCAAAGTGCTAGGATTACTGGCTTGGGCCACTGAGCCCAGTCGCTTCTACTTTATTGTTAATGGCTACGTTATATTTTAGTGTATGCATGAATCATAATTTCTTTAACCAATTATCTGTTTAATGTTAGGGTTTCACATAGTTTCTATTTTAAATAACATGGCAATGAATAAATCTCAGTTAATCTTTTTCAAAATTCTGAGTTATTTCCTTAGAGCAAAACATTTGAAGTTTTAGACACAGTCTTAATACTTTTGATATAGATTGAAAAATTACTCTCCAGAAAGATTGTACCAATTTTCATTAATTTTTTATCATATTTGGAATGCATCCTCAACCACACTTGATCTAATCATTAAAGAAAGTTGGCAATTTGATAGATAAAAATAAAAGTATCAGGTCATTGTTTTATTTATTAGTAGTCAGATTCAATTTTTAAAATGTTTACTGGCTCTCTTTCTGTAAATTGCCTATTCTTATCTTCTACTTATTTTTCTGCTTGTATTTGTGATTAATAGTTTACTATAAAATATAAAGTAAATAATATTATTCATAATTTCCCTATCCAGAGAGATGATAATCACTATTACTCATCTATAATTCATACAAATTCCCTCCCTCTCACCCACTATCTCTCTCTCTTTTTCTCTCCTCCCCTGCTCCCCTATCTATATCTATCTATCTGTCTGTCTGTCTATCTATCTATCTATCTATCTATCTTATAATTATTTCCTTTGGCTAGATTTCCAAAACAGGTAACAAAATGTTTAGGCTTTGGTTAAGAATGGTCAAATTGCTCTCTGAAATGTACCATGATACACTCTCATGAGCATTACGGTAATACTATGTTTTAAAATATTTGCTAATTTGAGAGGCAAATTGGAAAGTCTTCTTGTCTGTGATTATGTCCTCATTTTGCTATTCCTAATATTGGCTATTTGGGGTCTCTTTTCTCTTAATAAGACTTGGTCAGGGCTTATCTATTTTGTTATTTTCTTTCCAAGACAGACCTTTCATGCTTGATAATTATAATATTTTTCTATTTATAATTCATTTTGTATTACTTTTATCTCTATTAATTTCATATTCCCATTTTCCTTCCTTGGCTGTTTCTTTCCTAGCTTTCGGAGTTGAATACACAATTAATTCAGTTTTACTCTTCCTTGTATACAGTTGAATTCTTTTAAGGATTCAAATCATCCCCAAGGTACAGCTTTGCCAAATCCATCCCTCCCCGCTTTTTTTCCCCAACAAAAAATAACTTTTTGTAAAAAAAAAACAAAATGGTACTCTATCATAAGAAAAATTTCAAACAAGTCAAATAAATATAAAGATAAAGGAAAATCACCTGACAATCTATAATTCAGAGCTGACTACTATTGTCATTTTGGGGATCATCTTTCCAGAAATTTCTGTTTTATAAATGTACCTAAAAATTATGTGAAAATGGTGTCATACTATACTTTTAACAATATACTGTGTACTGAAAACCTTTTCCTGCCAGTGAACATAGTATACATAATAGTTTTTAATGGCTAAATTATAGTCTATTGTATAAATGTATTATAGTTTATTTAACAATCCACAAGAGACGTACATTTTGGCTGTTTCCAATTTTTCGCGATTTAAACAATAATTATATCTTGTATTTGTCCAACTATGCTCTTAGAGTAAATACCTACAAAAGAAATGGCTAAGTAAATATAGAAACAATATTTAACTTTTTTTTTTTTTTGAGACGAAGTCTCTCTCTGTCACCCAGGCTGAAGTGCAGTGGCATGATCTCAGCTCACTGCAACCTCCGCCTCCCAGATTCAAGTGATTCTCCTGCCTCAGCCTCCCGAGTAGCTGGGATTACAGGTGCATGCCACCACACCTGGCTAATTTTTGTATTTTAATAGATAGGATTTCACCATGCTGGCCAGGCTGGTCTCAAACTCCTGACCTCAAATGATCCACCGGCCTTGGCCTCCCAAAGTGCTGGGATTACAGGCGTCAGCCACTGTGTCTGGCCACGATATTTAACATTTTAATAAATATTTTTACCCCATCCTCCTGAATGGTTATAAAAATTTACACTCCACCAACAGAAGATGGTACTAAACATATTCATATACCCTCAGCAATTCTGGACGTTATCAAGCTTTTTAATCCCTAACAATCTGATAAGGGGGAAAAAGGGTCTTATTTTTACTTCCATTTCTTCAAAAATGAATATATTGATGAAATCTGTATCTATTTACAGATTGTTTGTATTGTGTGTGTATGTATATGTGTGGATTGGTTGTCCATATCCTTTCCTCTTTTTATTTCTCTTATTAACTTTTAAAGCTTTCTCTATATTTTACATTTTATCCTTAATCTGTCATACATATTTAAAATATTTTCCCAGTTTTTATTTGTATTTTAGTTTTATTATCTTGTCTTTTGCCATAAATAAGTTTTAGAAATTTTTTAACCTAAAGATTGTGAGAAAATTCCAACCTTCTTTTGACTTTCTTATAATTTGATATTTTACAGATAGGATTTTGCTCCATCTGGTATTTATTTTGTGCAATTAACTAGATATGCACTGAGATCAGTTGTGTTCCAACAGACAAATAATTTCCCCAATACAATTTTTTCCCAATATAATTTTTTAGGAAAATATTTTCCTACTGTTTTTGAATGTTACTCTTATCACACAATAAATTGCCAGAAAAACTGGAATTTATTTGTGAACATTCCTTCCTATTCTATTGATCTATTTTTCTCTCTATTTTTGTCACCTCATTCTGATTAGTATAAGTTTATGATACACTTCATATGTAGTGGGAGAGTTTCTCCTTAAACTCCCTCTCCAAACAATCTGAATTTTATCACAGATTTACTCTTTCAGATTAACTTTAGAATCATCAAGTAAAGTTATAAAAAGACAACATTGGGATTTTATTGGGATTATATTGAATTTTTTATTTGATGAAATATCAGTTCACCCTTAATAAAGCCATCTTGCTTAATAACATTATCTTTTTTCATATTAGAACTTTATATTTCTTGCTAAATGGATTCTGCTGTGATATTTTAAATTTTCTCCCAAATGTAAATGACTTTTCTTCTATTCTATTTTCTAACTTAATACAATTGAAACATAAGGCAGTTATTGATTTTTATATACTCATTTTGTAATTTGCCAGTTTACTGGGCTCCCTAAATGTTTCAATTGGCCCCCTTTGTTTTCTAGGTATACAATCTTGTAATATGCAAATAATTATTTTTCCTGTCTTTACAATGAGTATATTTTCATACTTCATTTCTTATCTAATAGCATTGCTTAGCACTTCAGAAATTATATTAAATAAAGGAGATGATAGTCCAAATCTATTCTCCATTTCTGACTTTACTGAGAAAATTGGTTACGTAGATGTTCTAACATTGCCATCTTGGACTGGAAGATACCCCTAGAATTTACTGGTGATGTTCATCATCCTTTAAGGGTGTCCTGCAAGATTAATATGTGATGTGACAACTTTATGCATGAAGCCAGATGTTCTCAAAGCAGATATAAGATTCATATCAGGAGTAAAAATCTGATAACACACACCATCTGTCACTATCCTAAAGTAAAAGATTACAGTTTTGATCTAATAGTGCTTTCCTTTCTAATCATCATGATACTGTTCAGTAATCTTCTTACTGTTGAGGATCAATTTGAGGTCTATATTTCCAGTGAAAAATCTTACATTGTTTTAAAGAATTATCAGCTCCAGGCTGGCATAAAACCTCAGTCTTTCTCAAGGTGATTGGTGACTACAGACTGTAGACTTCCACAGAAAAGCCTATGTCTCCCTGACCACAAGTCTCCAAGGCTCAATCTACAAACACTTGACAGTAAGGCTTCTGAGCTCAATCATCTGAGTCAATTCATAGATGACTCTCTCCCCATGATGTGTACTTAGTCTATTTATTTGGATGAGGTCCCCAGGAGTACAAGAAATATTTTCTGACAATAACAACTAGCCTCCTTTTATCTCTTTGAGTCTATGTTATAAGATGGAAACATTTAGCAAGATTGGTTGGATTACCTATGCTGGTTCACTCAGCCAGTAATGGGAGTAAGTCACCCAATGAACATTACATTTTGAAGCAACCAACATGAGTAGCATCATGGAACATGGTTTTCTAAGCAGTGAGAACTTCCTGAAACCACTCAATACCTTGGGCATCAGCCTATGTAAAGTGATGACATTGATTTAAGATAGTTCTCATAGAAGCATATGTCAAACAATAATAAATATTGTGAGCAGAGAGTAAGAATTTGCCAACAAGGAAATTATGGTTTTTTTAGGTTTAGACAGAACAGGTCAGAGTGGCCAGAACCCAAAATTCCTTTTCATCTGTGCATCTCCCTAACCAGCTACTTGTGAGCAAGTTACTCATTATGAATAGAACTCCCCAAAGCCTTGGCATTATGAAGCTACTCAGTGAGAGTGTGTTGAATGGATGTGCAAATACTGCAGACGCCACAGCTTAGATGACAGATGAAGGATATAACATCAGAGACCTTCAGGCCTGATGTGCAGCCCATTTTCAAGAACACTGGAAGGGAAGATATGTAGAATTTCTTTCCAGAAGGGTATTTAAAATCAACTCTGTCTTTCTGCCTTTGATTTCTACAAATGATTGGGCAATGTTTCTCATTCCCAGACTCAGGAGCAGTTTCCTCTGGAAAGACATTTTGTATTTGGGCCCCCAAGTCTCTGGAGCCTGGTGCTGTCACCTATCACCTGGCTCAATGTAAAGGCTCTGGCATCAACCCTAGTCACCACAGTGTGAATCTGGGAACAGACTACCATGTGCAGGGATTTTTGCCTCTGAAAATGTATCTTGAATTGTCTGTTCAAACATATCGTTACCTGGGAAGCAATTTGAAAAGATACTTTAGAAAATTGGAATGTTCACATCTAGTGGTATGCTGGTAAATGCAACTGGTTCTCTGGTGGGAAAAATGGATGTATATGTGTATACATATATGTGTATGTGTATCTGTCTATCTATCTATCATCTATCTATCTATCTATCTATCTATCTATCTATCTATCTATCTATCTATCTATCTATCTATGTTTGTGTGTCTACATATAGACACCCATATATTTAAGTTTAAACTTTACTAATATAAAGGATTATAGTACACTATTTATAAATATTAAGAACATATACAATGGTCTTTTTCGTAAATTCTCTATAATCAATTGATTATCATGGAATGGTTTCATTGAATGTTGCCAAACTCTTGTATCTCTGGTCAACCTATGAAGCAATTCAACCATGATTTGACAAATGGAGTTGCATCCCAATCCACTAACTCTTTTGCTAGTAAATCTACTGTCATCACAGTTGACATATGACCTGGTGTTAAACTATTTCTCACTCTCATGCAAATTATACTCATTAACTAAATCCTGTTTCAGCTTTAGCATTAGTTTTAAGCTTAATCTGCATTATTAACATTTTTCTCCATTGCTTACTTTCTTAAGGATAGGCTGATTCCCTAGCGTAGATTCGTCTGTCATGGATGATTACAAGCTACCAATGGAATATTAGTAAATGCAGAGTTGGAAAGAGTTGCAAACCATTATACAGTATTTCCACCATATGAACAAAACACACCTAAGAGCTTCAAGAACATATACAATCGTAAAATGTACTCAATAATGTGGAAGGAGTGAATTTTGAGTACTTATTACTGTGTTTTTAATAAAATGTATTTAGTTGTAAGTTTGCATCAACTGTAAATAATGGTTGTGTTTTACAACAGGCAGGCAAAATTCCAGGAAACTTAACAATCAGTTCTCACAAGCTGTTACAAGCCAGGTCCAACATACAGCTGTCCAAAATCCCCCAAATCTCAGAATGGCCAAGCTTGAAGTGCCATTAGTAATGACTGGGTCCAATTTATATATTTATTTATGTATTTGAGACAGGGTCTCACTCTGTTGCACAAGCTGGAGTGCAGTGGTGCAATCGAATCTCACTACAGCCTCGCCCTCCCAGGCTCAAGCAATCCTCCCACTTCAGCCTCCTGGGTAGCTGGGACTGCACATACACCCCACCACACCTGGCTTTTTTTTTTTCTTTTTTCTTTTTTTAGAGATACGGATCACTTTGTTGCTCAGGCTGGTCTCGAATTCCTGGCCTCAAGTGACCTTCCTGCCTCAGCTACTCAAAATGCTGGGATTATAGGTGTGGGCCACTGCACCCAGCCTCAATTTATATTTTGCATAGATGCAGCAACTGCAGCCATAGGCCTACCTAAGATTGCAGTTACAGTTATTGACAATGAAAGGATCCCTCAGTTTCCTAGCAAGTAGTCAGTATGCTCTACTCTACATCTTGCTACTCAAAGTGTGAGCTTGTCAGAAATATAAAATCTTATGTCCTACCCCGGACCTGTGGAATCAGGATAACATAATCTCCAGATAATTCATATGCACATTAAAGTTTGAAGGGCTCTGAATATCAAAGCAGTGATTCTGATACAGGTTGCCCATTACAATTACTTAGGATATTTTTTTAAAAAATACCTGGGCCCCACCCTCAGAAACTGTTTAATTGAATGGGGTGGAGCCCAAGCATGGATGGTCGTTAAAAGATCCCCAGACGACTTTCATGTGGCGACTGGAATAAAGATCTTGGCTGTACCGCATTTCCTCCCTAATGCTAGAAGCTGCTGAGGCCGACTTTTCCAGAGGAGCAGGATGAAAGTGTCCACACCCAGAGGTGGTACAGGGACAATGGTCTGGGTGGCTGGAAACCATCTTGGGCAAGCTGCCTGAAAACCAGATTGCAAGATCTGAATGCATTCACAGCTCCCAAAAGCCTCTTTTCCTCCCAAACAGAATGAGGCATGACCTTCTTGGAACTTCTTTACCATCACCCCTTCCAGTTTAGAAAATGAAAGCTATGGGAAACCAGCAGAGGCAGAGAGCTGACAATATTCTCTTTATGCCAAATGTGTGCTGCCATCTCCACTTGGGCTCTTTATCTCTTCACTCTAAAGAGACCGTATCGAAGGTGTCATTGCAACATAAACGCAACAATATTATGACTGCCCTCTTCTTCCCACCCTCTGCTAAAGGCTCCTACAGAAATTGCTTTTGTCTTTTCATAATTAAATTTCTTTATAAAAATAGTCAGCAAATATTTCAGCAAAAATAAATGTCCCTAAATAGCCACTCTATCCAGTATAAGTCATCATCACCAGTGCTCTTCCAAAATGCCTAAAATAGAGTCCATGCTCGCAGTTCCCTCCAAGGAACGTCCTTGTTTAGCTAACCTAGTTAGAAGCTGTGAGCTTGTGCTTTTGGGTCCTGTGAGAGCCTTGTGTTTTTAAAATAATCTTGTCTAAAAACCCTCTCTTCTCCCAAAGGAGGTTCAGGATATGCAAATTTCCAAGAACTGGGAGCACAGAGTGGCCCTGTTTGTGTAGATACAGGCCTTGTTTGCAGGCCCCAGTGGGAGTGCTGTGTGAGCTTATACCAGGGGCAGTGTCTGAACAGAGGCCCCTCTGAAGCCCCTCCAGGATGCTTCCTTTGGGCTATGAGTCTCTGCTGGCGGCATGGGCAGGATGGGGTCAGCTGTACCAGTGTACTCCAAGGACCCTTGTCCCTGCCCTGCATTCTTGTCACTCCCTTCAGAGCAAGAGCTGTGGAAGACAGTTCCTGCACTTTAGGCTGATTTCTGCCATGATCCAGGAAAGAAACGGGCATGTCTTTCACCTGTTGTGGAAAGAGCACCCTTGCAACAGAGGGAGGAGAGTGTCCTTCTTGCGGCTGAACTCAGCAGATGACTAAAACTCCTGGAGCGGCAGCAGTGATCCACTCACCCTGATTTGCTGGGCACTTTCACAGTTTTAGCACCAAAAAGCACCATTCCCCAAGAACCCTCCCAGTCCTGAATAAACACAAAAATCGGTCACCTGAGGTGACAGCCCAGAGCTACCTCTACTGAGGCCTGGAAGAGTAGCCTCAGCTGAGGTATCATGATGAAATTTTATAAAATTAAAATTAAAAACAAAACAAAGATTTCATGTGCATGAATCAGATGGATACAGTTATTAACCAAACCCTGTTAGGGGGTGGGGGTAGATCCAGCTGCTGTTTCAAAACCAAAGGGCCAGAGCTAGGGCGAGGGACCCCACCCAAGGTAGCCAGCTGTTGAGAGCACTGGGGAGTTGAAGCAGACACAGAACAGAGCCAGCCTGAGTGAGAGTGGAGGTGAAAGGGAAAGGAGCCTTGCGATGGTCATGAGCTGGGCATGACTGCAACCTTGCGGCTTACTTTCCTGGCCCAGCTGGCTGCGCATGGATGAGTCAGGCACCTACCTACCGACTGCTGTGCAGAGGCTCTTTAAACAACTAAAGGGAATGAAAACTGTTAAAGCGTGTTCTCCTTTATTTTAAAAGTAATACATTCGTAATGAAAAAAATGGGAAAAGTATAGAAAAAAATAGAAGAAAATTAAAATATCACATAAAACCACTGCTCTGAACAAACCATTTTAAATATTGCTATATATTTATTTCTCCCCTAAAAAAGACAGGAATCCCTGTGGTCCAGTCCTGGAACAGTTTAGAAAAAAAAAAAATCTGTCTCCAAAAGTGATCAAAAGCAATTGAGCTCTTCACTGGAGATTCTCAAAGAAAATCCAAGGGAATACAATTTATAATCTACAGAAACACTTACAGATTTTTTTTGCCCGTTCTCATTCTCTTGCCACCTCCCATTCCCTGCAGCTTCCCCAAAGTGCTCATAACACTTCACTCTCAACTACCACCAAAAACCATCCTAAATCCTGCCACCTTGGTGTTTCTCTCTTTTCCCCCCTCCTTTCCTTTTTTCAAGCTTCTCTTCTTCCTCTAAGAGACTCTGTTCTCATTCCCAATACTAAATTATTTTAACTTCTTTCACTCCTTGCAATTCATCTTTTCTTTCTACCTATTTTCTCAATTTTGCTTGGAAGAGTCTGAACTTGGGGATCTATTCCTTCCCCTGGAAATTGTAGGAGAAGAGGCCATGCAATTAATGACAGAATATTCTTTCATGGGTGAGGGAAGGAAAAAATATTACCAAGTGCTCATAATGTAACATGCTTTATAAAAAACAATCTATAAATACTTTATGTGCATTTTTTACAAAACTAATACTGTAGATGCTATTTTATGTTGTGGTCTATAAGCTTTATATTCCTTCATTTATTCATTCATTAATTCACTTAGAAAACGTTTATTGTGGGCTTATTATGTGCCAGACACTCTCACTGGGGAAACAACAATGGAAAAAAATAAAAATCAATGCCCTCATGAAGCTTAGTTAAGTGGAAAGAGACAGACAATATAAAAGGAAGGAAATTAGATATTATGCTAAAAGGTAATGAATACCCTGTAATTTTTTTAAGTAAAGTGAAAATGGGTCAGAAGCGCTGGGTAGAGGGCTGGTTAGTTCTCAGCAAGGTGAAATATGGACAGAGACTTGGACAAGAAGAGGGAGAAGCATGCAGATTCGGGGGAAGGGCCTTCTTGGCAGGACAGCACAGGCAGTACAAAGCAATAAGACCAGAATGTGCTTGGCATTTCCCAGGAATAACAAGAAAGCCAGTGCGGCCAGAGTTGGATGCACTGGGTGAAAGACAGAAGTTAAGGATAACTCCAAGTGTTTTGGCCTGAACAGTTACAAGAACGGAGTTGCCATTAACTGATATGAGAAAAATGGCAGATGGAACAGATTCTTGGGGAAGTACCTGGAGTTTAGTTTTAGACAGGTTAAGTTTTGGATGTCTCTTAGTCATCCAAGTGGAGAAGTAGGAAATATAGTTGAGAAAAATATTTCTGCATGTCATTAAATATTATTTGAAAAATCTAACTTTTAGACAGGTAATGCTTTTCTTATAAATTCAAAAAGTATGAAAGGGTATATAATGAAAATTAAGCTTATTTCCCTTTCCCTATCCAACCACCCATTTCTCCTCCCCAGATGCATTCTCTCTTACAAGTTTCTCATATATCCTTCCAGAAACAGTCTACACATTTCATAGGTATACATCCTATTTTTCTCCCCCATAAAATTTTTAGCATAATATGCACACAATTTTCCACCATGCTTTTTTCACTTAATCAAATATTTTGCAGTATTTCTATATCAATAAGGATAAAGCATTGACATCTATACAGTTGTATAATTTTTAGATTTTCATTGTATAATATATACAATATTTTAACAAGGCCCTGTTGATAGACTTTCAAGTTTTGTTGCCAATCTTTTGCTATTATAAGCAGTATTGAAATATACAATGACCTTGTATATATTTCATTTAAATGTGCAACTACATTTCTAAAATAAGTATTTAAAAGTGAATTTTTGTTGAGTCCAAGAATATGTGAATTTTTATTTAGTTAGATATTGCAAATTTCAATTTGGTAATATATAAGATGATGTTTTCCCACACCCTCCTTGTGGGGAGGAGGTGCAATCACATTTTTGATAATTTTCTATCTGATGTAGTAAGATTGAAAAACTTAAAAATGCATGTTATCCTATAGTCATATTGTTTATGTCTTCTATATCATACTTTAAAAGGCTTTCCAATCTCTGAGCTTATTGTTTAACTCCTCTATCTTTTAAAGTAAGTTATAGTTTTATTTTTTCATTTAAATCTTTGATATGGAATTAATTTGGAGGAAGGTGTGAGGTAGGGATTCATTTTTCTTTTCAAATAGCTACCCAGGTGTCCTAACACTGTTTATTCAATAATAAATATATCTTTATCCCTGATGAGAAGTGCTACCTATAAGACATAATAAATTACTACATGGTTTGGGATTTGTTGCCGAACTTTCTATTCTTTTCCATTTTTCTAACAAGACACATGTTCTACATTAATTACTCTGACTTTATATTTTATTTTAATATTTGGTAGGATTAATCAGCCCTCATTTTTTTCAGAAGTTTTCTGGCTATTCCTGCTTAAAAATATAATTTTAATGGTATATATTATTCCATCATATGGTATCATAATTCTGTCATTTCATTATAATTCACAAGCCATTTCCCTCTTGTTGGACACTTAAGTTGTTTAGAATTTTTTGCCATAATAAATCCAGAACTCTTTCTGTAGCTCAATTATTATATAATGACAGGTTCTAGGAAATTGGGGTGATTGGCTTTGAATGATTGGAAAAGTCTTGGCATATCAACAATTTTCTAATCAAGTGACGGGGTGCTAATTTACTTTCCAACTGGTACTGTAATAATGTGCCTATATTGCTACACTTCTGTAAGTACTAAATATTTTACGGTTTTAAAAAAATTTCATTTTGTATTTGAAAAGTGATGAATATTTAATTTTTCATATGGTCATGGAACTCTGGTATTCCTACTGTGAATCATCAAGCCAGGACTTTTGCCCATTGCCATATTATATGCCCATCTTTTTCTTAAGTTTTTAAAAGACGATCACATAGCAAGGCTACAAAAGGAAACTTAGAAAGAAAAATACTCTCATTTACTCATAATACTTTCACTTTAAAGTAGGGATTGGCAAACTGGCCCAAGGGCCAAATCCAGCCTGCAACCTGTTTTTGTAAATAAAGTTTTATTTAAACACATTCATTTATGTACTCTTTATGGTTGCTTCCACACTACAGCAGCAGAATTGACTGGTTGTTAACAAAGACCATCTGCTCTGCAAAGCCTAAAATATTTACTCTCTGCCCTTTTACAGAAAAGTTTGCCAAGCTTCACTTTAAAGTGTTATCTAAAATTGTATTCAAATGTGTGTGTATTATAGCCCTGTAATAATCGTTGAGAATCTATTTCAAATTTTCTCTTTTTATTTGGTCATATAGCATTTCCGATTTTACCCCCTAGTCGTTGTTCTTATTATTTCAATGTCTGATTAATAACCTATCAAGAGGTGATCTCATAAGTGGCTTGACCATTAATTATTTGCCTCCACGCTGCCTTATTCCTAAAAGTGTTAAATCAGTGTATCCTCCTATTGTATAATTGTTGATAAATAACCCTGCAATTATAAATAATGTCTTCACACATAAAGTTTTGTCATGTTTTGAGAGACATCCATTGGAAAAAATATCCAGAAATAGTATTTGAAAACGAATTAACAATAAATATGAAAGATCATCAAAGTGACCATATCCTTTGACCCAGTTATCCTGCTTCTGGAAGTGTTTTCCAATTCAACAGAGCATAAAAAGGCTTTTATTCTAGGAATAAACATGCATTAATACATGCAAAGTACCTAAAGAGAGGGTAAGAGAAAGGATCTAGTACTGCTAGGGGCATATTCCATGCCTGGTAATTTATCAGCAATTTATACATTTCATCCTACTTAATCCTTACAAAATCTTTTAGAATAGGTATTGCTATGCCCACTTCTCATATAAGAGACCGAAGGATAAGAGAGTTTGGGAAATTTGCCCATGATTACACAGCCAGCAAGTAGCAGACCCACGATTCAAACTTAACCTACCTGTCTCCAAAAACAAATACTCTTTTCAGTACAGTTTTTAAAGATATACATGGAAGCGTCTAAAATAGCGTCAAGTGGACCGTTAACAGCTGAGAAGACAACAGATACAGACAGAGATGACAGTGTGCTCTGTCGAGGGCCTCAGCACAGCCCCAGCCTCTCCCTAGTCCTCCCTTTCTCACTCTCCTCCCCTGAGCTAGCTGAGCATCAGTTTGGCTCCTTTTTCTCTCCCTGCCCTCATCCCTCCCAGGTTCCTGGCATGTCTTGGACCTGAGGTCCCTTCTCACTGCTCTCTCATGCAGCTCCCAAGCACCTTGCCCAGTACAGCCCCCTTGCACACTGCTTGGTTGGTCAGCACCCCATGGACATGCAGCCTTGACCTTGGCATGGGGAGCCTCCACTGTGTCAAGCCCAACATCCAGGCCTCTGAAGACAGTCATTCAGGTAGGACGAAGGGAGAATGGGGCCAGAGAAGGCAGGAGAACGTTGGGTGGCCCTGGGGTGCTTGTCATTTAATAAATGGGATAGACAGTGTGTGCATGTGTATGTATATGTGCATGTTTTAATGATTGTGAGTTATGGTGGGGTGTGTGGCTGTGTATGTATGTGTGGTTTAGTAAATATGAGTATCAGCATGTATGCATGTGTGGGCAAATGTACACTTATCTGCATGTGTGTGTTTACATGTATATTGGGGATGCCTTTTATGAATGCAAATGTTATTTTGTGTAAGCATATCTGTATATGCTATCATGTAGGCAGGGATGATTAAGTTAGATGTAATGTCTTTTGCTTCTGAGAATGAGAGGATACCAGCAAATATATACTTTTTTTTACTAAGTCTAGAAGCTGAGATTCTTGAGTATGACTATTCCCCGGGGCAAGGGTATCTCAACTTTGGCACTACTGACATCTCCATGTAGGTAATTCTTCGTTGTTGGGGGCTATTCTGTATGTTTAGCAGCATCCCTGGCTTCTCCCCACTAGATGCCTGTAGCAGCCACCACCGCCTCTTCCCCAACCATTGTGATAACTAAAAATATCTCCAGATTTTGCCAAGCATCCCTTGGGCTACAAAATCATTCCCTGAGAACCACTGTCCTAAACCATCATTTTCATCTCCCGCTGCACATTAAAATCATCGCTCAGGCTCAAAAAGATCAGTGGTTTCAGGCAATAGTAGGGAGGGAGGGATGACTAGGCATAGCACAGAGGATTTTCAGGGCGGAAAACCACTCTATATGATACAATAATAGCAGATGCATGTCACTCTACATTTGTCTAAACCCACAGAATGCACAACACCAAGAGTGAACTCTAATGTAAACTGTGGTCTTGGGTGATAAAGATTTGTCACTACAGCTTTATCATTTATACATTTTATTTTTTAAAATATCATTTTAAATTTACCCTCTGGGCAGGGGGTGTTGATAACGGGGAGGCTGTACACTTGTAAGCATGGGAGTATACAGGATATCTCTGTACCATCTGCTTAATTTTGCAGTGAACCTAAAACTTCTCTAAAAACTAGAGTCTATAAAATAAATACATAAACAAATAAAACACACATATGCAAAAAAATGCCTAGGCTCCACTGGATCAATTAAACCAGAATCTCTTGAGCATTGCCAATTTTTAAAAGGTCCTAGGGACTTTTCTAACAATATTCTCATGGGCAGACTGGGTTGAGAACCCTTGCCTTAATCCAGTGGTTCTCACACTTGAATGTGCATCGGAATCCCCTGGAGGCTTCTCAAAACTCAGAATGCTGGGCCTCAAACCCAGAGTTGTTAACTCAGGAGGTTGATGAGGCCTAACAATTTCCATTTCTAACAAGTTCCCAGGTGATGCTGATGCAGGGACCACACTTTGAGAACCACTGCCTTAAAAAAAAGCGATTTGCAAACTTAATGCCCACAAGAATAACCTGGATAGCTTACTGAAAATGTACATTTCTGTGTCTAAATATTCTGATTCTGTGTATCCTGGGTAGGGTCCAGGAATTAACTTTTTAACCTTAACAAGTTATATCCCAGATTATTTTGAAATAACAGAAAAACCGAATCTATGCGGGGTTTCTAGAAAACCCCTTTTGGGAAATGCTGCAACATGTCAGACAGAAGATCAACAACAGTGTGACGGATGAGGCCCTTTTTCCGGAAACAGGCTCAGTTGGGGGTGCTGCGAGGCTGGGGCATTAGGAGAGCCATCTCTGCAGCAGGAGCCTAGGGCCCAAGAACTTCTCTTACAGATTTAGTGAAGGCGGGGGACGTTCACAGGACCAGGTCGAGCATGGAGGCACCAAAGCCAAACTCTCTAAAATTAAAGAAGCTCTTGGAACACTAAATGAAGAGGACCTGATGGCCAGTCCCCATTGCCTCCTGCTTTGCTCCCTGGACACTGCCTAACTGATAACTGACCTTCATTTCCCAAGGCCTTTACTCACACTTTCTTTCATTTACAGTAGTGTCAAGGCAGGCACAAAAATGGCCCATGTGTAGTCATGATGTCTCAGCCAGGCGTGGCCAGGCACACATACAAGAGAGAAACCCTCACCTTTCACATTATCAGGTTCTTACCCACCTCACGTATACCTGTTTACCCATTGGTCACATCCATTCTTTCTTGTTTACAAGCCCTCTGGTCTCCATCCTTGCTGTTTACTTTCCTGTTTCCATTCTTACTTGGGTTTCTTAGATTTGACACAGCAGTCTCCTGGCTTCACATATGGCTTCACTGAACAGTAATAGAGACTGATGTAGCCTTGGGCCAGCCTGGGTGTGGCCTTCCCAGTGGGATCCAAACACAAGACCCACTGCCTCTGAAACATTGCCTACAGTGGTCCCCATGACCTGACAGATGACAGTGCATGCATAAGACACCGAAGTTACTTGCCTTCAAGATGCTGTAATCTGGATCTGAAAACTCAGATGGAATGAGCAAGGCAAGAAAAAGGAAAGACATGAATATTAAAATGTTAGAGATTATGAATATTTGCAGATAATGTTATTACCCACCTTGAAAACCCAACACACTCCATGGAAAAGCAACTAAAAGATATACCAATAATTTTACACAATAAATGCACAAAAATGAGTACTTATTCCATATGCCACTGAAGTGGCATCATTGTTTGGGGTAAATACCTGGAGTTCATCATCTCATGCCGAGAAGATTAATGAGACGACACAGAAACACACACATGGAGTGGGTTAAAGAGCAGAAAGTTTAATAGGCAAAAGAAAAGAGAGAGGAGAGCAGCTATATCTCGTGCGAGAGAGAGAGAGACTTCTGAAAGGGGGAAAAGCCACAGACTGCAGCAGATTTTATAGGCAGGCTTGAGAAGGCGGTGTCTGATTTACATAGGGCCCACAGATTGGTTTGACCAGGTGTGACGTTTACATGGTGTGTGGGGAAGGCTGGTCGCCCCCACAATCTTATTATGCAAATGGGCTTTCTACTTAGTCAACTGCCATCTTGTCTGCTCCTTGCTGTACAAGTGGTTGGCAAGGAAAAGAGAAGATGGAGCCGCCATTTTGATCATGCCTATTCCCAGGTAGTTTCTTCCTATTGGCACAACTGTGGGCATTCACCTGTGCAAGCTTCCAGCTTGCTTGTCTATGTCTGCAGCTTGATTTTACAGGCTGTTCTTTCTTAAAAAGAAAATGATTTGGGGGTGCTTTTCATTAAAAGGAAAACCTTACCGAGGACTCCCATACCCTTACTATCTTCCTAATTTCTTTTTAATTCCTATATCACCACCAGTAAGAATTAGCATGAGAAAAGGAGCCTATTCACAATAGCAATGGTTAGAAAAAAACTTTAAAAGGAATAGACAGGTTTTTGTGGGTTTTTTCCCCTCCTGACACCAACCAGTTCCAGCACCAATTGGGTGTCTAACATGGAATTCAGTTCTGACACTAACTACCCAGAGTTAGTACCAGACTCCACAGGTTTAAAGGCTCAGTCCCACAAGACCGTTCTCACTTCAGATGCCAGCCACAAGTATCAGGTCCCCAGAGTCCCCACACTTCTGTCTGACTTGGCTACAAGGTCAAGGAGTCCCACTTCCCTATGCCCCCACTCCAGGTTCAATAATTTGCTAAAATGTCTCACAAAACTTGGAAAAACACGTGATATGGTTTGGCTATGTCCCCACCCAAATTTCATCTTGAATTGTAGCTTCCATAATCCCTATGTGTCATGGGAGGGATGCAGTGAGAGCTAATTGAATCATGCAGGTGGGTTTTTACCATGCTGTTCTTGTGATAGTGAATAAGTCTCATGAGATCTGATGGTTTTATAAAGAACAGTTCCCTTGCACATGCTCTCTTGCCTGCTGCCATGTAAGATGTGCCTTTGCTCCTCCTTCACCTTCCACCATGATTGTGAAGCCTCCCCAGCCATGTGGAACTGTGAGTCCACTAAATCTCTTTTTCTTTATAAATTACTGAGTTTCAGGTATATCTTTTTTAGCAGTGTGAGAACAGACTTATACAACACATAAGTTACATGTGCCATTTCTGGAAGAGTTACACAGGGCAAGGTGTGGGTGGGGTTGGGGAGGAGCTTCCCTGCCCTCTCTGAGTGCACCACCCTCTCAGTACTTTGATGTATTCACCAACCCAAAGCTCTCCGAACTACATTGTTTAGAAGTTTTTATGGAGGTTTCATGACATAGGCATGTTGATTAAATCATTAGCCATTGAGGAGTTGCTTATTCTCCTCCTCGGAGGTTGGGGAGGACCACTGAAAGTTCCAAGCTTCTAATCAAGTCTAGTTCTTTATGGAGATCAGCCCTAACCTAAAGGTATCTGGAAGCCCACCAGGAGTCACCTCATTAGAACAAAAGATGCTTCTATCACCCTTATCATTCAGGAAATTCCAAAGATTTTAGAAGCTCTATGACAGGAACCAAGGACAAAGACCAAATATTACTCTACTATCCCACAACAAATCACAAATCACTATTTGAAGTGCATTAAAAAGACTTCAATAAATAAAAGAACACATTGTGTACTTGGATTAAAAGCCTTAATCTATGAACACATCAATACTCTAAGAATTAATCTAGAAATTTAACACAATTACAAAGTCTCAAAAATAAATTTTTTGAAACTTAACTAGACACCAAGCTTTGTTAAGAAAAATACATAAAATATTGAAAAAGAAGATAATGTAAAAGAAAGAGGTCCAGTATTTTTGTTGTACTAGAAATTTGCTACATAGATAATTAGAAGTAATATCTTACTGGCAAAGAAGTAGACTCATGAATAATAAAACTAAGTATATATAGAAAGTCAATGCATGATGAATATGTAATCATAAACCATTGGTGATAGAATGGATATTCAAGACATGCATAAGTCACTTCGGGGAATTAATTAATTCTTCATTTCTGACACCAAATGCTAGATGGTTTAAAATTTACACTGTAAAATAAAATCATAAATGTGTTACCAAAAAAATTAGAAAAAATTTTGTAATCTTGCTAGCAGGAAGAACTTTTAAAGCATAAAATAAAAGTTAGATGCTATAAAAGACAAGATTGATAGATCTTCAACTAAAGACACCATAAATAAAATGAAATGACAGATGATGTACTGGGGGAAATATTCCCAACTTATATGACAAATGGTTGAATTAAAAAAAGATGAACACTCTAGTAGGAAAATAAACAAAGGACATAAGTAGACAAGTCACAAAAGAAGAAATACAAATGGACAATAAATATGTAACTCAATGCTTAATTCTATTAGTAATCAGAGAAATGAGTGTTAAATCAACAAAGGAACATTTTTACCCAAGGGATAAGCAAAATATAAAATTCAATGATTCAGTTGACCTGAAGGCTATTTGTGACCTGTGTTGTCCAGATTTAAGGGATGAGGAGGGGGATGAGGGAAAGATGAAGGCCTTGGGACTTTAGTTGGCAACAAAACGAGAGCAGGGGCCTCTGTTAGGGTTGAGTGGGAGCAGTAACAACCAGCATCCACCTTGATGGAGCAGAGCACTCTTCTAAGCTCTTCAGCAGGCATTTGCTTTTTAATCCTCACAGAAACCCTATGAAATGGGAGCTGTTATTATTTCCATTTCAAGGATGAGGAAACTAAAGTATTGTATTCATTTCCCATTGCTGCTTGATATGGTTTGGCTCTGTGTCCCCACCCAAATCTCATGTTCAATTGTAATCCCCAGCGTTGGAGGTGGGGCCTGGTGGGAGGTGATTGGATCATGGGGGTGGTTTCTAATGGCTGACATATCCCTAGTGCTGTCTTGTGATGGAGATCTAGTTGTTTAAAAGTGTGTGGCACTTCCCCGCTTCTCTTCCTCCTTTCCAGCCATGTAAGACATTCCTGCTTCCACTATGCCTTCCACCATGACTGTAAGTTTCCTGAGACCTCCCCAGCCATGCTTCCTGTTCAGTCTGTGGAACCATGAGCGAATTAAGCCTCTTTTCTTTATAAAATACCCAGTGTTAGGTATTTCTTTATAGCAGTGCAAGAACAGACTAATACACTGCTATAACAAATCATCACAAATTTAGTGGCTTAAAACAACACAGATTTATTATCTTATAATTCTAGAGGTCAGAAGTCAGCAATGGGCCTCACTGGGCTAAAATCAACAGTACAGCAGGGCCATATTCTTCTGGAGTCCCCATGGGAGAAGCCCTTTCCTGGCCTTTTCCAGCGCCCACAGGCCACCCACATTCTTTGGCTCCTGGCTACTCACTCAGACCTCTGCATCTCTAACTCCGACTCTCTTGCTGCTGTCTTATAAGGATGCTGTGAATTACATCAGCCCCTGTCCTATTCCCCAATAACCCAAGATAATTTCCCCATCTCAAGATCCTTAACCACATCTCCAAAGTCCCTTTTGCCGTGTAAAGTTACATCTTCATAGGTTTCAGGGATTAGGATGTGGACATCTTTGGGGGCCCATGATACACCTATGGAGAGGAGAAGTAAAGTGCCTAAGATCACAAACCACCAGGTCCCAGGAACTGTGTAAACACAGAAAATAGGACAAGAAGAGGCTTGTTCCAAAGAGGCCCTCGCTACTTCACAGTCCCACCAGGAGGGCAGTGCTCTGTGCCCAGGGGCAGCCTTAGCTGCTCTCCCTGCGGGGCTGCCAGCTACCCTGACTCGTCTTCCCAGGCCCTGTGCATCCTTCCCTGACCCCTCATCAACCCGAGGAAAGCTCTGGAATGCCTTCTCCTAGGCTCTCACTGTAGTATGAGGGCATTTTTCTTACTGTGTGGCTTAATTCCATGTCTTTCTCCCGCACTGGACTGTGAACAGAGACCACATCTTCTCCTCTCTGTTCCCAGGACCCAGTACAGGAGTGTCAGCTTGTGCCTTCTGCTCTGTGTGACCTATTAGAACCCACACACTTTCTCTGGTCATCTTAACAAAGACTCTTTCTACATCTTACCCAGGAGCACCCTAATCCTTTGTCTAGAGCCCGGGCTGAGTAAATAAATGAATGGATGTCATCCACTGATCTACCCCATCACCCTCTTTCAGTTCTCATCATAGTACTTACCACCATGTGAACATGTTCTAACTTAGCAAGTGTATTATTTGTCTTTCCTTACCGAAACGTAAGGTCCAACATGGCAGGAATGTGTCCTGCCTTGTTGAGAGCTGGTACTGAACCTGGCACTTATGACAATAGTAATAGCAATAAGATTAACCTATGGGGTGCTGCCTCTTGGTGGTATGGGATGGATAAATGAATGAGTGAAAAAAGTATAAATCAGAAAAGAAAGCATTTCTAATTATAAAGTCATGAGATAACATTTCTTACCTATTCATGAAAATATAAAAGTTGTGTGATAGATGCTGATGCCAAGACTGTGGAAAACCACTTTCATAGATTTCTGGTGGAGATACAGAATTACGTTACCCCTACGGAGAGAATTTGGCAATATCTAGCTAAACGTGTATGTGATTACCATTTGACCCACCAAACCCATTTCTAAGAATCTGTCAAACTGATACTCTGAAAAAAGGAATAAATTACATATGCATAAGTTATCCATTGCAGCACTATTTGTAATAGCCTAAAGGAAAAGTGAAACAGTATGCAACAGAGTTCTATGCAGTGGCAAAATGAATGAGGGTGACCAGAAATTCCATTTCTAAGAATCCATCCAATAGAAATAAAAATACGTGTTCATACAAAGGCATATAGGTCAGGCACAGTGGCTCATGCCTGTAATCCCAGCACTTTGGGAGGCTGAGGTGGGATGATTGCTTGAGCCCAAGAGTTTGAGACCAGCCTGGGCAACATGGTGAGACCTCATCTCTATAAAAACTTAAAAAAAAAATGGCCAGGCATGATAGCGTGCACCTGTAGTCCCAGCTACTTGAGAGGATGAGGTGGGAGGATCACTTGAGCCCAGGAGTTGGAAATTATAGTAAGCCATGATCACACTGCTGTACTCCAGCCTGAGTGACAGAGCGAAACTGTCAAAAAAAAAATGACATATGTATGGATGTTGATAGGAGCATTATTCATAATAATCAAAGACTGAAAGTAATCCAAATAGCCATCAACTGGTTAACAAATAACAGATAAACAAAATGTGGTATTGTCATACAATGGAGTATAATTAGGCAATTAAAATTGACAAAGTACGATTACATGCGACAACATGAATGAAGCTTAGCGGACGTGGTAAGTGAGAGAAACCAGCCACAAAATACCATATGACTGCCTGAAATGTTTAGAAAAAGCAAATGTCTAGAGACAGAAAGCAGATCAGTGGTTGCCTGGGGCTGATTTGGGAGTGGGGATTGACTGCAAATGGACACAAGGGGACTTTTTGGAGTGATGGAAATGTTCTGAAACTAGACGGTGGTGGTGATTGCATAACTCTATACATCTACTAAAATCATTGAATTATACACTTGCAATGGATAAATTTTATGATATATAAATTATGCCTCAGTGAAGCTATTAAGCAAAAATGATTGAGGAAGACTTCTGTAGAAGTTCAGCTATGGAGTCATCTGCAGGCTATAATACCAAGTTTAAAAAAATTAAACAAGGCATAGAACAGTGTACTGAGTGAGCAAACAATTGAAGTATAAACCAAAAAATAATAAAAATTATTTATCTATAGGGAGAGAGAAGAAACAGAATGGAAGAAACATGGAAGGAAGCAAGATTCCTCTGAATTCTAAAAGCTAGACTTCTCTTGGTTTTAGTTTTGAATTTGGAAACAAGAAAATGTTTCATGTAATTAAAAATACAAAATAAAGCAAATTTCCAATTTCCTAAACTGGAAACAAACTGAAACAAACTATATATCAAGTTTGTTATACAACTATAAGAGGAGTATTTCAACTGACTTTGAAACTCACTATTTGGAGTATGCATGTCCGGTGAAATAGATGCTAAAACACCCATGCATAGCAGAAGAAGCAGTACAGCAAGCCTGACATGGGAATTGAGGCTAAACACGGTGAGGAGGGTGTTTGGGGGTGGAGGGGGATGGTGGCAGTGGTAGCTACTCAGTGCAGGGTGTCAGGCAATGGCTGTTCATAGCAGATACACACTATGGTCCTTGTGCATAGCAGATACACGCTAAAGTATGGAGGAATGAAAGGGCATCATGTCAGCAACTCACTCTAAGATGGTTCAGCGGGGAAAAGCTTTTTGAACTATTCCTATAGTTTTTCTGTAAGTCTGAAATTATTTCAAAGTAGAAAGAAAAAATAATGGAAGAATGAACGGGGCACAAACTTATTTTTCTGAGAATTAGTAAACAAAGAAAAAGAACCAAGTACTTATCCTACTTTGTTCTGATTTTGAAGTAATCAAGTAGTTGATCAGGGAAAGTTATTCTTTAGAGAAGTAGACCGGCTAATTAAGACAGAAGCAAATTATTTAAATAAAAAAAAAATCACCACTTTGCCACCCCTAATGATATAATGGATCCAGGCTACAATCATCAATGGATGCTAAAACTTTCAGAAGGGTTGTAAGAGATCTTTAAAGTTGATGAGTTCATCTGACAACACTTGAACTCAGGGATCAATTTTAACATATGAAAGTTGGGGCAATCAGACATTAGGTCAATGTCATAAGAAATACTCAGCACAACCTATGACTTGTTCCTGCCAAAATGAAATCTGAGCCAGAATCTAATGGAGTTTCTAGAGCAGTGGTTCTCAGCCAACTGGAGGCGATTTTGCCTCCCAGACATTTGGCAATGCCTGGTGACATTTTAGGCTGTTAGAACTCGCAGCCAGGAATGTGCTACTGACATCCAGTGTCTGGAGGCCAGGGATGCTGCTAAACATCCCTCTGTGCACAGGGCAGCCCCCACGACAAACAATTATCCCCAAAATATCAACAGTGTGGCGTTGAGAAGCCCTCCTCCAGATCTAACTCCCATATATATGGGAGACCAAAAAACACATTAAATAATACCACAAGGATGAAATCAGCCAAACCTAAAATACTGGAAATGGTATAGCACAAATGATCCACTTTCTCCAACAAATACAGTAAATGGAATGAAAATGGGGAGAAGAGGGGGCACTGAAATAGATTTCTTAGAGATATTAAAAAATGCAATGTGTGGACATAATTTGGATTCTAATTCAAACAAAGCAACCATAAAAAAAAATTTGAGGCAGTATGGGGAAACACAGGCTGTGTTATTAGATGATATAAAGAACATGTTATTAATTGTGTTCAAAGTGATATTAGCAGAGTGGTTACGTTTTGTAAGCTCTTGTTAGAGAGGCATATTAATTATTTATAGGTGAGTGATGTGATGGCTGGGATTTGCTTAAAAACAGCACTTTTCAAAGGGCAGGCCATAGATATCTGAGGGAATCCCCAAGATTATTTCAGGGATCTTCAGAATCAAAACTATTTTAATAACGATATTACGATGTCCCTTACCTTTTTCACTGCCTTGACATTTGCACTGATGATGCAAAAGCGATAATGAATAAAACTGACAATGCTCCAGCAGGAATCAAGGCAGCGGTATAGAACAGTTCTAGCAGTCACTGTATTCTTTTTTTGTTTGTTTGTTTTTTTTGAGACAGAGTCTTGCTTTGTCGCCCAGGCTAGATGCAGTGACACAATCTTGGCTCACTGCAACCTCTGCCTCCTGGGTTCCAGTGATTCTCCTGCCTTAGCCTCCCGAGTAGCTGAGATTACAGGTGCCCGCCACCATGCCTGCTAATTTTTGTATTTTTTTGGTAGAGATGGGGTTTCACCATCTTGGCCATGCTGGTCTCGAACTCTTGACCTCATGATCCACCAGCCTCTGCCTCCCAAAGTGCTGGGATTACAGGCCCAAGCCACCGCACCTGGCCTCAGTCACTGTATTCTTTATAGCTACCTATTCAAAGAAAAAAAAAGATAAAAATTAAAAAGGTTAATTTAACTTAAGAAGGTACTGGGCTAGGAGCAGTGGCTCATGCCTGTAATCCTAGCACTTTGGGAGGCCAAGGCAGGTGGATCATCTGAGGTCAGGAGTTGGAGACCAGCCTGGCCAACATAGTGAAACCCCGTCTCTACTAAAAATACAAAAAATTAGCTGGGTGTGGTGGCTCAGGCCTGTAATCCCAGCTATTCGGGAGACTGAGGGAGGAGAATTGCTTGAACCTGGGAGGTGGAGGTTGCAGTGAGCCGAGATCATGCCACTGCACTCCAGCCTCGGCAACAAGAGCAAAACTTTGTCTCAAAAAAAAAAAGAAAAAAAAGGTACTACATGAAGCAATAGAAATTATTAATTTTGTTAAATCTTGACCTTTCAGAATACATCTGTTAAGTATTTCATGTCACAAAATGGGAAGTACTCATCAAGCACTATTAAAAGGTGCCTTCATTTTCCATTTATGGCTGTACATGGGGCCAAATTTTCTTCACACATTTCAATCAAACAACAAATTGTAACCGATTGAATGTAGAAGCAGACACAAGAATCCAGCTTCTGGCCAGGCGCAGTGGCTCATGCCTGTAATCCCACCACTTTGGGAGGCAGAGGTGGGTGGATCACTTCAGGTCAGGAGTTTGAGACCAGCCTGGCCAACATGGCAAAACCCTATCTCTTCAAAAAATACAAAAAGTAGCTGGGCGTGTGGTGGTGGGCGTCTGTAATCCCAGTTACTTGGGAGGCTGAGGCAGGAGAATCGATTGAACCTGAAAGGCAGAGGTTGCAGTGAGCCAACATCGCACCACTGTACTCTGTCCTTGGGGACAGAGCAAGTCTCTGTCTCAAAAAAAAAAAAAAAAAAGATTTTCTCTATAGAGAATCCAGTTATCTTCCATTAAGCCAGACATAAAAGAGATTTGTAAAAATGTAAAATAATGCCACTCTTCTTTCTAGTTATTGTTTGTTTTGCAAAATATAATTTTTTCACTTAAAATATGTCATTTATATTAACATGTAATAAGTATTACTATTATTTTTAAATGAATTAATAAGTAAACATTTTAAAGTTTCTTTGTTTTAATATCTAATGTAAATATAAAAAATTTAACTGACAAAAGCTGTTTGGGGTCCTCAATATTTTTTAAAAGTGTAAAGGAGTTTTGAGACCAAAGAATCTGACAAATATTGCTTTAAAATTATCTAGAAATGAAATGAAACAAAACCAAACAAAAAATGTGGTGGAGAGAATGGGACAGATCTGATGGGATTGAATGGAATTTGAGTAATGAATGCACGGGATTCCTTGCACTCTTCTCTCTCTTCTTGGTATGTTTTGAATTTTCTGTAATAAATAACTTTTCCAGAGAGAGCATTTCCTTCATAGGATGTTAATAACTATATCCGCATGTGACTTCAGGGCCTGGGAACCCAGTCAGAGTTAAGAAAATTCTCTGCAAAAAATACGGAACCCCACTCTTTTCTAAGGACGTCTAAGGTGGGGGACATGGGTGGTGAAAAGAAAGCAATGTCAGGTCAAAGCCCCCACCTGGGCCCATGCCTCTCAGGTAATGGCAGGGATGTCCCTGATGGCCACATCTAGGGCCCCAGGAAAAATGACACTGTTTGGGAAGTGGGGAGGTCTGGGGTCTTTTCTCTGCACCACGAGAAATGTGCTAAGAAGCACAAACCCTTACGTGGGCCACAGTTGGACTAGATGATCTTTGAGAGCCCTTCCAGCTAAAGAATTTTGTGCAAAGCAATTATTCTTGGCCTCATGAGTTTTCATTCATTTAGTAATTTTAAGTGTTTGTTGTCTGTCAAGCACAGGGTCTGCCTTGTTCAGGAGAAGAACATGAAGCAGAGCAGCATCTGTGACTTCTGTGATATTAGGAAGGCCCAGCTGCCCCTCCACACCCCTGCCCCCATCTTCTTATTCCAAAAATTCAACCGTTAACGTAACTACTGCCTTGATTCCTTTTGACAGAGTCATCACTGACACCTTAATAAAGATGTGATTCTGACCCTTTCCAAAGATAGAGACCAAAAAGAGGGGTGGGTCTGTATGGAAGGCACTGAACTCAGTTTGAGACACACTGATTTGATGGCTCTGCAGGTTGTCTTAATGGAGGTGTCCAGTTGGGTGTATCGGTCTGGAGCTCAGAAGAGTGGTCCCAATGAAAGACGGAGACCTGGGGACTGTCCACATTGACAAGGCAATGGAGATATGGATGTGGGTGACTTCAGCTAGGGTCTCAGCAAACAGAAGGAACCAGGAGACAAGACTGAGAAAAAGCACTCTCAGGGAAAGAAATGTATGAAAGAGACCAGGAAGGAATGGAAAGAGTAGGGAGAGGGATACCAGGAAGAAGGAGAGTGTGTGCTCAGGGAAGGAGGGAGTAGAAGTTAGTGCCAACTGCAAGCGGTCAGGTGAGAATGAAAACTAATAGGCACCTAGTGGAGTTGGCAACAGGGAGCCATTGGTAACCTTGTCCCAAGCAGTTTCAAATGGGGAGCAACCAGCCTAAGGTTGAGAAGGGCAGATGAGGAAGTGTAAATGATAGGTATAGACTACTCTTGGAAAGTTTAACAAAGAGAGGAACTCCCCACATTCAGCAAGGAGTTTTGCTTAATTTTTTAAATAGGAGAGATCTGAGTAGGTTTAAAACCAACATTGTAATCAGTCTTATTGATTGGTAGAAGGAAGCCAATACATACAGAGAAGTTGATGAGACAACAAAGATGGTGAATTATCAAAGGATGGAGAGGTAGAAGAAGCAGATTACAAGAAACACAAATGACCAATAAAGAACTGCAAATTCAGGCAACAATGAGATACTATTTTGCACCAGCCAATTTGGCTATTTATGGATAAGGAAACTGAGGCACACATAGGTTAAAGATCAAGACCACGTCAGCAGGAAATAACAGAGCCAGGATTAGAGCCCAGGCAGTCTGGCTCCTGAGCCTGAGTTCTCAACCAGGATACTATGCCTTTTCTCTAAAAGTAGTCATTGCTTAATCATGCATTTCTATAAATACGTGTAAATAAGTACATGTAGACATACATATATGTACATGTGTAATACACATTAATGTTCATGGAGAAAAGACTAGATGCCAAATTATGAAGAGTGGTTATTTCTGGGTAATTGGATTATAGCTGGTTTTCACTTTCTTTGCACTTTTCTATATTTCTGTATTTCCTATAAAGGGTAAATTACTGTTGTAGAAGAAAAAGAGAAGTTATTTTTAAAAACAAGCCTGGGGAGGAGACTAGGATGAAGGCAGGGACCAGACCCCTTTGTTCAAGTCTGTTCTTTTGTGAAAGCTTGCAGGGAAGGGAGGTCAAAATCTGAAGGGATGAGCCAGTGTCTTTCAGCAGCACAGACAGGACCAACAGGATGTCTCTTTGGTTTTCCTGCAAGTTGGCCCTACTGCTTAGCATCTGCAAAAGCTGGGAGCATTTTCCCTGAGGATTGCTGTCTCCTGTCTCCAGCAAAACTCCTCTGGTCTGAGGGGACCATCACACAGGATCTTAGCCTCTCCAGTAAGACTGGTCCCCATGCCCTCCCCAGGAAGAAATCATTAAGCTGCATTCCCTCTGAACCTGCTCCTTCCCATGGTTGAAGGTGTGCTTTCCTGGCTCTCTGAAGAACCAAGACCAGGTCAAAGGCCTCCCCAGGCCCCTCTGCAAGGCTCAGGCCCCATGGTCAGGCTTCCAGGTGAACAGGTTCTCCATGACACCCATGCAAGCAGCCATTCCACTGACTCCATCTCAGGAGACCCCATTCCCTCCCCTTGGCAGCAGCTTTTCCTCAGGAAGACATCACTACCTACTAAGACAGGTACAACTTCTCCCTGGTGGCAGACACCCTGCCGTACTTCCTCCTCTGTCTGCTGCATTCTCTTTGAACCACCGTGGGAGAGAGTCCATGTCCAGGCAGTGCTTCCTGCATTTCCCATCTATCACCTCAGCGGCCATTATTTTTTTAAGCTGTGAAGTTTGGTATGAGCTACTTACAGCTACAGAATTCTGTAAGCTTCTGCTGGTGCTCAAATACTTTTTTTCTTAATGAAAGCATCTAAGAGAATAATTCCACACCAAAAAAAAAATTGAAAACAAGAAAATTTTGCTTGTCTTCTGAGAGTAGAAGAAACCAATCCACACAGACACATGCACCACAGGATGGGGACCGTGACCCAAAGGAGGAGGGTTGAGTTCCAGGTCTGAAGGAAAGAAAGTTCAGTGAGGTGAGGTGAGATGGTGAGGGAGATGGGAAAAGCAAAAACTGGAGGCACAGGGCAGGGATGTCCTGAACACAGGGTGGCTGTGTGGATGGACGCGAGAGCCAGGGCACATTCACATCGCTCCTTTCTATCCCTTGTTCTGCTCTGGCCTCTAGTAGGTTTCCCATGAGGTCCCACCCATACAGTGAGGGAGCATCCCTAGGCCCAAGGATTCTTTAAAGAATCTGGCAGATGTTGTAATGTGGTACATATCTCCCCTTGAAAGATTCAAATCCCTGCACACACACCCACGATTTTGCACCCATGCCAGGGATTTCCAGGCCAACTTGTGGTACTGTGAGCAGGGAGGGTTCCTGCCCTCAAGGCTATATTCACCAGGCCACTTCTTCAATGGAAACACACCCCAGACTCTGTTCCTCTTCCCAGAGGGCCTAGCAGAGAGGAAAGAACCAATGCTTCCAAGCCAGCCCTCAAGGCATGTGCATCTCATCCCAGCCACTCACCAACCAGCTGCTGTAGGGGCCCTTGCTCATCCACTCTGTGCCTCAGCATCCCCTTCCATGAAGCAGGGACAACGAATGTGAGGATTAAATCAGAGGTGCTCTAGAAGCATCACTTCCTTTTCCAGCCACCCATACCTTGACTCAAGACCATCCTCACTCATGAAGCCTCACTCTTTCCAACCCTCTGAGATAGCCTCATTGGCTTACACTCGCCATTGGCCTTGTATTCATTCCTCCTTCATTCAACAAATATTAACTAAGTGTCTATCTATCCTCAGGATCCGGTACCAGATGCTGGGGTACAAAGGTGAAAAGACACACAGTCCCCACCCTAAAGGATGTAAAGGCAAGGCAGGGATGCAGGACATAACAGCCATGTGGTAAGAAATCTGAGAGAGCTCCTGTACATGTGTCAGCACCCACCTCCTAGGGGCAGCCAGTGCTAGTGCTTGGGGGTTCCTGGAAACATGGGCACATGCGGGTAATACCATCAAGAACATCAGCAATCTGTAAAAAAGTAAATGATATTGTCTATGTCTTCAGACTTTGTAGACATCCAAGGAATGCTAATAGGAAACAGACTGGAGGTGGAGAAGGGCAGAGGTGGGGTGTGGGATTGATGTCGCCGTGTAAGCTAAGACATTGATAACAGAAACTAATGTTGGGACATGCAGAATACTTTCCTGTTCCTTAATAACTTAGTTTGGACCCCCACAGCAGACTCACAAAAGGAGTTGTTTTTGTGTTTTCTGTGTGTGTGTGTGTGTGTGTGTGTGTTTTAATTAAAAGCCCTACTTTCCTACTTTGCAGATGAGAAAGCACATAGAGAAGTCCTAACTCCATCTCTGTCAATAGAAGGTGGGGATTTAATACAGATTATTTTGGCCCTGGTGCAGATAAGTGAGATAAGAGGGCAGCCAGCATCTTGAATGCTGTCAGAAAGGCCACATATTTCCCAGTGGTTCTCACGCTGCCATGGCGACAGTCAGTTAAAAATAGTTCAGTCACAAGATGAGGAGTCAATGTGCACTGACACTCGGCGGTCTGGAATGATGACACTCGGCTGTCTGCCGCATTCCATCCCAGGGTAGAGTCCTCCTTACAGGGCGGGTGGGTGCAGATTGCAGATTTCCTTTTTTTTTTTTTTTTCTGAGATGGAGTCTTGCTATTTCGCCCAGGCTGGAGTGCAGCTACGCGATCTCGGCTCACTGCAGCCTCCACTTCCTGGGTCCAAGTGATTCTCCTGCCTCAGCCTCCCAACCCTAGCTGGTATTACAGGTGCCCGCCACCATGCCCAGCTACCTTTTGTATTTTTAGTAGAGACGGGGTTTCGCCCTGTTGGCCAGGCTGGTCTCAAACTCCTGACCTCAAGCGATTTGCCTGCCTCAGCCTCCCAAATAGCTGGGATTATAGATTTTCTTATGGAAGTAGAGATGGGCTAGGCCCAGCCTGCAGGAAGGTTGTGAGCAAGTTTAGGGAGCCAGGACTAGCGCAGCTGCCTCCTTGCTGGCTTCCCTCTCCCTTGGCCTCTCTTACACCTGTAGCTGCTGCTTCAGTGGGTTCCTCCCACTGGACTCTTAAGAGGGACCAGTGTTTGCTCCCCAGTGCTCTACCCATAGCCAGCAGCATGTCTGATCTTTAGTGAGTATTCCATACTTATTTATTGAGTGAATAAATAAGATGGTAAAATTACCATTTTAACTCCCTGTTTTGAAATACATTTTAATATTTCTGCTTCATGCACTGGCTAGCCATGATCTGTTTTTGTTGACTAGAATCACATACTCAGCATGTCTGAACTGGGTCTTGATGGCTCAGCTAGCTCAACACCCTCATTTTACAGGAATTCAAAGGGAGCTTGGTCCTAAGTCTCCTGAGTCCCAGTGATATTGCTCTTCTTACCAGCTTTTTCTATCTGAATGTAGAAATTGACCTTGATTGAACATCCTCACACCCAGAATGGTTTTAAGACAATTCTGATCATTAAGATCATTGCTTTAAAGAGATGCTCACATACAAGCTTTCATATACCTGCAGGAAGACAAGGGCTATGAGTTGGCAGCTGCAGACAATTCCAGAATACTGGGAGAGGACAGGAATGTGGGAATGATCTGCCTGCCCTGTCTGTGCCACAGAACAGGTTATTTGCATAATGAGCCCTGTGCATTCACAATCCTGAGAAGTCAATGGGTATTATTAGTGTCATATTATCTAGGTCATGCAAGAAAGGACAGAGTTTCCAGACGGTTCAGGACGTTGCACATGTACCTTGAAGACACTAGCAAAAGCCACTAACCTAGTCAGGCCAGTTCAACCGTCAACCCTCCCCTCACTCCTTGGGCTGAAGCCTCTTAACATTTTCATTCCTATCCTCCATTTGTTGCTTGTCCATTTCAATTGCCTTGGACTTGGAAGGTGGATGACACCCAAATATTTATCTCCAGCCCATGTTTCTCTCCTAAGTTCCAGACATTTAAATCTGCAGTGGTCCCAGGGCCCAAACAACACATCCAAAATCAATTGCAGCATCTCCCTCTGAAGCTGTTTTCCTGATTAAATTCCTGTCTTGGTGGTTGAAAATGCCTCACCACCCAGAGCCCAAGTGAGTCACCTCCTCAACCAATGAATCAATCACCAAATCCTGTCTATTTTCACCTACTAAAGGTGACTTTCTTTCCATATCTATAGAACCGTACCTGCATGATACAGCGGCCCTCATAATGGTTCCCTGCCTCTGATCTTGGCCTCTACACCCCCTACCCTAATCAGTTCTCCAAAATTGCATCCACATGGAATTTCTGGTCCCACCATGACATTTTTCTGCATGACATCTTTTTTGGCTTCCTAAGGCTATGAGATGGAATCATTGGCCTGGTCCATGGGGCCCTGTGACCACGCCCACCCCTTCAGGGTCCCCTCCACAACCCTTCCTGCCCAAAGGCATGTCCCCTGGGCCTTGATATTCCCACTATTTGCAGGCCCCCAAATACACCCTGCCATCTCTCACCTCATCCTCTGCCCATAGCCAGAGCCTGTCAAAGACTGAAGCATTCAGTACTTTTAAAATATAAAGAAATCCTCATACAAGTTTTCAAAAATGGTAGCAGGGGCCAGGCACAGTGGCTCATGCCTATAATCCCAGCACTTTTGGAGGCCAAGGTGAGTGGATCACTTGAAGCCAGGAGTTCGAGACCAGCCTGACCAACATGGTGAAATCCTGTCTCTACTAAAAATACAAAAATTAGCCAGGCGTGGTGGTGCACAACTATAGTCCCAGCTACCTGGGAGGCTGAGGCACAAGAATCACTTGAACTTGGGAGGTGGAGGTTGCAGTGAGCTGAGATCGTGCCACTGCACTCCAGCCTGGGCGACAGAGAGAGATCCTGTCTCAAAAAAAAAAAAGGCTGGGCGGTGGGGGCAAAAATTTTAAATGTTTGCAACTGACCCACTAATGCCATTGGCACAAAAATATTATGATACAATTTAATTATGCTGGTCTGAAGATAATTAAAGGATTTATAGCATATAATAATTTATACTACCATTCCAGACTTAGGTCTAAGTGACCCTCCACCCTGATCTGCTTGGGATTGAAGGGACTTTGGTGCTAAAATCAGAAAAGTTCTGAGTGAATGAGGCCAAGCTGGTCACCCTAAGTATGGAACAGTAGTTTATAGTCATATGAGGATGACCTTCTTTCAAAACCGTCCATGTATCTCTGTGGCTGTCTAACAATTGGAGATAAAAGGCCACCTTTGAGGCACTTGGTGAATGGGAAGCCTGAGCTCTCCAGCCTGCTCCCTGCTGCTACTGGTTCGTATGCCATGTTGATGAGCTACTCCTGCCCCTCCTTCCAGGCTCAGCTTTTCTGGGCCCAGCTCACCCTAGCACTGGTCTGCTGATTGTTTGTTCCTATGTTCCTGCAGCATTCTCTATAGGCCTCCTTTCTAGCGAGGTTGCACTGTATTTTGATTTTCTGCTTGCATGTCAGTTTCCTCCTTTAGGTGGTGAGCAACTTAAAGTCCAGGTTGACCCATGGATACTCAGTGGGCAATGAGCAAATGGGGCCATTTTCACAACCCACCCCTTCAGTTCCATGTTGAAATGTTGGGAGATGGACAAGATGTTGGGCCCAGACAATTGTGTAGGCTTTCTTGAAACCTCGTCTGTGCTAAGTGGGAGGAGTAAAGAGATGGCTGGAGCAAAGCCCCAGCCTCAAGGAGTTCTGAACTGCTTGAGAAGATAAGGCAGGTGTCAAGAGAGGGAAGGAAAAAGTTAGCAACACTTGTTTCATGTCACTAGATGATGAAACACCATCTAATTACTATGGCACAGGGGACCAGAGAGGGACCAAGTGCCTGGGGAGGGCTGCCTGGATATGTGGAGGTGGCACAGACAGCACCTGCACCAGACATAAGTAGCAAGGAGGCAGATTTCTAATCTAAAGAAATGTTTTAGAAGAACCAGAAATACGAAGTCCCAGGAGTGGTTGCTCCAAGAAGCAAGACAAGAAAGCCAACTCCAGATAGCCCCTTCTCTGGATGGAGAGTTGAGCATCACGGCCTCTAAGGCTCTTGCCAGGTTCTCCAATTTAACCCTCAGCATTGCCAGCAGAAGGGTGCCACAGATGTTGGAATTGAGTGGGGCATTCAGGGTGTTGTGCAAGAGCGGACTAGGCAGGTCAGAGCATGGGGGAGAGGAGCCTAGAGAGGTAGGTTGGGGCCTCAATCCAGGTGTGCCAGGTGCCCTGGGATCTATAAACATTGAGGGCTTGGAGAGCAGGGGAGCAAGTAGCAAAGTATCTCAGGAGTGTCCATCCTGTTGAGAAACAACATCTCAGTAGTTTCTGGGACAGCAGAAACAACTACATCGTGAAGGCATGCTGGTATGCCCCCTCTGGTTACTTCTCTCCTCACCCATATTCCCCACATTAGCGTTTCAGGGCAACCACTGAGATGGAAATCAATCCATCCTCTTTCCCCAACGGGCTCCAAGCAATATGACAAAGCAGTCACCAAAGAGTCTTCCTCATAGCAGGTAAAGCTAAACTGGCAAAGGCACCTTGGATCTGCAGCTGCAATCGGGTTCCTCAGTACATTTCCCTGAGTTGGGTTTACCCACCCAAAACTACAGGCTTGTCCCTAACAGGGCACAGCATCAGAGAGGGAGAGGACAGGAGGAAAACTTGTGCTCACATGCATGAAGGCCAAAGGGGAAAGCACTTGGGAGGGGCTGATGGGTCCAACTTCAGGCTCTTTTTTCAATCTCATCAATTTTATCAGACCCTCCCTTCCCCCAGGGAGGAAGAGAAAGGAGTGAGCCAGGTAAGTGTGGCAGCCTTTAGGGAAGAAGAAGACCATAATCCCCGGCCCCAGAGGCAGCAGGTGCTGAGTCTTATGCAGAGTCCCCAGGTGGTCTTTACAGCTACTGGTGCTCCAGACTCCAGCCTGGTTCCCCCTGTCAGGCCTCTCCTCCTGCACATGCACAGGGTCAGGGAGGAAGGCCCTGTTCCATCTGCACAGACACTCTGTGGGAATCCGATAGTTGAGTATAATTCAATTACTGGATCCAAACAGAGCATTGTGCTTAATTCCTACCTTCTCAGTAGCAGTAGTGATCAAAGCCTGTGACTGAGCTCTCCCCAGGAAGAGGACACTAGAGTTAGCCTTGTTACAGGAGCCCCTTAGTCCCCTTGATGAGAAAAGTATGGGATCATAGTACACAGACCTGGATTTGAACGGTTGGACCACTGCCAGCTTTGAGATGCTGTGTAAGATGTCACTCTCCAATCTTCTGTTCCATCATCAATACAAAGGGAATAATAGTAATAGTATCGCAAGATGCCATGCGGATTAGGGATAATGCAGGGACAGCACATAGGAGGCACTGAATAAATAGTAGGGTTTTTTGTTTGTTTGTTGTTTGTTTTTCCTAAGTATCCAGTTTATTTTCTAGTCACAGGTTACTTACTAAAAGTTTGTGTAACATGAGATCACATCAGATCAGAAAACATCAAGTGGGTAGTATTATTAACCAATTAACATACAAAAGAAAGTGCCTTGATATCATGTATCTGGGCTCCAAGGGTAGTCCATAGTTCAGCCTCTTCTTTCTATTCTGCTTTTGTCACCTGTTATATAAAATGATCTATAAAATCCTTATAAATAAGACATGAGTTTTGCCTGTAACGCGGTAGGATGAAAAAATACCAGTGCTGCATGCTATGAAACAATAGAAACTCTATAGGGGAATCCAAGGTTTGTGTGCACAAAAATTATAAATGCCATTTTCTGCTGTGCTGGAAAAACTGAAGTATAAAACACAAATGAACTAGGCCTTTCAAGGATGAGGTATCACAACACTGGTAGCTATTTAATGTATTCATCTTAAGAAGACTGGATGCTAGAAATGCAATCACTGCAATTAATAAAGTTGAGAGAAAACACAAAGATTAGCTAATATGAGTAAAAGATTATTTAGGGTAAAATAAATGTGTAACATTATGTTCTCAATCACCTGGGAAGGCAGACTATGGAATATCAGGAAATAAGAATTTTCTTGTTTTCAGTAACATTGAGGTAACACTTCAGAATTCAGAAGGTAACTGGGGCTATAAATAGTAATTAAAAGGACAAAATAGAAGAAAGCAGGGGTTCCATTTTCCAGCTGTTGCAATTTTCCTGAAATCTTAATGTTTTTCAGCCTCTCCTATTTAAGGACAAAACAATTTAGCACACAACAAAAACTTCAAAAAGGGTGCCAGCTGGACCACAAAGCACTGATGAAAAGGCAGAGAGGATATACTTCCCAAACTTTCATTAGGATGTAAAAGCCATTCTGAAAAACAATCTCCACTCTCTGTCAAGTTATTTGACTCCTCAATGCAACATGCATCTCAATGAAATAGAATTTGAGTAGTGTTACGTTGGTATGCATAATGATTATGACTTCAAGAAAAATATATCTAGTACATTCTGGGGTTTTTGTGGAGGACTCTGTAAAACAAAGAGTTTGAAGTAAACAATAATAAAATACAAAAATTTAAAAAACAGGGGTTTTTTTTTTCCTCCAAATTCCTGGTTTAATAAGGACCTGTTTATTTTGAGGAAAAAACGTTCCCAAACATCAAGCTGTTCACAAAAATAACACACAGTATCAACTTTAGAAAACAAATCTTAAGTCTATAACACTCATTATTTTTCTAGAGGATGCATTTGACATGCCAACTCTCATTCACAAAAATACATTGTTACATTTGTGTTGAACTGCCCCACACAGCACACTAATGTGGGGGTGTAACACACATACTTCTAATCAAAGCTGCTTTCAGGAGCTACTCAACTAAATAAGATTGTCTTTGCAGTCAGGGAAGCAACTACTGAACTTATGTATGAATGAAAAGAACTGTCCTCCCTGCATAACAAGAGATTATTTTGGAGACAGTTGATAAAAACCATACATCCTTTTTATTAAGTCATAAAGAGGTAACAAAATTAAAAGCAAATATTACAAGGTAAGACTTAACAAAACTACTAAGAGTGCCAAAGGAAGTGAAAATGGGACTAGGCGCAGGGCAATATGAATTAATAAACATGGGAAGGACAAGGATGGGAAGGACAGTGAGCATGTGCCAAAGATACTAGGTGAGAGGCTCTGGTGAAAAATTTGATCTTAGACAAGTGCCTAGGTACAGAAATAATGGAATAAGATTTCTAAACCCCACTACGTGCTTAAGAGTCATCCATGCCATTGGTGCTGTCTCTGTCATCCTCTCCTTCCTCAGCCTCTTTTTCATCATCCTTGATCAACTCCAGCTGGTCATCCCCCCATCCTCATTATCATCATCATCCAGTAGGTCCCCCTTCTCAGCACAGTCATCTGCACCCCCTCAGACTCCATCTTCACATTAGCCTCATCTTTTTCACGGAGCTGCTGCTCTGCTCCTCTTCTGACTTATCATTCCTCATCTCTACTGCGTGTTTGCTCTGTTCCTTTTCAATTTTTTCCAGGTTTTCCAGGAGAGAATCCACTTTTTGTTTTATCTGGGTCAACTCCTTCATAATGGCCTGAAGGTCATCTCCTTTCAACTTTCCAGACTTGGAAGATCCCTGCTGTCCACTCTTAGAATTGAGGCCACTTTTGCCCCTTCATGAGGTGTTGCCTGATACACGCTGACGTTTTGAGAGCACTACAGCCCAACCAATAGGAGGAGGAGGAGGCACACGTGCTGAGTAACTGTACATCGTGTCATCATAATCACCTTGATAGTCATAGCCCAAGTGAAAAGAGGAGCTATACATCTCCACTGCAGATCGTTTCACGCCTGCTTTTCCACGGTTCACTTTTGGCTCTGCAGCCAGGTTAATATCTAAAACCTGGCCAGCAATCATTCTACCATCCTCTCCTGCTCCAGCAGCCCGGGCATTTCTCTCACTAAAATATTGAACAAAGGCAAAGCCCTTATGAACAGCACAGCCCACAATTTTGCCATACTTCGAAAAGATTGCCTCCACATCAGATTTCCTGACCACAAGAGTGTTGAGATTCCCAATGAACACACAGGAGTTCATGGAGCGAGGATTTGTCTTGTTGGTAACATTGCTGGCCATTGTGTTTGTTGATAAGGTTTCTCACAAAGCTGAAAACAGGAGCGGGGAGGGAGAAGAGATTCGATTCTGAGTCTCCTACTCCTGGGTTCTACATGGAGAAGCCAACTGCTGCTCAAGGTCACCAACACGGCCACAACAACTCAGTCTTCGTCTCTTCACAAAAAAATCAATAGTAGGTTTTTTTCCTCACCTGTGTAACATCTTGTCACTCCAGATAAACACCACCATCCCTGAGCTGGACTTGACCCAAGTTCCCTGGCCACATCTCCATGGCTTCCAAGTAGATGACAGCATCCTGGCTGGGCTATCAGGTCCCAGGATGCAATGATATTATGGAAATAGTTCCTGTGGCCCCATAAGTCTATAGGATTGAGGCTGCTTCTCTCCTCTGTCTCCTTCCAAATTGGCTCTGGAACAGGGATAGGCTGTAATATATAGATGGGACCCTCAGAACCTCTACCTGAGGGGTTCAGGGGAGCCAGAGGCAGGTAACACCAGGCAGAATCCTCCTTGAATTCATCCTTTATGCCTTTAACAAAGTAACCAAGCACATGCTGTAGCGATAATCAATTTAGGCACATCCCAGAGATTCCAGCTTCTCTGCCACCAACCACCAGGCATGATCTAAGCAAGTTCTTTCACCTCTTGGAGCCTTAATTTTCTCATCTACAAAATGGAATAATGCGATCATCCTTGAGGGTGAGTTACATGTGATCATGGGTGTGAGCAGCTCTCTGTAAGCAATGAAGGCCCAAGCAATTGGAAGGGGTGGTGATCATGGAACTGTCAAAGGTACATTTGTTGCTGTGAAAAACTGAAGGTACCGGACCATTTTCTCATCTTTCTACAGGTTGCTGGAATCACAACTTATAATTAATGCTCAGTGATATGGCTTGACCCAGTTTCCTAAATTGGAATGTTTCAGCGAAAACTGATGAAAAATTCTTGTCTTCCAAGCAGAACTAGCTAGATGAACCCCCTCCAGAGCTAGTGAGTAAATATATACAGTGAAATATATATATATATATATAAATGCATTCACTTATTCAACAAATATTGATTGAATGTCTACTCTGCACCATTTATTAAGCTTGGTGTTTTTCCTGACTTGTCTCATGTAATCTCCACATGAATTCTGTGAGGTAGACATTGTTATCCTGATGTACAGCTGAGGAAACTAACAGGGATTCGATTATTGGATCAAAGCCATACACCTAGAAAGTGGCAAACAGTGAAACCCATTTCCTTGACCCAGTGAACCTGCTCTTTTGTGACACCACATGACTTCTGCAGGCCCCTCATAAAAGGGGTGCCAGGGTTATGTCTGGGCAGATGGGACTGTTTATTAGTCCATTCTCCCGCTGCTATAAGGACATACCCGAGACTGGGTAATTTATAAAGGAAAGAGATTTAATTGACTCACAGTTCCACAGGGCTGGGGAGGCCTCAGGAAACTTATAATCACGGTGGAAGGTGAAGAAAACACATTCTTCTTCACATGGTGGCAGCAAGAAGAAGTGCTGGGCAAAAAGGGGGAGAAAAACCCTTATAAAACCATCAGATCTATGAGAACTAACTCACTATCAAGAGAACAGGATGGGGGAAAACCGTCCCCATGATTCAATTATTTCCACCTGGTCCCTCCCACAACACATGTGGATTATGGGAATTACAATTCAAGATGAGATTTGGGTAGGGACACAGTTAAACCATATGAGATTGGATGTTTAAGGAGCAAGTCAGGTGGATGACAAATTCTGGCTCATATGTGCCCCCTAGTTATTCATCAAATATCCAGCCTTCCCTGGGACCCAGCAGCTCATCCTCCCTCTGCTTCAGCCAGCTCCCTGGGTGCCCCCATGGCCCCTGGAATGTATTTACTGCCTTTCACCCTTGCTAGGCTCACCAAGTTCACACCACCGGGTTGCTGCCTCGCCCTCAACCTTGGTTCTATCTTGTTCCTCTTCCCACCATCCCAGGCCCCTCTAGGACTGGACTGGCCCTGGGGCTTCATCTTCTGAACTGGGCAGCCACGCCTCCCCTGCACTCTGACTCGTTGGCAGTCATTGGGCAGCCCAGGATGAGAGTCAGACAGATTGAGGCTCTTCTGATTGCTCCCTATTTGAATTTGAGAAAATAACTTGATTTTTCAAGCCACAGTTTCCATATCTGAGAGTAGAGAGTAATGGCTGTCTCACAGGGCTGCTGCAGGGATGAAATGAGAAAGATACTAACGTTTTTGACGTCCGGGAGTCACTCCCCAAGCGCTCTCTTTCACTTCTACACTTCCAAAGAAGTTTCCTACACTACCATTTCCAAATGGTAAATTGTGTACTATGTAACCTTTTTTCCCTATGATTTATCATCTTTATTTATCTTTAATTTTGGTGAGCAGAATTAGATTCGGTGAATCTAATTCCTTTTTCAAATTCAATCCTCAGTATTTCAACATGATTTATTAAATTTTCCTTCCATATTGCTTACTGACGTTCAGCTCTTCACATGTTATAGCCACCTTTCATATAATTTAATCTAATTCTGGGTCCTTTTTGTATGATTTGTATACAGTTTTCTCTTTATGACTGCACTTCAGCTGTTTTTATCACTATTGCTTTAAAACAGGTTTTTGTGAAAGGCAGATAAATCTTCCCTACCTCTCCTCCCCCAACCCCTGTCAGAATTGTTTCTTATTCTTCGCCATTTATTCTTCCAGGCATACTATTCTGTCAAGTTTCAAGAGAGGTATTGGAGATTTAGATTAGGATTTACTGGGCTACATAGAGGATATAAAGGCTAGCACTTACTTTCAGGAATTTGTGTCTAAATCCCATGAGCCTTGAAATCTCAAGTGCTTGGCCACACACACACACACACACACACACACACACACACACACAGAGCCGACTCTGCTGCCTTCTTGCTCTTCCAATACTTCCCCACTGACAAAGTATAGAAAGAAGGCAGTAAAAAATGACAGTCACCTGCCAGGCCTGGCTCCTATTGAAAGTTACTGCGATTAAGCTGGAAATTTGTCTAGATTTAAAGGGGATCCCAAGAGCCTCGGAGTCCAGACTGCTCTGCCCATTCCGCATTACATTGACATTTGACTAATCCGGTGGTTCTCTAAGTCGAGTTCGCCAACCAGCAGCATTAACAGCACCTGGGAACTTGTTAGAACTACAACTTATTGGGTACCACTCAGGCCTACTGAATCAGAAATTCTGGGTATACGGCTCAGTAATCTGAGTTTTAACAAGCCTCCAGGTGATTCTGGTGCATGCTCAAATTTGAGAACCACTGGATTAAACAAGCAGAGATTTACTCAAAGGCTACCTCCACCTGGAATTACCGGACCTGGTAGTCTGGTCAGCTGCATAGAAGCAACTTGGAACCATGCTGCAAATGTACAACAGTGCTGCAAAACCAGACACACGGCAATAGGACCACACGTGACCTATAAATGGATGTGAGGAGAATCAGTATCTTAACACTATTGTTCCCCCTTGCCAGGAGACTGCAATTCTCTATTTATTTTGGTCTCCTTTAGGAATCAAAAGTAGTACGGCTTTCTCTACCTGGGTCACAAACATCCTGCACTGGGTTTATTCCAAAGTAGTTAATACATTTTGTTACTGTGAATGCAATCTCTTTAGCTGTAAATTTCCTAATTGATTATGCCTGGTATTCATCCTGTATCCTGGACATTTGTGGGCAATTAGTCATTTTTCTAACCTCTTTATTTCTTGTCTTTTTTTTTTTGAGACAGGGTCTCGCTCTGTTGCCCAGGATGGACCGCAGTGACATGATCTCAGCTCACTGTCAGCTCCACCTCCCAGGTTCATGCCATTCTCCTGTCTCAGCCTCCCGAGTAGCTGGGACTACAGGCACCCGCCACCACACCTGGCTAATTTTTTGTATTTTTAGTAGAGACGGGGTTTCACTGTGTTAGCCAGGATGGTCTCGATCTCCTGACCTCGTGATCCGCCCGCCTCGGCCTCCCAAAGTACTGGGATTACAGGCATGAGCCACTGTGCCTGGCCTCTTGTCATTTTTAACAGCTGATTTGTCTGTCTTTTCAGGTTGTCTTTTAGCAGTATTAGTACTTGCTAACTATTTGTGCCTACTATTTACTACATGCATGTCTGCTTCAGGGAATAGCTGGGAAAGTGGATCTTGCTTGACAAAGGATGATGGGGAAGGGCATTTTAGGGGCCAGCTTGTGCTGGAACACATTCCCAACTGTCTACCTACCTGGCCTCAACTCAGCCTTCATGATTCACCTGGCAGGCCTTCTTTCGGCCCACAGTCCCCTGGGAGGATATGTCTCCTAGTGTTTTTTATCATACTCTTAAGGCTGTAAAAATTCACCTTTGTTCTTATCCAAGTTTTAAAATTTGTTTGCAGAGTTATGCGAACTACTCTGTAATCATTCTTTTAATTTAGCTTTAATGGTTTCATTTTTATATTTAACTCTTGGATCCATATGGAATTTATTTGCACATGAAGAATGAGGTAAGAAATCCAATTTTTCCCCCTTCAAATAACTAACCAGTTTTCTCAACACCGTTTATGGAATAACCCATCCTTGCTGATAAATTTAACGATGCCATTTTAATCAAATACTCAATTCCCATATGTGCTTGAATTCATTTTTGGACTCTCTATTTTCTTACACTGGTCTCTTAGTTTATTTCTGCCCTAAAATTATATTGTATTAAATATCTGTAGCTTTAAACAATGTTTTTGTTTTGTCTTTGTTTTTGTATTTTATTGTGTGGGTTATGACAATGTTTTGATACCTGATAGTATCATAGTCATGTTCATTATTCTTGTTTTTTAATTTTTTTTCTGATTCCAATTATGTGTTCATTCTACCAGATAAAATTTAGTTTAACTTACCAAATTTCAAACAAAATTCTCTTGGTAATTGGATTGGAAACACACTGAATTTAGAGATTACATTCAGAAATTGAAACTGCTCTATTGAGTACTCTTCTAAAGAAAATCAAGGGAGGTTTTCACTGACTGAAATATTTTTTCTGGCTTTTAATAGGAATTTAAAGTTTTTAGCATAGGGCCCTAACATTGATTATTAGATTTGTCCCTAAATATTTAGTTTGTTTCTATTGTAAAAGGCATCTTTTCTTCTGATATGGTTTGTGTGTTTGTCCCCTCCGAATCTCATGTTGAAATGTAATACCTAAGTGTTGGAGGAGGGTCCTGGTGAGAGGTAATTGTATTATGGGGGCAGATCCTCACGAATGGCTTAGCACCCACCATCCCCTTGGCGATGAGTGAGTGAGTTCTTCCTCTGAGTTCATGCGAGATCCAGTTGTTTAGAAGTGTATGGCACCTCCCCTCTCTCTCTCTCTTGCTTCTGCTCTCACCATGTGACACCACTGGCTCCCCTTCACCATCAGCCATGATGTAAGCTCCCTGAGGCCTGCCCAAAAGACAAGCAGATGCTGGCACCAGGCTTCTTGTACAGCCTGCAGAACTGTGAGACAATTAAACCTCTTTTCTTTATAACTTCCCAGCTTCCGGTATTTCTTTATAGTAATGCAAGAATGGACTAACACATCTTCTGTTAAATTTTCTAATTGGTTACTAATAATGAAGGTTTGATTTTTGATATAAATTTATAACCAGGTGCTTTTTCCTTTCCAAATTTTTTACCTCTTATGTCTTTCTCATGTATGATAATAGGAGTTCTTATTTCTGACTTTAATGGGAATGCTTTTGGCTTTTTACATTAAGTTGTGATTGTTTGGGGTGGAGGATTATAAATTTTTGTAATACTAAGGAAGTATCCACTAGTATCTATTTTATTAATTTTTTTAAAAACCTAAAATGAAGATTGAGCAATGGCAAATGAATTCTTTGGCATCAGATTTTCTAGTATTGAGCCATGCTTACATTCTTGGGCTTTATTTATCTTTGTGTATCTTTCTTTTAGTGTCTTATGCTTTCTCTCTGCTGATATTTTATTTAGGATTTTTGCATTGGTTGTCATAATTGAGATTAATCTGTAAATTCTTTTTTCCCTTCTTTTTTCTATCTTTCATTTGTATCAGAGTTTGGTATAGTGTGGCATAAGATTCTCCCATCTCTGGAAACAGTTTAAGAAGCACCATAGAGCTTGGTACTGTGGCTCATGCCTGTGATCCCAATACTTTGAGAGGCTTGATGGGGGTGGATCACTTGAGGTCAGGAGTTCAAGACCAGCCTGGCCAACATGGAGAAAGCCTGTCCCTACTAAAAATACAAAAATTAGCAGGCTGTAAATATGGAGGCTGTGAAGTTTAAGATCAAGAAGCTGGCATTGGTTTCTGGGGAGGGCTGCTGTCTGTTTCCAAGATGGCGCCTGTTGCTGTGTCCTCATATGGCAGAAGGCAGAAAGGCAAGGGGATGTTCCCTTCAACCTCAAGCCCTTTTATAAGGGTCCTAATCTCATTCATGAGGACAAAGCCCTCATGACTCAATCACTTCCCAAAGGCCACAGGTCTTAATATTATTGGTATTGGGAATTCAGTTTCTGTATGACTTTTAGAGGGCTCAGACCATAACAGGACACAAGAATTATGAAGAATCGGGGAATCATGACACATCCAGAAAGCCCTACTAAAGCTGCAACAATGGACCCCAAAGAAATGGAGATCTATAAAATGACTGAAAAATAATTCTGAATAACCCTCTTAAAGAAGGTCAGGGAACTAAAAGAATATATACAGAGAAAATTAAATGAAATTTGGAAAAGAATATACAGACAAAATGAGAAATTTAACAGAGAAATTGAAACAATAAAAAATAGAAATTATAGAGATAAAAAATATAATAACTGAACTGAAAATTTTAATAGAAAGCTTCAACAGAAATTTTGATTAAATAGAAGAAAGAACCAGTGAGCTTGAAGATAGGACATTTGAAATTATCCAGTCAAAGAATAAAAAAAGAATGAAGAAAGCCTCCAGGAATTATGGGATACCATCAAGAGACCCAACATTCACATAATAAAAGTTGCTGAAGGAGAAAAGAGAGAAAAAGAGCCAGAAAGCATATTTTAAAAAATAACAGCTGAAAACTTCCCAAATATAGGAAAAGACGCCAACATCCAGGTACAGGAAGCACAGAGATCTCCAATTAAATCCAACCCAGAAAGGAGTTCACCGAGATATATAATAACCAAACTATCAAAAATCAAAGACAAAGAAAAATTTCCGATAGCTGGGTTTTGACTCAGTTGGTATATAGTGTTCAAATAGCCAGTTAAACATAGAGTAAATAGTCATAGAAAAACAAAATGGTTCCTCCTCTCCTAGTAAATACAGTTTATCTGCAGAATGAAGATAAGGGCTTCTACATCTAAGGCAGGATCTTTACCTTGACACTATTGACATTTGGGACTGAATAATTCTTTGTTGTGGAGCACTGTCTGTCCTGTACATTGCAGGATGTCTAGCAGCATCCCTGTCCTCTATCCACCAGATGCCAGTAGCACCCTCCATACCTCCAGTTGTGACAACCAAGAATGTCTCCAGACATTGCCAAATGTCTTCCCTTGTTGGGAAGCACTGACCTAGAAGAAACGCTCCACACCTTTCTCCTAGGCTTCCCACTCACCTATTCCCATCAGTTGCCTTCAAATAGAAGTTTCAGAGTGAGATGTGTGGCAGAAGTGCTGCTTTGTAACAGTGGAGAAAGCCTCTGCTTTGACTTCTAGAAGCTTCTATCTCTGATGATACCTTTCAAATTTATGGTAAAAGCTTGTAATCCTTTATTTAGTTGAATGCTACCAATTTATTCCTTGCTGGCGTGTCTTCTATTTCAGTTTTTTAATTAATTTTATGGAGAGGGAATTTACGTATTCCTCTATACTCCACCATCTTTCCACACCTGTCTCCTCTCTCGGTCCCAGCTCCGAGTTCTTTTCACTGCATGTCTGACAGAGAAATGTCAGGTTACAGTAAAATTATAATTAAATCTATAGTCAGCTCTTATCAGATGGCATTAAACAGAGGAACCTGGAATAAAGTACAATGTTCTCTAAAGGGAGAAATATTTTTACATGAATATTTTGGTATTTGTTAATGTACTGGAGTTAATAGAGAGGTGTAGGAGGTGCTGAATAGACATCCAATTTGTAGTGATGATTGCCAAATTAAGATTAGCACAGAAACCTGTCTGGAGTGGGAGGTAAAGTCTGCTGTTCCAAAGAAGAGGTTTTAAAGGTGTAGGTGGGGAGAGTGAGAAAAACGGAACGTAAATGCTCTTGTGACAGGAATGAGAAAAGAGCCTGCAGGTCTCCTGAGAGCCAGGAGTATTAATTTAGAAGTAGGTGTGACAGCCAGCCCAGAGATGACCAGCAATGGCCATTCCTTAATCCTGACCTTGTTGACATCCTTTAAAAGCATTGGATAACTTACAGCTTGCAAAGAAATTTCATATATTTAGCATTTTAAGTAAAATGGGTAAATGCATGTGATGGCCTAATAAAAGGATTTGTAATGGGATCCCTAAATAGACAAGGGCATAATTATGATTAGCCAAGGACAATCACTGGGAAGAGGGACTTAGCTGAAAGCTGCTAACATTCAACATTCCCTGTAGCCAGAAGACTTAAGTGCTTCAGTCTCAAAGGTGGAAGAAATCTGGGTGGCAAATGACAGCATCCACTACAGTCTACCCGTTGTGCCACTCAGATCTACTTGTTTTGTAAAAGTCTTGAGAGCAGGTCCTTCAGGATTCTGGTGGGCCTCTTTTCCTGGGAGAAAGGCACAAAAATAAAGTAATTGGCTGGACTGTAGCTTTGCCATTGCCACTGGTCTCAAGATCATGACATGACTGGTCCTTATTATCTTCTTTCTCTATTATGCATCTGAGAGTCCCCTTACTCTTGGTGAGCACTTCTGATCTAGGTATTTTGCCTTTTGTGGATTACCTGTGGTCTAAACCCCAAGTCATTATGTCTTTCTCAAGCTGTGGCAGCAATACTTGACCATTTCCCATGAAGATTGGACAGGGGAGTACTGACAGAAGCCCCAGTGGATCACTTTGGTCTCAAACACATTTTTCTCTTCTCCCCTTTGGATGACAGCAGCCTTAGTTTTGCCTAATCAAAGTCAATTACCACAGCTAGAATGGTGACTCCTTTCTTTTTCTGTCAGCACAAATTGCCCACAGTGACCATGCAGCAGCCATAATATGAAATTTAATGGGACTTGTATAGCCCTTGATGGAATCATTTCCCCAACCTGAGGTCAAGACCTCTAGACTCACAGACTCCAAACTTGTGGGAACAGGATGCAGACATTCCCTAACTGGGAGTAATGTAAGTAGGACCACTCCTCCCTCCACCTCTTAGTTCCCAGACCCACGTAACAAAGAACCACTGAAGTCCTCTGAGTAGAGAAATGGCAATTGGACTGCAGTAATGTTGAGGATAGGCCATAAGGAATGTATTTGAAGCAGGAAGACCAGTGAGGAAGCTGTTAGAATTGTCCAGGCAGGAAATTATGTGGGCCTAATAATGGAATATTATTAGAGCCTGACATTTTCTTCAGCAGGAAAGCAAGCTCTTGGCATCCAATTAGTGGTTCTGGGTACATCAGGAGGCATACTGTAGGTTAGGAAAGACATTTTTTAAGCTTTCCCTGCACTCATATAAGCAAAACTATTACAGGACCATTCCAAAAATAACTGAGCCAAACTGGTGAGCTGCAGCTTGGCTGTACGTCAGCTTGATCAGCAGAGACGCAGAAATACTGTCACTCCAAAAAAAAAAAAAAAAAAAAAGATAGGTAGACTCTCTGTATCAGCCCCACCCAGAGTGGGGCCAGGGATTCTGCCCCCAGCCCTTGATCTCTGTTTATTCCTCTGTCCCAGAATGTTTATTACCATCCACCTGGAATTCAAGATATTTACCTGTGTAGTTATCATCTGCTCTAGACCCTGTGATCCCATAGAGCAAGAAGCTTGTCCTATACTATTCTCCACCCTGACCATGCCTATTACAGTCCCTGGCCCAGAGATCAAGCTCAGTAACTGTTGAATGGAATTTAAAAATCTTGCAAGTGAGATCACGAAACTACTATCAGTAACCAGTAATAACAACAATAACCATCGTAATAGGTAACATTTACTAGGCCCTTCCTATGGGCCAGGCACACTGCTAAGGGATTTTGATGCATTCTCTTAGTTAGTTCTTCCAAAAACGCTATGAAGTAGGTGTTATGACCATCTCCATTTTACACAGAAAGAAACTTTAGCACACAGAGTTTAGCAACTTGCCCAAAGCCACCCTGCTACTAAGTGGTCATCCCATTTGTCAAAAAAAAAAAAAAAAAGACTTAGGAGGGTGCTACCACTATGGCCCTGCAAATGTGATACCCATTTCAGCAAGATTCCAGACCTATCTGTGAGATTAATAGCTACTAGGCATTTTTGGTGATTACTAGGAACCAGTGCATGTTCGTCAAGAACAAGCCATGCTAGCTTAACCTCGTTTCTCTTCCCGTTATTCATTCCACCCCAGCATCCCTGAAAACACCCTTCATCAATGGCCATGTATTCCAAATCCTGCCCCACGCCCCCAACCCTGCTGCACAACCTCCAGCCATATGCTCCTTTGAGAGTTTCACACATGCCTTTTACGTAGGCATTTATTTTCAAGGAATCAAAGGTGTCATTGCAGTTTCTCTGTCATTCCTCCTCCACAGCTGCTGCCCTGTCCCTGCACAGCTTCCAATAGTTCAGCCTTGGGTAGACTGCACTTGGAAAGAGGAAACCCAGCTGTCTGGGATCACGTGCACAGCAATATCGACTGGAGCCCTAGGACCAGAACAGCCTCACCCCACCCTCCTCACCCTGTGCCCAGCCTCTAGGTTTCTCGGCTTGCCCATTAGAAGGACAAGTTTGCTCACAATGGCCTGGGCTTTAACAAGAAGGAGTTGGAACTCCACCCGTACTGCTGGCCATGCGATTTGGCCATCACCTCAATCTCTCACTTCCCTCAGGAGTGAAAAGGTTGCTTCAGGGAGGTAGCAATAAAGTACAAACATGGATATAAGGAACTCCTACAGCTCAACAGCCAAAAACCAAATAACCTGATTTAAAAAATGGGCAGAGGACTTGAATAGACATTTCTCCAAAGTAGACATACAAATGACCAACAGGTATATGAACTCACCTAATTATCACTAAGCATCAGGAAAATGCAAATCAACACCACAGTAAGACATCATCTCACACCCATTAGGACAGTCATTATCAAATAATTAGTGATCAAATAATAAATAATTAGAAAATAATGAGTGTTGTTGAGAATGTAGAGAAATTTGAATCCCTGTGCACTGTTGGTGGGAACGTAAATTGGTACAGCCGTGGTGGTAAACAGTATGGAGGTCCCTCAAAGAGTTGAAAATAGAACTACCATATGATCCAGCAATACTACTTCCGAGTATTTATTTAAAGAATTGAAAACAGGATCTTGAAAGAGCTATTTGCGCTCCCATGTTCACTGCAGCATTATTCACTATAACCAAGAGGTGGAAACTACCTAAATGTTCATCAAGGGATAAATAGATAAACAAAATGTGGTATATACATACAACGGAATGTTATTCAGTCTTAAGAGAAGGAAATCCTGCCACATGCGACAACATGGATGAACCTGGAGGAATTATGCTAAATGAATCAAGTCAGTTACAGAAAGATAATACTGGAGGATTCCACTTACATGAGGTCTCTAAAGTAGGCAAACACATAGAAGCAGAAAGTAGAGTCGTGACTGCCAAAGGGGAAGCAGAATGGGAGTTGTTGCTCAGTGAGTGCAGAGTTTAGTTATGCAAGAAAAAAAAGTTCTAGAGGCCAGGCATGGTGGCTCATGCCTGTAATCCCAACACTGTGGGAGTCTGAGGCGGGAGGATTGCTTGAGCCCAGGAGTTTGAGACCAGCCTGGGCAATACAGTGAGAGCTTGTCTCTAAAAACCAAAACAGGCCAGGCATGATGGTTCATGCCTGTAATCCCAGCACTTTGGGAGGCTGAGGTGGGTGGATCATTTGAGGTCAGGAGGTCGAGACCAGCCCGGCCAACATGGTGAAACCCCGCCTCTACTAAAAATACAAAAATTAGCCGGGCGTGGTGGCACATGCCTGTAATCACAGCTACTTGAGAAGCTGAGGCACGAGAATCACTTGAACCCGGGAGGTGGAGTTTGCAGTGAGCCGAGACTGGGCCATTGCACTCCAGCCTGGGTGACAGAGCAAGACTCTGTCTCAAAAAAAATAATAATTATTTTAAAAAAGAAAAGGTTCTAGAGATCTGCTATATAACATTGGGCTTATAGTTAACTACACTGTACACTTAAAAATCTGAGGGTAGATTTCATGTTATGTCTTTACCACATTTTTTACAGGAAAAAATGTGAAACGAATCCAGAATAAGCATCATCTGTTCCTAACCACATCATTTTTAGACTTAATTGAAAGGCAGGGGGAAGGACAGCATATAATCTAGAGCCATTTCACTCTGTCCCTGAAAATTTATCTTGACCTGGGTGGCAGCTATATGGGCACGTGTGTGTGTAAGAATTGGGGTTTATACAAAGAACAAATTCATAAGCTGTGTACAGCTTATAACATTTATATATTAGTGCAATTTCTGTGTAATGGTATACTAAAATAAAAATGGAAACTAAAGGGTAAAAAAACAACTCAATGCTTGAAGAAACTTGATTGACAAGATGAGGAGTTTAGACTATCTCATGATCAGTGAACGTCATGGAATATTCTAAGCAGGGGAGGGTCCCACTAGGAGCTATGCTTTTTCTGGAAGCTTCTTGAAGTTTTTGGCCTTCTGTGCAGGCCATGGAGTCATGCCCTCACTCTCCCACTGCCCTAAGCCCCTTGAGGGCGGGATTCTTGCCTGCTTTATTGCAGCCCCTGCTTCAGTGCCTGGCGTAGTCACTGGCATCTAGCTGGCTGACTAATTAAGTGTGGGGACACCCTAATCGCTTCTGGGAAATCAATGGAGAAGGCAGGCTAGTGCTCAAGGCCAGCCCACCCAAGTCAACCAGCATCAACAGGGCACCTGCTGTATGCAGAGTCATGAAATGGAGCCTAGAGAAGCTGCTTCGACAACAGAAATGTTCCCAAATTTCCCTCCCCCAAAATAAGGGCCCTCTGTCTAGGTGGATTTTCTTAGAAGCTCTGGCTGATGGTTTTCAATTTCGAGTCCCACCCAAAGAGACTCTTTGATGTTATAGGACTTGCCTAAAGATGCAGCTTGCAGACTCCAGCTCAAGCACGTTCCAAATGAAGCTTAATGAAGACAATTTTGGGGTTAAAACAATCTCTTGTTGCCATGGCAACACTGCAGGTCATTAAAGAGAAGGCATTTAGGGCTGGCTGGGCTCCTGCAGGTCCGAGGGCTGGTGGGAATCACAGTCCATGGGGCAGGGGGAAGGGGGACCAGAGAGAAGACTAGTCAGAGAGGCAGAGGTTGCCAAAGTGCCCCATCCTCCTGCTAGGATGCAGAATGGAAAGGACTAAATATACGTGGCACACTCACACAGAATAATCCACCTCTCAGGACTGGTGATGTTTGCAGAGGGGTTGAGAAAAACACTCCTTACTCAGGGCTGATTCAGGAGGCTCCCTTAGCAGGCCCCTGCATCTGGACACTGCAGAATATCTGAAACTGCAACCAAAGAACAGGGAATGGGAAGCTGGAATATACACTCTCCTGGGTAGGTACCCCATCCTAGAGAGAGCGGAGGAAAGAGGGGAAAAAAAGTGATAGAGGAAAGGATGACGGGAGGTCTTAAGACAATGAACACAGCCCTCTCTGCCTGGAGCCCCCAGGTAAATGCAGGGGAATCACAGGCCAGTGTGGCTCCTTAAGACTTTGTTGACCTCAAAACAGTCACCAGCATTATGAGCAGAGTCAAAGAGAAATTTTGAACCCAGCTCAGAGGCCAAAGCTTTCCCAAGACATTTCAGCATCATTCATCACCCCTGCCCAATTCAGGGCCTTTCCCGTCACCCTAACAACCTACATCTCATAATAATCAGCAGGACTCTTTATCAGGAGGGATGAACAAAGTCAGCCTGCAAAGGTAATTTACCCCCAGTTCAGAAGGATTTGTCGTCTGGGTTCTTCTAGAAAATCAGACATGCTGCTGAGAGTCCCAGCTCCAGGCAATCAGAACCAAAGGCTCCTGAACTTGGCACAAGAGACTCTGCTAGAGGGCAGGTGCCCATTGAGCAGACACATCAATAGATAAGGAAAACTCCAATGCTCTATAGCCCCTAATAACACAAATGAGGAGGCTGAAGAATTTCAGCTCTAACTGCAGTTAATCACAAAGGGAACTACAGGATATTCTGCAATGAGAGGTTCTACAGGATGTCATCAAGAATGTGAGCTATCACAGAATGGTAAATGTACAATCCCATGACACAGAAGGGCACGGGAATGCAGGCCAAGCTGCTGGACAGGTTTGAAAGAGCCACTGCATGTGTTAGCCTCAAGCTGAGCACCCAATACAGCTCCCTGCAATGCTGTGAGTGGCCCTGCCCCATCATGGGCTTCTGCAGGAAAATAGACCTGCTTCAGGGCTAGAGGTTAGGGCCACAGACAGTGGCCTGGAGGTTGGATGGCCACAAAACTCCAGAGGTCACCAGCTAAAGGTATCCCAGAGTCAGGCTTGGACATGGAGCACATGAAGAGGAAGAAGGGGCTGATCCGCTAAGCCTGGTCTTAGAGGGCATCTAAGTAACTCTAGGCAGAATGTCTGGGGGGTGAGGGTACCACAGACAGGGGGGACACCAGGCCACAGGTGCACTCAATGCAGCTGGTTCTGGAGGTAAATGGGGGCCAAAGCAGCCCCCAGGGGAGAGAGGACCGAGGTCTGGGGCAGGGTCCAGGGCCCAGACGTGGAGGCTGTAGTTAAGGGCAGGGAAACCAAGACAGAGACCCAGAGTTTGAGGGCCTCAGGGCTTTGGCTGTAAGTTTTCAGGAATCACCCAGCTGTTTTTTAGATGGGGAAGCAGAGACCCTGAGATCACACAAAGAGCCCCTTCTAGCCCCAGATCAAGTCCAAAGTCCAAGGTTCCAATGGACAGGAGCCTTCAGAACGTCCAAGAGGCCCCTGCAAAGTGTGGGGCGGGGGTGCCTTGCCATCTTGTAATAAACAGCAGAACTCAAGCATACCCCACTTTTACCCCAGGCTGTCAGGACCCTGGGAGTGTTCCAACAGCAGGAGATTGCCCTCCAAGGACAAGGTGCATTTTGCTAGTGAGGCTTATGGAGATTTAAAGCATGAAATACAAGAGAGATGAGGCTGTGCCACAGACCATCCTTCTTCTCTGCCCTTCCTTGTCAAAACACAGCCTCTCCTCTAAGTAACTTTGAGAAAAGTAGCGAAGACTAGTGTTTTAAAGGGGCCCAAATTGTTAGCATAATAGTAATGACCACATGCCCAGTCCAGCCCTGCTCACACACCTTGTTCCTGCAGCACCACAGTGGTTGAGTTACAAACATCCCAGAGAGATGGTTGGCCTGGAGCAAGAGCACCGTGCCTTGACTCAGGAGGCCTGGGATGATGTCCTGGCTTCTTCATAAATGGCCCCTGAGGACCCCTTCACAAAAGGATGTTCCAGTGTAATAGGGTGCCTGGTTGGAGTTTTCTTGTTGCTCTGAAATGTCAACTAAAAGAGACATTTGAGAACAAAAGGTGGCACCTACCCCACATTGGAAGTCCAGAGCACCACCAGCAACGGGGTCAGCCACTGGGTAAGAGGGTCAATTTAGAGATGCCATTTTGGAGACTAAGCCCTATAATTCCCCCTACCTTGCCCCCTGGACAGAGAGGAGGACAGGACATGGGGACAGGCACTATTCAGGAAACACTATATTTGTGAGAAGAGGGACTTTCATCCTCCTCTTCCCTGTGGGGGTGAGAAACAGGGTGTCTCTCCCAAGAAAACATTTAAATCTGGGGGAGTGCTTTCAAAATGAAAAGATTAGATTTGGTTCCCTGGTTAGGTATCTGCTTGGTCTCCAGACTTTCGTCTACCCCTGTATGACCAGAGCTGGGAGGAACTCTCTGGAAAAAGGGATGCCATGGGGACTACAGCCAGGAAGACAGAAGGTCAAGGTCACCACCTCCGACCACCAATCTCTAAGAGGGTAGAAAATGGATCCTACCTGGCTGTAGCTGGTGGCTTGGCAGTGCTGGCCAGGAAAGAATCAACTGCAATCAGGATGTGAAGAAAACCTGTCCTCCTCTCTCTCCTCCTGCATCTACTCCAGAGAAAGAGTGCCAGGATGGAGAGAGGAGGGGGCAGTAAGAGCAAACCATGCCCCTGCGCTTCACCCCAATCCAGCTGCCAGACTCCAACTCAAACAATGAGTGCTCCCAATCTCACCTGCTCTGAGGAGAAAAGCTTTATATAGATGTGAGATCAACATTTAAAAATGACCAGGGCTGAGTACTTCAGAATTGCAAGTGACTGGACTTTCTGGAAGTAGGCTGTACCATTATTAGGGCAGCTGCCACCCAGAGAAACAGCATAACAACAGTCAGGGCAGTTGTGGGGAATGGGGCAGGGGACAGAACAACTCATTTCATGTTCATATCCTAATAAGTTGCAACTGCTTAATAAACCACTTATGCTAACAGCAACTTGTTGGCTCAGTTTTCTAAAACCTTGAGGCAGGAAGGTGAGGCTCATGCTCAGGGACCCCAGATGTGACCAGAGATGAGGCTGCAGAGCAGAGCAGGGAGAGGTCCTGCTGCTAAGGCCAGCTGGAGTCACAGTGGGGAGGGACAGGAATGCCAGGCGGAGGGCCTAGATTTGAGTCCAGGCAATGGAGAGGGAGGGAGAGGAACCGGGTGCCTACAGATTGAAGGGGCATTCTCACTGTGGAATTTCATTCCCAAGCGTTGCCTGACCACCTGCATGTGCCCCAGGGATTGGGTCCCACTGTGTAGGATTCAGGCAGAACGATCTGGAGACGGTGGGCCATCCACACATCATAACACCTTTGGTGCAGCCACCAGCCCTTGGCCAGTGCCCTCCTCTGAGTTCACACAATCCCAGAGTTTCTGTCTTCCCACAGTGGGCATCACACTCTATGGTGCTTGCTGTTATACTTATGAGACATCTCTTATCCCAAACTGTGAAAGTCTCAGTGACAGGGAGGGTTCTTATCATTTTTCTCTCCTAGCACCAGCAAGGACCCTGATTACAGTAGCTGTTCAGTGAATGTTTCTTGAATGAATGTCTGGATAGGTAAGAGAATGACTGAACAAACAGATGAATGAATGAATGAGTGGATGGATGAATTAACCCTTTAGAATATAAAAAATATTTTACTCTATCACATTCCTACCATACAAATGTGTCCAGGCTCTCAACTGAGGCCTCGAAGAATAGGAGACATCTTTGTATGAAGTATCTGTGATCTTTAGTATATGACTGAGCTAATGACAGGCCTGACTAAAGTAAACTGTGCCCTCCAGAATATCACAAAATCAAAGTTTCAAGTGTCCACCCTCTAGTGTCCAATTGCTAGACTGCACCACTGCTTTTTAACGTTTATAAGCACAGCTGTTTTCCAGAAAGATGACGCAGGGCTTTAGGGACACAAGGGATTTGCTTGGAGTCATTCCACTTTTCTGTCCCTGGAGGAAAAGACATTGATTTGCACGTCCTATGTCCCCAGCAAGGGGCTTGTGTGGCATTCCAGCTATCTTCAGGGTGACTGTTCTACCAAGGTATACACATTTGCAAAGTAGAGGCTTATGATTATTTTCTAAAACTTGATAAAGAAAAGTTGACTGGATTCAAAATTCATTCACAATATCCAAAGAAATATCAACATTGCAAGTGCCAAAGAAAGAAAAGAAAGGGCCATCTGATTCCCCAAGCATAATTTCAAATGATGAACATTGTTCTTAATTTTTTATCATTTACTGGGGTGGGAAAATTTCTAGTCAGTATGTATTGAATTTAAAAATCATAATCAGGGATTGCATAGAGACATTTCAGGTATAAAATCTATTTTTTTTAAAAAAGGTAGATGCAAACTCAAGTTTCTCATTAAGAAATTTGATAATTTTTATTTATAAGTTTCATATAAATTGAATATTTAGTATTTTTTGTGATATTTTCTATTATTTCACTCATCCTAATTATATATTATAGAGAAAATATAACGAATTTATTCACCTAGCCCCTTAAATGTTCCAAAATTCCCTCCAGTTTACCTTTATGTGCAAGGCAAATGTTTTCTGTGTGTGCCATGATAGAAAAGAATGTTGGAAAGCACTTGGATAGAGGTTGCCTATTTTAACTTAGAACTGCTAAAATTCTTTAAAATCCTTGTTAAAAGTATAAAATTCTGGCATAGGCTTAGATTTTAATAACTCAAAGCTCATTTAACTGAAAAAAATAAGAGGTCAGCCTCTTTAGAAGCTGTAAAACTTGGCTGCCACGATTAATATATGGCAGATTATATTTTCCAAGGATGACTGCAACAACATCTCCCCTCCCACGTGGTCTTCTTACTCTGTGATTTTGGCATCCCTCCCATAATAAAATGGGGTCTGTGTTTTCTTTTTCTTAAATCTGGATTTGTGACAAAAATGGAAGATGCGCTGTTTGACTTCCAAACCTACATGATAGAAAGTAATACATATTCTTGCTGGTACTCCCGGTACACTGGTTTTTTGGAACTCAGCCACCATGCTGTGAGGAAGCCCAAGTAGCCCCATGAGGAAGTCATGTTAAATGTTCCAGCCAACAGTCCCAGCTGAATTTCCAGCTGATGGCCAGCACCAACTTGTCAACCATGTGAATGAGACATCTTGAAAATTCATCCTTTAGTCCCAGGTTGAGCCACCCCAGCTGACACTGCACAGAGTAGAGACAAGCTATTCCCAAGCCCTGCCGAAATTTCAGCTTTGTGAACAAAATAAATGAGTATTGGCATTTAAGCCACTAAATTTTACAATAGTTAGTTACACAGAAACAGCGAGAACAATGAAGAAACAAAACTCAGCTAAAATAGGTCAGAGAAGGATAAATTAGCAATACTTATGAAAAGCTCTCAAAAATATACATGCCCTTATACCCAACTATTCCACTTTTGGGAATTGAATCCTAAAGAATAAATGAAAGATATGCATCCAAGATTTCCCTACAACAGTATTCTTCAAAACAGCAAAAAGCTGAAAAACAACCTAAATGTTCAATAGAGAATTGAGTAATTCAATTATGGTACACCTAATTCTGTTGGTCTAAAACCTGACCATCAGAATCACTTGAGGATCTTTCTAAAGAAAAGGAAAATGAATAGTCCCTCCTCGAGTTACTTTATTGATGAATATTAAGACTGTTTCCAGTTTGGGGCTATTACAGTCTTGTAACGTATTATACTTCTATTCTTAAGTACTGTTGCTTTTATTCTCATTCCTAGAAGTGGGCTAGCTGCATCAAAGGTAGGCACAACTTCAATTGTAATAATTTTCCACTAAATCTATAGCAACTTATATTCAATTCATACGACTTCCCATTTCTCCACACCCTCGCCAACCCTGGGTGTGACTGACTTCTTAGATTTTATCAATGAGATGTACAAACAATGGCTTTGTCTTAATCTGCACTTCCCTGATTACTGGTGGAGTTGAGCAGAAGTTTATTTTTCACTTACATTTCCTCTTCTAGGAGTTGCCTCTTTATGTCCTTTTTCCATTTTTTTTCTTTCTGGGCTGTTTGTCTTTTTCTTACCAATTTGGAGGAGTTTGATCATTAGGGATATTGCCCTTTGTCAGTCATATGGGTTTTAGGTATTTCCTCTCAGGCCTGTGTTGGCCAATATGGCAGCCACCAACCACCTGTGGCTATACACATCTAAACTAACTTAAATTAAATGAAATCTAAAATTCTTTTCCTCCGTCACACTAGCTTCACTGCAAGGATCCAGTAGCTACATATGGCTAATGGCTACTGTATTGGACAGTGCAGAATAGAAAAGTTATGCTCCAACTACCGTTCATCTTTCTTCTATGTTTATGTTACCTTGGGCCATACCTAATTTGAAATTTTTAAATAATTAAATCGACAATCTTTTCTGTATGGCTACTAGGTATGTCTTTCTGCATTAAGAAGGCCAATCCTGGCTGGGTGCAGAGACTTGCACCTGTAATCACAACATTTTGGGAAGACAAAGCAGGAGGATTTCTTGAGTCCAGGAGTTTGAGATCATCCTGGGCAACATAGGGAGATCCCTATCTCTACAAAAAAAAAAAAAAAATTAATCAGCCAAATGTAGTGGCACACACCTGTAGTCCCAGCTACTCTGAAGGCTGAGGCAGGAAAATCAGTTGAGCCCAGGAATTTGAGGCTGCAGCGAGCTATGATCGCACCACTGAACTCCAGCCTGGGCAACAGAGCAAGACTATTTCTAAAAAAAAAAAAAAAAAAGCCAAACTATCCCAAGATTATTTCTTAAGGCTTCTAGTTTTTACTTCTAATATTTTTACAGTACTTTTTTATTTAGATCTTTAATCCAGAAAGAATTAATATTTGCATATGGTAAGGCTGTACATCTAGCTTTATTTTCTTCCAGATGTATAGCATGTGTATTTGTTAAATAACTCATTCTTTTAGTTATGTAGTTTGTATTTAATGTTCAGATGGGTAATGTCTGTGTAATCAAACTGGTTTTTTTAGTGAATTGTGCTTTGCTCTTATGCTTAGACAGTTCTGCCCCACTGTTGGTCAGGTGAGCACTCAGTTGCATTTTCATCCAGGTACTGAGTGCCAACGTTCCTTCTGCAATTAAAGATGGGGAAACCGAAGCCAGAAGTTGAAGAGCAGCCTGGGTAACATAGCAAGAGCTCATCTCTAAAACAAACAAAAATGATGGGGAAACTGAGTCCTGGGAATGGTAAGATGACAAGAACAAAGGGACAAAGCTATGGTAATGAGATGCATTTTGAGGGCAGCCAACTTCCAGGCTGGAGGATCTGTCAGTATCCACAGCACTATATCCATTTCCTGTACATCTGCTGTGTAGCTCTTGTACCTGGCTCAGTACCTGGATCAGCTACAGAAGCACACAGATGGTTTCGTCTTAAACTTGAAGCCCCAGTTTCCTCACCAGCATCCCTTCTCACAGGCAAAGCCTCCACCCTAGTGCTATTCCCAGTGCCCAGGCATTCTCCATGGCCATCCTCTGGGCTCAGCCTCTGCAAATACAGCCAGCCTGGATACAAAACAAACATGTGGTTAGCATAAGGAAACCACGAAGCTGATTCAGATGAAAGATCCAGTGAAGAGGCCTCCCTGAGAGGGAGGATAGGCTACATAATTGGTGCAAAATGAAAATGCAGGTCCCCTTGTTAAAAATTATTACGTGTTTCAAGATGGTAACAGCAGAGAGTTTAGCCAAACCCAGGGCCTTCCTATACATGAGGCCATGAAGCCACCCCTGCTTCTGGAGGTACTGGGACCCCGCCAAATCTCCTTCAGTATTCAAATTGAGGCAACTTCATCCTCCTGGCAAAAGAGCCTCAGAGCCTGGACTGCAGGATTCAGTGATGACCCAGCCTCCCACCACTCCCACTGTGCCCCTGAATTAGGGCTCTGCCTTAACTCTCCTAATTCAGAAACTTCAGCTCCACAAAGACCTCAGGCCCCACCCCATCTTCACCCTAGCACACCTGAGCCTCAGCCAAGGGGTGTGATCTGGAGTGGTGGACGCAGCCCTGGACCACTGCGAAACAAGCAAGAAGTATGCTCAAGGCTGTAGGAAGGAAAGATTCTATACTCTGGAATCATACAGACTTGGGTTTAAATTCCACTCTACTACTCACCACCTATGTGACTGTCACTTAGAGATGCTAATATGAGACCACCATGAGGATTAATTGAAGTGAGTCCCACTGCCTGGCACGGAACAGTCACTTTTAAGGAGAGCAGTGTAGCCGAGTGGTAAGAGCATACACTGCCTGAAAAATCCCAGCTCTGGCACTTAGCAGTATTCAGCCTAAGTCATACTCCTGAACGTCTGCCTGCCTCAGTTTCCAAGGAAGTGACACGGGGATGATGCTAGTTGTACATTCTTCATTGTGTCATTTTAAAGATTAGACAGGTTAATGTTTGCAACTCAGTTTGGAACACTGTCTGGCACATAATGAGCTATATGAGTATGTGTTTTATTGATTAGGAATGCTTTATGAATGTTATGTGAGCATTTGGGATTTGGTATTAGACGGGTTGGGTTTGAGGTTTTTCTCCACCTTGTGGACCTTGAAAAAGAGGCTTGAGCAAGCCCTGTAGCTTATGTGAGCTTCAGTCTTCTGGTCCACTTAGTGGAAATAAAAGTTGGCACCTTTGGTTGTTGCAAAATATGCCCCTGGTGCCGAAGTGCTGATAAGCAAGATGCAAATGTTGGCTGCGGTTGTTGTGATCGTCATTGTGATTATCTGTCTGGTCATCAGAATTCCTGGTCTTGTGGGGCCATGGAAAGAGCACAGGATCCATTCATTTTTTCTGTGATGTTTACTGTTAACCTGCTCTGGGCCCTACATTATGCTGAGAGCTAAGTCTATGGAGATGAGTAAATTGGAGCCCCTGCCCTCCAGAAGCTCACATCCTCCTACTCATGGCAGACAAATAAACGTGAATTACACTGCAGGGAGGTAAGTGTGGCAGCAGATGTAGTATGCAGTGCAGAGGTGGCCATGGTTGCGGGGGCAAGGAGGGCTTCCTAGCATGGGCGTTATTTGACCAGAGGTCTGGCGGTGGCTTTTGCTAGCAGTGTGATCTGAGCCAGGGACAGATACCTCTGTGAGCCTTGGTTTCCTCATCTGTAAAGTGGTTAAAGACTGAATAAAGCAAAATATGTGCAAACAGTCTGTGAATGGGGAAGTAACAGATGTTGCTTTCTATTGTGTTCTCTCCTAGCCATGAATATCAATTATTACAGAAATGAAAAGGGATCCTGCACCCAAATTCAAATCAAGCAAGTTCACCTAGAGGTTGCCGTGGGGTGGAGGGCCCAGATCTGGGCTGTTTGGATCTCTCTGCAGGATGAAAGGGATTTCCTGGACCTGGCTTTGCTGTCCCTTATTCCTTTTGTAAGCATCTGACTCTTCCTCTATCCATAAAGATGAAGACATTCTTTCGCAGGGATTTAATATTGGGACTGCGTGCCTGGCCCCTGAGAAAGCCCAAGCTTCCTCCTCCTTTTGAATCGAACCCAGTGCAGCTTTATGTGCTCCAGACGAGCCTGCATTCCCCTTAATGCCCCTGGAATTGCTTACTCACACCAAAATCCGCTGCCTCAGGCGTTTCCAGCCAGAGGTAAGCCTTCTTTTCATGGGCAATCAGGCAGTAGCCTGGAGCACAGAGGGGAAGGGGGGCACCTGCATGCCCGGCTGGGTCTCTGTAGACAGTGGATCATGCGAGGCCTCCCCTCTCCTTGACCCTGTGTGATGAGCCCTGGGAGGAGGCACCCAGGCCAGGGGAGGAGCTGTGTAGTGACAGAAAGGGCATCTACATCTCTACCACGTAAGTGGGGAAACTGAGGCTGGGCCTAGCACCAGATCACTCATGTTGAAACCTAGGTTTGAACTGGGTTTCTGAATCCCCATCCAGAGCTCACTGCCTTAAGGCTGAGGTGCCTGTGAGTGTCTGAGGACCCTTACTATGACACAGTGTTATCGCTGACTTACAGTCTGGGTAAAGAAGGTGAATGCAGTCAGAGGAGTAGATTCAGGTGTCAGACATTTGCATAAAATACCAATTGCTCCTCATGTTGGGGAGGTAATTCACAAGCTTGAATCTCTAAAAGGCTGCATCTGGTGGAGGGCGGGGCTATGTGTCTGTGCACGTCTGGTCTTTGGAGTTCTTATTCAGCAAATATTGATTGCAAGCCCACCATGTGCCAGGCATCATGCCTGGGGCTTGGGATCCAGAGATGAAGAGACAGTCAACCAAGCCCATCAGGCTCTGCCAACCCCTGTAGTGTGAGTGGTGGTTGGAGCACGTGTTATACCCCCAAAAGGTGGGCTTGGCCAAGCCCTTCCACTTACCAGCCATGTGTCCTTCTGGATGGCAGTTTCCTCATCTGCAAAATGTGTGTAGCCCTAAGACCTGTCACCCAGGACCATTTGGGAGGTCAGCTGTTGTTTTGCAGGTGAAAAGATCCATCTGGTCTCTGGGCCTGGCACTCTATCTATAAAGTGAGGCTCTACTCCAACATGTACTCCAACATGTGCTCTGGGTAGTAAACTGTGGTGGTTTAGCACTTTGCCTTTGGGTCTGACAGTCCTGGATTCAAATCCAGACTCTGCCCTCTACTGTGTAACCTGGTGCATGTCACTTAACCTTTTTGGAACCCAGTATTCTCAACTATTAAATGAGGATGATAATAGTAGTAATCATAGTAGTACCTAGATCAGACTGTTGGTGTAAAAATTAAATGAGCTAATTAAAATTAAAAAGTAAAGTGTTTTGCACAGAGACACTCCTAGTAAGCCCTGAAGAAATGAGAGCTACGCTTTTGATTATTAATATTCTTATAATCCAAAGGATGATGCAGGATTTTTTAAATCTTTCCACATGTATGTTTTTGGACCAGTCCAAAAAAGAATTGGAAACACACTCATGCCGCATAAAGACAGAGTTATGAGGAACTATAAAAACAAAATAAAACCTTTGGAGAATCAACTGCAAAGACATGTATTCCGTTTTTATTATAGTTCTGAGCCCAACAGTGTCTCACCAGGTGACTACCTGAGATATCCAACATCATATGTCCACCAGAGGATGGGGAACACTCAGCCCCTTTTTATCAACACCTTCACTGTCCAGCCAGCCCCTAACTGGCCCCTTTCTGTCTGAAGGAGGTGGCTGAGTCTCTGGGCCGGACTCTCCGCTCCTCCCAGCTGCCTCTGCCTATCCATCCCACGGCCACCTGAGCCACTCTCCACACTCTTGAACCCAGAGCCAAGACACACAGGTGCTGAGTCTCATCAGTAACTGCAATCTCATGAAAGCACTCTTGGGCCTCAGTCACCTTGAAGAGCAGGAAAGGCTCTGAGGGGACATTCATTCCACCCATCATCTCAGGTTCCAGTTTGCTTTCAAGGAAACTGAGGCATCGTAAAAGTTAAAGACATGTGGAGGATCATACCAGAAGTTGAGAGCCCAGCCAATCTAAGTGCTGGGACTTTCACAGTTGTCAGGGGGCATTACAGCTGTATTTTCAAAGCCTCAACTGTATCTTGCAATCACCTGGCACAGCTACAGTGCCCAGGCCACACCCTGGACCAATTAAATCAGAATCTCTGGGAATGAGATCCAGGCATCAGTATCAGATAGCCAAGCTTATATACTCCTGCATTGAAGTGAGAAGGCCCCCATGTGAACACTAAATGCCTTAATTATTTTTGCACAGTTCTCAAACCTACTCTTGCCCAGCCACATCCTGAAGATTCTGATGTAATTTGCCATGCATCAGGACCCTTCAAAACTCCCAGGTGACTCCAACAAGCAGCTAAGGCTGAGAACCACTGTGTTAATCTACCACCTTCATTTAACTTTAAAACTGTATTTACTCTTTAAGTAAAATCATAATATTTAATTGCAGAAAAGAAAAGAAAAAAGTACCTGTTCAGCTGAGATGCAATCCATTGCATGTTAATCTGTATTCACATTCCAGGAAATAGAAGCATTTGTAGTTACAGGAATTTTTATCTGTGGTTTTACATCTTTACACACAGGTGTATAGACTTGCTTATGTGTCAGTCCGTTACTGCAATGTGCCAATTAAGACATTTATTGAGTTTGATTTGGTATAAATAATTATGAGTTATAAAAGATCATTCTGAATCAACAACGTAATAAATAACCATCTTTAATATAATAGAATAGAAGTTTAGTTAGAGTCATGAAACCTTCTGTCTCAGCACATGGTTCCTATAAAGCGAAAAAGACAAAAGCATTTGGTGAATATCTGTCAGCTGAAGAAAAATGTCTGGAAAGGGACTTTCCCTCAAATCAGACGGAAATTCCTGCTCTCCCTTTTTTTTTTTTTTAAGCAAGAGTACCTAAAATTCCAAAAAGTCCTATACCCCTTTATTCACCTTATAAAGAAGTCTGTGGAATAAGCCCCCTTCCCTCACCAACCACCCAACCGCTTTTCTCAAGGGGAGACCCTAAACCCAGTCGCAGAGAGCACATTTTGAATAAGCAAAGTGGAGATCTCACTGACAAAACACAAAGGCCACCCCAGCATCCTCAGGCAGGGGGCGCATACCTGGGCCCCCTATGCCCAAGGTCTCCTCCTGGAATCCCCTGCTGTCCTCGGGCACCCAGAGCGGGAGCGCCAGGTTTTCCCCATCACGCAGGTGCAGGCGGCGCGGGGGTTCCGGAGGCTGTGAGTGTCAATCACCTACCCTTATCAGTTCTCCGTCCAACACTTACAGTCACAAAGCTGGGCTGGAAAAGTGATAAGGGGACGTGACTGGCCAGCAAAGAAGTTTTCATGAAGCTTTGCAGGACAAGACGTAAATGGACGTTTGATTTCCCGGCGAGCCCTCCCCGCCCCCTCTCTGCAGTTCCTCCTCTGCCTCAAATTCAAAGCCCCTCTGTGCCCTTGTATTTTGCTCTAGCCTCTCGCCCCAGTCTCTCCCTCTGACACCTGGAGAGTCACTTATGTTTCTGCACACAGAAATTCAGACATGCAGCTCTGGACAGCTATGGAAAGTAATAGGTTCTTTGCATTAAAAAAAATCAATTAAAAATAGAAATTAATTTAAATTTTAAAATTAATAAATAAGCCAAAGTTAGTGAAGTCTTTACCCAGTGGCTCTTGCAGGTCTGAGGCCCCGGCCCAGCAGGTCCTGCTCCTCCCCAGGGCTCTGGGCTAAGCCCACACCCACATGCCATTCATAAAGTCCCTACAGCAAGTCTCCTCCTCCAACCAGGATTGGTCCTCCAGAGAGGCTGGCCCCAGGCCAGGACCCATCAGCCACAAATCTGCGAGCTGGATGTGTCCACTGTGCTGCGTGGCCTTGATGGGATTAGGCCAGGGTGGAGTTTGGTTCCAAAGGTAAGCGCGTTCTCATGTATCCAAGCTCACTGCCCCATCATGTCAGATTCTTCCGTCTTGACTGTTTGACCTTCCACGCTGATTCATACAGAGTCTTTGAAAACCAAAAACTATTGACATGGCTTCAAATGTGGAGGTCTTAACATGATTCTGTGTATCGGAATGAAACCAAAGAAAACCCGTCCAGATTTCAGAAATGGATTTCTGTATAGTATTACACTGTGGGACGACCACCAACTTAGGATCCCATCTGCTTGCCACTTCCTGGTTGTGTAACCCTGAGAAAATTACTGAATCTCTCTGAGCCTTGATTTCCTGATATATTAAACAGAGATAGTACCTCCTTAACTCCCAGGATTGCTGTGGGAATTAAGCGAGAAAACGGATGGAAAGAGCTTATGCTCACCCCTAGGTTTAAATCCCAGGTCAGCCACCTCCTGGTTACATAGCTTCAGCAGGTCTTTTAAACTCTCCAAATCTCAGTGATTTATTCGGCAAAATGTGGGTTATAAAAGCTACCTCAAAGGGTTGTTTTGAGGATTAAAATATTCAGTATAAGGTTAAGAGCTTGGTCTTTATAGTAAAATTGTTCTGGATTTAAATCCTGAATTTGTCATTTGCTGGTTCATTGACAGAGAATCACTCAGCCTCTCAGATCCGTTTCCAGATCTGCAAAATGGCTGTGATCACCCGAATTTACAGGGTTGTGGTAAAAGTTCAATTAGATGAGCTATAAAAAGCCCTTAGCATGGAGAATTTAAAAGATGTGTAGCTGATATCATTAACAAGAAAATACCACCATGGACAGTGACATTGACCCAGAAGATGCCACCAGGTGGCAGTTATTTCAGCAAATATTCTAAAAGGTGCATTACTTGGGTGGGCCACATGGATGGATCCCCGAGGGTCAGGTCAGTCAAGTCTTGTGAGTGAGCTCCAACTCCATCTGCATCCTGTACAGAAGGCACTGATTACTCACAGGGTAGGCACCAATTACTTTGGAAATCAGCTCCTCAATCAGGACCAAGAGCTTATACAGCTCCTGCCCTCTGTTTCTTGAAAGTGGAGTGTCAAGGGACCAAGTGTCCAGGGCCCAGGGGGACAAATGGAATCAGGAACTCTGGCCCATGGAGCGGTCAAGCCAATCTCAGATCATGAGGAAGTGAGTGCTTTGATGTTCAAAGAGTCCAGCTGTGTGGGAGAAGGGAAGACCCTGGTCAGTAGTCTGTGGTCTGAACTCCTCAGAGTCCTAAGGATGACCTCTTGGGGAAGCTGAAGCTGTACAGTGACAGTACATTGAGCCCAGCCCCTTTGTTTTACTGAAGGGAAATCAGAGCCCTGGTAGAAACTCAGCCAGGGTCCCAAGGAGGCAGCTCTCTGTCTCTGACCCTAGACCAGAGCAGGTTTATAATACAGATCAAAAAGTCAGGTGTTTTCAGGAGGACATGGGAGGCCTCTGAACAGTGGGACAAGGGGAAACTGGTGCCTGGCTAACTGCTGGACTGCCAGGCCCAAGGGCCCAAATTACGCCAGAGAGAAAATGCAGTGGTTCATATCTTCTTCCATGAAAGCAACTGTACTGTCTATCTCAGGGCTCCTATAGTCCTCATCTTTACAACATGGGCCTCACTCTCTGTAAATACATACAGGAGCTTGGAAGTGGGAAAAGTACTCTGGGATGTTCAAACCTACAGAGTGTCTGTCCTCCACATCCAATCTAAAAGCAAATGCTTTGGCAGGCAGAAGGAGCTCAATTTCAAAGGCTGCTTTCCTGTCATCTTGCTTCCCTAGCCCAAATGATGTTCATATTTAGGTTTTTAAATATGGTCAATTGCTTAATCTGTATATTTCTTATAACGATTCCATTGAATTCGTTTGCATGGGGCTTTTAAAAACTTGATTCAATTCAGTCAACAGGCATTGAAGAGACCATTTATTGCCAGGGACTGCTGTAGACATTGAGGGGAGAGGGCTGAATTCAGTCTCCACACTCAAGGAAATGAGCAGCCCCTGGCTGATACTGACCCACATGCCCTGGAGTGGAGAGGAGGGAAGGAACCCTAAGGCAGAGGGAGGAGCTTATGCAAAGGTGTGGAGCTGGGAAAGAGGCCTGACCAGGGAGCAGCAAACAGCCCAAGGTGGGGTGACGCTGTGAAATGAGGCTGGAGACATAAGGTCAGGGCCAAGCACCACACCATGGACATCAGGTTAATTTGGGTCTTACCTGGCAGGCAAGAGGAAGCTCTGGGGTTCTGAGAAAAATCACATCTATTTTGAGCTGCTAAGACACGGGAAGGTTTGGAAAAAGATGGGCAGTGGAGGAACTGCTGCTCAAGGCAGGTAGGAGGTGGTAAGAGTTGGAATTAATGCTGTGGCAATGGGGACAGTGATCTTTAATTTAATTTTAAATTCAATATATTCTGGAAATAATGAAAGAATGCAAGTAATGATACTTCTATTTGATACTTCTATTTGAGTAGCATCTTCATGCCCCATGCTGGGCTCAACTCGTCTCTCTATAGTATTTCATTTAATACTCTCAGGAACCCTGAGCAGTGTGTATTTGGGGTGGTCTTGACCCTTCTTAGGAGCAGCAGTTGTCATGGAAACAATCAAAGCAAAAGGAAGGATTTCAACTCGTAACGCTTCTCCAAGAGAATGAGCTCCATCATTCCGCATTCCAACATATCGTCCAGATGGCAGTCAATCAAATGGCCACCTTTGGGGCATTTGCACAGCATGTGCCACACCCAGTACACCCACGGGCTGCAAGCTCAGGCTAGCCCTCTGATTGACCACCTAAGCGTTTACCCCATTTACTTTGTCCCCAACATTCCCTCCAAAACTCACTCCAACCCCTCTTTCATGGCTGGGTCATAAGACAATGTGCTGATCCACCTTAATTCAGGCTATTCATGGGCACCTGGCTTTTGTTTCTAAAATGTCATCAACACAAGAGGGGGGGCCCATGGCCAGAGCAGTCTGGAGGGGCTGCCCACACAGTTTCATCCTAGCTGGACCCTCTGCCCTCCATGGTCAAGCACCAGTTTTTCCCTTAGCTCACTCACTCTGTGGTCCCAGAGCTGTGACACTCTCTAGCGTCCCTCTTCTCCTTTTGTTATGTCTTCATGGATTTTTACTAAAGGATGTTCTAACACGACTCACGTATATCTCATTGAAGCTTAAAAACCCTCTAAAATAAACCTTTATATATTACACTATTTGACCTGAATTTTCCCACATCCAGCACAATAATTTTTTTAGGGACCAGTTCTACTCAGCGTGTCACCATCCTCTTCTTTTTACAGAAGAGAAAACAGATTCAGAGATGTTCAGCAACTTTGTCCAAGGCTTTACAGCTCATCTGAATTAGAACCCATCTGATTTCTCTTGCATTATCTTCTCTCTCTCTCTCTAAAAGCACAAGCAAATGAATGAGCATAACATTCAACATCTCTCACTAAGATTCCAAGTCATGCATGCCTTTTAAAATAATTTACTATTCATTAGCTCCAAAACCAAAGGACAGTCATGGTCAAGGAGGCAGGCTTGAAGGTGAAGCAAAATAATTGCTAAGCCACACCCTGTCCATCTTTCATGGGCACCTCGTCCAAAGAGTTACCATGAGGATCATCCCCTGTGCTTTCCCTAACTCTTTTGGCCTTGATTGACTCTGCGTGGGTTATGAAATCCCACCCTTCCAGTTCTCCGGCTGGGTGGTCTGTCACATTAGCTTTGCATCTCACATAATCCTTTCCTGCCGACTGACTGGTTCCACCACAGCCTGTCTGCCTGCCCGCTGGTAAGTTCCTTCTGGGCAGCGCTGAGGGTGACCTCAACCCTCCAAATCCCCGTCCCGCAAAGCTGGTGCAGTCCTGCTTCCCCATGGTTGGGGGATATAACGGGCTGTGGAAAGGACTGACTCAGGACAGGGAGAGGGAGGGAAGAGGACCGAGTGCTGAGCCCCTTTCCAGAGTAGACGCTGCTGCCTGGCCCCAGCTGTGTTCAGGGGCTATGACCGTCTGTCTCCTCCCTGGTCTCCATCCGGCTGGGCTCACTTCACCCAGTTTAATGAGCTCAGGAATGTGCTCAGTTGAGACACTCAGTGTTTGATTTGGCCCTTTTGAGCTGAAACGTGCCCCAGGCTCTGCTCATCCACCTGCAGGATTGCACAGTTCAGTCATCAGAGAGCCAGTGGCAAGAGGCGAGCTATGCCCGGAACGGAGTTCAGAGCCTGCATTTAATATATTCTTAAGTATAATAAACATCTACCAGGCCTGGCCGGCAGAGATGCCACAGACCCACATTGGAAGCCGGGGAAGGCACATTTCTTTGAAGTTGGTTCCAGCTCAGCTATCAGCCTTCCCTGCTATCTTCACTGCAGAGCTGGAGGCAACAGCTCAAGAACCGCCACTCCCCTCTCTGGATATTGCTTGGTTCCAAGGGTCGTGGGCAGATCTGCCTCCATATGAAGCCCACATGCCAGTCTGACGCTTGTCTAGAAAGCACTTTCTGAGTACCAGCATGTGCTGAGCTCTGAGCTATGTCCCTGCAGACACAGAGCTGGACCAGAGCTCTCAAGCTCAAGGGAGGTGGGCACATTCACTAGACAGTCCCCACTAAAAGTGATAGGACAAACAGTAGAGGCACGGAAATGTGAACATAATTTCTAAGACAAACTCGGGATCTGGTTATGATTTTTGCCTAGCTTGAGGCTTAAGTATATACGAGAAGAAAAAAAAGTTTATATTGGGATGGTTCCAGAAAATCTGGGTTGTAAAGCATAAAGTGGAAGAAGAGATCAGAGCTCGGGAAGATAACTATGCCCCCACCTGGACCTAGTTATCATCTCTGGCTCTGATCTCTTGTTCTACTTTATACTTACATTTGAAGTGGAGGCTGGGCAGAAGTGGCTGGAGAGGTGGATGGGCACCGATTTGGAAGGGTCTTGAAGGCCAGGCACAGGAAAAGGTTTCCTCTCCTAGAAGCCATGAGCCTGGAAGGATGAAGGATGTGAGATAGCATCTCCTGCACCTCCTTGTCTTTTGTTTATTCTCTGTGTCTTCCACTGGAACACAAACTCTGGGAGGGCGGGAAACTTGTCTGCCTGTTCATTCCTGCTTTCAAAGTGCCTAGAGCAAAGACTGCAGATAGTAGATGCTCAACAAATATTTGGTAAGTGAGTGAATAAGCAGGGAAATTATTTCCTTGCTGGGTCAAGAAGTGAAGGAGGCTGCTTGGGAATTTAAGTTTTTGTTAATACTGGCCCCGGTGCCAATAAATACACTTAAATTTTTAAAAAAAATCCTCAAAATCCAGTTTCCTATCCTTTTCTTCCAACGCGTGCCAGCAAGTAGGTCTCCCCACATGAGCCAGACATCCTGGAGAAACCCGATTCTGTCCTCTGTCTCAGACAGCCCGCAGTTCTTGGGATTTCAATTCTCAGATTAATCCTTAGCCGGCCCACTCTGCAAACCCAGAGTGGGCTGGCTTGTGAGATGGAAGTGGGTATGGAAATTAGACAGAAGCAATCCAGAAAGGTAGACTCTCCCACCAGGAAAAACAGCCCCCATAAGATGGAGGCAGGTGGTTACTGAGGGGTTAGAAGACCAATGTTCAAGTCCCAGGTCTGTGCCTTATTCTCCAGAAGAAAGAAAACCAAAGGTAGAGATTTCTTTTCAGAAACCTCCATGCACAAGAAACCACCTCACTTCCACCATACCAGACACTCTGCTTCTACACTGGGTGCTTCTGAGTCATGGGTAACTCTCATAGCCTTGTTCTTTAAAGGCCCACCCCTCCATGCCTTGCTCTGGACACCTCAGTGGCTCCCATTGCCCCCACAGCCCCCTCCTGTCTCCTCTTTCCAACCCAGGGCTCTATATAGCCTGGCCCCTCCTCCTTTTTCCATATGTTGTCCATGATATCCTTGCCTGAAGCTGAGGCCTCAGTCACATCAGACCATCCAGTGAAACCCAGATACACCCTCAACTTTCCCTTCTCCATACCTTTGACTATTCCAGTTCTATTCATATAAAGGTGCCTGCTCCATTCAAATTCAAAGCACTGCTCAGTTGCCATGTCCTCTAAGACACCTGCCTGGATCTTGACAGTCAGAAAGAAGGCCCTCTGCTCTGTTCTGCCTAGCAGTGCATTCATACCTCTCTCCTGATCCTTATTCCTCTGCCTCTCACTGTAATTATATTTCACTCTGTCTTCCCTTAAAGGACAGGGCTGTCCCACTTTAAAAAAACAAAACAAAACAGGGTCTTGCTGTGTTGCCCAGGCTGGAGTGCAGTAATGTGATCACAGTTCACTGCAGCCTTGAACTCTTGGGCTCAAGCGATCCTCCCGCCTCAGCCTCCTGAGAAGCTGGAACTAGTGCCTCACTCTGAGTACCCCGAATGTTGAGTGTCCTGTCTGCCATAGTAGATGCTCACAAACACTAATCAAAGTGGGTGGTGTTGGTTCCTCTTCCTTGCACCCTTTTAAGATTTCCTTCCCCACAACAATGGTGCAGGCAGAATGGAGGAGAAAAGGTGAACCAATCGATCCTTGGCTAATTTACTCTGGCTAGCAGCATGTCAGTGGGAAAAGCATCAGGCCGTCCTCATTTACACAATGTCTACATGATGCTCCTGGCATCTAAGTTCCATGCATGCCCTGATTTCCACACCTGAACCCCTTCCTTATAGGATTTCCATCATTGTTCTCACCACAAACTCTGTAAGTTTATTCAATGTCACATGATTTCAACATAGACCTTTATATATCCTTCCCATGTCTCCAGCCTCTTGCTGAATGAGACATTTCCTTCTAATTCAATACAGTCTCTGTTTACCTGACAAAATGGAACATCAAAAGACTCCTAAACTTGTTAAGCCCATGCAGAATCTCGTGCAAAGTATATTTCTTATGCACTTTAATACAGTGAGCAACCAGGAAAATTGGAACAACGTGCCACATGGCATTAGCAGTAGCAGACATTGTCAAAGCCCCACCCATATCCTCTGCACATCCTGTGCATGCCCACTGCAAACATCAGCAATGCTCCACCCAAGAGCTTTTCCTTGGCTTGTGCAAGGCAGGGCCGGGGGGTGGTTAGCACCCCTTGGGGGATAGATACCCCAGCTATCTCATCCTCAGGTGGACAACCCTGAGGTGTTTTTCCAGAAGCCTTCAGCAGGACTGCAGCCCAGCTGCCCACAGTGATGGCCTGCTCACCAGCACTCTCTGTGTTAGCCTCCTTCTCTGCCCCATCTCACTCCCCCCTTCAACCTCCTGAATAAACCACTTCAAGTCCTTGTCTACAGATCTGCTTCTGGGAGATCCCAGCTTAAGACAATCTCTCTGTCATTTTAAATTCCTCCTGTGGTCTGAATGTTTGTGCTCCTGCCTGCCTCCATTTCATATGTTGAAATTCTAACTTCCAAGATGATGGTATTAGGAGATGGGTAGGACCTTTAGGAGGTGACTAGGTCGTGAAGGCAAAGCCCACATGATTGGGATTCGTGTCCTTACAAAAAAGATCCCAGAAAGCTATTTTGTCCGTTCTACCATGGGAGGATGCAGCAAGAAGGCACTGTCTGTGAAGAAGTGGGCTCTCACCAGACAGCAAATCTGCTTGCATCTTGATCTTGGGCTTCCCAGCCTCCAAAACTCTGAAAAATAAACTTCTGTTGTTTATAAACCACCCAGTTTATAGTATTTTGTTATAACAGACAAGACAACCCCTTTTGCCAAGAATACAGTACGTGCTTCTCCTCCAGGCCATAACCCTTGTGTTTATCTGGAGCTGGCCAGAGGAAGATGGAAGGAATTCTAAAAGGATTCTCGGAGTAAAGACACTCAGGGCTGGCTTTCACAAATTATCAAATTTTAGACTTGTGATGACTGTAGGAGTTGGCCAAGTTCAAGTCCATACTTCTCAAGTGAGGCATCTGAAGATATTAAGGAAGTGATTTGTCCAAAGTCACCCACCAGGTTAATGACAGAGCTGGAGCTAAGACGCTAGTCTTGTGACTCTCAAGTTCAGGGCTGGGCTCTCTCTGCCATGTTTCTGTGAAAGGATTTAACCAAGTGACAAGTCCCTCCTAAGGTTACTGGCTAAATTTACTTTAAAAAAACAAACAAACAAACAAAAACAAAGTTCTAACATTCCAACTCTCTCCCATAAACCCAGCAAAAACTTAAAATAGAAAGTACCTAGCATGTGTCATTTGACTTCAAAGCCATAGACAGTAAAGAGAAGCCAATTCTAGAAGCAATTATCTAGATCCCTCCCCAGAGGAGGTTTGCCCTAATAATAATCATTGAAATGGTAGTCATAGCTCCAGATCTCTTCTTAGTCTTCGTCAAGGAGACATAGGGCTTATGAGCAGAGAGCAGCCCAACCTCCAGTTGAGGAGCCCTGGAGGGAAGAAAAAGATATGGCTTGAGAAGATCTTATTCAAATGCTTGCATAGAGCACACTACACAAAATAATGCAACTTCTGGGCTCATCCAGAAGATCAAGGAAGAAAGCTTTAGAGGAAATGTGGGCTTACATTTCTAAAAGGCTGAGGAACATTACTCAGAGTAAGTGTGGGCCTGTAACTCCACTAACTGCCTACAGATCAGGGTCCCTCCATGTCCCCTCTGCTTTGTCCTGTCCCCAGTTGGACACATCAGAATTTCACAAAAGGATAACCTTCCCCTGCAGCACACAGGAGCTGTTTTTAGGTTTTGAACCTATCTGTGTTCAAGCAAAAGCATTTTGATTACGCATTGTGAAGGCAAAAAGTAAGCAAGCAAAAATCACATTCGGCCCAGGCCCCAAAATACGCACACAGCCCATGTACACACACAGCCAAGGTGTGGAAAGTGTGATTCAGCCTGAGAGGCTTCTCACCATGTCTTCAAAGATGCTTGAAAACTGAAGACTGGATTAAAACGTTCCTACCCTTTGATCCTGCAATCTCCCTTCTTGGCAGCCCCATGCAAATAGCAGAAGATAGAAAAGAAAAAACTATGCACAGAGATGTTCCCTTCACCATTATGTATAATGGCCAAAACACTGGAATAATGAAAATGGCTGCTTTTAGAAATCAGGTGAAATAGGCCAGGCGTGGTGGCTCATGCTGTAATCCCAGCACTTTGGAAGGCTGAGGCAGGCGGATCACCTGAGGTCGGGAGTTTGAGACCAGCCTGACCAACATGGAGAAATCCCGTCTCTACTAAAAAATAAAAATAAAAATAAATAAATAAATAATACAAAAGAAATTAGCTGGGTCTGGTGGTGCAAATAAATAAATAAATACAAAAGAAATTAGCTGGGCGCGGTGGTGCACGCCTGTAATCCCAGCTAGTCGGGAGGCTGAGGCAGGAGAATTGCTTGAACCCAGTGGGGTGGAGGTTGCTGTGAGCCAAGATATTTTTATTGCCCTCCCGCCTGGGCAACAAGAGTGAAACTCTATCAAGAAAGAAAGAGAGAGACAGAGAGAGAAAGAAAGAGAGAGAAAGAAAGAAAGAAAGAAAGAAAGAAAGAAAGAAAGAAAGAAAGAAGAAAGAAAAGAGAAATCAGGTGAAATAAACTGTGGTGCTTCCATTCTATGGGAAGTGGTAACACTGGCCCCATTTACTGGATAATGTAGTGGTTTTAAAACATGTGTACACTTGCAAATAACCTAAGTGTCCATCAACAGATGAGTGGGTAAAGAAAACATGGTAGGTACACACAATGGAGTACTATCCTGCCATCAAAAAGGATGAGATCCTGTCATTTGCAATACCGTGGATGAAAGTAGAGGTCACTATGTTAAGTGAAATAATCCAGGCACAGGAAGACAAGCACATCACATGTTCTCTCTGATTTGTGGGAGCTAAAAATCAAAACAATTGAACTCATGGAGATAGACAGTAGAAGAATGGTTACCAGAGGCTGGGAAGGGTAGTGAAGGGGCTGGGGGGAGTTGGAGATGGTGAATAGGTACAAAAAATAAAAAGAATGAATAAGATCTACTATTCCATAGCAAAACAGGGTGACCATAGCCAATGATAATTTAATGGTACATTTTAAAATCACTAAAAAAGTATAACTGGACTGTTTGTAACACAAAGGATCAATGCTTGAGGAGAAGGATACCCCATTCTCCATGATGTCATTATTACGCATTGCATGCCTTATCAAAACATCTCATGTAACCCATAAATTTATACACTTACTATATACCCTCAAAAACTAAAAATTAAAAAAAAAAAAGAGCCCACAGACTCTTTGACACTCACTCCATTAAGAGGCGGAGTCCATGTCCCCTCTCCTTGAGTCTGGATGAGCCTCTGTGGATGCCTCAATGAATAAAATGAGGTGGAAGTCATACTGTGTGACTCCCAGGGCTGGGATAAAAAAGGCCACAGAGCTTCTGCCAGGCTCTCTTGGGACACTTGCTCTGGGAACCCTGGGCCGCCACGTCAGGAGTCAGCTGCCTGGAGGCCACCAGGCAAAGAGACCATGTGGAAAAAGGGATGCTTGAGGAGCCCCAGCTAGTCCAGCCCCAGCTGTGTGAATCTCCCCAGCTCAGGAGCCAGACATGTGGGTGAAGATGATATTGAGAAGAGCCCAGCCCAGTCCCAGCCACTGACTGACTGCAACCACCTGAGAGATCCTGAGAACCGCCGAGCTGAGCTCACTTAACTCCTGATGAAGAAAAATAAATTATTGTTATTCATTTAAGACACTGTTTGGGGATGGGTTGTTACACAGCAATGAATAGCTGAAACAGAGAAATGGAGATTTACAAAGGTTTAGAATCATGCCCAAGGTCACATAACTAATAAGTGGGGAAGCCTGAGCCAGCATCTAAACTCAGGTCTTCAGCAGGGGAACTGGGACAAGAGTATAGTCTACTCGGCTGCAACGTAAGATAGCTCATACTAACTGGTGAGCAGAATCAGTGAGTGGAAGAAAGTTGTTGCTCTATTGCAGAGCTCGGGTTCCTACTCAGCTTTTCCTGACATATTGATGTTTTGCACCGACAAGTTTGCAAAATGCACTAAAGCAGCCAAATGCTGCAGGCTGCAGAGGGAAGCAGGGCTGTGTGCAATGCCCATTATGGTGATGACTTTCTCTTGGCTCAGTTTGCCACATGGGCTCTTTTTGAAATTTTATTGCCTAATCTTCCCTGGCATTTGTGTATTTTGCCTTTGACTCCTTACCTCAGCAGCCTCAACCCCTCCTAACATCAGATCAGAAATGCCTGTACAATGACGCCTGCCCTCAAAGACAGGGCTGACACTCCCCAGTGTCCCACAGTCCCTGTCTGGTCACTATGGTCCCTGTCATCCCCACTACTTGTCTGGCCCCTGTAGACATTTCCATTTGCAACCCTTGGCTTAAGATACCAAGAAGTTCTTCACGATGGAAATGCATTCATCTTTGCTTAACTCTAGTGTTCTCTGCTGGTTTGATCACATAATTAACTCTTCCCCCATCCCCTCTCCTATTTAATGCCTGCTGCAACATTCTTAGTCCTTGGCAGGCACAGTTTAGGAAAAGCTGGACTGTGTGACCATGGCAGCCTCTTCTAATTCTACTATCAGCACCTGGTCATTAACGGATTCAAGCCTTGGTGAGCTAGAGCCATCCTAAGGCGTTCGCGGAATCTCTGGCTTCCCCCTTCCAGCTCCCAGTCTGCTGCCTTTACAATGTGGGAGTTAACGACCACTGTTACCCCTGCTGCTCCTCTTCCATGAGGATTTAGTGTCTCATACTCTTCTGTTTATGACATGAACTATCCTTCTGATGGTTAGGGCGCCCCTGTCCACCCAGTTCACCCTGCAAGCAACTCAAAGTGTCCTTTAAAAGGATGTGTATAACAAGAATGGATATTGGACTCATGTGTTCAATGTAATTTAGTTGTCTCTGGGGATCAAAGAGCAAGACCACGTACTTGTAGCTGATATAGGAATAATAGCCCTTCATCCTAGAAAGTGCCCACCCTGAAATAGGAAAAAAGGACTCTGTGGTGAGTTGAATTGTGGCCTCAGAAAATATAAATATGTCCAAGTCTTGACCCTTGGTACCTGTGAATGTGACCTTATTTGGAAATAGAGTCTTTGCAGATGTAAGTAAGTTAAGGCTCTTGCGATGAGATCATCCTTTATTTAGGGTAGGCCCTAAATCCAGTAACTGTTGTCCTTACAAGAATAAGGAGAGGGAGATTTAAGACACACAGAGAAAAGGACCATGTGAAGATGGAGACAAGAGGTTGGAGTGGTGCCTCAACAAGCCAAGGGAGCCCCAAGCATGGCCCCAGCTGCCACAAGCTAGGAGAGAAACAAGGGACAGTTTCTCCCTCAGAGCCTCCGGAGGGAACCAATCCTGCCAACCCTTCAATCCTGAACGTCTGGCCTCCAGAACTGGGCGAATAAATTTCTATTATTTTAAGCCACCAGATTTATGGTCATTTGTTACGGCAGTCATGGGAGACGAATACAGACTCCAGCGGCGGGTCTCAGAGGAGGAAAAATGGCCTCATCTCAGGGGCCACATGGCTGCGGGGAATAAGGGAGGAGTAGAGGGGGGCCCTGCTGAATGCCTGCAGGGTGGGGGCCAGGCTGGGAGGTCCCCAGGGAAGGACCTTAAAGATTAGCATCTTTGTAAGTGATGTCCTAGGCCGTGCTTCTTTTTTTTTTTTTTCATTCATGCATTCATTTTATTTTTTTCTCTTCTTTATCCATTCATCTATTTTTTTAAAATTTTTTAAATTTCTTTTTAATTTTATTATTAGTACACTTTAAGTTTTAGGGTATATGTGCACAATGTGCAGGTTTGTTACATGTGTATACATGTGCCATGTTGGTGTGCTGCACCCATTAACTCGTCATTTAACATTAGGTATATCTCCTAATTTTTATTCATTCTCACTCAACTCTCAGGAAAGCCTCATCAGTAATTAGGGCCTGGAGCCAGCTGTGCAGTTTGGGAAGTTGAGAGGAGAGCCTGAGGAGTGAAGAGGGAACATAGTCACTCTCCCCTGAGTTCAGGGTGGCGGGTGCAGGGGAATCACTGGAATGGTGGAGGCTTCCAAGAAGAGGACCTCCCAGGGTCACAACCCCAGAGGCAGCCCCGAGCACAGGAAGAGGGACCAGGGTGCAAAGCCTTGACCAGCACCACCCTCTGAGCAAACAGGGAACTGCACCCCAAGGAACCCCCAGAAATAGGGCCATCGGACCTCTTCAGGGGAGTCTAACATCACAGGCAGTAGAGCTTTTATCCTATTTTCATTTGACTAGTTAAAAGGAATGTGACCTTATTTTGCAATCATAGGCTGGTGAAGCCCAAAACATTCAAGATAAGTGAATATGCCTGCAAAGTTTCCCCAAATAGCCAGGAAATTAGCACCCCCCAAAATAGCTGTGTGAGAACGACGAGCAGGGCATAGCCTTGTTCTGAGGCAGCCACTGCCTCCTTTCCTCCTCCTCCATTTCTCTCTTCTTCTCTCCCTCTTTCCCTCATCTGCCATTTTCTTCTCTTTTCTCTTGCTCCATTCCTCTTTTTTCTTCTTTCTGTTCTCCTACATCCCTTCCTTCCACCTTCCAGACCCTCTCCTCTCCTCTCTCCCCATTTCGCAGGCTCCAAGCCCACAGCATACATTTCCCAACGGCCCCAGCAATTTCCCTGCAGGAGTCCCTTCCTGTCTTCACTTCTCTGTGGGTGCTGGCTGAGCAGCTAGCAACGTGGCCTAGGGCTACCCATCAGAAAAGCTTCTGTGGGCACATGCTGAGGAGGGAGGTGCCCTGCAAGGAGAGCGCCTCTTATTTTAAAAATGAGGTCGTAACATTCTTTCATTCCACTAACACCCCTGGCTAGGGCTTAGAGTGCCTACTGTGTGCCAGCTCACTGCTGCTGGGGAGCAGAAAGCTATGGTGAAAATATGTCCAGGAAGGTATGCTGTGCAGAAGGGAGACATCCAACCCTTTAGGGGGTTGAGAGCAGGGACAATTTATCCTAGGAGAAGGTGACCATATATTGTCATTCATTGTCCAGCTCAGGACACATTTGAGAGTGGTGATTTCACAGGGGCATCACCCTAGAAGATTGTTCAGGGGGTCCCCATTTGGAAGATAATGATACTGCAATTCAGACAAAGTGAACAGCATGAGGGGCTGCAAAACACTTTACAGGTTTTGGGACATGCCCGTCATCATGTGCAGCTGATGTGAGTTTGGAGAGATGATGGGATGGGAGACTGGACAAGTCAGTTTGGAGTCCATCTTTAAAAAGTCTTGAATGTGAAGCCAAGAGTTGTTTTTATTCCTCAAGGATTAAATACAATGATTTTTTTTTAATTTTTACTATTACATCAACCAGACCATAAAAAGGATATAAAAGAAAAAGGCAAAAAAAAGCATATATCATATCAATAGATGGCAAAAAGTATTCCATAAAATCTAATATTTACTACTAATGATGAAAAAAATACTGTGGGGACTAAGATTAGAAGAATACTTTCTTGAGATACTAAAATATCTATCCAAAAATAGCAGTCAACAGGAAACACTGCAGTTGTTACCATTAAAATAAGGACTAAGACAAGAACACAGCTGGTCCTATTGTTGTGAAACATTGTTCTGAAGGGCTTGGTCAATGCCATAAGGCATGGTAACAAATCGGATGCAAAATTATAAGAGAGAAGATGGCAAAACTATACTCATTTTCAGGCAATATGATTTTCTACCTGGAAAAAAAATCCATTCAAGTTTAATAAAGTTGATTGTTCTATAAAGAATATACAAATATCAATAACATTCCTAAATATCATCTATAATTAGAAAATATGATGGGAAAATATGCTATACACATTTCATATGAATATATGTATATATAGGTATGTGAATGTGTATATATGAAAATAAACTTAGTAAGAAATATGTAAGTCCTATAAGAAAAAAAATGCTAACATTCATTGAGAAAGTCAGGGGAAGACTTTATTTATTTATTTATTTAGAGACAGGGTCTCGCTCTGTAACCCAGGCTAGAGTGCAGTGGTACCATCATGGCTCACTGCAGCCTCAAACTCCTGGCCTCAAATGATCCACCTGCCTCAGCCTCCTAAAGTGCTGGGATTACAGGCATGAGCCACTGTGCCCAGCCAGAAGATTTTAATAATTAGAAATATAGGGCATTTCCTTGAGGCAGAAGATTACATTATAAAGATGTCTAATCCCAATAGAAATCATAACCAAATTTTATAACACTTATTTTTAAAGTTTGTACAATGAAAAATGCATAAAGAAAAAAACAAGATAATATCTGAAATACAAAAGCACTGAGAGGTAACTCAGCTTATAATGTATCAATATGCCCTGCAAAGCTTCAATACTTAAAACAGTGCACTGTCAATGTGAGAAACGACAAATCAATGGAAAGTCCTGAAATGGCTGACTGTGCACATAAGTAACAAAGCAAAATATCTACATTTTCTGTCAAACTCTGGTGGGATTTGTGGAAGCTACAAAAATGCCAGAATGGCAGGCAGCTCCAAGTGACGGAGACTTAAACCTGACCACTATGTTAAGGCTGGCTGGTTTTTCCTTCTGGCATAATTTCCTGAATTGACCCTTCAGTCAAGTAAGCACCAAGTCAATACTGGAGGACAAGATGTGTAAAACACCAGTGTGGCAGAAACAATGGCATCCATCAAACATCCGTCAGCCTCCTGCTCATCCCCACCACCACCTCCTTGCCAGCTGCCTTGTTGCCGGCCAGGGCCATGTGACCAGCTCTGGCCGGGGCTATGGCAGAGAGTGACAGGTGCTACTTTCAGCCTAAAACCTAGAAGAGCCTGGTGTGACCTTCCAGATGTCTCTTCCCCTGCCATGGCAACCAAGGAAGCAAGTATTTAAGAGAATGCCGTCCGTCACACAGTAACAAAGCCTCCGCGACTCGCTCCCTGTGTGGAGTGGAGTCTCCTGCTGACCCTTAATGGACAGGCAGTGTGAAGGAAAAATGAACCCTTGTTGTGATAAGCCACTAAAATACTGGGATTTATGAGTGACTGTAGGAGAACCCAGCTTATTCTAGAACCCAGCTTATTCTGACTAACACCACCAGTCATCTGAATGTTGGCATTTCAGAGCACAGGTTCCAGCACATGCTGCACAACAGAATCATCTGGGAGCTTTTTGAAAATGCCAGTTCCTGGGCCAACCCTTTAAGAGCTTCTGACTCTGTCGCTCTGAGTGTGGCTCGGACATCAGTCATTTCAAGCGTTCCCCAGGTGATTAACTGTACTGTGCAGCCGCAGTTGAAAAACCGCAGCTGCCTTTCTTAAGAAGCTCTGTGTCGTGTCGGGTAATGTTACATGTGGTTCGTGTTTGAGTGAGCATCTGCTCTGCAGACTTGGTTCTTCCCAGGCACCAAGAAGCATTCCTGTGTTTTCCACTGGATTGGCACTGTCCTGGGCTTGCATACAGTTGCTGGTGCTTGAGAAGCTGTGTGTGTGCCTTTACGAAGCTTAGATAACAGGCATTCTGAGGCTGGGGAAACGCCATCTTTGCCCTGTGTTAGAGGCACTTCTATAAATAGGCAAGCAGAGCCTGCAGGTGGGAAATTCAACCTGGAATGTGCAGTCAATGTCCTGCACACCGAGCATTCAAAACTAAGACCCTCTTGGCTTTTGGAGGCAGGCTGATCTCACATTCCTGTATTCTGATGCCACGTCCCTACCGGGGTCAGGAGAGGAGCCGACACTGTGGGCGGGGTTTCTGTTGAAGACAGTGACCGTTTCTGCTGTCACCATCAGCCTGGGACCAGGGTGTCAGGCATGGAGTCTGGATTCTAGGGACTGCAGACAGGCTTATGATGCTCTCACACTGCGAAGTGAGGCCCACGGCCTGAGAGAGGCCCAGTGCTAAGCAAGGAGACCATCACATCAAATCACAACTCTCCGTCGTGAAACTTGATCCTGAAAGTTTTGTATAGTCTCATCAAAATTTACAAGCTGGTTTCTGCGCCACTTTGGAAATTAAGGGGCCCTGTGCTTGTGATGGAATCATAAAGGATGTCTCCTCTCTGGTCCCCACCCCAGGCCTGCACAGTGGCAGCAGCTGTGGCCAGAGGGACACCAGTGGACACAGAGGCCCAGGGAGAGGAGCAGAGGCCAGCAGGAAACAGCAAATGCAGAGGCCCAAAGTGACCAGGACACCGTCCTTGTGCACATCCTGGGAGGAGCTGACGTCTAAACAAGGGCTGAAGCCTGAAAATCTGGCAGGACTAGAGCTCAAAGTCATGGCCGCTTGGGGCACTGTTAGAAATGTGCCTCCTTGTGTTCTCCCAGTGATGTGATAAAGGTGGCATCTCACTGAAAAGGACCAGGGTTAGGAGGGCTCAGGAGCTATGGGGTGGCCCAGGGACAGAGAGCTGCTCATCAAAATCCGTGTCAAAGCTGCATGTGCAGCCCTGGTGCTCGGGGGGCTCTGGTGCAGGGTGTGCTGTGGCGTTCCTCGACGACGATGTTGCTTTACTGGGGGAAGTATCCTGGTACTGGCAGGGTCAGAAGAGGGTAGTGAGGAGTGTGGTGCTTCTGGGAGCCATGTGAATTGAAGTGGAATAATTAGCCAGGCATGGTGGAGGGTGCCTGTAATCGTAGCTACTCAGGAGGCTGAGGCAGGAGAATCACTTAAACCTGTGCAGAGGCTGCAGTGAGCTGAGATCACACCGTTGCACTCCAGCCTGAGCGACAAGAGTGAAACTCGGTCTCAAAAAAGATATAGATAGATATAGATAGATACAGATGATAGATAGATAGATATCTGGAAGATTCACAGAGAGTAAATGACAGTGTCCAAACAAAAAGTGTCCTTTCCGCCCTTGAACAGTGCTGCCCCCATTCCAAAAACTCCCTTTCCACTGACCTGCTGCCTGTGTGCATTGTAATCCAGCTCACTCTCTCCCACCCAAGGCTGCCAGGCAGGGCTACAAACACAGGGCACGAAGCTGCCATCCTCCCTACCTGGTCAGTGGCAAACATCACTAAACCCAGCCACCCTTCCCACCAAACCTGCCCGAGGCCTTGGGTTCTTCTCATCACAGCGGTCCACACAGCCTAGTTACAGCGTTAGTTACAGCCACCTGACGCTTGTCTTCAAATCCAAGAGAGAGGTGCAGGTCAACTGTGACCCTGGGGCCGAGGCCAAGTCAACCACACCCATTTGTCTGGGTATCACCTATGCTGTGCTCATACTGCAAAGGCCAAGTTGAGCAGTTGAGACAGAGACTGTGTGGCCCACAAAGCCTAAGATATTGACCACCTGGCCCTTTACAGGAAAAGCCTGCCAACCCCAGTTAGAAGCAAAGCATGCTCAAATTTGTATTTTTTTCCCAGAATAAGATTGTCATTAAACTTATAGATAGGGTTTCTTAACCTATTCACAAAATGAAATGCAGAGAGCCAGAGAGTTGTTATCTAAACTAAAAAAGAAGAGAATGGGAAAACCTAATTATCATGGATGTCACATGCTGACTCCAGGGGTGACTATACTTTAGTTGACTCAACCTTGGTTTGGAAACTTGCTTTCACTCCCTCCCTGGAGTCAGAAGCCTTCCGAGACAGCATGTTCTCTGGTCTTGGTCTTCGAAGCTACGGGGAGTTGTGCCAAGGAAGCTCACCCTCCACAGGCCTAGAGCATGACGATGCCAGGGTCGGGTGTTGCTAACAGCCCTTCCCTCTCTTCCACCTCCTCAAGCCCCCTCCCCAGGAACAGTGGAGGGAGAATGAGAGAAGGCACAGTTTCACCTTCTCCATCTGCCTTGGAAGCCGCAACATCTGCCTTCCAATTAGGATGGAGTTACCGGGGTGACGGGGTTGGCTAGCAGGCCCCTCGGCTCCTGACTGCTCTGGGGCGGCCCCCTGTTCTAATGAAGAGCTAATTAACATGAAAAGCATTGATTTAGCCAACTGCTGCTTGTATAATCACAAGGCACTCTCAGCAGCAGCTTCAGAGCTGTCTCTCCCTTCAGAACACAGGATTCGCATAAAGCGTGGGACTAAACCCTCCCCGTGTTTTTAAACAGTGATTTCCCCACACTCCTGAAGTGAAAACACCAGCTCTGTAACTCAACCACGTAGGCGCCCCTCTCGCTGCCTTCAAGGGGGAACTCTGGTGGGTTTGGTAAATGTTAGTACCTGCCCGTGTGACCCAGAGATTGGGTTAGGAATCAGGTTCCATCTTCTCTCCTGGCTCACAAACGTGTGTGTTGCCAAGAACTAGTAGGAGGCCATGGCTGTGCTCTAGCTGTCTCAACAGAGAAGTAGCTTAAACCCTTACAGTGAGGGGTAGGGTGCCTTAGCTATAAGGAACAAAGGCATGGGAGGCCTCTAAGACAACATCTGCATGGATCTGTTTGACTCCCTCATCCCAAATGATGATCATTCATCTCCCTGATCATCCATGTGGGAAAGTTTGAGGCCAGATACCAGCTCGAAGCAAGACCAAGAAATTCAGGCTCTGGCTTGGTAGACTTCTGAGGTAGAGTGCCGTATGAACCATACTTTTACTGTCTGAAAATTGATCTTTAACATCTACAGGATGGCTACTAGCTGCTCCCATGTAAACCCTGCAGTACCCGAAAACATCCAGAGACTTTAGATAGCCCCCAAACCAGCCACAATGGATGGGATTTTGCAGGGGCACCACTTCCAAACATAGCGGGCCAGTCTGCCTTATGGCCAACCCTTGTGTTCCAGTGGCCCAGCTTGGTGTGCCATGTTCTCACCAAAGGACTATCAGTGTAATAAAACTGTGAAACTCTTTCTAGTTTCTCTCTTGACCTGTATCTGACCTCAGCAGACTTCACCCAAGGTAGCATTGGTTAGAAGAAAGCAAGTGGAGCCCATGATTCTAAAACTGTGACGACAAAAGGGTCATTCATCAAAGGTTTTGACTGAAGGAAGTGAATTGGAAGCCAAGGGAAAATTCCAAGAAAGAAAAGGACTTAACTGAAAAAAGGTCATTATAGACTCAATCCCTTTCCTTTATTTATAAGTTTAATAGATTAGTTTGGAATTTGTTGAAGATACTTTTCATCCAGATTTCAGGGAGGTACGTAGCATGGTAACCCTGTGAAGACTTTGGAGCAATGGATAGTTATACATCCAGGTAGATTGGAAACCAGGTCAACAACTCTAGCCAAAGGCTATTGATAAAAGACAGCTGACATCTAGAAGGAGGTCAGAGCCACTAACTAGACGGTAGCTGTGCCTTGGATGAAGCTTATCTAATTTGCAGCTGTCATGAACTTGAGTACAATACTGAGCAAGTCGATGACAGAGTCAGCATCCATGAGACTCCTCTGTACGGCAGCATCACTTTGTCATTAAGCACACAGACTCTGAGCTGAATCTGCCCAGGATCGGATCCCAGCTCCAGCGCTTACTAGCTAGTTATGTTTGGCAAATTACTTAGGCTCTGAGTATTAGTTCCATCACTCAACTGAGCCTCTCCCTCATTAAACCAACGAGAGAATTAAAGGGGATTGTATAGGCCAGGTAAGGTGGCTCACACCTGTAATCCCAATACTTTAGGGGGCCAAGGTGGCAGAGTCGCGGGAGTCCAGGAGTTTGATGCCAGCCTAGGAAACATAGTGAGACCATGTCTCTAGTAAAAATAAAAATAAAATAAAAATGTAATTAGCTAGGCATGATGGCACACCCTTATAGTCCCAGCTACTCAGGAGGCTGAGGGAGGAGGACCAAGGATGCAGTGAGCCGTGTTCATGCCACTGCACTCCAGCATGAGTGACAGAGCAAGACCCCATCTCTTAAAAGAATAAGAAAGAGGGCTGGGCATGGTGGCTCACACCTATAATCGCAACACTTTGGGAGGCTGAGGCGGGCAGATCATTTGAGGTCAGGAGTTCAAGACCAGCCTGGCCAACATGATGAAACCCTGTCTCTACTAAAAATACAAAAAAATTAGCTGGGTGTGGTGGCACAGCTACTGGGAAGGCTGAGGCAGGAGAATCACTTGAACCCAGAAGACGGAGGTTGCAGTGAGCTGAGATCCAACCACTGCACTCCAGCCTGAGCAACAGAGTGAGACTCTGTCTCAAAAAAAATGTAAAAATATAAAGAAAAGAATAAAAAGGATAGTATCTGTAAAGTGCGTGGAACAGAGTTAGTGTTCAACAACTGTCAGCAGTGATGTTAGCTGAGGCTGGTCACTGGGTGACTGTAATAATATCAGTCAGGGTCTCAGTGATAACAGAAAATACACTCAAATTGGGATAATGTGAGGATGGATTGCTTTCTAAAGGGACTATTTACAAAGGTGTGGTTGAGATTTAAAGAATCTGAAGATAGTGCTATAACCCAGGGTAGCAATTGCAAAGCCATTACCACTCCTAAGCCTAAGGGCCGAGGGGAGGAAGCAGTTGTTAAAACCCAGAGGGAGAGAGAAGCATAGAAAGGAGGCCACCAAGGGAAACAGTGTCCTTTGGTTGAAGGACACAGGTGACCACCCTGGGAGGAAGTGAGCGGAGTAAACACCCCCACCCTCTCTCTGATTCCAGGTGGAGCACCCATTGGCCAAACCCAACAAGAAGCGCAAGAATGGGTGAGCCTGGCCATACAGGTCAGTTTCCGGGGCAGAAAGCGGGGTGGAAAAAGGTGACAGTGGGTCTGGAGGGACAGAAAGACACCTGGTACGAGCATGTTACATTTGTTGGGGACAAAGTTAAAATCCTGCCTGTCATTTCAATGAAGCGACTACAACAATATTCGGGATGGCAGATATTTAAGAGCAGCATCTGGAAACAATGATTAAAAGGGTTCAGTTGGCTACAAGTCCAATATTCAGCCATTCATTCATTTACTCAGCAAATGCAGGGAATGCACACTGTGTGTCCAGACCTGCACTAAGCATGACAATACAAAAACAAACAGAACAAGAATGTATCCTGAGCAGAGGACATACTGGCATACAGTCGGTGCTCAGTGAATATATGTTGAACATGTGAATGAATCAACTTCATCGTAATGGACTGTCTTCATAGTCCAATGTGGACATAAGATGATTTGGTGGCAGCAGTGACTAGGGGAGGGGAGGCGGAGGGGAGGGACAGGTAGTATCAGACCCAGTCGCAATGCTTGTTGAAGTGGTGGAAAGGGAATTGGGAGACTCTCTTCTAGACAGAAATGCAGGGCATCTCCAGGGCCCTGGCTCCCTCAGGTCCCATCTGCAAAAAGAAGCATGACATCCAAAAGCTCGATGGTTTCTCAAATGCCCAGGGAAGCCCCAAGTGCGAAGGCTGGCAGGGAGGGCAAGCCAGGTGAGTGGCGGCAGCCAACCTCCCCTCAGCTGCCATGGCCGGTGGGCCCAGAGCACAGGGAGGGCAGGCACCAGGCTTGTGCAAACTCCAGCTCTCAGGCAGGTGTGATCCTGTTGTACCATGTAGGGAGGGGTCCCTGAAAACTGTCAGTCTGAAGGCCCTGGAGGGGAGGTGTGGACTTCTGCATGGGTGATTCCCAAGCCCAGCAACAGAGCAGAGCAGGGTGTGGTCCAGGGAGTGTCAGGGTCAGATTCTGGGTCACCATCACCACCCCAGGAAAAGAGAAATCCAAATAGCAAAAATAAAGAAGAAATGGGCAATTCTAGCTGATGGGGGGCAAATGGAGGTTTCTTGGGGGAAGACAAACAGGCTGTCTTCAGACCTCTAAACCGAGTCTGAAGGCCAGCTGGGGCAATCGCTGGGGCAATCGCTGGGGCTGGGGCAATTGCTAAATCTGCCTGCTTGGAAGCAGCATCAGCATCCGAGAGCTACCGTACCTCCAGCCCAGGTCTGAGGTGTGAGGGCCTCCTGAAGCCCTGAGAGCCACTTTTGGGAAACCTCTCCAAATCCTGCACATGCTGCAAGACATGATTAAAACCCAGCCCAGCCATCTACAGGTTTTATGATTTGGGGCAAGTCAGTAAATGTCTCTGAGCCTCAAAGTCTGCAAATATCTAATGGGAGTAATCCTACTTCCCCGGGTTATTGTGAGGATCAGATGAACTCGTTATGGTAAAATACTTAGCACAGTACCTGGCACAGATTAGAGACCCAAGGGCTAATGCCTTCCTCCTCCTCCTTCACCTACTGCTTGATGCTTTGCAGAAAGCAGTGATTCCGAAAGCAAATGGGGCTTTAAGAGTGAGGGTGGGACAACAAGACCATCTCTGTGGCCTAGAAGAGGCCGCATCATGGGGACTAGCGTCCTCCCAGTTCTGCCAGTTGTTCTTCCTGTCTTTGAAGTTCCCCAGGGACCATGGTGAGCCTATCCAGGCAAGAAAGCCCAGGCAGACTGGGCTCAGTGGCTCACACTTGTAATTCCAGTGTTTCGGAAGGCCAAGGCAGGGGGATCACTGAAGCCCAGGAGTTCGAGGCCAGCCTGGGCAACATAGGAAGACCGCTGTCTCTACAAAAAAAAAAAAATTAAAAAATTAGCTGGGCATGATGGTACACGCCTGTAGTCCCAGCTACTTGGGAGGCTGAAGTGGGAGGATCATTTGAGCCTGGGAGGTGGAGGCTGCAGTGAGCCATGGTCATGCCCCTGTACTCCAGCCTAGGTGACAGAGCAAGGCCCTGTCGAAAGAAAGAAAGAAGAAAGAGAGAAACAGGTAGGGAGGGAAGGAGAGAAAGAAGGAGAGAAAGAGGGAGAGAAAGAGAAAGGAAGAGAGAGAGAAGGAGAGAGAGAGGAAGGAAGGAAGGAATGAAGGAAGGAAGGAAGGAAAGAAGGAAGCAGGGAAGGCCGGCCCAGACAGCACCCTCAGCTGGTGGAGGTTTGCAGAGTTCTAGGGCTCAGCTACCAATTTCTGGTCCCTACCTGACTCAGGGCTGCTGGGGACTGAGGAGCATCTCCTTGGCCATCGAATGCATGTATCTGGAGAGCTTTTGCTTTTCATTTTTCTTTGGCTCTCTTAGCATGTCTCCACACCACTGTCAAGCTGGATGCATCTGCCAAATGTAAATCCTCTGGGTTGTCTGAGTGAACAAGCATTCCAAAGGGAAGCTCCTAGAATTCCTGGGCCCTGGTTGCGCTCAGAGCTCATCTAGACCAGAGAACACTTTCAGAGGAACAGCCCTCTCTAAGAAGGCAATTAAAGCTCTACTCTTCCCCTCCAAAACTGCTTATACCTTGTACAAACACACACACACAAAATTCTTAAAATTTCAAGTGTTTCACAAAATCCCCAGCCATGGATCCATAGATCTCAAGTTAAGAACCCTGGATTCACCTAACCCCCTCAGGTTGCAGATGTGGGAGCTGAGGCCCAGAGAGGGGAAAGGACTTGGATGGTCAAGATCACACAGGAGTTAGTGGCAGAGCCGGGGGAATATTTTCAAGCTGCCTCTGATACCTCTCTTGGGCTTCTTGATGCTCCTTTCAGTGTGAGAGCATGAGGAATAGGAGAAGGAGCCTGAAAGCCCTATAATCCTGAGAGGCGTCACTCTGGCCAAAGGTGGGATCATTTGCGTAAAAGCTCACATTTGCCTAAACCTGGAGAAATAATAGCAGGGTTTCTCTCCAGCTGCCAGGGCCCTTTCTCACCACCAGGTGGCGCTTGCATCATGCATTAGACTGGAGTTACAGCCAGAAAGCACTTGAAAATAGGGGAGATCTCAGTGCATCTCCTGATTACAGATGGGGAAACTGAGTCCAAGAGAAAGCAAAGGACTTCTTGAGTTATCCTGGACAATTATCTTCCTTGTCCATGATCCTGTTTCCCTTGTCCAACCACAAGTAAGGCATTTAGACTAGAATCAGTTTCCAACAATGGAACTTTGGGTGTAGTGGAAGTTTCTTGGGGAAGTTTCTTGGGGAAGACACAGAGGCTGACTTCAGGCCTCCGAGTGAGCAGGGCCTCTGAGCCCCTCACTCTGTGCTGCCACGAGCCCAGCCCCATTTTACCTGTTTGACACACTATGCTTCAATGTATAATTTCATTCAAACAAAGGGTTATGTGCCTAAAATACTTTGAAAATCCCTGACCAGGAATTCCACACAACTCTACTCTAGGTATCTTTGTGGCTTCAAACACTCAAGTGTTTCCAAACTGGCAAAGGCACATGGTTCTGATAACCTGGAGAGAGGCTGGAGAGGCCCCCAACCAGCAGGGCAGAGCTGGGATTCAAGCCCTGGGATTCAAGCACATCTGACTTCAGATGTGGGCTCCTTCACAGCGTCAGCCATGCACAATAATGGAGCACCTACGTTGCACCAGGGATTAGCCCTGTGTATGTTCAGTGCAGTCACATCTGTTATTTAATCTGCCTCTCCCAACTTTGTCACTGTGTGTAAAGATTACCTCCCCATTTTACAGATGAGAAAACTGAGGCTCAAATGATCTGTTTAAGAGAGAAAAATGAACAGATTTTCTCAGAGATAAGATTATCTTGGTCTTCCAGTCTCTCCAGGGGAATCTAGAAATAAGCAGGAAAGCTATGGGTACCCCCAGAGCACCCCTGACCCAGGCCTCTCCTTGTGGTCCACTCACTGCCTCTGTCTCTTGGGTACATCTCTCCATCCCTTCATTCATACTCAGCTCCTCCCTCCCTCTTTCCCACTATGGACTCCCTGGACATCCCCAGCCTGCTCTCCTTGACACCAGTCAACCTTCCACAGACCCCAGGAAGCCTGACACCTGGATTAGGCAGGAGGCTGCCTGGGACCCAAACCCCTCCCCAATTCACCATGTCTGCAAGCCCACCACTAACAGTGTCAATATTTGGGGCTGAGGACTTTTCCCATGGTAAAACTAAAACCTCTGGGAAGCCACATATTTTAATCTAAAATTAGACATTTGAATCCCAGAGTGAGTGAGTATCTGATCTTTTCCAGAGAGCAAGGAGAGAAGAAAAAAATTACACAAAGTCTGGGAATTGCGGCTTACACCTTCAATCCCAGTACTTTGGGAGACGAGGTGGGAGGATTGCTTGAGCCCAGGAGCTTGAGACCAGCCTGGGCAACATAGTGAGACCCCATCTCTACAAAAAAATTTTTGAAAAATATCCTGGCATGGTGGCCTACACCTGTAGTCTCAGCCACTTGGGAAGCTGAAGTGGGTGGATCACCTGAGCCCAGGAATTTGAGGTAGCAGTGAGCTATAATCATGCTACTGCACTCCAGCCTGGACAACAGAGCAAGACCTTGTCTCTGAAAAAGAAGGAAGGAAAGGAAGGAAAGAAAGAAAGAAAGAAAGAAAGAAAGAAAGAAAGAAAGAAAGGAAGGAAGGAAAGAAAGAGGGAGGAAGGGAGGGAGGGAGAAAAAGAAAGAAAGAGAGAAAGAAAGAAAGGAAAGAAAGAAAGAGAAAGGAAGGAAGGAAGAAAAGACAGAAAGAGGAAGGGAGGGAGGGAAGGAGGAAGGAAGGAAGGAAGGAATAGAGGGAGCGAGGGAGGGAGGGAGGGAAAAAGAAAAGCAAAGAAAAATTACATGAAGATTCCTGGAAGTCAGAGGGGTGGAGGCTGAAGGGAGGCAGTGGGCACAATGCGGATGCCATGGGCACCAAGGATTGTCATCATTTACCCATGGGGCTCTCTCCCCCAAGACTCTCACATTCTTAAATGTGTGTGTTCAAGGCCAGCCCCCAAGCTGGGTACAGCTAAAGAGATTCACCAGGTAAAGTTCTTGCCCTTGGAGAAGGCAGAAATGAATACACACAATACCACGTGAGTGAGCAATGAGAGAGCTGCCTCGTTGTCGTGTGGGAGCCCAGAGCTGAGGACACTATCCTCTACCAGGGAGTCAGGGAAGACCCAAGGAAGTGACAGTGGCCTAGAATCAGAAAGGGTGAGCTCAGGCAGTTCCAGTTTCTTTGGAAACTGAAGCTTACTCAGTGGTGTGCATGTGTGCATGTGTGCACGTGTGCTGGCAAGAGGAGGTAGAGGCCTCTCTAAACAAAAGGATACAAAACCAAAATTGAGTACAAAATCTAATATTAATTTAGAATGAGAAAAGAAATCAGAACAAATTACTTTTTTTTTTTTTTTTTTGAGACAGAGTCTCACTCTGTCGCCCAGGCTGGAATGCAATGGTGTGATCTTGGCTCACTGCAGCCTCCACCTCTCGGGTTCAAGCAATTCTCCTGCTCCAGCCTCCTGAGTAGCTGGGATTACAGGTGCTGACCACCACGCCCAGGTAATTTTTCTGTATTTTTAGTAGACACATGGTTTCACCATGTTGGCCAAGCTGGTTTCGAACTCCTGACTTCAAGTGATCCGCCTGCCTCGGCCTCCCAAAGTGCTGGGATTACAGGCGTAAGCCACCGTGCCCAGCCCAAATTACAATTTTTAAAACTGAAAATATTACCAAGCTCAAGAAAGTCAGAAAAATAATGTTTTTATTAATATTCCTGAATTGCCTCTAAAATGCTTTTCTACAATATTTATTTTTGTTTGTTTAATCTTTGATAGCCTCTGATATGATAATAATTTGTAATGCCACCTTTTCTTGTAAATAGAACATTAAAATAAGTCTTTCCTTTCACAGGTAGATCAGTAAAAAATATTTATTGATAATTTCACAATTTATTATTTGTAGAAACAATTTTTAGGATTGTTATCAATTTGGGAAAACCTCAAATCAAGGATCAAGGATCTTTCATACAAAAACTGCAAGATTTCAAGGCATTTCAGGTTTTCTTTTGCAATAATTTCTCTTTAAATTGATGGCACTCACTAAACACCTGGTCACCAATGTACTTGTGGTAGCAGCATATTGTAGGTTTCATGTTATCTTTGTCAATATTGATTCATTCCAAATCAGCAAGAAATATAAATCTTTTATAAATATATTCATATGATTTTCTCCTCTTCATTAATTGGATAAGCAAACCATCCAAGAACCAACCCATTACTTATATTTAAAGTTCATCTCCTCTTAATAAATTATATACAGTATGTGTGTAATTCACTCCTTGACGACAGAATAATTTTGTTGCTTATCTTTATAGCTTTTGTTTCAAATTTCATTAATTTGTATCTGAATATTCTCTCAGTTCTTTAATAAATAAATTAAAGATATCCAAAAAAAGGTTTCCATTAAGTATGTCCTAACCAGGAGTCTGTGATTTCTCTCTTGTTTTACAGAAACATTCCAACATGTCTTCCCAAACTGTAGTTATAATGACATGTTTGAGCTTATTCACCTTTTTTAAATGAAGTTTTTGTATCTTGTACTTGAATTTCTCTTCTATCTTTAAAAAAAGAAAATGTGTTTAGGCTCCTTAAAATGCCATGAGCCCACGTGGCAAGGCTTGACCTGTGCATTTTGGGTTCTAGCCAAGGAGAACTTGAGTTGGGGGAACATTTAGCTTGTGTTAGTGAGGTTCACCATCAATTCAATTTAGAGTTAAGTTATTGTGAGCCTTTTCGAGTGTAGGAGGGGCTTCCAGGAGTACTCTCTCCACACCCTGCTCCTTGCCAGACCGCTGTGTCAGGGCCCTGAAGTGCTAGGCCAGCCATCGTACCACAGTATGAATGTTACTGACTCCTCCAGTGCCACAGACATGAAAGCAGGTGTGACGAAGGGGACGATGGAGTAGAAAGAGCCAGTGGGCATAGCCAACTGTAGTCAAAATACAGTATCTTACTTTAGCACTTTTTTTTAAATTTTAAAAATTAATGTCTTTGGGAGGCTGAGGTGGAAGGATCACCTGAGGTCAGGAGTTCAACACCAGCCTGACCAACATGGCACAACCTTGTCTCTATTAAAAATACAAAATTAGCTGGGCGTGGTGGCACATGCCTATAATCCCAGCTACTTGGGAGGCTGAGGCAAGAGAATCACTTGACCCAGAAGCGTGTGAGGTTGCAGTGAACCGAGATCACGCCATTGCAGTCCAGCCTGGGTGATGGAGCGAAACTCCATCTCAAAAAAAAAAAAAAAATTAATGCCAAATGAACACATTGTTAAAGCCTCTCCTGGGCCTTGGGCTGTGTACTGACATTTCCTTAGCTTCCTATATATTTACCTCTGACAGTAAGAAGGATAAGTCACAGAGAGAAAAGGGAATTCCAAGCAAAGGCGATGAGCACGAACAAAAACATAGTGGTCACTCATTCAAAAATATATAACCAGTAATAAGCCCTGAGCAACTAGGGGTACATGAGGCTGGTGAGATAGACCCGGGCCAGATGACAAAAGGCCCATGTTCCCAGCCAAGGAAGTTAGACCACAACTGGATCAAGAGGCCAGCACAGTGTTCCCAGATTACAGACATTGCTTCCCTTCCTCTTCACTTCCTGAGGTTCCTCCAAACACACACACACTTTTTCTTTCCCTCGTAACAGTTTTTGTTTGTGTGTTTTACGTTCTAATCAAATGTCCAAGGAGGGAGGTCGAGGAGGACTTGAGGGTAGCTGCTATTCGATAGCAGAATTTTAAAAATGTGCAGAGTCCGATGTCATCTCAATCTCAAGTGACTTCACCTCTCCCTGTCTTTAGCCACTGTGCCCATCCCCCCCTTGGACAGTTTTGTTCTCAACCGCGATGGCTCCAAGAGCGAGAAGCAGAGAATGTGCTGGCTGCACAGAGCGATGCCTCGTAACCCGTGGTAGGTGCTTTATGGGTGGCCACCTTTGGCTCATTTTGCTGTGGATTTCACATCCCTGTGAGGCGGCTGGGGCAGTTACTATTATTCCTATTTTACAGCTGACGGAACAAGGCCCGGAGGGGCTCCGATGACTCACTGTAAACAGGTTAACAAGGCCCCGCTGCTGTGAGTCATCCTCCCAGGCCGAGGCCAGCTGGGTCCCAGCACCATCTAGATTGTCTTATCAGCTGTCATAGGACAACCTGCCTTCAGAGTCATCTCGGAGGTGACCCACATTGTCTCTGAGAGCCACCGTTGACGGCAGGACCGCAAAGCCATCGTCCTTCCCACGCACCCACCACCCACTCCCCGCCGGTGTTCTCAGACCTTCAGGCTGCAGGGCTGAACACTGTGAGAGACTGATCAAAAAATATCCTGACCTCTAATTCTCTGCTAAACCCAAGCAGACCTCGCCTTCTAGAAACTGCTATTGTCGCACAACGAGTAAGGACTCAGTGTTAAAGAAAATGGAAAGTGATAAGGCGCTTCAAACCGTTTACATCGAGCCCATTCAGCCCACGCATTCACAATCATCTGAAGGCCGTGAACAGAGCAGCATAATTCATCTGTAGCAGCCATCCCCTTTGACATCTCCGAGCTTGAGAGCAACTGCCTTTCAGAGTGCAGGGCTGGAAAAAGAGTAGGGGATGGGGCTAGCATTTCCTTGTGAAAGTACACATCAAAAGCTGTATCAGCCATGAAATCTGATGTGCGCGGCCTCACATGAGCTCAGCTGCCAGGGACCTCATCCCAGAAGCTTCCATCCCTCCCCCCGAGAAGGTACAGAGAGAGAAGTAACACCAATTAATTTCCTGGTAACCACTGGAGGGTCACTCTTTGATGCTCAGCCAAGAAGGGCATCTCCAGCTTAGGGGTCTGGAGTAGAGAACTGAGTGTGTCAGATCACAGGGCAGATGAGGCCAAAGATAGCCTTGAATGAGGCCGTCTGATCCAGGGCCCAAGATCCTTGAAGTCGAGGTCCCTGTGTGAAGTTCCTGTTGCCCTGATCTCTGCCCATTTGCACCAAGAGAGCACAGAATTCATTGCAAGTGATGGACTCCTTTGGGTCATTTTTCCCCCTGCTTCTCACATTGTAATGTGCATACAAATCCCCCTAGGGATCTTCTTAAAACAGATTCTAACTCAGTACATCCGGGGCAGCCCGAGAGTCTGCATTTCTAACAAGCTTCCGGGTGATGCTGAAGCTGTTCTGGTCCACAGACCACACTCTGGGTCTCGAGGCCCTCATTTAGTTTCCACCCAAGGCCAAGTAGGCAGGTGAGAGGGTCAGAGGTCAGGACAGACAGGTATCATGTGCAGCCACAGCATCAGTGACAGCAGCAAGTGGGGCTCCTTCTCTTTAAAGAGCCTCCCATCCCAGTATTGAAAGGTGGCCCATGGTGTCCCCAAAATAGTCTGATCTTTCCAGCATCCCCTGAAGGCATTTAATCAGCACTTACTGTCTTCCTTCCTCTGCTCACCTAGTGCCCACACTATTAGAACCAGGTAACCTGAGAGCTCCTGAAGATGGCCACGATCATCCGACAGGAGCTGCTCACCCAACAGCTTCATCGCTTTGCAGGCAGCATGTACAATGGCTAAAAACCAGCAAAACCAGCATTCATGCCAGGCTTCTTGGGGTTTATCTGGATTTTGCCTCTTATAAGTTGTAAGGCCTTAGAGAGCTTCAGTTTCTTCATCAATAAAATGGGGGTAATAATAGGGTTGAAGTAAAGAGTACGGACCTCTCATTGCACTAGCTATAAAGTGCTAGTGCATAGTAAGTACCTAATAAATGTTAGTTACCATAAACAGCATTATAATCTATTATTATTCAGAATTAGAAGCTATACCAAAGCTCAATCTGCCATGAAACTGATCGGCCAGCTACCAGAAGCCGTCTTGGAGCCCAGGGTTTATTGCATCCCCCAAATCTCCCTCTCCCCTAAGAGTGTTTACCCATTGATAAATGATGGAAGATAGTCCTTTGAGAGAGACACTGGAGGTCTCCCATTTCCAACCTTTGTCACCCAAATGATAAATCTCAGGAAGCTTGACAAGCAAGTCTAGGATTAGATATTTGTGTCAGGGTATGTCTGCTTTAAACACAGGGGGCTGTATCAGATCCTAGGGCTGCCATAACAAATTATTAAAAGCCAGGTGGCTTAAAACAATAGAAACTTATTCTCTCAGTTCTGGAGGCTAGAAGTCTCAAATCAATTGTCAGCAGGGCCATGCTTCCTCTGAAGGCTCTAGGGGAGGATCCTCCCTTCCCTCTTCCAGGTTCTGCTGGCTCTGAGCATCCCTTGGCTTGTGGCAGCACAACTCTAGACTCTGTCTTCACAAGAACTTAGTTCTATGTGTCTCTCTGTCCTCTCTTCTTATAAGAACACCAGTCATTGGATTTAGAGTCTACCCTAAACCTAGGATGATCTCATCTCAAGATCACTAACTACATCTGCAAAAGCCCTATTTCCAAATCAGGTCACATTCTGAGGTTCTGGGTGGACATGAATTTTGAAAGAACAGTATTCAACCCACTTCAGGGACAATCACCGGAAAATGGCCCAAGCCCTGTTCTCAGCTACCTTGCAGTACGCACCCTTTATGTACATATGTAGACTGTGCGGGACAGAGGGGCACTTGGGGGCGAGAAGCATGCCTTTCTTCCCATCCTTCCCTCCAATGCCAAAGGACCACACCTAGAGGAGCAGAGCTTGGAGCACCAGGAGTCTGGAAGACGTCACTCACAAACAACTCAAGGCTCAGGAGATATTCAGCCTTGAGGGGTAAGGTCTGAGTGCTGGACAGCAAGAACGAATCATTACTGTCTGCAATGCCTGGAGATGCAGGATGGTTGGGACATTATAGATGTTATAAAAGCACGGGCTGAAGGAAGACAGTACCTAGCTTCATACAAAGACCTTTCCAAAGCACAGCCTCCTCCCTTTCCACCTGTCCCTGGAGTGTGGCTGCTCCCTGAGGCTCCACTCTCAGCCCCAGTTCTCACTCAGCACCCTCCACAGGAGTCCAGGGCAGCCACTGGGTGGTCTGGATACAGAGATGGGGGGATGCCCAGTTGCTTATCACTGCCCTACTCCTCTTTCCTGAGCTCCAGATGTGACATTTGCTGTCTACTGGGGATCTCCACCAACCACTCTCAGAAGAACTGAAAGCACAATTCATTCCACTTTTATTCATTGTCTTTATCACTGCGCCCAGACTGATCTCCTGCCTTTATCCCACAGAACAGGGTTTCTCAGCCTCTGCACTATTGACATTGTAGGCTTGATAACTCTTCATTCTAGGGGACTGTCCTGTGATTTATGGGATATTTACCAGCCTCTACTTCATCCCTGGTCTCTATCAGTGAGATGCCAGTAAACCCTCAACCACCTGAGTTGCAATCATCAAAAATATCTCCAGGTGTGGTCAAATGTCCCCTGGGAGGGAAATCACCTGGGTTGGGAACCATTGCCACAGAGGAATCTCCTGGTAACTGATCCAAAATATGAGCAGCAACCTATACTCACCCTCCTTCTTCAACCCCCATCCAATTGGGCCTGTTTATCCTGCAGTGCCTCTTCTTCTCACCCTTCTCAAATCTATCTCAACCTCTCCAGCTCCAGTATTGAGGCTCTAGTTCAGGGCTTCGCTGTCCAGCTGGACTATCAGAACAGTTCCCTAATAATTCCCTCTGCTGTTAGTCTTGCTAGCATCAGAGCCGTTGGATCCATTTCTGTACGGCCCCTGAATCCTCTTTCTAAAGCAAAACCTTGGCCACATCACTCCCCTTCTTAAAACCCTTAAGTGGCATCTCACTGCCTACCAGATAAAGTCTACATCAATCTGGCCCAAGAGAACTTTCTGAGGTGAAGAGAAATGCTTTCTATCTGTGCTGTCCAATATGGCGGCCACTCGTGATTACTGAATGTCTGACACGCAGCTTGTGTGACTGAAGACCTGAATTTTTTTTATTTTACCTCAAGTATATTAATTTACAGTACAGTGCAGGTCTACTTGCTTAATATAATCTACATATTCTTAAATGATCTTCTAGAATATTGGGTCTCAGCTGGTATTTGAATCAACTAGGAAGCTTTAAAAAATCCCAATACTCAGTCACCTCTGGGGGTGGGACACAGGCAGTGGCATTTTTAAAGCTCCTCGGGTGATTCTTTGGTGCATGTAAGGTTGGGAACCATTGCTCTAGACCCTGCCTACCTCCCAGCCACACACCTCCAGGGTCCCCCAACACATACCTCCTGCCCAGCTCCAGCCATGCAGTCACTTGCATTTTCCTAAGAATTTAATGCCATTTTATGCCTTCATGTCCTTATCCACATTCTGCTCCCTCTGCCCAGAATGCTCTCACCTACCCTGTTTAGGTTGGCACCCAAATATGGGATGAGGTTTGGATGGGGAGCACTCCTGGGCAGGACAGGACTGAGTCCTCCAAGAGTGCCAGGAGGGATGCTGAGCCTTTATGTGCCCAGAAAGGACAAGATGCCACAGTGGCCTCCACCCAAGGAAGAATGTGCTGAGGAGCAAAACAGTTCTGGGTGGCCAGGCCTCCCCAGAAAAGCTACCTGCTTTGGTTAGTTTTCCAGATAATTTCTTCAAGTTCGGCTTCACTTGGTCACCAAACACTAGCCCTCAGTCTCCTCATCCATAAAGCAGGGATAATTATGGTATCTACTTCATAGGGTGGTTAGGGGAATTAAAGGAGCTGATATCCATTAAGAGCTTAGAAAGGCGCCTAGCACATAAGAAACATTCCATAAATGTCACTATTGCTGCTAGTATCATGGACAGAGCTGGGACCTTATAAACATTTCATAATAGAGTGTTGTATAGGTAAATTATATTGAACGTTGCAATGTCCCATATGCTGTATGTGCTTAGCACTTTATTATGTCATTTAATCCTCACAATAATAATAATGTATTATAGGAACTGTTATTATCATCCTTATTTTACAGAGGATGGCATTGAAGCTCAGAGTGGTTGATGACTTGCCCCAAGGTCACACAGCTAATATGCGATAGTGCCAGAATTTGAGTTGGGTCCAAAGTCCATCTCCTTCTCACATCTGTCACTTCATTGGCTCTTCACAAGCTCTGTAAATTGGGACTTCTCCCCATTTTACAGATGAGGACACAGGCTCAGGAAAGTTACAGCAAGTTTCCCAAGATGACCCAGCAAAGAAGTGGCAAGTAGAGTGGTGTTCAGACTGAAGGCTGACTCCAAAGCCACTGGAGACCTGCAGCTCCTTGCATCTTCACAAAGCTTGTGCAAGTTGTTTACAGAGACTTGGAGCCTTTTGGAGCACTTCCTACAAAAGGAAGTAAGGTTTCTGCCTTTGTCATCCAACTGTTGCCATGGTCTCTGCATGCTTTTAGCAATCAATTACCACTATTAATTTCCACTATTACCCAGCTCATTACATTTCTTCTTTCATGTCAGTCGCTGGCCCTGGAGCAGCCTGTAGTTTTGAAAAGGGGCAGCTAAACCCACTGCAAAGGTGTGCCCCAGCACAGTCACCAGCAGTCCAACCTGGTGTCACAGGAAACCACCCAGGCCAGGCACTAAGACTGCTCAGTGAGTTTAAATGCCTGCATCTCCTAGCAGCCACACCTGGGGTGACTTGACGAAGAGACACCCAATTCATAGAGCCAGCTGTCAGTCACTTAGAAACACCTAGAGACCCAGGGTATGGGAGAGCCCTGGACAGGGAGTCAGGAGACCTTTGTCCATTCTCTACTGCTGATGACACTGTGTTCTCACCACAGACTCCCCGCAGGCTCCTGATGACACTGTGTTCTCACCACTAACTTTCAGCCCCTGCCACTGCCCTGTGCTGCCCACCTTGGGGCTTAGCATCCGCATGCTCAAATGCAGCTTTGTGGGGAAGCAGGCAAAGGGATGTTTTACACTCTTTTTATTGGGTATGTAAGGGCTCACCTTTGAGTCAGTCATGCTGCCCTCAGCACACCCTAAGAAGCAGTCCTCATCCCCATCCCGTGTCCTGGCCTCCAGGCTGTGTGATGCCATATGGGCTTGGATGCAAACCCTAGCAGAAAATGTGGCCTCTGAGCCACCTTGCATTCCTGCTGACCTCCTGATGTTGTGGGGATGAGCTGGAGCTGCAGAAGCACAGCGGTGTAGACAGTTGGAAGTACGTTCTTGGTACCGGAGCTGGACCTGGAGGGTGGCTCCCAATCCTGAAGAGCTGCAGGGATGCATGTGGAGGGCAAATCTGTGACTAAGGCCAGCCTGGAGTGAAGGGGACTGCAGCCAAGCCAAGGACAGCGGCTAGGAGAGGGGCCAGTGGATTCTTGTGTCGCCACGTCTGTGCTGTGCAGCACTGCAGGCTCTGGGTCAGGGTGCAACTTAGGGGAAGGGCATGTAAAGCCCATAGCACCGCAGAGCCAGTGGGATGTGGGGGCAGGGGAGACTCATCTTTAGACAGGGAACAGCTGATCCACTCCATGGCAGTGCCTAGAGAGGGGCCACCTGCCAGTCCAGGGTGGTGTCAGGGGAAGCATAATCATCTCTGCCTTGCTCCAGAAGAAATTGCTGGGATGTCCCCAGGAGCCCAGCAGAGGGCTGGTAGAAGAGGGTGGGCGCTTTGGGGTCCAGAGCCAGATGTAATCCCAGAAGAGCCAGGCATGATGATCCAAACTGAAACAGGGGCTTCTAACCAGGGCCTAAAGCCTGTGAGAGTGCACATGACATGGGACCTGGGAATCTGAGGTCCCTGTGATCCCAGGGAAGACTCAAGTCTGGGGCAGCCAGGGAGCTCAGCAAGGCAACAAGCAGGGCGATGGGATGAGAGGTTTGGGTCAGAAATGCAGCAGTGTGGTGTGCACAGGCAGCCCCTTCAAGGAGTGGAGGAGAAAGAGTGGCAGCAACTGCCCCCTGCCAACCACTGACTAACCCTCTGGACACAACATTCGTTCTGCACAAGGAGAGAAGGGTCAGCAGGGATGGGCCTGATGAGGAAGACATTGTAACACCATGGATGTGGGGACCCTGCAGGGTCAGCATCTCCTCTGGGGTTGAAAAGGAGCATGGTTTTGGCCCAGTTCAGCTCTGGAGTCTGGAAAAGGGAAAGGCTCACCCAAGGTCACCCTGCAGGTAGGCAGCGGCGGCAGGAGCAGATGCCAGATCACATGGTGCCTCCACAGCACCTGGCGGCCTCCCCTATAACAACACAGAACTGAGAGCGCTGTTTTTTCTCTCACACATGGGCAGCAGCATTCCTAAGCACCCATGTGCCCTGGGCTGCCCTGCGCAGAACGTTTTCCTGTCACATGGCTGGAGATTTGTCTTGTAATCATTACTATTAATTTTAACTTTGGAGGGCATCCAACATACTCAGTCTCATGTAACGGAGCCCTCTTCTGATTCTGCAAGGTCTTCTGAATTCCCCTTTTGCAAATAAGGAAACTGAGGTTCAGATAGGCTAGGTAACTTACTCAAGGTCACACAACTAATTAGTGGCAGAGCCTGGATTCAGACCCTTTGCCGAAACCCCACCAGAGCGAGTCAGCATGTCCACACACTTTTACCCACCTCTGACAGTCTATGGCTGTCTGCTCCTCTCTGGCCCCCTCCTAGACATGTAGACAATCAGAGAACAGGCTTTCAATTTCTCCTTTTAAAATTTGCTCACCTTAGTCTTAAAAGACAAATGCCCTTATGCTGACCCAAGGGAAGGCTGAAAATCGCAGATGGAGAGGCAAGGCCTTCTGCTCTGGAGGCCCCCTGCTAAAACGAATCAACACCGGCTAGACCTCCCTCAGGTTCAAGATGAGATCATCCCCTGAAACAGGAAGCATTGCCTCCCACCAGACCAGTCCTCGCGTTTTCTTTGGAACAGGGATGGGGGTGGCCAGCGCAGGGGTCTGCATTGCAGAGCATCTTTCCCCAAGGGAGCTACAGATATTGCAGGTGCTTAAGTCTTCATGAAGCCTGCGTTCAGCCTGGCCTCCGCAAGGAGACAGGTCCACAGAGCCACAGTACAAATCTCATGCAGAGTGTACAATAACAAAAGAATGCCCCCCCTTCCAGAACTGAAACATGCACGAACTAAGAGGATTCGTGTAAAGAACCCAGGTCAGAGGCTGTACCATCTCATCTGTGAAATGAGAAGAATAAACAAGAAAAACATTCACCTCCATGGGGAGTTTGAATAGACACATTAATCCCTGGGCATAGGTGCCCAGTACAGATTAGCCCAATTTAAGCAAACAAAAAAAGTGATGATGTTTCTTCTGCTAAAAACTGTTTTTATCATTTGTCTCTTTACATTTTGAGAGTTTATGTCTAATTCTAAAGCAATCCATATTATTTACCTTTTCTAAAAATTTTTAAACATAAAAACAAATTTTTAACATAAAATATACTGAGCAGCATTCATTCAAACCAAAATTAAGCACCTTTGCTAATCCCACCATTTTGTTTAGTCTATAAAGAAGTGAATGCTTCACCCCTCTCCCAACCCCTCTCCCCACTGGCAACAACTGTTAACTCTGGTAGTTCCTTCCAGGCCTTTATCTCTGTTTAAATAAATACATGTTGACATATGCAATAGATAAATAATGATCAAAGGCATTCTAAGTATCTTCCTTATGTAAGAAAGAATAATAAGCATGTTAAATAAGAAGAAAAAATTATAATGTTTTACAATATAAATAGAAGGGGCACCCTATCAGTGGACTGACCCTGCACAGCTGCCTCCTGCCCTGTGCCCTGGGTCAGTGGGCAGCCAGGGCTGCAGGGAGTGGGTGTGACTCAGTCTGACCACTGACCCAGGCAGACAGGGGAATGCAGGCAGGAAATGTCAGGCGCCCATCAGGGGAATGGGGCTTATCGATGTGGCATCGGCACCTGCCTCTGGGGAGCTTCAAGAAGTGCTCTGCATGGAGCTGACAGGTCCATTAGTTGTCAGTTCTGGCCATATCTTACTGGACTGGCAATGCAGCCCACAGCCAGCTGGAAGACACGCCCAGATAACACGATCCTGCAGGGTGTAACAGGACATCATGCCTTTGCTGGCAGTCATAATAAATACCAATTGCTGAGTAATGACAACACAGGGCGTTTTTTGCTGGTATTCCTATTTAACCCCCTCACAACACTCCTGAAAGATAGCTTTGATTGACTCCACTTGTAAATGGGGAAACCGAGGCTCAGAGGAGTGAAGTTACCAGCCCAAGATCACAGGAGAAGGGAGAAAGCCCACATTTTCATCACATTCCCTATGGTCAGAGGAGCAGTTCATGGTCTCATACTCTTCATGTTACCCCACATGAAAGATAATTTTCTCCCCACTTGACAGAGGAGGAAATTGAGACTGAGAGAAGTCAAAATCTGCATCCTTCCAATCAGAAAAGCCCTATTCTTCCCTTCTGGGGCCCAGCGTGGAGGTGGTGCTGGGAAATTCTGAGAAGGGCAGGTTGCATAACATCCTCGTTCTCCGCCAAAAGCTGCAAACACCCACTTACCCCATTCACGAATCTGGGCAATGAGTAGTGGGAGTCAGGGAAAGATATTTTAAAAAATTATCTTCAGTCAGGGAATTTCACAGTATAATTATATAGTGAGGACACCAAATTAGCAGAAAGAAGGGACTGCCAGATGCAGCAGCCACACACCACTGCCTACATCCCCATGTTCACAGCCAGCTCACAGCCTCTGGGGTGGGCTGGGGAACTCTCCATCTAGATCCTAAATACACATGACTCTTTAACTGATAGAAAGATATCACTGGAAGACTCCACAAAGACCATCGACCCCAATCCCCTCACCTTACACTTAGGGAAACTGAGGTCCCATAAGAGAAGCTGTGTGTTTGAAGTCACTCCCTGATAGGCTCAGGACTAAGGGCCAGTCCCCTAGCTCCAGCCCCTGCCTCCAGACCCACCCAGCTCCTCTGGAGCCAAGAGACAGAAATAAACCATGCTTGGGCTTTTAGAGTCCAAAATAAATGCATGTACAGCTCTTTGCATTGTTACCATGGTTATAGATAACAAGGGCTGTGGCAAAGCACAGCAAATTAGTTAATGATGAGAGAGAAACTTCCAACAGTGACACGTTCTGCATGAACAAACTGCTTTCCTGATTCAGTGGCAGGCTGGACCCCAGTGGCAGGGCAAGTGTCTGTGGTGAGCAGGAGAGTAATTACGGTGGAGGTGAGAGCAGGCATAGCATGTTATTCATGGCCTGTCTCCGCCTTCCCCCCTCCCTCTGTCGCCAAACAGAATGTGAACAATGGAAGACTCACATGATCTGTTTCAGCCTTGCCTCCCAGGCCGTCAGGAGAGGCGGTGGTTGTGTTCCCTCTGAGACCCACAGGGAGGCAGCCGCTGGCTCTTGGCAGGATGGGAGGTTAGCACTTGAGCTCAGGAGTTCGAGACCAGCCTAGGCAACATAGTGAGACCCTATCACTACCAAAAATAATTTTAAAAATTAGCCTGGCATGGTAGCATGTGCCTGTATTCTCAGCTACTAAAGAGGCTGAGTTGGGAGGATTGCTTGAGTCCAGGAAGTTGAGGCTGCAGCAGTGAGCCATGATCATGTCTTTGCATTCCAGCCTAGCAGACAGAGCAAGTACCTGTCTCAAAACAACAACAGCAAAAAGGAATTTGGCAAGGCTAAACACTTAAGTCTTCCATAAGCCTTGCTTGATCACTCAGTGAATCTCCTCTTTGTCCTCAAGCTCCTGAGGCACCTGGCTCCAGTCCTTACCTGTGGTGGTTTGAAAAATTGGCTGCAGTTCTTCTCCCCATTATATCCACACCTCTTTGCAATGTGACTTTGCTGCTTCCCCCATGAAGAGAAAGAGTCCATTTCCCCTCCTCTTGACTCTGGACTGTCCTATTAACTCACTTTGACCAACAGGATGTGTGGCTGTGCTATAAGTACTGAGTTCTTTGTCTCTGACCCAGGAGTCTCATGTCTTCTGCCAGAATCTATGAAACAGTTACACACTAACCTATTAGCATATGAATAGGGTAAAAATCAAAACTCAGATCTAATACCAACCAGCCATGCTCTCGCCCTAAGACCATCGCAGTCTCTGTTCCCTCAGCCTGGAATACATTTCCCTCACCAATCCACATGGCTTACTCTCTAACTTCCTTCAAATCTGCATTAGTCCTTCCTCTGAGAAGCAGATGCTGCAATGGATTAATCATGCAAGGCTTTTATTAGGGGAAATGCCTTGCAAAAGGAATTAGGGATGGAGCAGAGGACGGCGGGGGTTGTAGTGGGATCATGATGCAAGTCTGACCCCAAGGGAAGGAGAAAAGAGAGAAGGTAGAGTGGAAGCCTCCTCTAGTGCTGGGCAGGCTAAGGAAGTTTTGACAAAACCTTCAGGGAGTCTCTGAGCTAAAGTGTGCTGATGAGGAAGTCCCAAGTCTCCCAGGAGACATAGCCTTCATACAAAAGCAGCAATGAATTTCAAAATGAAATAGCCGTGGCCTTCTGTCAGTTATGCTCCCTGTAGTAGAAGGTCTCGCAAGACACTTTATCATGGCCACCATAAGACCTCTGCTGAGATGCCCCAGTCTTCCCTGACCACTCCATATGAAAGAGCAAGTCCCCCTCAGTGCCCTTTCATTCTTCCCTGCTTTATGCTTTTTAATTGCTCTTATCACCACTGATTATGTAATTACTTGCTTACTTGCCTCATGGCAGCAGAAATTTTTGTCTGTTTTGCTCTCTGCTATATCCTAGGACATTGACTAGTCTCTGGCACTCAAAATAAAAGATGGCTAAATGAATGAATGAACAAATAAATGGATAAAATAAGAAATGTTTCCTGATAAGTGCTGAAGGGCCACTTTCAAACTGTATAAACCCCATGTTATAGGCTGAATATTTGTGTCCTCTTAAAATTCATATGCTGAAGCCCGAACTCCCAATGTGATGATATTTGGAGATAGGGCCTTTGGGAGGTAATTAAAGCCAGATGAGATCATGAGGGTGGGCCCTCATGATGGAATTAGTGCCCTTCTAAGAACAGACCAGAGCGTTTGCTCTCTCTCTCTCCACGAACAGAGGAAAGGCCATAGGAGCACACGGCAAGAAGGCAGCCACCAGCAAGCCAGGAAGAGAGTCCTTAACAGGAACCAAATCAGCCAGCTCCTTGATCTTGGACCTTCCCACCTCCAGAACAGTGAGAAATAAATGTCTGTTATTTAAGCCACCTGGTCTGTAGTATGTATTTTATTATAGCAGTCTAAGCTGACTAAGACACCCTAAGTTCAATGTTAGGTAACACTTATCAGTAAGTTTTCGGAACACTCCAAGTAATGTTCCAAAATAATCATGTCTTATTCTACATAACTTCGACTGTCAGCAGGAAGTAGGACCACCTTTCTTGCAGCTGCTACTAGTTGACAAGGAGACAGGAAACTGTATATTTGTAGCTGGTAGTGACAAATATATATAGGGAGGGGAAGGGGACAATATCTTTGGTTGAGCATCTAATTTTCCATCCACTTAAATTTTCTGTCTCAGAAAATTCCCATCTCATTCTGGACGCTTACACACAGCAGTGCCCCAGAAGACATGGTGTCAGGCGACAATGGGCTGGCCTTGAGGTCTAATCAGCCCCTGAGCTCTGGGGCAGTTTTCCCTACCTTGTTACCGTGGCAATACGGAACCCAGCTGCAGGTGCCCACCTGTCACCAACACCAGGGCCAGACTCTGATTGCATCTGAACACGCCTGTCAGTGTGGGAAAGGAGGAAGCAAATGTGGAAAGGCCTTGTGTAGCCCCAGGAAACTGTAGGTAGTTAGGAAGCAAGTCTGGGATGCAGATCTCTTGACTCTCAGCTGGTTGCCTGAGTCCCCTTCGTGTGTGCACAAAATCCCAAGGCTGCCCTCTTTCTGTGGCAGGCCAGCTGTGAGCATACTAGGTACCTCAACTCCTGTAGGCAAGCACTGGTGGGTTCAAAATTCAGGAGAGGCAGCCACCATAATTCCTGCTTCCACCAGAAATTCTTAATCTGCTTATACCTGAGGCTCATCCCCCATATCTGTTACTTGTTCCCATGTTCACCTCCAAACCAAGGGTGGGAGTCCAGGCTCCATCCTGTTCTCCTATCTGTTGGTCCCTGCTTACGCATATGACCCTCTCCCCACAACCTACTCTGTCCCCAGCAGCAGTGGTATCTCCAAGGAGACATAAGGCATGCCAAGATGTGTCAGTCCCAGATTGCCAGGCCGGAACTCCACATTCTGTGATCACTCTCACTGCTGAGGCCTTTAGGGAGCTCTTCTCTCCTTATCCATCCCCCAGAGAAAGCTGTTGGTCACTCTTCACCATGCCATACCACCTTCCTGGACCAGGACCCTTCTTCCTCTTTACTTGGGCCATTGCATCAGCCTCCTAAACCATCCCCTGCTGTCACTCTTCCTTGCCTGCTGGGCCCTGAAGTGATGTGGACTCAGGATCTCACAACATTTTTATGAATGCCACTCTTCTGACTCCTGGCCCAAACCTCTCTCCATCAGGGCTCAAAGCTGATTCACATGGTTTGTCTCTGTGTCTTCACCCAAATCTCTTGTCAAATTATAATCCCCAGTGTTGGAGGAGGGGCCTGGTGGGAGGTGATTGGATCATGGGGATGGTTTCTAATTGTTTAGCACCATCCCCCTAGTGCTGTCTCCTGATAGAGTTCTCACGAGATCTGGTTGTTTGAAAGTGTACATCAATACCCCCTTCGCTCTCTCTCTTCCTTCTGCTCAGCCATGTGAGACTCGCCTGCTTCTCCTTTGCTTCCCACCATGATTGTAAGTTTCCTGCGACCTCCCCAGCCATGCTTCCTGTACAGCCTGCAGAACTGTAAGTCAATTAAACCTCTTTTCTTCATAAATTACCCAGTCTCAGGTAGTTCTTTATAGCAGCATGAGAACAGACTAATCATTGATCCTCAGGGCAGACCGATGGTAACGGTCTTGCGGGGAAGAAAGGACAATCACTGACATCCCCCCATTCTCCTCATTTCCCCGTCTTTGCATATACCCCTAACCCTCCCTCCTTCCCTAGACCAAAACAAAAGCCTCACACATATTAACACAAGCAACCAGATCCCTGGAGAACAAGGTGTCCTCCATGCCAGATGTATGCACATGGCAGCTCTGCTCCAGTCAGGATGCCCTATTATGTCCATAGATGTGGTAGTAGTATTTTCAGCTCTAGGACTACTCACAGCTGCAAGTAACAGAAACCCAGCACAGCATTCCACACATTGATTCTGCCCTGTAAGAAGCCCAGAGCAGGGCAATTCCAGGTTTGATCGGTTCCGCAGGTCAGCATTATTAGGGTTCTTTCCATTTGCCCTTTCTACCATCATCAGGTTAAGAAGCCTCATTTCCCCTTCATGGTCTCAAAATGTTCACCACAGTTTCAGGCATCACATGCAGACCAACAGGAAGCAGCAGTATGAAATTACTTCAGAGCCAGATAATCTTTCCCAAAATGCTGGGTGCAGTGGCTCATTCCTGTCATCCCAGCTACTTGGGAGACTGAGGCAGGAGGATCACTTGAGCCCAGAAGTTTCAGGTTAGTCTCGGCAACATAGCAAGACCCCCATTTCTAAAAAAATGGAAAAAAAAAAACCAAGAAAAATATTTCCCAGAATTCCCCTGATAGTCTTCACATCACATCTCCTTGGCCAGAATTGTGCCCCACGTCCATTCCTATGCCGGTCACTGGCAAGGGGAATGGAACTCCCATCATTAGCTTAAAATAATAAAGAGTCACACCGCCTTGGGCTAGAGCAGGGTCCTATTCACCTGATACTGAACTAAACTGAGCTGGCTGCTGAGGAGACAAACGATCAGCTGGTCTGCCTAGATATTCATACTTAACTGGCTCCAACCAATTATGGCCAGTCCCTCTTCAAGGACAGGCCCAGGCCTGGGCCTGGGAGCAGAAGATTTGGGAAAGCAAAGGACCAGTGGCAGACAGACACTAAGGACATTTCTGCAATGGTCCAACCAAGAAAAGATGGATGCAGAACAATGGCAGTGGTGGTGAAAGTAGAAAAGAGAAGACAGACGCAAGAAAAATATTAGCATTAGAATCAGTGAATTGTGGCAACTCCCTAGATATGGAGGATACGGGAAGAAGGGGCAAAAAATGACTTGGAGTTTTCCAACCAGGGTAATTTTGAGGATGGTGTAGGCATTGGTATTGATTGAGCTGGACATATTTACTCTGGCTCACTGGGAAAGGCAACGTGTATGTATACAAAACTTGACAGTTGTCAAGGCTTTTCCATTCTCACTGGCCTCATTGGTCCCTCACAGCAACTTTTGCAAGGCAGGCAAGGTGGGACAGGTAATGGCATTCCCATTTTACAGGTGAGAGAAATTGGCTTGTTGGCATGGGTCTCAGGTCCCCGGGGTGACACAGCCTGGAGCTAGGACACAATCTGGGCACCAGGACCCGGGATCAGGCCAATCTGAGTTGGGGTCTCCTTAATTGCTGCATTCATTCAGTCTTTGCCCAGGAGAAACTGCACCTGCCTCCATTTTCTGGCTTGAAAAGTTGAAATTTCGTCTTTCTCTGTGGTTCATACCAGAAGTCGTTTTATTGGTCAGTCTCAAAGGGATCAACTTCCTTGTATTCTATTTAACTGATATTTTTAAAGCATCATAATTAGATGTTTATATTATTATATCAGACTAGGGAAGGACTTTTCAAATATTACTTAAACCCAGAAGCTGAGAAAGAGAAAGAGAGAGAGAGAGAAAAGGAAGGAAGGAAGGAGAGAGAGAAAAGGAAGGAAGGAAAGAAGGAAGGAAGGAAGGAAGGAAGGAAGGAAGGAAGGAAGGAAGGAAGGAAGAGAAGGAAGCAAGGAAGGAGAGAGGAGAAAGGGGGAAAGAGGAAAGTAAGGAGAAGAGAGGGGAAGAGAGGAAAGAAGGAAGGGAGGGAGAGAGAAGGAAGGAGAGAGAACAGAGAGAGAAAAAGAAGATAAAAAAGGAAAAGACTAATAAATTTAAATTTTTAGAAATAAACATTGCAAAGACCATAATGAATAAAATCAAAATGCAACCTAGGAAAATACAGTATTTGCAAATAATATTATGAAGGGCTAATTATCCTAATAGATAATTAGCTCTAATTATCTAAACTATCTAATTAAATAGATAATAAAGAGCTCTACATATCAATCTTTAAAAAAGAAAAAAGACCAACAAACAAATAAGAAAGTGGTAAAGGAAATGAACAGAATTCAGAAAAGAAAATACATATATTTGTTGAACCTATGAAAATATACTCAGCTGCAAATTAAATGCACTGATAAATCATTTTCCACCTGACAGTTTATCAAGAAGCAAAAAGATTGAACCTGTCTTTGTGAGGTGTAAGAGAAACAGGGATTCTCACACACTGTGGCAGAAGAATGAACTATTATGAATTTTATGGAACAGAAGCAATATCTATCATTATTATAAAGATATATGTCCTTTCACCCTGAAATTCCACTTCTAGAAATTTCTTGTCTAGAAATACTTGCACTTGTACCATACTACAAATGTACAAACTATGTTACAATATTGTTTGTAAAAACAAAACATTGAACACTACCTAAAAGTCTATGAATTGCAGACTGGTTATTAAATTATGACATGCCATCTTAAAAATCAAGAACTTTGATTGGACTGATACAGAATAATCTTTAAGAAATATTAACTGAAAAACAAAGTGCAGTATATATATAGTATAGTGCCATTCATGCAAAATTAATGTATTTATTTAGTGGTAATTGCACATACAAGTGTGGAACATCCCTGGAAGGATAAACGAGAAACTGGTTACACAAGTTGCCCCTGGGGAAGGAAACTGAGTAACTGGGAACAGGAAAACAAGAGAAGACTTTTTACTATAAATGCTTTCATAGTTTTAAATTTTGGTACCATATGAATTTATTATCTCTGAATAAATTAGATACAAAACAAAATTGAAATGAAAAGCATACTGAAAGGATAAAAACTTTAATTAGCATGTGCTGGTTTAGAGTGTTAGAAATGGATATTGTATTAGTTCTCTATGCTTCACAATGAGTTATCACAAACTTAGCAGTTTAAAACAACACATATTTATCATTTCACAGTTTCCATGGGTCAGAAGTCCAGGCACAGCCTAGCTGGGTCATGTGCTCAGGGTCTCTCAAGGGTACAATCAATGTATCAGCTGGGCTGCAGTCTCATCTGGAAGTTTGATTGGGGAAGAATTCAATTCAAGGTTGTTCAGGTTGTTGGCAGAATTCATTTCCATGCAGCTACATGGCTGAGGGTCCTGGCTCTTTGCTGGCTACTGACAGGACACCTCTCTTAGAGTCTAGAGGCTTCTTTCACTTCCCTGCCATGTGGGATTCTCCAGCATGGCTGCTCACTTCATCAAACCCAAAAAGGGCATCTCTCCCCCCGTCTGCTAAGATGAAGTCTTACATGACAAAACATAATCACAGAGTGAGGTCTCATCACCTTTGCCACACTCCATTGGTGAGAAGCAAGTTGCAGTTTCCACTCACATTCAAGGACAGGGATTACACAAAGTGCAAACACCAGGAGGCGGAGATTGTTGGGGAACACCTTAGAGTCTGTTTGCTGCAGATAAGATTTTTGAGGAAACAACTCTGTGTGCTTACATGTTTTTCTTACTGGATATTTTTTGTGCAATTCCTATATACCAAGGACCATATTTGGCAGTAAAGTGGCAGCAGGAAATAATATAAATAGGCTATATGTGTTCCCAGACTTGTCTCTCTCCCCTCCTGCCTCTGAACTCAAGGTTTTGGAGGCGCATTCTGAACTAATCCTGCCTGTCCCCTGCTCCTCTGAGGAATCAGGGTGGAGAGGTCCAGTTAAAAAGCTCAAGGCAAGAGCCAACATTGAGAAAAATGCAAAACCTAATGTGTGTTGTGCTAAGGATTGTGAAGGAAAGATATAGACAACCAGTAACACACACGGGCTGCTGAGCTGTCAGTGTTCCCCACTGCCACCACCAGCCTCCAGTTGGCTATGGGAGATGCTCACTGTGAAGGTGACAGGCATCTAGGGCCTACTGAGACTGGGGAGAGGAGGGGTCTTCAGACACCCCAAGTTCTTTTTGGCCAATCCCCTCCAAAGCACCGTCTTTGTCCTGGGAGCCCTCTTACTACTGGGCTTTCCTACCCTGGGTCAGAGTTTTCCCCACACTAAGAAATGAGAGCTTCTTTTGACCAGCACCCTTAGGGATCCTCCAAGCAAGGCCAATCTGGTTGAACCCACCATGACCTCCTGTCTCCTCTGGTCACACCTGTCATTTCCAAGGTCCCCACTCAGAAGATCAGTCATGCATTTTCTCCCAGGCCCCTTTGTAATTAAACTTTTGTGACAGAAGTTCCTTGGGTAGCTCCGGGCCTACGCATTTCATACTAGACTTACAAGAGTAACATGTGCCTTAATGTGGCTGGGCGCGGTGGCTCATGCCTGTAATCCCAGCACTTTGGGAGGCCAAGGTGGGGGGATCATCTGAGGTCAGGAGTTTGAGACCAGCCTGGCCAACATGGTGAAACCCCGTCTCTACTAAAAATACAAAAATTAGCCAGGCATGGTGGCAGGTGCCTGTAATCCCAGCTACTCAGGAGGCTGAGGCAGGAGAATCACTTGAACCCAGGAGGCGGAGGTTGCAGTGAGCCGAGATCATGCCATTTGCACTCCAGCTTGGGGGACAAGAGCGAGACTTTGAGACTTCATCTCAAAAAAAAAAAAAAAAAAAAGAGCAAAAGAGTAACACGTACCTTAATGTGTCACGAGTGTCATCATCATAGCTACTATGTATTGACTATTACATGTCTCTGGGCTATAGTCCTGCTAGATTAGTGTTGTGAATTCCCACTTGGTACATGTGTAACCTCAGACCCAGAGAGTTTTGGATTGCCTGAGGTCACTTGGCTCATGAATGAAGAAGCAGATTCAAACCCAAGCCTGTGGGACTGAAAGTCCCTTTTCTTCCTCTCCACGTGGCTGCTCGTTGCTCAATAACTCCAGGTCATGCAGTCAGCATTTCAGTGCAGCCACCATGCAGTGACTCACGGGGTCTCGGACTCCTTGGATGGGGCCTCTCACTCCCATGGGAAGACAACCCTTCACTGACTTCCTTCTGGCAACTCTGCAGAGAGGCCTGGGAATGTCCTGTGCTCAAAGCTCAGAGCCCCCTTCTCTACCGTATTTAAGAGACTCTTCAGCAGCTGATCCAGGCACTCAGGCCTCCTCTCCTCACCCCACCATATGGGAAGAGAAAAACTATTTCTGGGACACCCTTAGGACTCCCCTCTCCTGCCACATAAGGCAGCAGCATCAGACCCGGAGCTGACAGGCCCTCCAAAGTCATTTGCTCCACATGTGTCTTTCAGTGCTTAACTACTTCTCCATCATATCCCCCCAAGAGATATATCAGCTTCTGCTTGCATTCCTCCAATGATGTGATGGTGAGTTCACTATTGGGCTCAGATAGTCCATGCCAAACAAACCCAGGTCTCCTCCCTAAAGGGCTGAATTTAATGGCCCAGCCAATGAGGGGACCTCTCATGAAGTTAAGACACTGGAAGGCACTTACAGGTGGAGAGATTTTTTTAAAAATTATGGGAACAAGCCCGCATATCCTGTGCATGTACTCCAGAACCTAAAATAAAATAAAATTTAAAAAAAACTAATTATGGGGAAAAAAGCATTACGGAATGAGAAGCTAAAACCCAAGACAAATCTGATTACCCCCCTCCCCTCATGGGTACCTGCCTTTGTCCATTCTGTGCTGCTATAACAGAATACCTGAGACTGGGTAATTTATAAACAACAGAAATTGATCGCCCACAGCTCTGGAGTCTGCAAAGCCCAAAATCAAGGCATCGGTGTCTAGTGTTTGGTAAGGGCCTTCTTGTCGCATCTTCACACGGCAGGAGGCAGAAGATCAAGTGAATGAATGCTGCGTGGAGCCTTTTTTATAAGGGTCTGAATCCCATTCACAACACAGGAACCTTCAGGGCGTAATCACCTCTTAATGACCCCAGTTCTTGATACCATCACATTGACCACTAAGTTTTAACACCTGAATTTTGGGGGGGGGACACACTCAAGCCATAGCAGTCCCTGCACCCCCAGGACAGTGCTCAATCTCTCCTGTGTGTCATGCAAAGACCTTCACCTTGAAAGGGCCCCAACATGACAACCCAGGCCCATTGCCTGCCATGCCCTGCTTCCTACTCACTCTACACTCCCACCAGCCCAACCGTGTAGCTGCTCCCTGAAAAAAAGACCCTTTTGCACTCCCCACCTTGAGAGATGACGGTTCCCCCTCCCAGACTGCCCCATCCCCTCCACTCTTCTTTGCATGCCCTTATGCATTGTCTGAGCCTCAGTTCAGTGGTCAGCTCTTCTGCGAAGGCTCTGCCAGCCCCCCAGGAGTTAATCCCTCCCTTGCCTCCAGATCTCTTGCAGTGCTTATAACAACGTAAATAGCTTCCATGGCCTGAACACCTAATAGGGTACCAGGCACTGCGCTAGCACCTGGGCATGCCTCAGCTCTAGCTTTCATTAAGAACTCTTTGTAGAAGACATTATCATCCTTAAAAATAAAAGCAGTCAGTGAGAATAGACAGAGATACTGTCTAGACCAGGATCACATGGCTAGCTGTGGATCCAGGATTTAAATCCAGGTCTCTCCTCTTTCCACACCTACAATTACATTGTGTTGGGATACTTCCCTCCCACTCTGGGCCAGGGTTTCTTAAACTCTTCTAGACTTTGGCCCTTATTAACAAATACATTGTATATTACAATCTAGTACTCACCTACACACATAAATTTTCAGAAAATAATATCTACCCTTTCTACTTTCAGTCCCTTTCATTTTCTTATATGCTGGTCATGATCCACTAAATTGATTTTGTGATGGGGTGGGATTCCCAGTTTTAAAATACTGCTGTGGATTGGCAGCTCCTGCATTTACAGGCCTCGCACAGGGCTTGGCACACAATAAGTACTCACTCAGTCCCCAAGCCTGACTTCCATTGAGCCAGCCCTCTGCCCTGGCCTTGGGAAATAACTGATCCCTGAAAGCCAATAGGCAAGATCCCTGGGGCCTCACAACCTTGGTGCTGAATCCATTTCTCCCAGTGTTAAATTCAGAAAGCAGCAGAAGCTTTCAGAAGAACAGCTGGAGATTTAGCCTAGCTAGGAGAACGCGGCTAGTCAGCAGGTCCAAGGCAGCAGAACCGTGTGAGGCTCTCTGGTCCCAAGGGCCAGGGTCAGGGACCTGCCCTGGTGGTCGCACAGCCTGGCCTTGGGGCAGAGCAGGAGTGGCAAGGGTCAGAAGCACAGACTTGGATGCTGCCAGCTTCCTATGCCACCCTCCATGGGTGGTGGCACATGCCAGCCGGGCAGTGACAGGCAGGTGAGTTTCATCAGCCCTGGATTTCGCTTCTGACTAAACAGTGATTGAGCTCACTAGGACGATGGGTTCTAAATTTAGCACCAAACTCTGGGAAACTGGTGCATTTGCCCCCACTGCCTGCGGCAAAGCAGGCTGCGAGGGCTCTGCTTCATTCCTCCCACTCCACCTGGGCTGTCCTGCAGCCCGGGAGTCCCGCTGACTCACCCGGGGCTGCCAGGGTGGCAGGAAGCACACCTTACCCACCTCCTCTGAAAGGCTGCTGTTCAGCTGGGGGAAGTGGGTACAGGTGAAACCTTCAGGGAGCTCTCAGTTTCAAAGGCCTTACAGGTGACCCCCACCCCTCCACCCCACTGACTCCATCAGTATCTGCCTCTGCAGCCCTCCTAATGCCTCACTCCACAGCCTGAGCTGAGCCTAGTCTCAACTAGCTCTATGCAGGGGGGCCTCGGGTCTCTGTCCTACTCTTCTTCTGTACTTTGAAGATGAGGGGAGTCTCCTAGGGTTAGGCAATGATAGCTCCTGCTCTGTCATCCAGCCCTAAGAGCTTTTACACAGCTCTTGAATTACAGGTTGCAACTGGGCTCTCTGAATCCTTGGGTCATCTCCCTTCAACTTCACTAAAACCCCTGTGAGATAGGGACTATGATGAACTCATTTCACATAGTGGAAAACTAAGGCTTGCAGAGGTTCACTAACTTGCGGGACATTATACAGCTTGGCCAATGCAATACCAGACCCCTGCTTTTAATGGCCTCAGCTCCACTTGCTTCTGTGCCTGGGAACCTGCCCTAAACTTTGTCCTGGAACTTTGCCCAGCTGTTGGTATCACTGACCTCCCAGAGCATGTGAAATAGAGCCTGGGTTAGGATGAGACTCTACAGCTAGAGTCCCTTGCTAGCTGTGTAGGCCTGGGTGTGTTAATTAGCCTCTCTGAGGCTGTTTCCGCATCTGTAAAGGAGGGGTGGCTTCGTAATCTGTCCAGTTGGCTAAGCTGAGCTCCATTTTTCAGAATTCCCTTCCCTGTGTATTTCTGGCTAGGATGGCTCACAGGAAACCTTCGGGCAACAGCTTTGCAGGGCGGAAGTGAAGCTGGCAGCCATTTTGTAGCTCACACAGCTTGTTGCTTACCTGCTGGCCTACGTCTTTGGTGTGGGGCCTGCGACTTTTCTACCTTCCCTGAGATCTCTGTTCAGCCTCTTCAACCTCTGAGTCAGGCCTGTGTATTCAGCTCTATGACAGGGCACCAGCCTCCCCTAAGGATGCCCAAACTGCCAAGGCTGGAGGTGCAAGAACTGATGTGGCTCGCAGGCTGTCCTCGTGGTTTCCACCTCCCCCTAGTTTGCCTGGGTCTTTCCCAATTTTAAAACTGAAAGTCTTGAATCTCTGGAAACCCCTTCAGTCCTGGAAATACAGGAGAGTTGGTCCCCTTGTTCCAGTTTGTGCTCATGGGATCCAGCTGGTTCTTGCTCTCTCCTGCTCATTCATCTCTCTTCCCAGCCGCCTGCCCTGTGGAATTCAAGGTTCCACATTAGATGCAATGAACCTGCCTCACAGAGATTGCTTAACCAGCCCCCACGTTGTGAAGGTCAAACTTCTATGATAAATCCTGATAGATAGATAAGATAGAGAGGAGGGGAGACAGAGAGATGAGGGGAGAGAAAGAGGAGAGAGTTATCAGGTGGTAACAGTGTTTGCCTCATGGAGCTGTGAGCGTTAAATGAGATCCGCACATGCACAGTGCCTGGCACGGAGGTAGCAGTCCACCCACATTAGATGTTATTGTTGTTATGTAGCCTTTGCTACTTAACGAAGGTCACAAATTGCTCATGTGTAAGATGGCAGTAGCAGTAGCTGATCCTCAGAGCCATAGATTGTAGGTGAAACTAATCTAGGATGATAGCACTTGACTTTGGCAAAGATGTTAACTGGGAGGTGCATCAGAGAACCTGCTGGGGTGCTGGCCAAGTTCTGCCTTGATGGTGGTGGTGATTACATGGTGTACACATATACGAAGCTTCACTGAGCTATACATGTAAGATGTGCACACTTCACTGCAATATGTTATAACCCAACAAAACATTAAATTTAAAAATAATGTTGTAGTGGATAAACCAGGAGAACTCATTCCCCTCTGCCATCAGTTTGCTGTATGACCTCATGTAACTTCTTTGGATCACAGTTATCACATCCATAAAATGCATAAGCCTTATCAGAGGTCAGGAAACTGGTCCACATGATCTCCTTGTCTCCAAATTCTCTGGATTTGTTTCAAAATGAACAGAAGAGAAGAAGTAGCTAAAGAGGAGGCCCCTGAAGAATTGAGGCACGACCAGTCAACAGGAACTGGGCTACCCTTTATGGGGTGCCTAGTACTTGCATTTCTAGGCACTGTCCTTTGGACAAAGACAGTTGTCGCTTTGTGTCTACACAGGAAACACCTATACGAAGATGCTTCGGAATGCCAGAGATGCTGTGGATCCACAGTAGATCTGGATGCCTGGGTTTGGTAGCAGTCACTGGGGAATGGCAAGGGAAGGCGTATGCCCGAGACCTTGTCACCTGGAGAAGGAAGGATGAAATGCTCATGCCTATAGACCCACTATGTGCTGGGCTCAGCACCAGGTGATTCACACACACACTGTCCCATTTTACCCAACAGTGGCTTAATGTGCAGTCACAAAAAAACAACAGATATGTGTGAACTTAGATTGTATATTCTTCATTCATTTGCATTTCCTAATTTTTTACTATATTTATACAGCAAAAAAAACCTATAGAAATTAGAAATTGAAAAATATGCAACTGTCAAAGAAGTTATTTTTCTCTCCGTGGCAAGGGATGACTATGTTCAGATTTCAGGAATCAGTTGCACATAATCCTAAACAGTCCTAAATTAAGGCAAAGTTAGGCGGTTATTGTACCAGCTGTATCATCCAGGGACTGTGACTGTCCCAATCGCCACGTGTTTGATTTCAACTTTGATTAACTGAAAACAGGCTCGGTTGGAGGCAGAGAGACTAGTTGCGAGGCTCTGGCAATAGGAAACAGTCAAAGCGCTACTGAACCCTGTTGCTATAGCAACAGCACAGCAAAGCTATTTAGTTGTTAACTCCTGAGAGAAAAAGCAGGAGAAAAATTAGTGTAAAGTTATAGCACAATTTGGACTGCAGGTATTTAACCTCCTTCCCCCCAGTGCTCCTGTGAGTATATTCAGCATGTTCCCAACTAGCTAAAGCTGTGCTCTCTCTCTTTTCTAGGCCAGAAGCCATATCTGAACCAGCGAGACTAGAGTTATTTGAGGATGATCCCTAGAATGGAGATTTCAAATCACACTGTGCAAATGAATCCCCTGGGGACTTTGTTAAAATGCAGAATCTGACTTGCAAGCTCTCAGGTGATGAGGATGCTGCTGGTCCACAAACCACACTTGGAGTAGCAAAGCCCTAGTCTAGACTGCTAAACTTTTATGAAGGAAGGTACTGGAACAGGCATGTCTTGTTCTCTGCTCTATCCTCCAGGTCTAGCATGGTACCTGATACAGAAGTGTGGAGGGGGAGGGCAAGGAGGCTCAATATATGCTGTATGAATAAATGAGTGAATGAATAATGAATATTGGATCCATTCACATGCTTATACTGGCCTTTTTAACCAGAAAAGTGATGCACGTCCAAGGTAACATCATGAAAAGCAAGGCTTCCCTCCTCTCTGGGCTTCTGGACACCTTTTGACAGGTCTTCACTTATTTTGTTTTATCCTTTCAGAAATTATTGTTAATATACATCTTTTTTCCTGACACAAATGGCAATATATTACAGGCATTACTCCATGTCTTGTGGCTTTTTTCATAATATCTATACTGGGGATTGCGGAGTCTGAATCTTTGTGTCTGCCCCAAAGTTTAGATGTTGAAACCTAACCTCCAAGGTGACAGTGTTAAGACGCAAGGCTTCGGGAGGTGATTGGGTCATGGGGTGGAGCCCTCATGAATGAGGCTAGTGCCCTTAAAAAAGAGTCCTGAGGGAGCTTGTTAGCCCTTTCACCTTTCCAGCCGTATGAGGACACAGAGAAAGCACCATCTATGAGGAACAGGCCCTCAACAGACACTGAACTTGCTGGCCTCTTGATATTGGACTTCCCAGCCTCTGGAACTGTGAGCGATAAATTTCTGCTGTTTATTAATTCCCCCATCTCAGATATTTTGTTATAGTGTTTGTTATAGTGGCCCAAAGGGACTAAAACAGAGATTGTTCCATATCTGCACGTATAGATTTACTTCATTCCTTTAAACAGCCATATAGGAGTCTATTCCAAATGCCTTTACTCATTCCCCTTTTGCTGGACATTTCCCATTTTACAAGTCTTTTGCTGTTTCAAACTATGCTATAATAAACACCCTTGTATATATATCTTTGTGCACATGAAAGTAATCTGTTGAATAAGTTCCTGAGTCAAAGGTGCCTGTACTTTTTATGATGCTAGATAATGTTTAATTGCCTACCAAAGAAGTTGCACCGATTTTGCAGATGCATTAACATTTTCTAAGAATGTCTGGCTCTGTTTAAATTCCATATACTGTCGGTTTTTAACCTAATCAATTTGATAAGTGAAAAGGAGTCCTTGTTTTCATTTGATCTTATTAAATATGAATGAAGTTGGATATCTTTTCACACGTTTCTATACCATCGTATTAACTAGTAAAGTGTTATTTAGGAACATTATCAATGTTGCACATTGATTTGGGAACCAGAAGCCTGAATTCTCTTACTGTTTTGTTTGTTTGTTTGAGACAGTTTCACTCTGTCACTCAGGCTGGAGTGCAGTAGTGAGGTCTCGGCTCACCACTACCTCCACCTCCCAGGCTCAAGCAATTCTTGTGCCTCAGCCACCTAAGTAGCTGGGACTACAGGCACGTGCCACCACGCCTGGCTAACTTTTGTTGTTGTTGTATTTTTAGTAGAGATGGGGTTTCGCTATGTTGGCCAGGCTGTTCTCAAACTCCTGGCCTCAAGTGATTCACTTGCCTTGACCTCCCAAAATGCTGGGAATACAGGCATGAGCCACTGTGCCTGGCCTCTCCTACTGTTTCTAATAGTGTTTTTCCAGTTTATTTGTTGGGTTTTCCAGCTATACAATCACAGCATTTGGAAATAATAATTTTGTCTTTTCCTTTATGATTTTTATTCTTTTTAAAAAATGTATTGTAGTAAAAAGATACATGAGATCAATGCTCTTAATAAACGTGTACAGTAAACTATATTTAACTACAAGCATAATTTTGTACAGGAGATCTCTAGAACTTTTTTATCCTGCATAACCAAAACTTTTTATGCCCATTGAATAGCAAGTCCCAATTTCCCTCTCCTCTAAACTCACCATTCTACTTTCTGCTTCTATGGTTGACTACTTTAGATATGTCATAGAGGTGGAATCATGCAGTATTACTCTTCCACAACTGGCTTGTTTCACTTAGCATAATGCCCTCCAGGTTCATCCATGTTGTCGAATATGGCAGGATTTCCTTCTTCTAAGACCAAATAACATGCCCATGTACACCACATCTTCTTTATCCATTCATCCATTGATGGACATTTAGGTTGCTTCTCACTCTTGGCTTACAATTTTTATACCTTTATTTCTTTCTCTTATTGTTTAGTGCTCTAGAAAAACTATCAGATAACAGTGGTGAGAGTGAGCATCCTTATCTTCTTGATTTTAACAGTATTAATAGGTTTTCATCATGAAAAATAGTGCTTACTTTTGGTTTAAGATATGTTTTTTGAACCAGGCATGGTGGTGCATGCCTGTAGTCCCAGCTACTCGGAAGGCCTAGGCAGGAGAATCCCTTTATCCCAGGAGGGCAGTGAGCTATGATTGCACCACTGAACTACAGCCTGGGTGAGAGAGAGAGAGAGATCCTGTCTAAAAAAAAAAAAATATATATATATATATATATACACACATATATATACACACACATATATATACACATATATATGTATATATACACACACGCACATATATATTTGACTACAAGCACAATTTTGTACAGCAGTACAACATATATATATATATTCTTGTTTTATTAGGAAAATACCTGTTTTGTTATGAGTTTCCCTAATTCATATTTTACTAAACATTAAACATTTTATTTTTATTCCATTTATTATTCCATTTTATTCCATTTATTATTATTCCATGTATTATTTTATTCTGTTATTTATTTTTTATTCCATTTATTTTCATCAGATTTATTATTATTCCATTAAACATTTGTAATGTTTAATAAAATAGGAATGATAGCAAATGAAGTGTAAAAAAATTTTCTAATATTGAACCATCTTTAACTCCTGGATTGAGCCCCACTTGGTTATAGGCCTTTCTCTTTCTTTTAGCATGCTACTAGTTTTCATTCGCTATTATTTTATTAGGATTTTGTATTGATCATCATAAGTGAAGCTCATTGCTATTATTCTCTTTTATGCTTTGCTGGATTTGAAATCCATATCACACTGGTTTAAGGCAAAACTTGTAGTGTTTCTTTTGCAGTCCTCTAATGCAATTTAAGGGGTTTTGCAACTCTGTTTTCCTTCACATTTTATAGAATTTCATTTTTTTCTTTTTCTAAATTTCATTTCATTTTTAATTGACATAATAATTGTACATATTTATGGGAAAGAATTTGATGTTGTGATGCTTATAAACATTGTGAATCATCAAATCAGGGTAGTTAGCAAATCTGTCATCTTAAATGTCTATTATTTCTTTTTGGTAAGAACATTCAAAATCTTCTCTTCTAGCTATTTTGAAATAAACAATACATTATTGTTAACTATAGTCATACAGAATTCAATTTTTGTTTGAAAAAAAAAGACTTGTAAAGTCAAAAATAGCCCAGCAATGGGGAAATGATTAAATATATTTGGAATGAAATACTACATAGCTGTTTAAAGGAAGGGGGTAACTCTTTGGCAAATTTCTCATTTTATTCCACAACAATCCATCAGGTGGATTTAGGTCTTCTGTCCGTAACACAACTAATTTGGGAACTTTATATTTTCCAAGAAAGTAATCCAGTTTCTTCAAAATTTTTTACATAGAAATAAGTATTTTCTTAAATCTTAATTTTCTTTGTTTCTATGATTATTTTTCCATTCTCATTTCAAATTTTTTATATTTTATATATTTTTGTTTTCTCCCTTTTTGTCTTGTGTATCTTAACTAGTGAGTGACTAATCTCATTATATATTTTGTTTATCATATATAACTTCTCCTTGCTGCCTCCGTGTAAAGAAGGATGTATTTGCTTCTCCTTCCACGATGATTACAAGTTTCCTAAGGCCTCCCCAGCCCTGCGGAACTGAGTCAGTTAAACCTCTTTCCCTTATAAATTACCCAGTCTTGAGTATTTCTTCATAGCAGTGTGAAAACAAACTAATACAGTAAATTGGTACTGCAGAGAGTAGGGTGCTGCTATAAAGATACCCGAAAATGTGGATGCAACTTTGGAAATGGGTAACACACAGAAGTTGGAACAGTTTGGAGGGCTCAGAAGAAGACAGGAAAATGTGGGAAAGTTTGGAACTTCCCAGAGACTTATTGAATGGTTTTGACCAAAATGCTGATAGTGATATGGACAGTGAGGTCCAGGCTGAGGTGGTCTCAGATGGCAATGAGGAACTTATTGGGAACTGGAGCAAAAGTGACTCTTGCTATGTTTTAGCAAAGAGACTGGTGTCATTTTGCCCTGCCCTAGAAATCTGTGGAATTTTGAACTTGAGAGAGATGATTCAGGGTATCTGGTGGAAGAAATTTCTAGGCATCAAGGCATTCAAGAGGAAGCAGAACATAAGAGTTTGGAAAATTTGCAGCCTAACAATGCAATAGGAAAGAAAATCCCATTTTCTGGGGAGAAATTCAAGCCAGCTGCAGAAATTTGCATAAGTAACAAGGAACTGAATGGTAATCACCAAGACAATGGGGAAAATGTCTCTAGCATATGCCAGAGACCTCTACAGCAGCCCCTCCCATTGCAGGCCCAGAAGCCCAGGAGGGAAAAAAATGGTTTCAGAGGTTAGGCCCAGACTACCTCCCCTCCCCCACCACCCCACCCCACCCAGGGCATCCTCAAGACATGGTGCCCTGTGTCCCAGCTGCTTTAGTTCCAGCCATGGCTAAAAGGAGCCAAGGTACAGCTTGGGCTGTTGCTTCAGAGGGTGCAAGCCCCAAGTCTCGATGGTTTACACATGGTGTTGGGCCTGCGGGTGCACAGAAGTCAAGAATTGAGGTTTGGAAACCTCCACCTAGATTTCAGAGGATGTGTGGAAATGCCTGAATGTCCAGGCAGAAGTTTGCTGCAGGGGCAGAGCCCTCATGGAAAATCTCTGCTATGGCATTGTGGGAGGGAAATGTGGGGTTGGAGCCCCCACATAGAGTCCCCACTGGAGCACTGCTTGGTGGAGCTGTGAGAAGGGGGCCACTGTACTCCAGACCTCAGAATGGTAAATCCACTGACAGCTTGCACCATGTGCCTGGAAAAGCCACAGGCACTGAATGCCAGCCCATGAAAGCAGCCAGGAGGGGGGCTGTACCCTGCAAAGCCACAGAGGTGGAGCTGCCCAAGGCCATCAAAGCCCATCTCTTGCATCAGCGTGACCTGGATGTGAGACATGGCATCAAAGGAGATCATTTTGAAACTTTAAGTTTTGATGACTGCCTTATTGGACTTGGGACTTGCATGAGGCCTGTAGTCCATATGTTTTGGCCAATTTCTCCCATTTGCAATGGGTGTATTTACCCAATACCTGTATCTCCATTGTATCTAGGTAGTAACTAACTTGATTTTGATTTCACAGGCTCATAAACAGAAGAGACTTGCCTTATCTCAGATGTGACTTTGAACGTGGACTTTTGGGTTAATGCCGGAATGAATTAAGACTTTGGGGGATAGTTGAAAATGCATAATTGTGTTTTGAAATGTGAGGACATGATATTTGTGAGGGGCCAGGGGAGAAATGGTATGGTTTGGCTCTGCGTCTCCATTCAAATCTCACCTTGAATTGTAATAATCCCCATGTGTCAATGGCCAGACCAGATGGAGGTAATTGAATCATGGGGGTGGTATCCCCCATGTGGTTTCCATGATAGTGGGTGAGTTCTCATGAAATCCAATGGTTTTATAAGCATCCAGCATTTCCCCTGCTGGCACTGCATTTCTCTCTCCTGCTGCCACGTGAAAAAGTACATGTTTGCTTCTCCTTCCACCACGATTGTAAGTTTCCTGAGGCATCCCCAACCATGTGGAACTGTGAGTCAATTATACCTCTTTCCATTATAAATTACCCAGTCTGGGTATTTCTTCATAGCAGAGTGAGAACAAACTAACACAATTTCCTAAAGTTAAAAAAAGATCATATGTTGAAATCCTCACCCCAAGATGATGGTATTAGGAGATGGGTTTTGGGGAAGATTAGCTCACAATGGCAGATCTTCTATAAGGGTACTTGGAATACTGCCCTTACAGAAGAGGCCCCAGAGAGACCCCTTACCCTTCCTCCATGTGAAGAAATGAGAAAGCACTATGTATGAACCAGGAAACAGGACCTCACCAGACGTTGACTCTGTCACTGCCTTGATCTTGGACTTCCCATCCACCAGAACTGTGAGAAATAAATTTCTGCTGTTTAAAAGATGCCCACAACAATGGAAATAATCAACAGAGTGAAGAGACAACCTGTGTAATTTGAAAACTATTCACCCAACAAGGGACTAATATCCAGAATCTACAAGAAATTTAAACTCAACAACAACAGCAAAAAGTAATAACCCATAAATAGTCTCATTAAAAAGTGGGCAAATGATCTGAATAGATATTTCTCAAAAGAAGACATACAAACATCCAGCAGGTATATGAAAAATGTTCAACATCACTAGTCACCAGGGAATGCAAATCAAAATCACAGTGAGGTATCATCTCACCCCAGTTAGGATGGCTATTATCAAAAAAGAAAAAAAAACCACAAATGTTGGTGAGGATGCACAGAAAAGGAAACTCTGATACACTGCTGCCAGGAATGTAAATTAGTACAGCCATTATGGAAAACAATATGGAGGCATCTCAAAAAACTAAAAATAGAACTACCATATGATCCAGCAATCCTACTATTGGGTATTTATCCAATGGAAAGGAAATCAGTATATCAAAGAGATACCAGCACCCCAGTGTTTATTACAGCACTATTCACAATAGTCAAGACATAGAATCAACCTAAGTGTCCATCAATGGATAAATTGATAAAATGTTGAATATACACAATGGAATACTATTCAGCCATAAATAAGAATAAAATCCTGTTATTCACAGCAACATGGATGTAACTGGAGGTTACTATGTTAAGTAAAATAGCCAGGCACAAAAAGACAAATATTACATATTCTCCTACATATGGGAGTTAAAAAAGTTGATCTCATGGAGGTAGAGAGTAGAATGATAGTTACCAGAGGCTGGAAAGTGAGAAGAGAATGAAGAGAGTTTGGCTGATGGGTCCAAACATACAGTTAGATAGAAAAAAAATAAGTTTTAGTGTTCAATAGCACAGTAGGCTGATTACAATTAACAACAATATATTGTATATTTCAAAATAGCCAGAAGAGAAAATTTGAAATGTCCCAACACAAATAAATGACAAATGTTCAAGGTAATGGATATCCTAAATACCCTGATGTGATCATTACACATTCTATGCATGTATCAAAAAATCTCACATGTACTCCATAATTTGTATAATTATTATGTATCAATTAACAAATGTTTGGGCTCTCAAGTCTATGGCACTTTGTTCTAGCAGCCTGAATAAACAAAGACAGTAATATAAGAATCTGATGATAGCTCCAGCTGTGGCCTCTAGATCTGTGCTCTCTAATGCAGTACCCACTAGCCACATGTGACTACTGAAATTCATTTTAATTAATTTAAATGAGATAAAACTAAAAATTATGTTCCCTATCAAATTAGGCATATTTTAATAATCTTATAGCGATATGTGGCTTGTGGCTACTGTATTGGACGACACAGATGTCAAACATTTTATTCTATTAGACCCCAATGCTACAGAATATAATATATAGTTGTATTCATTCAAATTTCTATAGTTACAAGTACAAAAACCCAACTAAAACTCAATTAAGTCCTAGAGGGAAACCATGAATTCAGTGCCTGCAAAGCCCTGGAGTACAGCTGGTTTCAGCACAGCTGGATTTACTGCTTCGTTTCTCTTCATCTTTTGGTTCTGCTTGTCTTGGCTTCCTCAAATCACATCAGGGTTTTTTCTCCCTCTCCTTGTCTCAGTTATCCTTCTTTCTGTTTGACTTTTCTTTGCTCAGCTTACCAGTGTGTGGCATGGCAGTGAAAACCTTGAGCTACAAAATCAGACTCTCTGACTTTGAATCCTTGTTCCACCATAAATGTCAGCAATTTATTACTTAACCTCTGTATGTTTCAGTGTTCTCATTTGTAAAATTGGGATACAATAAAAACCTTATAGAGTTGTTGCACAGATTAAATGAGATAAAGCATATACAACACTTAGAATAGCACCTGACATATAGTAAGGGTTCAACAAAGACTACCTGTTATATTAGTAAAGTATGTTCTATGTGGCAGGCTATTTGGCCACTGGCAGCTACAGTCTCACATTGTCCGAGCCTAGCATTCCCAGTAGAAAAGTGTGAGCCTTCTCTATTAGCTGAAAAATCTGTTAGAACTCTAACCCAATTTGGGCCAAATACTCATCTTTAAACAATCACTGTGGTCCAGATCATTGGTTACTCTGGACTTTCCAGGCCTGGGTCCCATGCCCCACTTCTGTGGCCAAAGTAAGATTAGCCATTGTAATTAACAACTGCATCAAAACAACAAAGTTTCAGACAGATATAGTTTTCCAAAGAAAAAGTGGGTTACTTTTGCCAGAGGAAGGATATGGAAAAGTGTGTTGAGTAGTCAGAAATGATAGCAAACAGTCTATTAGATTCCACCCCTTGAATACCTAACATGTGCACACACACTGCTTTCCTGGCATATAATTTCTAAATGCCCACTAACATAATGCAACTATCTTACATACAGCAAAAATATGTAAACACTTGTCAACAGAAGACAACTCCAAAGTTACACCCAATTACTGTGTCTATCTCCAAGTCCAGAATCCCTGAGTATTATGTATTCCCAATGATCATGCACCCACCCTGACTAAATGATGCATTTAACCACCCCCAAGCACACCAAATATACAATGGCAAATAGATGATGCTATAAGTGCAAGTGCATGCACACACACACACAAACACACACACACACACCTTGTTGAGAAAATGGAAAATAAGAAAAGAGTAAGTGTGGTCTTAAATCATTAGTGTAAGCCACATCCCACTATACAAGAATAAAAAAGACTCCATTATCTGGCCATGGGTTGAATTCCTTGGTCAGTCACTATGTGATATGGTTTGGCTGTATCCCCAGCCAAATCTCATTTTGAATTGTAGCTCCAACAATTCCCACATGTCATGGGAGGGACCAGGTAGGAGGTAATTGAATCATGGGGGTGTTTCTTTCCCATGCTGTTCTCATGATAGTGAATATGTGAAGAGTGATAGTGAAGACAGTGAATCATGAGGTCTGATGGTTTTATAAGGGGGAGTTTCCCTGCATAAATTCTCTCTTTCCTGTTGCCATGTAAAACATGCCTTTTGCCTTCCACCATAATTGTGAGGCCTTCCCAGCCACATGGAACTGTAAGCCCATTAAACCTCTTTTTCTTTATAAATTATCCAGTCTCAGATATGTCTTTATCACAAGTGTGAGAACAGACTAATACAGTAAACTGGTACCAGTAGAGTGGGGTGCTGCTGTTAAGATACCCAAAAATGTGGGACTGAATTTGGAACTGGGTAACAGGAAGAGGTTGGAACAGTCTGGAGGGCTCAGAAGAAGACAGGAAAATGTGGGAAAGTTTGGAACTTCCTAGAGACTTATTGAATGGTTTTGACCAAAATGCTGAAAATGATATGAACAATGAAATCTAGGCTGAGGTGGTCTCAGATGGAGATGAGGAACTTGTTGGGAACTAAAGCAAAGGTGACTCTTGCTATGCTTTAGCAAAGAGACTGGTTTTGTCCCTGCCCTAGAGATTTGTGGAACTTTGAACTTGAGGGAGATGATTTTGGTTATCTGGTGGAAGAAATTTCTAAGCAGCAAAGTACTCAAGAGGTGGCTTGGGTGCTATTAAAAGCATTCAGCTTTAAAAGAGAAACAGAGCACAAAGGTTTGGAAAATTTGCAGCCTGACAATGCAATAGAAAAGAAAACCCCATTTTCTGAGGAAACATTCAAGCTGGCTGCAGAAATTTGCATGAGTAATGAGGAGCCAAATGTCAATTGACAAGATAATGGGGAAAATGTCTCCAGCGTATATTAAAGACCTTTATGGTAGTCCCTCTCATCACAGGCTTGGAGGCTGAGGACGAAAAAATGGTTTCATAGTCTGGGCCTAGGGCCCCCCTGCTGTGTGCAGCCTAGGGACTTGGTGTCCTGTGTCTATGGCTAAAAGGGGCCAAGGTAAGCTTAGGCTGTGGCTTCAGAGGGTGCAAGCCCCAAGCCTTGGCAGCTTCCACATGGTGTTGAGGCCATGGGTGCACAGAAGTCAAGAATTGAGGTTTGGAAACCTCCGCCTAGATTTCAGAGGATATATGGAAATGCCTGGATGTCCAGGCAGAAGTTTGATCCAGGGGTGGGGCCCTCATGGACAACCTCTGCTAAGGGCAGTGCCGAAGAGAAATGTGGGGTTTAAGACCCCACACAGAGTTCCCACTGGGACACTGCCTAGTGGACCTGTGAGAAGAGGGCTACTGTCCTCCAGACCCCAGAATGGTAGATCCACCAACAGCTTGCACCATGCACCTGGAAAAGTTGCAGACACTCAATACCAGCCCATTAAAGCAGCTGGGAGGGAGGCTGTAGCCTGCAAAGCCACAGGCATGGAGCTGCCCATGGAATCCTATCTCTTGCATCAGTGTGACCTGGATGTGAGACATGGAGTCAACATGTCTCATGGAGACATTTTGGAGCTTTAAAATTTGACAGCCTGCTGGATTTTGAACTTGCATGAGGCCTTTAGCCCTCATGCAATTTTGGCCAATTTCTCCATTTGGAATGGATGTATTTACCCAATGTCTGTACCCCCATTGTATCTAGAAAGTAACTAACTTGTTTTTTATTTTACAGGTTCATAGGCAGAAGTAACTTGCCTTGTCTCAGATGAAGCTTTGGACTGTGGACTTTTGAGTTAATGCTGAAATGAGTTAAGACTTTGGGGGACTGTTGGGAAGACATGATTGGTTTGAAATGTGAGGACATGAGATATGGGAGGGGCCGAGGTGGAATGATATGGTTTGGCTGTGTCCCCACCCAAATCTCATCTTGAATTGTAGCTCTCACAATTCCCACATGTCATGAGAGGGACCTGGTGGGAGATAACTGAATCACTGGGGCGGGTCTTTTTCACGCCATTCTCATGATAAATAAGTCTCATGAGGTCTGATGGTTTTATAAGGGGGGTTTCCCTGCACAAGTTCTCTCTTCCCTGCCACCATGTAACACATGTCTTTTGCCTTCTGCCATGACTGTGAGGCCTCCCCAGCCATGTGGAATTGTACTTCCATTAAACCTCTTTTTCTTTATAAATTACCCAATCTCAGGTATGTCTTTATCAGCAGCACGAGAACAGACTAATACACTATGGGTGCCCCAAATTCTGCACACTGAGGAAATCTCCCTTGATTAATGTTCTACATGCCCATGTATTAGATAGGTCTGGGGAGGGATTCCCCTTCTAGAGGATACACTGCCCTAGAATTCTATTTTCTGGTGGCATAATTAAGGGGGTCTGGGGGTTGCCTTTTGGTTTGAGTAATCACAGATCCAATTTGCCAGTTTAGTTATATTAGGCCATCTAACTCCTTTAAAATTCTGGTCTTATACCTGAAAATTGTTTTCTGGTATCTCCTTTGAGCTGAAATACCCACAAGAGAAATCCTGCTAAGTTATAGTCTTTGAATCTGAACACATCTATTGCCATTTCTGTCATTCAGAAATAATCTTCTCAGAAAATTTGGACTGAATTGACTTTTGGTAAATAAAATTCTGGTGCATTTTCATATTGAATCTGAATTTCCTCTAAAATTGTTTAAGAACAACCTGATTTAAGTGCACTTGAAAATAACACAATGAAAACATTTTCTAAGCTATCCAAACCTTAGTTCTGTTATAATCACATGCAAGCAGAAAAAACCCACCCACTCTCCAGAAGTTCAGTGGGGAATAAACATCGACTTTTTGTATAATATAAGATGACTGATAGGCACAATCATAACTATATTGTCAGGCATTTTTGCCACTATATTCAGAGGCAAAGTTAGCTAGCCAAGTTAACTTTGTTTGAAAACCAAATGAAATGTCAATCTATCAAACTTTTGGGGTGCTGTCTCTAAAGCTGGAGTTGAAACTCACTCATGTCTGTAGAACAATTTCCCCGCTCTTCCTTAATCGTATAGCAGTGTCTGTACAAAATAAATAAGTTTGTGAGTATATAAATTAACCATCCTTCTTTTGGATGGTTATATTTTCATTTGACAAAGCAGTCTGGGAGTTATCTGGTTATTTTTATTAGCACAGATCACTGCATTGATTAGAATTCTGGGCTGCAAGCAGCAAAGACCAAGTCTAGCTGATGATATAGAAAATTAGTTCCCATTAAAGGAGAGTGCACTGCTCCCTAAACTTTTGGAAAAGCTGAAGCTTGAGTCTAAGATTTACACATCAATGACCAAAACCACACCATAGAACTGTCCTACTGATGAGTCCTCCTTCACTTCTTCCACCACCACTGTCCCCCTGGTTCCACTCGACCTTGCAGATTGACATGATTTGGTTGTATCCCCACCCAAATTTCATATCAAATTGTAATCTGAATTGTAATCTCCACCTGCTGAGGAGGGACCTGGTGGGAGGTGACTGGGTGGTTTCCCCCATGCTATTCTCATGATAGTGATGGAGTTCTCATGAGAGCTGATGGTTTTAAGTGTGGCACTTCCTTGCTTTCACTCTCTCTCTCTCTCTTTCTCTCCTGCCACAATGTAAGATGTGCCTTGCTTCCCCTTCACTTTCCACTATGACTGTAATTTTCCTGAGGCCTCCCCAGCCATGCAGAACTGTGAATCAATTAAACCTCTTTCCTTTATAAATTACTGAGTCTCAGGCATTATTTATAGTCGTATGAAAATGGACTAATACACAGACGCTCCATCCCTGAAAGCCAGAAACCTCAGCAGCAACCACATTAGCAACATGATTCCACCCAGAGCCTCCTCCTCATGTTACTGTCATTCAAATTAACATCTCAAGTAGGTAAGACTGATTAGTAGAAATGAGGTCATATCCCTACATCCTAGACACCAGGAAAGCTAGAGAAAGTTTTCAAGGTTCTCCCTTAAGGAAGATCAGACTTGTAAGGGTAGATGTTCTCTGAATGTAGCAATGTGGCTCAAAAAATTCTAAACATCCATAAAATGTGGTCAATGCCCATTTCAATTGTCAAACTAGATTTTTCAGTGATGAAATCTATATTCAAACATTTGAATTAGATAATTGCCAAAATTCCATACATTTACGAGTTGTAGACAGCAACCCCCAGAAGCCTACAGACTATCACATGGAGAAATATAATTGGAACAAGGAAATCTTTCTCTACCTTCTTTCCCAAACTCTTATTAAGTTGGCCCTAAATAAACCATTGTTGAGAAAGCTACATAATGAACAAATTTGGCTTACATGGATTCGTGCTCTCTAAAAGGTGATAATGAGACATCTCTTCCAGGCATATAATTATAAAACTTACCTCATCATTCGCCACTACTGGGCCTCCTGTGTGTATCTGGCACACCCAGTTGTTTGTCTTCAATGTTATCAGTCATCTGACTTAGGAACTGCCTCTTCTGGTTAGATGAAGTCTCTTAATGGCTGCCTTCTTTGTGCCTTTTTCTCCTTCTGAATGTCAGAAGCTGCAGCCAAATATCAGTTTTGATTCCCATGCTTGTTTTGATGAACTGATTTTTTTCTTTAGTATCTGGACTGATCTTCTAATGCATTCCCAAAAATGCACCAGGATGGTGGCAGGTGACAGATCAAGACTTTTCTAGGAGTCTCTCTAGGAGTTAGGGTCACCACTAAGGCTACTGTAAAAGGGAACATTGTCTTCTATCCCATCCCACCCCTGACTACCAGCACCCTCCATAGCCCTCCACTGAAAGTATATTAAGTCGTGGTTGATAACAGAGAACATTTGTCAATCCTCCTACAGAGATAGGATTCAATATGAAAGAACCATGTTATTTGAAAAACAGTGGGTCTTCATTTGCATACCATGATCCCTGAAGACTCTCCTGGAGCATTTGGATTCACATTTGATATGTAGGTTGAAAAAGAACAGGCCAGATTCTGATTCCTACCTCTCACTATCACAGACACAAGACAATGATGAACTAAGTAGATTTGATAATGTATACTGGTGGCCTGGGCCGCACAAATCTATTTCTTTATTTTTATTTTATATTATTAATTAATTTTAAAACACCCAGCTAATAAAAACAGTAATCTACTGTCTTTCCTCTTCCCACCTCCATATTTTTAGCTAATACGGCATCTACATCCCTATCACAAAATAAGTGGCTTCCACCACTATTTCTTGATTTATCAATTTATTGCAAGATTGACTTTTTGCTGTATTGGATGAGAATGTCGCTATCTAAAACCGTTCCCGTCCCTCCAACCTTCCCCAGTGTCCCAATACAATTATAGCACTAGGTAGAGCTCCTTTTTTGGTTACCTTTGTCAACATGAACAATAAACTAACACAGTATTTTTTGTTCCATCGGTTTCCCCTTTCCAAGATGAGAAGCTCGTAATCCTGGCTTCCCTTCAGCTATTTCTCCTTCCTTCTATATTTCTATTTCTGCCAGCTGAACTCTTACCTTTGCATTTTTAACACTGAAAAAATTTGCATTCTGTTCTGTAACGAAAATTAAGTTGTCTTTGCTTTGTGTAGAGGTTAAAACTAAATGCTAAAATTCAATAAGCAGTGTTTGCGTGATTGTGATTATGAAACAATCCTTCACTGCAGAGCCAACTAGTGTAGGATTACTACTCCTTCTTTCTTGCATAGCTATTTACTTTTCCTAAAGTTTATAATTATGTTCTATTTCTATTATCAGCATCTCCATTTTTCCCCCATAGTCCATAATAGCACCTATTTTCTCAAGTCCCTTTTATCCCCCAAGGACCCCTTTCAAGGATTGTTTGGCCTGCACAAAAGTCCCTCTAGTTCTCCTCACTGATTTTCAGAGTTGATTCCTCAGTTTCCTGAATCCCACATCTTCATTTTCCTTGCTTTACTCTTTTACTTTGCAGCACATTTTCAAACAGCTTCCCCAGCAAAGTGAATGTAGGAGGTAACATTTCAGAGTTCCAGCATGTCTGGAAACAAAGTACTCCTTCCTTCTAATTTCAGTTTGGCTGGGTATAGAACTCTAGGTTACTAATTTTTCCCTTGACAACAACAACAAATCACAACAGCTTGATGCAGAAGCAGATATGGGACTCCAGCTGTCTTTTCCTAAGCCAAACATTTAAAAGGTTGCCAAAAATGTTATTTATGGCCAGGCATGGTGGCTCATGTCTGTAATTTCAGCACTTTGGGAGGCCAAGGCGGGAGGATTGCTTGAGACCAGGAGCTCAAAACCAGGCTGGTCAACACAGCAAGACCCTGTCTCCATAAAATAAAAATTTAAAAATTAGCTGGATGTGGTGGCATGGGCCTCTAGTCCCAGCTACTCAGGAGGCTGAGATGGAAGGATCACCTGATCCCAGGAGGTCAAGGCTGCAGTGAGCTGTGATCACACCACTGCACTCTAGCCTGACAATGGAGCAAGACCCTGTCTCTAAAAAAAAACTAATAAATAAATGTTATTTATGTTAACATATAATGGGTTTATTATCTTTTAATGGATTCATAAATTTTTTATTTTTTAAATAATTTTTTTCTTAAAACTTTGAAGACATTGCTCTATTACAATCTAGCATCCAGTTCTGCAGATGAGAAAACCATTGCTAATTGACCTTTGTTCTAGAGATGACCTATGTTATCTCTGGAGTCTTTTAATCTCTCCTTGGTGACCTGACATTTCACAGGAAAACGGCAGGTGATGGTCTTCTTCATTCCTTATTCTCTGCACTTGGTGTACCCTCTTAATCAAAAGATTTGTGCCTGTCAGAAAAATCGCCCTTTTTATATATTTACATAATTTCTTTCCCTCTGTTTTCCCTATTCTAGCTTTCTGGGCTTCCAATTATTTAGATGTTGACCCTCCTTAATGGATTATCTGTGACTCTTTTTTTTTTCTTACATCTTTTCTATTTATTGTATTTTCATTCACTTCCAAAGATATTTCTTCACATTTGTCTTCCAACTCTTCTTTTGAACCTTCTTTGGTAATGTCATTCTCAATGTCTAAGCACTTTCTTGCCCCTAATTGCTACTTTTTCACAGCATCCTCTTGCTGGTTAATGAATATATCTTCTAGAATTTCTGTGGATACTAAATAGAGGTGCTTTGTGTTGTAAGTTCCCTTTTGTTCCCCAGAATTAATCTATTTTTAGGGTCTTTTTTCAGTTCCCTTGGTCTCTGTCGTTCATGCTGGAGGATTTCTTCAAATGTTTAGTGATTCTTGATTTCCCTTCATGTGCAAGAGTGAGACAACAAGAGAGCAGAGAGAGATCTGTGCATGCAGATGGCCTCGTTTGCTTAGGGCGACAAGCAGGGAACCAGCTGAGGGGTCTAGCAGGGTGACTCCCAAATACCCAGGTGGGATGTTCTGGCTCAGGACCATGCCATTTCTTTAGAGAGAGCCCTCCAGTGTATTTCTTTTTTCCTGTAGGACAGACTTTTGGGTGTGTGTCTAGGGGGCTGAGGAATGGAGAGTCCATCACCGCAAATAAAACCGTTCACCCAGGGAAGCCGAGGCCAACTCACAGCCCGTTTCTTGCCTTCCTCGGCTCCCTACACACTTGATGTTTGCACCTCTCACTCCAATAGGAGATTAGACCAGGAGGTGGCGTTCCAACCGGCGGCCATCTCCTCCAAGCAGAATATCTCTGCTCCACTAAAAACCTGTCTTCCGCCGGGCACGGTGGCTCATGCCTGTAATTCCAAAACTTTGGGAGGCAGAGGCAGGTGGATCACCTGAGGTCAGGAGTTCAAGACCAGCCTGGTCAACGTGGTGAAACCCTGCTTCCACTAAAAATACAACAAACAAACAAAAATTAGCTGGGTGTGGAGGCAGGCGCCTGTAATCCCAGCTACTTGGGAGGCTGAGGCAGGAGAATCACTTGAACCTGGGAGACAGAGGTTGCAGTGAACCGAGATTGGGCCACTGCACTCCAGCCCTCCAGCCTGGGCAACAAGAGCAAAACTCCATCTCAAAAAAAAAAAAAAAAAAAAAAAAAAAAAAACCTAAGTCTTCGCTTTGAAGTTGCCTGTTATCAGTATAATGACTTATCAAAAGAAAAACTAGATTCTATTCTACTCCCTCTGCAAGTTATTTTCTTTTCTTTATTCCATTCCTCCTCCTCTTTGTCCCCGTCATTCCTTCTTCTTTCTTGGGCAACCCGTAAGCTGGCCAAGAGCACCTGTTGGCATTTTGCTTCATTCTTTCTCAGGCCTTCAGAGATTGTTAAAAATATTAAACTCCCAGCTCTTGTTGACTGTGGCACTTTCGTGTTCACAATCCATCAAGTGGCATCATTTAACACTGCAACAGCTTCGTCATGATTACCAAAACCAAGGATTTTATTATACATTGAGTGTGCTCCTGCCATATGGTTTTGAAAGACACTTCATGTCTCAGAAGAAAGGCTAGTTTAAGAAATGTGAATATTTAAAATTCCCCACAGTATTACAGCTTTGTGAAGTCCCTTTGCTCCCTACTGTGAGTTTCTGACAACAGGCTTCTGCTCAGGGATGAATTTGGAACATGATCCTTCATGTCCGCAACACCTCTGCACCCTCTGCTCAGTCTTTGGGCAGGCAGTTCTGTAACTCGGGGTCTGGGCCCACCTCTGCTATCAGCCCAGGTGCTTCATATTTCTGCTGGTATTTATTGTGCACTGAGGAGCTGTCAAATGCCTGTGGCTCTGGCTAGAGTTGTTTTTACATTACATTACCTTGATCCTGGTGCTCACTTTAGTCCCAGTTAAATTTCAGCAGAATTCAGTCTGACCCCTGCTTCTGGAATCCCCTTGCGGCCCTTCTCTGCCTTCTGTCTGAATGACAATAGCAAGGGGCAGTTTGGTTCTTACTATATCCTTCAGGCAAGGGCCTCTTTGGTTTGAGCCCCTGGTTCCCTGCAGAGGTGTGGGCCCTCCAGTGTCACACACATGATCATGCTTCCCAAAGACAGAGGAAAGATGATCCCACCAGGAGACACTTGAAAATGGGAAACTTGGGAAACTTGAAACATGAGACTCTATTCGATCAGATTGTTTTTCAGAGACATAACTCAGTTCTTTGTTTATAAAAGACAGGATGGGCCAAAAGCTCAATGTGAAAAGGCTTCATCTGAAATATCTGAGGAGTGTTAAGGTCAGGCAGGAAGCTGTGCTTTGCAAGGTTAGAGACACGAAAGTCTCTTTCAAAATTTTGAGATGATAGTATGAAATCCCGGCCAAGGAATGAACTAAACAAGTGTACTAGCCTCCTCTGTTGAGGGCTACGTCCCAAGCACTTATGGATCTTGCATTCTAATGGGGGGAGATTGAGAAAAGGAAGGAAGTTAGGAAGTTGGAGGGAAGGAAGGAAGGAAGGTAGGAAGGAACGGAGGGAGGGAGGGAGGGGAAGGGAAGAGTAGGGAAGAGAAGGGAGTAATGGATGAAGGGAAAGAAGAAAGGAAAGGTGGGAAGGAAAGAAATGTCAGCTGATGATAAAAAATATGCAAAGAATTAAAATAGAGGGATGAAGCAGCAAGTGGCTAGGAGCTACTTCATTTTGCATGTTCAAGGAAAGCCTCTCTGAAATGCAATTTGAATGACAAGAAGACAGTCATGTAGAAACATCTCTGCCTATCCTATGATATATGTGCTGTCACCAGTTCCTAGATGAACAGACAAGGGTATATAACGTTTAAAAATAACTTATTTATGGTCACCCAGCTACTAAGGAACAAAATCAGCCCAAGACTCCTTCTACTTCCATAGCTAGCTCTGATTCTGCAGCAGACATGAAGAAGCAGGAACAACTCTTAGGATATTCAAGAGCCTTCTGTCTGGACTTATCCCCAGATATTCTTCAGGCAGGAGCAGTAGGTGGTTATAGGTAAACTGAACACCAGTTTTCTGAAATAAGCTCTTTTGGGGGCATAGCGTTAGGGCCATAATATACAGAGGCACCACTGGCACTGCACAACTCTAGGGGTGTCACCCACACAAGCTACAATGTGAATGGTGCCCCTGCCCCCTGGGATTGTGACAGAGGCCGAGGTGCTCCCTAACCTGGGTGATGCAGCACAGAATTAGAGACTCAGGTCTAGCACAGAATTAAGGCTGCAACTATCCAGTGACTTTTTTTCTGAAAAGACAAAGACAATGATTCTATGGCATTATCTGGTAAAGAATTCCAGCATGTCCCAAGGCTAATGTTAGAGGACCACTTGCAGGGCTCATTCTGAATGAGGGCTCCACCACCTTCTTTGGTGATAGGAAATGGAGGGAAGTTGGATATAGTTTCCTTCTCCTTCTATAATTCCCCGGTGTACTTTCCTCCAGCTTTTTCCACAAATTCATTATGATAACTTCTACAAGTGCTGTTTCAAAATATCTGGTTCTGGTGGATGTTAGGGAAATACAATTAAAACAAAATCTCCTCGCAACCCAGAAAACCTCTCCACAAAGGTAGAGGAAGAGAGAGAAAACACTTTTATTACTGAATAAGCATTAAACCAGAACGTGATGCATGTCTCAGGCAATTCACAGAGAGACAGCAAAGATAGAGAGAACTCTCATCCTTTTATTTGGCCAAGCAGATACAGCACACTGCATACATGTTCTCAAGATAAACAATAACTAGTCCTCAAGTAGAAGAACTTGATAGTATCATGTGTCGCACGTAATTCATCTTAAATTCACTTGATAGTTTGGGTGACCACCTATGTTAGCTAATTGGCTTCACCCAAAGGGAAAATTAACTTCTCTTTATCTTTTTGACAGGAGGTAGTTTTACAACTTGGAGGCTCCTACCTTCCCACAGAAACTGGTAGATAAGGGCCCTATCTTCCCTGATAGTTACAATTCAAAGCAATGGTTCTTAAGTCCTTAAAAAGGATGTTCCTGGATCTTTGGGTTGCAAAGCTGGCCATAGGCTTATTTCACTTTTTAAAAGGTTTACATATATATCAAAGAGACAGAGAAAAATCTTACAAGTTTTCTAAAGCAAATGCTCTGAGAAAAAGGGAAGAGGAAGTCTCTTCCCTTATTTTTGACAGGAAGAATTAAGCCACTTATTTTTAATTTCTATTTGCTTTTTTATGGGCATGAGGGAACCATTGCAAAACTTTAAAATGGTTTTTTAAAATGGTTTTAAAATGGTTCTTTTAACTAAGTTCCACCTCCCAGATTCACGCCATTCTCCTGCCTCAGCCTCCTGGGTAGCTGGGACTGCAGGCGCCCGCCACTGCACCCGGCTAATTTCTTTTTGTATTTTTAGTAGAGACGGGGTTTCACCATGTTAGCCAGGATGGCTATGATCTCCTGACCTCGTGATCCACCCGCCTCGGCCTCCCAAAGTGCTTGGATTACAGGCGTGAGCCATCGCGCCTGGCCTTGCACATTTTTAAGTAGCTTCCAAAGTCAGTGATTGCACAACCAATAGCAGTTGCTATGGTAGCAAAAGTTAGTGTTATTCTAATCTAGTTGGTGATGAATTGTCTGGAGTTGCTGCTACTGGCTGCAGGAAGCCATGTTCTTCGTGTGGAGTTTTTAGTTTTTGTGCCATATCATGAGCAGAAATAGGCTGAGCTTACTGTATGGAAATCAGGGTGTGAAAGTAGGGCACAGGCCCAACATGAGGTCTGAGCAGCCATGAGTCAGAAATCAGAGGAACATGGGAAATGAGAAGTGCTTGGGTTTCTCCTTTCCAACCAATCCTCACTGGGGATTGGGCTAGGGCTGGGATCAGGGAGGGCAACTGAGCGGTCACTGTGTGCTGCACAAAAATCAAGGGATTTTATACACGTGATCCCCTCTAATCCCTCCAATAGCAGCAAGATAGACATCCCTGTACCCATTTTACAGATGAGGAAGTGAAGGCTTATAAAAACAAAAGCAACATGTTCAAGGCCATAGAGTTGGTGGCAATGTCAGGAGCAGAATCTAGATTTTTCATCTCAAAGTATGATGAGTTGGCAGTATTGATCTGAGCAGAAATTCAAGGAAATCAGTTTCACAGGAAGAGGAAGTGTTTGGTCTCAGGGTTAGAGGAGGGAATGGAATAAGTGTCATCAGTGAATTTAGGTCCAAGTTATCTAGAAAGAGAAAGAGAAAACAAGGAGAGGAAGCTGATGATACAGATTAAAGCTTCACTAGGGTATTAGGCCCAGGAGGGTGAGGTTGTTTGTCTATTTCATTTACTACCATATCTCCAGGCCCAAGAATAGCACTGGGTACACAAAAAGTCCTCAAAAAGTTTTTTTGAATGATTGTTGAATGAATTCTTGCAATAATATAGGCTGAGGGAAGAACATAGCTTAACAAAGTGGCTTTAGAATTTCAGCAAAGACTAAAATAGTACATATCAATAACTGTGAAGAGCCTGAGGTTTTATCACTTTTACAAGCTGATGAGTTAAGCTGCCAGTTTCATGGATGCTGGCAGAAGACACAAGACTCCTGGGTCAGAGAAAAAAGGACTGTGTGACTCACTGTAATAAAAACAGTCAGAGTATCAGCAGATTTTTTTGTCCCACAGGATAATGTAAAGAGGGCCAGGTGACACCTGCATACTCAGTGAGCTACATTTCAAGAGAGGAACACTGAAGTTAGGGAACTTAAATATTTTCTAATGGGCAGTAAGCAAGCCTACCCTTTGCTCCAGAGGGAGACACTAACTCTATCTTCCGTGGCTATTTGGATATATACACCATTGAAAGAAGTAGTCTGGAACAAAGGCCTCTATTTGTAAGGCATGCAGAAACATGACAGCCCCATGGACAGTTATGTCCCAACAATAAACTAGTACTATGTTCCCTGGCCAGAGGATCACCCGTCAACAGCAATGACATTGAGAAAACCACATGCAGATGAAGTAAAGGGTAAAAAGTGTTAGATCCTCAAAGCAGACAGCACCAGCCTCCCTGAGGTCTGGGGAGAAGTTCAGAAAGGTGTTGACTTTTGATATTATAGAGCTTCAGCAATCAGATTTACAGGGAATAAAAGGAAGTGACACTGAAGTGACCTCACAGAAGCTTAAGTCCATAACACATGAGACCTTAAGTACCTTAGTCTAAATTCCCCCAAAGCTTGCTTGAAGTCAGTCTATTCTAAAAGTAATCCCAAGAAGCAGAAGTGAGGAACAGGGGGAGTAAGACACTCAAGAAGGAAAAGGTGATCCAAGGATGTGTTCACAAGTTGGCCACCTCTGTGGACAACAGTGCTCAATCCCATGGCTTCTGAGGAGGCAAAGGAAATGTATCCAGAACTGCCTTCCCCAGAGATAAAAGAAAAAGCATCTATCTGCTGAGTGCATATTGATCAGCTGGATGTGGAGAAATGGGATTTTTACATTCTTGGGTTACTAACTTGCTGCTAATGAAGGACCAAAGACATTTAAATGCCCCTACAGTGTTAGTAAAGACCCCAGGGTTTGCTGCTGACAAGAAAAGAAAAGAGAAAAGAAAAGAAAGAAAAGAAAAGAAAATGAAAGGAAAGCACGTATCCATTGGTTCTGCCCCCGACTCCCATCCACTGGTCATAGGATTGAACTTGGCTTGAACATCCAGGTTGCACATGTGTGAGTTGCAAGCAGGTTCCTGGGGTTCTGCGTGCTTGGGGCAGGAAGTGAGAGGTACTGGTACAGGCCTGAAAAAAGGAGACATCATGCTGCCCCCACATGAAGCTGGTCAAAGCCTATGTGGAACTGGCCACCACAAGGACAGTGGGATAGAAAGTGAGGCTGAAAGGATATGAAGATACACAACGGGCATTGTATACAGTCCACCCCTTGCACCACTCAGTTCTGCACATGTCCTTCATTAAGGTCAGTGCATACAGTGTTCCCTTCAAGGTGGTGGTCAAGGTGATGGTCAGCGACAATATCTTCAAAGATAGAAGGCAGCTGGCCCCGAAGCCGTAAGTAACCATTATCCTTCTCCTCTACCACTCACCCTAGCTTTGCCTCACCCACAGCCAGCGTAGGAGACAAGGGAAAACTTCCAGTTTGTCCTCTGAAGGTTTGCTGAAGAGTCAACTGACAAAAGGCAGATTAATTGGAGAAAAGGCATACAAATGAATTAACGTGCAGACAAGGGAGAACCACAGAATAATTATTCCAACCCCCCAGTGGGATTCACAAGTTTATATACCATCTTAAGGCTATAGAAAGAATAGGGGCTGGGGCCATGGCAAAACAAGTTTGGTGGTAAATCAGGTTATAGTGGCAAGACAGGCTATGGGAGAGAGAGAAGAGGAGGCCTGACTGGCAAAGGTAATCTTGTTATGTAGATGAAATCTCAAAGGTAGCAGCCCTCAGAGAGAATAGATGGTAAATGTTTCTTTAAAGGTGTCAGACTCAGTTCATCTTTCCTAGATCCAGACAAAGGGAAGCTTCAGAAAATGCCTGGCAGCATCAATGCAGATTTTCTACAGATGCAAATCTCCCCCTACAAAAGACAGCTTCTGTTTGTAGACCTTCTGAACAGCCAACTCAAAATATGCCAAAGCATATTTTGGGATGAAATATTTTGGTTTCCTTTGCCAGCATGCTGATCTCTGCTGATCACTGGGCAAGGTGACCCAGTTCTTTTACACTGAACGGTGTGAGCCCTTAATCACCTTGGCGGTTGTGGGATTTTGGTTGCCGAAACAGCCCACTCACCATGATCACCAGGCATGGAAATGCCATAAAACTCCAGTAAATCCTCTGGGCTCCAGACCTGCTCCTTTCTGACCCCACTGTATAGCACAGCCCCAGCACCTTCTGGTCATTAGGGTAAATTACATGTCCCACCTCTCATATTAAACCTGTCAGCGCTCCATTCATATCCCCTTGACAATCACTGTCACATGCACATGAGCTTCGTACCTCAAGCTCTAGAGACGCCTTGATGAAGCCTCCCTCTGGCTGTGGGAACACACTCAGCCTGCCCTCAGAGCAGGTCAGAGGTACTGAGAAGGGCACACTTTGGGGACAGTCACAACTAATGATGACTAGGAGTTGGTAGATAAATACCCCAGCTATGTGGCCCATCTGATGGGACTGGGACAACTCTGGGGCATGTCCACATGGTCTTTTGGAGATCCTTAGCAGGACTGAGCCCCAGTTACCCACAGTGGTGACCTGCTCCTTAAGAAAAAGCATGTATCCATTGATTCTGCCCCCTACTCCCATCCACTGGTCATAGGATTGAACTTGGCTTGAACATCCAGGTTGCACATGTGTGAGTTGAATGCAGGTTCCTGGGGTTTGGTATGCTTGGGGCAGGAAGTGAGAAGCACTGGCACAGGCCTGAAAAAAGGAGACATCATGCTGCTCCTCCATGAAGCTGGTCAAATCCTATGTGGAACTGGCAACCACAAGGACAGTGGGATAGAAAGTGAGGCTGAAAGGATATGAAGATACACAATTGGCATTGTATACAGTCCACCCCTTGCACCACATGGGCTTCCTTCCCTGCCCTATCCCACTCTCTCATGCCCCTACTAGTGTTTCACTCCCTAACAAACTACTCATCCAGAAAGTCTAGTCTCAGAGTCTGCTTCAAGGGGAACCTAAACTAAGACATTTGGTACTGGAAGTGGCCCCAGAAAGCAGATCATCAGTCTGGGATCCTGGAATTGAATGTCTCACTGGCCAGAAGGCAAGAAGAATTGAAATTCTGGTGGTAAGTGCAGTGGTCATCACCCCCGCCATGCTGCAGCATCGCTCATGTGCAGTGGGTTTGGAGGGGCATAGGGGAAGGAGATGTAAAGGCTTAAACAATGGCTCTGACATATGGAAAAATCAGGGGATGATGGTGATCATAACGATTATGGCACTGACTAGCTGTTGTTAATGGCCATAAGAACGATGAAGAAAGAAAATAACAACCATGGGCCAGCCAGATATCAACTCAGGGCACAGTGTAAAAGCCAGAGGGTTCCATGAGGCATTTAAAAAGGCCCTTATCTTGAAAAGCTGGAGGGATGACTGTACTGAAAATCAACCTCCAACACAGAGCCCACCCATATCATTTAAGTATTTGCTGTGGTTGGGCACTCAGCAGCTTCCTGCTGTGAACACCACTGCTCCCTGACTGCGGGCTTTCTCCAGCCTTCAGAGCATGCCTAACTGCCATTTAGTGCAGGACAGGGTGCCCCAGAGTTGAAGCTTCTGGGAACAGCAGAAATTAGTGTATAAATACCCCAGTTTCTCTGCCTTTCTGGTGAGACAACTCTAAGGCATGTTCCACATTTCTCCCAGATGTCCTCAGCAGAGTTGAGTGCCTCTTTCCTCAACAGCAATCTTATGTTGGCTTCCTTCTTCAATCCGTCTTACTTCTCAACTCCCCTTCTGGTATTTCCTGCAATCGTCTTCCAAATAAACTATTTGCACTCAAATCCTGATTCCAGGACCTGCCTCTGGGAGAATCTATTCTAAGAATCCACTATAACTTTCTTTGCCTCCTGGACCATGGGCATAAGGAGCCAAAGTGACCAACGAGATGACAGTCATAGCTTCCAATTGAAAGGAATTCCTGATAGAAGCATTCCCCAATTGGGAAATAGGACCCCTAATACAACAGAATCTAAGGGTTCAGGACAAGGAAATACAGCTTTCCTAAGTGTCACTGGGAGCAATAGTGAAGGGGACCAAACTTGCTTCCCCTTTCGTTTGCCAGACCTGTGTATTCTAGCTTCTGGTGACACAGTTTGCTACCAGTTCAGTGTGCATATGGCATCCTGGAGCTCAGCATGCCAACCCTGCAGATTGTTGTCCCAGAGCCAGTCCCTTAGCTAAGCCAACAGGTCGTGTCATTGTTGCGTTGAGCTTGCTCCTTCCAGCTGATGGGTATACCAAGGGAACCCTTTGCAGTGTGCCATTGTCAGCCCTCCCTTTTCCATAAAATAGGTCCCTCAAGCTGGGGCCATGTTATTCAGAATAACATGCCAGTTCTGTCTGTCCACAGATAGAAGTGTTGGCAGAAACAATATAGATAGAGAAGGCAAACTCATATCTACAGGAGGTAAAAATCTAAAATGAACAAATTGTTGCCCCATTAGAAGAAGGGTCTGATGTAATTAACCTGTAGTCAAGTAGCTGGCAGCCTTCCTTGAGCAATAATGCCTTAACATAGGGCTCAACATCTGTCTCAACTTTATGCTTATTGATTGGGGGCAAGTCTTAATATACTAATTACATTAATAATTTGCCATCTATGCTACATTTTTCCCCATTTTATTTTACCTTTAAGTCTTTATTATGATGTATTTATAGATATAGAAGTGCCTAGCTTTTGTTTTTAGTGAAATCTGTTGATATTCCTTTATGGCTTTTTGCCTCTGTTCCTGTGCTTTTAGAAGGCTTTTCTCATTCTGAGGTTGTATATATATTCACCAATATTCTCTAGTATACTGATGACTTCTTTCTCTCATTCTTCTTTTCTTAACATTTAGATGTTTCACCTATCTTGTGTGAGGTAGGGATCTAATTCCTTTTTCCCTAAATGATTAACCAGTACTCTTAACATTGTATATTGTATCACACAACTTTTCATCACTGATTTGAGATGCTGTCATCTCCAAATGCTGAATCCTTCTAGTTTCTTGGTCTTTGTTAAGATTTTCTCCTCTTTTCCACTTATGTATCAATTCATGTGGCAGTCTTAAACTGTATCAGTTACCACAGCTCAAGGCACTTTCACATCTGGTTGGGAAAGCTCCCTTTCTTTATTAACCATCTCTAAAAATTTTCCAGCTATTGTTGCACATATTTTTTAAAGGAAGCTTCTATATGAATCGGGGAGAGCTATTCTAAAGCATAAGAGATGGAAGAAAGGGGGAAATGTTTCAAGGCTTCAGATTTAGTAGGAAGGATATGAGGGGTAAGGCCTGAGAAACTGTGATCCAAGTGTACCCAGATGGTCCTTGTTGTGCTGGGGGCTTAGCCAGCTCCAGGAAAACTCTCCCCATGTGCACATTGAGGGGCAGAGGGTTGGCCAAACCAAAGCTCAGATGATTCACTCTCCCAACAATTTGGGAGGGCTCAGGAATCTCTGAAAAAACTCTTTTTTCCTACATCTATAATGGCAAGAGTCAAAATGGAGGCTTACACGACAAAATGGAGACTGGAGAAGGAGTCATTTGAAGAGAGAGATTCAAAATATGAAAGTCTGTTGCCCCATTTGAATCCTTTGAGAGTGCTGGAGCTAGGTCACAAAAGAAATAAAGATCTGCTAAACTTAAGGGGAAAGACTTTGCTGAGATGACCATGGAATGGCCACAGACTCCCAAGCAAGCAGGTCTCTAGTTTGAGCTGGGAGCTTAACAGGGAGCTGTCAGATGCAAATGGCAATATGAACCAAGAATGTCAGATCCTGGAAAAAGAATAAAATAATACATTGAAAAATACTTCTTTTGAATCTGTTGGACATTTTGACAAGCAAGAGCGATGCACTGCATAAAATTGTAACCTCCTATGGAGAAAGAAGGCAGGTTAAGAGCCACCCTATGTCTATAGTTGTATCTGACTTTTTCAAGTAGGAGCTAAAACTGAAAAGAAAAGCAAGAATGCTGTTGTTTTAGAAGCAGGCTGTGTGAACAGACCATGTACTAGCAAATGTGGGCACATGTGATCCATTTGCTCAGTGGCTTTGTAGCCCCCTCCAACAAATCATAATATTGCTCAACTGGGAAAATACACTGTAATTATACAAACCGTAGGAAATTTTTACTGTGAATGCATGTTTATTTTGAATGAATACAACACATTCGGTTTTTTAACATTTTTTTCCCTCGCAGGGTATGTATTGATTAATTCGGAGATAATTTTTTCCTAAAATTATTATCTGCACTTTCAAAGTCACAATGTTAACTCTTTGAGCTGTTTGGACATTTTCATTATGACAATGAAGACAGAATTTAAGAAATCTAAATTCAGCTTTATAAATCACTGTGTTTACTGGATTTTTTGGTACCACATAAAGGCGTGTGAACCTACACTATGATCCATGAATAAATGCATGGACATTTATTTTATTGGGCTTGTTAGGGAACATGAACAAGGATGTTCAGTATAATGTTTCTTAATGTGGCCAGGGTTGGAAGCCATTAGAGTGTCCATCCCCGGCAGAATTAATAGGTGAAATGTGGAGAATGAACTTCCTGGAGTACCCTACAGCAGTTACAATCAGTAGATCAGATGTTCATATAGCAACATAGATAGATCTTAGAAACACAGTGCTGAATTTTAAAAAAAGGAAGAAACAATGGGATCTGTAACATAATACTAGTAACAACAATTTTAAACACATGCCCACAAAACAACAGTGCACACTTCCAGGAAGACATAGAAACAAAACAATACTCATTAAATATATTAGAATGGTCTTCTACAGGGAGAAGAATAATGAGAGCAGGGAATGGAGATAAAAAGAGAATAAAAAAAGAACATTTTATAATACCTTTTCAATTCTTTTATGCGTACTTCATATTTAAATTGTGATTTTTTTCCCCTTCTAAATCAGGAAAAAAAGCCTCCCACCCACAATATTCTAGGGAGAGAGATGAATATTCACCATCTAACTTCTGAAATTGACATTTATTTTGTGATTCAAGAAGAAAAGGTGGTAGGAATAAATAACATAACTAGGGAATCTAATCCATAAAACTGGGAAAACAAATTAGATTTTATTAATAAAATCTGAACTGGGTACAATCATCAGCTTGTGAGATTTACTCACTTGGTGATCTTAATGTGGATGGGGAAGATTTTTAATTAGTAACTTTGCATATTTTTATGGGAATTAAAAATTTTCCCCTGTAGTTTGGGTACGCATTCACCACTGGATGCAAAACTCAGTGCTCAGACGTGACATTTTCATTCAGTAATGCTTTTTGGACACAAATAGCAATGGAACTCACTGAGAAACCCTACAGGATGATTAGTCCCTAATACTGTTTTCTGCTTTTGTTTTTATGTAGCCCTGGGATTTCAGCTGTATCTGTGTCTTCTCAGTTGATTTTTAGCAGCCAAGACAAGATTGTCAGCAGCACCTGGGTCCAATTGAGCCCCATGTTGAGGCAGGTCTTCCAGCTCTCACCAGTTGGTAAAGGGATCTTAAGCTGGCCTATTACTCAGAGCTCCTTGTGGCCTTCCTAGGCCATGCCTAGAGTTGAGCATTCAATTCTTGCTTTTGAGTGAGAAGTCAGAACCCCACAGTGAGGCAGAGAACTCACCACACTCCTTGTTGAGAATTTCAGTGGCATCAGTGGGCATCTCTGCTGGGTAGCACCATCAAACACATGCAATTACCTCTCTACCACTCCCATCTTGCCCAGAACCAAAGAGGCAGCACTCAGCACTCATTGTCCTAATTCCCTACTTCCTCAAACTGGGTGTTGAGTGTCTTTCGATAAGCATTTTCTCAACCTACAGAGGGAAAGAAGTGTGGTGTCAGTAAACTTAGGAAGCAGAAGCTACAAAGATGCATATGGGTAGCAAGGCCCACAGTGCTGTTTCAGTTATCTATTTCTAGAAAACACAGTGGCCTAAAACAAGAACCATCTTGTTTGCTGGAGATTCTGAAGGTCAGAAATGCAGACAAGACCCAGCTGGGTGGTTCTTCTGTATTGCTCTGTATTGCAGATCATGTATTGTCTCTTCACTGCATTTGACTGGTGACTAGGCTGGGTTGGAAGACACAGATCGCATGTCTGATTGCTCAGGGCTCCTCCCTGTGGCTTATCTCTCTCACCGTGTATTTTCTTCATATGATCTCTCTTTCCAGCAGGATGACCTGGACTTCCTCACAGTATGGTGGCTGGGGAGCAAGAGGAAAAGGCCCAATGTGCAAGCACTCATGGAGCCTCTGCCTGCATCACATTTGCTAATGTCCCATGGGCTAAAGCAAATCACAAGGCCAAGCTCAAGTCTATGTGGAAGGAGACTACACAAGAACAGAAATACTGGGAGGCATAATTCTTCAACAGCTGCAAAGTAACAGTCTATCACAATTTCTAATTCCAGCTCTTGCAGCCAGAAGACACTATTGGGTTTTTAGATGCAGGGACAGCCCAGAGATCCAAGCAGAGGAAATACGTTTGGCTCTGGGAGAGTCTGGAGTTTTATTAGCAGCTAAAGAGCCTGACCGGGTTGTTGCATGTGACTCCATGGTGCAATACAGCCTCTCCAGCCCAGGGGCCATAACAATAAGAAGACTCCATAACTGGGAGCCAGTGAATGAAGGTATCCTGAACAAGCCTGAAAAGAAGTATCAGCTCAAACAGAAGTTCTATGGGTCTAGGATGGGATCTTGGCCCCAGAGTGGGAAGAGGAAGAATAAACACCCCAGCTTCCTGGCCCCTCAGGTGTGTTCTGGACCACCTCCCAGAATCCCAGCAAGACTGAGGTCCAGGTGCCTACAACATAACCTTCTCATTGGCACTCTTTAATGGTTTCCATCCCTCCATCCCTGTCATAATTCTTCCCTATTAGGGCTTCCTGGGGTCACCTTTCAAACAAACCACTTATACTTAAATTGGGCCTCAAGTCCTGCTTCTAAGAAAACCCAGGTTAAGACAGTGGTGGATTTGGACCACTGGATGATTTCAAGAGTTATTCAGTGGTCCAAATCCAAAGCTTGAGAAGTCCATGATCTGATCAGTGGTGCGGTGGTGTGCAGTTGGCACTAGACAGGCATGGGCTGGAGCCTCAACTCTGCTGCTCACCAGTTTTGTGGCACTTTTGTTCCCAGAGAGAGCCACCTACTATCCTTCTCATTCTTGGTTACACCTGCCACTCCTCTCCTCAAGAGATGGAGTCTATTTCCCTTCTCCTTGATTCTGGCTGGCCTTGGGCTTGCCCAGCCATATGCCTTGCTTTGATCAGAAAAATAAAAGTGATATTTTAGGACTTCTCAGTCCAGGCTTTGAAAAGCTTGCAGCTTCCACTCTTTTGCCCTCTTGGAAGCCAGCCACCTTGTAAAAATCTCTGACACCCTGCTGAAGAGACACCATGGACATAAAGAGCCTCCAGCCAGTCCCCAGCTATTCTAGCCGTCCTGGCTGAGAGGCATGGGCTCTGAGAGCTTTTGAGATGTCCAAGTGAAGATGTCAAGAGGACAGTTAGATACAAATAATTCCCCTACATGTCTCTCAATAACAACCAGGGCCTTTCCTCTGTTGCTTGGGCAAAGAGCTGCGTTGTGCCATCTGAGGAGTTTACCGTTGTAAATGGCAAGGCTGCGTGTGTATGAGTATGCGAGTGTGTGGTTTGTGGGCGGAGTGTTTGAAACAGGCTGTGCAGTCTCCCGCCCCTCACAGCCTCCCTCCTACAGACCAAGCCTCAGCCACACCTGTCCCCTCGAGGCCCAGCCCTGACTGCTAAGTCATCAAGCCCCCAGTGTGACCGCAGGACCTCACTCCCAGCCAGCACATGATGTAGCACTTGAGGCCGACGGGAAAGCCTTTCTCACCCGCCTGTGGGACCATCCTAGCGTGCTAGCCTCTCCTCTAATGCTTGCCTCCCAGCCTCCCCATCTCACCCATTCGCCCTCTGCAACTTCCCTCCCCAGCCTTCCCATCAGCCATGCCCCTAAATCCCTGTGCCCTGGCAAACAAACTCCCTCCCTCTCCCCTTCCACCTGAGTGGTGGCTTTGCTGAGGATGTCCTTCCCCTGCACCCCCTGGAGGGGTTCACTGCTCATCCTCACGCACACACCCCCAGCTCAGGGTCTAGAAGTTGGGTCGGGGTCCTCTGCAGCTCAGCATCCTCTCCTCTGCCAGGCCACACCAATTACTATAGGGAAAGGCAGCCCCAGGCCTGGCATCTGATAAGTCTAAGTCGATCATGAGGCTCTTAGTAGTAATTGGTGCAAGGGTGAACATGTGACCCAACTCTGGCCAATGAGATGTCAGGGGAGGTCTGTCAGGGGACTTCTGGGGAAAGATTCCTTGCTCTTAGGAAGGAGAAGGCAGAAGGAATAACTCTTAAACCACTGGACGGTGATGGATCTGGGTGTGATTCCTAGAGCTGCTGCCACCATCTTGCAATGAAGCTGAAAGTGAAGTCACAAGGCAGGGAGATGGAGGGAACCTCCATGAGATTATGATACTATTGAGCCCTGTTTCCCTGGAAACTCTCCTATCTCTGGACTTCGTGTCAGGTGAGATAACACAAGGCATTACTGTTTGTCATCTGTAGTCAAAGATGCCCTGGTCGAGATAGCCCTGTGCTTCTCCCATCTTTCGAGGTGTCCTCCCTGGACTCTGCTCTGTGCACTAAGGCACCTGCATGACCCAGAGGGTCACAGGCTTGTGCATCTTATAGCTGGGATCTGCCTTCCAGATTGAACACCCTGCTACCTGCCATAGAACAGGTGTGACCTTGACATCCTCCGCCCCAAACTTTTGATGCCGATGCCTGTAGTCCAGAATCCCTTGCATGGCATTACAAGACCCAGAATTCCTCTCCAGGTTGGCTTCCAAACTGGCTTTGCTACACTCTGCTTCAAACACACTGATCATTCATTCATGTAAGTCATTTTCTATCCCTTGACATGTGCCTGGCACTGTGTGAGAAAAAAGGACACAAAGGTGAGGCTGGGGCAGCCCCAGCCCTCAGGGAGCTCAGGCTCTAGTGAGAGCCCAGAGGAGTAAATGACAGTAGTATGTGGTGTCAGGTGCTATGAGGTGTGCACCACAGAGACTAAGGGGAAGGGGCCTGGCTGAGGAAAGGAAGGCATCACAGAAGAGGTAACATTAGACCTCGTCGGGTGGATAGGAGTTGGGTGTGTGGGCAGAGAACATTCGTGCATCTTGGGCAGCCGCTGTTCCTAGACCTAACCATGCAGTCTCAGAGCTCTGTGCCTTTGTACTTGCTGTTTCTCCTGCCTGGAATGCCCTTTCCTTTGTTGATTGGCCTGGGAACTCCTCTAAGGACCGAAGTCATAAAGCGTATCATCTGAGAAGCCATTCATGACTCCTGAGGTAAGCTGCTCCTTTCTCTGTTCCCATATCTTTGCACTCATTTACTTGTAAGAATTTGTTCCCACTTTATTTGCCTATCTATCCTTTCATCAGACAGTGAGAAAAAGACCAGGTCATACTCACCGCTATATGCCCAGCACTTGGCCTAGTGCTAGACACCTGACAAATGCTCATCTCTTCCCAACCCCCTTGTCCCCTCCCAGCCATATTTTCCAAAGGGTTGAGCAGACTCTGACATGATTGAGGGAAGCAATGACTGATGACAGGAAGCCCTGTCTGCTGGGCAGCCCCTACAGAGAGGGCTCCAAATACCAAGCCAAGTAGGGTCCTTCCCAGCCTTAGAGACCTTTCCAGTCAAGACCACCATGTACAGTGATTCAGGTTGTTTACTTCACAAAGATATCCAGCCAAGGCAGCAAGGAGGGACTGAAATCCAGCCAACACCCTATTTCCCAAACCTTTTGCTTTTGCACAGTGCTACAAAAAGGGGCACCTTTTTCTAATTTGCACAAAAGTTCTATGTAGAATAGCTGTGGCCCTTGTCCACTTGTGGCAGAACCATCACCCATCACAGGGCTCCCCTAGCAGGCCTGAACCCCAAAGGTACCAGGGCCTAGCCAAAGAGTTATTGCTAAAGGCAGTCCTGATGAAGAGAAAACATCATTGATCATAGCTCTGTTGCACCTATTTACACTGTTCTGTGTTCTGGAAAGTACAAAAAGATAACATGTCTGGCCTGCAGTGACATGTTTCCTTGAAATCATGAGGGAAAGTGTGATTCTTACTATAAATTATAAGCATCAGTTACATAGGCCAATTTAACCAAGGTCCACTGAGCAAGGAAAGTCAGATAAAAGGTCAGCACTCAGAAATGCCCATCTTAATGACCTAGACAGTTATTAAAGCTGCATTAAAATTTTAGCTCTGAATTTCTAGGCAGCCAAAGTTCAAAGGGAACCTTGATCAGTTACACAATTCTTCATTCAATCAATCAAACATCCTGCCAAGGCTGATGGCTGCCTGCTCTGCCAGGCACTGTTAGGCACAGGGAATCAATGGTGACAAAATAGACATGGCTCTGACCTCATGGAGTTTACATTCTAGTGGAGAAAATAGATTTTTAAGTATACAAGTAAACAGAAATAAGTAAAATGATTACAAATTCTAATATGTATAATGAAAGCAACAAATAAAAGACTAAGAAAGAGAATAAGAGAAACTGGGAGATCTATTTATAATACAGTAGTCAGAAAAGTCTCCTCTGAGGAACAAAAAATAGGCTGAGGCCTGTAGGACAAAAAGGAGCTAGTCTTGCAAAGGGGTGTAAGGGAGGCTAAGAATTGGGAATAACACATGCAAAGGTCCTGTGGCAGGAAAGGAGTTGGATACAAATATACCACAGAACTATGCATACTTTATTGCACTAATCCACCTCATCTCTGTCCTTACCATGAGTAAGTGTCTGCTTCCCCTGCTGCCCACACCTTAAGGCATCCTGCCCTAACGGATTGTGTACAAGAAGCCTTATGTCAGTCTATTCAGTCCAGTGCCCCACTGCCCAGGTGCTGGACCAATTCAGGTTTGAGGCAAAGGAGTTTCAAGGAGTCAGGAACCCTGCAGGGTGAGGTTAGACATCCAGTCACCATTCCCATCAGTCTAAGCCAGTATCCAATCTTTAACCCCTGGAATCCCAAGTGACCCACCATTATAAGCCCAGAAGGTTCTTACTGTTATCCTGTAGGATTATTTCATTATCCTATTCTTAGGATAATGAAACATGTATATAAAACATATGACGCCTGAGAGCCCCCTATAAGTTCCCTGCATTCTTGCCCCTTGAGCCATGTATGCTTGAGCAAATTACACTCAAACTGGCCATGCAAAGAAACTAATAGGAACAGAGAACCCTGGACAGAATTTAATTCTGATTTTTATTCATTCATTAAATCAATCAATCTTTATTTGTCACCTACTATGTGTCAGGCCCTGCACTTTCCATACGAAGAGGATGTGGACAAAGTGGATGTTCAGTTGGGGCTTTTCTCCCAACCAGGCCTGCCCCTCCATCTGGAGTGGCCACCACCCATCTCTTCTGCACCAAATTCTACTCTTCCTCCAAGGGAAAGCTGTTGTCATTGGCTTAGCAGCTACTATGTACCAGGGATCATTTTAAGCTCTGGGGTAAAGCAGAAAGACATGATTGTCTTCAGGGAGCTTAAAGTATACTGAGGAAGACACTAAACAAATCAGGCCACAGGGGCTTAAGTAATTCCACCTGTGATATGGGCTTCAAAGGACAAGCACGAGGGGTTCTGTGAGAATACAATGAGGAGCCTCAACCCATCTGGGCGGGGCAGGGAAGGCTGTGCAGAGTTTTCAGTAGGAGCCAGCACACTCTGGTCTAATATTCCCATACGGAATCAAAAAGTAGAAAATACAATAAATAGAAATAAATCAGAGAGGGGAAACCCAGACCTGAACCATTAGCTTTGCTCCCTACAGCTTGCTTTTAGCAAGACACAGGACTTGTAGTGTGCCTGTGTAGAAATTATCCTGCTGTTAGGATCGGGTTCCTGGGTTCCAGTCCAGGCATCACCCTTTCCTCAGTGTATTATTACCCTGGCCTAGTCTATTATCCTCTTGGAGCCTCAGTTTCTCTGCCTGTAGAACGGGGGCAGCATCTCCCCCATGGGGTTGTTGGAAGATCAAACAAGAGATGCTTATTAAATGGTACAGTGTACAGAACTGTGGTTAATTCCTCCCACACTGTGACAGCCACATGTTCCTGTCTTGTCATCAACGGTACTCTCTGAAACTCCCAGAGCTTCTTGGCCTGATCATCCCATGGACATGCCGACACACATCGGGTTTTTTTCTATATGCCCCTCACAAAGGTATGAGATTCTTGCCTAAGCTGGAATCTCCTGTCCTTTCTGTCCAATTCCAATTTGACGGCATGTTGCAAGTATCTGTTTGACACTGTCGACAACCAAAATAGAAATCCCATCTCCAGCTACCCCGGATACAGCTTGTCACTGTCTTTAGAAGATAAATTTGGTGATGGGTTCACTTAGAATTCTTTCTAGTAAAGGAAGGAGCCACAGAAGCTAGACATCAAGTCCGTTCATCCAGATGTGTGGCAGAGGTGGCATTTTAATAAACTGAGGAGCAGGCAGAACATCCCCTTTCACTGTGCTAGAAAGCTGTTCCCTATTCATGCCTGTTCTACGCTCCAGCTGATTTTTATTCAGCTTGATAGAAGCTATTGTTTATTAAAGTCTACCATGAGCCAGGCCCTGTGGTGGGACTTCACATCCAACACCATTAATACTCACAACCACTTTGCAAAGCAAAGATTTTTTAGCCCATTTTATGGATGAGAAAACTGAGACTTCAGAGAGGGTAAGTGGTTCCAAGTCACCCAGCTGGAGAGTGCTGGGGCCGAGCTTTGAGCTCAGGTGCCCCACCCCAAGCTCTGTCCAGGGCACCACACTGTCTCTGCCTCACTCATGGACATTTTCCATCCCTGCCTCTTGCTCTTGGCCTCTGCCTTCCTTGGCTCCTCTTAGCTGGTGGGTTCACAGCATTCCTCATCTGTAGGCCCCCAAGCTGGGATCTGGGTTCCTGGCAGACACAGCTGGTGCCTGACCCCTTTACCCATTGTTGTTAAAGAGACCCAGGAAAGGCTGTGCCAGGGTCCCCAGGCCCCTGTGTTCCACCCGCTATGCCTCTGCTTGATGCCTACTTCTGAGTCTGAACTTTGCCTTGCTGAACAATCTAAAAGAGCCTGGAACCCACAAGCGGGAGTCTCCCCTAGGCCCCCTGCTGATCTCTATATGCCAATCACCGCTTCCTGGGCCTTCCAATTGGCCTACACTTCCTACAGCCCTGCCCACCAGAATGGTCTCCAGCATTGGCCCAACTCTGCCTTTTGGGCAGTGGAGTGCAGGTCAGCCTTCTGTCCTGATAAAAATCCTGGACTTTTTATCTGAGATCCCCTCATTAGAATATCCTTCCTCTACTGGTATTTCTGTCTGCTCATACCAGCCTCCCAAGTACAAAGGCGGGAAGCATCACCCATCGAGCGTTCTGCAAGAAGCAAACTCACCTGGACTGCTGGTGCAGGAAGGGCCTTCATACCCATCTTGCTGGTCCCCACAGTGCACAGGGAGACTGAAGCCCTGAGAAAGGAAGAGGCACGGGGTCTTATTGGCAAAGCAAAGTCTAGAGCTCAAATCAGGTGGCTGTTGTTGATGATCAGGCTATCCATTTGTGATTAGGATTTTGAATGGTTTACAGGAGATAATGCTATAAAAATCTAGGGCTAGGGTCCTTTGGACAGTCCAGAAATCCCCCATACAGGTTTTTTACCACTAGAAAAATGTGCCCCTTCCTCAGGGAGTCCCAGCTCCACACCAGGGCAAAGTCTCGGCCAGCAGGGCAAGGGCTAGATTTCTAGCCTGCCCCTTCCACCTGCCTCTTCAGCAGAGCACCCTTATGCAGTAGAGCACCTGAACAACTGTACTTGGTAGCCCTGCACATGTAACAGTGAAATTCTTGGCTTAAGTGTGTCTGCTTCTTCCACCAGACTTAGGGCTCTTTGCGAGTGGGCAGCCTGTTTCATTAATCCTTGGGTCTGTCACCCATACAAAAGGCATGCCGGGCAAAGAGCTGAATCAACGTGTGTAGAAATGAAAGTATCTCTTTGCAACCTCACTACTTCCCTTTGCATATATTCACTTAAGCAACCTTTACCTATATTTAATTTTTGTAATTTTCCTGCACCTCAGTGTACCCATCTGCAACAGGAAAACACTGACATCTGCTTGTTATCTTCCTCCCAGGAGTGTTGAGAAGGTGGATGGAAGCAACAATAGTTTTCTTATCTCCTTGTAGAAAGATACAAGCCATTACCAGGGTTTTATAGATGAGATCCCCACTGTTCTCCCTAAATTCATGTGTCTGAGCTCCTGTCTCCCTGGTTATGCATTGCTGGCTGGCTGGAGTTATTCTGGGCATTTCTTCAAGTGTCATTGGTAACTTAGAACTCACCAGTGACAAGCTGGCAAATTCACTTACAGAATGCAGCTCCTGAAAACTACTAATGATGCCGTGAGGAGACAGGAGACAAGAACCAGCAGTATTTGGTCTTCAGTTTAAGGCATAAATATCTGAAAATGAGAAATTCCTTGGAGCCAGCCTCCCAGATGGAACATTTAGTGCTCAGTTACATAAAGAGCTACAGAAGCCAGGAGGTCAGGGCAGAGCTACAGCAAGGCCCGGCAATGGGCCTAGGAGGCAGGCGTGGGAGGCAGTGACAGTGTGTATGGGGGGAGGGGGGCATTGAGAGTATTGCCCAGTTCACCGGGAGTGGTGAATGTCCAGCTTCCCTTTATCCATCTATCCAGCTGCTCTACTGAAATAAAAGCATAATGCCAGACACTGCCGGGAGGAATTTGAATGTGGCAGGATTGCCCAATGGGCAAACTGATTGTGCTTTATGATGTTATAGACTCATTTGAAAGAGAAAGTTGCAGAAAACAGAATTCAAGGAACCTCATCTTTCTCCTCTGAAGAGAACCCGGAGAGCTCTGTGTCCTGAGATCTGTTCCACAGGAGAAAAGAAAGGCTTTTATTTTCTGAAGTCTAGGCACTGGGCACAAAGAGCTGGCTTGTCTTGAATGGGCAGGGGCTCTAGGATGGACAGGAAGAGGTTGAACCCATGGGGAGACCCAGGTTTTCCAGAGACAGGAAGCAAAGGCATGGTGGGATATACGTTGGTGTACTGGTGAAAGCTAACAACGTGTTCTCAGGGTGGTGGGCTGGAGGGCGGGGCTCCTGATTTATAGTGTTTACCAGTTTCTGTGGTGTAAATATTTCCACCATGGTCAATTTCAAGCTACCAACTTTACGACATTGAGCAGGAAGTTGGGAAGAGACACACACAGTCGGTCCTCCTGAGCCAGTACAAGCCGGCTCCAGCACACCACTGACATGGAAACATGCACCCAGCTAAATGCAGCACCTCAGGAGGTGGCAGGACCTTTGACGGGGAGGCCCCTGGGTGCCAGAGACTGACAGTCAAGCTCTAAGACCTTGTGAGCTGCTGAAAAAGATCTCAGAGCCTGGCTTGGCATGGAGAGAGAAGAGCCACCCTTCTTTGGAATGAACCATTTGGACTTGAGCATGAGGCTCCAGCAGTGACCATATGGGGCTGAAGAACACAAGCTTTGCTGAAGTTTCTGGACTATGTAAACCATCCTTGCCCACCCTAAGGAGGGGGTGCTCCAGGCAATGACTCAACCATGGTGACTGGGAGCTCACAGCCAGATTTAATTTGGTTTACAAAAATAAAATACTGCCATGGTTCTTGCACATGACTGTTGGGATGCAAATTCATACCTGCTGCAGATTGCTGGGTTCCTCTGATTTATGGGGACATATGTTTCTCAGTCTAGGAGGGGAAAATGAAACACGCATTCAAATAACCATTACGCCCAACAGAATGTGGTATGGACCATAAGAAGGATTACCAATATAGTAAAAAAAAAAAAAAAAAAAAGGCTGTCACCCGTTTATATGTTACCACATTTGCAAGGAGCTTTCACGTACAAGATCTCCTGCCAGGCTGGGCACGGTGGCTGACACCTGTAATCTCAGCACTTTCGGAGACTGAGGCAGGTGGATCACCTGAGGTCAGGAGTTCGAGACCAGCCTGGCCAACATGGCAAAACCCCGTCTCTACTAAAAATACAAAAATTAGTCGGGCATGGTAGTGCTTGCCTGTAATCCTAGCTAATCGGGAGGCTGAGGCAGGAGAATTGCTTGAACCCGGGAGGCAGAGCTAAGATCGTGCCACTGCACTCTATCCTGGGTGACAGAGCAAGACTCCGACTCAAAAATAAAAAATAAAAAGGATATCCTGCCATCCTCCTCACAACCCTAAAAAGCTGATAATAGTACCATTTCACAGATTTGGATGCTGAGAGTCAGGGAGGCCCAAAACTATATGGTCCATCAGTGCAGCACCAGCACTCTCCTTCCTGCCTTCTGACTGCCACGTTCAGTGTTCTGACCCCTGTTAAGTGATCAACTCATCGTGGCTTGCCCAGAACCTTTCCAGTTTTGGCACTGAAAGTCCTGCATCCTGGGAAACCCCTCAGTCCCAAGCAAACCAGGATTTGTCCAGGACTGGTTTCAGTACAAAAGTCCTTTGTCCCTTGAACCTCTTCATCTTGGGCAAACAGGAAGAGTCAATCTAATCCCCCGTCCTACTATGGAACTCAGAGGAGAAAAAGGAGGAACTTTTGGCTGGGCAGTTGAAATCAAGGAATTCTGGAGGAAGTTTCCATTGGCTAGGTCTCTAAGGCTGAATTTGAACATATGGGAAGGCGGGGGATGTGCTAGGGTGAGGAGATGAACACTTTTCAGGCAGAAATAAAAAGGACATAAACACAGAGAGGGGGTCTCCGAGGGCATGAGGGCATTGGCAGTTGTGGTTCTGCCTGGGGCATCAGGAAAACCAAAGTGCCACTTCACCTGTGCTTTCTGGAAGGAACAAGGTCTCAGTAGCTAAAGAGTAGTTAAGAGTCCAGAACATGGTCACAGAGACTGCTAGTCCCTTACCAGTATTCATTCTGCCCTTCTTTCTTGTTAACAGAAACCCACTCTGGCCAGCAATATCTCCAGCTAAAAGAATATATTTCCAGCCTCCCTTGCACAATGGCCAATAAGATATAAGTAGAAGTTGTTGGATAAACTTCCAGAAAGGCTTCTTAAGAGAAATCAGCCAGCCAGAGAATGCCCTTTTGCCTCTTCCTATTTTTCTTCTTGCCTGGAACCTGAGTGTGATGACTAGAATGCCAGCAGCCATCTTGTGACCTTGAAGATGAAAGCAACATGCTAATGAAGTTGGAGCAAAAAGGTAGAAAGAGGTTGGGTCCCTCATGACCATGGAGCCACCAAACCACCCAGGACCACCTACTTCTAGACTTCCTTTACATGAGAGCATGAACCTGCATGTATTTAGACGACTGGAATGAATTCTGTGTTGCTGGCAGCCAATTATCATTCCAGCAAGGGCACAGTTCAAGCAAAGGCACTGAAGCAAGAATGCATACAGCTTTGGGGGTTGCTTGATTACTCCCCAGGGTGGAGTAATCCCTTGGTGTGGTTTCTTTGGATTTTAATTTTCATTAGGATCTATTCCCCTACTCTCACCCATGGGCCTCTTCCTGGCAACTCACAGTAGAGTGTAATGGATTCCTGGGACCCAGGATCACATCTTCCTTTGTCCCTTGGTACCTCCAACTACTCGCCAGCTTTTCACCCAGTCAGCCAATGGCACTAATGACCTCAGGGAATGAGTGTGCATGGAAAAAAGCAGGAAATAAAAGAGGTAATGCTTGGCTTTTGAGTTACAAAATCAACTGTTGGAACTCACAGCAAAGACATTATTTTGAGAAAGGTTTTTCTAATTTCAAAAACCAGGATACTGTACATTCCTGTGAAATTTCAAAATACCAGCAACAAAAGACCCCACAAACTTCCAGAGAGTAAAAACAGATGACATGCAAGAAGGAAGAAGAACCAGAATGGCTTCTGAGTTCTCAGCAGCCAGTTGCTAGAAAACAGGGAGCAGCGCCTTCAAATTTTCACGAGAAAATCATTTTCAACCTAAAAGCGTATTCCCAGCCAAATTATCAATCAAGAGGGATAGCAGATCCAAGACACTCTCAGACATCCAAAGATTCAAATGTTCTGTCTCCCACACACCCTTTCTTTAGGTAGCAAATGTAAAACAAGAAAGAGAAAGACACAGCTTCCAGGAAGCAGGGGTTCCAACACAGGACAGCCATGAAGGGGAATCTCAGGAAAATGCATACAGTTGGCCTAAAGAGTAACCAGGAAGGGAGCATATGGGAAAACGTGTAGCCACAGGTGCAGAGAAAAGCAGACACATCAAAGGCAAGGCAGCTATGAACTCCAGGACAAAGAGTTAAACAGCGTCAAAACATTGTATGAGTGGACTCTTCGTTTATCATGAAGCAATATTTGAACACATATAATACTGTATACACCAGTGAATAAAATGACCAAAATGTGAGAAAACTATGGAAGGCAGAGGTTAGCAGTGGGAAAGCTGTGGGAGAGTTAAGTTCATATCTACCATGACAAAATATAAACCAATAATATCAATTGTTGATGAATAAAACGATATCCATATAAACATATCATTTAGGGACATGGTAAATACAAGGAAGAAAATTCAGAGGAGTTGAGGGTAGTTGCCTCTAGTGAATGGATTTCAGGACATAGGAAGAGGTGAGATACTAACTTTTTAAACTATGTACATTTATTATATCACTAAATACAAATAATAGCTTTGAAAACTATCATTTAAAAATAATGAATTTTTTTAATGTCTGTATCAACATATATCATGTACCCCATTAAATATATGCGGCTACTATGTACCCATGAAAATTAAAATAAAAATGTTTCAAACTAAACAAATAAATAATAAAAATAAAATAACTTTTTTAAAAGTAATGAATTTTTCAAAGTGTTAAACAACCAATTTTAACACACTGGATAACAGCAATATAATCTATCTGTAATCCATAATTTTTAAATGTTATAAATTTAAATTTATAAAATAAAATTTTAATCAATCTTTTAATGCCAAGGCACTAAAGGCACAAACAGTAGATTACAAAACATTTATGATAGATCAGAACAGTTTTTTCTAATACATAAGTATATTTTTAACTTTTTATTTTAAAATAATTTTAGATTCACAGGAAGTTGCAATAAGAGTAGAAAGGGGTCAGTATATCCTTCATCCAGCTTCCCCTAAGGGTCTCATTTACATGACTGCGGTACAATAACAAAACCAGGAAACTGGCTGGGTGTGGTGGCTCAGGCCGGTAATCCCAGCACTCTGGGAGGCGGAAGTGGGTGGATCACCTGAGGTCAAGAGCTCGAGACCAGCCTGGCCAACATGGTGAAACCCTATCTCTACTAAAAATACAAAAATTAGCTGGGTGTGGTGCTGGGCACCTGTAATCCCAGCTACTTGGGAGGCGGGAGGCTGAGGCAGGAGAACCACTTGAACCTGGGGGGCGGAGGTTGCAGTGAGCTGAGATCACGCCACTGTACTCCAGCCTGGGCCACAGAGCAAGATTCTATCTCAAAAACCAAACAAAACAAAAAACCAGGAAACTGGCATTAGTACAATGTGTGTGTACAATTCTATACCCTCCTGGCATGTGTATAGATTCATGTGATTCCCCTCTGCAATCAACTGTTTCATCACTACAAAGATTTCTCTCCTGCTGTCCCCCCAGTTTCTAAACCCTGACAATCACTAATCTGTTTTTCATCTCTAAATTTTGTCATGGTTAGAGTGTTATGTAAATGGAATCATATCTACAAGATTGGCCTTTGAGACTGGCTTTTTTCATTCAGCATAGTACCCGTGAAGTCTATGGCAGGTTGCCATGTGTCTCAGTAGTCCATTTCTATTGATTGCCAAGTATGATTCCATAGTATGGCTGTATCACAGTTAGCTTAGCCACTCACCTATTGAAGGACATCCTGGTTGTTTCTAATTATTGGCTACTGCAATTAAGCTGCTGTAAGCATTTCTGTACAAGTTTTTGTGTGGACATACATTTTTATTTTTCTGGGATAAATGTCCAGGAGTGGGATTTCTGGGTTGTAGGGCAAGTTCATGTTTAGTTTTGTAAGAAACTGCCAATCTCTTTTTTCCAGGGTGGTCATCCCTTTTTACATTTCACTAGCAATGGTGAGAGACCCAGGTTCTCCATATCCTCACCAGCATTTGGTGTTGTGACTGTTTTTTATTTTAGCTCTTCTAGTAGGTGTGAAGTGATAGCTATCATGGTTTTAATTTGCATTTCCCTAACACCTCGTGACTCTGAACATCTTTTCATGTGCACATTTGCCATCCATGTGTCCTCTTCAGTGAATTGTCTCCTCATGGTTTTTTGCTCATTTTCTAATTGTATTGTTTGTTGTTTTGCTGTTGAGTTTTGAGAGTTTTTTAATATATTCTACATATGAATCTTTTGTCAAATATTTGTGGTTTGCAAATGTGTTCTCCCAGTCTGTAGCTTACTCTCTTTTTATCCTCTTGGCAAGGTCATTTTAAATCTTTTTGGTTACTTTATTTTATTTTCTTGTAAACTGACAATTTATAATTGTACATATTTATGGGGTACAAATTGATGTTATGATTTATGAATACATTAGAGAATAATTAAATCAAGCTAATTAACATATCCATCACCCAAAATGCTTATCATTTTTTATGGTGAGAACATCTGAAATTTACTGTCTTAGCAATTTTGAAATGTACAAAACTCTATTATTAACTATATGCACCATGCTATGCTATGCAATAGATTTTTTTTTTTTTAAAAATCTTACTCCTCCCAACTAAGATGTTGTACTCTTTGACCAGCATCTCTCCACTCCCCACAACCCCTGGCCTCTGTAACCACCATTCCACTCTCTGCTTCTATGAGTTTAATTGCCTTAGGTTCTACATACAGATGAGAATGTGCAGTATTTGTCTTTCTATGCCTGGCTTATTTCACTTATCATGATGTTCTCCAGTTTCATCCATGTGGTTGCTAATGACAGAATTGTCTTCTTTTTTAAGGCTGAATAGTATTTCATTGTGTGTATATACCACATTTTCCTTATCCAGCCATCTGGTTGATTGACATGTAGGTTGATCCCGGAACTTGGCTATTGTAAATAGTGCTACAATGAACATGGGAGTGCAGACATCTCTGACTAACTGGGTTTAAATCTTTTGGGTAAATACCCAGAAATGGGATTGCTGGATCTCATTTCTAATTTTGATTAGGTCAAGTTTTTGATATTTTTCTTCAATAAATCATTTTTGCTGTCATATCAAATTACTCTCATCAAGTCCTATGTCCTGATGATTTTCTTCTATAATTTCTTCTAAAAGTTTTATAGTTTATGTGTTATATTTATATTTATGATCCATTCTGAGTTAAATTTTTTTTGTATACAGTGTAAGGCTTAAGTTGAGGTCCATAGTTTTGACTATAGATATCTGATTATTCCAGCACCTTTCTTGAAGAATTATCCTTCTTCCATTGAATTGCTTTTGCACCTTTGTCAAAAATCAGTTGGTCATAATTGTTTTGGTCTATTTCTGGATCTTTTCTTCAGTTCCATTGCTCTACATGGCTACCCCTCTGCCAATACCACACGGTTATATAATATCTTGAAATCAGATAGACTGATTCTTCCCACTTTCTTCTACTTCTTGATTATTGTTTTAGTTATTTTAGGTCTTTCATATTTCTATATAAATTTTAGAATTATCCTGCCTATACTACAAAGAAGAAATGTTGCTTGAACTTTGATAGGAGTTGTATTAAGTCTGCATATCAATTTGGGGAGAATTGGCATCTTAGCTATGTTGAGACTTCCAATCCATGAATATCATATATCTCCATTTATTTAGATTTTTTTATTTCTTTCATCAGCTCCTGCAGTTTTAAGCATACAAGTCCTATACATATTTTGTTAGAATTATACCTAAGAATTTATTTTTTAGCAATGGTAAATGGCATTGTATTTTTAGTTTTGGTTTCTGTGTGATTATTGCTATTATATAGAAATACAATTTATTTCCATGTGTTGCTCCTATATCTCACAACCTTGCTGAACTCACTTATAGTTCTAGGACTTTTTTCTTTCTTGATTCTTTGGAATTTTCTATATAGACTATCATGTCATCTGAAAATAGGTAGTTTTATTTTTTCCTTTCTGATTTGTATGCTTTTTATTTCATTTTCTTCCCTTATTGAGCTATCCAGGACTTCCAGCACTATGTTGAATTATTTAAAGGAGAATTAACACTACCTGTACATAATCTCTCCCAGAAAATATTAATAAAGAACACTTCCCAATTCATTTTATGAAACCAATATTGCCCTGATAGCAAAATCAGATAAACACACTTCAAAATGTGAAAACTACAGACCATATCCTACATGAATATAGATACAAAAATTCCTTAATAAAATCTTAGCAAATAGAATTCAGCAGTATATGAAAGGGTCCAGGACCTTTCACACACACCAGAACCAAATGGAGTTTCTTCCAGCAATACAAGGTTGGTTCAATATTTAAAAGTCAATCAACCATATTAACAAGCTAAGAAAAAAATCATATCTTAATATCAACTGATGCAGAAAAAGCACTTGACAAAATTCAACACTTTATCACTTGATGATAAAACCTCTTGGAAAACCTCAAATCGAGACAACTTCCTCAGTTTGATAAAGAACATCTATTTTTAAAAACCTGAAGCTAACATACTTAAAGGTGAAAGCTTAAATGCTTTCTCCCTAAGATCAAGAATAAGGCAAGAACAAGTACTCTTGCCACTATTATTCAAGCAACTATATATTTTTTATTTTTATTTTTCCTATTATATAATCCCTGCACTGATTTTTCCACAAGATGGAAAAAAGTCAGATTGCAATGAGGAGAGTTAGAAGACAGAGTGGGTCCCCAAGAAGGGGCCCTGCACCACCACTCCTGGATTCAGCCCTATGGAAAGGGAACAGCAGAAACTCTCTCTCTATGTAGGGATCATACAGCAGAAAAGCCCTGTGCATCATCTTCCGGTTTCCCTCCCACCCAGCTTGGTGCTAGGGTGGTAGAGCAGAGCTGACTTCTTAAGCTGTCTCAGCAATGGCTCAAGTTAGCTTCAGAGTCTCCACTCCTCAGCGAACAGGGTGGGGGAACCAAATGTTCCTTGCACCAAGGTGCTCCTGAAACAGCTGAGAGAGGGTGGTACCTAGAAAATTCTGCAAGTCAGGGATGAAGAGGGCACAGCAGTGACCTTGTGTATTGTGTGTGACCAAGGTCCAAATAGAATAAAGAGCATCTCCGTAGATGCTCCAGTGGCCCCTGTCAGTAATCACACACACACACACACCAAAAGCTCGCCACTCCTGGGTGCTTGCTATTCTACAGTCTACCGCCACCCAGAATTTAGATAGAATACCAAAGAAAAGGGAAGTGAAACCCTGACTAAATGGAAAATGTGAACCGACTGGATTTACTGTCTGCCTCCCATCAGAATCAGGCACAAAATAGAAACGAAGCTCAATTATAGAAAAATACATGACTTGCACATGTAAGTTTATGGCCTGAGTGGCTGCTGCACTTATTTGAATGCAGATTTGCCATTATCATTTGGCAACCTGATGTAAAATGACCAATAAAAGAAAACCTAGAGAGCTCAATTTTGAAACATTGGAATCCTCTGACCCACTTAGGTGCCCCTGCGGGGTGGGTGGAAGGATGACAGAAGGGTAGACCCTGTGGCTAAAAGAAGGATCACAATGGTGGAAAGACTCTTACATTCCAACATAACAAAATATGTACAACTTGAGTCACAGGGTCCCATAATGCTTGGAAGAAGGTGTTGATCCCTAAAGGAAATGCAAAGCTCCCATCTGGCCACCCTTTCCTCACTCAGCACTCAGAAATGCTGGAATTCAGGCCCCTGAAAGAGAAAGTCCATGCTTTCACTGAAAAGGTCATGCACCAAAATTCTTACCAGGAAACCTCAACAGGATTGAAAGCAAAAGCCTCTCATCTCCTACACCGACCTGTGACTGATGGCATAACTAGCTAAAGATGAGGAGGTCCCCAGGTATCAGCTCACCTCTGTTAATAAAAATTCCCTGGCAGATTCAAACTTCTTCCCTAACAGATAGCAGATAGCAACCAGTGACCCAGAAAAAATACAGAGATGGCCAAAGCTTAGACTTTGTTTGACACAACTCTGGGTTCCACACACAGGTTCCTACACACCATGACCCCTCACATACCTCTGTCATCTCTGTCATCAAACAGCAGAACAAAGCACCACTTTGAAACGCTGAAATCCCTCCCCAGGGACCAACAGCATTTTTCCCCATGAGATGCCACACCCACCAGAGGTGGAGAAGGACTTCAGCAGGACAGCCATGAACATCTGGCACGGGAGCTCTGTGGACATCCTGAAGCTGCCATGTTTGGACATGACCTGCCACAGAGTGGCACGTGGGCCACTCCAATGGGACATTTTCCCCTTCCTGAGCCTCCATTTCTTTACCTGTCAAGTGGGGTTGTTGTCAGGGAGAGGGCCTTCCAAAGGAGTCTACAACCCCAATGCTTGGTGGCTCCAGTTTGAGCACACACAGCAAATTCAGAAGGCAAAGCTATTCAGTTCATTTCCCTTTTAGCTGTACTAGCCAGGGTTCTGTAGGATGCAAATGATAGAAACCAAACTGGCTTAGGCAGAAAAGGGGAATTCACTGACTAATTTAACTGAAAAGTAGATTCAGGCACAGCTGGATCCAGTTAAACAAAACCATCAAGAACCAGTCTCCTTCATTCATTATTGCTGCTTTTCTCATGCTGGCTTCAGTCTCACTGATACTGGCAAGACTGGCTGCCAACAGCTCTAGGCTCATATCATATGCTTTTCAGCATCCCCAGCAAAAAAGAAAATGCATATTCCCTGAGAGCTTCAGAATGCCCCTAGAATTTCATTTCTTTGGCTCTGATTGGCCTGGCTTGGGTCACATGATCATCCCTAAGCCATTCACCGAAGTCAGAGGGTGTCGTGATGATTGGTCAGGTGTGGAGCTGCAGGTAGAGTCACTTTTCATCTGGGCCATATGGCTGAAAAGTGGGAAAGAGGAGCCCCAGAGGAAACCAGGGTACTGTCACCAGAAGAAGGAATGAATGCTGAGCAGCCAAAAAAAAAAAAATTCCACTTCATTGGCTCTTGCTCTTCTATGAGATGAAGTCCCCAATCTAGAATTCTAGCATCTGATATTTTTGTGGCCCTCTGGGCAACACTGTTTCTAGCCTGCCCTGGAGGTGCCCATCCAGGGTGTGAGGTCCAAGGCAGAGAAGATGGGGTGGTGAGTCCTGCTGTCCCTAGATACAAAGAGGACGCAAGCGTCTGGTGATGCCTCCCCATCAGCTAGCTGGCAAGTACCCACCTGCCGCCCTGCCCACCACAGCAGCCCCAAGGCAAGGCCACAAGAGGTGATGATCCACAGAGTGAACACAAAGCAGCATCAGAGAGTCCAGAATCTCAGCACCCTTTCGAGCCCCTCTGCAAATCAGGATGCCTACATTTGGCAGTTTTATCCCTGAGCTCTGGCCAGAGGGACATCACCACTGTGCATCTCAAACTCCATTCCATTGTGTACATGGCTTCCCCTGGGCCCCAAAACCAAACCCACACAGAGCCTGAGCTCCCCATGCAGTAGAGGTCTCACCAGCAAGACTTGTTTCCAACGGGTCTGTTTATGGATGATACTGGATCTCTTCCAGATCCGCCTCTCCTGATTCACTCTCCACCTTGATCCATGTTCTAAGAAGCTTATCTTTATGGACTTCATTGACAGGCTCCTTGGCCGTCCGCCTCCTGGTTAGCTTTGTTCAATGGGAAGCATCCATAGGAGATCGGGAGAGGGTGGGGAGAAGTTGGAATGTCGATTCCTTCCAGGTCACCATGGGTTGTCTCTATCCCTTAATGAAGGTCATAGCTCCTGTTGCATGATCCTCCCCACATGGCTCTCCCTTTGGGACTAGCAACTACCCCTTCAAGCCTCTTTGGTGACAGCTCCCCACTGTTACTGGCCTGGGGCTACTGCACCGTCCATTATGGTTTTCATAAACCCTGACACACCTTTTCAAATAATTCTGCTAATAACTGTCCTCTGTTACTCAGAGTGTGTCACCTGATTCCTGCCAACACCCTGTCTAATCCATGGCCCATTCCATGTGACCCCTTGGCTTTCCCAAGGCAGAGTCCAGGTCTCTTCCGGAGCATCAAAACTGAAAGGAACCTGCTCTTGTGGCTTTAAAACTTGCAGCGGAGGAGAATCAGCTTAAGTGGCAACCCTCACAATGAGGCTTTGTCATAAGAAAGTAGTGGTGGTAATAGCACAGATGAGAATCAAAAAGAGATTAAGCGACGTGCAGGTGGAAGACTTTACATTGACTGCTAAGAGGGAAGAGCGCTGCAGGCCAAGAGAAGAAGGAACGGCATGTGCAAACACCAGAGGCGTGAAGCAGCCTGGGAGGACTAGGGAACCTCATGCAACTCAGCATGACGTCAGCAGAGGATGCAGGGCAGAAAAGGGGGAGACCTGAATGGCATGCTGGTGAGCTTACATTTTATTCTAACAGTAACGGAGAGCAAATCAGGGGCTTCTTATTCTCGGATCTAGAGAGAAGCCAGATTGCAGGGAGGAAGACCAGTGAAGAGTCTGTTTGGGATTGAGAATCTGGCAGTAGGGATGGAGAAAAAAGGAGAAATAGAGAGAACTCAAGAGATTGTATATCTGAGACTTGGTGACCATCTGGCAGTGGGTGAAGGAGGCATTTTACTGAGACCCAGAGAAGTGGAGCAACTTGCCCAAGGCCGTCTAGAAAATCAGCAGTCTTGTGGCACACCGAACCAAGGTCTTTTGACCCCAGTCAGGACTAAGTGCATTTCTCAGCAACTTGTAAATTAAAGTTGATCTGATGTTCGATGTAATCAATTCTGCAGACTCTTGCTTGCTGAACTGCCCACCTAAGGACCTCAAACTCCATAACTCCCTTGCCTTCACATACCCAAGATGATTTGGAACATGCTTCCTTATCTCCCATGTGTATACAACTCCTTCTCAGCACAAGGACTGTATTTGAGCACTTGGTCCCTTTGGATAAGAAGAAAGCTGCCTGTTCCTCACCCTAGAAATAAGGCAATGTCTTTGGCACACACCACCCTGGATTCCTCTGACATCTTAGGTATCCGGAGCTTTTCAGAGGAAAATTCTGCAATAAGACAAGGGCAGAAGCCAAAACAGTTTTTGAAGCAGCAAAACATCACAGAAAGTGGCTAAAGAAATTGGCCTTCCAGTTGTACTGTGCCTCTAGCTAACCTGGCAACCTCAGGTTCTCTTCCTTCCTACAGGTTGGGATGAATGAAGGGCATGTAGAGTGGTTAGACTAAGTGATTTCCACAGTCCTTTTCAAATATAACTCCCTGTGCTACTGTGAATGATTCCAGGATTAAGAGACTCAGTTTCAAGTCTTGTTTGTGTCACTGGGGAAATCACTTAACGTTTTGAGCCATCTTTTCCTCATCAGTAAAAATAGGAGAGATGACAACAATCTCATTGTATTGTTCATGCCTATCTCAAAGGGCTATTGTATCTCAGAGCTCAACAGGCACTAACTCACAGCAGATTAAAGGCAAACAGGCTAGAATCAGGCCAGGTGACCTGCAGAAGGATAATATAGGTCACAGAGATCACATTCTCAGCACCAAAGTTCCCCAGGAGGTGATGGAGTCCCCACCGTGGGGTCCAGCCAGAGACAAGGAATCTGGAAAGAAAGATACTCCCTGGCTCCATTCCTAGGAGAAGGAGCTTGTTATCCTGAAGGGTACAGAGGACAGTTCAAGGCGGTACTGTGAGCCTCCAAAGGTATCAAAGCCCTAGGCATTCTTCGAGGAGAGGAACTTGGAACTGGGATCAAGACGGGGGCACCTAGGCAGGGGCTGCAAGGAGGACACAAGCTCAGAAACTGGCGGGAAAGTCCTGTCACAGGATCAGAACTGTTAGTGGGTAAAGCAGGCAGCCACTTGAGGAACCATGCAGGGGACCAGAATTAGGCTAAATGAGAAGCAGGCTCAACACCCATTTCCTTACAGTCAGAACCCAACACGTTCGGGAATCACTCAGGAACTAGGGAAGAGCAACAACTGAAGATGGCGCATCTGTGTGCCCAGCTACGGAGAGCTGGGATGGTAGACCAGGAAGGTGAAGCACAAGAGAAGAGAAGTTAACAGCTACGAGAAGCAGCTGAAATGGTGCTTTGGAAGGCACTTTGAAAACTATAACACACTCTGCAGACAGAAGGCGGCAGTCTTCTCCCTCTTGGTTATCTGGGCTCTTAGGAGGCAGTGTGACGTCGTGAAAAGTGCGTGGGATGTGAATTCCATAAATTAAACCCTGCCACATATGAGTTGTGTGACTCTGGGCAGTTTCTTTAATCTCTCTGAGATTTCGTTTCCATCCAAACCTGTTATCCCCTTCCTCCCAGGCACATGGCTAGTCCACATTTCCCAACTTCCCTTGCACTTAATGAGTGGCCAAATGACTAATTTTCACCAATGGAATGTGAACAGAAGTGAGATATGCCACTTCTGAGATGGAGCTTTAAGAAAGAGGCTGTGCCTCTGCCCCACTATTTCCCCTCCCACGGTTAGAATCTGACTAAGTTACATGCTGACTAGAACAAGGCCCTAGGGAGTAGCAGAACCGCAAGATGAAAGAAGCCTGGATCCCTGAATCGCCATGTGGAGAGACACTCACCCAAATACCCTGGACTATTAATAAATCAGAGGAATAAACTTCCACTGGGTTTAAGCCATAAACTTTTGGATTCATTTGTAAAGTCTAGCCTGTGTCAGCTAAGACCCAAAAACAGACCTGGGAGTTCATTTACAGTGTATTTAGGCCATGTGTCTCAAGGAGTTGTGCAAAGTATAAGAGCTCGAAAGGTGGGACATTGCTATGGTTTGAGTGTCCCCACCAAAACTCCTGTTGAAATGTAATTGCCAGCCAGACACAGCGGCTCACGCCTGTAATCCCAGCACTTTGGGAGGCCGAGGCAGGAGGATCACTTGAGATCAAGAGTTCGAGACCAGCCTGGCCAACATGGTGAAACCCTGTCTCTACTGAAAATACAAAAATTAGCCAAGTGTGATGGCACACACCTGAGGCCCCAGCTACTTGGGAGGCTGAGGCATGATAATCGCTTGAACCTGGGAGGCAGAGGTTGCAGTAAGCCTAGACTGCACCACTGCACTCCAGCCTGGATGACCAAGCGAGGCTCCATTTCAAAAAAGAAAAAAAGATTAATTGCCAATGTAATGGTGTTGGGAGGTGGTGCATTTAAGAGGTGATTAGTTTGTTATGATAGATTAATGTCTTAGTTCTCACAGGAATAGATTAGTTCTCATGGGACTGGATTAATCCCTGTGAGCATGAGTTGTTATAATGTGAGGACACTCTTGTGTTTTGTCCCTTCACACGTGTCCAATCCCCCTTGACCTTCCACCATGTTATGATGCAGCATGGAAGCCCTTGGCAGAACCAAGCAGATGCCAGTAACAGGCTCTAGGACCTTCCAGCACCAGAATCATAAGCTACCTAACCTCTTCTCATTATAAATTAGCCAGTGTCAGGTATTCTGTTATAGCAACACAAAAGAAGCTAAGACATGAAAAGTTATTCATAAAGTGATTCTCCATGTTGGGCACCACAGTTGCAACAAGAAACCCCTCATTGTTTTTTCCTTTTTTTTTACTTGAAATATTGAAATAATCCTAATGATAATATATTTTTTAAACTCTCTGAATTCCATTTTTTAAAAATCCTGTCCTATTTTGGACTCTGCAACAAACCTACTCCAAAGAATCAGTATGGGATTTTGGACCAACCGTTCCTCATTTAGTAAGGCAGTAAAAATCTCTGCTCCAGAATACTCTAGAAACTCTCTAGAACTGTACCATTGTGGATGGATGAACACTCTAAATAGCTGAAGATTTGCCTACTCGCTTAAGCACCAGAAGTTTTTGACTGAAAACATTTCTTAAAGTGTTTTATTTCTTTACTATCGTAACTTTTTATTACAAAAAGTAGAAAATATAGATCAGAGAAAAAAGAATATTGAATCTAAATAAGAAACTGAGCACATATGCCTACCTCCCCTCCCACTCCCCTAAAATGATTCAAAAGATCAGATTAGCTGGGCCTGATTCCAATGAAGGGGGTGGTAAATCTTTGACTTATTTTTCATATTCTTCTGTGTTTATAAGTCAATTCTAGCTCTCTGTATTTAACAAAATTGGATTGAAAGAATACTGGAGAAGCAAGAATAGCAAACTAAGATTCCAGTGTCCGGAATTCTAGTTCTAGCCATAAACCTGTGACCTTTAGCATGCCTTTTTCCCAATCAAAAGATGAGGAACTTCGGCTAAATTATTCCTAAGTTTCCTACCAGCTCTGTATCATTTAGGGTCCAGCAGGAAACAGATGAAACATTCAAATTGGGTAATTTGAGAGGCGGGTGTAATAAAGGGACTATCTGCAAAGGTTTGAGCTGGGAGTAGGGAAACCACAGGAGCCGGTGCACTGCCCTGGAATAAGAACATCCCTAGTCTGGAGCAGTAAGGGCAGGGTGCAGTTACAGGAACCTAGGGACAGGGCTGGTAGGAGAGGTGCAACACCAACCTCATTCTCCTCTCTCCCTCCAGGAAAACAATTATCTTGGTCCAACCCGCATCAGAAGCCCTTGATGCAGTTGAGACCCACAACTGATACCAGCCTCCTGGGACACAGCAGGGTGGAGAAGAGTGGAGAGCAGGTCTGGAGTGGCAAATGGGAGCTGTCCAGCACAAATTTGTACTGGTGATTGCACTAGTGCATGATACTCTATCCTCTGGGCTCATTGAAGGCTTAGATATGTTTCTTTTCACTTACTGTCAACCACATATTTGGCTCACTCATCTATGAGTTTTTCGTGCCCAATCCAAAATGTGCTAGGAAGCCGCATCACCAGATTCACTAAAAGGCACTGTATAATGTAAACGTGGAGGCAATGAGCTATGACCTAGGGGGCTTAACTCTGGTAACAACGGAGCTTGGGAGTACATGGACACTAGTGGTGTTCCTTTTGGCTACTCAGGGGCCCTTTATGTTTGTTTCCTGGCCTGCTGCTGAGCTCTAGACTTTAGCAAGTCCTTGAGCCTCAGGGACACTGGACAGTGTTAGAAAAGAAAAATATCAGCTTTCTCCAGCCCTGGTGCTCTTGACAGTGCAAACATCTGCAACTTCGGTGCACAGCTGCACCTACTCTAAACAGAGATCAGTATCAGAGATTTGTTCCTGAATAATATAATTTATTAAACTGATATGTGCCTAGATATGTGTCCAACTCTACACCCTGTGAAAAGAGTGTGTGTTCCCTTTCCCAAAGTCCATGGAACAATCACAAAATTGACCAGATACAGGACAAAACAAAAACAGCAATAAATTTTGAACTGTAGAAATAATACAGACCATTTTTCTGAGCACAATGCAATATAGCTAGAAATAAGCAAAAGCAAGCAAAAAAAATCGACTTGGAAATTCAGAAAGTACTCAGTTAAACTTTGATAAATATCCACCTAAAGAATAAATCACTTTCATACTATTTTAATATAGTGGTAATCAGAAATTTATATAGCAATCCTGTTGTATCTGGAAGAAATCTGCACTTACAAGAAAAGGTGTAGTCTTAAACACTATTATTATTAAACAAGAAATAATGAAAATAAATTAAGCATTCAAGAAGTTGAGGGGACAACAAAACAAATCTAAAGCAAGCAGGACAACTAATCTAATAAATAAACATATAGGTATATATTAATGAGCTAGAAGAACAATAGAATTGACAAAGAAATTGGAAGTCTTAATAATATGATTTAAACTCTTGTAAGAAAAGACAAGTAATATAAAAACACAAAATCAGCCCTTAAAAAGGGGAAGCAACACGTGGAGAAAATTAGAAAAACTGTAAGATAATATTTGGTAGGGCTATTTAATAAATTGGGAAATGTAAATAAATTATCTTGGAAATTATAAATTACCAAGATTGACTCAAAAAGAGACAGGAAAAACTAAATAAATCAATGATAATGTAAAAATTATCCATGGCTAAGTGAGGTTTATCTAAGAAATACAAGCATGCCTAAATATTGGAAAATATATTAATGTACTTCAGTTGTCTAACTGGCAAATCCAAACAGATGAATTAAAATTTTAGAAATAAGAATGATTCAGGATTCAGGCCAATAACAGCTTAAAAATAAATATATAAATAGCAATCATTTTCTTATATACTAGGACAGCCCCGTTTTTTTAAAAAATAGGAAGGAGATCTTATTTCCAACAGTAACTGCAAAACATACCTAGAAATAAATTAGATAAGAAATATGCAAGACATGTATAAAGAAAAGTGTAAAATTCCACCAAAAGATTTTTAAAAACAAAGAATTGGCATGACACCTTTTTCCTGAATAAGAAGACAAAACATTTGTAAAAGTATTCATTCTTCCTAAACTAATAAATATTTTCAATGTAATTCCAGCTGAAACCTCAATGAGACTTTTTTGAAACTAGACAGAGTATGAATTAATCTTGAAAAGTAAATACAAAAGAATATTCAGGAACAGTATAAAAAGGAAAAGTGATGAAGATGTGTCTGTACCAGCAGCTTTCAAAATGAATAATAAAGCAATAAGAAATAAAATCATGTGTCAGTGGCATAAGAACAGATGGACAGAACAATGGGACAAAAAGTGAAATCTGGAAATAGTCCCAAGCATGGACAAGAATTTGGTATATGATAAAAATGCTACTTCTTATCAGTAGTAGAGTTTGAATTATTCAAACAAGTGGTGGTAGACAACTTGCCAGCCATTTGAGGAAATTAATAATAAAGCCAGACCCTAACCTTAATCCTTTCTCAAAAATAAATCCAAATGAATTAAATGATAAATGCAAAAAATAAAACTACAAAAGAAAATACAGCAAATATGTTTCAATCTTGAGCTAGCACGGTGGGGGGGCGATCTAAAATCAGAAACTATTAAAAAAAGATTTGTCAACATTCATTAAAAATTTGTTACAACATACACAACATATAGATATGGATATACAGGATTAAAATACAAATAACAGAGTGAAATAAGCCAGTCACAAAAAGACAAATACTGTTGTATGATTCAGTTACCAGAAAAAGGGGTCTCACTGCAGACCCCAAGGGAGCATTCTTGGATCTGAGGCGGGAAAGAATTCAAGGTGGGTCACAGAGTATAATGAGAAGAGATAGTTTATTGAAAGCAGTTGCATTACAGAGTGGGGTGTCCTCAGAAAGCAAGCAGAGAAATGCACCATCTTTAAGATTTTATTTTATAGGGTCTTGTCTATGCAAAGACGAAACTAAGCTGTGCCTATATGCGGGTGAGCAGGCAGCATGACAAAATTTATTATTCTATTGATTTAAAGAAAACTATCCTTGACATTTTAGTGTGTGAGTACACCGAAGCCTAACTATTATTATCTTGAAAGCACACGTTGTTATGGGTATTAAGACATCTGGCTTTCTGATGTTGTAGGTGTGTGTCCTTGTGGGTTTTCTTCAACTATAAACATCTTTGGACCATGGGTTGCAACTGGCAAAGAATGTGCCTTGCTAGTTCTAAGATGGAGCTGAACTTAAAATGGCTTTACTCTGGCGCTCCTAGGCTTCTGCTTCCCTAACAATTCCATTTATGAGGTACTTAGAATAGCTAAATTCATAGAGATGGAAAGTGGAACGGTGGTTGCCAGGGACTGGAGAGAAGGGGGAATGGGGAGTTGTTGTTTAATGGGTACAGTGCTTCAGTTTTACAAGATAAAGAGAGTTCTGGAGACGGATGGTGGTGGTGGTTGCACAACACGGTGAGTGTATTTAATACCACTGAACTGTACGCTAAAAACGACTAGCATGTAAACAATATGTGTATGTTACCACAATGAGAAAAAGACAGCACTATTTCCAGCATGTATGATAGCCAATGGTTAATATCCCTAATATACAAAACACTGTGATAAATCTACAAGAAAAATATAAACACGACTGCCAAAATAAAGATATAAAACAAAAATTCAAAAAGAACAAATGTGAATGACTGTAAACATGTTAAAATGTCTAACCTCACAACTTTAAAAAGAAATTAAAATTAATACAAGAAGGAATATCATTTTTTGCCCTTTCAAAATGGGCACATATTTAAGAAACTGGCAATATTAATATCCAGAATTGACAAGCGGATGGAGAAATGGACTGTTTCATCCACTGCTGGTAGCCATGTAAGGAGTAAAAGCTCTCTGAAAATCAAGTAACACAAACCAATGTTGTAAATGTACATCATTTTAACCCCGAAGTGCAACTTTCAGAAATTCAGCCTAAGACAGCAAAGTGTATATAAAAAGATATTAATTGCATTATTTCCAAAAACTATGAATTGAAAACAACCTAAATCCCCAATCAGAAAGAATCCATTAATTAAATTTGTAGTAATATTTAAAATGTCCCCACATACTGTTAAGTAAAGAGACAGCAAGAGATTGAGATCATAAAATAGCATAGCATAGTTTCTGTATTCCAGAAACACACTTTGGTAAATATATTTACTTAGGAAAAGAGGATTGTATAGAAAAAAATGATCATTGGAGAAATTATCTGTTTATTTTCTATATTGTCTAAGTTTTTTACAAAGAGCCTGCAGTAATTTTAATCAAACGGAATACTATGGCTATTTTCATTGGCTAGAAAGTAAAAGCATAAATCGCTGGTGTCCGCAGTTGGATGTCTGGGCAAAGCTGACCAATTGAGCCCAAAGTTGGAGTAATAAATCCCCAAGGGCAAAGTCTCCATTTCCAAGTCTGCTTCTGACCCCTTGTGCTTAAGTCTTCATTTCTTTAAATGACACGGAAACTACATTTTTCTTATGGAATATATTGCCAAAGAAGTAGAGTTTCTCTAGATATTCCATCCACACACACGCTGCATGCCCCACACACATACACACCATACCACTCAGAAACTTCCACACATGCAATAGACAACACACATCACACACACACGCACACGCACACACTAGAAATCCTCACTAGTGGGCACCTCCCATCCAGTCAGACCCACAGGACACCCATCTCAACAAATGCTTAAGTTGAGCTCCAGTCCAAAGTCTAATCGAAATCCCACATGAAGACTTAGCAGGATTTTGAACTGGGTAATGCCCCTGTCATTAGCTAGCCATTTCTAAATGCAAAGACCAAACCCACCAAAATATTCCTTAATTCTCTTTCTTGATTCTTTATCTACAGAGACCTCAGCCCACAGGGCTGGGAGGTGGGAAATCCAGGAAGCCAGTTCTTCTGGGATGAGGCCCGGACGAGCAGTCAGAATACCTCATCCCAGCTCCTCCCTGTAAGACTCTGTGCATGTTGTTTCCACTGTCTGGACCTCAGTTTTCCCATCTGTGAATGGGATTATTAACCCTTATGCAAATCCTTCTTGGGAGAATGAAATGAAGCATGGTAAAGCCCAGATGCACCTACGGTGCTCCCGTAGACATCCTTTCCACCTTTGAGGGAGGGTTGACCTCAGGCCTAGTGGACAGCACACATGAGAGCTAGGTGTGCCCACTTCCACCAGCTATGGCAGGGAATGCCTACCCCTTTCTCGGCATTCCCCACCCCAGCCCAAGCTGGGGCCGGCCTGGTAAACGTTGTCTTCTTAGCCAGCTAACTTAAGCACCTTCCAAGGGCTCTGAACTCTGACTAGCATTGAGGCAAACGACCACAGAGGGGCCAATCAGGAGCTCTTCTCCGGTTTCCGGCTGTGGGGACTGGAGAGAAATCAATATGCACACAGCTCAGATGGGAGTCATCAAAGCGCCAGGGCTGATGCCACCCCCCTCTTTCTCACACAGAGGTTTTAAGCCAAGCCCAGCCCTCCTGCATGGACTGGCCCACCAGGAATTCCTGTAACTCCAAGACCAGCAAAAGGAGGTGGCTCAGACTCCCCAATGCCAGCAAGGGGAAGGAGGGAGTTGAGAGCAGATGTTCTTGGCTCAGGCTTTAGACCAGTGGTTCTCAACCCCAGCTGTGCATTGGAATCACTTGGGGAGCTTTTAAAAGCACAGATGCCCAGGGCCCACCCTCAAAGTTTCTGACTTAATTGGCCTGGGGTTCAGCCTGAGCACAGAGATTTTTAAAACATCTCCAGGTGGTTCCAAAGTGCACCAGGGCTGAGACCTACTGAAGTGGGTTCATTTTTTTTTTTTTTTTTTTTTTTTTTTGGCGACAGAGTCTCGCTCTGTCACCCAGGCTGGACTACAGTGCTGCGATCTCAGCTCACTGCAACCCCCGCCTTCCGGGTTCAAGCAACTCTCCTGCCTCAGCCTCCTGAGTAGCTGGGACTACAGGTGTGTGCCACCACGCCTGGCCAATTTTTTTGCATTTTAGTAGAGACAGGGTTTTACCGTGTTGCCCAGGCTCATCTCGAACTCCTGAGCTCAGGCAATCTGCCTGCCACCTCTCATCGGAATCTTTCCCCCAGATCCAAGGGAAGATGGTTTTCTTCCTGCTACACTAAGGGTCAGACAGAGAAGGCATGCTTGGGCATCCCTTGCAAGACAGGGACTGTATTTTGTTTATCACTGTATCCCCAGTGGCCCACCCGTGCCTGGCACAGATGAAGGGCTAAATGAACACTAGTGGAATGAAATGTGTGTGAATGAGTGAATGAATGAATGAATCCCATTGCCTCCCACCTCTCGAGTGCCCTAGAACTTTCAAAGTGTGGTCTGCAAACCAGCAGCTTTTCATGACCAGGGAACTTGTTAGAAATGCAGATTATCAGGTCCTGTCCCAGATCCACTGGAAGAGAATCTGCATTTTCACAAGATCCCCAGGTGATTCATGTGCACGTGACCATATCATGAGTTCTCCTGTATATGAGCGGTTCTCCACCTTCACTGCACATTACAACTACCCATGAAAGTGTAGCTAGCCCACCCATGATCTCTGAGAAGTGCTTGTTAAGTGCTCCCAGGTGATTCTGATGTGCAGCCCAGATTCAGAACCTATGTACCATAAGTCCCTCTGCCACAGCAGCCTCTGTGCAGGCTCAGCCTTGACTCCAGCCTACCTGGGAGACCCTCTCTTGACCATCCTACCCCCTCTTGGGATAAAAGCCAACCTCCCTGCAACCCAGGGACCACCCACTTAGCTCTACAAAGACCTCTGGGACAGACTGCCCAGTTCAAATCCAACCTCCACTGCTTCCTAGCTGAGCGGCCCTGAGCAAGTCATTTGACTCTCCCATGCATCAGTTTCCCCGTCTGTACAATGGAGCTCATTGGAGAAAAAAATAAACTTACTACATTGGGTTGCATGACGATTCAATGGCTTAATTGATCTAAAGCACTTAGAACAGTGCCCCTTCCCTGAAGTTTTCTTGGCTTCTGTAACAGACTTCCGAATAAAAGAGTTTAGATAAAGAAAGGCCAGATTAAGAACCTCAATCCTGCAAACTCTGCTTCCATGAAGAGAGCAAATGAGAAGAAAAGATGGTGATAGTGTAGGGAAAATTAAGACTGAATGAAAAGGCTTAGCCATCTAGTCTATTTTCATTATTTGTGAAGAAAAATCAGCACCACTGAGTCCTTGGGGTCCCTAGGACTGGAACGATGGCACTAGAGGGAGGACTAAGGTTAACAAGGCCAGTTCCTCCCCCAAAATGCTCCCACTCCAGGAACACAGGCCTGCCTCACTGTGCTCAGAACAGGGGCAGCTCCGTTCCTCCATAGCAGAGCTCCTCCGTAGATTCTTCCGTGACCTACACAGGGCTGCCTGGTTTCCAAGCCCTTCCCTAGGGCTCCAAACTAGGGTGTGTGTGTGCGTGTGCGTGTGTGTGTGTGTATGTGTGTGTGGTGTGCTGCATGTGTTGTGTGAGGTGTGATGTGTGTGTGCAGCCCAGGTTTGGTCTGTGGGAGGGGTGTGTTATGTGGTGTGTGTGTGGTGTGGTGTGTGTGGTGTGGTGTGTGTGGTGTGGTGTGCATGGTGTGTGTGGTATGTGTGGTGTGTGGTCTGGTGTGTGGTGTATGTGTGGGTGTGGGTGTGTGTGGTGTGTAGGGGTGTGTAGGGGTGTGTGTGGTGTGTGGGTGTGGTGTAGTGTGGTGTGTGGTGTGTGTGGTATGTGTGGTGTGTGTGTTGTGTATGTGTGTGTGGTTTGTGGTGTGGGGAGTGTGGGGGTGGTGTGTGTAGTGTGTGGTGTTTGTATGGTGTGTGTGATGTGTGGGTTGTGTGTGTGTGGCGGGGGGTGTGGGGGAGTGTGGGGGGTGTGTATGTGGTGTGTGGTATGTGTGTGGTGTCTGGCATGTGTGTGGTGTGTGGCATGTGTGTGGTGTGTGGCATGTGTGTGGTGTGTGTGTGGTGTGTGTGTGGTGTGTGGTGTGTGTGTGGTGTGTGGCATGTGTGTGGAGTCTGTGTGTGGTGTCTGTGTGTGGTGTGTGTGGCGTGTGTGTGGTGGGGTGTGGGGGGGTGTGGGGAGTGGTGTGTGTGTAGGGTGTGTGGTGTGTGTGTGGTGTGTGTGGTGTTTGGGTGTGTGGTGTGTGTGTGGTGTGTTGGTGTGTGGTGTATGGTGTGTGTGTGTGGTGTGTGGTGTTTGTGTATGTGGTGTGTGCGGCGTGTGTGTGTGCGTGTGTGGTGTGTGTGGTGTATGGTGTGTGTGGTGTGTGTGTGGTGTGTGCGGTGTGTGCGTGTGGTGTGTGCGTGTGTGGTGTGTGTGGTGTATGGTGTGTGTGTGGTGTGTGTGGTGTGTGGGTGTGTGGTGTGTATCTGTGCGTGTGTGGTGTGTGCTGTGTGTGAGTGTGGTGTGTGTGTGTGTGTGTGTGTGTGTGTGTGTGTGTGTGTGTGTGTGTCGGGGGAGGGGTGTACGCAGTTTCCGTGGGGAAAGATGGTGTCTTTCCTTCAGAAGGCTGCGCGGGCACCCATCCCCGCTGCAAAGCGCCCGGGCCAGGCGCGGCTTGCTCCGGGTCGGGGCGAGCTCGCTGCCCTCTGCGGCAGACAGCGATGCGCGCTCCCCGCCCCAGCTCCCGGCTCGCCCGGCGGCCCGCGCGCCCTCCCGGTGCAGCATGCGGGCGCTGTGACGTTCTCGGATAAATGCCGTGTAACTGTGTAGGCGAATGAGAGCTAAAAATAAGAACGGAAAATCTATCATTAAGGTATCATTGCGCCAGCGCAGCTATTTGAAGGCTCCCATGGTCCCCGGCGCCTGCGTTTGAAGCCCGCCTTCAGGCTTTGGGGGGTATTTGCAGAAAACTCCCAGCAGCGGCTCGCCAACCAGACCTCAGGTTGCAGGGGGGGTGGCGCCGGTAATTATGGCAACTCTCAAAATAAAATAATATAAAATAAAGTAACCAACGTTCACCAACCACCACCCCATCTCACCCTCTGTACTGTCCTCAGGTAGCTGGGGAAGCCGCCGGGAGTGCAGCCGGATGCTGGAAATCAATGTGACCCGGCTGACTATGCAAAGACTAGGACTGGACGCTTTTGCAGCTCTATTTCGCCACCCACCTTCCTCTTTCCACCTTGTATTAGAAATAAAGTAGGGGGTGGAGGAGCCTTTGGAGGAGAAAATGACAACTGGCACTTAGCCCCAGGTCTACAGTGCGCCGCGGTGGGGCGCAAAGACGCAAACTCCCGGGATGGCGAGCCTCCGGGGTTTCATTGGGTTAAACGAAAATTGATCTGATTTGCTTTTTAACATCCGAGGGAGAGAAGGGGAGATGAGGGGAGGAAGGGCAGGGTTTGAATGTGTGCGTGTGCGTGTGCGTGTGTGTGTCTGGGGAGGGGGAGGAGGCGCCAAGTTGCAGCCTGCGCGCGGCTCTGCGCCTCGGCGGGGCTGCGTGCGTGTGTCCCTGTCCGCGCTGCTGAAACGGGCTCTTCGAGGGATCGGCGTCACATGACTCCGCCTGCCCCTCGCCAGCGCGCAGATCGCCAGTCCCTCAGTTTGCCCGGCGCCAGAGGAGGGTCGGGCGGCATCTTCCGGGTACTGGGGCTCTGCGGAGCGGAGAAGAGGTTCCAGCGGGGAATGGTATATCTGGATTCAAGAAGCCGCGGCTCGGCGCCAGATCCTGGAGTGTAGATATTTGGGGGGAGGGGAGAGCTAGAGGGAGCGAGCGAGCGAGCGCCAGAGAGAGGCAGCGCGCAGCGCGCACGGACGGGGGGCTGCTGCGCGGAGAAGATGTAAGCGCGTGGGGTCTCGCTGGCCTCTGAGCACCATGCAGAAGGGGATCCGGCTGAATGATGGCCACGTCGCGTCCCTGGGACTGCTGGCGCGCAAGGACGGCACGCGCAAAGGCTACCTGAGCAAGCGGAGTTCGGACAACACAAAATGGCAAACCAAGTGGTTCGCGCTGCTGCAGAACCTGCTCTTCTACTTCGAGAGCGACTCGAGCTCGCGGCCCTCGGGGCTTTACCTGCTGGAGGGCTGCGTCTGCGACCGCGCGCCCTCCCCCAAACCGGCGCTGTCGGCCAAGGAGCCGCTGGAGAAACAGGTGAGGCGAGCGTCGCGTCCTGACCTCCCTGCGTCCCGGCCGCGGCCCTGGGGGCTCAGGGCCTTCAGCTGGCTGATGGCGCTTGAACTTTGGCCTCTCTACTCTTGGCGCCCTAGGCGCTCTCTGCACCCTCAGCGAGAGGGGAGGCTTGCTCCCAGCCAGGCGAGTGACTGCGGCGGGCAGAGGGGGCAGGGATTGAGGGCGGGGAGTAGATGTGGGCTGCGGCTGCCCTTCGCCGGACGAGCCCCGTGGGAGGCGGGTACAGAGGGGCCGACACCTGGAGATGCAGAGGAAGATGGGGTCCTAAGGACCAGAGACGATGAGTCTGGACACACGTCCAGCCAAAAATGGTGCTCCCAACCCCCACTCCCACCGCCCAGCCCTAATAGCCCCGATCGTCTGTTCTACACCGGGAACGTGTAATTCCCCGCGCTTAGGCATGGGAAGGGCAAGACGGAGGCGTCCGAGCGCTGCCAGCCCTTGCCTCGCCGCAGCTGAGGGCAGAGAGCAGTCTGCGCTAGCTCCTCGGAGTTGGGCTGGGGTTATGGGGCTACACGGGTCGGTTCGGTACCATCGAGCGGTGGTGGGCTCCCAGCTGGCGGCCGCCGGAGCAACAAGCCCAAAGATTCCCAAGGACCACTCTGATGCGCCGGGGCTAGGGCCAGGGCTGCTGCGGAGGCAGCGGGACAAGTGGGCGCTTCTCTCCTCCCCCGCCCCCTGCGCCGCCGCCGCCGCCGCCGCAGTCGCGGCTATAGCGCTGCGCTCTGGTTTCCTGAGCTGCAAAGCTAAAGAGCCAGGCCTGGCTCTAACAGGGAGCCCGGGCGGGGTGGGGGTGAGCCTCTGGCGTGAAGGGAGGAGGGGCACCTGCAGAGAGAGCCACCTTTAAGCTTGGTGCGCTTTCCAAAAGCATCTGGTCCAGCCCCTTGCCTCTAGGAAGATAAAGCAGATGATAGTGGATCCTAAAATGCCACTGCCGGCAGGAGCCTGCCATCCATAGGGCCCAACGGCTGGTGATTGCCTAGATGGGGACATTGAGGCCCAGAGAGAGAAATTCACTTGCCCAGCGTCATGCAAGTAGTTGAGGCCGTCCCAGTGTTCTGAAAAGACAACGGAGATCTCAAAAGCCACTGCTGCATGAAGACACAGACTGGTGGTGATTGAATTGGTTGAAATAAAAGCATCGCTTGAAGTCTTCCTCCCAATTGTCAGGACAGAGATCCGAGCTCAGTCTCTCTAGCACATCTCTTCCTTCCCTACCCTCAGCCAATGGGTGTTAGGAGATGGTTTCTGAGGACTGGGAAGTGTGGACAGGAATTTTTGAGGGTGGGTCCCTGGGGATGACAAGCCATGTGGTGAGCAGGGGCTCCCAGATAAAGAAGAGCAAAGGGCAGGCAGCTCCTTAAGCTTCAGCTCAAATGGAGCCTGGGGAACGCATGTGGAAGAGCCAGTCCCAGGCCAGACTAGAGAATTTGCTCTCAGCCCTTCAGAACTTGCCCCTCTCCAGCCAGTGTCTACCCATATACCCATACCTACCCGGGGCCTGCAGCCCAAGCCCCAGCCCCAGCCAGAACCCCCCTCCATCCCTCAACCCACTACACTAGATCACAGAGCTGAGCTCCTGGGTAGGCAGGAAGTGAGGGGTGGGGGAAGCCAAGTTGGTATGGGCTCATATTATCTGTTCTCAGCCCCCTGGACGTGAAGGCAGACAGGCCTGAGACTGAATCTCAGCTCTATGACTTCCTGGCTGTGTGACTTCAGTTAACTTGTGGAACTTCTCTGAGTTTCCATTTTGTAATCTACAAAATGAAGATAATAACACCTACCTTTCTGGGGTTTTGAGAGCCCTACATTAAATAATGTATATGAAAGTAAGCTCCCAATACATTTTAGTTAGATCTAGATGAATCATAGTTGAATCTGAATTATACCCACCTGGACAGAGCTATTTAGGTCACCAGATGTTAAAGTCGAACAGAACCTCAGAGATACAGCCTTCCCATTTTACAGACCAAGAAACTGAGAGGCAAAGAAAGGGAGTTACCCAACAACGGGGTAAATCGGTGGCAGAATCAGACCTAGAATTCATCCAATGCCTAAGAATTCCTGAAAATGAGACCCTACATTGATTTCAAATCATCCAGCTCTTGGCCCAGGTATTGAATCATCCTAGCAGTAGATCATGGGAGGAACATCAGTGCAAAACTAATTGATGAGATGCACTCATGTTCAGAGCTGTTTCCCCAGAACACTACTAGTCAGAGATCCTCAGGTGTGTTCACGAGAGCAGCCCTCCTGGCACAAGAGGACAGAACAGGATTAAAAGTAGCAGATGATGGTCTGGCACAAATTTCTGTTAAAGACTCATACTTAAATCACATATGTTTATATAGGTTCCATTTGCCTCTAGACCAACTTTGACTCCTGTGGAAAACTAGATCCTGCTCCTTCCGGCTACACATGTGTACAAAAATCCATCACTGTTTCTTTTCTCAATCTTTGAGTAAAATTGATGGTGCCAGCAGCTGCTCCATGTTTCTCTTTGACTTGGGTGCCCCATGGCATAAGCCACAGAGCCTAGCATGATAGGCCTAACTCCAGGCCATTCTGTGACCAGGCTTGAGCCTATGAGAAGCTTTGGCTCAATCTGCTGGGCATGTACATAGTGCCTGAGTTGAGAGGCGTCTACGAAGCCATCTGTTTAACTAGACTGGCTGGTGTCTGATGAAGAATTGGTTTCAGCAGGAAGCCATTTTACCAATGTCCAAGCAGACAGCTTCCTCCCTGAAGAGCCAGGGGTGGTTTTTGAAGGAATAGAAACCAACTCTTGGCTGGGAACCCCTAAGTGGCTGGGGCAGAATCAGGGACCGTGCACATAGTAGATGCACAAGAAATGCACACTGAGCTGGACTTGTTAGCCTATCATATGTTAATTCCATATTTTATGTCCTCAACCTAGAAGCTGACTGTCAGAGGCTGTGAGCCCCTGAGGAAGACAGACATAGATAAGGGTGAGCTCCTCACCCTGTGAAGATGCTCTAATAGCGGGATATGCAAGGTGCTCTGGCACCGAACCCCAAGCCCATCCTAATATTGTGCAGTCTCGTCTGGCTGTATCCAGACCAGTCTGATTGCCTCTGCTGCAGCCCCAGTGTCCAGGGAGCTCTAGCCTGGGATCCTAAGGCCTCATGAAGTCAGACTGGCACAGCCATGCCCGCTATTCCATCTGGCAGCTGCAAGCCACCTCCCTGGCCCGGGCCCTTTGCTCAGTCCTGACCTCTTCTGCTCCCAGCCCTGTAGCCCACACACTGAAAGCCCAAGTGCTGTTGACTTAGAGCTTGGGTTCAGCTTCCCTAGAGGCTGGCCCTTGGTGTTCCATACCCTTCTTTGGCATGGAGTCTCCCAACCCCGACTTTTCCCACTCTCATTCCAAGCTCCCTGAAATAAAATGTCCAGCCCCAGCTTCTCAGTAGGGTGCCCAGCCAAACCAACTCCAGCACTCCTTTCACTCTTCCCAACCAGGAAGGGTCAAAATGTGGGCACCAGGCTCTTCCTGACTCTCTTAGGACAGAAGAGACTCAGACAAATCCTGGCAGCCAGAACCTCAGAACCTGATGTTGTTGGAGGTCCCAGAAGCTGGGGGGGGGGGGGGCTCCTTAGAACCTGTTGTCTACCCACTTAGTTCCCTTCTCTAGAGACAGGACAAAGCCCCACTCCTGAGTCCTCATGCACAGGACGCATTACTGGTTGGCCTGGCAGATTCAGATCAACAACAGCCCTGAGGTTAATGAGTACACTCATTTTACAGATGAGGAAACAATTTCATCTGTGGCTGCCCAGCAAGGCAATGGCAGAAATAAGATGCGTTCTCTGGCTTTCTCACTCTGTAGCTATTCTGTTGTCACCACAAAGCACACCCTCCTTGAAGTTATAACACATTCAACCTCTCAGCCAATCAGAAAAATGAAAAGCTGAATGTAGAAAAATAAGGTTGCTCTAAAAGCAGCAGCCCTTAGACACAGAACCCTGGGACGCTGGTATACATATGGTGCCAACAACACAGAATGTAAGACGCTTGCACCTATAGGAAATCAGCAACTCTACCCAACCCATTCCAGACCATGCCCAACCCTAGCAGGTGTGGGGCCCCAGGATCAACTGTGTGGGCTACTCATCACCCACCCCATCCCCCAAATGTTCCTAGAGTTGGAATGAAGTTGAAGAGGCACAGTAATTATGCCTGGAGTGGGACAAGGGAATATCGGCTCCTTGCACCTATGCTTGGTGACAGTGTGGTGAGGATCAGAAACAAATCGTACATCCACAAGCCTGAACTAAAATTCCACATTGTTTATTCACGCAGCAAACATTTTGGCCCTTGCTGTCGGGCCTGTGGTAGGTCCTGCAGACACAGAGAAGAAGAAGACTTAATCTTTGTCTTCAAAACACTCACAGTTGAGTAGGGAGCTCGCCTCTCTCCTCAAAACTCACTCCCACAGTAATCACCAAGTGCTGGCAATTCTTCCCTCCTGAAGAGCCTGGGACTCTTTCTCCCTGCCTTGCCTTGTTCAGGAGCTCATGGAACCCTGCCTGAGACTTATTGTAGCTATTCTGTTGTCACCATAAAGCACATACTCCTTGGAGTTACAGCACATTCAACCTCTCAGCCAATCAGAAAAATGAAAAGCTGAATGTAGAAAAATAAGGTTTCTCTAAAAGCAGCAGCCCTTAGACACAGAACCCTGGGACGCTGTGAAAGCATCAGTGGCTCCCATTGCCTTTAGAAAGATATTCAAACTCCCAACCATGACCTGGAGTACCCAGTGAGATCCACCCTTTGCTGGCCCCTCTAACCCAGAGCCACCCATCCCACTGTCCTCCTTCCTCATCCTGCTTAGGCCACCACTTTTCAGAGCTGCATGTGCCTCCCCTTTCCTATCTCAAGGCTGTGGCAGAAGCCATTCCCTCCACCTGAAATGATCTCCCACCAACCATGCCCTTAGAATGAACAGCTCCTTCTTCTCCTGCAGGTCTTAGCCTAAATGTCGCCTCCGTCATCACGTGCATTTACAGCACTGGACTCTTCCTTCATACAGCTGATCACAGTCTGTGATTACCTCATGTACTTGGCCAGTTGCAAACCATCCTTCTCCCCACTGGAACGTAAGCACCAGGAGAGCAGGAGGCAGGCAGAGGCAGGAGACTAATCAGGGGCTGCTGGAACCCAGAGTCCAGGTGAGAGAGGTGGAAGCCCTGAGAGGATGAAGGAACGGGGTCTTTACGATTAAAAAAAACTTTACCAAGAGACACTCAGGTGGAAAATTGGCAAGACCTGCCATCCCATTGGTTGTAACAGAAAAGAAGACAGGATCAAACCTGAAGTCCATGGTTCTGCCTGAGGCCACCAGGCAGATGCATGTCACCAGTAGAGAGGGGAGAGCTGAAGACAAGCAGGTTTATGGGCAGTGGAAGAGGATGAGTGGCAGTGATCTCATCACATTTAATCTCAGGGAGGTCACATTTGAGAAGCCCAAGGGCAGAAAAGGGCTTTAGTGCCCCACCCTCTAGTATGGTAAGGACACTTATTACAGAAACCAGCGGAGCCCCACGAGGAGGACAGTGGGTGGTGTGTGCTGAGGGGGGTGGACCGAACAAAACGGCATGTGCAGAAGCTCAGCAGGGGGCGGCCCTGTTGTCCAGAGCCCAGGGAATGAAGTGATGTGGCTGCCAGGTGCACTGCAGGGGACGTGCAGGCTGGCTGAGAATAATGCCAGCTGGGCAGAGCCCCATGAGGTCACTTTGGGGTCTGCCTGCACTCAACGCTTTCACAGCCTGGCCTGGCTGGTCAGCCTTTGCTTGCACTTCTTCAAGAGCAACGAGCCAGCACTGGGAAGTTGAATTTGGCGGCTCGTCCACACTAGGATTTCAGTTTTCAAGACTGCCAGGCAGGTGCCATCACTCCTCCTTCATAGTATTTGCCAAACCTGCACAGGAGAAGTAGGATTTGAACCTTCTCTCCCACTGGGTCACTATAGACAAATCCTCAACTTCCCTTCATCGATGATTTTCTGCCTCATTCTGAGGAGCCCTGGGGGCCACACTCCCACATCAATCAGAGCAGTCCCATTTTTAACTGTTTTATATGTTAGGTTTCCACATGAGATTTTATCTTTCCTAGTGCTTTAAAAAGCTTGACCTTCACCATGAGTTATTACTAAATGCCCTTCAACTCTGCCATGCTATGAATGCAGATTTAAATGTATATAATTTTGTAGCAGGATGTTTCAAAACGCCAGATCAAAAACGTTGAATGACAATAAATACCATTTATTGAGTACCTGCTGTGTGCCAGGCACCAGAGTACATGTTTTACCTACAGCTCTTCCCTTAATTATTCCAACAGCCCTGTGAAGTTATCACTAATTGCCCATTTTCTAGATGACAAAACTGAGGCTCAGAGATGTTAAGATGTTCAAAGTTACAGAGCAAGTACATGCAGAAGCTGGCCCATGAACCCAGGAGGTCTTCCTGATTCTAAAATCTGAGCTCTTCATCCACAAACACATCATAAAGACTGGCTGGGGACTGTTATTCCTTGCTGTCTATTGCCAAAATACATGGAGAAAGAAAGAGAATTAATAGCAGGTGAAAATATGTCACAGTCGCGCCAGTGATTTTTGTGAAGGCGGCTTTTGTTTCTGCTTGGGTGGGAACCTCGCAACTCTGAATCCCCTGAGCATTGATGGGAAGCGCACCAAGGCAGGCATCCACACCCCACAATCCGGTTTCCCTGGAATCTGTGGGAGCGTGGAGCCGGTGCCCGTGTGCGTGCAGCCAAGAACAGAATTCAGCCCCCTGATGTTTATGCAGGAGCACTAGTGACGCGTGGACTTGAGAGAGGTCCAGAACACTGCCAACGCCCAAACACTTCCGTGAGGGCGACTGTCGTGCAGGGAGCAGCTGGAGGTGTGGACACCCCCACTCTCTGTCCCTGACTCAGAGAGGAGAGTACAGCCCCTCACACACGCAGCCTTCATTTCCAGCCTCCAGCCTCCTTCACTGAGGAGTTATTTGGTCCCTGATAGTGAGGCAGCATTGAGAATTCGCAGCCATGGTGACCCGGCGTTAGATCCTGGCTCTAAGTCTCGGCTCTGCCACCTCCTAGCTTGGGAAGGCTTTTAAGTTCTCTGAGTCCTAGTTTCCCCATCTCTGTGTTAAACTACATGCTGTTTGGAAAGCCCTAGCACAGCGCAATAGGTGTTATCAGTAAATTGCAGCAGCTGGGGCTTTGGTTTCCACCTTTATGACAAGACTGTTCCTCACTATAGCAGTGACCCAGGTCCCTGGGGTCTCTCGCAGGCTGGAAGCAAGCCAACACTGAGCCCTGACCCTGCATATGAAAATAGGATGGAAATCTTAGCTCAAAGAACCTGTGAGTTCCTGAAAAGGTCCGAGCAAGCAAGCCCTTACCAAAGGACAGATGATTGCTGCAGGAGCTTTCTTCATCCCTGTGGACAAATCATCACCAAGCCCTGTTAGTTTTTCCTCCTGGGTATATCTCTCAGAGCTGTGCCCTCTGTCCCTCTCTTCCTCCACCACTGTGGTCCAGGTTGGCATCACCTCTCACCTGGACTCATCTTACGCAGTGGCCTCCTAACTGGTGTGTTGGTCAGGGTAGGTTGGGTTGTGCTGCAATAACAACCAACCCCCAGATCTCCATCAGCACAACTAAGACTCATCTCTTGCTTGTGCTTTACGTCCCATGCAGCTGGCAGGAGGCCACTGCTCACGATGATCACTCAGGGACCTGGGCTGGTAGAGGCTTGGTCCTGACACCAGCCTCCATGGTCCCCTCCACTGAGGGGAAGGAGTGTGACAGATGTCTCATTGGCTTTTCCCAGAAGGGACCCACTCTGAGCACAGTTCACTAGACAGGGTGAGCCACCTCGCTTTATTTCAGAAGAGGTGCAGAAGTACAGACCTACTGTGTGCCTGGACACAGAGCGCCAGAAAGGCTAAGAGGAGAATATGGTGCTAATGGTATCCACTGTTCCCACACGTGCACTGTGCCCCCACCCCCAGTCCACTGGCCTCTCTGCAGCCAGAACAATCTTTCTAAAATGCAAATCTGATCATCGGGCACACACACAGTAGCTGAAGAGAGGTTTTATGGTGGTTTCATGAAGACACGGATAGTATGTGGTATGAGTGTAAGCTCAGAGCTTACAGGGGCAGGATCCTTGCCTGGCCTCCCCTCCTTTCATTAAGCTCAGTGACTCTGTCATTCTTGACCAAATGTCACAGAAGCATTTTGGCCACTAGGCTTTCCTGGAATTAACAAGGGAGAGGATTTTAAAGGCTAAAGTGTCCTCCTGAGATGTTAACACTCCACTGACAGCCTTCACTCAACAGAGATTTACCAGTACCTCTGAGGAGCCAGGCCTATGCCCCCCTGGCACTGGGAGGATGGGACAAACAGCAGGGGCCCTCCCTGGAGGGGCTTGCCATCCAGTGAGGGGACAGCCTGTGAATAGACAGTGACAATGCAGTGTGATCCCTGCTGGCACACAGGAGAGCCAAAGAGGGGTGAGAACTATGGGAGTCCAGTAAGGGCACTTCCCCCAGCCCTGGGGTGTGGGGGGTGATTAGGGGCATATAGGTTGCAGGGGACACCAAAGCTGCCCTAAAAGCCTGTGTGCTATGTCACAAAGCTCAGGCCTTCCCAGGCCCAGTGCAGAGCCAGTGCAGGGCTCTGAGTGGGAAAGGGGCGGCTCCGATCTGTGTGTTAGGAAGATCACCACAGAGTGAGAATGAACGGGAGAAACCCCATCTGGGGGCAGGAAGCCAATTAAGAGGAGGCTGCAGAACTGAGCAGTAGCAAAGGCCTGAATTTGGGAAGTACCATGAGCACTAAAGGTCTCCCCTCCACTCCCAACCCAGCCGTGACTCAGACACTGAAGCCTGTGCTTTAGTGGGGGGCCATTAATAACATCCAGAGCTCAAGATCCTGAGACTCTGCAGCCCCATGCCCTCTGCCCCATGCCCTCTGGGGCTTCCCACATCCTGGGTTTGGGGCGGCAGTGGGAATGTCAAATTCTCATCCCGTGAAAGCTTCAAGTGTTGTCTCCACACCTTCCAAGTCAGCCACCCGCTCAGATAAAGCACCTTTTCAGATTACAAAGTCTTTTTCACGATTAGCATTTCATTTAACCACCACAGTAACCCCGCAGTTACTGTGTTTCTACATAAGAGAGGCACAATCCTCATTTGACAGACGAGGCTTGCATAGACAGAGTTCATTCTCTCCACAGATACCAGTTGAGTGTCTATTTTGTGCCAGGCCCTGAGCTCTCGCTGCTAAATGTCAGAGTCAGAATCTGCACCAGGCCTCCAGGTTCTGGGTCTAGTGGACGTTGAGGCTGGTTGTTAAATGAGGTAATTTATACTCTAAAGACTAGATTTTACTAATCCATCAGGGCTAATGCAATTTCTTTCCCCTGAAACATGAGATAATTATTTTCCAAAAGATACTTCCTCGTTGAGCTTTCTTTTTTTTTTTCAAACTGGAAAATCCAACTCAGATCTTAAAATAAAGTCCTTTCAAAATCAGTTTTAGAAGAATGAATGAATTTTTGGTAACCTTAGCTGGTATTCCAAAACTCCATGTAGAAATTTTAGAGAAACGTGATCAAGATGAACTTTTCCTGTGAGACTATATGAGTGAAATATAATCAACTTTGTTTAGATACCTCTTGGGCTCTTAGCCAAACTCAAGAAATTAGTGAAATCGTTTGGAAGAACCTGTTCACATGTAGTGTTCTCAGCCTGCCCAGTTTCCCTGTGCCCTAAGCCTGCTGCTGCCCTCCCACCCCCTTTCCTCCCTCAATGGGCCTTCCTGCCCCCTCACTGCACTAGTGGCCACCCCAGCTCCCTTCATCTCTGGTCACATCTGCAGGCAGCAAGGAATTGGAGTTGGAGGGAAGGGCTGGTGTTTCAGGAGGAAAGCCAATATCGGGTGGGCACCAGTGAGGAGAAGCAAGTAATTACATCTTAGAGTTTCCTGGTAGCCTGAGCAAGGAGGGAAACAGGCTAGTTATGAGATAGTCATTGCCTCATGGAAAGACAAAGTCCAGTTGCTCAGGCAAGAGTACTTGTGTCCCAGGAGCTTACATACGGGGGACCAGCAGGGAAATGATGATGACCTTGAGGGCAGAGGCACCGCCAGTATAGGGCCTGCCCCCATGAGTCGCATCTGCTGGCTCTTAGGGGAGGCTGAGCATGCTCAGTGAAGACCACATTCCAGGAGGCTTAAATGGTGGGGTCCCAGGAGGTGTGTCCTGGTGTCCAGATAACACAGGGTGCAGCTTGGAGAAGCCTGGGGAATGGAAGGTCAATTGGACCCTCTTAAATAGCCATTGCCTTCTTTTATTTTAAATTTTAGGATTGGTAATGCATGTCCATAGCTCAACATTCAAGAGACAAAAAAAGTATACAGTGACAATGCTCCTTCAATGACTCTGTTCACTTCTCTAGTGGCCATTATACCAGTTTCTTATCCATTCTCCCAAAGGGATTATATATATATACATGTACATGCAAACATCTGTCCGTCTATATGCATGCATGTATAATTATATAAATGGTAACACAGTCTGCACCATGTTTTTCTCACTATTTTGTGGAGAGGATTCTCTGCAAGTACATTGATCACCATTCTTTTTTGTGGCTCTATAGTATTCCGTGGTGTGGACATGCTATCATCTTTTTTTTTTTTTTGGCCAGTCTCTTCTTGAGGGATATTTAGGTAATTTAAAGTCTTTTGCTATTACAAATGGAGCTGCAGCTAATAAGTAAATATCCCTGCACATGGGCCATTTCCAACCAAGTTTTTGACAGAAGCTGAAGGGCAGATACATCCATACTGAAGTTTGTACCTTCATTCAGCAAGTATGAGAAAAGGGGCTGTTGAAAAGGGGAGGGCAGGCTGGCTGAGGCGTCATCACAGATCGAAAGATGTTTGTGCAGGACCAGCCAAGTGTAACAGCCACCAGGACCCGTTTCATCTGTAGCCATGGCGCCCAGGCCCTGGAGTAGTTTACATTAAAAGAGACCCTTCCGCAGACAGAAGCTTGGAGGCTTACACTGACATGGGCCCCCAGGCCTTGGGTCAAGCACCTTGTTCGAGGCTGATTCTGAAAGAGGGGGGCTTTCAAGGGCTTCTAAGCCCTGAGGTTGCAGTCACTTCCTGAATCTCCTCCCACCTACTTCCTCTCAACTCCCAGCGAGGCCAGGCAGGGAGGATGAGTGAGCACGTAGCATGGCACCCAGGAGGTCAGTCTCTGGCCGCAGGCCTCTTCCTGGGCTGGTTTGGGGCCCAGAGTGACGTATGGCTTAGGCCCTAAAGACTGGGAATCTGGACAGAGACCTAAGACAGGCACTGAGAACAGGGACAAAGCACAGGTTCTGGTGCAGCCACCACGGCCCAGGAAGACTCAGACTTGAGAACTCAGAGGCAGAGTTGGGCAGAAAGAAGCCAATTGGAGCTAGGAAGGAGGTCACAAAGTGGGGTCCTGACCCTGCATGAAGCCACATCAGGAGAGGTAGGGGGTATGAGTAGTCAGGGTGGATGACTTCTTTCTGGATTGGTGTGGGGGATCTAGTGGGGCATGGGAGAAGCTGATACTTCCTGCTCCGTGGACTGCCTTCCTGCTCAATGGAAGTATTAGCCTCTGCTGGCCCCACAAGTGCAGGAAGTATTCCCTGACTTGGGAATAATGTGCTTAGTGAATCCCCCACTGTACACCATGGCATGAGCGCGTGCAGCCAGGGCTGGAAGGAACCAGCGTTGATGAGCATGCACTGCATTGCAGCAGCTGTGAGAGAGGTTGGAAGATGCTCTTGGAGTGGCCTGCAAGGGTCATGGGACAGAGTGACTTCCCCTGGGAAGGAGATGGAAAAGGGAGCTGGAGGATCTGGGTGGGGCTGGGGGGGGGGGGGTGCCTAGATGGGTGTCCCCATATAGATGGAAGGAAGGAGAGAAGATGGACCCCGGGCCAGGGCAAGTGCACACATACGCACATGCACGCACACAAACACACGCGCGCGCACGCGCGCACACACACACACACACCAGGTTCTCTGTAGCACAGCCCCTCCCTGCACTGGGATATCATGCAGCATGTGGCAGAAGCACAGCACCTGTGGGCCCTCAGCCCCAAAGGTCAATGATGGCGGGGAGGAGGAGCCAGGACCCAGCTGGGGAGAGCTGGCCCTAACCAGAGCAGCAGAGTGGGACCTGGTAAGGGGTGGGATCAGCCAAGAGTGGTGGCATCTATCCCTGAGCCCACCCCACCCACCCCTTCTCTCAGAGGAGGCAACGAGCAGAGGCCCAGGCAGCAGGTCTGAACTCCCAAAAGGCGGGATGAATTGGAGGGGGCAAGGAGATCAGAGGGGACTGTTTGATGGTCCAGGTGGGTAATGAAGAATCCCTGAAGCAGGCATGGCAGTGAGGATGGGGGAAGGCACAGATTCCGGAAATACTAGAGAGGAAAAACGGATACAACTGGCAGCCAGTTACACAGTGGGAAGAGGAGAGAAGCCGGAACTGAAGATAATGTGCAAGATGCCACAAACGCCATCTCCCTGTAACCCACTGATCTTGCATGGCTGTGACCGTTCTGGTTATGAGCCCCTCCCCACCATGACCTCAGGACAGTGGCTGGATCCTGCGTTGTGTGTATGTGTGCAGGCATATGAATGCTCATGCATGTGTGTTTTCCAGTAATGTGCCACTGCTAGGTTGATTAGACCCATCATTTGACCTTGTAAATGAATCCAGTGGTTTACAAAACACTATTTGAGCCTTTTCATGAACGAGGAGCTCCCACAATGCTTTCCTAAACAACCCCGTGAGGTGGGTAATATTGTCCCCATTTTGTGAAAGAGGAAACTGTCCACAGAAGTGAAGAGGTGTGTTGAAGACCCCAAGGCCAAATAATAAATAATAAATTTGAACCCAGGTCTGATGACTCCAAACCCTGGTAGACCCCACAACCCCAGGGCCCCAAAATGGACTCCCTGGAACACTGGTTTTATGGAATATTAATAGATCTTCCCAAAAAATGAAAACAAGATTCCATGGGTGTTCCAGAAAAGGCTCCTTATGGAAGGACTGCCCTGTGCCCTGTCAGCTCTCCCTGAAGAGGCACGGATGGCTTTCATGAAAAACCAGTCCCCCCAACCCCTTCCAGCCAGCTCCATTGCCCATGCCTGAGGGGTGTATTCAACACCACCCCCTTCGTGGCTTTTGCTATTAGCCAATTAATAAGCTGGGCTCCTGGGCAGTGGTGACAAATGCATTCAGTCACCCATTCAGTCAACCAGGGCTACCCTGTGCTCTGGCCAAGGCACGGTGCCAGGCTCCAGGGAGAGTTCTTGGTCAGGAATCATTTCTTTGAAAGGAGCAGGAGCCTTTTGCTCAAAGCAGCTTGAGCAAGAGAGGACTATCCTGGATGAAACACAGCGGTAGTTAATGGAACCCAGGGAGAAAATACATGTCTGGGTCTCCATGGCCTGAACACCTCCGCCTAGCCTTGCCCCCACCACTTGATTCCATCACCACCTCTTGCCACTTTCTCTGAGACCCTTCTGCTTCCTTCTTGGCTTCTTACTCGCACTTAGAGTTCAGCACATGCAGCTCATCAGCCTGGTCTCTCTGTGCCACTATGCCACATTCCCAGAGCCCCAGATGGGTGAACCCTGGTGCATGTCCACTGCTGCTCCAGGCAGCTGCGTCCAGGACCATGGGCCTCTGAGAGGGCATGAGGGGCAGGGGAGAAGTCCTGCGTTTCTAGTATGACAACAACCACGTTGCTCCTCCCTCAGGGGTTCCAAACTCTGGGTGATTATAACCAGCTGGGGGGCTTTCAAAAAGACCAGTGCCTGCCACCTCCCCTCCCCTCCCCTCCCCACCCACCACTCTGTTTTAATGGATCTGAGAAGGGACTTGAGCGACAGGGCTTCTTTAAGTTCCCAGACATCGCTAATGTGTAGCCTGGATTGAGACTATGGGCTGTAGCTGGAAAGATAATCAGAACATCATTATGATATGAGTTGAGAATGGCCTTGATGGCACAGGATGGGGCGCTATCTGGGAGCCCCCGGCAGCTCGCCCATTAGGAAGAACCACCATACCTTTCCAAAAGCACATATACAGCTGACATGCGTGTTGTCATTGATGGCTGCAAAGTGAACTATGTCTGGCTTCTAGTGGGGGCTAAATACTGGTTGAATTAATGAACGAGGAATGACTTGGAGAGTAAAAGGTGTGGGAAATCTTCACTCTAATACCACGTGTATAGAATAGACCAAGGCAAGTGTTGTTGGGCCTGTTTGTCAGAAAGGAACCAGGGCTCAGAGAGATGAAAAGGCTGCCCAGAGTGCCCAGCTCTGAGCTTCACTGCCAGACCCAGACTCAGCTATGGAGGGTTCCACCTGCTCCTCTGTCTGTAGGGGAACCAAACATCCCAGTTTGCTCAGGACTGTCTTGGTTTTAGTACTGAAAGTGCCACACCCCCAGGAAACTCATTAGTCTCAGGCAAACCCAGGACAGTTGGTCACCCCACTGTCAGTGGTTGTCCAATGTTCTGTGTTCAGTGGAGAGGCTGTAGGGGCTGCTGGTCAGTTGGGAGAGGCAGGAGGCAAAAGAGAGTCTAAGTAGGTGGGGCTTCAAGCCCCCAGCCCCAGCTTCCAGAGGGGAAGTAGATCCAGCTCCAGACTGACCTGGGGTAGCAGGGGCCATTTTGCAGCCCGGTTGGACAGGAGAGGCATACTGGGGCCAGGAAGGACATACTGGACAGGAAGGGCATACTGGACAGGAAGGGCATACTGGGGCCAGGTATGCGCTGGAGCTCATGCACTGCCAGGTCAACTGAGGCCACAGGTGTGGTTCCAGAACATTTCCTCCAGCAAAGACAAGGGCCCACATGTGAGTCTAGTCCTGGCACAACCCCAGATGTGATTTCTGAATCCCCGCCTGTGAACCTGGTAGGTCGCAGGTATAGTTTGTGGATCAATCCCTCTTTTCCTACTGAAGCCCCAGGCGAAAGTCTAGACTAGTGAGTTGTTCTCAACATTGGCTGCCCATTGGAATCACCCAGGGATGCTACGTCAAACTCCAGTGTCCAGCCATGGTTGAGACTCGCAGGTCTAGGGATACTCAGCAACCCAGGTCAAGCCTCAGGAGGTCCAGGCTCCATCCATGCACTTGGGAAGGCCTTGGAATCATTGTGGATCTGTTACAGTGATTTTGATTCTGCGAGTATTTCTCGCTCGATCTTAGGACTCCTGGTGGAATCTCAAATCAGGTTATCCATCTCTTACTTCAGGTCTAGGAAAGCTCTAGGTCCATCCTTGATCTCTGTGGAGGCCCCAGGTGGAGCTCTGGGCCCATCTCTGCAGCCCTGCAGGGGCTTTAGAAGTGGTTCACCAAGTCTTGCCTCTTCTGTAGCAAAATCGGGTGTGGCCCATTGGTGGTTTCTTCCTCTGTTGCATTTCTGGGGAGTCCCTGAATGAGGCTGTGGTCTGTTCATACAACTGCAGTTGGACCCCAGCGATGGTTCTGTGAATCCCTGGATGCATTATGGGGCCTGGGTGTGGCTCTGAGTTGGCCCATGCAGGCTAGTGAGGCTCACGATAAGGGTCTTTCTACACAGCCCATGGCACCTTCCAGGTGTGGTAGTGGACCTGGGCCTCCTGCCCAGGTGAAGCTCCACATAGGACACTGGCCCTGCCTTCACAACCTGGTGAGTGCCCTGGTAGTGCTGAGGCTGTCTTTGCAATACTGGGCTAAGCCAGGTTTGGATGTATCTCTGGACTATAAGACTTCCCATCATTGACCCTCACATCAACTGCCTATCCTCACCCTAACCTGGCTCCAGTCCAGTTCAGGGAAGAGCCTCAGCCCAATTTCCCCACAGGGGCCACTTGCCCTTAGAAGGAGCCATGGGCTTATCAGTTCCCCTTGAAGCATGAGCATGTACGGAATCACCTAGGGTGCTCTTTAAAATAAATCCCAGCCATACCCCTAGGGATCCTGATTCAGAAGGCAGCTAGTGCCTGGAGATCTACATTTTTAGCAAGCGCCCCAAGGGATTTGGAGTGGAAAACTGGGATACTGAAGTAGGAGAAATGCATTTTTACATCTACTTACCTCTGGGGCAGCTCCTGCCCAGCACAGCTGTAGATCTGAGCCTGGTCCTAGAAAACTGGTGGCACCCAGCAAGACTGAAGACAGTCCTGGCCCCACATGTAGTTTTATCTCAGGTAATGGTGGCTTGCCTTAAGCAATGCTTCTCATACCACAGGGTGCAGCAGGATCACCTGGGGGGCTTGTTTCAAAACAGAGGTCTGGGGTGGAGCCCAAGAACTTACAGTCCTAACAAATTCCGAGGTGATTTGGGTGCTGCTGCGGCTCCAGTGACTTTAAGGACTCTCATGGCAGTAAGGGTGGTGGGACATTCTTGGAAGAACAAGAACCACAGTACAGGCAGCATTCCCAGCACACATAACTGAGAAGAGGTGGAATCCAGGTGTTCCAGGGCAGCCAGTCTTGTCCCCATGCCATCCTCAACCACCTGTAGCCAGAGCCTGACACGCCACCTCTAGCTTCCCACCCTCAGTGCAACTCAGCGGCACCCCGTGTCTGCCAGTGCCACCCGCGGTGCTCTGCTATCTCTGCTTGGCCTCACACCTCCTGCTCACCTGCCCTTCTCATCTCTCACAACCCCGACTCCAAGTGGTCTCCTTATAGCTTCTGATGATACTGCCGACCAACTGCCTCTCCTCCTATTTCCTAAGGCAAACTCCCAGCCTCACTTCCCTGTTGGGGCAGTTTGGGGAGCCCTTGCTCTACCTGGCTCCAGTCCAGTTAAGGGAAGAGCCCCAGCCCAGCTTCCCCACAGGAACCAGCTGCCCTTAGAAAGAGCCACGGGCTTATCAGGCATCATGACTCCCCTTCCGGGATCTGGGCAGTCTGGTGGAGGACTGCGGGGAATGCTAGATCTGTTCCAGCAACTCTAGTAGGCCTGTGAAGATTTGTTACTGAAACTTGGACTCGGGTCCTGTATCTGAATGTATCCTATATCCTTGATCACATATAGTGAGTCCTGATCTCATCCAGGGCCCAGGGAAGGTGGGCATGAGGCTCTCTGTTGCATTGGAGAGTTCTAGGGTGTCCCTGGGACTGACTCCAGAACAATGCTGCTGTTCTGCAGAGGAATCCAACCGGGATCCAGGCAAGCCTATGTGGTCCCATTGTTGTGGCAGGTGTGATTCGGATCCTATCCTGTGGTCACACTGAGGCTCGTGTGTTGTGAGTCTGAGAAGCTCTGGGTAGCTCTGGTTGGTCTCAGCATCATTCTGGCGATGTCCAAGTTGTGATCCTGGCCTCATCACAGCAGCTCCAGTGTTGCCCCCAGTGTGAGTCTCGTTTTTACTCTGCAGCTTTGGAGGGATCTGTCTCTGGCCTCTGCCCAACCTTGTAACTCTGAGGAAGCTCAGGTGGGAGTTCAGCTTTCAAAGGTGACTCAGGTCAGCCAGAGCTCTGAACCGATACCAGCTGAGGTTATGAGACTGTCTCAAGAGCTCTGGTGCTATGCAGGGTCATTGTTTTTCCATGGAAGAAATTGATATTAAGATTATTTATCGGCCGGGCGCGGTGGCTCACGCCTGTAGTCCCAGCACTTTGGGAGGCCGAGGTGGGCGGATCACGAGGTCAGGAGATCGAGACCATCCTGGCTAACACGGTGAAACCCCGTTTCTACTAAAAATACAAAAAATTAGCCGGGCGTGGTGGCGGGTGCCTGTAGTCCCAGCTCCTCGGGAGGCTGAGGCAGGAGAATGGCATAAACCTGGGAGGCAGAGCTTGCAGTGAGCTGAGATCGTGCCATTGCACTCCAGCCTGGGCAACAGAGTGAGACTGCGTCTCAAAAAAAAAAAAAAAAAGATTGTTTATCAAGAACTCCCAGAAACCCCCTAACTGCTCCAGACCACCACCCTCGTGAGGTCCTCAGGCAGTCGCTGGCAATATAACGCTCCTCAGTTCTCTCCAGCTATCTCAGAGCTCCAGGGAGCTGAGCTGGCCTGACTGAGGCTTTGGAGCTTGGGCCTTGAACCAAAGCAGGCCTGTGACTCCTCCTTCCTCCCGAAGCTCATTTCCCAATAGCAGATGGTACTGCTCCAGAATCCAGAAAGCCTCTCCCAAAACACACCCAAACCAGCCAGAAAAGATCATAGGGACAGGAGAGCAAGTCTTAGGGCCAGAAGATACGTGTTCAGACTTCTAGGACAGCGGGAAGGAGATGGGAGCCCCTGGCCCTGGTACACTCAGTCATAGCCTGGAGAAGGGGAGGGAGCCAAGAAAGGGGAAACTAGGGGGCCCTAATATGGGGTGCCACTTTGCAGCTGGTACCACCCTGACCAGCTGACTTCACCTGCCATGTGGAAAGAAGCTGGGAAGAGTGGGGAGGGAAGACCTCGGAAGGGGACACAGAGGAGAAAGGCAGGAACAGAGACACAAAGAAAGAAGGAGACAGCTGCAGAGGGCCAGGCGCAGTGGCTCACAACTATGATCCCAGTACTTTGGGAGGCCAAGGAGGATGGATCATTTGAGGACAGGTGTTCGAGACCAGCCTGGCCAACATGGCGAAATCCCGTCTCTACTAAAAATACAAAAAAAAAAAATTAGCTGGGCATGGTGGCGCACACCTGTAGTCCCAGCAATTCGGGAGGCTGAGGCAGGAGAATCACTTGAACCTGGAAGGTGGAGGTTGCCATGAGCAGAGATTGTGCCACTGTACTCCAGCCTGGACAACAGAGTGAGACTCTGACTCAAAAAAAAAAAAAAAGAAAGAAAGAAAGAAAGAAAAAATAAAAAAGAAAGCTTCAGAGAATGCAAAGGAGAGAGAGAGAGAAATGGAAAGAACAGAGAGGAAAGGAAATGATCCCTTTCCAGGCTCAAAGAGCCAAGAGGTGGAGTTTTTCTAGAACTTTGGCCTATCCATGCCAGAGGCAGCCCTGCTCCTTGTTGAAGGTGCAGTAATGGGAGATAGCCTTGCAGTGGGTCCTGAGACCCGCCATGAAAACAAAGCTTCAGGCTCAAGCATGTCCAAGCCAACATTCATCTCCCTTGCATATTTGCTCCTTGGGGACACAGCATGAGCATCGGCAGCCCAGCCTGAGGGTGCAGCTGCTCTCCCGGGGCTGGAGACCAGCAGAGGATAAGAGGTCTGAGTGTCCCTTGGGTAGGGTTGCCCTGAGCCTTGACATGCTCCTGTGCAGCCACCAGTCACCCAAGAGATGGGCAATTCAGATCCTCAACAACTTTGTGTCTATTTCCCTGAAGTTGTCCTGAACTTCTAAAATGGAGTAGGGCCTAGAAGATCATCATATTTTTACCCCAAGCCCATACTAGCCAAGAAATCACCTGTGCTTCAAAGTAGGCACCCAAGCTTGCCAAGGAGAAAGTTATTAAAAATATTAATAAAAAAAGAAGTATAGTGAACATGCATTGGATGCTTGCTTGCAGGCACCAGCATTATCTCACCTGACTCTCACAACACCCATGCAAGGAAGGGACTCTTCTTATGCCCATTTTGTGGATGAAGAAACTGAGGTGAGAGCCTCAGTGACTGGCCCCAGGTTACACAGCTAGCAAGTATTACCAACAATAGCATTTCCCAGATAACACAATGCCACCTACACCTGTCATTTGTTGTCATCTGAAACATGTAGGAATATGAACCTCCACCTGCTGAGTCCTCCTCCAATTATTAAGGCCACTTCTTTATCTCAAAAGGAAATCAAGTTCCCCAAATAGAGTCTCCCTTTTTTAAAAAAAACCTCAGACAGAAACTAAGGCTGAACTGAAGCATCTGTCTCCCTTTTTTCCCAGTTATATGCTCTGTCCCCGTCAGGGGAGCTGCCCAGTTAGAGGCTAGGTGGAGAGTGGGCTCTTTGACCCAAACTGGACCACAAAGCTGGGCTATTGCAACCCTGAGACTTCCATGTGCTCTCCATCTCCAAAGTCCCAGAAGATCAACGGGACACACAAGCATATCCCAGACCCAACCTCACACCTGTGGAACCAAATGCGACCTGAGCAGAATGTTAGCACCTGTGCATTTCCCAGGCAGAAGCAAGGCACCCCGAACATTACTCCCCAGCCCCTGCTGCCACCATCCATGGACCTCATGGGGACATCCTGGGTTGGGGGCTTCCACTGTCTTCAGGTGTCTGTGTCAGCTCATGGCAGGGAAACTTCCATTTGGGTGAATGGTGCATAAGAGCCTCATAAGGGCCAAGGTTTTCTGCAAGTGCCATAAAGTGTAATGGTGAAAGCTAGGTTGTGGGATATGGGTTTTTACTGTAAAATAATTATAATGTCTGTGAATGTTTAAAATTTTCATAATAAAATGTTGGCAGTGGGTGAGGAAGGCAGACAAAGATCAAGGCCTTTTCAGCCCAGGCACCTCAAGGACCCAATAAGAAGCAATAGTAAGCCCCTTCTTCTGCCCCCGTTTCCCCCAAATCTTTGCCTTCCCTTACTTAAGAAACACCAGCATTTATAGTCTTTACTATTCTGATACCATCACCAAAATATCTCTTTCTGTCCAACTGCTGCAGCAAGACCTGCTTCCCCTGGAGAAGTCTGCCCAGTCCCTCCATCCTGGCTAGAAAGCAGGATAAAGATGGGAAATTGGTTGGCACAGAGAAAATTCTATCACTTATATTCCTCACTCCCAGGGCTCCACTTATTTGGGGTGAGTCTACATTGGGACAAAAACAGTGGTTACAGATCCTCACTAACCAAAGACAGCAAACAGGGTCTTGCCATCCCCACATGGGCCTGTGTCCCTGAGAGATACAGCAGTGTGGCTGGGATGTCACAAGTGCCCAGAAAGGTTGCTTGCAAAATCATTATTAACAAGTGCAAGAGGGGTGAGGACCATCATGAGGTCCTGGGTGCCTCATCAGGACGTCATCAGAACCCCAAGGTGAAGCATTCATGTGTCTGTTCATTCACTCATTCTTCAGCTATTCATCAGCATCCACTCAGTACTAGGCTCTGTGCAGGGTTCTAGAGTTTCCAAATTAAGCAGGTACAAGCCCTGGCCCTGAGCAGTCCAAGACCAAAGGGTCAGCCAGGTTGTGAGGCTCCAAGGAAGGAGGGGCCGCATGGAGAAGTCCTGCAGGTGAGGGGAAGGATGGAGTGCAGACACCCCCCATCCCCAAGCCTAAGCCCAGCCAGGCCTGTGGTCCAGGCAAACTCTTTTCCCTGAGACCTGAATCTCTGGCCTGTGTGTTCCCTGGGGCCCAGGGAGGGGTCCTCGCCTGGCCTCTGCTGGGGTTCAGCCTGCCAGGCTGACCCCAGGACACAGTGCCATGCCTAGACCCTCAGACCACACTTAGGCCACACACCTGACCCTGACAGAGAAGAGGGGTGGGCCAGAAACATACACAGCCTCTGAGAGCTATGGGAGAGATTGGGAACAACCCAAGGCCTATCCAGAAGTGCAGGGAAAGACCCAAAACACATCCACACACATCCACACTCTCATTCACATTCTCCAGATATATCAATAGATGGATAGATATAAAAGCGTGTGTGTGTGTATATATACACATATATATAAATATATATGTATGTATATATATATGATACATCGATAGATATAAAAGCATGTGTATGTATGTATGTATATATATATACTTATACATATAAATATACGTGTGTGTGTATATATATATATAAGCTCAAAAAGACCTTGAGCCCAGCTCATTTAACTCCCCATTTCATAGATGAGGAAGCTAAGGATGACAAGGAGGAAGAGACTTAGTTGCCCCCAAGCCACACTGTCTCAACTGCAGAACTGACACCAGATAAGACCCCCTTTCCAGTGCTCTTTCCCTACCCAGAAAGCCACTTGCCCCCTATCAACTCTTGTCCATTACAGTGAAGAGAACAAACAGCGTGAACAGAAGGACCCTGGGCTAAGAGCCAAGCCACTGTCACCCTAGACAGCAATCCCAGAGACACCTCACACCCACCTCCAAGCCTCAGCCCCCTCTGTGAAGTGGGGTCATGCCACCTACCTCCACCGTGGCTGGGCTCCCTCAGGAACGCAGGGACAGTGCCTGCAGGGTGACAGGCACACAGCAGGGCCTCACAAAATCAGTCACTTTCCCTTTTTTTCCCCCACACCGCTGGTTGTGTTTTAGGTTTTCCTGCACATAGGTTTGGAAATCTGACATTCTCACTGAGTCCCTTTCACCTCTCTAAGCTCCCTTTTTTGTAGCATCTTCCAGGAGCCTGGAGCTCATCCTCTCTCTCTAGACGTGGGCTTTGGTCTTTCCCAGCGGATGATACTCTGTCTCTGCATCTCTGCAGACTTCTCCCTCTCCCACCTGCCCCCACCCATCTATCTCTATCTTATCTCTGTCTCTGTCTCTATCTCTGTCCCTGCCAATTCCTACATAGAGCAAAGTCTCATTTACTTGCTACCCAAAGTCCGGATTTGTGCTGATTCAGAAACTCTGGGTGGAAGCTGACTTTCCCTTAGCAAACAATTTCTACAAGTCAGTCGGGCAATGTGGTTGCATAAAACAGATGTCAGGGGGCAGGTTTACAAGCACGAAGGGAACAAACTGCTCTCAAGTCATTTGAGGCACTTATATTCCAGCTCAGGCCTCCTGCAGCAGCAAAAGCACCACTGGGCAAAGGCAGCCCAGGGTTCTGGCTTCAGTGATGCTGTTTCTAGCCCAGTGACCTTGGACAAATGAATGTGTCTTGCCTCCACATGCCCTCTAAATGGGGATAACAGACTTAATTTCTAGGGCAGTTGTGTCTCTAGTCAGGTGATGTGTGCAAAGAACCTAGTACCATGCCTGAGGTGTGGTAGATCCTCCAGTTTCCCCTTCTCCTTAAGGTGGAGGCCCTCACAGCTGCCTAGACTGCAATTCCTCTGGCCGGGAGCCTGAAGTGGCTCTGGATACTCCCAGAGCTCGCCCTGGCCCCTGGAGCCTGGCTGTTATGCCTCACAGGGAAGCTTCTGGGTCACGCTTGTCCCGAAGGCCACCCCTCCATAAACTGGCCACTTCACTTGAACGCTAAGCCTGTCAGTCACTCAGGGTCTAGGCAGTGTCTCCTATCCCAGGAGGACAGCAGATGCAGGATGCTTGTTAGGAGACTGTGACAGTAGCCCAGGAGAAAGGTCGTGGGGCCTAACCTAGGGCAGCAGTGATGGGGTCAGAGCGAGGCCACACAGATGGGAGTAGACGGGCAGATGAACTAGCAACTATTGGAGTGACAGGAGGGGAGTGGGGAAAGCCTCTGGGTAGCCTGCGGCTGGCTTCCTGAAGCCTCCAGGAACCCCGCGCCTGGTCTGCAGGATGGAGAGTTGGGCATCATAACCTGTCAGAAGCTCAAGGTCTCTGATGACCGGGTTCAGGCCTGGAGGGTCTTCCTGGCATCCTTCCTCACAGTTAGGTTTCCAGCAGGGGTGAGGCTGTAAGGGATTCCAGTACACATGGGCAGCAGGGAGCCATCTGCTTCCCCACCCAGTAGGGCTGATTGGGAAGAAGTCTCTGTGAGGAGTGAAAGGCCTCAGCCAAGCCCATCACCCCATGCAGCTCTGAGTCCCCTGGTGACCCAGAAGGGAAGGAGAACACTCCTGCTGTGGTCCCAGCAATGGGCTCCTATAGCTCTGGGACATTCCCCTTGGGGCTCTAAGGAGACCCAGCAACTCCACTGTGCCTGTATGTAGCTGAGTGCCTTGTTTCTGATTTGGGACTCTGAGTCTCACCTACCTACAGGCTCCCTGAGGTGGGGACTTTGCCTTTTTGTCTTTGCATCCCAGGGCCAAGCCCAGGGCCTGAGCAGGCGGCAGTTGCCCAGTGCAGGTGTATCATCCCAGCTTCTCTGCTTTCCCGCTGTTTGGCCTTAGGCAAGCAGCTCAACCTCTCTGAGCTTCAGGTACATCAGCTGTAACACAGAGAATACCTGTTCTGCTTGGTGAATGTGGAAATCATGAGATCATGGGAGACAAGCATTTGTGTGTTCATCATCTCTCGAGAGATGGGGAAAGTGCTAGGTAGCCGCCTGCCACTATGTGTCACCTGCTTCCTCCTCGAGGGGGGCAGGGTGCCCACTGGAGCCTTTCAGATTCAGTTATTTGAGGCTGTAGCTGACATTTCATTCTATAGCTATCTGTTATCTGTTTCCTAGGAAACAAGAGACAGACATTGACTCTGTAACAACTCACTCTCTCTCTCCTTTCTCTCTCTCTCTCCTGCCATACTCATTCCCCCCGCCCGCTGCTTCACATACACCCGGCTGCCACCTAGACTGACAATTAACAAAAATACATAAATGTCAGCAGAAGCTAAAATTAGTTTACACACTGCACCTTGTGCTGCTGCTCCCTGCCACCTGGACACCGAGGGATGGAGGGACGGGCACTCTCTCTGGCTCAGCCTCACACCATGGCTGGCCCGTGGTGCATCCTCTGAACAGCAGACCTAAGGGCCCCTCTTTGTACCTCACCCCCTGCCTCTCTCCTCCCAGTTTCACCAGGCCCAGGCCCAGGCTGGGCCCCCAGCACTTCGTTTGTCTGCCCTCTCTCTCCGACGAATCCCTCTGCATGCGGAGCTGGCCCCTCAGAGCCCCCTGCCCCTTCCTCCCGCCAATGCCCCAGCCCAGTCTGTGACTCTTCCAACATGCCCAGTTGCTCAAACCAGAAACCTGGGCTTTGTCCCTGCTGCCCTCTCCTCCCATGGCTCCTCCTCTCAGCTGCACCCCAGGTCCCTGCCCACCTGCCCACTGGCATCCCTGTACAGCCCCCTCCCCCTCCCAAATATGCTGTGAGCTCTGGACACCAAGCTGCCCCCATGCTCTTCCATTCAGCTGAAATAAAACTGAACCAATGTCCCATCCTCTGGGAAGCCCTCCTGATCTCCCTGGGATAAGTCAGTGGGTGACTTTCTCTGTGCCCCCACAGCCCTTTGTTCTTACCTCCATGACAGTAGTGATCGCACCACATTAATTACAGCAATTACAGCGCTTACTAGGTGCCAAGCATTCTTCTAGGAGCTTTACATGTATTTAACTCATATAACAGTATTGCAGATGGGTGTCTATTGTCTGGCTCTTCTGCTTCCCTGAGTCCTTAAGGGGCAGGGCCCATGGTTGGCATGGTTCTAAGTTAGTCACCTGCACCCAACACAGAGGTGGCTTCCAGTGGGCTCTTATAGGGACCGTGTCTGTTTACTCATCGCTCTAACCCCAGGACCTAGAAGGGCACTTATTCCATTTTTGTGGAGTGAGTTAAATACATGCTGCATTGAATTGGTACCCAGTTCCCAAAAGGATGTTCTAATGATGTGCTTTCCCTGCCTTCCCTCCAGTGCGCCTGATGATTTCAAACTGGCTTTTTTGCAATTTGTTGTTGAACAGGGCTTTGTGTGTTTTGTTTCCTTCTTACAATATCCTAAGCATAGGCTCTGTTACACGATACAAAAGCCCTTTTAATCGAGAACTGGAAACTGCTAAATAGAATGGCATTCTGATTATCACAAACAAGGAATCTGTGCCTAGCTGATGTGGCAGCAGGCACTTTGCAAAACAGCTAGATTGATTGCAAGAGTCGCTGTTAGTCCCATGGACACTCTGGTCATTGGAGATGTCTTCTTCTTGGTACAGCATTACTTCACGGTGAACTTCAGCCATGAGAACCAGAAAGCCTTGGAGCTGAGGACAGAGGACGCAAAAGATTGTGACGAATGGGTGGCAGCCATTGCACATGCCAGGTATGTCTCCTTGCCCAGGGCAGGAAGCCCCTACTCCACAGTCCAGGCAGAAAAGACCAGACCCAAGGGCCCTTGAACAAAGCCAAGCCCCATGAAGTGGAGGGCATGGGAAAGGAGGAGGAGAAGCATCTCTTGGCAGGGTCCACCCTTACAGCCTGCACCTCTGGGATGAGCCTCTCAGTGCCACAGGGAATGAGAGGCCATGAGTATTGCAGCTCCTACCCTGCTCCCACACTAGTTACCTTTTTTATATTAGCAGAACCAAGTATGATTTGGTTTGGTTAAAGGATTTTGTGGCTCCTGAAGCCTAAGGCCTCCAACATTCTGACCCAAATGCAGCCACTCATTTGCTGCATTACCATGGACCAGTCCTCTCTGCTCTCTGGACCTCGGTTTTCTCATCCAGAGGCTGACATTCTAAACCTCTCTGAACTTTGACACTCAGGGATTCTAGGCCTCCTCCTCCCCTCTGCTCCAGCAGTAAGTGCCCCCTGTAGGGAGACTCCCTGGGCCAGGAGAGGGGAAAGCCAAAGGACAATAGGTGCCACAGAGACAACAGGGGCTCCAAGCTGAACTGAGTCCCTTTTGGGTCCTAAGGAAATGATGGGTTTGTGAGCCAGGATGTGGTCCCAGAGCTGACAATCGCCTGGCAGAGCTGAACATGGTTAGGGGCAGCAGCACCCAGACTTACGTTTCTGGGCAGTGGATTTTTCTACCTTAGTGGATAATAGTGTTTCTGTGTCTCCTGCCTAAAAAAATGGAAGCTCCTGAGGGCAGCGACCAGATGTGATTCTTTGCATTACCAAGGCCTGATAAAGGCATAGACAGAGTGCCCAGTAAATATGGGTTAGAGGAATGCAAGGATGGATGGGTGGTTGGAGGATGGATGCAAAGCTGGTTGTTGAGTTTATATACAGAAGATAAATGGTGAATTAATGGAGGATACAGGGATGATACATGGACAAGTTAAAAGTATGTGTGGATGATGGATGTATGGTTGGATAGATGGATCCTAGGGCCCATCCTTGAGCCTTGGGTCAGACTAGTTAACCAGAAGCCCTTATTATGACTATAGCAATGACATTGGCCCTGAGATAAGGCCATCTCTAGTTCTTTCCTCAAGGGGTATCCATTCTAGCTACAGAGACCAGGTTGTCACATATGAACCAATAGTCAGGCCCAGTGCACAGTGCTGGGAGACAGATGGATGCAACATAAGTATTCCCCCAGGGATATCGCAGTCTAATCAGGTAGACATTAGACATATGCACAGGTAGCTCTGGTGTATAGAGGCTGAGTTAAATACAAAACAACATGAGAGAGAGACATTACTTCCATCTGCAGGGAAATGGGAGAATCTGGGGAAGCTGGAAATAGGGTAAGATTTGGCCTGAGTAAGGGGATTGGGAGTCAGACTTAATGGGTTAGATTGGTAGCATTGAAATGCTCATTTCTCCCCACCCACCCCCCCACAACAACAACAAAAAAAGCCTTAAATAAAGGTGCTGATACAGGAAAGAGAATTCCAAGAATAATGAAGTGGCAAAGTTTGGGTGTCATAAAGTAGATGAGGTTGGCCAGGTGCAGTGGTTCACGCCTGTAATCCCAACCCTTTAGGAGGCCAAAGTGGGCAAATCGCTTGAGGTCAGGAGTTGGAGACCAGCCTGGCCAACATGGTGAAGCCCCATCTCTACTAAAAATACAAAAATTAGCTGGGCCTAGCCAGGGGTGGTAGGGAAGCCTGTAGTCCCAGCTACTCAGGAGGCTGAGACAGGAGAATAGCTTGAACCGGGGAGGCGGAAATTGCAGTGAGCCGAGATCGCGCCATTGCACTCCAGCTGGGGCAACAGAGCAAGGCTCAGTCTCAAAAAAAAAAAAAAAAAAAGACAGAGAGTAGATGAGGTTGGACCATGGGCTGCAACCAGACCATAATTGGATCTTGAATACCGCTGAGATGTTTGACCTTTCCCCTGCGAACGGTGGGAAGCCATCGAGGGTTTTATACAAGGGGAGTAGCATGATCAGAACTATGATCTGAATTGAAAATTGCTCATGATGTAGAGGATAAAACTGAGTGAGGAAGAACCCAGATGCAGGGGGAGCAATTGGACCTCAGTCTCCTAAGCACTAAAGTAGAACCAAGAGCCAGTTATTTTGAGTAGCAAATGAAACTATTAATGTGAAGGGGCTTAGTAAATGTAGAAGTATTATAGAATTCTAACTTTTACGTGCTGATAACCAGGACTACATTGATTTAGAATCTCAATCAATACAAAAAGTTTCTAAAGGCAATGAAATACCAATACTTATAGAGTAGAGTGGCTAAAATGCTTAAGACAGACAATATTGAATGTTGAAGATGAGTGGAACAAACGTAACTCATCTAGTGCTGGCAGGAAGATAAAATGGCACAACCACTTTGGAAAATTGCAAGGCAGTTGCTTAAAAAGTTAAACATACATCTGCCCTGTGACCCAGCAGTTCCACTTCTTAATACTTATCCAAGAGAAATGAAAAGATGTCCATAAGAAGTCTCATATGCAAATATCCCTTAGCAGCTTTATGCATGATAGTCCAAAACTAAGAATAGCCAACGTGTCCATCAACAGGCAAATGTCTAAAGTCACCTTGGTATGCTGCTCAGCAGTAAAAGGAACCAGCTACAAATGCATGCAACCTGGTAGAAGAATCTCAAAATCAATTTGCTGAGTGAGGAGCCAGACGCAAAATAGTACATGATATTTGGTTCCAGTTACATGAAATTCTAAAATAGGCAAAATAAGCCTGTGGTGATAGAAATCAGAATAGTAGTTGCTTCTGGTGTAGGGATTGACAGGGAAGAGGCATAAGGGAACTTCCTGGGGTGATGGAAATTTCATCTGGATTTGAGTGCATGCGTTTATCAAAACTGATCAAACTGCACTTAAGACCTACGCTTTCTACAATATGTACATTAAACCTCAAATTTTAAAAATGAATGAGATATATATATATTTATTTTAAAGATAGTGTTCTAATTTTCTATTGCTGCATGAGAAGTTACCACCAACTCAGCAGCATGAAACAACACCCATTATTTTACCTCCCTGTTCTTTGGGTCAGAAGTCCAGGCTTAGCTGAGGTCTCTCTCTGCCCAGGGTCTCACAGGCTAAAATCAAAGAGTCAGTGGGCTGAGTTCCTCTCTGAAGACTCTGAGAAATCATCACTTCCAGGCTCGTTCTTGTTGTTGGCAGGATTTAGTTCCTTGTAGCCGTGGGACTGAAGTCCCTGTTTCCTTGCTGACAGCTGAGAAGGGGAGGAGGGGGCAGTTCCTAGAGGCTGCATACTCCTTGCCACATGGCCTCCGCCATCCTCAAGCTAGTAACTCTCCAGCCTCAGATTTCTCACTGCCCCTTCTACAACCAGCAGAGAAAACTCCCCGCTTTTAAAGTCTCATGCAATTGGATCACAACCACCTAGACAATCTCCCTGCCTTAAGGTCAACTGAGCCACATTGACACAAGCTGGTGACAGGAGAAGAAGCCCTGCAGGGCAACTGTGCAACGGTGCATGCCAGGCAGGCCATGCACACCTCTCCTGCCTACCATGGACAGGATAATTTTTCAAGCAATTCACTAAATTAAGGACTGGCTCTAAGAAGCCAATAAAATAATAATAAGCCAATTGACATCAATGTTGCCAAGCCTGTCTGGGCCTCCAGAGCCTGACAGAATGTTCTGCATCTGAGGGTGTCTGTCTGCTCTACAGTCTGTCCAGCTCTCACAGTTCATCATGTGCTTATGATAACCCAGGGAGGGGTCCCTTCAGCCCATTTGACAGACGTGTGACCCAATGTCACACAGGACATGGGTGCCTGAGCGGGGGTTGTGGAGTCCCAGATCCTGGCTCCCAGCTTAGGGCTCTGCAACTGCCAGGTAATGCAGATTCAACACAAACTAGAAGCCTTCCTCCTCAATAAAGGAGCAGCTGGTGATCAATACCACCTACCTGTGAACAAAAACCTCTCCATATGCATCATCCTTTTGGAAGCCAGCAGCACGTGTCAATGGGACAACGGTGGAATGATGGGACATGCTGATTGTTTGCCTTCTTCCTTTGTCAAGCCCTGGGGTCTGGGTCAGCCCACTGGCCTCCCAGGAATGTCTCCCATTCAACCTGGGGGGTGAGGAGTGATACAGTGATGGTCGCAGAAAGGGAAATCGAGGCACCTTCCTTAGAATAGTCAACATCAACATCAGCCATCCTGGCTGAGCTGAGGCTTGTTGAGCAGTGCTTGGGACAATAGCAGCTATCATTGTACCACTTATCTATTATCTAGGGAGTTGGCCATAAGACCAGAGGGGGACACTATAACTGTAAGCATCACTGAACCTCAGACACCGTGTGTGTGTGTGTGTGTGTGTGTGTGTGTGTGTGAGATCAGTGGAGACAGTGGCTGTCTTCCACAGCCATATTGAGTATTAAGTATTTTTACATATTCCCAATTTAGTTTTTATTTACATATACATAATAGATACTTCCTATGTACAAAAAAAGGCATTGGAGTGTATTAATATCATGTAGAGACACAATGTTCTCTCGCGCTGTATGTATAATATTCTGGTATTATGGGATGCCTCTGTGGGGGGTGTGTGTTTATATACAGCAAGGTATAAAATGCAACATCAAGTGCATTTTACAGTGTACGTTTCAGGGGAGAGAACTGTATGCCAAACCAGAAGACAAAACCACTAAAGGGGGCACAAGTGCATTGTCAGGGGCTGGAGCCCGACTCTAGCTCCAGCTTTGACGCTCATGGACTGTGATTTGGACCTCAGTTTCTTCATTTGTGAAATGAGATAATTGGTCTTTTGTGATCCCCAAGTTCCCTTCTCACTCTGAGAGTCTGTGAGTCTGTAAAGACTGCACCTGCACAAGGGGGGATAGAAGGATAGGGAAGGATAAGGGAGGATAGGGAAGGGAAGGGAAGGGAAGGGAAGGATTGGGAAGGGAAGGATAGGGAAGGGAAGGGAAGAATAGGTAAGGGAAGGGAAGGATATGGAAGGGAAGGGAAGGATAGGGAAGGGAAGGGAAGGGAAGGATAGGGAAGGGAAGGGAAAGATAGGGAAGGAAAGGGAAGGGAAGGATAGGGAAGGGAAGGGAAGGATAGGGAAGGGAAGGGAAGGATAGGGAAGGGAAGGGAAGGATAGGGAAGGGAAGGGAAGGATAGGGAAGGGAAGAGAAAGGAGGAAGGAGAGGAAAGGAAAGGAGAGAAGGATGGAGGGAGGGTTGGAAGAGGGACAGAAGGAGGGAGGGAGGTTAGCAGAGCAGCCTGCAGATGAGGCAGACGCCTATTTTACAGCACTCTGACGGGGTCCATTAGTAAGAAGAGACTAATGAAGCAGCTGAATTTTCACATCCATGGGGTGAGGGGAGTTGTGGTGGTACAAAAACAGACTCCTTCATGCTCTCAACTGAATTTCCTTTACAAGGAAAAACAAGTCTCTTGAGAAGTTGGAAAAACTTAAAAACCTGATATTCATTTTCATAATAGAAGCACAAAATCTTATTATACTTTAATAGGATAGCATTACAAACTAAAGGATTCTCTCTTCTAGCCCTGTTATTTATCTTTAAAAGTGGGTGGGAACGAGAACACAGATGTGCTTTCTGGATCAGGCTCGCACTCGGGCCCACCGCCCTGCCTTGCTCCAGCTGTCTCCCTGCCTGGACTGCCCCCAGCTCTACCCTGCCAAGCCCTCTCACTCTGCAGGGTGCTGGGGGTCAGGGCCTTCTGCTAAGTGCAGGTGGGTGGGTGAGCCCCTCTCCCGGTCAGTGCCCTGCTTAGTTCGCCACAGGACAAGGAGTGAGCATCTTACCTGCCATGTCCTTCTGTCCACAGCTACAGGACCCTCGCCACAGAGCATGAGGCATTAATGCAGAAATACCTGCACCTGCTGCAGATCGTGGAGACGGAGAAGACCGTGGCCAAGCAGCTTCGGCAGCAGATCGAGGATGGGGAGATCGAGATCGAGCGGCTGAAGGCAGAGGTGACTGCGGGCTGGGGGGTGGAAAACGCTGGCCAGGGGCCCAGGCCCTAGGCACAACATCTCAAACCCTGGGCTCCTGCAGGATTGGGGGGCCACATGACGGGCAGGGAAACCAGCTCCCAGATGCAGTTCTTCCAGACTCCAAACTTAGGACGTGGTGGTACTGGCAGAATGAGAAGGTCCTGTGGTCAGACTGGGTTTAAATCTCACCTCTGCCACTTATTGACTGCAACCTGAAACAAGTCCCTCAACGTGCCTGTGCCTCAGTTTCTGCAGCTGTAAAACAGGGCTTTCTATAAACACCTGACCAGGTCGTAAGCATTGAGTGAGATTATCTATGGGCAAGCTCCTAGTTACTGTGTCAGCCACTGTATTGACTGAGCATTCTGCATTATTAGCCCAAGACACTGGAGAGCGCAGGGTCACTGGTAGGTCATTAGAGTGTGGGCTTCTGCTCAACTCCAAGGCAGCCCCTTCCCTCCATCCATCTTGATGAAAGCTCCTGCAGCGGCCCACCAGCCAGCATTCTGGAGGCGGCATTGTTGCCAGACTAAGCCTCTTGGCACCTGGCTTCCCCAAGTGTGGTCCATGAAGCAGCAGCATTGGTTTCACCTGGAGTGGAATCTCAGGCCCCACCCCAGATCTTCTGAATTGGAATCTACAGTTTAACAGCCCAGGTGATTCCATTTACATTAAACCTTAGGAAGCACTAGCTCTTAGTCCCTTAGATGCCCCTCACCAGCTGTCAACCCTGGCACAGAATGATCTGATCATCTCTTCCCCTTATCACCTCACCAGCATGCCCAGAACCATCTGGCCATATCATACAAGGACCACAGATTTTGCACTGAGGAGGGGAAAATGATAACAAAGACTCCTGAAGTCAGCTGGGTATCTAATTTGCAGGGTCTGATGTGAGGTGAAAATGCAAGGCCCAGGCCAGGGAAGCCATTCTCCTGTCCCACAGCCTCCTGACTTGACTCATGGCAGACAGGCAGCACCCAACCTCGACCTGTAGCCTCCCCTGCCCTGACTGCCAGGAAGTGCGCAGTAGCTGGACTGGGGTGGGCAAGGAGCTCCTTCTGAGTCACCCACGTAATGCACCCTGGCACTGCCAGCCTGCAGCAGGGATGGCTGTCGCCTTGCCCTGCGACACCATGGGGTGCACACTGGACCCCAGCCTGCACCTATGCCCAGGCATCTGCTGAGGGTTGGGGGTGATGGTGGACTGTGAGTCTCCTCAGCTGACTCAACCGGTTGCTCCCTGAGCAGATGGTAGCAGAGGTCTTGGGGCCTGGGATGCCAGAGTGTGGGGAATAAGCAGCCAAGAACCCATCCAAGGAGCTGAAAAAGCGGTGGGAGGTAGGAACATGCATGAACCAAGGCTCCAAGAACCTGCAGTGTGCTCATGGTCCCATCAAATTCCACTCACTAAACACAATTCAAAGAGAAAACTATCTTAAGAATTTCAACAGAAGAGCTTAAAGTCCCGAATGCAGAGCCTTCTGAGCATAGGGCCCCATCACACCTGCGAATCCAGCTCTGCCTGGAATGTTCAAAGATCTAAAGCCAACAATTTCACCTTGTTCCGCAGCAGCCAAGCCCTGAACTAAGAGTAATATCAACTTGCAACCTCAAGGTCAACAAAAATTCCAGATTCTACACATCTCTGCTAGCCTGATAACAGGCACCTTCACGACATACTTTCATTCCCCACAACCATCCTGATAGGATCAGTCACCTGCATTTCACAGGAGGAACCAGACTCAGAGAGCCCAAGTCACTTGCCCAAGCTCACACAGCTGGGAAGTGGCAGAGCTGGGACTGGAACCCAGGTCTCCTGTCTGCTTGCCAGTCTTTCCACTCTACTCTGGTAGCCTCTTCCCACAGGGCTACCAGAGCTCAGTTCAGGGATGTCCCCACTCCGGCCCACCCAGTTCATTCTGGGATCAATCCTCGCCCAACACAGATTCCTAAATCTAAACTGAACTCCTGTATGGGATCAGGGAAGGAGTCCAGCCCCAGTACCAGATTATTAGCTTCATGATCAAGGGTGTCCAAGTGTCATTCATTCATTCACTTACTCACTCACTGAAGATCACCTACCACTGACCTCATCCTTTTCCCCAAGCACCACCTCTTCAGTCACTGTGGGCACCAGTGCACTGTCCACCTCCTGGCCTTTGCACATGCTGGTGCTTCTGTTTGGAGTGCCCTTTTCATCCCCACGCGTCCTACCTGGTGACATCCTACCAAGCTCAAACGCCTCACCCTGGGGGACCCCTGCCTCAGAGGGTGCTCCCTGCTGTCTGCTCCCATGGCTTTCCCACACTCAGCTCACCATGTGAGAGCAGGCTCCATGTGTGCCTGTCACCCCAACAGGCCTGGCAGGAACTCCATAAGGACAGGGCTGTGTCGCTTATCACTCCTTCTTTTGGCCTGGCACATAGTAGGTACTCAGCAAGGGCTTGATGAATGGATGGTTGTCAGGCTCCGTGGGAAGCATTAAAGGATGAAAGTTTCTGCCTTTGGATCTGATTGTGGTAGAGTGTCTTCAGTGCCATAGTAGGGCTTGCGGTGTGAACCCAAGTCAGGAAGTCGGTTGTTTGATAGCCTGGGAGGTGTGGGTTTATGTTACACGTGGCCTTAAAAGGTGTCAGGACATTGTAGGTCAGAGAAGGGGTGTAGGTGCAAAGGGCAGAGCCCCCTGTGGTGTTGGGGAGCAGAAAGCAGGTCAGTCATGACTGAGTGAGAGTGTGTGTGTGTGTGTGTGTCTCAAAATGGCAGCAGAGACCCATTTGATGGGAATTTTCGGAGCAATGCTTCCAATTGAGTGTATTAGGGCAAGATATTTTTAAAGAAGACTTTGAAAGAAGGACCATCTTGGGAAAGCTTTCTGTCCATAGTGTCTCTCTTGGTCTCTCTGTCTCTCTCTCTCTCTCTGTTTCTCTCTCTGTCCCCCTGATATACACACACACATACACATATGCACAAACACGTCCTGCAGGTCAGAGGGTAGTTGCTGGCTCTGCTTGGGCTCTAGGAGAATGGAAACAGCTCATTCCTGAGGAGTGGCCACCAGGTGGGCAGGACACACTGAAAAGCCAGGTGAGTGATGAGTGCCACCAGTGAGGAAGGCCCAGGGTCTTAGACTATCGGAGCCAGCAGGACTCTGAAGACACCAAGATCCATGGGGAGGAAGCGACTTACCCAAAGTCTCTCGCCTCCACCACTGGATCTCCTGGCTGAAATCCTTGGCCTAAGCCTGCCCCACCACAGCCTTCTCCTCCCTGCTGAGGAGAGGACCTTGATAACAGGGTACATATTCAGGAATGACAGTGTTGTCTGGATGGCCCTACACTCTCATAGTCCACCTCTCTTCTGATGGCCAAATAAGCTTCCTCAGGCCCCATCCCACATATTCCTGAGGATTCCCAGGGGTTTCCCTGGCCACCTCTTGCTTTCAAACTCCACTCTCCTGATCTATCACTGCACTTCTCATGGCTGCCTCCACTCAGTCTTCACTGCTGCTTTCCCCTTGTGTGGTCGCTACCTGTATCTGTCAGAATAGGCTAGATTATGCTGCAGTAACACCCTCCAAATCTGAATGTCTTAAAACAACAGAGGTTGATTACTGACTCTGTATGTCCATTGAGAGTTCTGCTGAAGACTCTGCTCCCCAAAATCCTCCAGTGATTGAGACACAAGCCAAGGAGGCTTCTGCCGTCAAGAAATTCACCAGTCATATGGCTGGGCTGGGGAAAGGCACATGGCACACTGCTCACATCACATTGGACAAAGCAAGTCACATGACTGTGCCCAACTTCAGAGGATCTGGGAAATACAATCCCACCATTTCCAAGAAGAGAGAGAACCAGAGTATCTGCAAAAGTCCCAACAACGACTCAGAGGAGGCTCCTCCTTCAGTCCCTACAACCCATGACACAGGCTGTTGTATGTAACAGAATGGAGGGGCACTCCACTATTAAAACAGAAAACAGCTCAAAAATGAATAGAAAACACCTCTGCCCTCATGTCACCCAGCCTTTCCTGCCACAACCATCCTTCACCAACCTCCCCTTCAAACACTGACTTCTCTCCTCACACTCCCACGTGCCACTTTTATTGTTGTCCATAACCTCTTTCCCTACCAAGATCTTCCCCCTGCATCCGGTGATGTGCCAGAGCCTGCTTCTACCATTGGCCATTGGCCATCTACACAACACTCTATCATGCCAGCTTGCAAGAGCCAACTGTTAGATTTTCAAGAATTTCTCTAGCTGGGTATTTGACCTTTGGTAGCTTGAAATGGGCTGAGCTAGAAATGGGCTGACATCATGGGAATTGGCAAATGCTACAAGTCAGTTTTCCTTTCAGAGAGCTTTACTGTTTATAATTTACCATTATATCATTGTCTGCAACTTTTTTCATGACCAGCTCTGTAATTTGCAGGGCTCAGCACAAAAGAAAATGTGGGGCCCTTAAAAACTCCGAGACAGCAACTGCAGAAGCTTAAACCAACCATTGGGCCCTTGTAAGCCTGGGGCTCTGTGCGAGTACGCAGGCCACACATCCATGAAGCCAGCCCGTCTCTTCTCCCTCTGTACCCTCCATCCTGTGGCACCCACCCCAGCCATCTCTGTTAACAGGAGATCATGCCGACACACGTGTAACTTTACTAAGTAAAACAATCAATCCACTGCTGACTTAGTCTCTTCTCTCCCTTCTAAACAATCCTATCAGGACTTCTCTTTCATTACCAGAAAGCCCCATCAAGGAACCATCTAAAACAAGGGAACATCTACCTATGAGAAGACTCCTCCCCTCCTCTAGAATGCTCAGTTTGGCATGATTTCATTTTCTTAATAGCTATTTCTCTCCCATTTGCAATTGGAAGTAAATTTGGAGAGCTACGACAGGCCCTAAAGGGCAGCATAGGAGTTTGCAGGTGGCTGTAATATTTTATTGGAATGGGAACACACATATCCTAGAAGGCTGACAGTGGAGGGAACTGCAGAGATCTTTACCCTAAGGTTCAAAATGAAGACTTAGCCTTGGAATCAGTTTTGGGTTGGTTTTTCTGTTTTTTTCGATCTTGTCGCCCAGGCTGGAGTGCAATGGCACAATCTCGGCTCACTGAAACCTCTGCCTCCCAGGTTCAAGCAATTCTCCTGCCTCAGCCTCCCAACTAGCTGGTATTACAGGTGTGCGCCACCACACCCAGCTAATTTTTGTATTATTAGTAGAGATGGGGTTTCACCATGTTGGCCAGGCTGGTCTCAAACTCCAGACCTCAGGTGATCACCTGCCTCAGCCTCCCAAAGTCCTGGGATTACAAGTGTGAGCCATTGCAACTGGCCTAGAATCAGTTTTGCAAACACACTTTGATGTGGAACCCCAATATACAAAACAGATAGAAGACTGCTCTGGGGAAAGGAGGGGAGGGTGGCCTTGGTCCTTCCCCACCAGCACCCCCTCTCCATGGCCACCCTCCCTGCTGTGGCCCTGCTCCCCATCTCTCCTGCCATCCCCCATTCCCAAGACCTGCTGCCCTGGCACACAACACTCTACCACACCCATGCCTTTGTTCATATCATTCCTTCTATTTGAATTCCTTCCCCCACATATACCAACTGTTGGACTCCTGTTTGCCCTTCAAAACCTTTCCTGGGGAGCCTTGCCACTTCCTGGCCAAGGCTCTCCCATGGCAGTGGGTACACAGCTCTGTTCTGGCCTGGCTTTGTTGGATTGCAAGCCACCTCTATGAATGCCTGACCTCCTTCTTAGGCTGGGAGCTCCTGCAAGGAAGGGGCATTTGGCATGGTGCCCAACACAGACACCATCAGAGCATGCTGATAAGGTTGGCACAAAGGGAAACAGAGATGGGGGCACCTGTTGGGCTTGGATGGGGGCAGAGGGAAGCAGGGAGGCAGGAGAGAGAGCTGAGCTGTGTGGCACCTGCTTGAAAAGCAAGCAATGCAGCAATCTTTAGTAAACCATTGGCTGCTAACAAAGAGAAAAAGATCTGGATTAATTCCATCACCCATTACTGCACTGACTAAACACATTCCAGGTTAAAGAAAGTGTCTCCAGAGAGGGGAGTAGGGTGGAGCAGGAGCCATTGCACCGTGCCCAAAGCAGGTGTAGCAAGTGACAGTTTGCCTCTAGGGGGCAAAGAAAGCCAGTCTGAGGGTGGTGGGTGGGCAGGAGCCAGCCAAGACACCAGGCATGGAGCCAGGTGTGGAGTCGGCCAGCCAGAGTCAGGGTGTGAGCCAGAGGTCCAGTTCCCCATGGCTGTAATTCATGAGGGTCAACTAAGTAGGGGCAGGATGTAACCAAACAAAGCAGGGCGCAAAGCAAAATCTACTTCCAGGAGGCACCTGCCAGTGTCAGGGAAAGGCTGCCTCCATGAGCCCTCCATGAGCCCTTTAGGCCTGGGGCTCCCACCACCATCCCGATATTGGCTCCTAGTTGCAATGGGCCAAGACTAGACATAGTTCAAGACTTTTGCAGTCCCCAGGCTTGCAACCCTCCAGAGCTTTGCCCACCTAGCCTGATCCTTAAATAAAGCCTCCAAAGTTTTTGTTGCCTGCGCATGTAGGATGGTGCCTGACCTAATTGCATCTATTTTCTGCCCTAGTCCCTGTTGAGTAGATGTCCTGGAATGCCTCTCTCTAAGAAGAGCACCATCAGTTTTAAACACAGACCACTTCCCCCACCCCAGCACACATACACACACATATCACTATCCTAAAGTGAAAAGGGGTGCTATGTGCAAATCCCAAAACTGGCAAAGAAAGCATCCTGGCACAGAGGTGAGAAGAAGCCGAAGGTAAAAGTGTTGACTGAGGAGGCTCCAAAGGCGGTGTGTGTGTGTGTATGTGTGTGTGTGTGTACGCTTGCGTGTTCCTTAGCCCTTTAGAGTCCAGATCAAAGAATCAGTCATCATTTCAATGTGCAAATGTTCTCAAAGGATCAAAAAGGGGGAGGGGGTGGGGAGAAAAGCCCATCTCCACACTGACTATTTCTCAGTTAGATATTTTCAGCCACTCTTCAATCACAGGCTGGGGTAATTTTAGCAACCAGGGAGTGGAGAGCGGGTAACTGTTCCATTTTGCTTTCAAAGTGCTTGATTCGCTCAATTATGAGCGCCCATTCATCCTGTGGTTCAGCAAGTGGCCTTGAGGGGACAAAAGCCATGTGTTCCCAAGAGAGAACAGCGCTGGGCTTTGCGGCTTTGTTCGTAGAATCCCCCGAGCTACTATCTTTAGACATGTGGGGCTTCATTACTGCAGTGTTTTCCCTTGGTGAATGTTTTTGTTGCTGCTGTTGCTCTGATTTTTTTTAATTCACTTATTTGTGTAGACAACAAGAATGTGTTGAGTGCCCAACCTTGCGCTAGGCACCAGGAGCACAATAAATGAAACAGCTGCAATCCCTTCTCCCTTAGAGCTCACGGCAAAGATAGAAGAGTAGACAAGCAATTCCAGCATTTTCACAGGAAAGTCCATGGTGCTGTGGGAACCCTGCTACAGGACACAAAACAAGGACCCACAGAATTGGAGTGGTTGGACGAGCCCCGCACAGGAGGATACACCACTGGCCTGTCTATGGGATGAGTCCCAGAGGCCCCTGGCCACAGTGCAGCTTAAGGTGTACCTTCTCCTAGGCACCATTCCTTGGTTTTGTTCTTGCAGCCATGTCGACATCTGTGATCCCCAAATTATGCAAATGGAGATGTTTAGAGCAGCTAGATATTTGAAGAGCTGCTCCACTTTTCTAGGCCAGCAGTTTCCAGGTTATGATTGAAATAGGCCTCTGATTCTAAGAGGTGCTTTGGGGCTGCCCAGGAAGGAAAGCGCCAAGCCAGCAGGACTTCACCCAGAGCCACCTGCTCTATCTGATTTATATCCAGATACAATTTTGTTTGAAAAATAAAAGGATTACCTAGATGCCCATCAAAGGGGGAATGGATAAATAAAATGTGGTCTACACACACAAGGGAATATTGCTCGGCTTTGAAAGGGAAGGAAATTGACCCACGCTGCAACATGGAAGAAACTTGAGGACATTATGCACCATGAAATAAGCCGGTCACAGAAAGACAAATAGTGCATGATTCCGCTTAGATGAGGTACCTAGAGGAGTCCAATTCAGAGGCATAGAAGATGGAATGTGGTTGCCAGGGACTGGGAGGAAGGGGAATGGAGAGTTATTGTTTGATGAGTACAGAGTTTCAGTTTTACAAAATGAAGAGTTCTGGAGGTAAATGGTGGTGATGGTTGCACAACAATGTGAATGTCCTTAATGCCACTGAACCATACCCTTAAAAATTGTTAAAATGGTCAATTTGAATATGTTACATGTGTTTTATCACAGCAAAAATTATTTTTAAAAAAAGGGACTGGTTGTTTGGGGAGTAGGGAGGAGAACCACAGATTTAGGCCAAATTCTGAGATTACAAATGAGGTGGCTACAGCCCCGAGAGCAGAAGGGCTTCGTCCAAGGTCACTCTGGTTGGGCAGCCCAGCTGGCCTGGAACCCAGGTGTCTACCTATCCCCCGTGCAGCGCTTCTCACAGATGTCTGGGGCCTGTCTGGTTCCATGACCTGGATGCACAGAGTCAGAATCCCAAGCTGTGGCATCATGGCTCTTAGGGAAGAAGAGGCAGGGCACTCGGCTGCCACCCTGTTCCTGCCACCCACCGGCCAAAGACCTGGGGCCTCCGTGAGCCAGTGCCCCTCACAGGCTGACCTGTGTTGCTGTTGCAGATTGCATCCCTGCTCAAGGACAATGAGCGCATCCAGTCCACCCAGACTGTCGCCCCCAACGATGAAGACAGCGACATCAAGAAAATTAAGAAGGTCAGTGCTATCCCTCTGGGTGGCCTTCTTTGGAGCTCTCTCTTTAGAGAGCCAGCCCAGGGTCGGCAGTATCCACACCACAGCCCCACTGTCCTCAGAGCGTGCCCCCCATCCCCCAACCTCAGCTCCAAAGACAGAGCCCACACCCCCTTATCCCTGAAGGGTACCCTGTCAAGTCATTTCTTCTGGTTATCTCTATGGGGCAGAGTGCTGCAGCCCATTTTATAGATAAGAAAACAGGTTCCACAAGAGGAAGGAGTGGGGAAAGCCGGGACAGGAACCCAGGCCTGGGACTCTCAGCTGACTGCTTTCCTCGCATTGCCATTCACCTTGCCAAGACCCCCAGGGCCACCTCTCCACTGCCACTCCCTGGCATGCCACCCCCACTGCCATGTACACGCCACCTCTCACAAGTACCTCCTGAGTCCCCAGCAGACCCAGCACGGTAGTCCAGCCTTTTTCAGACCTCACTGCTTTTACCCTATTAGAGTTCAGGAGGGACAGACATCTCAGAAGCTACCAAGGATCTGCCCAGTGGCCAGGTAGTGACATACCATGGGCCACCCTGTGGTGGTGTGGCAGAGGGAAGGAGCGTGGGCTGTGTTTGTAGCTTGCCAGACTCAAGACAGGGGAGCCTGACTCACCCTAAGAAAAACAGGTGAAACCACAGAATCCTATTTGTTGAGTGCGTAAAAGGACCCCAACGCCATCCCTAGAAACTGCAAACTGGCATCCCATGGGCCAAGTTCAGCGTACCAGTGTGTTTGAGATTTTGAGATTTTCATCCCACACAGTGGGCTTTTTTTGGTTTACATTTTTAAAAATTTGTTGCAAGTGCTTTAAAAGCTAAACACATCACACAAAAATCTGGATTTCTGGTTTCTCAAGAATAGAAATAGCTAACATTAATTAACTACTTTTTATGTGCCAGACATTATTTTAAGAGCTTTATGCAGATTAATTCTATCCTCACTAAAATCCTCTGAGGTTTATTTATTATTTTCATTTTACATATGGGGAAGCTGAGACACAGAGAGGCAAAGGAACTTGCCCAAGGTCACACAGCTAAGTATTTACAGAGTAACATTCAAACCCTGGCGGCCAAGCTCCAGAGGCTATTCTGCTGGGACACAACATCTCCTTAAAAAGCAGAAGGTCCAGCAGCCCCAGGCCACCTCCTGCACATAACAGCAGCCAGCCCAGGCAAGAGGTGCCACCTTATGACATCCCCCACCCCCAGCTAGCTTCACGCACCTCTAGGAACTGCCAGGGCCCCACAGGCATTGGGACTTGCCACCCAGGTCTGAGTCAAGTCCCACCTGGGCAGAGACGCCCTGACCCGTGTTCTCTACTACAGCCCCAGTGAGCTTCCCAGCTCACCCCTGTATTTGGAGCATTCTGGTTGGAACATTTTGTTAAAGGCTAGCTGAAATCCACCTCCCATCGCTCTATTTTCACCCTCCTGGAGCCTCAGAGTAAGCCCCTCCCTCTTTGAGAAAGCCCTTCCTATCTTCAGAGATAGCTCTTGGGGCTCGGGCAGGCCTCTTCTGTCTACGGCACCCATCTCTAGCCAGCAGGTCTGCCCCTGGACAACTGTTCCTGCTGTTTGGAGACAGCGGTCCTTTCAGTGAAGAATACTGTATGAGCACCTCTGCCTGATCCCAGTACCCTTCCTCCCAGTGTGGACCGTGAGCTTGCACACAGCTCAGAGGCCCCTTGATTGGAAGCCTGTACAGCTTAAAACAACTCTGTGTGTGTGTGTCAGTCAAGGCCCTTTCCCAAGTTCTTGCCAACATGAGGCCACTCCAAGCAGCCCAGCTCCAAGGCAACTGAGTTAAGTGTCTCTGTTCATTTCCCTACTGAGTCAGGAGGAGAGGCTCCAGGCAGGCACCAGGACTCAGAAGCCGCTGATGAGGGCTAAGTATGAGATTAACTAATTTTCCATGTTCCGTTCAATTTGATAATCACCCTTCTATCCAGAAGAGCTTTAATTGAAACTTCTGGGCTTTCAGGCAAGTCATTAGACAAGACAAGGCATGAGCTGTGCCCAGCAAGGCCCTGCAACCCTTTATCCTCGGGCGACCTCCCATTATGGAGACATAGAGCCACATTTTTCCTCCTCCAGCGAATGCTTCCAAAGCAACCCAGGGGTCTTGTTAAACTGCAGAGGTCTGGGGTGGGGCTTGAGAATCTGCATTTCCAATAAGCTCTTCAGAGATGCCGATCCAATTTGTGGACCACACTTTCAGTCTAGCCATCATTTCTTTAGCCCCATTTTACAGATGGGAAAACTGACTCAGGGCAACCAAACAACTTGCCCTGTATCATGTGGGTAACAGAGCTATGCCTGGTCTACATCTGAGCTCTTTTTGCTACATGCCCGGCATAGGAATAACAAAGCCTTGGTTCCTACCCTTGGGGAGCTCACAGCCTGGAAGGACAGGAGTTGTCCAGACTCCCTGACAGGAGCCTCTCCCCACCGGTCTTGCTGCTCAGGTGCAGAGCTTCCTGCGGGGCTGGCTGTGCCGGCGGAAGTGGAAGACCATCATCCAGGACTACATCCGGTCACCCCATGCTGACAGCATGCGCAAGAGAAACCAGGTGGTGTTCAGCATGCTGGAGGCTGAGGCTGAGTACGTGCAGCAGCTGCACATCCTTGTCAACAATTTCTTGCGCCCGCTGCGGATGGCCGCCAGCTCCAAGAAGCCTCCCATCACACACGACGACGTCAGCAGCATCTTCCTGAACAGGTGAGCACCCCTAAAGGTTGGCCAAGGCAGGAAGGAGACTAGTGAGCACTGGCCGCAGCTAAGCTTTGACACACTGTCTCACGTGGTTCCCACTGAGTGCAGATGAGGCCCAGAGAGGACGGAAGTGCCCAAGATCACGTGGCTAGAAACCACCAACCCCAATAATTGTGGGGTCTGGGGCAGGGGCACAAATGTAGGCTCACAAAGTATAGGTCCAAACCAGTGGGCCTCAACTGGGGCAGTTTTGCTCCGTGGGGAACACTTAGGAATGTTTGGAAACATTGTTGATTGTCACCACTTGAGGGAGGTTGCTGTTGGCATCTAATGGGTAGAGGCCAGAGGTGCTGCTAAATATCCTACAATATGCAGGACAGTTCCCCACCAACAAAGAATTATTCCAACTACAATGTCAGTAGTGCCACAGTTAAGGAACCCTGGTTTAAATGTTTAAGAGTTATAAATCAAGCTACAAAACGTAAACTAAAATACCTTATTCTTTGACCTTGATACCATCATAATGACCTGGAGGCCAGGTTGAAACTTAGAATTCTCAGGTGCCTTAGAGTTCTGCTGTGGACCATGCTACCCACATGTCTTACAAAGAAGTCACTTCTCCCAGATGGTGACCCTGGCATTAATATGGGGCTTGTGGTTCTTTAGAAGGCTGCGCTGACAGCTGCTCTTCTGCTGTCAACTTCTTTTTAAAAGGAAATGGTTTAAATGAGCTTTCTGGTGGGTGATAAAATTGTATAAACTAGATAAAAGCAACAAAACAGCATGCTATTTACAATGGAATGTCATCTAAGAATTCAAGTAAATCATTATGTTCCCCTATCATTCAACTACATTTCTTTTCAAATATTCAGCATTCAGTCCTTTCACTAATCTCAACCAGCCTTTTCTCCAAGCCCTCTGCATGAGTATTTGGGACCCAGGGCCACCTTCCCTGTGTCCTCCTCTTCCCCCTTTCCCTAACAGTGTGATGTGCTGAGTTTGAGGGGACTGTAGAACACCCCAGCGTGGGGACGTATGAGGTTGTGAGTCAGACATGAGTCTGAGGCTCAGGTGAGAGATTGGGCTGAAGAAACTGAAAGTCACTGGGGTGGGACAGGTTGACACCATAGATGTGGGCAAGCCATCAGAATATGGGGGACAGAGAGAGAAGGAAAGAGAGAGAAGCAGGCAGGAGGAGGAAAATAGCTTTTGGCCTCATGAGACCTTTCGAGACCGAATCACAGGGCCCCACAAGGCTGCTTTTTAATAGACATGTTGATCACAGTTCTTAGACATTCAGTAAATGCTTTTATGCATTGACTAAAACAACAACAACAAAAAGAATTATGTGTGTGTGAAATCAGGTAACATTTAACCCAGAAAGTGGGTTGTTTAGATTCAGTGACCTGGAATTTGAATGAAAAATGTGAAGAACGTGTTCCTTGCTGAGCAAACCCTGGATAGCTCAGCTGACTTCACATATTCTCAAACACAAGCCCATCTGTAGGTCTGGGTGGAGCCCAGGGGACTGCATTTCCAACAAGCTTGCAGGTGCTACTGATGCTATTGGTCCCAGATGGCACCAAAATGGGAGGCTTGAGATAAGCAGAGGTGGCTGTCTGTGTTTATCTCCACCATGACTCCTTATTTGAGGTTTACTTCAGGAGGCAGTAGTGTAGTTCTATGTTGTTTGTGCTTTTTTTGCATTTTAGGCCACCATTGCAAACTTTTGGTGACCATTTATCATCATCACTAAGAGGTGTCCTTTTGTGTTTGTTACCTTTTCGTAATTTTATTATATTTCATTGATTCATCTGAAATAGAATTCTTTTGACCTGGAATCTTTGGTAGAGAATATTCATGCCAGCTCACAGCATTTGTTCAAAAGTTGTTCAGAAAAAAAAAATCACAACATGGTTTTATATTTTTGTCTTCAAAGAACTGAATGGATCAGGTCAGATACCTTTAATGGAGAACAAATGAGAAAGGGGAAAGGGGGATTTTGCCTTCTCATGAAGCTGATATTTTCAACAATGACCTCAAAAAGAAACACGATAGACCTCAAGATAGACCCAGGAATCCTTCAGCAGGGCAACTGGAAAGATTTACCTAAATCTGTTTTTCCCTTTCTGTTGTCAATACAAGGCAGTCCATACATAGGGTTGGGCCCCAGCAATGATTAGGGATGGAAGGAATGGGTTGGTAGCCAGCAGCCCCACCAAAGGCAAGGACACTCATCCACTCACTCATTCAACAGACAAGCAACACAGAGTGCCTGCCTGCGTGCTGGGTTCACATATACAGAGTGAGCCATGCAAACCCCACCATCAGGTCAAATGATCCAGCAGATGTTTACCATGAAATGTGGTGAGAACCACCAAAGAGGCTCCCTGGAGGAGGTGGTGTCTGAGCTTAGTCTTTAAGGACACGAGAGAGTTTACAGGAGGAGGAGGAGGAGGAAAGAACTTTCCAGGTAGAGAGAACAGCATGTGCAAAGGCCCAAAGATGAGAGCGGGACTTGATTCTGGAGGCAAGAAGGAGCCATCACACATTTCAGGCAGAGAATGTCATGGTCAGGTCTGTCGCAGGAAGCTCAGCCCCTCTGCCATGTGGAGGGGCACTCCTTGGGGAGAGTGGAGTATGGGGGGAGAGTGGAGTATGGGAGGCTGGTAGAGAGGCTAAGTGAGCATGGAGGGATTCCAGGGCCTGAGCAGGCATGACTGCCCAGCACATGTTTGCATCCTGCCAGCAGAGGCAAATGTGCATCTGAGTGCACTTCCCTGGTGCCTTGTAGGGGGCTGGATAACTGAAGGCTGGTGGACCCAGAGGCAAAAGTTCGGAAGAGTAATGAGCTCCCTATCACAGTAAGAATTCAGAAGAGTAACCCTTTGTCAGAAACATCAAAGAGGTTTAGAAGTTTAATTAGATGCCCTTTAAGATCCTCCAGCTCTGAATAGTGACACTATGACTGTGATGCTTTCAGGGCCTCCTGGGCAGTGTGCATGCCTGCCTAGAACAAAGATGAGTGGCATCCTCCACAGGCTTCAGCCTGAGAAGCTCCCTTACCCATCCCCATCTCCCCAGGTAGCCACTTCTTCATCCCAAGGATGCTGCCCATTTCACCTTCTTTACAATGGGTCCAAGGCCAACTGTTGCCTACTTTAGCAATCTTATTGATCCCAGGAAAAAATAGCAGCAGCCTGATGAATTCTCAAGACCTCTAGAATATGGACTCTAGAGGTCATCAGAAAAGGCTTCCCCAGGAATGGTACCCACCTCTTACAGGCACTGAAGGATCAAAGAAGAGACTTGGTATAAAGTGTTTAGCACAGAGCCCAGCGTAGCCCAGGTGCTCCATAATAATGCACCCTGCAAGACATCAAAATCAAATATAACATGGAAGGAACACTTCTGACTCATTTTACAAAGTCAGCATTACCCTTATATCACAACCAAATACATCATAAGAAAACTACAGCCCAATATCCCTCATGTGCATATATACAAAATAGCAAAGTGAATCTAGCAATATATAAAAAGAATAATACATCCTGATCAAGCAGGATCCATCCCAGGAATGCAAGGCTGGTTCAACATTGAAAATCAGTCAGTGTAATTTATTCTATTGTCTTCCTAGATTAAGTGAGAAGACCTGGTGGTTATATCAATGGTTGCAAGTCTGACGAGGCTGGTTCCTCTCCTCTACCCTGGTCCCTGTTCTCAAACAGGTGCAAGTCAGAAATCTTTCCTTCCCCAGGGGTCAGGATGGGAAGGAAGAGCTGGAACATGACTGCCTCCAGATCATCCTCGCTTTATACCTGATCACTTAGGGACAGCACAAGCTTCACTATCTTAAGCTCTATGCTTTTTTGCAAACATAAGGAACAGCTGGAATTATTTTTTGTGACCTTAAAACAGCCCCCACTCAGCACTTTGCAGGATTGAAGCTTCTGGACTACACTTCCCACACTACAGCAGGGCTTTATGGGACCTGCATTGTGCTGGGCTCTCTGCCAGCACTTGGCCTGCATGCTTTCTGATCCTCAGAGGCACCCATGAGGCTGGAGCCAGGATCAGAGAGGTGGCAGGAAATGCTCAATAGCACACAGAGAGTGGGGGCAGGCTGGGATTGTAACCTAGATCTGTTTCATGGTAAGGCCCCAGCTTCCCCCTGCTGCCTTGTTAAATAATGGGCTGGAATTCTCTCCAGCAACCCATTTTCCTTGCCCCCACTGCTAATGAGCGTGGGTCATTACAGCACAGGTCTGGGCATGCACCCTCTGTTGAAGAACTCCCCCTTGTGTGTGAGCCCCACCTTTTCACTTGCTGTCCACGCTGTGGGGGCTGATCCAGGACGTGAACCTCACTGCTCTCCCTGCCTCAGACCACAGCACAGAGGTCTGTGTGTCATAAGCCACGGTGGAGCTGCTAGCTCCCTTGCTGGAAAGCTTTTTCATATGTAGCTGTCCCCTAGATTTGCTTTTAGGCTGAAATATACAGCCACATTAGAAACCTGATGCTAATTTGGTGATTTAATTTACTGAAGCTCATTTTAAAAGGTCCTTGGGAAGAGAGAAGCCTCTCTCCAGCTTGGCAGATTCATTGAGGATGTTGCAGAGCTGGGGAGGGTGTTAATTGTGTACTTCTCAAATAGGGGGGAAAAGATCTTTGAACTAAACATTTGCAGCAGGCTTTGTTCAGCCAAGACAATAAGCTTAGAGACGGGCTATTTCCCTTTAATAAAAACCATGCCCAGCGCCATGTGCAGGGAACCACAGGTGTTGCCCATGACAAGAGGCATCCTGTCCCAGTGGCAGATGGTTTGTATCTTGCTTCCTGCGCTGACTGATTGGCAGTGGCTGCCTGGAGCCCTGAGCTGAGGGAATGATGAGGTTCAGCAGGGGAGCATGCCACAATCAATTCATCCTGTCTGCATGGGCTGGAGGGTGACGAGGGGCAGGCCGTGGAACCCATGATGAGTGACTGGTGCAATGCAACAGGCAGGGTGTGGGGGCAAGAGTGAAGGGGCCTGGTTCTGTCCTGCTCCTGCCCAGCCCTATCTGCCTTGGACTGGCCTTGGGTATGTCATGCCCCTTTCTGGGCTCAGGGAGGGAACCAGGCAAAATGAACATGTCCTGCAGTCAGGCCACTTCTCTGGCTGGAACATTCTTCCTACCCTACTCTCCTTCCAACAGCAGTCCTACTCTTTGTTCATGTCTTTCCTTGGATGCCATGTCCCTGACCACCCCCACGTCCCTTGCTGCCATTGGCTTATGTCCCCTTGTCGTGCTGTCCCAGAGCCCCTATGCTTCTCTTTGTTGCATGCATCACACTTAAATAAAGATTTCTTTTTGTGTCTAGGTCTCTCACTATATTAACTGTTCAATATGAATGGGGACAAGGCCATAGATTACAGCTGCACCAGCTGTGCACTGCACAATTCTGGGAGCACCATTCACATTGCACAGGGGTGGGTGGACTTTATTCTGTAAAGAGCCAGATAGCAAATGATTTAGACTTTGTGGGACATACCATTTCTGTTACAACCAAGCAGTCACAGATAATCCAAAAACAAATGAGTGTGGCTATATTACAATAAAACTTTTCTTTTGTTTTCAACCATTTAAAAATGTAAAAATTATTCTAAGCTCTCAGGCCATACAAAAACAGCAGCTATGCTAGATTTGGCCCATGAGCTATACTTTGCCAACCCCTGGCATACACTAGGCTGTGAATGGTGCCTACTAGAATTGTGCATCCAGCAGCCTTGATGGGGACTATTTCTGTTTTTATCATTGCTGGAGTTAGACACAGGGAGACCATTGTCTGAGCAAGTGCCTGAAACCTAGTAGGTACTCAATCACTATGTGTTGAATGAGTGAATGGAACACTAGCTCTGCAAGATGTTATTAGGTATTCCACCTTCAAGGGGTCATGTAGATTTGAGAAATGTGCATGGTATATTCCCCTTAAAGAGTTGCAATGAACTTGGCATTTTAAAAGAATCAATCATTTTTATTTAAACTGTTATAGAACATATGAGAAAAGTGGAAAACTTCCCAATTTTTTTTACCAAAACTTGATTTTAAAAATAGCACATTTGTGTGTGTACAGACTCTCTCTCTCTCTAGCTCTCGCTCTCGCTCTGATAAGTAGAAGAGCTATGCGAACAAAGGGGGTGGTGAGAGCAAAGGGAATGGCCTGTGCAAAGGCCCTAAGGCAGAAGAAAGCAAATCCAGGGAACAGAAGGCCAGAGTGGTAAGAGAGCATAGGGAAGAGGGAGTAGCCCATGAGACAGACAGAGGCAGTTCCTACAGGGTGTTGAAGGCCAAGTTAAGGCCACTCCCCCTGATTAGATTCAATTTTTAAGAGATGAATCCACCATGTAGAGAATGGGTGGACCAGGGGCAAGAGTGGAAGCAAGAAGACCAGTTAGGGGCCCACTGACAACAGTCTAGGCAGAGGTGACAGGGGTGGCAGATGCAACAGACAGAAGACAGCAGAATCAGCAGCTTTGATGGAGTAGATATAGGGATGAAGGGGGGAGGGGGTGATAGGTGATTCCCAGGTTCCGTCTGAGAGGCTGGTGGGAAGGGCTGCTATTTAATGAGAAGAGAAGGAGGAGAAGCAGCTCTGTGGGGTAGACCCGAGGTCAGGGTCAATTAAAAAAAAAATCCTAAAAACTATTAGGAGTTCATGTTGTTAAAATATAAGCAAAATCAGGCTGGGCACAGTGACTCATGCCTCTAATCCCTGCACTTTCGAGGCAGAAGGATTGCTTTAGCCAGGAATTCAAGGCCAGCCCGGGCAACATAGGGAGATCCCATCTCTACAGAAAACTTAAAATTAGAATGTCATGGTGGTACACACCTGTAATCCCAGCTTCTCAGGAGGCTAAGGTGGGAAGATCACTTGAGCCCAGGAGGCCGAGGCTACAGTGAGCCGAGATCACACCACCATACTCCAGTCTGGGGGACACAGCAAGACCCTGTCTCAAAAAAAAAAGAAAAATCAGTAGTTTTTCCCTATATCTACAGCACCCACTTAGAAAATATACTATGAGAAATAGCAACAAGAAGATACACTGTCTAGGAAGAAACACAGGACCTATGTGATGACGCATAAACAAAGACACAGTAAAGTAGAGAGATGCACCTGGATGAAAAGATGTGTGTCGTAAAGATGTCATTTCACCCAAAATATTCTGTAAATTTAATGTAATACCAATCAAAGTGCAGCCTAGCAAAATGATTTTAACATTCAATTGGAAGAATGAATGCATACAAACAGATAATGTTCTTAAAAAACAACAATGAAAGAATTCCCTACCTGTAATTAAAATATATTATAAAGGCTTATAAATATATTGTAAAGTAATAAAAACAACCTAAGACTAATCCAAGATCAACAAAATAAAATAGAAAGTCCAGAAAGAGACTTAAGCATATATTAGAATTTTTCTTTTTTTTTTTTTTTTTTTTTTTTTGAGACAGCGTCTCACTCTGTTGCCCAGGCTGGAGTGCAGTGATGTGATCTTGGCTCACTGCCAACCTCTGCCTCCTGGGCTCAAGCCACCCTCTCAACCTCCTTAGTAGCTGGGACCACCAGTGTGCACCACCATGCCTGGCTAATTTTTTTTATTTTTTGTAGAGACGGGGTCTCCCTATAGTGCCCAGACTCAAGCGATCCTCCTGCCTCAGCCTCCCAAAGTGCTGACATTACAGGCATGAGCCACCTCACCTGGCAAGAATTTGGTAACTATGAAAAACCAGCCTAGTAAAAAGCTGGTATATTTGATTAATTGGTTAATCTGGCTAATTGGTTAGCCAGAATTGACAATTGGCTAACCAAACTGAGGGAAAGACTATGTCTATCTCCCTTATTCATATCACACACCAAAGCAAACAATAGTTAAGTATTTACATGTAAAAATGAAACAATAAAATAATATATATGTAGGTATGTAAGCAGTCTGGGAGTGGGGAAAGATATGATTCCCCAAGCCAAGCAGAAAGAAAATGGTCTGCCTTACAAGGAAAAATGGGAAAACTTCAGAATAACACCAGACACAAAATTAACAGGCAAATAGCTGAGCAAAGATGTCTACAACATAGATGTCAGACTATACACTTAATATAGTTATTTAAAATTAATAAGAGAAAAGATTAATAAGAGAGAAAATAGCAATGAACATGACTAGGCAATTTTTTAAAAAGAAATACAAATGGCCAATATATAAGAAAAATGTTCAACCAACCCATTAATAATTTGATTTTTTTAAGCAAATCAAGTCAAAATGAGATAAGTTTTTTAGTTGGCTGGGCAATGATAGTAATTTCTGAGTAGTAGGATTACAAGTGAAATTCTTTAAATTTAACCTTAGAAATGGAGGCTGCATCAACTAAATTTTTATAATTCTAGCTTATGATGTTCCTGATATGCTGCTACACAGGCATGTGCAGTATTGGGATATAAGAAGGTTCATTTCCTCCCTGGTCCATCCTGAACAGTTGTCTGCTGTGCTGAAGCTGTCTGGGAATGGCTAGCCTAAGTCTTGCCATGGCAGTACTCAGGGTTATCTAAAAGGATCTGGACATATGTCAAGATCCTATATATCAGGGGTCCCCAACCCCCAGGCCACAGACTAACACTGGTCTGTGACCTGTTAGAATCTGGACCCCACAGCAGGAGGTGAGCAGTGGATGAGCGAGCAAAGATTCATCTGTATTTATAGCCACTCCCAATTGCGCACATTACCACCTGAGCTCCACCTCCTGTCAGATCAGTAGCAGCATTAGATTCTCAAAGGAGCACAAACCCTATCGTGAACTGCACATGTGAGGGATCTAAGTTGCGTGCTCCTTATGACAATCTAATGCCTGATGATCTGTCACTGTCTCCCATTACCCCCAGATGGGACCACCTAGTTGCAGGAAAACAAGCTCAGGGCTCCCATTGATTCTACATTATGGTGACTTGCATAATTATTTCATTATATATTACAATGTAATAATAAAAGAAATAGGCCGGGCATGGTGGCTCATGCCTGTAATCCCAGCACTTTGAGAGGCCGAGGCACGTGGATCACCTGAGGTCAGGAGTTTGAAACCAGCCTGGCCAACATGGTGAAACCCCGTCTCTACTAAAAATACAAAAATTAGCCTGGCATGCTGGTGCGCACCTGTAATCCCAGCCACTCAGGAGGCTGAGTCAGGAGAATCGCTTGAACCCGGAAGGAGGAGATTGCAGTGAGCCGAGATCGCGCCATGGCATTGCAGCCTAGGCAACAGAGCAAGACTCCACCTCAAAAATATAATAATAATAATAATAATAATAGAAATAAAGTGCACAATAAATGTAATGCACTTGAATCGTCCTGAAACCATCTCCCCACCGCACCGCCCCCACCCCACCATCCGTCTGTGAGAAGATTGTCTTTGACAAAACCAGTCCCTGGTGCCAAAAAGATTGGGGATGGCTGCCAAATATGGCTCCCTCAAGAACCACTGAGAGTCCCCTGACCTGACCTCCTTGCCTCCCACCTCAAGTCAGACATTCTTCCCTCTCTGCACTCTCACGCACCCCTGGGTTGGTCTCTTGCTACTGGACATTTTGAAGGGTCTTCACATGTGGACTCCCAAAATTCTTAAAATTGGAACATTTATCCATTCAACAAACTCATTTGGGGGTCAGAGCCAGACAGAAACCAGCCTTACCAAGGGTCATAAGAAGTTGCTCTACCCGGAGGGACTCTTTCTCTTGGAACTTTAGGGAGATGATAGACAATTCACAATACTGGTGGGATCCACACTCAGAAGTGAGAGCTCAAAGTCTTCTCTGCTTGGATTTTTAAGTTCGCATTGGTTTCGGTCTTTCTCAGTTTTCCTTTCTTTCTGTATATTCTCTGGAATGCAGTTGCTAGTTTCGCCCTTTAGCCTGGAGGTGTTGTGTTCTGTTCTGTTCTCTCTCCCTCCCTTTCTTCCTCCCTTCCTCTCTTATCTCCCTCACCCCTTTCTCTCTCTTGCTATCTCTCTCACATCCTCTGTCTCCCCACCTTACCTGTTTCTCTGCAAAGCAGGCATGAGCAGGACATTTCACATCCCTCTGGGGTCCTGAGCCTCTAACCTGTGAGCCCCCTCCATCCACTGGCCCCTGTGCCCTGCCCCCCACCGCCTCGATGCTGGAGCATCTCTGCGCTCACCAAATGTCTTCCACCCTTGGCTCTCATTGTGCTAAGACAGTGAGATGGAGGAGGGCTGCCTCAGAGCACAAACTGCTGGGAGAAGGGCCAGCACCCCAAGGTGGGAAACACCAGGTGCCTCAAACAGCCAAACAAAGCACTGGAGAAACAGAGGCGGGAGGGAGCCCAGAGCACACGGTGGAGAATGCCGCCAAAGAAAGACAGGGGAACATTCCAGGGACAGAGAGGGGCCGGCCCAAAGGCTCAGGGCTGTCCCTGACTCCTGAGGTACTCACTTTCTCTCTCTGGGCCTCAGTTTTCCTATCCATAAATGGAGTGTACCACAAAGAGCCTAGGGGGCACCTGGGGGAAACCCCCACGTCTCCAAGGTGGTAGGAGCTAAGGAGCAGAGGGAAAATGGTTGGGCAGGAAGGAATGGGGGTACCTTCAGGAAGCAGCAGAAGCCGCCTCGCTCTGGTGTTCTCTCAGTCCTCACAGCTTGTCCTGGGAGAGGAGACGCCCGGACTGTGTTCTGGGACCAGCTGCTTGGGGAGCAGTGGGTGGAAAACGGGTTGTGGGGAAGGCCGGGCAAACGTGGCTGCCTGTACCGAGCCCGCGCTAAGCTGCCAATGAGAGTATGAGTTCAGCACGTTACGTGGCGACAAAACAGGGGCTTTGCAAGCAGCGGGACTCTGGGTCTTTTGGCTTCTCTGACTTTGATTCCAAACAGCGGGGGCGGTTACTGGGTGTTGGGAAACTAGCGTTTGCTGAGCGTCTCCTGTGCACTGGGCACTCGAATTGTCCCATTGCTTCCAAGGGGTTCCTCATTTCACCTTCATGTTTTACACAGAAGGACTCGAGGCTGGGAGACCTTAGATAACTTATTCATGGTCTCACAGCCGGGAAGGGGCATCAGGCAGATTTCAGCCCCTCTCTGTGCTAATCCCAAACTCTAGCTCTTCTGTTGATCCATGGCTTTTACTCGTGTTTGCCAGACCCCTGGTTTCCTCCAAGATACCTTGGGGGAGGGGGTGTGGGGCCCAGCAGGCCGGGACTTGAGGAGACAGAGGCCACTGGCCAGAGCAGCTCCCTGCCCTCTGCCGGCCCGTGGATGTGCCACCCCATGCATAGACGAGCCTGGGCTTGATTTAATGCTGTGCTGTCACCATCTAGGAATGCTTAGTAATTCTTTAACCAGGGGCCTGCATTCTCATTTAGCACCAGGCCCCCCCAGATTATATCATCCATCCTGCCGATGCAGTTTTCACGTTAAGGTCTCACATGAGAAAAGGGTTCACTGTTGAAGTGACGCAGGAGGTTTGGGGACAGTCCCCTTTGGAGGAGCAGGAAGTCCCCTTTGGAGGAGCAGGAAGACCCTGGGGCAGAGCTGACCCTGTGCTTTCTCTTTCAGCGAAACCATCATGTTTTTACATCAGATCTTTTACCAAGGCCTGAAGGCCCGCATCTCCAGCTGGCCCACGCTGGTCCTGGGTGAGTAGTCAGCCCTCACTGAGGCCCCCAGAGAAGTCCCCCTCCAGGGGCCACCCCAAAAGCCTGGGGCAGTTTTGCCCTTCTAGAGCATGATAGAGTGTCACTTTTTAAAACCCACAGAATCCCTCAGAGGGGGCAGAAGAGAAAAGACAAGTTGGCAAATGCTGTATTTCTAAGAGGAAATGATATATTTTTAGTTTCTTATCCACTTTCCCCTTTTATAAAGAATGTATACACATCCATTTCAGAAAAATTGAGAACCCATAAAAGTAGAAAATGTTTAAAAATATCAAGCATAGTTCTGCTTCCCAAAGATAACCACTATAAACACTTTGGTGTGTTTTCTTCCAATTTTTTTCTGTGCATAGATCTTGGGTTTTTTTCCACTTTACATAATTGCAAACATACTGAATATAGAATTTGTATCTTGCTGTGTGTTGTTTTTTTTTCTTTTACTTAGCATTATCCCATAAGCATTTTCTCATGCCAAAAGCATGCTTTTTGATTGCTGTGTAATACTCCAGTACCCATGAAGGCACTGTCATTTATCTAACCATCTGCTATGGTTGGCTCTTAGAGTTGTTCCAATTTTTTGCTGTTAGAAATAATCATCTCTTCATAAGAAATTTTCTCCATATTAGAGATCATTTCCTTGGGATGGGTTTCCAATAAGCAGAATCGCTAAAACAAAGAATCCAAACCTGTGAAAGGCTCTTGCTTCATACATATTGTCCCATTGTTCTCCAAGATGGCTGCACTGCTCTAGCTCCACAAGCAACAGACAGAAGAACCTCCTGCATCTCACCCTCAACCTACACCAAATGTCTTTTTTTTTTTCACTTTCTTAATTTGGTAGATAAAGGTGAGTGTTGGTGTCATCTCCATGATGGAGGCAAAGAAAATGGCTTAGGGAAGTAAAGGAATAGCAAAGGCTGCATAGGTGGAGGGCACAGAGCAGACCCAGGCCTGGCTCTCCAGAGCTCCCTTGCCCTCAGGCATGGAGGCTTCCCAGAGGGAAGTAGGCACTATTATTTTTCTCAAGTCAAAGACCCGTGCTTTTCTCTAAGGTCAAAATAAGGTGTCCTTAGAAAGATGGGCTCCGCATATTCTGCAGTTGCATTGTTGAAGACATTGTCCATCACGTGGTCAGACACCCATCACATGAGCTACCATCTAAAGTTGATTACAAGGAAACCATGTTTCCTTTCCTAAATGGGACTTATGAGAAGATGTTTTGGCCAGGCGCGGTGACTCATGCCTTTAATCCCAGCATTGTGGGAGGCTGAGGCAGGCAGATCACCTGAGGTCAGGAGTTCGAGACCAGCCTGGCCAACATGGTGAAACCCCGTCTCTACTAAAATTACAAAAATTAGCCAGGTGTAGTGGTGCGTACCTGTAGTCCCAGCTACTCGGGAGGCTGAGGCAGGAGAATTGCTTGAACCCAGGAGGCAGAGGTCGCAGTGAGCCAAGATCTCACTACTGCACTCCACTCCAGCCTGGGCGACAGAACGAGACTCTATCTCAAAAAAAAAAAAAAGAAAAGAAAAAAGAGGAAGATGTTTCAAGGCCAGGCACAGTGGCTCACGCCTTTAATCCCACCACTTTGGGAGGCCAGGGCAGGCAGATCACTTGAGGTCAGGAGTTCAAGACCATCCTGGCCAACGTGGAAAAACTCAATCTCTACAAAAAACACAAAAATTCAAAAATTAGCTGGGTGTGGTGATGCACACCTGTAGTCCCAGCTACTTGGGAGGCTGAGGTGGGAGAATCACTTGAACACGGGAGGCAGAGGTTACAGTGAGCCAAGACCGCACCGTTGCACTCCAGCCTGGGCAACAGAGCAAGATTCCATCAAATAAATAAATAAAGATAAGGAAGATGTTTCACATGACTCCATCCCAGCCTATCAAATTGTTGAAGGGCAGATTTGGGGAGATTGGTTGGGACTTGGGGGCACTGGAAAGGCAAGTTATATACCCAGGAAGCTTGAGACAGAACTATAGGCAGAAAGGGCCCCACCTGGTGAACTAAATAATGCAGAGCCCGGAAGCCCTGCTGGGACAATGACAGATGAACGAAGGAGCAGAGACTCATGTGTCATATGGTAGGAAACCCCTGGAATCAGGAGGTCAGGAGACGCAGCTCCAGGCTGGCTGCTGACTTGCCCTGTGACCTCAGATAGGCCACTTCTGTCTCAGGACGGAGACTGCAGGAGGGAGGGTGGCCTCTTGGGGAGTGTCCTAGGCCATAGCACCATAGGGCACGGGGGCAGGCAGAGGGAGGAACTGGGCAGCCTTCCAGCTGCAACAGAAGCCTCAGCCGACCCCACAGGAAGCTCTGGAGAAGTGGTGGCCTCACACTGGTGTCCTGAATTGAAGCAGGAGGACAGACCAGGCAAGGCAGCTTCCTCCAGCTGAGGGCAATGCCTGGAGAGGGACCCAGCTGAGAGCCATCGGCCACCAGCACTCCTGGCAGCTGGGGGGATCCAGGTGGCACCCCACAGCGCCCACTCTACCTCCTCTCTCTGACACTCCCATCACGAGTGTCGACTAGACAGGGCCCCACGTCTCTAAGAGTCTGTGATTCTAATGTGGTCCCAATGATGGGGGCCCACCTGCTAGCACTGGATAGGGCAGTGGTACTGGAGTCATCCCCAAGAGCAGAGATGTCTCTGGGGTGGGGAACTTCAACCTGGCCCCTGGCCTCTCTGGGTGTAGCTGGGGGAGCCAAGGGCCTAGGGGATTCTGTCCCCACCAAGCTGCCCTAGCCACCCACTGACTGCCTCCTCCTTCCAGCTGACCTATTTGACATCCTGCTGCCCATGCTCAACATCTACCAAGAGTTCGTCCGCAACCACCAGTACAGCCTGCAGATCCTGGCCCACTGCAAGCAGAACCGTGACTTCGACAAGCTGCTGAAGCACTACGAGGCCAAGCCTGACTGCGAGGAGAGGACGCTGGAGACCTTCCTCACCTACCCCATGTTCCAGGTGGCATCCGGCCCTGCCTGGGTGGGGGAGAGTCAGGGAGGCAGGCGTGGGGGATGGACCATGGCAGTGGGGGCACAGTGCTTCACACACCTCAGCTCTGGGCTGCCAAAGGGGGTGGGGGAGGTGATCAGGGCCAGCAGCCGACAATGCTGGGTGCAGGGCAAGCTGACTGTGGGCCTGTCCACGCCACCTTTCTCTCCTGGCTCCTGAGCACCCCACCCCACCCTCAGCCAGAGCAGAGCCCTAGACAAGACCCTGGAAGAGCCTCCAAGTTAGAGTCTGTGACCAAAGGGCAGCCTATCTCCTTCCTCAGTTCTGCTCATGGAAGTCCTCTGGGCTAAAAGAACCATTTTCTCTCTCCCACCACCCCCTCGTGCTCTCTCTCTCTCTCCCCTGGCCCGCACCCCATGCTCACGCGCTCTCTCTCTCTCCCCCTCTCCCCCGCGCTCGCCACCTCTCTCTCTCTCCCTCCCTCTCTCCCTCCCTCCCTCCCTTCCTCTCCCTCTCCCTCTCCCTCTTTCTCTCTCTCTCTCTCTCTTGCTCACTCCCTGTCTGCCCCTGCCTTGCTCCCCGGCCATACTTCCCTGGCTCTTTCTCCACCCTCACCTCTCCCACCTGCCCGCAGATCCCCCGGTACATCCTGACCCTCCATGAGCTCCTGGCCCACACGCCTCATGAGCACGTTGAGCGCAACAGCCTGGACTACGCCAAGTCCAAACTGGAGGAGCTGTCCAGGTGAGGCCTGGCTCTTCAGTGCACCAGACCGGCAGACAGGGCAGGGCTGAGGGTGCCCCTCACCAGGAGTTCGCTGAACCCCTGACAAAGCTTGAGTTCAGATGGGGATTGTAAGGGAGGGGCACAGCTTGCCACAGCTCAAAGCAGAGGCCCCTGGAGTGGTCCTGAGGGGGTTACAACTCAAGCCCCGGTAGGCAGGAATAGTGGGTGCTGTGCTATCCCTGGCACAGATAGGGCCCGAGGGAGGGCCCTGGGCACTCAACACCTCCCAGGAGAGGGACTGTCCGCGACTCCCAGGCACTCTCGGCTCTCCAGTGTCAATGTGTCAAAACCTGTGGCCATAGGAGGCCCAGAGGGGGTCCTGGGTGACAGGCCCTCATGTGCCCAAGGCTCTAGTTAACCAGAGGCAGGTAGTGGCAGTGGTTGGATAAGCACATGGCTTGTCCAATCTAGTGCCCCAGTCCTCTGGTCAAGGCCCCTCACCTGGCCCTCTTTCAGCCCCTGAAGCCCAGAGGGAAGCTTCCTCTGCAAGGGCAGACACAGGGGAGCACGGAGAGGTCTCTTGCAGCACCCCAGGCAGCAGATGACTGTGGTCATCCAGGAAGAGGTTCCAGGAAGAGGTTCAGGTCCTGGATGCATTTTGAAGGTGGAATCAACAGGATTTTCTGATGGATTTGATGTGGAAAGAGAAAGACTAGAGTCAAGGGTGATTCCAGGATGTGGGGCTGAGCCACCAGAGGGCGGAGGTGCCATCAACTGAGCTGGAGAAAACTGCAGGAGGGACAGGTCTGGAGGGGAGTTCAGGAGCTTTCTTGGGAGCATGTTGAACTTAGGTGCCAATTCAATGTCCAAGTGTAGATGACAAGAAGGGACTGGGGAATTTGAGTCTGGAGCAGAGGGGAAAGAGAAATCCGGCAATCATCAGCTTGCTGATGGTGTTTAAAGCGACAGCACTGGTGAGATCGCCAAGGGAATTAGCTTGGGCAGGAAAAAGATGAGAACCAGAAGCTGAGCCCGGGGGTATGCACCCTGTGAAGACCAAGAGATGAGGAAGGGCCTTGTGGTCAGAACTAGGCTGCCAAGGGCTACAAAGAAGGTCAGTCTGCAGGGCCTGGGATCCAGCCCCGGCCCTACCCAGGGCACTGCCAAACACTCAGTGCCCTAAAAGTCTTCCTGAGGCCGGCAAGGGGCAGCCAACCAGGCCACAGCTCCCAGCTGGGTGGAGGGAGGGACAGCACAGGGTATAGGCTGCCCCCGATCCTTCCATGACCCAGCCAAGTTGCACACCTGAGTGGAGAATCAGGGCAAGGATGTCATCAGGGTGTGATTGCAGAGTAACGAAACCACCAAGCAGGAAGGTGGAGGGACTCCAGTCCTCCCATGCCCAGGGATCCAAATCCCGCACACTCTTCCCCAAGGGAGAAGGTTTGGGACTCCAGTAAGGCAGCAGGCTCCTCCTTGCTGAGGGATATCCTATCCTGTTGCAAACAGAGCTGCAGGTGGCACATGGTGCCAAGGTATTTGACATAAGACCCTGATCCCTTATCCCCGGGATCCTAGGTGTATGGCCTACTCTTCCTTCCTCCCACCCAACTGCCTGTACCTGGCCCTGAACCCAGCCCGAGTGGCACAGAAGGTTTTCCTATCACCATGACAGCATCCCTTTAATTCTCCTCTCACGCTCCCACAAGCAGGAAGCCATTAGATAGCCAGACCCCTCCTAGGCTGCGCTCAGAAACACTCCCCACCTCTGGGGACTGGGCCTTCCTCCCACCTTTTTATCCTGACCCCTATATTCTCTGCTCGCTGATAACCCAAATCGTCATTTCCAGGGCTCCCAGGAGCCTCGCGACCTTGAAACTCCCACTGCCTTCCCAGAGCTCCCCAGCTGTGCGCGCATATGGGTCCCGAACACAGACCCCCACCTGGGGCTGGAACTTAGAATGTGTAAACTGCAGCTGCTCAGGAAAACTAGTTTTGCTACCTTGGAATTACCCGCCTTGTGTTTTACCAAACACAGGCTTCCCCCGCAAAACCCCACCCTCATCAAGAGAAGTGGTTTTAATTACCATTGGCTACTTCCATAATGGATCCATCTCTAGGGAACTAGCATGTGTCCAGAGGTGCCTCCCTCTCAAACATCAAGCAGGGGTCTGGGCTTCCAAGAAGAGCATTGCTGGGGAAGAAAGCAGGAAACTGAGGCTCCCAAGGAAGAGACTCCAGCTAAAGGCCCTGGTCCATTTATTAAACGGCTAGTCTAGTGAATTTAAGCCTAAAATGCATGTCCTCAACCAGGAAAGATAATAATAACTCTTTTGCAACCAATGATAATAGCAACAACAATCACTACTACCCTTTATTTAAGCAGCTGTCACGTGCCAGGCATGGCATAGCATGCACGGGTACCTGAAATCCCTTTTATTCCACCTTTGCCCCAGCATTCTGTAGATGAGGAAACTAAGGATCAGAGGGATTGAGGAATCTGGTCAATGTCATGCTGATTCATTTAAGCACAGATCCAGCTCCGGAAGAGGCAGTGTCATCTTTGTTTTGGGGTTTAAATTGAATAATGTCTATGAGAGAAGTTTGTAAGCCACACATATTAACCAGCCTTCTCGTTGGTCTTAACTGTGGAAATTCAGGCATCAGCAGCAGATAAAAGGTTTTGTACTTTGCTTGGAGTAGGTGGGGTACTTTTGCCAGAAGCCCCCCCTTCCCCACTCCCCAGACCCTGCCACTGCCAAATTCCTCACTACCTTCCCAAGATTCCTGGAAACCCACCAAGGCAAAATTGGCAGCTCACACCCACCTTTTCCCACCAACGCCATTTTGTAAAAGCTATTGGATGGCGCCATCTCTTGGAGAGGAGGGGTATTACAGCAGTCGGAGAGCGAAATAGGGGAGTTGTCTATATTCCCTCCCAGAAGGGCCAGAGCCTACAGAAGTAGGCTAAGGTCAGTCATCCCCTTAGCCAGCGGGATTGCCAGGTGCTCCAAAAGGTAAGCCATTTCAGGGCCCAAGTGATATTAAGGACACAATTATGCAAATATTTGGAGAAAGAGCATTCAAGAAGAAGAGACAGCAAGTGCAAAGGCCCTGAGGGAGTAATGAGCTTTGTTCTTGGGATGGGAATAAGGCTGGTAGAAGGATGAGGGTCAGGGTCATGAACACAGGATGTCTCCTGTGCTCCCATATCCTTCCCAGTGCTGAGCTGCACCTGCTGTCTGTTCTACATAGTTCGGACTGTAAAATCTGACAGATGTGCTTCATAGCTGCTGACTTCTGTTTTCTTTTTTCTGAAATAAGAACACTTGCCTCCTTGAGCTGTCAGAAGGATAAAATGAGGTCGTGCCTATGAAGTGCCCGGCATGCAGCAGGCACTCAGTAAATGCACACTCCCTTCCCCTCCATGACCACAGACTCCACCTGAGAATCCGTGTGCCAGGCTTTCTTCCTAGGTCTGGCCAGAAGCCTGGCATTCTCGCCTCCCTGGGAAGTAGGGGCAGCCTGTCTCTGACTGTGCAGTTTCCCATCCCCACAGAATAATGCACGATGAAGTAAGTGAGACGGAGAACATCCGGAAAAACCTGGCCATCGAGCGCATGATCATCGAAGGCTGTGAGATCCTCCTGGACACCAGCCAGACCTTTGTGAGACAAGGTATGGCCTCTGCACCCCGTCTCCCCTGCCCCCACCAGGTGGGCCCCAGCAGCGGGAGGGAGGTGGCACTCGGGGACACCACCAGTTGGTTTGGCTGCCACATGCCAAGACCTGCCAATGTGATTGCAGAATATTCCCAGGCTGCTGGCGGAATGCAGCAGCTATATGTAGATGTCAGTATCTATACATATAGATGCAGATATTATTGGTTTTCACAGTTTCCTTCTCTCCAGATGTAAACAGAATTCTACCCAGATGGCCTTGGTTTGTCTATTGTATGTCATAGTAAACATCGACATGTCCTTTTTGGGGAGAAAGTATGGGGCGGGGGATGAGGAGCTAACAGTTGTCTCTGTGAGTCAGAAGCGTTTTCAGTGTCTGAGAGGAGGTCAGTGTTGGGTCCATTCCCCTGTCCTTTCCTCATCATCCTCTGCTGCTTTGGAGAGACCATTTTCACAGTGGTTCTCATGGGTAGAAGGTCTTTCCCATGCTTCAGCCTCGCTTACCTTGGGAGCAGTGTTTGAGAGGCACGGCCCCGTTGAGAGGGGTGGCTGAAGGCTCTCTGTAGCTCAGGGGACTGACATCAGAACTGCAATGCATTTGAAATTCATCACATCCAACTTCCATGTTTTGTGGGAGACTCAGCTCCTGCTGGCATGCCTCACAGGTGACCTCCACCTCAAACGGACCTCCGGAGTCCCTTCTCTGTAGCCCTGGGATTCTCTGCCTAATGAAATACTTGCCAGCGCCTCCCGCTGGCCTGTGCAGCTGCCTTGGACAAGGGTATCACCTTTTCGGAGTTTTGTCCCAGCCCCTGTGTGTGGTGGCCCCTACATCCTTCCCCAGGCCCACCCTGTGACCTGCTGAGCTCAGAGCCAGCCCTGCCTGTTTCTCAGCTCCCCTTGGGCTGTGTTGGGCATTCTCTGTGCCAGAAATATTCTCACATAGTATTTTAGGCCCCCTCTGAAGGAACCCCAAGTGGACCTGGCTTGGAAGTAGCCCAAGAAATGACCCCTCCTGGGGTGGGCAGTATCCCCACAGACCAGAAATCTGCTCCATCACCCTGAGTCAAGGCATTTTCTCCCTCTCCAGCCGGGCTGGACCTGGAGACAAAATGAGTGGATTCTGCAAGGTGTTTCTCACTTGTCAGTCATGCAGCCAGCACTGATACCTGCCCTGCTCATGCCAGACGTACAGGGGGTTCTGGGGACACTCAGAGAACAGCCTCAGCCCTGTCCTCCGGAAGCCTATGGTACAGAGGAAGAGAGTCATGAGGGGACAAACGCAGGAACACCAGGTGCCAGGTGGATCTCCCTGATGCAGGAGGCAGAGTGGTGGCCTGGAGCAGGACCAAGAGAGTCACGAGGGCTTTCCCAAGGATAAGCAGGAATTCACAGGGAAGACAGAGTGAAGGAAGGGCTTTTCAGAACTAAGAGTGACACTCAGGCTAACTTGACCCAGAACTACATGTGAGGCAGAAGAAGGGGACAATGGTAAGAGTGGAGGCTGGGAGGTGTGCCCAAGCCAGACCACTGGGAGGCCTCAAGTGCCTGAATCCTGGGGACAGTGAGGAGCTGTGGACCTCAGTGGGGAGGGGGCCTGAAGGGTATGTATTAGGGTGGGTACACCAGAGTAGGGCAGCAATGGCTTTCATGACAGGCACCTACTCTGCTCAGTAATGGCTTCCTAGAGTGCTGTGCTGAGGACTGAGAAGTCCTCAGTCTGGGCTCTGCAGTCTGTCTGGGCTCTGCAGTATGGTGCAGTGATTGATTGGTGATGCCTGCCATGGCTGTGGATAACAGGAGTGCAATGTATCTTTTTTTTTTTTTTTTTTTTTAAATCTTAGTAGCTATCTTTTTTACAAATAGGATGGGAGGCAGGGTTTGCCCTAAGCAGTTCCCAGCAGGAGTGCAATGTATCTTGTTAACCCCTCGGGGCCTGCAGCCAGCTCCCCACTTGTTCAGCTCCCTGCCATCCCCAGACCTCAGCCCAGCCCTTCATTCTCACCACATGGGCCATGCCCTTTGGGGTTCCTTTGCTTGCTTAGCCCCTAGCCCCTGGCTGGGATGTCAGTGGGCCCTGCATGGAGCTTCTCTGATCACCTCTCATCCCTCAGCCATCTGGCCCTGCAGAGAGGCCTAAAGGAGCATCCCAGGGGCACATTTGCCACTGGGAAACAGAATGGACTTGTCCCACTGCTGCTGCCCCAGCATCTCAACCTTCAAGGCTGGGTCAGAGGCAAAGGTCACCCCAAGAGACGAGCTCAGGGTCTCTCTCCTCCACCCACAGGTTCCCTCATTCAGGTGCCCATGTCTGAAAAGGGCAAGATCACCAGGGGGCGCCTGGGGTCTCTCTCCCTAAAGAAAGAGGGCGAGCGACAGTGCTTCCTGTTTTCTAAGCATCTGATTATCTGTACCAGAGGCTCTGGAGGGAAGCTTCACTTGACCAAGGTAAGGGCTACGGGAGACGGGCTTGGGGGCTGCTCAGCCAGGGTCATGCAGGCGCTGTCCTGGCCATAGGGTCTATGGGCCCAGGTGGTGGGCAGGGGTGTCAAAGATGTGTGCATGCACACACACACAGATATACACACAACCCATAGTTTGGCCAGCTGGAGAGAGCAGAACTTGACTGATTTTCCACTAGGGAAATCCTGGGAGATGGGAAGGTGAGAATCGAGGGCTTCAGATTCCCCACACTGAGCACCTGGGCAGAGGAGCCAGAGGGCCTGGACAGACCTCTAAAAGGCATGTGTGTGTGCATGTGTGTGTGTCTGTGTGTGTTTGTGTGTATGTATGTGTGGTGTTTTTGTGTCTGTGTGTTTGTATATGTGGTGTGTGTGTATGTGTATATGCATGTGTGTGTATGTGTGCATGGTGTGTATGTATATGTGTGTGTGTGTCTGTATGTGTTTATATCTCTCTGTGTGTATTTGTCCATTTTCATACTGCTATGAAGAAATACCTGAGACTGGGTAATTTACAAAGAAAAAGAGGTTTAATGGGTTCACAGTTCCACATGGCTGAGAAGGCCTCACAATCATGGTGGAAGGCAAAGGAGGAGCAAAGGCATGTCTTACATGGCAGCAGGAAAGAGAGCATGTGCAGGGGAACTGCCCTTTACAAAACTATCAGATCTTGTGTTACTTATTCAATATCACAAGAATAGCATGGGAAAAATCTACCCCCGTGATTCAATTACCTCCCACTGGGTCCCTCCCATGACACATGGGGATTATGGGAGCTAAAATTCAAGATGAGATTTGGGTAGGGACACAGCCAAACCATATCAGTATGTATGTATGTGTATATGTGTTTGTGTCTGTGTGTGTGGTGTGTGTATGTATATGTGTGTATATATTTGTGTATATGATGTGTGTATTTCTGTATAGTGTGTGTATGTGTTTGTCTCTATGTGTGTTGTGTCTCTGTGCATTTGTGTGTGTTCATTGTGTGTGTGTGTATGGTATATGGCATATGTATGTGTGTATATGTATTGTCTTTCTGTGTACAGGTGTGGTGGATATGTGTGTGGTATGTGTCTGTGTATCTATGTGTATATCTGTGTATGTTTATATGTATGTATGTGGTGAGTGGGTGTGGTATATGTGTATGTGTGTGTCTGTGTGTGGTGTATGTTTTTGTGTACATGTGTCTCTGTGTATGTATGCGTGATGTATGTGTGGTGTGTATATGTGTGTATGTGTATGTGTGTGTGTGTTTGTATGTGTGATGTGTGTATCTGTGTGTCTGTGTGTGGGGTATGTGTTTTTGTGTCTGTGTGTGTGGTGTGTGTGTCTGTGTCTGTGTGTGGTGTGTGTGAGGGGCAGGGTAGAGGGCCTCCACTGGCTGAGGGCCAAGGCATCACTCGGAGCTTTTATTTCATCTCCACCCCAAAGGAGCTCTGACAGAGCCCCTTCCAGTGACCTTCTCAGTGTCCCCTCCTCCAGCACAGGAGCCCTGGAGGCTGCTGAGCTGCTTCACACAGAGCCTCAGGACCTTGCAGCCCTGCATGAGACCCTGATGCTCAGCTAACCAGCTCATCCCTAAAGGGGGAGGGAATGAGCATCTCAGACCCCCTCCTGACTCCTCATAGGCCCAGGGCCTTTGCTCATGCTGTCTGTTCAGCCACACAGCCTCCTCTCCCCTGGCAGACCACCTTCACATGCCTCAAGGCCTGTTCAAGTGCCACCTCTGCTGTAAAGCCTGTGGCCTGGGCAGGATCTCCTGTCCCCCGACACAGCCCACTGCTTGTCTCATTGCTGTGAGCTCAGCATCAGTCCCAGCTCCATCCCTCACACACATGTGACCCTGGAAAAGACCCCTGCCCCTGTCCACACTTCGTCTATCAAATAAGGACATTGACCCTCACAGAGACATTGCACAGATAAGTTAGCAGTGAGCTCACAGTGGATGTGGATTTGCTGTCAATTAGGAAGCACTTGCCTCTGTAAGCTACAGTCCCTCCAGCCCTGCATTCATCACCTTGGAAGCCTGAACACACTATGGCCTGGAAAGGGCCAGAAGGTGCTTTTTTTTTTTTTCCCCAAGACGGAGTTTCACTCTATCGCCCAGACTGGAGTGCAGTGGCACCATCTCAGCTCACTGGGAACTCTGCCTCCTGGGTTCACCCCATTCTCCTGCCTCAGCCTCCCAAGTAGCTGGGACTACAGGAGCCCACCACCATGCCCGGCTAATTTTTTGTATTTTTAGTAGAGATGGGGTTTCACCATGTTAGCCAGGATGGTCTCGATCTCCTGACCTTGTGATCCGCCTGCCTCGGCCTCCCAAAGTGCTGGGATTACAGGCGTGAGCCACCGCGCCCGGCCCAGAGGGTGCTCTTAATTAAGCCACAGCATCAGATAAACCATTCTTCCAGACCCTGGATGCCTGGCCCATAACCTCCGGCAGAGCTAACAGACCCAACAATGGCTTCAGGGAATATGTTGCTTATGTTCACATGGCCACAAATTAGCTGGTTGGCTGCACAAGGGGAAATTAATTTACAAATATTGAATACTTCTGTTTTAACCAAATTATGTGTCAAGGAACGCTTTCATTATTTATTAGCTCTGGAGTTTCTACTGATAAGATCTCTGTCTAGGCTGGGGGTGTGGCGGGGGTCAGTGGAGGCAGGTTAAACTGAAGACACGAAGGCTCTGAAAATCCAAAAGCATGTTTTTATGTTAGTTTTATTTTATCTGGAGTTTTTTGTTTGTTTGCTTGTTTGTGATTAGTTTTTTTGTGGGGGTTTTTTGAGGGGGGTTGTTTGTTTGTTTTTGAGGTGGAGTTTCGCTCTTGTCACCCAGGCTGGAGTGTAATGGCGCAATCTCTGCTCACTGCAACCTCTGCCTCCCAGGTTCAAGAGATTCTCCTGCCTCAGCCTCCCGAGTAGCTGGAATTATAGGCACTCGCTACCATGCCTGGCTCATTTTTGTATTTTTAGTAGAGACGAGGTTTCACCATGTTGGTCAGGCTGGTCTCAAACTCCTGACCTCAGGTGATCCACCAGCCTCGGCCTCCCAAAGTGCTGGGATTACAGGCGTGAGCCACCACACCCAGCTGTTTTTAGTTTTAAAAGTCTCTTAGCACATTGGCAAAGAGCATGGAATCAGAAATCAACTCAAATCCCAGCACTGCCACCCACCAGTAGGTGACCTCAGACAAGTCACATGGCCTCATCAGGCTTCAGTTTCCTTATCTGCATAAAGGGTGTAGAAATAACTCCTTCACAGGAGTGCTGTGAGGAGTAAGTGAGGGAGTTCTCGTGTCAGGTACACGCTCAGTGCTCACTGGATAACAGACATTGTCACTCTTAATTATGTAATAACGAACTTGTATTTATAACATCAACCCTTGCATAATGCTTACTATGGGGCAAGAACTCGCTCAAATACATTATGTATATTTAATTCCCAGAACAGCCCACTGAGACGGATACTTCCATTTTCCCCATTTTATATAGACAGGGGAAGTGAGACAGAAGAAGCCAGCACGTGGCAGGGCTGGGATTTGAACCCAGCCAGTCTGGCTCCAGAGTCTGTGTTCTTAATCACTATGCTCTAGTCTCCAATAGCCATAAGCTAAAATTCAAATCACTTCTCTTGAAATATCCAAGTGGCAACAGAATGCCTTAAGTCCTTTCTGAAGGGGGCAGACTACAGATCTGCAAGATTTAAAATGACTGTAAGAATTTATGAGACCCTGAAGTAAGAGAATGTCAGAGCTAGATGGGGCTTTCCAAATGATCAAGCTCAGTGACATCACTGGGCAAGCTTGAGGCCCAGTGGGTTAGTCCTGGGGGCTAACCCAAGGCCACCAAAGAGCAAAGCAAGAAGTCAAACACAGGGTTTGGTGGTCCACTTTGCCTCCCAAGGGGCAGCCTGCTCTGCAAGCATTTTCATATATAGATTAGTCACATGGCCAGGTCTCCATTATCATTCATTATTGTTTTACTTTATCTGTTGCTGTGTAACAAATTACCTCCAAATGTAGTAGCTTAAAACAAACATTTATTACCTCACAATTTCTGTGGGTCAGGAAATCAGGAGCTACTTACCTGGGTGGTCTTGGCTCAGGGCATTTCAGGGGTTTGCAGTCAAGATGTCAGCTGGGGCTGCAGTGTTCCAAAGGTTCAACTGGGGCCGGGGTATCCTTTTCCAAGATGATATGCCTCCATGGCTGTTGGCTGGAGGCCTCAGTTCCTCATTCATAGACCTCTCCCCACAACATGCCAGTTGGTGTCCCCCAGAACAGGTGATGCAAGAGACAGCAAGAGAGCAAGCAGGAGAATGTGGTCTCCAAAGTGGCACACCATCACTTCTGATTTATTCTTTTAATTAGATGTAAGCCACTAAGTCCAGCTCACACTCAAGAGGAAGGGAATTAGGCTTTGCCTTTTGAAAAGAAAAATGTGAAAGAATTTGTGAACATGTCTTACAAACACCACAGCTGTGGCCACTCTTATTTCTCACTACAATGTTAAAGGACCTCCTACCCAAGAGATGCTCCCACACTCATGGATGGGAGGCATTTTTCCAGGTATTCCTAATAATTAAAATAAGTAACTGACCAGGACTGGGATCGGGCCCTTGAGGCTCTCTCCAGACTCACTGCTAACTTGCCAGGGGACCTTGAACAAGACATGCAACTTCTCTGTCTTCATTTCTTCACCTGTAAAATGAGAATTACAATACCCATAAGACCAGCCTCTGTCTTCCTGTGGGTAACCTGATAGCTTTGGCCTAAAACGGGGGATTTCAAACCTCTGCAGATTTAGGGCTATGAAGCGATGCCCTGGAGCTGCTGTGGAAGCAAGAAGGGGCCAAGCAGGCCAGGTTCTGTCCGCTCCACCCATGGCCAGAACTCAACCTTGGTTTGGGGAAGGCCTCTCTGAGACAATCTCCTTTGACCCACTTCATTGAGCTTCTTATATGAAGATAAAGTCCTTCCACTGAAAAAGCAAAATACCCACTTGGCATATAATATATCCATTCGTACATCTGTGTGTATACATGGATGCTCCTTGTTAAAGTCCCCTCCAACCCTATCATCCAGGGACTCCTAAACCAGCATATCTACCCCTCAATCCAAAGCAGCCCCTGCTGCTCTTTTTCAGAATGGAGTCATATCCCTCATTGACTGCACTTTATTGGAGGAGCCAGAAAGCACGGAGGAGGAAGGTGAGTGTGAAAGCTGCATGTGTGCATGTGTGTGCTTGCACAGATACACACACGCTCACTCCTAAAGGTTGGGCCAGGCATTAGTTTCTTTGGGAGGAATGGAGGATGCTGAAGTGCGGAGGGGAGGTCCACACATGCCCTCATGCACACACCCTGTTCAGTCCCTGCTACAGCTGGGCTTTGCTCCCCTTGTACTTCCAATAAGGTGTGGAGAGGCCAGAGCCTGAGGCTTTAAAGAAAGAGCTCCCAGCCTGGCAGGTGATGACCCTGATCCACCTTCCTGGTTCGTTCCAAGCTCCCTGGGCTGGTGGACCAGTTGGCACTGTTAGGTTTTGGGGTCACAGCATCTCAGTGAGCACCCCTCATTCACACACCTGTGTGTGACATGCACAAGGGCTCTTGGGGCCACGTGCTGGAAGCCAGGGACACACCCAGCCCTATCTCTGTCCTGCAGTGGAAAAGGAAAGAATGTGCAGGGGCCACTGACAGAGGGATTGCAGGGCTGAGGGTCCTGAGAGAGAGAACCATGCCCTAGCAGGGGCCAGGAGGGGAGGCAAGACCTCGGTGAGAAGGGGCTGAACAACTCAAATGGGGCTGAATGGGGAAGTGTGCGGAGGGTAGAGTCCTTGGTGCTGTGATGTTTGATGGGATTTGTCTCCCAAGGCATCAGAGTTGGAGGTGGGGTCATTATTCAGATTAGGGGGTGGGATCACTACTCTCTCTTGATTGGGCCAAAGTTGGCACTCATCTCCCTTCTTCACTGACCCCAAGCCAAGACCCTCAGAGATGTCTCTGGATGCCCTGCCCTGTGGGGACACCAGCAGGACCCGTGCTCTTTTCCCTCCTCAGACTGGGCCTCCTGGGGTGGGCTGTGTCTGAAGCACCTCAGCATCACAGGCCCAGCATGGCATGGGGATGGGCATGGGCCTGGGGGTTGCCACACACACACTTGGCAAACATACACACACACACACGCCCTCATGCACGCACCCTGTTCAGCCCCTGTTACCAATGGGTTCTGCTCCCCTCATGCCCTTCCAGTAAGGGCCAAATCAAGTGGTTCCCCAAGGGAAGAATAAACGAGGAGGCAGCTTACCTGGAGCCTTCCTACCAGTGCAGCCTTCTTTCATCTTGGCCACAGCAGGTCCACAGGAAAACCCAGGCTCAAGTGGCACTGTCAGGCCCCAAAACTCTTTACCCTCCTAGGCCCAGGGAGGTGGGAGCATGGCCACAAGCGTTCCCCACCTGAAACACACCCACACACAGGCACCCACTTCTCAGAGACTCCAGCACAGTCCCAGGAGAATGGGCTCCCCCGTGCCCAGCAAGGACTCCTAAAATTCTCAGGTGTCAGAACTGGAAGGGACAGGAACCTCAGAGAAATCAAGTCCCACTCCTGTTGCACAGGAGGACATGTGAAGCCCAGAGGGGGAAGGAAACCACCTCAACATCACACAGCCGTAGAGCTTTGGAGCAAAGCAGAACCAAAGCAGGCCCTTTACACCATGAACCCATTCAGTGCACCCCCAATTAATGTGAGTGCATTGAAAAGAATCTTGAAGCTGTGGTTTTAGTTTTTCCAAATAAACAGCTTTCAAGACTTCAAGGGACGTTCAGGTTAAGAGCAGTAACAAAAATACCTAGAATTCACTTTTGCTTTGGGGAGCTCTAAACTGAACTAAATGTCCAGCCCAATCCATAAAAGTTTAAGATCTTGAAGTTCCTCATTTGGCCCCAGAACCACCTTGGGGTAGCAGGAGGGCCTGGCTGAGAGGCCCATTCTAGCCCTGCCCTGGCTTGGCCACCACCCTGCTGGGAGCCTTGGGCAAGTCCTCGCCCGCGACCTCACCTCCATTGGTGTAATGAGGGCAGAGGGCAGACTGTGATTCCTAAAGGCTCTCCTGCTCTGAATCCAGAGCTGCCCCTGAGTGGTTGTAAGCTACGTCTTAGTTCTTCCATCTTTGAAATGGGGATTTCCCACTTAGGAAAATAATATTCTGAAAGTAGCAGCAATTGGCCTGGTGCCTTACCAACGCAGAGCCTCCACCGGTACGTACGACAGGGACCACTAAAACATTTTCCACCTGAAAAGGTGTCTACATTCATGCTGCTAACTTTATGTTTTACAACTGGAAGCCAAAGGATCCGGCCAAGACATAGATCACTTGGATTTTAAAATCGGGGTGGAGCCAAAGGATTCCCCACCCTTTACGGTCATCCTAGTGGCCTCGTCCAGACAGGAGAAGGCAGCGTGGACCAGTGACATCAGCCAGGTGAGTAGCGTCACCTGTTCCTGAAAGCGAGTGGTCCCTTCATGCCTAACCAGGTCAGGGGTTTGGCTGGTGGCAGGTAGGGGGTGGGGGTGGTGGAGTAGCTGCACTGTTCTACAGAGAAAGATGCAAGAATCTTCCAAGTCCACAGCCCTACCCAAAGCTGAGCTCAGCTAGTCCATCCCATTTGTAGTGCCCTGGGTCACCTTGAAAGTGTGGTCTGGAAACCCCTCTTGCATCTGTATCACCTAGCAAGGTGATTTTAAAAACTTCAGTTTCCTGGACCCTTCTCCCCTTTCCCCACTATCCTGCAGACCTACAGATCTAAATTGTTGGCATGTGACCTGTAAATCCACATTTTAGTACATGCCCCAGGTCATTGATACACACAGAAAAGTCTGAGCATATTAGATGTAATAATGTTCACAGCGAGAGAACGGTGTCCCTGAAAGCCAAGGGTAGCTTCTTCAGTGAGTCGGGGCAGCTACCTAAGATCAAACCCAGCCTCAATTATGCACACGGAAGATTTAGTTTTGCTTTGGTCTGCTGTAAGCATTAGGGTCATTCACCCTATTTGGAGCATTAAGCAGGAAGCACAGACTTTTCCAGGCACCAGTGAGCAGACCCAGAGTGCCCATGGGTGCCTAAAGTACAAGGGGTGAGACTTGAGTCTATAAAGAGGCTGTCAGCAGCACCGGGGTTTAGGCCCCAGGACAGGCCCCTCCCTGAGCCCAGCAAGGGCCTGTGATGGGTCAGGGATGTGCCATCCCAGCAGCTGGGAGCCTTGGCCATCCTCTCTGCGGGGTGGGGTGGTAGGAGAGCAGCCAACAGCAGAAGGGGAGGGAGGTTGGTGGCCCCCCATGGTCTAGAGGGTTGCAGGAGGCCTGTGCCTGTAGGAACTGAAAGGGCAGGGCAGCATCTTCGTGGGACCTAGGACGGCTTCCCTTGCTCGCTCCCCACCTTCTTGGTTTTGTGCCCCTTCCAGGCTCCCCTGACTGCCGCTCCCAGCCTTCCTTCTGGCCCACCTGCCCATCTCGCAGTCCCAGAGGAGTAAGGCGGGTGGGATGATGCATGGCACGTGCCTGTTCTGAGTCTTCCCACATGTCTTCAAAACACCCAGAAAGCCCTAGAGAAAACTGCAGACCCTGAGCTTTGCCCTTTCACATCCCCAGTGAGCCGTAGCCGTCAAAGGCCTGGGGCTGCTTGCCCGGAGGGTGCCCACCAGGCCTCTGCCCTCCGGGCAGCCGTTGTGGATGCCAGTGAAGGGGTCAAGGTGGGAGTCCTCTGGCCCCTTCTCAAGCCCTCCTGCCTCCATAACACTCTGAGCCCATGGCCAGGTCTTCTTTGTTTTGGAGTTGCTGGTAGAACCAAAGCTAGAGAGATTGTCAGATGGGTGGGAGAAGTGGGGCTGAGAAATGCAAATGACAGAAGCCTCCCTCTTTGGGGTCGTGGCCTTGCCCAGAAGTCTGGGCCTGGGAGCTCCACCACCCACTGTGCCAGCTCTCAGCTGCCACTTCCCAATGACTTTGACACCCTCCTCCCTGCAACACACACATTCTCAAAACCAGAAGATTCTGTGATGTGCCACCAAGCCTTCTCTATCGCTGTGCCAAGAAGAAACCCTCTCATGGCAGAAATGTGAAGACCCAGGGCAGGGGACAGTGCAGGGGAAAAGAGGCAGCTCCCCCAAGAGATGCAGTTTTTATTTTTGTTTGGGCGGGTACTTCCTATTCAAAGCAAAATTTGGATTTTGAATATTTTTGGAGGCCGAGTGAAATGTACAATCATCTGTGCCCCTCCCGCCAGCAGCCTTGCCTTCTCCAGGGCCCCACACCCAGGGACTCTTCATATGGAAAACCATCCACAGCATCCAAGTGTTGGCACTGTGGTGGTCAGAGGACAGAGAGAACAGTTCAGCACCCTCGTGCAGTGGCACAGAGGCCCTGCTGGGCTGGCCTCCCAGGAGAGAGATCCCACATCACCATGGATCTGATCTTGTCCTTGACACTGGACCCCAGAGGTCAGCAACAAAATGGTCAGTGTCAGATGCATTCATTTTGCATCCCAGTGGTTGTTTGTAATCAACCCAGTGAGGTAGAAGTCATTATCCCCACTTTGCATATAATGAAACTAAGACTTCAGGTCAAGTAAGTTCCCCAAGGTCATTCAACTGAGACTTGACTTCCGGCCAAAGTCTAAAGGATGCGCCACGCTGACCCTGCCGTTGCCAGGACAATGCCCTTGAAGCTTGAGGACCCTGTATCAGACTGAGGCATGTGAACTTTACAGTTGTCAGAGCTCCTGGTGGGCCTGGGTCCGGGAATGGAGAGCTCTGACCCTGGGGTCCTCTCTCTGATTCCAGTGTGTGGATAACATCCGATGCAATGGGCTCATGATGAACGCATTTGAAGAAAATTCCAAGGTCACTGTGCCGCAGATGATCAAGTAAGTGCCCTTAACCCCATCTTGACCAGGCAGCATTCCAGAGACTGAGTACCACAAGGTGACAGCCAGGACACTGGGATGAGCCAGCTACTGGGGTTCAGAGATGCTGGGCTTTGTCTTTGGGGGTGTTTTGGATGTTTTCTTGTTTGTTTGTTTTGAGTTGGGTGATTGCTATTTGGATGATTGCTTTGGCTTAGTTTTTTGGTTTTTTTTTTTTAATTTTTTATTTCCATAGGTTGTTGGGGTACAGGTGGTGTTTGGTTACATGAGTAAGTTCTTTAGTGGTGGTTTGTGAGATTTTGGTGCACGCATCACCCCAGCAGTATACACTGAACCCCAATTTGTAGTCTTTTGTTTTGTTTTGTTTTGTTTTGTTTGTTTGTTTGTTTGTTCTTGAGACCACGTCTTGCTCTGTCACCCAGGCTGGAGTACAGTGGTGCAATCTCAGCTCACTGCAACCTCTGCCTCCCGGGTTCAAATAATTCTCCTGCCTCAGCCTCCTGACTAGGTGGAGCTACAGGCGTGTGCCACCATGCCTGGCTAATGTTTTGTATTTTTAGTAGAGACAGGGTTTCACCATGTTAGCCAGTATGGTCTCGATCTCCTGACCACCTTGTGATCTGCCTGCCTCAGCCTCCCAAAGTGCTGGGATTACAGGTGTGAGCCACCGCCTCCGGCCCCAATTTGTAGTCTTTTATCCCTCACCCCCTTCCTACCCTTTCCCCCTGAGTCCCCAAAGTCCACCGTGTCATTCTTATGCCTTTGCATCCTCATATCTTAGGTCCCACTTATGAATGAGAACATACAATGTTTGGTTTTCCATTCCTGAGTTATTTCACTTAGAATAATAGTCTCCGGTCCTATCCAGGTTTCTGTGAATGCCATTAATTCATTCCCTTTTATGGCCAAGTAGTATTCCATCATATAAATATAACACAATTTCTTTATCCACTCATTGATTGATGGACATTTGGGTTAGTTCCACATTTTTGCAAATTGTGCTGCTATAAACATGCATGAGCAAGGATCTTTTTTGCGTAATGACTTCTTTTACTCTGGGTAGATACCCAGTAGTGGGGTTGCTGGATCAAATGGTAGTTCCACTTTTCCTTCTTTAAGGAATCTCCACACTGATTTCCCTAGTGGTTGTGCTAGTTTTCATTCCCACCAGCCGTGTAGAAGGGTTACAGAAGTCTTACCTTTTCACCACATCCATGCCAACATCTATTTTTAAAAATTTTTTTTATTATGGTGCTTTGGCTTAGTTTTGCTATGGTTCATCTGTTTTGTACATGTGGATTATTTCTGTATTAGGATGTTTAAAATATAACATTAGGAATGAAACTTTATGTACTCTTTTTTAATTATTTTTCTCTTCCTAATTAAAAAATTAATATATAGAACATTTCAAAAACCAGAAAAACCAAAACGCAGGCTCCAGGACCACTGTGTTTGTTTGAACAATCCCCAGAGACAATGTCCTACTAAACGCAGCTCTCCAAGCCCTGAGTAATATAGCCTCCCTCACCTGCACCAGGCACAATTCTCTTGCAGTCACCTGCATGCCTAACCTCTTCACCACACCCTCCTTCCTGCCCCAACCCTGGAGCCCACTGGCTCTCTGGCCTCCATTCCCACCTCTGAATTCTGAGCCTGCCTTGCTCACCTGGTGCACACTAGGACTCTGCTCCCACCTGGGCCATGTTGCTGTTGCCAGAACAATCATCTGGGTAACCCAGGCCCGTTTGCTACTTCACATACATGCTCTGGGGAACTGCAGATGTAATGCGTTTAATGCAGAATATGATTTAATGTGTGAAATCCTTTGTTTCCACTCGCCACCACTCTGAAGTCAAGTCTGAAGAAGTGAGCCCTTTATGAACCTACTGTGTGCCAGGAGCTAGCCGAGGCAGTTTCAGGTCTACCAGGTCTTTAAGCCTCTGCACAAGTTGATAAGGAATTATTCCCCTCATGACTATATCACTGAACAGGTGGTGGGGTACAGCAGAAAGGTCTGGCCTTGAAGGCAACAGCCCTGGTCCCCAGCCCTAGCTTTGTGTGTGACCCTCGTCCCCAGCCCCAGCTTTGTGTGTAAACCTGGTCCCCAGCCCTAGCTTTGTGTGTGAATATGGACAAGTCCCTTAACCTTTCTGAGCTTGGGTTTCTCACGTTGTAAATGGGGAACATGATAATACCTACCTACCTACTTCCTAGATCCGTTTCAATAATCCAATAAAACTCACAGCTGGAATTACCACCATTATATGTTTAGTGAGTACCCACTCAATTACCATTATATGTTTAGTGAGTACCCACTCATGCTCTGGAAAGGGTGCCCATTGAGACAGCAAAAGGAGCAGATGAACTTTGGGAGGCCGAGGTGGGTGGATCACTTAAGGTCAGGAGTCCAAGCCCAGCCTGACCAACATGGTGAAACCTCGTCTCTACTAAAAATACAAAAATTAGCCAGGCCTGGTGGCATGCGCCTGTAATCCCAGCTACTCAGAAGGCTGAGGCGAGAGCATCACTTGAGCCTAGGAGGCAGAGGTTGCAGTGAGCCGAGACCTCACCACTGCACTCCAGCCTGGGTGACAGAGTGAAACTCTGTCTCAAAAAAAAGAGAGAGTGCGGATGAAACAAAAATAAAATTAAAATCACCTATGAAAGAAAAAAATAACAAAATTTTGAACAATGATGGTGATAAAGTGAATGGAATGTCCAGATTAAACTTACAACTTCAAGGACCCATCTGCTTACCAATCTAAAGCCTGGTTTTCTTCACAGGAGGACCAGGGAGGGGACCAGGGAAGCAGAAATGAGCAGGTGGGGTCTTCGTCCTCGGGAAATTCATCGTTTAGTGAGAGAGAGAGACACATAGAGAGATTATTAGAAAGCAGTGTAGTGCATGCTGTAAAATGGAATCTGTGTAATCCAGGCGAGGTCCAGAAGATGAGTGATAGATCTACCTGGCACAGTTGAGGATGGTTTCTTATGGAATGGGACATTAGAGCTGGCCTCGAAGGACCAGTTGGAGTTTGCTAGATGACTGAGGGGGAAGGGCATTCTGGGAAGAGGGAACAGCATGAACATAGGTTCAGAGGCAAAAAAGTGCATGGTGTTTGGGGAGAGTGCAGGGTCGAGGAGAGTGATGTCATGCAGGCAATGACCTTGATGCAATTGTGGTCTCCAGGTACACTACCAGACAAACTATTCTAGAGGCTTTGGAACAGATTCATAGGCTAAGTTAAGATGCTTCATTACGGCATCTAATGTATCAATTTTTTTTTTTTTTTTTTTTGAGACAGGGTCTCGCTGTGTCACCCAGGCTGGAGTGCAGTGGTGTGATCTCGGCTCACTGCAGCCTCTACCTCCTGGGCTCAAGTGTTCCTCCCACCTCAGCCTCCCAAGTAGCTGGGACTACAGGCGTGCACCACCACACCTGGCTAATAGTGTATCAATTACAAACACATAGCAAGACACCAGGGAAAGGAGATGAGATCGCTGGTTAGGCTAGTGTGTGTGCAGATGGGAGGACCACACTGCCTGCATCCTGCTGACACAGTGTTTCTTTGTCCCACCTCTCTCCCTGCCACATCAGCCTTCACTGCTGATGGAGTGAAGTTTGAACCAAGGGGCCCATGCAATGGAAAGCACTTGGGCCAATGGCACAGACTTGCCCTCTCTCTGGTATAGGGGCGAGTGCCTGGCCACAGCTGCAGCCGTCAGTTCACCTGGAGAACAGCTACACCTTTCTCTGCATTTCTTGGGCAGGGGACACAGAGGGTCAGAATAGCCATTGCCAATGGGTGGCTGACTTAAGACCTAATAAATATTGAATGTCCCATATGCCTCATGAATATTAAGCATAGCATCAATATTTGGCTATTTAGTGCCTTTGGTCTCTCTGTCCCTTCCTATGTTCAGCATGTAGGTGCTCTCCTTGGTGTACTGTGTCTAGTATAAATCTTCTGTACTTAGCTTCATCTGTCTTCCTTATTTAATTCTCTTATTTTTATGGCCCAATTTGACTTTCTTAAATAATAGAGCGATCCACACGACATAGTGAAAGATGGGGCTGGCGGTGGGCAAGGGTCAGATCACGGTAACGCGACCGGCGAGGAGTGGGGCTTTATTCTGTAGGTGATAGGGCCAAACCCAGGGGAGTGGCAGGCTCCCCACTGCCAGCCACTCTTATGGGGAGAGTGGGGAGCGGATAGCCTAGCTGGAGAAAGGTGCAGGGGTGATAGGTGGGAAGTTGGGGGTATTCCTTCCATATGTCTCCCAAAACGTGCTGAGTTTCTGGCACAGTTCCCTGCTCTCAGACTGAGTCAAGAGCATCCTGATTTTGGGTTTGCAAGACAAAGGTATATGCCCCACATGTCCCGAGTACTCCCACTAGCCCCTAACATGATGCATCCAGGCCTTCCCGCAGCAGCTCTGTGGATGGATGTAGCGGTCAGCGTCTCAGGTCAGCCACCAGCAACCCAAAACTGAAAAGTCTCCTTCCACCCACCAGGCTCCTGGGGCTGAGGCTCTGCCCCAACATGTGGCCTCAAGAGCAGGTAGACTCAAGGTGGGGGCACTCTCCCTGGGAAAAAAGAAAGAGAAAGTCCTTTTCCCTTCAGGCAAGGCCTGTCACTGATGCCTGGGAGACAGGAATACCACTTGGAGCATTCATCAAGAAGTGTTGAAAGATCAGAGAGAAGCAAATCTGAATTTCCACTGAGAAAATGTTCACACTGTAAGGCACCGAATACACTTTCTAGCAGGGATAGCAAGTATCTGGCACTCAAGCCAGTCATCTCCCATCCAGAGCCCCTGGCAGACATTGCTAATGGATCACAGCACTCTCTTGTGTTGAGTCTGGAAGCACAGCTCTGGGCCACTGCTACCAGTCTGCCTACTTTAATGCACTCTCCCATTTTGCAGACAGGGAAGCTGAAGTCCAGGATAGTTCCACAGAATATTGGAAATATTGCCGGGTGCGGTGACTCAAGCCTGTAATCCCGGCACTTTGGGAGGCTGAGGCAGGCAGATCAATTGAGGTCAGTAGGTCGAGACCAGCCTGGCCAACACAGTGAAACCCCATCTCTACTAAAAATACAAAAAATTAGCTGGTCATTGTGGTGCATGCCTGTAATCCCAGCTACTCAGGAGTCTGAGGCAGGAGAATCGCTTGAGCCCCAGAGGTGGAGGTTGCAATGAGCCGACATTGCGCCACTGCCCTCCAGACTGGGCGACAGAGTGAGTGAGACTCTGTCTCAAAAAACAAAACAAAACAAAAAAAAAACAAAGAGGCTGGCTGCAGTGGCTCACTCCTGTAATCCCAGCACTTTGGGAGGCCAAGGTGGGCAGATCACAAGGTCAGGAGTTCCAGACCAGCCTGGGCAACACAGTGAAACCCCGTCTCTACTAAAACACAAAAAATTAGCTGGGTGTGGTGGTGGGCACCTGTAATCCCAGCTACTCAGGAGGCTGAGGCAGGAGAATCACTTGAACCCGGGAGACGGAGGTTGCAGTGAGCCAAGATCGCACCACTGCACTCCAGCCTGGGCAACAGAGCGGGAGTCCATCTCAATTAAAACGAAAAAAAAAAAGAATATTGGAATTGCCAGAGGCACTGGAACCAACAGTGATTGTGAGGTTTAAAACAGAAAAGGAAAGGAAAAGGAAGGAGTAGAGAATGCAGGGGCTTTTCTTCACTTTCTCTTCCCCTTCCGGTGGCAGGAGCCCACAGAGAAGGTGCTAGAAGCAAACCCTTGCCAGAGGGGTCAGATGATCCCTATTTGGATGCCAGGTCTGGGCTGGATGCTTTGGGATCCATGACGTGGGAGTAGCTGTACTCTCCCTCTGAAACATGCAGCCCAGTGGGAATGACTTGGCTTCATTTGAGAGACAGTTCCTGAGCCCCTTCAGCCTCCAGGGCTGGACGTAGCCCTTACTCGACGTTGCTGTCCCAGGCACTTCCTCCAGCCCAGTATTTCTTTTATTATTGCTTCTTCACAGTTTCTCACCTTCCTTTTGAGACTTTTAGTGTTGACTAAAGGAAAAATGATCAAGCTTTTAAAGAATTCAGGTTTGTTTTCCTCAGAAGCCTTCCTGAGGACTGTAGACGGAGGCCGGCAGCCCGGGAGCCACCCTTCAGTGAGGTCCTATCAGATATCAGCACAGTGTTTCAGCCCACTGCTTAAATGCAGGTGGGGGGTTCAGCACCTGCAGAATCACATCAGACTTGCTGAGAAGTGACACTGAAGCAGAATCACATCAAGGTTTGGGCCTGAGAGTGCGTCTGGTTAGAGATGACGGGCATCATCACTAACCTTATCAGACGTCATATTATGTTTGGGAAAGGCAAGGACGAGGGTCATTTATCTTGTAGGGAGAATAGAGACTCAGGCAAGAGACCTGGGAGGCCATGTGCTCTGGCCTGCTTTGTCCTCAAAGCATCTTTCCGGAGCGCTGCACATCGTCACAGAGTCGGGGGCCTTGTGGAGTCATGCCAGCAAGCAGAAATGAGCAGGTGTGGCTTCTCTCGTTTGCTACTTTGTCTCACGGTAGTGAGAGGTCACCTCTCTGTCCACTCTGTATTGCTTCCATTTTCTCTCATTTCAACCTCTTTGTCCTTCTCTGAGTTCTAGGGGACTTTCTCAAATGTGTTTAATAGACCACTCAGATTTTCTGAGTGTCCGATCTGCCATTTCCTGCATCCGTCCCAGCCTTCAATATAGCACTCTTGTTTTTCATGTCCAGGAAATCCTTCTGACCTTGGATTACTCCCTCTTCATGGTTGCTTCTTGAGGTCCCATAGATGCAGTGTATACTTTCCTGAATCTTGGTGGAAACCAAATCAGGAGTTTTCTAAAATGTTTTGTGTCTTGCAGCAAAGCTAACTTAGAAGGCAGCATTTCCTCGGTTTCTTTGGAGTGGTCTCTTTTTGAACTGCAGTATCTTTACGGGCCCTGTGCCTTTCCCATATTGTTCTCATCCTAAAAAGAAATCCCACTGCCCTGCTCATTGAAGGCACTCGATAAAGTTTATTTACTTCAAATCCCAAGAATGCTTCCAAAGAAAAGTATTTAAGAAAGACAGTGTGAAAGGGATGCTATGTCCATTTGCTCACTTCCTCTGAGCACTATCTGCACTCCTAGGTAGAAGATACCCTCGAAAGAACAGGTGAGCCAGGTGCGGTGGCTCACGCCTGTAATCCCAGCACTCTGGGAGGCCAAGGCAGGTGGATCAAGAGGTCAAGAGTTTGAGACCAGCCTGGCCAACATGGTGAAACCCCATCTCTACTAAGAATACAAAAATTAACTGGGCGTGGTGGCGCATGCCTGTAATCCCAGCTACTCGGGAGGCTGAGGCAGGAGAATCACTTGAATCGTGGAGGCAGAGGCACTCCAGCTTGGGTGACAGAGCAAGACTCCATCTCAAAAAACAGAAAAAAAAAAAAAGAAAAACTAGATAGTCTGGGCACAGTGGCTCACACCTGTCATCCCAGCACTTTGGGAGGCCAAGGCAGGAGGATTGTTTGAGCCCTGGAATTCGAGACCAGCCTGGGCAACATGGTGAAACCGTGTCTCTACCAAAAAATACAAAAATTAGCGAGGCATAGTGGCAGGTACCTGTAATCCCAGCTACTGGGGAGGGTAAGGCAGGAGGATCACTTGAGCCCAGGAGAGCAAGGCTGCAGTGAGCCATGATCACGCCACCGCACTGCACTCCAGCCTGAGCAAATGAGACCTTATCTCATAAAAAAAAAAAAAAAAAAAAAAAAACTAGATACGGCCATCAGCATGTAAGTAATAAGGACAAACAAAAAATAAAGAAGTAAATAAAAAGAAATGAGCACTATATTTGATTCTAAGATTCTTGGTAGTCAAAACAAAAAGTAAAACATGATTACAAAGACTCACAATGTCCAAAAAATGAAAACCCAGAGTTGCCCAAGAGTCCTAATAGCTCCCATTGGATGACCAATAAAACACGATTCCAGTGGTGTAAGCACCAGAGGGCGCTGTGTGGCACAGCAGCCTTCAGGGCCACTGGTTCCCACTATGCCCTGTAGAGGCTGCTGACCTCAAGTTCACAAGCAGCTGAAACAAGACCCCTGCAAGTTCACCCCATCTTAGCCCCTTTGTTCTGGCTAACTGCACTGGACACCTGTCCTCACATCTTGGCAGCTGCTAGCAGATCAGATAGACCACATTTTGTTTTTCCATGTATCAGCTGATGGACACCTGGGTAGTTTCCACTTTGGGGCTTTTACAAATAATGCTGCTAAGAACATTCATGTACACATATTTTTTTTGAGGCAGAGTCTCGCTGTGTCACCCAGGCTGGAGGGCAGTGTCACAGTCTCGGCTCACTGCAACCTCCATCTCCCGGGTTGAAGCGATTCTTGTGCCTCAGCCTCCCTAGTAACTGGTATTACAGGTATGGGCCACCACACCTAGCTAACTTTTGTATTTTTAGGAGAGACAGGGTTTCGCCATGTTGCCCAGGCTGGTCTTGAGCTCCTGACCTCAAGCGATCCTCCCACCTCAGCCTCCCAAAGTGCTGGGATTACAGGCGTGAGCCACTGCACCCCATCCACATACGCATTTGTGTAAACAGAGTTCCTTACATCTTGTGAACTCAACAACAAATGTTTTTAAGTTTGTAATACTTCTCCAGTATTTCTAGGGGTTTTATAATGGAGAGTTTTTAGGATATTGGGAAAAAGAAGTTGTAGCCCTCCTTCAGTGTCATCCTTCCCAAGCTTGTTCTCTTAATAAGACCATCCTGTGTTGTGGGTGTGTGGGGGAAGCAGTGATGAGCAGGCCTGGTGGGTGCCATTCAGATGCCTTTAGACCCACATCACCTCTGCATCCTTCCTCCCCTCTCAGGTCCGACGCCTCCTTATATTGTGATGATGTTGACATTCGCTTCAGCAAAACCATGAACTCCTGCAAAGTGCTGCAGATCCGCTACGCCAGTGTGGAGCGGCTGCTGGAGAGGCTGACGGACCTGCGCTTCCTGAGCATCGACTTCCTCAACACCTTCCTGCACTCCTACCGCGTCTTCACCACCGCCATCGTGGTCCTGGACAAGCTCATTACCATCTACAAGAAGCCTATCAGTGCCATCCCTGCCAGGTGGCTGAGGTGCCCTCCTCCTCCCATGCCCGGAGAGCTTCCAAGCCTTGGAGGAAAACAGAGCTTGCACGGGGCCGGGGGGTGACCTGGAAGGTCCCTGGAGGAGCAGCAGTAACATGTGCTGGGGTGCTGCGGGACACACACCGCCACCGCCCCCTCTCCCCAGGAACCAAGCCTCCCTCTGCAGAGAGGCAGGGACAGCTCACCTGCCTGGTGCTACTGCTCAGTCTCAGCTTCTTCCATCTCCACCTGCCAGGATCCTGGGGTGTGGAGGGTGCTCTCCCCTCTTAGCCCCGCTCCTGGAAGCACAGGGTCCCACCGTCACCAAAGGACAGTGCTTCCTTTGGTGAAAAAAGAGAAAGGAAATGAGGAGGGGAAGGAGGACACAAGGAGAGAGGGAGAGGGAGAAAGAAAAATAAAGGGAGAGAGGAAGGAAGGAAGGGAAGCAGGGAGGGAGAAAGGACTCTTACCCCTGCTTTGCTTAGACCACTTCCTACTCTAAGAAATGATGGAGCCCTCTTTGGCCTACTTGGGGTGAGTCAACATAAGGAGTGCAGGCCACCTTAGCCTTTGCTTCCCAAAAGTCATGGGCAATGAAGGACTTGGCCAAGGCTGCCCAGCAGTAGGCCAAGTTCAGGGATTGGCTCAGGCCCCTAATGGACCTCACTGCGTCCAGGAATGTAGGTGATTATCTTTTCCGAGAGGCCACCTACCCAGATCCCAGTTGTGGACAGCCCATCCCAGCCCTCAGAGGCTCAGAGGCTCTCTGAGTGCCCTGCCCCAAAACACCCTAGGCAAGACATTATGCCAGAGCCTCAGCTCTAGGGCTGCCTGGAGCAGAGCTCCTGAATCATACTGGCTCCCCAGGGCTCCCCAGGAACCTCACCATTCCTCCCCCAATCCACACCTCTGCTACCAGAGCAACGCAGCGACCCAGAATACACCCATTCCCTCTTCTGTTCCCTCCTCCTGCCCCCACCTCAGGCCTCACTGGGGCAGGGTACATCTTGCCTCTCTGCCCTGAACTTCTGAAACCTCAGTGATCAGCTTCCCAGGGCTCTGAGAAAACAGAAGCAAACATCCCATCCAGGATGGATTTACCCCCTAAAAGTCACTGAGATCATTCCCAGGGGCCCAGCAGACAGTGTCCTTCCTTTCCCAGCAGCAGTGCCCTGCAGAACAAAGAGGCTGGTTCAGAGCCACCTCTCAGCCCTATGGCCTTGGCTGAGTCCCTTAACCTCTCTGAGACTCAGTTTCCTACCTGTGACATTCCTGCAGTTATCCTGTAGGAATAAGAGTGCCTAGGTCCTGGGGCAACAGTGAGGGTTAAAAGAGAAATCCTATCCTGTGTGCAACATGGAGCAGACAGCCTCGATGGGACAAGCTATGGTTTGCAGTGTTCTGGATGTATAACCTGTTTCCAGCCTGGCCTGAGGTGGAACCCTGTCATGAGGATGGTAGGGGCCGCTTTCAGCTTCCCATCCCCCTAAGTTTGCATATAGGGCCACTCAAGCCCCAAAGCAGGTGGAAAGGACCCTGGGTTTAGAGTAGGAGGCATCAGATGAGTCATTTCCTGTCTCTGAGCCTCAGCTTCCTCATTCCACAAAACATGCCTGAGGACTTCTCTAAGGATGAGGCCAGAGAGTGTAGGCGGGAGCAGGCCCTGTGTGGGATGGAGGGGGTTTTGCACAGTCCGCAGCTCAGGGGACCCTTAGCACTTCAGGTCAGATGCTGCAGCTGCTGCCCTGAGGGGGTGGGGGGCGGAGCATAGAAGCCCCAGATCCTCTGCCCAAACCATCCAGAGCAGGACCCTTGGCCCCAGGCCATTTAATCACATTGCCCCTGCTCAGAGGATCAGCTCAGGTTTGGGTTTCAGGGATCCTAAGAATGATGGAGCCGTTGCTGCCACTCCGAGCCCCACCGGAGATGGCCCCCAGGCCTAGGCGGGCAGGCAGGCCTACGCTAACTGTCATTTTCACCCCCGCCCTCCCCACAGGTCGCTGGAGCTCCTGTTTGCCAGTGGCCAGAACAATAAGCTTCTGTACGGTGAACCCCCCAAGTCCCCGCGCGCCACCCGCAAGTTCTCCTCGCCGCCACCTCTGTCCATCACCAAGACATCATCACCCAGCCGCCGGCGGAAGCTCTCCCTGAACATCCCCATCATCACCGGTGGCAAGGCCCTGGACCTGGCCGCCCTCAGCTGCAACTCCAATGGCTACACCAGCATGTACTCGGCCATGTCGCCCTTCAGCAAGGCCACGCTGGACACCAGCAAGCTCTATGTGTCCAGCAGCTTCACCAACAAGATTCCAGATGAGGGCGATACGACCCCTGAGAAGCCCGAAGACCCTTCGGCACTCAGCAAGCAGAGTGAGTGGCCATGCCGTCGGAGCTGCCCCCCAGCCTCCCAGCCCCACTGAGGCTCAGCCTGGCCCAGCAAGGCCTCAGGGCTGCTCTTCCTGCTCCCATGGGGAAGGAAGGGAGAGGCTTGGGGGTCCCACCAGGCAGATCGTGGAGGCAGCACAGAGTCTGGGTGGTGCAGAGAGGTAGCCATATGTGGGAGCCCAGGCTGTGGGGGGAGGCAGGCAGAAATTCCCAGGGCATCGCCACACTTTAGATGAGTCAGTTCCCATCACGAGCAATTTAGGCATCCCTCTGCCCTGACCACAGCATCCTACGGCATCCCTGTGTTTGTCCATGTCTGCAGAGGACAGGGCCCGGGAGAGAAGAGGTCGTCAGCAGCTCCTGCCCCCTGGGATTCAGTCTGTCTGAGGACCCAGACCAGACACTGAAATGTGGACACCTGATACGAATGGCATGTGGCAGGAGGATGCTCCAGGGGCACAGAGGTTGGGGTGGGAACACCATTAGGGGCATCATAGAAGGCTTCCCGGAAGAACTGTTGGATCTCAATTTTTACCAAGAGGAAAGGAGAACATTCTAGACCATGGGAACAGGATGGGAATGACTAAGGAGCAAGAAAAGGCCTTGTGTGTTTCGGGGACAGCTGGACGCCAGGCAGACCTGGAATGCTGAGTGTGAGACAGGCTGGAGATGATTCCAGGACAGGCTGGAGCCTCCCTACTCTCAGGGTTTCTCCTGACTGTTCTAAAAGTGTCAGGTCTGGTTCTGATTTAGATCCGAACAGGCCACATCTTGGGTGCCATAAGCATTGTCTTGGTTAGCACATGAGAGCACGTGCACACATGCACGCACCCACGTGCAACCAGGGGCTGGTCAGACGCCCCAGGCTTTGAGGAGGAGGCCTTTGAAGAGGGAAGGATTTCTCTCCTCTGAGCTGGCAAGAGGGAAGGCAGAGGGCACCCCCAGCAGAGGGCACAGCTGGGGCGAGATAAATCCTCCGCCAGGCTCCATACCAAGTAACACTCACCGTGGCACATGCAGTTAATGGGTGATGCATGCAGCTAAAAGTCAGTCACCAAGGAAATGGCCTGCCAGAAATTTCATAATTTCACATTCTGAAATGTAACGCAAGGCAGTCCTGAGAAGTCATCTGGTACCAGGCTTCTTGACTGGTGATCCAGGAGCCCATGAATCTAATTATGTGCCAAACTGTGTGTGTGTGTATATGTGTGTATGTGTATTTGTTAGGTATAAATGTGTGTGTGTGTGCATGTGCCTGTGGACATTCTTGTCTAAAGAGAAGACCTGTGGCTTTGTGTTCTCAAGGTCAGATGCAACTACATCCACTTTCTACGTGGGTAAACTGAGGCCCAGAGCAGTTAAGAGTTTCTGACCAAGACCTCACTGTGCCAGACCTAGGCTTTTATTTTAATATAATTCATCAGCCTCCCCAGGGTGTGTGGACCAGGAGTCTCCCAAGATTAGGAAGCCTCTATAATTAATTGTCCAAGACAGGACATTTTAAGAGTGACCAGGGGCACGGAGCAATAGGTTAAAAGTGGAGGAAAACTGGAGCAGATGGTCACCTTAACTAATAAGCTTCACCAAAAAAAAAAAAAGAGATCGTGTAACTCAAAGTGTGGTCCGTGGACCAACCACATGGCCATCACCTGGAACCTGTTAGAAATGCAGACTCTCAGGCCCTGCCTGAGACCCCTGAATCAGAATTTGCATTCTGACAAGATCCCCAGGTGTGTCTGGTAAGGTTTGAGAAGCGCTGGTGGAGCAAAAGCCACCTTGGAGATCGACAGTGCTCATTAGCAAGAGAAAGTTTCTGATGAGTCCTGCGGGAAACAAAGCTGTTAAGCTTTCTTCAGTGGCTGTATCCCAAGTTTACTCTGTTTTGCTTCGGTAAATTATAGACATAAATTTTAAAATCAAATATTTAAATTTTAAAATTAAAATTAAGAAAAGTAAAATTATTTATTTCTTTTCTCCCAGGCTCAGAAGTCTCCATGAGAGAGGAGTCAGATATTGATCAAAACCAGAGTGATGATGGTGATACTGAAACATCACCAACTAAATCTCCAACAACACCCAAATCAGTCAAAAACAAAAATTCTTCAGGTACAATGCACCAATTCAAAACCACAAATAGATTTCCAGTTTGGGAGAGGGAAGTAGGTCAAGTCGAGTCAAGGCAAGTGGGTGTCATCCCTTATGCTTTATGAGTGACTCCTAAGAGCAATAACTTTTCTGATATTTCATAACCCACCCACCACCACCACCCCAAGGGAAGGGGCTGTGGGCACTGGAACATTGGCTGGGTAGATCCTGCTCTTCAACTCAACCAAGTCACTCTCCCAACTTCAAACAAGACTGCCTTGAGCCCACCCAGCACAGGTGGGCAGGGAGGCTCAGCATCTAGGGCTCATTCATGGAAGATCCTGGTTCAGAAGGTGCTTCCTGAACTGAGTGTCAGGCTCTGCACAGACCCCTTTCATCATCTTGACAACTTTGCAAAAAGGCTAGGAGTTTCAAATAAGGGGAAAGACTCCAAGAGGCGGTGACATTGCTCACCCGCAGTCTCAGACTCCTGATCCTGAAGGATCCTTGAGAAGCAGTCTTGGTCTCCGGTTTTCATAAAGCCCTTTCCCCTATACAAGGGGGCTGTGAGATACCCAATGGTGAGAGAGAGCTCCCAGGGGACCCACCTCCCAGGCAGCCCCTCCCCACACAGCTTTCTCCAATGTCCCTGCTCTCACATGCAAAGGGCCGCCTGCAGCCTGAACTCCCCACCATCCAGGCTTTCAAAAGAAACCCAATAGGTAACAGGGTCACCGAGCTTTAGAGAGAAACTGCCTGGACATACTGCAGCCCTGCCACAGCTGCTCAGACACACAGAAACAGAGCTCATGGAGAGCCAAATTTCAGAAATAAGCTTTGAGTCCTTAAAATAAATCATATGTGCCTCACAGCATTAAATACTGCTATTTTGTCTTCAGTAGTCTGGATTGCTTTCCAGAGACAAGATGAAACTAAAGGTTTCAAGAGTAGGTTTCTCCTATCATAACTACTAAAAATTATGATTATGATTATTATTATTATTATTATTATTATTATTACTAATAGCAATGATATTCCATGGCATTTATATAGCTTTTCACCTAACACAAAGTACTTTCATCTATGTTATTGCCTTTAATCTTTATATCCACCTTTTGAAGCTTTATCCCTATTATTCAAAGGAGACTACTGAAACCCAGAGGGGTTAAATGACTTACCCAAGGTCACACAGCTAGTAGGGGGTAGGGGAGAATTTCAACTCAGGTGGCTGGACTCCAAGAGCCATCCTCTCTCCATCCCACTGTGCCCACGAGCCCATCAGTATCAATTGTTATGGATGTCAGACATTGGACAGGTTATGTGTTAATCCCAAGTAGACTGAGAGGGTAAGAAAACTCATGATGCTGCCCTCAGGCAGGCCCGTGCCCTGCTGGACCTGAGAGGTGAAGGGGTTGAGAGCTGCAGAAAGATGGAAGGGGTGACTGGAGACCTTTTTCAGAAGCAGGAGTGTGCTCCCCAACCTGGGACAGCCCTGAGGGTGCTGTGGTGTGACTCTCCCCAGAGCTTCTAACACAGAGAGAGACACACACACACACCAGCACCACCCGACGTGCCCTGGTACCCTGAAGACACAGCCTGCTGGCTCTTAAGGCTGGTCTAGCCTCGGGATCCCTGGTTTTCTAACATCCTGAGGAGTTTGGACTGGGGACAGCTGAGGGTTGGTTCCCTCCTCTCTGCAGAGTTCCCGCTCTTTTCCTATAACAATGGAGTCGTCATGACCTCCTGTCGTGAACTGGACAATAACCGCAGTGCCTTGTCGGCCGCCTCTGCCTTTGCCATAGCAACCGCGGGGGCCAACGAGGGCACCCCAAACAAGGAGAAGTACCGGAGGATGTCCTTAGCCAGTGCAGGTATGTGGGGTGGTCTCCACTCACAGGGTCCTCCCCATGGTCAGCCCCAGTGGCAGGTGATAGCAGCCATGGTCCCGGGGACTTGCTCTGCTGTGGGTGTTTAAGGTGTGCTAAGGATGGCACAGGTGGGTCCTGTTAAAGCACCCACCCTCGGGGAGCTCCCTGCTTCAATTGGCTACAGTCACTCACTGGACATGAAGCTTCCTGAATCATTATTTTGGCTTGGGCACCGCCTTCCACTTGTGGAGGTGCTGGGTCACAACCCCCACCTCTCTGCACTGGTTGGGGCTCTGCACACACCCAGGGCCTGAACCCCACACCTAGAGCCAGGGCCACTGCACATCTAGGGCACAGCGTGCCCTGCACCCTCCTTTTCCAGCTGCCAGCTGAATGCCATCCATCCTACCCCCAAACTTCCATCCTGCAGGCCTTTGCTAGTGCTGACCCTCCTGCCTGGAGGCCCCTTCCTTCCCACCCATCGCCCTTTGCTACTTGGCCAGCTTCTACTTGACATAAAGCCCATTGCCCATGGGAACCTCTGTCCCGCCATGCTCCCACCTCCCACTTCTGCATCCTTGATCCTGCAGCAGAGACTGGAATAGGGGCCCCCTTGAGCTCTGTTCCCTGGGGAGGCCCTGCGTGGCTCTGTCTTGGGAGGCTGCCTGAACCTTCCAGCAGCTCTTGAAAGATGGAGAGGTCTGGAAGAGGCTGGGCGTGCATGGACCTTGTTGACTGAGGAGCCATGACATCTGTGCTGTTGGTCAGACACTAGTTGTTAAACATGTTATTATCCCCCTGCCCATGACCCCCTCACTCACCCCAGCTCAGCCAGATCCGAGAGGCAAATCCAGACTAGTGTCAAGCTCTGTTTCTTGTCCTCACCTGTCCTCTCTCTCCTCTGCCACACATGCTGCCAGGGTTTCCCCCAGACCAGAGGAATGGAGACAAGGAGTTTGTGATCCGCAGAGCAGCCACCAATCGTGTCTTGAACGTGCTCCGCCACTGGGTGTCCAAGCACTCTCAGGTGGGTGGGAGCCCTCCCTGGGCAGGCTGCTGGGGACCACCAGGCAATGGCCCCAGGAACCAGCTGCCTTCCAAAAGCAGCTGCGGGCAGAGTGAGCTGATGGCTGGCAGTGGGGCAGCAGAAGGGAGGGAGCTCAAATGTGCCACCCTGATGTTCCCGGAGGACTGCTCAGATTCCCTAGGAGGGAACAAAGGACATGGAAGGGACAATGGGCCTCTGTCTATCCACCCTGCCTGTAGCAGGGGTACAGGTAGGTTTGTGCCTCCCTGGCCCAGGGGTGCAGCCAGCTGAAGGATGGGCTTTGATCTGGTTCCAGTGCCTTTATCTAAGATTCTCTAGGCCTGGAGAGCCTCTCATGCCCTGCCAGGAAGCCAGCAGAAAGGAAATGAGGCAGGTCAGCCTGCCCTGGGCAGAATAGAAACTGGAGCTCCTTCCTCTGACCTGGGCCCAGACCACTGCAGAGCAGCTCAAAAACAGTAACCAGAGCCACCCATCACACCTTCCCGGCAGGACTTTGAGACCAACGATGAGCTCAAATGCAAGGTGATCGGCTTCCTGGAAGAAGTCATGCACGACCCGGAGCTCCTGACCCAGGAGCGGAAGGCTGCAGCCAACATCATCAGGTAAAGGCAGTACCTGGTTCCTGGCTCAGAACTGCCTGCTGGGACAGGAGCCCTGCCTTCTGCCTCCATCTGGGCTGGTCAGAGGCCAGGGAGGTGAAGAGCGCCCTTGTCAAGGACAGCCCCAAGTAGGAGTGCTGGGGTAGAGGTGAGCTCTTGGGGGCAGGCTCAGGGCTGGGTAGTCTATTTGTCCTTCTTTCCTCTCTCCCCACCCTGTGCCAGACCTTGATCTCTTCAAAGCAAGAACCCAGCACACTTCTCCATGTGTGTCCACAGCTGCTAACCCCTGTCTAGCCTGTGCCATCCAATATGGTAGGCACTAGCTACACGAGGCTATTTAAATCTTTTTTTTTTTTTTTTTTTTTTTGAGGCGAAGTCTCGCTCTTGTCACCCAGGCTAGAATGCAGTGGTGTGGTCTTGGCTCACTGTAACCTCCACCTCCCAGGTTCAAGCGATTCTCCTGCCTCAGCCTCCCCAGTAGCTGGTATTATAGGCATCTGCCACCATGCCCAGCTAATTTTTGTTTGTATTTTTAGTAGAGACGGGGTTTCACCATGTTGGCCAGGCTGGTCTCGGTCTCCTGACCTCAGGCGATCTGCCCGCCTCGGCCTCCCAAAGTGCTGGGATTACAGGCATAAGCCACTATGCCCGGCCTTGGCTATTTAAATCGTAATGAATATTAAATAAACTTTAAAGTTCAGTTCCTCAGTGACATGAGCCCAGCAGCCTCAGCTTCACCCTCGACATGTGGCTAGCAGTCCCTGCATTGGACAGTACAGGGTGTAGGATGCTGCCATCATTGCAGAGATCTATTAAACAGTGCTGGCGAGGCCTGATTTGTAGGTGCTCAGGGAGTGTCTGTTGAATTGAATTCAGTTAAGTTGTTTATCCCCAAACCCATGCTTGTCCTCTCCTGGTGGAGGTCAGGGTCAGGCAGCCCAATGTATGAGCTTCTCAGCCAGTGACTCATGTGACCTGGGCAAGTCCCCGCTCTGAGCCTCATCCATAAAATGGGTGAACAATACCCGCTTCAAGGCTGGGATGAGATCACGGGTGTCACTTTTACAGGCTGTTCAGTGGGTGGCGGGCACCTACCGACTCAGCCTGTCTGCTCCCAGCCCAGCCCAGGTGTGAGGGCTTGGGCCCTGGCCTTTCCTCCCCACCTCTTGCCTGGCCCCAGCCTCCCCAGACTTTCCCCCAAGTCCTGCCTGTGATCAGAGTGCCCAGACTTCCTCCCCAGCCAGGCCATGGAGGCCCCATGCTGGGGCCCATTCTTCCCTCAGGCTCACAGTCCTAAAATCTCTTTCAGGCCTCCACATCTTCAGTACAGAGGCCAGAGTGTGTGCACACATGCGCACACACACACACACGCACACACACACAGCCGCCACTCGTGGTCCTCCCAGGAGGCCTTAGGAGTGTGCGGAGCCCCCCACCGAGCATATTGATCAAAGCCACCCTCGGAGGGGAGCCTGTTCCCTGGGTGCGATGAAAGAGCAGGCTCTGGAGTTGGCAGCCCTGGTTTAGAGCGTGGGCCCACCATGCTCCAGCTGCAGGACCCCAGGTGAGGCAGTTCCCTGAGGGGCCGTTTCCTCAGCTGTAAGATATACACGACAATGCCTTCTGCCAGGCTGATCCAGAGAGCCACTCCCCGCAGCCCCGGCAGGCCTGCAGACCCCTGACTGTCCCCACGCAGCCCAGGCCTGGCTCTCCAGTGTCCGCAGCCTCCGTTGGTACTCACCAGCTGTGGCTCTGAGCCCATCACTGTGAGCGTGCGGCACTTTGGCCTGACTTTGAGGCTCTACCCTCATTCCCCACCGTGTGTACCACTCTCCTCTGCTCTCCCAACTCCATCCTCGCAGTCCCTCCTCTGGGCCTGTGGCTGCCATGCTGCTGCCTCCCCGCTCCCTGTGCTTCCTTCCTGTCATGCATCCTGTCATCCATGTGCTCGCAGGAGCGCCTGCTGAATGTCCAGTCCTGTGCTGGCACCAGAGCTATGGGGCTGAATCAGACACCGTCCCTCCCTCGAGGGCTCCCTGCCTGAGGTGGCAGAAAGGCCATTCCCACCCAGCCAGATGCAGGAAGCCCAGGGGCTGAGAGGGCCCCAGAAGGGGACCTCCCACAGCCAGGAGCGCCAGGACCATCAGGAGGAAGAGTGAAGGAGGAAGGGGAAAGGGTGCTCCTGGCAATGGGGATGACGAGGACAGAGGGGCGTAAGAGCAGAGGCCGTGTGGGGCTGTCCGAGCTGGGGAGGGGCTGCTGCAAAGTGAAGTGGGGCTCACCGTGCCTTCTCGCTCCTGCCTAGGACTCTGACCCAGGAGGACCCAGCTGACAACCAGATCACGCTGGAGGAGATCACGCAGATGGTGAGCTGGGCCTGCCCTCTTGCTTTCCAAGGCTTTCCTCCCCGTCCTCCTGCCCAGGACCCCTGACCCAGCACAGGCATCACCCGTATTCATTTTCTGTGGCTGTTGTGAAAAAATACCACAACCTGGGCGGCTTAAAACAACAGGAATGGGCTGAGCGCAGTGGCTCATGCCTGTAATCCCAGCACTTTGGGAGGCCGAGGTGGGCAGATCACCTGAGGTCAGGAGGTGGAGACCAGCCTGGCCAACATGGTAAAACCCCATTTCTACTAAAAATACAAAAATTAGCTAGGCGTGGTGGCAGGCGCCTGTAACCCCAGCTTCTCAGGAGACTGAGGCAGGAGAATCACTTAAACCCAGGAGGTGGAGGTTGCAGTGAGCCAAGATCCTCCACTGCACACTCCAGCCTAGGTAACAGAGCGAGACTCCATCTCAAAAAAAAAAAAAAGAAAGAAAAAAGAAATGTATTCTCTCATAGTTCTGGAGTCTGAAATTAAGATGTGAGAGGGAGGCCAGGCGCGATGGCTCACACCTGTAATCCTAGCACTTTGGGAGGCTGAGGTGGGCAGATCACTTAAGGTCAGGAGTTCAAGATCAACTGGGCAACATGGTGAAACCCTGTCTCTACCAAAAATATAAAAAATTACCCGGGCATGGTGGCGCATGCCTGTGATCCCAGCTACTTGGGAGGTTGAAGTGGGAGGACTGCTTGAGCGTAGGAGGCAGAGGTTGCAGTGAACTGAGATTGAGCCACTGCCCTCCAGCCTGGGTGACGCAGTGAGACCCCCATCTCAAAAAAAAAAAAAAAAAGATGTTGGAAGGGTCGTGCTCCCTCCGAAGGCTCAAGGGGAGGCCCTAGTGGTGGTGTAAGAGCTGGTGTTCACACCCAGGTCTGGCTGACTCCAGAGCGACAACTCTCCCTCATTCCGTCTACCACACTGCCTCATCCCCAGAAGTCGGGGTGCAGCTCACCACCTGCCCAGAAATGATGGGACCCCAGAGACAGAGCTGTGCTCACCATGAGCAAATCCAAGCTCATAGTGGCATTCCAGACGGAGTAAGGGAATGATGGTCTTGTGCACTTCCAGGGTCCAGCTACAGCCCACTTTTTTCCAAGTCAGTGATATGCACCCCAGAATGCCATCACAAGCCACCCCAGAGCCCTTGGCCCCTGCATCACAGCGGCCGGGGATACTCAAGACAGACTCACTCTGACCACACCTCCCCCACCAGAGGCAGAGATTGTGCCATGCTGTCTCAGCCCCTTGCTGGTTGAGTGACCTTCAGTCTGTTGGAAGTAGCCAGCGTGAGGACTTGGGACTCTGGGTTCTGGGCCCCTGCTGCCCCTGCCCCTCCCATGTTCCCCTCCTGGTTCCTGGAAGTGGTGAGGGCACCTATGAAGCTGTAAGCACTCTGCCCACACTCTGCCCCCAGAGCAGCGCTGCAGGGCTGGGCCCCCAGGAACCCACACGTGCTCCTCAGGCAGGGAGGTTGACGGTCCCCAGACCCTACTTCCTCCAGACTGACCCTTTGGGGCCAGAATGCTGGGTAAACCCCAAGACGGAAGTACTCCTCCCGGCAGCTGAAAGGAAGCCGACTGCACTCTGCTCCTGGTTCCCAACAGGGACTCACCTGGAATGTTTACCCCTCAACAGCATGAGGGCCCCTTGTTCCTTTGTGAACAGCCTGAGGTTCTTCCAGAACAAACAGCTGCTGAGCTGCCCTCTCTTGTTCCCAGAGCCTGTGTGGGGCAGATCCGGGTTGAGAGGGTCCTGCGGCCTCACTAGAGACAGTGAGGATTTTCAAAAGCCTATAAAAAGTGGAGGAAGTTGTCAGTTTTGATCTCTGCTTCCAGGGTCACCCTCTTTCCCAGGCCACCCCAAAAGGGAGCGGAAGGAGCCAACCACCCCACCTTGGCCAGAACGCCTCTTCTGGCCTCTGGTACCGGTGCAGGCCTCTGGGCCCCACAGCGCCTGGGCCTCTGGGCCATAAGCCACCCAGCCCCTTGAGCTCACCCTTGGCCCTGACAGTTCAGCTCAACCCCAGGGCACCAGGCAGGACCCTCAGGTGGGAAGGTGGCTGGGCTGCCCACTTGTATTTATTCACTCAGCTGCTTCAGAGGCTGAGGGTCCCCTCCCTGTGAGCACACAGGTGATCCCCTGCCTGGGTTCTCTCACTACAACCTGGCATCCCAGTGGCCCTGCCACTCTCCTCTCCGTGTCCCCAAAGGCTTCATGTCCCCCAACACCCATGCTCCTGCACCTGGGTTTCTCTACACACCCCTCCCTGTCCAGGGCAGCTCTGCCAGGAAAAACTCACCGACAGCCACCACACAAACACACACACACCCCCACACAAACACACACACACCCCCACACATACACACTACACACACCAAACACACACCACACACACATACACCACACACACCACACACACCCAGCAAACATACATACCACACACACACCAGACCACACACACAGACACCACACACACCATGCACACCCAGCAAACACACATACACCACACACACAACACAGCACACACATCACACCACACACACACACTACACACACTTCACGAACACAGCACTCACACACCACATACATACACACACACCACACACACCACACATACACCACACCACACACACACCACAGATACAACCCCACACACACATACACACACCAGATACACACACACACATACACACACCACATACACACACACCACCCACACAGGTGCACACCACACACACACCACACACACACACCACAGATACCATGCACACACACACCACATACACCACATACATCACCCACAGGCACACACCACACACACACACACACCACACACCACATACCACACCACACCACACACACTCCACGCACACAACACTCACATACCACATACACACACACCACACCACACATACACATTCACACACACACACCACACACAGACCACATACACACCAAATTACACCACACACACCACATACACACACATCACCAATACAGGCATACACCACACACACATACACACCACAGATACCACACACGCACACACCACACACCACACACACACACACCACATACACACCACACCACACACACCACGTACACACACATCACCCACACAGGCACACGCACACACACCACATACACACGCCACACCACACACACCACATACACACATCACCCACAGGCACACCACACACACACACACACACATGCACACACCCCACACCACACACACCACATACACACCACCCACACACCACCCACATGGCACACACACAGACAGAGGCTGTTTTTCTCCATGGTCCTCACTCCATTCACATGACTTGGAACCACTTAGGCTGGAGCTCCCTGAGGTCAGGAACCGTGTTTCCTGCCTTTCTATCTCAGCGTGTAGCGAGGGCCTTGGTGCAGACCTCAGTGCCCGTCTGAGGAGGAAATGGGAGGAAGCGAAACACTTAGTCTAGGAGGGATGGCCCCACTTCCCTTGGGACCCGGCAGATGGGCTGCTTGCAGGTGCTCAGCCCAGCCAGGACTTCTGGACAGGGTAAAGTGAGCATGAAAAAGCGAAGGCATGAGGCACACGAGACAGTCATCTCTCGGAGCACCTGCTGCCTGAGGGGTTGACCGCTCTTCTCCTGTGTGGCCCAGTTGGTCCTGAGGTGGTGATGGGGGAGGATTCTTGTTCCTAACAGGCTCCTCCCAAGACCAACACAGTTGTCCCTTTACCCACCGCCTTCCAGCATCCCTCACTCAGATCCAGCAGACCTTCCACGAGGCCTTTGTGCCCAATACACTGGCCTCCCCATGTCCACCTCTCATCCATCTCCTGCCGTGGCCACCACGGTCCTCTGGCTAACGTTTCCCTGAAGATTTTCTGTGGTCAAAGGGCCCAAGTAGTGGAATCCCTTAATGATGGTGTCCAAGGGTGGCCCCTGGGGGCCAGGGACATGGACTCAAGGCCCAGGACTAAGGCAGGACAGCTGTCTTCTGAGCACAGGGCCATCCCAGGAGCTAATCACGCCTGGGAGTCCACACCTGCTAGTTTCAAAAGGAAATTGTATAGAGCCAGCTGTGGGCTCAGGCGGACGCTGAAGGGAGTGGCCAGGCACAGCCTGAAGTCAGACGACCTGGGCTCCTGTCCTAGTCAGCCCACTTCCAGCTTAGCAACTTGGGCCGGTGGCTCACCTCTGGAAGCCTCCATTGTCTCATGCACGTGCTGGGAGCTCCCTGGCAGGGTGGGTGAGGGCGGTCCGAGCACTGGGCTGCACACAACGGCACAACAGGGCGGGGCCCATCTCCCTCCGTCCCCTTCCCTCCACCTCCCCTCATCATACTCCATCCACCCTCTCATCAGATTCGAGGCAGCGTCATACCCCGTCCACCCGCCCACCCAATTCGAGGGCGAGATACCCCCACAGAGGCAGCTGAGAATCCAGGAGGTGTCCGTCGTGGGCCTAACTCAAAACATTGCTCCCCTACCTCAAAACCAGGCTGAAGGCGTGAAGGCTGAGCCCTTTGAAAACCACTCAGCCCTGGAGATCGCGGAGCAGCTGACCCTGCTAGATCACCTCGTCTTCAAGAAGATTCCTTATGAGTAAGTGTTGCAGGCACCACCCGCCTCCCCCCGCTTCCTCAGGCACTGTCTTAGACAGCACCCTGGAAGCACACGCAGTGAATTTCCAGAGCTGCACGGACCCTCCACAGCTTGAAACAATAGTGCCTGGGTCAGCAGAATGAGGGAGAGAAGCCTGTTCCCGTTCCTGCCCACCAAGTTCTCTCCTTACCTGTCAGCTGCACACACACACTTTTCTGGAATCATCTCTAACTCAGAGCTCCTAGAAAGAGAGTATCTAGAAAAGAGCATGTGTTCATGTGTGTGTGCACACGTACCTGTGAGAAACTGTGCACACAGGCAAGAGCGTGGGCACGTGTGTAGGTCCAGTGACCTCCAGTAGCTGATTTAGGGGACAGGTGTGGACTTTGAAGAAGCCCCAAGGCCTGCTGTTACCTGTTCTGGCCTCAGTCATCCCTGGTGTTCATTGCAATTATTCTACTTATGTAATTTTGTATCCCTCTTCCTTCATCTGATGCTATGCCAAAATGGCATTTGTAAACACTATTTTTAATAAGTACACAGCATTCTCTAACAGTATGTTACTAAGCCACGAGAGTGTTTTCAGCCTTCACTTTTATATTTATCGCTGCGGTAAACATCCTTGCAACAAATATGTCTGAATTCCTAACAATGGTCCCAGAATGGTTTCCCAGAATTGGGCTCACCGGATTTGAATCATTGTGGGGCTCTTGGCCTCAGCCCCACCTGGCACTCTCACAGCCCTCCCCAGCATGGGTGCTGCCTCGTGTAAATAGAGAGGGTCGGCACTTTGGAAACCTGTCACATCTCCTGGACATAGAAACAGATGATATTCCTGATATGTCCCTCTAGGAGGAGAAGCGGGATGTGTTTTCAAACACAGATCACCTCCCCGGCCCCTTCTGCCCACAGGACTCTGCCGAGGTCCCCTCTCCCTGTCACTTTATGATGTCAGGAGCCTGTGGCTTGGCTTGCAGGCTTTTTAAGCCTTTTATCTGCCCTCTTTTAGGGCCTTCTATTCCCTCATCCTACAGACCAGCTGCTGCAGTGACTAAAATGTGAATTCTCCCTGTCAGAAAACAAGATTCATAACAAATTATTTCCACCATCCCTCACAATAAGGTGTGTACCTTCCCACACCTTATTTCAGCCTCCCAGTAAACCTGTGAGGAAAGGATTGTCTTGATTCCCATTTTACAGATGAGGAAACTGAAGCCCTGCGCTATAAAGGGTTTGTCTGGGGCCACACAGCTGCGACAAGGCAGAGCTGGACTTGAGCCCAGGGTTCCTTCCTTCCAGGGCTCTGCAGAAGGTTGTTCCCCCAGAAATGACAGCCTCAAAAAGCCAAAAAATAAAATAAAATAAAAAGCATGGAGCAATGAAATCAGCAAGGCAAACCTCACCCCCTCCACCTGGGTCTCCCCTTACTTCCTACAGGGAGTTCTTCGGACAAGGATGGATGAAACTGGAAAAGAATGAAAGGACCCCTTATATCATGAAAACCACTAAGCACTTCAATGACGTGAGTATGGATGGGAGCGCCTCTCTCACTGGGGTTTTTCTTTGGCAAGACGCTCAAGAGGCTGGGTAGAGAACGGGCTATACACCCGGCTGAAATCAGACTCCTGGGTCCTCTCCAGCCCTGCCACCCCTTGCCATGTGGCCTTGGGCTGGTTGCCTCACCTCGGTCTCAGTCTCTTCTCCTATTAAGTGGGGCTGACCATGGAACAGTCATAGGAGGATTAACTGGGTGGTCATCTGAAGACATTCAGCCCAGCGTTGGCTCGCTGTGAGCCCTCACCCAGAACTTGTGATTCCTAAGGAGGGGTTACCCCTCGGAGCAGGGTTTTTGGGGAGTCTGTGGCAAAGAGAACAGAAGGGAATGAAGGATTAGAAGGAAAGGAATGAAGACCTTGCTATGCTTCCTATTTTTTAACCTCATCTCAGTATTAGCAACAAGCAATATTTGGCTGGACAATGGCAGACAGCTTCCCTCTAATTCATACATTATCCAGAACCCTCGGAATCTCCTAAGGTTTTGGCTGTTTCAGCTACTCTGGCAATGATGTCCCACTCGCTGCCCCTCTTCTTGCCTTTCTTGTGGCAAGATGGTCTTTTGGGATAACATTAAAGAGAATGTTTAATTCTCTTTAATGTTAGGAGGCCACAGTGCTGAGCGAATGTTTAATTAAACATTCTCTTTAATGTTAGAAGGCCACAGTGCTGAGCGAATGTTTAATTAAACACTCTCTTTAATGTTAGGAGGCCACAGTGCTGGGCGAGACTAAGGCTCCTGAATCTCCCTGGCTAGGATCACGATGGCCCAATATCCAGCTCCTTCAGCCCCCTTCTCTAGACCTCCAAGCCCCAGCTTTCCTGGGGAAGAACTGTTGAGATGGGACCAAGCACTGGACCTGCAAACTGGCCTGGCATAAGCAGCTCAAAGGGCCTGGACTGACTCTGATTAGCACACTAAGTTCAGATGGGTGCATCACACACCCCCAGCTCCCAGAATCCCTCCTCAGAGAAACATGGGAGCAGCAGAGAACTGGGGGGCAGACAGGTCCCAGAGCCTTCTGAGGCACAATTCACGTCCACAGGGAGCATTTGCAATGTTCTTTAATAAGAATATCCACTGCCCCCTAACCGGGTGCCTACCTTGTGCCTAGCACTGAGCTTTTTGTGCATAGTAATCTCATTGAAAGCTCACATCAACTAAAAGATGGGGGCTGTCCTCACATTTTTAGATATAAAGAAACCAAGACTCTGGAAGGGCAAATGCTGAGGTCTCCTAACTGGTGTGTGGTAGCTCATGGCTTCCATTGCTACACAGTGCAAATCAGCTGTGTGAGAAACAACAACAACAAAAAAAACTCCCTCCCAGCAACTTCCCCACATCTGTGCAAGTTCCAACCCCTGAACCACAGAGCCGGGTCCACTCCCAGCCTCGTGACAACCCTGAGAACAGTTGCACTCAGCATCCTCATTCTTCTGAGTTTAATCATCAACACGAGAAAAGAGCCTTTGAGGGCCGGTGGTGGGAGCACATGATTCCACTTGCCCTGACCACCTTGGCCAGGGCCACATCCTACCAACCCCAGCCACCAGCACACCATATCCTGGGAGGATCCTCAGCAGCCTAGAAGAAACAAGAAAGACCCAGAGATTGCAGCTCAGGGGAGGAGCCCTTTGGGGCCTCCTAGGCCTGGGCACCCAGTGGTTCCTGCAGTGAGCACAGCAGCAGAAAGGAGACTCGTGTGCCTCTCAGGAGAGAAAGAGGGACAGAGACCAAGCCTCGGGAAACATAACCTGACAGAGGCCTGATCCGACCACACCTTACAGCACCAGGCAACAAATCACTGTCCCCTCCCTTCCCTGTCCCACTGTGTGCCCAGGAGTCAAGCAAGTGAAAGACAAGAATATGAAGTGAGCATTCACTGAGTGTTCACCCCATGCTAGACGCTATGCTTCAAAAGCATCATCTCATTTAATCCTGCCATTCCCACTTTGTGGATGAAGAAACTGAGGCTTGAGGAGGGGAAATTTCATCCCCAACATTACACAGCAGAGTACAGTTTTGAACGCACACGGTCTACTTCAGAAGCTGCCCTTGTAACGACCTGGCATTTGGCCATCTCTGTTCAAATCCACCATTTGGTTCTGATACACAGAATGTGTGCTGGCACAACAATGATTTTCCTCATCTCTCCCTGGCACAGTTCTATTTGCTGTTTTCTGGTCCTTTTGCCTTTAATTTCTTTGTCCTCTTAACTGGTACTGGCCAGGATCTTCAGGACCATGGCCAAGCTGGGGTACTGGGGTAAGGCAAGCAAGGTTCCCAGAGAGCAAAATCTAAGGAGCTACTCGCCCTTCTGCACTTGTACCCCACACCTCAACTGCCTCACCCTAGTCCCGTCTCTCTCCAGGACAGCATGGAATGGACATGGTAATCATGTGTCTCCTTCTTGGGTTTTTTGGGCTTTTGTTTTTTGTTTTTTGTTTTTTGTTTTTAAGACATAGTCTCCCTCTGTCGCCCAGGCTGGAGTGCAGTAGTACAATCTCGGCTCACTGCAACCTCCACCTCCTGGGTTCAAGTGATTATCATGCCTCAGCCTCCTGAGTAGCTGGGATTACAGGTGCACGCCACTGCACCCAGGTAATTTTTGTATTTTTAGTAGAGACAGGGTTTCACCATGTTGCCCAGGCTGGTCTCAAACTCCGGACCTCAGGTGATCCACCCGCCTCAGCTCCCAAAGTACTGGAATTACAGGTGTGAGCCACTGCACTCGGCCACCTTCTTGGTTTTAAAGGAGATATTTCTAATATTTCCCCATGTGGAACGATGTTTGCTCCTTTACCAGGTTTTTTTTTAATTATCTTTTATTCCTTGGGTGCTAATGGATTTAACCATGAATAAATACAGAATTTTATCAAATATTTCTTTCTGCATCCATGGAGATGGTCATATGGTTTTTCTCCCTTACTCTGTTGATATAATAAATGACAATTATACTTTTTTTCTAATATTCAATCATCCTTGCATTCCAGGGACAAACCCAATGTGGTCATGGTATATTAAACAAACGGGTGTGTTAATTTTCCTTTCTCATATTATCCATCTCTGGTCTCAGTATCAAGGTAATACTGGCTTCATAGAATAAACTGGAAGATATTCCTTTTATCCTTCTTCTCTGGAAGATTTGACTGATCTATTTATTTCAAAAATTAGTATAACTTTTATATAAAATTCTTTTTAAGTTCCATGTTCTCTTGATGGAAAAAAATTTTAACTACTACTTCAATTTAATTAAGAGGTATAATACATGTACTACTTTGTGTTATTATCCTTCCTGATTCTCTTAAGTAGTAGTTCCATTCTTAAGTAGTTTTACAATTCATTTTTCTTGATGAGCATCCTTTAGAAATTGTTTCTGAGAAGGTTTCTTAGCGGTAAAGCCCTGTAATTTTTAATTCATCTGTAAATGTCCTTTTATCGCCTTTTTTAAAGTAGTAGTCTTTTTTTTAACTTTTTATTTTAAAATAATTAAACAATCACAAAGGCCGGGCGCGGTGGCTCACACCTGTAATCCCAACACTTTGGGAGGTCAAGGCCGGCAGATCACTTGAGGTCAGGAGTTTGAGACCAGCCTGGCCAACATGGTAAAACCCCATCTCTACTAAAAATACAAAACTTAGTCAGGCATGGTGGTGTGTGCCTGTAATCCCAGCTACTTGGGAGGTTGTGGTAGGAGAATCGCTTGAACCCAGGAAGTGCAAGTTGAAGTGAGCCGAGATGACACCACTGCACTCCAACCTGGGCGACAGAACAAGACTCTGTCTCAAAAAAAAAAAAGAGTCTTAGAAAGTTGCAAAAGAATGTACCGGAAAGCCCACTGCTTCCTGCTGTTTCAGCTCCTTGCAATTCTAATTCCCTGATGTTCTAGCCCCAGCTTCCCACCCCCATCCCCAGCTGCTCCAGATCCAACCTACATTTGATTTGTTCATGTGTGTGTCATGTTTGGCCAGGTGATGGAGTCCTTGAAGATATCTTCTACTGTGTATGTGAGACCAGCAGTGCTTCAAAGTGTGTCCTGTCCAAACTCTAGTTGTATGATGGGAGATTCCCTCAGAATTTGGCCCCTTTTAACTGTTTATTTTTCCAGATGAACTTTGGAATTACTTTGTCTATAATTACTTTTCTAGAGAAAGCTCTCGTTGGTATTTGGTTTTTTGTATGTTTGTTTGTTTTCAGATTTTTTTTTTTTTTTGAGATGGAGTCTCGTTCTGTCGCCCAGGCTGGAGTGCAGCGGCGCGATCTTGGCTCACTGAAACATCCACCTCCTGGGTTCAAGTGATTTTCCTGCCTCAGTTTTTCGAGTAGCTGAGATTACAGGCATGCGCCATCACGCCCAGCTAATTTTTTTTGTGTGTGTATTTTTTGTAGAGACAGGGTTTCACCATGTTGGTCAGGCTGGTCTTGAACTCCTGACTTCAAATGATTTGCCTGCCTCGGCCTCCCAAAGTGCTGGGATTACAGGTGTGAGCCACCGCGCCTGGCCTGAGTGTTTTATTGGATTACATTAAACACATGTATTAGTTGTCAGAAAAATGACATATTTACATTCCCATTTGGGAATTTGATCTCTTTCTCTGTTATTCAAGCCTTTTATATCCTTTGGTGACCTGTTTTTTCCATCCTACATAGTTCTCATTAAGTTCCTAGGTATTTACAGATTCCCATTGTTATTTGGAAGGTTGTATTTTTGTTGTATTTTCTAATTGATTATTGCTAATGTATATATAAACTTTTCATTTTTGTATATTGAACCTTTAGCCAGCAACCCTAGCAAGCTCTGTTAGTTGTTCTCATAGTTTTCCAATTCCTTCTTGTATTTTCAATTAGGCAATCATATCTGCAAATAGTGATCATTTATCATCTTTGCAATACTTACTCCTCTTTTTCCCTGTCTTATTGCATCGGCTTAAAGATCAGTAACTTGATTGCTTCAGAAATCATCCGCAACGAGGACATCAACGCCAGGGTGAGCGCCATCGAGAAGTGGGTGGCCGTGGCTGACATATGCCGCTGCCTCCACAACTACAATGCCGTACTGGAGATCACCTCGTCCATGAACCGCAGTGCAATCTTCCGGCTCAAAAAGACGTGGCTCAAAGTCTCTAAGCAGGTGCGGGCAGGAGGCTGGCACCACTGCCTCCCTGGGGCTGGATTGGGGCTGGGGCAGGAAGACCCGTGGGCTGGCCACTGGGCATCCACAAGTGGGCAAAGGACTGGGCTGAGGTCTAACACTCCCAGGTAAAACAGAGAATAGCTTCCCCTATATCACCTGGGACCAGATAGCAGGCCCACAGATATGGCAGTGAGACCGTGGGCTGTAATCCCCACTTAAGTAATTAATACCTCAAAGTGGAAAGAATATGATGGTGATTATTGGTCCCAACACTTTTCTTCTGGAGTTGGGGCAAGAGTGGTGGCTTTATGGGGATCTGCAGGGCAGCTGAGACAGTGGTCAGATGACCCTTCCATCAGAGGACCCTTCCATCGGAGGACCCTTCCGTCGGAGGACCCTTCCGTCAGATGATCCTGCAAGCCCCTTCCCAGGATTCTAATTTCACCTGCGCTTCTGGCCACAGAGAGTTAGCTGCTCCCTGGAACCTGTTGGCTAGTTGATCACCTTAAATGTGTGCTCAATCCCTCTTCACTCAGAACATGAACCTGAAAAGCCATAAACATAAAACATGAACATAAAACCATAAGATAGATTCTTCCTCAGGAATGAAGTTGCCTGCATTGGGGTCAGGAGGGACCAGCACTCCTTATAGGAGAGGACAGTGAGGCACTTGGACCACTTCCTTGGTGCACTTGGGGGATGCCCCCACCCCAGCCTGCATGTGTGCAGGAGGCCAGACAAGCACCCCCAGTAGACAGGGCAAGCCCCCAAGCATGATCCCTTGGCAGCAGCGTCTGTCATCCTAACGCTGGGTGGGCTGTGTGGGACCCAGTGGCTCCAAGGGCCCTGTCTCATCTGGACCACTCTGGACTTGCATACTGTGTCCCCTTCATTGTTCTCTTTATCACCTACTCCTCACTACCCTCCTCATGTCAATGGCAGGTCATGATTCCACCCACCAAGCAGACGGCATGTCCATAATCCTCCCTACTTAGCAACCAAACTCATCTGGGACATCTCTGCTACCCTTCCCTCACCTTCTGGTCACTCCAGCCCCTGATGACAGCAGGACTACAGAACATGCAGGGACACCCCATTACAACCCAGTGGGATTGGGCCTCTTGCTTCTTGGCACACAGAGATGCCAGGCTTAGGGCCAAGGACCGTGAAAGATGCTACTCTTGTTTGCGGGCTCCAGGAAAGAGCAGAGCTCAGGAGCACAGGAGCTCAGAGCTGCAGGCACATCTAGCCAAACATGGTACATGCTGTCATGAACTCCTGGAGGCAAGTGTTGAGCAAGGCTCTGCAAAACCTCCAAGTCACCCAACCTCGTTTGGCTTGTCAAGGTTCAGGCAGGGCCCTTGCCACAGTCTGGGGGCCCATTCCAAGTAAATCTCTCTCTCCTTCTCCCCTGTTCTTGGGAATGACATCATCTTTTCCAGAGGCCCTGCAGACCAGGCTTCAGTTTCCCACCCCACTTAGGCTTCCTGGAACCCACACTCCTTGCATTTCTTGGTCTTGCTCTCCTGCATTGCCGTCCTCATGGAGTTGGGAGGGAATGAGTTTGGCCATCCTGAAATCTTCTGTTCTCTGCAGAGAGTGCAAATCAAGGACAGTCAGTGGTCAGGGCATGTGATTCAGCCTGTGTTCTAGGATGTCATTCTGGACCTAGGGTCAGCTGGCCTGGTCCAAAAATCAAAAATGCCTTTGGCACCACATGAGATCTCCACCCTCTATGCAGTCTGGACCCAGCTGTCTTCTGCAGCCCCCAGCCGTGTAAGAGTTGTGTGTCTGCACAGCACCTGGCCCCAGGAGCTTCTGGAAGTTCCTGGCCATGGCCTGCTCGGCATCTGCCAGAGGCAGCTCATTCTCTCTCTACAGGCGTCCCAGGGACACTGGAGACCCTCTAAAATGGCCACGTTTCTTAGATGGCCTGAACTGTAACCTCAGCAGCCAGTTTTTACTGCTCACTTAAATGTGCTCACCATAGCAGAAAAGCATTATGTCCAAGTCTGGTTCAGCCCCTGGCAAGCGTCAGGCAGTTGGATTTCATTTGGGACTTTTCATTTCCCCTTTCTTCTTTTAACCCCTCTCCCCATCCTCTTTGGGGAAAAAAAAAACCCCAAGAGACGATCTGATGATGATACTCTTCCATAGGACAGTACAATGACTAACGTGGATTTGTGTGTCGCCTCTCCTGGGGATGGCTGTACTTTAGTGGAGACAAAAGCCTCGCCTTGGCTAACAATCGATTTTGGCCTCTCTGGGAGGGAACATTCTTGTCCAGCCAGAAGTCCTCTGCTTGGTGAGCAGGAAGTGATGGAATTTAGGAGACCACAAAATCATCTTTCTTCCTGACACTGACTCCAAGGGTCCTTGCTTGGTTCCTGCTTTCAATCCCATATTCCAAGGGCCCCCCATTTCTGCCTGCTGGTGTCCACACTCTAACAGAGACACCCAAGATCCCAGAGGCTTGGTATCCCATGGAGCATCAAAGGATAGAAGCTCCTGGCCCAGCTAGAAGATGCTTGAACTGCTTCAACTTGGAACATACTTTTTAAGCAGCAGCTGAGAAAATTCTGTGGCTTCCCAGGCCATAGAGCTCCTTCCTGGAGACAGCATGACAACCCAAAGAGGAGCATCCATACACAGCAAGCATGGGGATGTGGAGGAAGTTAAAAACGTGCCCAGCTCAGAGCCACAAATTGGTTCCAGAATATCTTCTGCACATTTTCACAGCCTCAGAGTACGGTGACACTTCATCTAGAACTGCATGGCCACTGGGACCTCCTGATCAAGCTTCTGTGTCTTCCACAATTCTAGAGTATCTGAGCTAGTATTGCCTTAGGGAACACCTGGACTTACCCTCCCATTTTCCAGATGGGGACACTGAGGCCCATAAAGGCAAGAGGAGTGGTGATTTGCCAGTCGGCATGCCAAGGATAGGTGACAGAGGCTGGGGAGGCCCTAGGTTTCCTGACTCAGCCCCTGCCTCTGACCTCAAGCCGTATCAGGTCACTCCTCTGCAGGTAGATGGAGAAGAAAAGGAAGGAGGGTGCTGCTCTGGAAAGGGGCAAGTGCAGGAGGGAAGCTGAGACTCTGGAACGGAGGTGGGCCAGGGCATCCATCCTTTGCCAGTCATCGGACAGCAGACATCTCAAGTGAAAGCAGAATCATCTTCCTTGACTCCGTGTGGTGTGTGCTATTCTGTTGCATGTCTGTTTCACCAGATCCAGAACACAGTTGTGCTCTGAACAGAATTAGTCCACACCAGGTGGCGAGGCTTTTTCTGCTTGTTGATAAGGCATGGAACTGAATGGTACGCTCAGCCCTTCTTTCCCCTTGAAGAGCACACACAGATCTCCTCCTGTCAGAATGGAGACTTAGATTGTCCTTCTCAGTAGACACATTTCTCAGCAGAAATCTGACCGCAAGATTGGGCATGTACTTGGCCTCCGGGGCCTGTGTCCCCTCCAGGCTGACTAGGGCTCTGGTGGCGTGACGTACCACTGTGCTCCCATGGTTTCTCAGCCACATTCTGAATCTTGAGGAACAGAGCTGCAAAGGAAGTCTCTAACCTACCTCACCATTTTATCAATGAGGGAGCTGAGGACCCCTGAGGGAAAGGGCCTTCCCTCAGGCTACACAGGGAAAGGTGCACAAAGCCAGGCTTGACCCAGGGTGCTCCATGGGTCAGACAAACTCCAGCCACCGAAACTCTGCTCCAGCCTGATGTGTGCGCTGGGCCTGGCGGGGTCGCTTGGCAAAGCCCTTTGCTGTGGAGCTTCCTCTTCTCCAGCCAGGCCTTTTCTTTTCTGATGATCAGTTCGTCTCCCATCTTTTTTCTTGATCCTTAAATTTGGGTGGTGTTTCTGGTGTGAAAAGGGGAACGTGTGAAATGACGGTCACATCCTTTGGGTCTAGTTCATGAGAAAGATCAGGAAAATGAAAAATCTGCCATTTCCTGCTCTGAGCGTGGGCTCCTAGGAGTCACCCACCAAGTCCTTCTAAACTGCCCAGGTCTCGGGATCCTGCAGCATTTCCAAGGGCCAAATCCACACTCAGGTCCCTCACACCCACTTCCTTGCTTCTGAGAGATGTGGGAGCACAGGCACACTCAACAAGGACCCGTGCCCAACTCCTGAGGAGTTCAGGGGCAAGGTGCCCAAACACAGGAGGCCCCCAGATCCCAAGGGAAGGCAATTCTGGAGCCCTGGCGGGCAGCATGTTGGAGTATGGGCCTGATTCCCGGGCCTTGGCGTGCGCTGTGTGTTAGTAAATGCTTCTGATTCCTTCTAGACTAAAGCTTTGATTGATAAGCTCCAAAAGCTTGTGTCATCTGAGGGCAGATTTAAGAATCTCAGAGAAGCTCTGAAAAAGTAAGTGTGTGTCGTTTTGTCGCTGTTATTTTTAAAATCATAGACCTGCATTGCAGAGGCATTCACGTGCCACCCCCAGCCAGAGCAGGAGGTCTGTCTGTCTGTCTGTCTGTTCGTCTGTCTACCCACAAGACCCCTAGATTTCCTGGACCCCAATGGTGGAGTCCTCCATGGTCTGCCAGAGAAACTCCAGAGTTTGCTAGCATTTCCTGGGAGAAGCACAGGAATACTGCTGGGATCCCTGAAAGCATAGTAGCTGTGATGACAATAGTAGCGGTGCCAGATTTCTCGATTCTAAAATGCACGTTTTCTTTTCACATTTTAATAATTCTGACATCAGGAGACGTCTTAACGTCAGTTTTGTTTATTTAACACGATTGTGTTTCCTTTTTCACTCAAGAATTCATCATCAAAATGTTTGCATTTTATAAACAATGGCATCCTGGAATCAAAAAAATACAGTTTGACAATAATCATACTTAAAGTTTGTAAAGCACTTGCCTAGACATTGTGCGTTTAACGCCGTCAACATTGCCCATACGGCGGGGTCCTCAGCCTCAGCACCCTTGCTGTTTTGACCAGGATGATCCTTTGTTGAGGGGGACTGTCCTGTGCATTGTAGAATCTTTAGCAGCATCTCTGGCCTCTACCTGTGAGATGCTAATGGCACCCCTCCAAGTTGTGACGACCAAAACTGTCTCCAGACATTGCCAAATGTCCACTAGGGGGCAAAATCCTCCCCACTTGACAACCATCAGGATAAGGCTGCTTCCCGCATCCTGTTCTTCCAGACAAAGAAACTGAAGAGCTAGTGTCTGGTCCAAGGCCACGTGGACGGTCCAAGTCCACATGGCCATGGCCTAGCACCAGGACTGGCCCAGGCTGGCCTCCAGAGCTTGGCAAGGTTTGCCCTGGGCTCCAGACGAGCTCTCCCAGGGAAGCAGTGATTCAGCCCATCTGCACACACTGTGGCCACGCACTCACATGAAGTGGGGGGTTTGCTTCTGTCACTCTCATTAGGTGCTTACTCAGGCTTCTGCACTAGTCTCAACCCTCCTTTCCTTGAGTGAGTGTTCCTTCCTCTCCTTGCCTGACTGGCTACTCGCCAGACCTTGGAGAGACCCTGGGAGATCCCTGGGGTCCCGGTTCCCTATACAGCTCAGGCAGCCTCTCCCCACTTCCTGGTGTTCCCATGATCACGGCTGACGCAGGGAACACCAGAGTTTACTACCCCCAGACCCTGAGGATGGGGCCAGCCAAAACCTCCAGCCCTTGACAGTGGCTTTAACAGACTGCTCACCCCTCTGCCAGCCTCGTCTGCCTCCTCTTCGCATTTTCTTCCTGCCGCATTTGGTCTGTCCTTTGCCAGCTCTGTGTGCCATCGCCTTGACCATCTCCACTTTGTTTGTGTCCTCAGACAGATGTTGCACCCATCTGTGCTGTCCAGCCGTCTCTCTTCTGCCTGGGCTCCCGAGAGCCCCTGTGGACTGTGCTTGTGGGGAGCTGCCCCCTCCGTGCATTCACCAACCTGTCCGTCCGTCCGCCCCCGGGGCACCACTCCATCCACCTCCTCACATGGCTGGCTTCCTCGTCTGCCGCCGCCACCACCGCTGCCTCCACTGCCTCTGGGGCCCCCCATTCTCTCTGAGTCCCCATCCTGACCGTCTTCCCTCTTTCAGGTGGCCTGTGGGCCCGTGTAAGTGTCTCTCCCACATTCCCCTGCTCCCTGCAGCACAGGCAGAGGTGGCCTGTGGGCCTCTGGGAGCTAAGAGCTTTATGCAAACCGGGTTCTGGACTTGCAGAGACATAGGCAGGGCACGCAGAGGAGGGAGGGACTGGGGAAACCCGGGGCAAATGCTTGCCGCACCCCCTGTCCTGAGGCTCTAAGGTTTTCACAAAGAGCGATGTTGCATGAATACTGAGCATCTGTTTCACTAGGCAGGGGACGGGGACAAGAGTAGTGAGGTGGCAGTCCATGGGCATAGCCAATGACCTCCCCAGACAAGGAGTCCTGCTATGGGCCTCACCATGTTGGTCTGCAGCCCATTCATACGTCCCAGGCATCTTTTTTTAGCTTTTCATTAAGATATCCAATTCAGGCTAGGCACAGTGGCTCATGCCTGTAATCCCAGCACTTTAGGAGGCCGAGGTGGGCAGATCGCTTGAGGTCAGGAGCTAGAAACCAACCTTGCCAACGTGGCAAAACCCTGTCTCTACTGAAAATACAAAAATTAGCCAGGCATGGTGGCGCATGCCTATAATCCCAGCTACTTGGGAGGCTGAAGCACGAGAATCGCTGAGCCCGGGAGGCAGAAGTTGCAGCGAGCCGAGATCGTGCCACTGCACTCCAGTCTAGGTGACAGAACAAGACTGTCTCAAAAAAAAAAAGAAAAGAAAAGAAAAAGAAGAAAAAATATCCAATTTCTGCCAGCATCCAGGCTGGAGAATGGCCTTATTGCCTTTCCCAGCCAAGACTTCACCACCAAACACCCCGCTAGCCACTCTCTTAAATGTCCCTTGCCCCACCTGCAACAGCCCTAACTATGTGTGCCCCTTCAGTCCCTGCCAGATGCCCTGAGAGTGGCCTCATCTCCCCTTCTCATTCCCCAAGCCTACATACTGGCAAAGTCCTATGCCTGTTCCCTCCTCCCAACCTCCCAGCAATCAGAACCTTCCCCCAGCTCCAGGCAACAAGAATTTGGTTGAAAACTGAATTTAGTAGCAAAATGTGGTCACCAGCTCTTCTGGGGCCAATTCCAGTTTTGACTACCCTGTCTAATCTCCACCGAGCACACACTTGCATATCTGCACCTTTTGTGTTTAATTTGAATAGGAAGCCCTTGATTTAGAGGAACACGGGGGACAGGCTGTTATTGTAGGCTGCGGCAGTGAAAGCCTTTCCCCTTTGTTCCCCTGAATTAAGGATGGGAACAGCCGTGGAGGAGCGTGTCAGCTAGCTGACTGCCAGGCCGTCCCCTATACCCTTTAATCAGGGTGAGAATCAATTTATCTACATGGATGTCATGAGCCCAAAGGCTGAGCTCTAGAGTCTCAGGGGTTCCAGCAAAGCCAAATATCTATCTCTATCTTTCTTCTCTGCCTGTGACCACAGAGCAGCGTAGCAACCCAGTGGTAAAATGGGACTTTCCACCCCCACTCCATCGCAGTTTTGTTTTTCAAAGACTACTTACCTGATCACCCTGTACCTCGTGCCAGAACCTTGGACCCTGGCCCCAGGGGATTCAGCCCACACAGCCCAGCCTCAAGGGCCCTCACGCCCTCCCTGAATGCCCTTCCCCAGGCCTCAAGATGGGAGAGAGGAGATCCCCAACCACAGCCCGCAGAAACTTGTAAGAGAGAATAGCCCATCCCACAGCCAGGGCAGTACAGAGAAGAGAGAAGTTGGAGAGAAAGAGGAAGGGGAGGTGGGCTCATTGCTTGTCTCGGGTCGGTTTCCTGGAGTTTGGTGTAGAGCATGGGCAGCTGCCCCTTGCCAGCAGCAGCTGGTCCCCCATCATCTCCCTTATTCCATTTAACATCATCAGGAGCGTCTTGGTGGAAAGAAACATCCAGTTTGGGGGCTCCAAACAACCACAGGCAAGGCCAGGTGTCATCAGCATGGGAGTGCCATAGCGAGGCCTTGCCCAGAAACCAGAAGCAGCTTTCAGGCTAGGGGTGGGACACTTTCCTCTCTGCTCCCTAAAATGTTAGCTGCAGGCCTGTGAGGGCTCTGCCAGAAGAGGAAGCCACCCCCGTATCAGCTCTGTTCGATAGGCCCTGCCAAGGGCAAAGCTGGACCTCACCCGAGAGAGGCCAAAAGGCCCATATGGAAGGTTCAGGACTTGCCTGTTGTTGGGTGTCTTGCCTACAGGAAGCCCCAACATGCTTCCCTTTTCATTCAGAGGCTCGGTGTGGCTCAGTCCGTATGCCATGTGTCCCTGTGGGGCCCTCCAGCAGTCCTCTGTCCCAATCTGGCAACTCCATACATTTGCCCCCGTGGCTCTGGATTTCGGATGGGGGTGTGTGTGTGTGTGTGTGTTTGATTGAGTGTTCTCTTGTCCCCTCCTTCATGGCCCCTCACTATAGAGCAAGCTTGTCCAACCCGTGGCCTAAGGGCCGCATATGGCCCAGGATGGTTTTAAATGCAGCCCAACACAAATTGGTAAACTTTCTTAAAACATTAAGAGTTTTTTTGTGATTTTTTTTCAGTTTATTAGCTATCGTTAGTGTATTTTACGTGTGGCCCAAGACAATTCTTCTTCCAATGCGGCCAGGGAAGCGAAAAGATTGGCCACCCCTGCCATAGAGGTAGTAAATAGGGACAGAGGTTAGTACTGGGGCTGGGCGTGCTACTTGCAAGTGATTCAATTGCAAATCCACCACCTTCCCACAGCTGAACCATGACTCCCCATAAATACCAGGGGAAGTCGACCCTCAGTGATCAGAGGACCTCTGATCCTTTTCACTGGTCTGGGTGGTCAGAAACCCCCAAAAGCCTTGAGAAACACTCTGAGTCCTTTGGTCATTTGCAGTCAGCTTGCAGTCACCAGGCCTCCCGTTCTCCCTTCCATCCTTAGAGCACTCCACGGCTACCTGGCTACTGTCACACATGCAGGGTGAAGGGGGAGAGCACCTCTCAGAACCCACCGGTCAGCACTGCCACAGCCTTACGACTCCAGAGTTACTTCTCAGATCTTTGGATTATTTCTCCATCATACTCATAAGCCTGGGCTTCAGACTTGGAGTATGATAGAAAGGAAATGAAGAGCTGGCCGGCACAGTGGCTCACACCTGTAATCTGAGCACTTTGGGAGGCTGAGGCGAGCAGATCACTTGAGCTTAGGAGTTCTAGACCAGCCTGGGCAACATGGCAAAAATACAAAATTTTTGTCCCTACCAAAAATACAAAAATTCGCTGGGTATGGTGGTGCATGCATGTAGTCCAGCTACCTAGGAGGCTGAGGCAGGAGGACCATTGGAGCCTGAGAAGTCAAGGCTGCAGTGAGCTGTGATTGTGCCACTGCACTCCAGTCTAGGTAACAGAGTGAGACCCTGCCTCAAAAAAAAAAAGAAAAAGAAAAAGAAAGGAAGGAAATGAAGACCTGTGCATGTAATAATCATGGACTGGAAGGGATGGAAGGATGCAAAGCAGCCCCTCCAGTGGCTGGATGTTCCTTACTCTTTTTTTTTTAATCACAAAGCACAGTAAATATATATATTTGAAATTACAAGCCTGTATACAAATGCATATATGCATCACAGGAACAAAAATTCCACAAAACAATATATACCTTTATTTCATTTGATGAAGTCAGATATTTTCTTTTTCACTTGTTATTTTTATTTGTTTTCAATTAAATAGATATGGGGTCTCACTATGTTGCTCAGGCTGGTCTTGAACTGTTGGACTCAAGTGATCCTCCCACCTCAACCTCTCAAATCCCACTCCCTGGGATTACAGGAGTGAGCCACCACTCGGCCCTTTTTCACTTTTTAAAAATTCTGGTCTACACCTTCTAAATTGATTTCAACACCCATGAAAGGGTCAGCCCTACATTTGGAAAAATACTTCTGTCTGCTGTGTCCCTAACGCCAGGCATCTGCCTCCTTCACGACTTTGCCATACTGTGCCAACTGTACTTGTGTTTACCTAACAGCCTCTTTAAATTAATTCACTTTTTCCCAAAAAGAAATAAGAAGGAAATTTTGTATCATGGCAAATGGAAAACCAGCATACTTGCTGTAAATACAAGAATGCCATTTAAAAATATATGGTAAAAACAAAATAATGTTATTGAATTCTGGCCAAATACTGATGTTTGCCAACACTCTGATTCTGACACCTGTTGCTATTTCTCTAAAAAGATAAAATGTGAAAGGAGGAGAATGGCAAGTATCAAAAGTGTCAAAGTCACACTATCACCAAATGAGGCGCTCTCCCTAAGCAGAAGGGAAAAAAGTAAAAATCCAATGTTTCTTACCACGTGAATTCATGTTATTTAATATCGTGCCTGTAAATCACCTAAAATCAGCTGTGAGACCACCTAAAACTGTCTTAGCTGCTATCATTGCTTTATGCATGAGGAGCCTGAGGACCAGAGAGGGAAAGACCTGGCCTAGGGTCACACAGCAGGCAGGTGAGGGACAGGGGCCAGGTTTCTGCTCTTGCTCTATCATCCTCCCAGCCTCACCTTCCTCCAGGTTAGCAGGGTTGCCAGGCGGCCACAAAGAGACAAAGGTGAGATGGGCTGGGAATGAGGGTCACTGCACTGTGCTCGATGGTGCCACTGCATCTGTGTGCTGAGCTGAGAGGAGGCGGCAGAGCACTGGGGAGGAGGCCCCAGAAGGAGCTAAAGGGAGCCCTGCTGGCACATAATGACCGCCGGGCTCCATCACAGGCTCCATCAACCCTTACCCAGCACCGAGCCAAGGGCACCAGAACACGCTGGGAAGGAGCAGTAACAGGAGGCCCTGCTTTGGACCAAAAATCAGAGAGGCATGGCCCATCACTCCAGAGGCCCAGCTCCCAAAGATGCAGTCCCCCACGAGTCACCAACCATGGAAACTATCACCCAACTCCCTGCCCCGAAGCCACTTTCAGGAAAGTGATCTCAGAGAGCAAGGGTTTCCTGCCCTGGCACCCAAGCCCAGTGCTTAGGTGGGTAGGAGATGCCAGTGGAGACAGGAGAGGTCTCAGGGAGCAGAGACAAGGGTGTCAGATAGGGTGACTGGCAGGAGTTGGGGGGCTGGGGCTGCAGAGCCCTCCGGGAGGTGATTCAGGGGTAGGATCCGGATGGGAGAGTCTCAGGGAGAGATAGGAAAGGTGAGTCCAGAGGGGCTGGTGACAGAGCCCAAGGACTGACTGGGACAGAAGGCAGACAGGTAGGGGAGGACCTTCTGGCTCAGGGAGGAAAGAGACAATCTGAGATGCGCCAGTGGGTGTAAGAGGCCCCAGTCAGCACCATGTTGCCCCCACCACCCCAGAGGACTGGCCCTGAGACCCAGCCGACAGTCCTGGGCGTGCAGAATAGTCAGTCCTAGAGTGTAGTGTGATTCTTGGTGACTGCAAGTCCCTTTGCCTCTAGCAAAGCAAAAGGTGCATGCGGGATGTTCTGTTCTTGGTAGACGTTACTTTTTTAAAATGAAAAACTTTTGTTAATGCCGTTTGCTTCCAAGTTGTGACCCACCCTGTGTCCCTTACCTGGGGATGTACCTCACCGACCTGGCCTTCATCGAGGAGGGGACGCCCAATTACACGGAAGACGGCCTGGTCAACTTCTCCAAGATGAGGATGGTGCGTTCCCCCCAGCCAGGCAGGGGAAGGGGGGCGTTGAAGCCCAGATGACTCAACCTGGGGCCCACCCACACTCTGCACCCCAAGGCCCAACCTGCTGCATAGGGTGCCCCCATTTGGGAGCCTGGGTCCAGCTTCCCCAGTGAGAGCCATCACTATCATTGATGAGCAGTTAGAATCTGGCAGGCCCTGAGCCATGCTTTCACCAGCATTTCCTCCTCCAGTCCTGACAGTCTGAGAGGTAGCTGCTCTTCTTATTCTGCACCTTTCAGATGAGCAGACTGAGGCTGAGTGAGGTCAAGTGAGCAGCCCAAGGTCACCCCACAAGTAAAGGGCAGAGCCAGGTCTGGAGCCCGGGCCCAGGTGACTCCAAAGCCCCACACTGTTATTCACACCCATCCGTATTGTTCATATCGACACTTGCTTGATGTGGACAAAGTAAAACCACTTACACAGCACCTCCTAAAAGAGTAAGTTTCCAGTTTTCCCAGAAAAATCTAGAACTTGGGATAAGGGCTGAGGAGACTTATCCCATTAGAAACAGGATTCTAACCGTCTCCTTCTCCCCTCTTACTTTGCCAGAAAGCCTCTACTTGCACCAGTTTTATATAATGGGCCTTGACATTAGATTTTTGTTGGATGGAAAGAGTTTTTTCAGGCACCATCCTGAAGAGCGAAAGCTGCTTTTCATCGTGTCTTGTGCACAGCAGGCGCTAAGGAAGTGGCAGATGCCTTTAACTTTTGCTGGAGTCGTGGGGTTTTGTTTTAGTGATGTTAGGTAGCTTATGCCACTAATTAAAGGAGATTTTTTTTCTTCTCTCAGTCACATAGTGTAATTTACCTATAGAGTCTTGACAAGTCTTGGAAGCAGATTTCTGTTTTAAAAAAAAAAAAGAAAAAAAAAAAAAACATGGGCCGGGTGTGGTCGCTCACACCTATAATCCCAGCACTTTGGGAGCTGAGGCGGGTGGATCACTTGAGGTCAGAAGTTCAAGACCAGCCTGGTCAACATGGTGAAACCCCATCTCTACTAAAAATACAAAAATTAGCCAGGCATGGTGGCATGCACCTGTAATCCCACCTACTCAGGAGGCTGAGGCAGGAGGATCACTTGAACCCAGGAGACAGAGGTTGCACTGAGCCGAGATCACGCCACTGCACCCCAGCCTGGGCGACAGAGTGAGACTCCATGTCAAAAAATAAAAATGAAAACAAACACACATGATGCCTCCATGGGACCTTCCAGGAGGCAACATGTATGGAACTAAGAGGCTGACTTCAGATTTAGTTGTTGATGCCCCTTCAGTTCTGCAAAGTTGGGGGTGGAACTAGGAGAGCAAACTGCATTCTGAAACACTCCTTCCTTCCCACAGATATCCCATATTATCCGAGAGATTCGCCAGTTTCAACAAACTGCCTACAAAATAGAGCACCAAGCAAAGGTAAGCTGTGCCTTTTCCTGGTCACTTGCATGCTTTCACAGTGGCTCTGTCTAGGCCACCTTCCACCCTGTCCCCTCCATACCCGTCCACTTTCCCTTCCAGAATTCTCTTGAGCCCAGCTCAAACGCCATCCCTGTAAGGAAGGCTTCCCTAGTCCCTATTTCTTCAAATTGGGCCTGTGTTCATCTTGTGACTCTTGTCTGATTTTACCTGCCATAGGATGGTTTGTATTCATGTCTAATCTCCCCCAGGGCAAGACAGGCAGAGTTGATAACATCTGTTTCTGAAAGGTACTATGCTTACAAGTTACAAAATCCACAGATATAAGGAGTGCACGGTGAAATGTCCCCCAGCCACCTAGTTCCCCTTCCAAAGGCAACATTTCCACCCGTTTCTTGTGTCTAGGTCCACAGGCAATCCATAAACACAAGCCAACTTTGCATACCATTCTCTAGCATACTATACACTGCTCAGTATCATTCCTTTTTTTCCTTCATAATATATCTTGGAGATCATTCCTATTAAAATAGAAGCATCCTTATTCTTTCTTACAGCTGCAGAGAAATCTATTTAGCCAATCCTCTGTATTGATGACCATTTAGGTTGTTTTGATCTTTTGCTGCTACAGACAAGGCACAAATAAATACTTTGTACATCCAGAAACAGGCAGGGAGGGCCATAGGGTATGGATCCCAGGGTCTGTGCTGCTCTGAGGGCCTAGAGAGCCTTACTGGAGGAGGAGAATCCTGGAAGAGTTTTCCTGATTGGGGTGGACATGTCTTTCTTGCAGAGAGACAGGCTTGTGTAAGGCTAAGTACAGTGACCCCTCCACCACCACCACCAAATGGCTGGCTGCAGAGAGTAGCATCAGGCCTGCCAGAAACAGATGGAACTGGTGGGATCCTAAAAGGATCAGGGACTTTGTCCGTAGGACCATAGGAAGCCCTGAAAGGAGGTTATATAATTGGACTAGTTTGCATTTTTAAAAGATTTGCAAGGCCATGTAAGAGAATGATTGGTCTGAAAAAAAAAAAAGTCTCAGCTAGCCAAAAAGAACAAAAAAAATTGTTTAATAAAAAAGAATGGTTGGCATGTTAGTCTCATTACATTATTCAAAGCCTGTATTGTAGGCCCCATTTTACAGATAAAATAACAGATTTGCTAACCCAGACTCTTGGGCTCCCAATCCTACGACTTTTCTTTTCTTTTTCTTTTTTTTTTTTTGTTTGAGACAGAGTCTCACTCTGTCACCAGGCTGGACTGCAGTGGTACAATCTTGGCTCGCTGCAACCTCCACCTCCTGGGTTCAATCAATTCTTCTGTCTCAGCCTCCCGCATAGCTGGGATCAGGGACTTTGTCCTTAGGACCATGGGAAGCCCTGAAAGGAGGTTATGTAATTGGACTAGTTTGCATTTTTGAAAGATTGCAAGGCCATGTAAGAGAATGGCTGGTCTGGCATGCCACTATGCCCCAATAATTTTTGTATTTTTAGTAGAGACGGAGTTTCACCATATTGGTCACGCTGGTCTCAGACTCCTGACCTCAGGTGATCCACTCACCTCAGCCTCCCAAAGTGTTGGGATTACAGGCATGAACCACCACGCCCAGCCTCAAATCCTATGACCTTTCTTCTCTGCCCAGAGATACAGCATCTTAACCTCCTAGTGTGCAGTTCACAAAAACATCCAGCTCCAGACACACCCTCAAGCACACCAGAAAATCAAGCTTTTATTGTTTTTCCCTTCTAATGTCCTTTGTGATCAATGCATTTTTTGAGAATGTGTCGATTTTTTGCCATATTCTGAGAACTCATGATCTGCTTTATAGCTGATAGCCATATCGAAGGAGAAAAATCAGTGGACTAACTACAATTAGTTAAACTGGCCACTTCTGCTTTGCTTTCCATTCATTCTCTCACTCCACAAATATTCATTGAGCAAGTCCTACATGCCAAGCACTATAGTAGGCTCTTGGCTCAGCAGTGAACAAAACAGATAAACTCTTGGCCCTCACGAGCTTGTGTTCTAGAGGGAGATAGACTAAGAGGCAAAAAATATAATATGACAGATGATTATTACAACCATGGAAGAAATGAAGCAGGGGAGAGGAATGGGAGGTTGGGAAAGGAATAGGGGGCCATAGGATCCTAGAATTTTCTTTTCTTTTCTTCTCTTTTTTTTAAGACAGAGTCTTACTCTGTCACCCAGGCTGGAGTGCAATGGCGCGATCTCAGCTCACTGCATCCTCTGCCTCCCGGGTTCAAGCAATTCTCCTGCCTCAGCCTCCTGAGTAGCTGGGACTACAGGTGTGAGCCACCACGCCCGGCTAATTTTTGTACTTTTAGTAGAGACGGGGTTTCACCACGTTGGTCAGGCTGGTCTCAAACTCCTGACCTCGTGATCCACCCGCCTCAGCCTCCCAAAGTGCTGGGATTACAGGCATGACCTAGGATTTTCAATGTTGGGCAAAACAGAAATAAAGGGCATCATGAGCCACAACATCACCTATATTATGCATCAAAGTGTTTGAATCTAATCAGGAGGAACCAACAGACAATTTCAGAATATGGGACATTCTGCGAGACAACTGCTCTGTAACTCAGTGGTGTGCTAGTAAATGTTAAACTGGTCTTGGGGGTAGAGGATTGAGTCTTGATGTGTAGCATTTGCTGTTGAAGAGAAAAATGATTGGAACACTTGTTAAAAATGGTAACATTGGAACATTTGTTTAAAATAGTAGGTTTATTCAAACCTGATGCAATAGAGGCCAAGACTGTTTCTTGGGGGAGAGAGATTGAACTCAACTGCAAATACAACAGGGACAGGTGGGGATTTGTAGTCAATGGGCCAAGAAAGGGGGTCAATGGATGGAAAATTACTAAGAGGAGATAGCAAGAGTAGGGGAATTGTTGCTAAACCGGCCTAACAGGTTTTTATTAAAGTCCGGCCAAAGACTTCAGATATTGGGGGTGGAGAATGAAGAATTTGAGCAGATATCAAGGTGGGGGGATTCTTGCTAAAGGCAAGCCAAATTTGAAGCCTAGGCATGAAGAGAGCTCAGAGGAGCCTGTTAGGTGATGCCAGCAGGGCCACTTTCAAACCACCACCTGGACATCACTGAAAGCAGAGTTGGGAACAGAGGCTAAAAATTGGGACATGCAGGCTGGCATGAGCCAGCTCCAACACACTACTGCATATACTCTTCAAAAATATCAATGTCTTTTAGCAATAAAATATTTTCAATTAAAATATATATATATATCGGCTGGGAGTAGTGGCTCATGCCTGTAAGTCCCAGCACTTCAGAAGACTGAGGCAGGAGGATCACTTGAGCCTAGGAGTTTGAAGTGAGCCTGGGCAACATAGGGAGATCAGAGATCCTATCTCTAGCAAAAATCATAATAACAATTAGCTGGGCATGGTGGTGCACGCCTGTAGTCACGTCTACTCAGGAGTCTGAGGCAGGTGGATCACTTGAGCCCAGGAGTTCAAGGCTGTAGTAAGCTATCATTGCACCACTGCACACTAGCCTGGGCAACAGAGTGAGGCTTTGTGTCTAAAAATAAAACACACACACACACACACACACACACACACACACATACATCAGTGTCATGAAAAATAAAAAAGACTAAAACACACAGGCTGGGCTCAGTGGTGAGCTTTTAATCCTAGCACTGTGAGAGGCAGAGGGAGGAGGCTACTTGAATTCAGGAGTTCAAGATCAGCAACATAGTGAGACCCTGTCTCTATAATGAAAAAAAATTTTTTCAAAAAAAATAATAAAATAAGACTAAATCATATGACATCTAAATGCAATGTGTGAATGTTGATTAGATCTGGGATTTTAAAAAACAGCTATAAAGACTATTTTATTCATTAAAACTTCAAGAAATTTGAATCTGGTCTGTACATCAGCTAATTTTATTTTATTGATATTAAATGTCCTAGGTGTAATGATGTTACGGTTATGTAAGAGAATGTCTGTATTCTTAGGAGATGCATGGCTGAAGTATTCAGTGGGGGAAACACTACACTATTTACCTTCAAATGGTTCAGCCCTCAGAAAAAGGATTATACGTATATGTTGTATGCATAGTTTTTATATTTTTTAAATAAAAAGTTGGCCGGAAAACAGACAACAGTAAAAGCATTAACCATGGAAAAACAGATATAAATACTGGAAGAAATATGTAAAACAGGACTATCGACTAGAAATATAATGCAAGCTACATATGTAACTTTAAGTATCCTACAGGGCCACATTTTTTAACTTATTTTAATTAATTTATTTATTTATTTTAGTTTTTTGAAACAGGATCTCACCCTGTCACCCAGGCTGGAGTGCTATGGTGTGATCTTGGCTTACTGTAGCCTCGACCTCAGGAGGTTCAAGCGATCCTCCTACCTCACCCTCCTGAATAGCTGGGACTGCAGGCGTTCACCATTACACCCAACTAATTCTTTTATATTTTTTGTAGAAACAGGGTTTTGCCATGTTGTCCAGCCTGGTCTCGAACTCCTGGCCTCAAGTGATCTGCCTGCCTCGGCCTCCCAAAGTACTGGGATTACAGGAATGAGCCACTGCACCTGGCCTGTTTTTTTGTTTGTTTGTTTGTTTGAGGCAGGGTCTCACTCTGTCACCCAGGCTCAAATGCAGTGACACAATCATAGCTCACTGCAACCTCAACTTCCCCGGCTTAAGGTATGACCACACCCAGCTAATTTTTTATTTTTTTATAGAGACAGGGTCTGCCCATGTTGAACTCCTGCGCTCAAGTGATCCTGTCGTCTTGGCCTCCCAAAGAGCTGGGATTACACGTTTGAGCCACCATTCCCAGCCTCATTTTTTTTAAAAGCAAAAAGAAATAGGTAAAATTAACTATAATAATATATTTTATTTAATACAATATATCCAAATAATTGTCAGTTCAGCATGTAATCAATTTAAAAATTGACTGAGATATTTTACTTTATTTTATTCATACTAAACTTTCAAAAATCCAGTGTGTATTTTACACGTCGCATCTTAATTCAGATGAGCCCTGTTTCAAGTGCTCAGTAGCTACACGTGGCTAATGGCTGCTGCACTGGATTTGGGGGGCTCTGTAAGAACTGAAAATGGCTATCTCTAGAGAGCCAGGCCTGGTGGCTGAGAAGGGGCAACAGAGGATTGCTGGTTTTCATTATGAACCGTTTAATGCTACTCGGCTTTTTTAATTACACAAAATAAGGTATAAATTAATTTTATATCTAAAATAAGATATAAATCAACTTTAAAATAAAAAGAAATAAAAATACAATTTAAAAATAAATAGTCCCGGGCCTGGCACGGTGGCTCTCAGCTGTAATCCCAGCACTTTGGGAGGCCAAGGCAGGAGAATTGCTTGAGGCCAGAAGTTTGAGACCAGCCTAGGCAACAGAGTAAAGGCTCCCAACTCTACAAAAAAATAAAATAAAATAAAAACATTAGCCAGGCGTAGTGGCTCATGCCTGTAGTACCAGCTACTCAGGAGGCTAAGGCAGAAAGATCACTTGAGCCCAAGAGGTTGAGGCTACAGTGAGCCATGATCGTGCCACTGCACTGCAGCCTGGGCAACAGAGTGGGATCCTGACTCTGTGAAAAAAAAAAAAAAATTTTAAGTCCTCATGGTCTGGTAGGGAAACTTTGAGTTTTCAGGCATGGCTCTTAGAGGATAAACACATGGTGATTTTAATAACAAGATCAAACATTGAATCCATCAGCTTAAAGCACTAAGGGAATCAGGCCCAAGCCACTGGGGGTTCAGAATGGCTCCCTGGCCAATTAACAGCAGCAAGCCAGAGCCTGCTCAGCATCTCTGGGGCTCCTCCCTCTGCCTTATTCAACACCAACCAGCCTCCACCCAGCCCACTCACACATCCTTCTCTCAGTCGACCAGGGAACACCTGGGTTCAAATCCCGGCGAAGCCACTCACCAGCTGTGTTACCTTCTGCCTCAACTGTAACATGAGATTCTTTTATTTTATTTTTGAGACGGAGTTTCACTCTGTCACCCAGCCTGGAGTGCAGTGGCGCGATCTCGGCTCACTGTAACTTCTGCCTCCCAGGTTCAAGTGATTCTCCAGCCTCAGCCTCCCAAGTAGCTGTGATTACAAGTGCCTGCCACCACGCCCGACTAATTTTTGTATTTTTAGTAGAGATGGGGTTTTACCACATTGGCCAGGCTAGTCTCAAACTCCTGACCTCAAGTGATCCACCTGCTTTGGCCTCCCAAAGTGCTGGGATTACAAACATAAGCCACTGCGCCTGGCTGGTAACATGAGATTCTTATACCAGTTTGGAATGGGTTGTTTTTGATGATTAAATATGACAACCTTTGTAAAAGGACTTTATAAAAAGCATTGCTGTCTGATGCAAGAACTCATGCATACATGAGTAACGGTTGGTTTCTGGTCTCCATGAATGAGTGAGGGGATTTTGAGGGCCTGTTGAGGAGGTCTAATGTGGCTAAAGAGGGGGGTTGTTGGCAACTGCAGGGCTAGAGCCCCTGCTTTGGGGGCAAGAACCTCCGGGAAAGAGCAGAGGGATTTAAAGGCAGTGGGTCTCCAATGTCCGTGTGCATCTGAATCACGCTCACCAAAAAGAGTGAGTTGTACTGTATGTACCTTTTTTTAAGTAAAATGATACTCAATCCTTGACAAGCCTACTCTGCTGACAGTGTTGTCCGTTGTAGTAAGAAACCCATGATCCTTCTCCTAGGGATTTATGCTTTAAACACTTAGTTGAGGCAAAAGGCTATATTCTAGAAGATCTTCATTGCAACATTTATTTTATATATAAAATATCAAAAAACCTGAAAACGGCCGGGCACGGTGGCTCATGCTTGTAATCACAGCACTTTGGGAGGCCGAGGAGGGTGGATCACCTGAGGTCAGGAGTTCTCAACCAGCCTGGCCAACATGGTGAAACCTAATAGTATAAATGAAAGCATACCAAGTGCTTTCCATTCCATAGGTACAACTATGGAAAAGTACTTTTGTATTTTAAGAACTAGACGATCACACAAAAAAAATGAAAACAGTTATTTTAGAGTGGTGAGATTACGGGCTTCTGTTTTTCTCCAAAAATGTATTTTATATTGTCATGTCCTTTATTCTACAATAAAAAATATTAAGATAAAAGTATCAACATAACTCAGCAGTATTTGAAGGTCTGTGTTTGTGTGTTCATCCAGCCTGGGAACCACAGAGTTGCCATGTGGATCACACAGGGCTCATCCAGAAGGCACTGTGGTCACACTGGGCCCTGGAAAGTCTCAGAAGTTACCAAGAAAATTTCAGGGTTTTCTTCCATCTCCTGCTTTTGTCTCCTTAAACTTTGATGTGCAATACAAATAAATATTACTGGCCAGGGCCAGTGGCTCATGCCTGTGATCCCAGCTCTTTGGAAGGCCGAGGCAGGCGGATCACCTGAGGTCAGAAGTTCGAGACCAGCCTGGCCAACATGGTGAAACCCTGTCTCTACTAATAATACAAAAATTAGCCAGGCATGGTGACGCATGCCTGTAATCCCAGCTACTCGGGAGGCTGAGGCAGAAGAATCGCTTGAACTCAGGAGGCGGAGGTTGCAGTGAGCCAAGATGGCGCCACTGTACTCCAGCCTAGGTGACAAGAGTGAAACTCCCCCTCAAAAAAATAAATAAATATTACTGCTCCTCAGACTTCTTTCATTAACAGCTGTGCAATGGTGCTATATGCTGCCAGTCTTCCTCGAAAGTACAATGTCTTAGGAAAATTAGCCTGACTTAGCCAAGTCAGGTCAAGAGTTCAACACCAGCCTGGCCAACATGACAAAACCCCGTCTCTACTAAAATTGATCCTGCACATGCTCACTATGGAGGAAACTAATCAGTTTCCTGATCCCCAGGGGGCTTGGGAGGTAGAGATTCATGCATTCTAGAAAGGACTGTTCACATGACACTACTATCTAGGTATAAAAGACTATTTCACATGGTCATAAAATCGCCATGTCTTTATCAGTGGGTGTAGGTTAAACCAGACTGTGATATCTAAAGTCATCTTCCTAGAAGTGCTGGGAATGAGCTGCTAATCAGACATAGTAATCACTTTATCTGTGACTATTAATCAGCATAGCAGACAGCTGGTTCCAACCTTTATCGTAGCAGAGTCAATTAGCCAAGACAAAAGCAGCAGACTTTATTTTTCTCAAGCAGCTACCAAAAGATTCCCAAACATATAATAAGAAAATTTGGCCAGGCACGGTGGCTCGCACCTGTAATCCCAGCACTTCAGGAGGCCAAGGCAGGTGGATCACTTGAGGCCAGGAATTCAAGACCAGCCTGGCCAACATGGCAAAACCCTGTCTCTACTAAAAATACAAAAATTAGCCAGGCATGGTGGTGCACGCCTGGGATCCCAACTACTCAGGAGGCTGAGACAGGACAATCGCTTGAACCCGGGAGGCAGAGGTTGCAGTGAGCCCAGATTGCACCACTGCACTCCAGACTGGGCGACAGAGCAAGATGCTGTCTCAAAAGAAAAAGGAAAATTTTTTTCTTTCTCTTCTGGATTTATGTAGCGGGGAAAAATGTGCCTTTAGTTCCAAACAACTGACAAGTACGTAAGTCTTGGAAAGATACTTTTTGGAGCAGGGGGCTGCCTGTGAGGTTAGAGCTCAGATCTCTCATTGCACATTTAATGCGCAGGCATTCAGCAAAATGCTTCAGAGCAGGAGTGGGGTGGGGAGAGAGGAGAAGACAGGATAACCTAACTCACGTGAGTGAATCTTTCTGATTTTCCACTCTTAAGATTTCTCCCCAGGGTGAGAAAAAGGGAGGCTCTTCTCTCACACAGCCTCCATTTCCACTTGCCTCTCTTGGAGTGAATCTCTCACAGTACCACGTAATCCTAGTGTTTTAATACATTTTGTCCCAACATTTTATTATAAAACTTTTTATTTTATTTTATTTTATTTTATTTTAAGACAAGGTCTGTACCCAAGCTGGGGTACAGTGGTGTGAACACAGCTCACTGCTGCCTTGACCTCCTGGGCTCAAGTGATCCTGCTGCCTCAGCCTCACATGTAACTGAAACCACAGGTGCACACCACAATACCCAGCTACTTTTTTGATTTTTTTGTAGAAACAGGGTCTCACTTTGTTGCCCAAGCTGGTTTCAAACTCCTGGGCTCAAGCGATCCTCCTGCTTCAGCCTCCCAAAGTGCTGGGATTAGAGGCATGAGCCACCACGCCCAGCCTTATGAAACTTTTCAAATATACAGAAACACTGACAGAATTGTGACAGACAGATCAAACATACAGAAACACTGGCAGAATTGTGACAGACAGATCAAACATACAGAAACACTGGCAGAATTGTGACAGACAGATCAAACATACAGAAACACTGGCAGAATTGTGACAGACAGATCAAACATACAGAAACACTGGCAGAATTGTGAACACATATATCTGCCACCTAGTTTCTACAATTGACTTTTTTTACTTTTGTACCAGCCTTAATATTATGACAATATTAAATAATAATCCTAAGACAATACTTACGTCGACTGCTTAAAACTCATGTCAAGATGGAACACTACTGAATGCATTTTTGCCTCATATGCCCACCTGACTTTCCCCAGTAAGAGGCTTGGGCCCTAGGAGATAAAGTGCATCCACAATCAGTACTATGGAGGTCCCACAACCCTCCCATTCCCTTTTCTCTTTTCTTTTCTCAGGTAACGCAATATTTACTGGACCAATCTTTTGTAATGGATGAAGAAAGCCTCTACGAGTCTTCTCTCCGAATAGAACCAAAACTCCCCACCTGAAGCTGTGCCCAGCCCAGACCCAGCTGCTCCCGGGGACATGTGCTAGATGATACTGTACATATTCGTTTGGTTTCACTGGATTTTCTTCTTCAGTATGTGCTTCTCCAAGAATACAAATCGTCCTTGTTCTTAGATTCCTGTAGAACCGGAATATGAATTTCTGCACCGTTTCAGACTTCGCCCACCCATCCCTCCCCTCGTCTCCTGCAGTGCCTGTTTCTTTTAAACAGCTGTACTCTTGGTCCCTCTTCCCTAGACTCCTCACTCTTCTCAGAGGGGAAACAGCACCCTTGCATACAAGAATCTTAGACTCCAGTCCTGCTTCCGTCCCTCCCCAGCCCAGGCTCCTGGGTTGAGGTGGCCACCCAGGCATCCTCCCAGCATGTTCCATGTAGTTGTTATAACTGGGTGGGGGGTGGGGGGCGGCGGGAGGGGGAAACCATACCCTGAAGTCCAGTCATTGACAAATCTTCCCGCTGATGGTGATGTCAATTTCCAAAGCAGCTTCTCCAGCCAAAATCGCAGGTCTCAAAACTCCCCATGTGTCTCCCAGTAACCTGGACGGAAGGGAGTCCTCTCTGCTCAGAACCACACCCCTCGTACCAATGCTGCCATCTCGTTCAGGCCCCACGTCGCTCCTTGCTCTAGGATTAACACCAGATAGCATGAATAGCAGTCTCAATACAACTGGATGAGGCCCTAGACTTCCCGAGGAAATGGAGTCACAAACACCAAGCCACGTCGACTCTTGCCGACCACTGGCCCAGCATCCGCTGAAAGTCGGGAACACAAAAATGTCACTTTTCCTCTTTAAGCTGCCTAACGGTCACTACAAGCTTACGTTGAGATGCTCTAAGTCTGTATACCTTGTGATAATTAGTACCACACTGTAGAATTAGGAAATCAATAACCAAGTGTTTTTATTGCATATACTGTAGTCCTGTCTAAATGCCTTCTAGCAGGAATATAGTAATGTAGTGCTTATTCTGTGAATACTACCATGTATTTTTTACACTGTACAGTATAGAAAACACAGGTTAACTCCAAAGTGGCAGGCATGCTCCACTACGACAGACAGACAACTTTTGCTGTAAGCAATACCTAGTGGTATGAGAATTCTATTTCAAGTCCTAAAATATTTCAACTTACAGCTTGTTTGGAAAAAAAATTTCCATTTTTGTAAAAATATATGTTTCCTGATTACCTCTTGCTAATAAATCTATTCTATCTCAGGGTGAACAGCGAGTTTTGATGGGTTTCATTCGTTCAGTCAAGGAATATTTGATGAGCACTTGCTCCTTACCCAGCCCAGACTGGGACCGGAGATCCAGAGTGTCAAGGACACCATCCCTGCTTTTTAGGCACCAACAGTTTGATGGGGAAGACTGTTTCAGTTGCCTATTGCACCAAGAACAAGCCACTCCAAAACATAATGGCTTAAAACCATTTTTGTTACCTTTCACAGTTCTATGGGTTGACTGGGTCCAGCTGTCAGTTCTTATTTGGAGTCACTCATGAAGTTTCAGTCACTCAGCAACTGGGACTGGAGTCATCTGAAGGCTCAACTGGACCGGGTGGTGCTCTAGTTGGTGCACCAAGATGGCGCTGTCACATGGCTGGATGTTGATGTCTGCTGGGCTGCACTGGGGCTGTTCATGGGAGCATCCACACGTGGCCTCTCTGTGTGGCTTGGGCTCCTCACAGTCCGGAAGCTGGGTTCCAAGAGCGACTGTTCCAGCAGCCTCAGGCAGAAGCTGCAAGGCTGCCCAGATGCCATCCTGCCCAGATGCGTCCTCACTGTCACCCAGGAAGGGAAGCCCCGGAACACCACCCTCAGTCACAGGCATGGGGCCCACTGCAAGGCACAACCCACTCCAGAGCTCCCAAGGCCGCCTCCCCTGGGACCTGCAGCCAGCTGGCTCCATAACTGCTTTTCCGTTTCCTCCAGGCATTTTCATCCTAGCCCTACTTTGTGCTGGGATCTGAGGGGGATAGCAAGCGGAGAAAGAAGGGATCTAGAGGGAGAAGATTCTAGATCCTTCTTTTGACTGCCAGCTGGTTTTGATTGCCAGCTTTACCTGCTTCATGAGCTCAGCAAAGTCACTTAACCTCTCAGAGCTTCACTGTTCTCATCTGAAAAATGGGGATGAAAATGGTATCTCATTACAGAGTAGAATTAAATGAATTATTATAATTAATGGTATTAAGTACTATTAAACAGTTAATGGTAGAGAAGGAAGAGTGTGTTTTGAGGTGCCAATGAAGTAGTATAAGACAAGCTGCTTTGTTAAGCAAGACATCAGCTGTTACTCCTGGCACCAAAAGCCATCCTGGGGTTCCATGGGTCAGTGGCCTTGACACCAAAACAAACTTGGGCCCACCTGCCCGGCACAGCAAAGCCAAGCACTGACATTGGGATTGCAGCGAGAGAAAGTGAGGCATTTATTGCAAGGGCACCAAGCAAGATGAATCACGCCGCTCATGCTTAACACCTGAACTTAAGTCTTTACCCTACCTGGTGGCTTACAGGTAAGAGTTTTTAAAGTTGGGATGGCAGGGGTTACAGGCAAGGTCATAAATCAACACACAGAGGCTACACATTGGCTGATGTATAAAGGCGGGACATCTTCAGAGGGGTGCCGTGCACCGGTCATAGGTGGACTCAAAGATTTTCTGGGCCAGGCTCAGTGGCTCACACCTGTAATGCCAGCATTTTGGGAGGCCGAGGCGGGAGGATTGCCTGAGCTCAGGAGTTCGAGACCAGCCTGGGAAACATAGTGAAACCCCATCTCTACTAAAAATACAAAAATTAGCTGGGCATTGTGACGTGCCTGTAATCCCAGCTACTCGGGAAGCAGGAGAATCGCTTGAACCCCAGAGGTAGAGGTTGCAGTGAGCCAGGATCGCACCACTGCACTACAGCCTAGGCGACAGAGCGAGACTGTCTCAAAACAAAAACAAGCTCTAGAGCAGCAATTACCAACAGGGTGATTTTACTCCTCGCCTCAGAGTCTGGAGACATTTTTGGTGGTCACAGTTGGGGAGGCCGGGTGATACATCTACTAGGTAGAGACCAGAGATGCTGCTAAATAGCCTACAATGCACGGGACAGCCCTCACCGCAAAGAACTATCCAGCCCAAAATGTCAATCATGCCGAGGTTGAGAATCCCTGCTCTAGAGCCAGACTGCTCCGGTTCAAATCCCGGCTTCACTGCTTACTAGCCATACGACCTTAGGCAAGTTACGAGACCACTCTATGCCTCAGTTTTCCCACCTGTGCAATGGAGACAATCATAGTACCTGCCTTGCAAAGTTGTTGTATTAAATGAGCTGCTACAGGTGAGGTGATCAGCACATGGCAAGTGCTTGAGAACCATCAGCTGTTGTTCATTCATGAAATATTTCTAGAGCACTTAACTTTGTATCAGGCCCCATTCCAGGCATTGCTGACTTAATGAACAAAGCAAACAAGATCCCTGCCCACACAAGGCCTATGATCTAGTGGGCGGTGGAGAGTGAGGAATTTTTTAAAATACCCAAGGAGGCTGGGCACGGTGGCTCATGCCTGTAATCCCAGCACTTTGGGAGGCCAGAGGTGGGTGGATCACCTGAGGTCGGGAGTTCGAGACCAGCCTGATCAATATGGAGAAACCCCATCTCTACTAAAAATACAAAATTAGCTGGGCATGGTGGCATGTGCCTGTAATCCCAGCTACTCGGGAGGCTGAGGCAGGAGAATCACTTGAACCCAGGAGGTGGAGGTTGCGGTGAGCCGAGATCGCATCATCGCACTCCAGCCTGGGCAACAAGGGCAAAACTCCATCTCAAAAAAAAAAAAAATTAAATAAATAAATAAAATGAAATACCCAAGGTAGGGTGATAAAGACCACGAGGACAACCATCAGGGGAACACTGAGGCTGGGACATCTAGCCTGAAACTTGGATAATGCAAAGCCAGACACCTATTGTTAAGGAAGCTGTGAGGTCATCGCTCACTCACTCACCTTGAGAGGGAGCCAGGACTCCTCTTATAGGTCTGCTGGGCACCCCCCAGGGATGGAAATAAAGGAAAATCTTGAGTTCCTTCAAGGGAAATTCCAGGCATCTAGCTCTCCCTGAGAAGCAAATGAGAAACTTGATAAGCAAGAAGGTAACAGTAGCCTGAAACAATAGCCAAGGAAGTTAGAGTGATGGGATGTTCCCTATGGAAACCAAAGATAACCTCTTAATATATGTTATTTTTCAGAAACCCAGATGACCCTGGCACATAGACCTCAGGTAAGGGGCAACCGGGACTAACCGCTGTCCCCTACTCTTTGCTCTTCCTGAGGGGCCTGGAGGAGGTCATGCCCACGAGCCAGAGCTAACATTCTTTTCTGCTGATCCCAAATGTTTAGACAGAGCTTCTCTTCCTTAACCAATTACAAATCAGAAAATCTTTGAATCCACCTATGACCCATGCCCCCCTCCCCATGATGTCTAGACTTTTTAGGTCCAACCAAATACATAGCCTCCATGTTTTGGAGGTTTGTTGGTGGTGTTTTTTTGTTTGTTTGTTTTTGTTTTTGAGACGGAGTCTCACTCTGTCACCCAGGCTGGAGTGCAGTGGCGCGATCTCGCTCACTGCAAGCTCCGCGTCCTGGGTTCATGCCATTCTCCTGCCTCAGCCTCCAGAGTAGCTGGGACTACAGGCAGCCACCACCACGCCTGGCTAATTTTTTGTATTTTTAGTAGAGACAGGGTTTCACTGTGTTAGCCGGGATGGTCTCGATCTCCTGACCTCATGATCCACCCGCCTCGGCCTCCCAAAGTGCTAGGATTACAAGCGTGAGCCACCACGCCCGGCCTGTTGGTGGTGGTGTTGGTGGTGGTGTTTATTTGAGACAGGGTCTCACTCTGTTGCCCAGGCTGGTGTGCAGTGGCATGATCATAGCTCATTGCAGCCTCAACCTGCTAGGCTCAGGTGATCCTCTTGCCTCCGCCTCCCAAGTAAGTAGGCCCACAGGTGTGTGCCACCTTGCTCAGCCTGCCTCCATGTATTGATTTATGACATTGCCTGTAACCTCTGCCTCTCCATCTTTAAAAGCCCTTGCTGTAAAGCCATGAGGGAATTCAGTCTTAAGTATGAGCTGCCCAATTCTCCTTGCTGGGTGCCCTGCAATCATTGCCTCCCTTTCTCTCACTGCAATCCCAATGCCAGTGCTTGGCTTTGCTGTACCAGGTGGGCAGACCCAAGTTCTGTTTGGTAACAACCTGCTGCAGATGGTCAGTGTTCTGATCCGGCGGGAGGCACTGGGCAATTCTCAGGGGCTTTCTCAGGACCTACACTAGGATGAGGCAAGAGAAGCACCCACCCAGGCATAACATTTAAGGGGCCGCCAAAAAAAAAAAAACAGTATTATTATTGAAATGAATAACATTTTACGGCAATATTTTAAAAGGTCAAAATTTACAATAAAATCCACAATGACCAAAATACCAAAATCATCAAAGACAGGATCAATATTTCTGGTGTTCTTCTTTTGCCTCACACTTCAAAATGGAAGACACTGGGCTTCTTGGCCCTTGGTCAATGAATCATAAAATACCTCTAGTGTCACGAAAGGAAATAGCACTCCAGGCTCTAGGCTAGTTCCTGGGGAGAGAGGCAGCGGATTTGGTTAGCTTCTCTGTTTACTGGCGGATGTATGTGGTTGGTTGGATTTTTATGGTCTCCCCTCCCAACTCTGTGAAGAAGTTTTTTAAAGTCAGCACAAAAGAAAGTTTGTACCTGGCCTATTAGCATTCTTTGGTGTAAGTGGGTTTCACAATGGCAGATGGTGTCACCTGTTGATGTATGACTGCCCCTCAGCAGGCTTCATGCTCTTGCCTGGTGTTTAATGATTACAGTCTCTTTCCCAAGAGTGGCCCTGTGGAGGCTTCCCTGGCTGCCAGGCCAGTAACAAGCTGAAGAGGCAGGTTGTTATTGTCAGGGGAGTATGAAGGTGCCACCCAGAACCACCCAGCCTTCAAGTATTCATGAAGCACCTGTGTGTGCATACCTAGGTAACAAGCATCTAACCAGCTCCTGACCTCCCCGAGCCCATGACCCAGCTGAAGAGTGGAAAACCACAAGTCAAATAACATGTGTCTAGCTCCCAGCCCACACATCGCTCCAGACTCCAGATCCTTATAGCCAACCACCTAGACGCCATCTCGATTTGGGGGCCCTATTTCCACCTCCAATTCACCTGGACCAAACTGACCTCATCTTCTCCATCACATCTCAGTTCCCTCAACCCCCAACTCAGTTGTGCAGGCCAGAACCAAAGTTAATAATAAATGTCAGAGCAAGGGTCTCCTGTCAGGTTCACCTTCCCTTCCCACTTCCCTGCCTTCGTCAAAGCTGTTCCCTCCACCCTGAGCACCATTTTTGCTCTGTCTTTTCTGCCTTTCCAAATCCCATCCTTCTTCAAATGTCCTTCCCTCCAGGAAGCCTTTCCTGATTTTCTCCCAGCCAAGGGCTTCATCTGTACCCATCTCAGGTCAATAGGCTCTATCTGATGGCACAGACCCATGTCACTTCCCTCACACGAGATTCTACATGGGCCAGGGAAGTCTGACTTGGCTGTTGTCTCATGCAGCAACCTGATCCATGTCTGACCCATGGGAGATGCTCAGGAATCAGGTCTGATTCAAAGTGGGGCTCCACGAAAAAGGAGATAAAGTGGACTTGACCCAAATTATAACTTCTGTGCATCAAAGGACATCATTAAGAAAATGAAAGGACAACCTATAGAAGGGCAGAAAATATTTGCAAATCAAGTATCTCACAATGGTTTAGTATTCAGAATACACAGAGAACACCTATAACTCAACAACAAAAACCAGACAACCCAATTAAAAATCAATTAGCCAGGCGTGGTGGTGGGCACCTATAATCCCAGATACTTGGGGTGCTGAGGCAGAAGAATCGCTTGAACCCAGGAGACGGATGTTTCAGTGAGCCAAGATCAGGCCGTTGCACTCCAGCCTGGGCAATAGAGCAAAAACTTCATCTGAAAAAAAAAAATAGACAAAAGATTCAAATAGATATTTCTCCAGAGAAAATGCACAAACGGCCAACAAGCACATGAAAAGATGTTCAATACCACTGGTCATTAGGGAAATACATATCAAAACCACAATGAGATACCACTTCATGCCCACTAGAAGAGTTATGATAAAAAAAAAATGGAAAATAATAAGTGTCAGTGAGAATATGGAAAAATAAGAACCCTCACACGTTGCTGATGGAAATGTTAAATGGTTCGGCTGCTGTGAAAAAATAGTCTAGCAGTTTCTCAAAAAATGAAGAGAGTCACCATATGACCCAGCAATTCCACTCCTAGGTTTATATCCAAGAGAAACAAAAATGTGTCTACACAGAAACTGGTACACAAATGTTCATAGCAGCATTATTTATAATAGCCAAAAGGTGAAAACAGGCCAAATGTCCATCAACAGATGAGTGGATTTTAAAAACATAGTATAGGCCAGGTGCGGGGTGGCTCACACCTGCAATCCTAGCACTTTGGGAGGCTGAGCCTGAGGATGAATTGCTTGAGCTCAGGAGTTCCAGACCAGCCTGGGCAACATAGTGAAACCTTGCCTCTACAAAAAAAAATACAAAAATTAGCTGGGCATGGTGGGGAGTGCCTGTGGTCCCAGCTACTCAGGAGAGTAAGGTGGGAGGATCGCCTGAGCCTGGGAGATGGAGGATTCAGTGAGCTATGATCACGCCAACGCACTCCAGCCTGGGCAACAGAGGGAGACTCTGTCTCAAAACCCTGTCTCAAAAACAAAAACAGGTCCCGTCGCTACTAAAAATACAAAAATTAGCTGGACGCGGTGGCATGCACCTGTAATCCCAGCTACTCAGGGTGGCTGACACAGGAGAATCACTTGAACCCGGAGGCAGAGGTTGCAGTGAGCCAAGATTGCACCACTGCACTCCAGCCTGGGTGACAGAGCGAGATTCCATCTCAAAACACACACACACATACACAAACACACACACAAAACGTAGTATAGCCATACAATAAAATATTACTCAGCTTTAAAAAGAAATAAGTACTAACGCATGCTATAACTTGGAAGAACCTAGAAAACATTACGCTGAGAGAAGAGAGGCACAAAAGGTCTCTTATCATATAATTCCTCTTACATGAAGTGTCCAGAATAGGCAAATCCACAGAGACAGAAAGCCAAGTAGTGGGTGCCAGGGGAATGGGGTGGGGAGAGGGGAATGAGGAATAATTAGTTCATGGGTATGGGGTGTTCTTTGCAGGTGATGAAAAAATTTGGAAACTAGAGAGAGGTGATAGTTGCACAACATTATAAATGCACTAAACACCGCTGAATTATACACTTCAAACTGGCCTATTTCATGTTATGTGAATTTTGCCTCAACAAAACAAGAGGAAAACTGGCTGTAACTGCTCATTCACAAAGCACTTCAGATGTGATCAGGAGATTATGTAGATTAATGGGATAACTGAATTGCATACCTTAAAATGGCTGAGTATATGATATATGAATTTCACTTTAATTTTTTAAAAGTTAAAAAAAAAGAAAGAAAGAAAAAGGGATTGGCAAGGCAGAGCTTCTCAGAGGAAGGGTCTTAAACTTGTTCTGGAAGGAATAGAAGCAGCCCAGGGTTTCTGGAGAGAAGAGGGGCTGGGGTGACCCAGATAAGGTAGACTGTAAGTGATGGGTTGACCTGCAATGGGGTGAGGAGTCCAGGGAGAGAGGGGCCCCTGGGGGCGGCAGGGAGGTAGAGGCAGGTGGCGGGTGGGTGGGCCTGGGTATGGGGCTGGGTGGGTGGCTGGTCCCGGAAGTGTGCAGAGGCACCACAATAGGGCTTGGTGCTGAAATCTTGCAGGCTCAGTTCCTACCTGGCCTGATTCCATTTTCATTCAGTCAAGCCCTTATCAGCCCTTGTTTCCTTGTTTACTATGCAATTATTACCCAAATCAGACCGAGTGACTCATGACCCAGAAATAGTCAAGGCCCTTCTCATTGCCAGGAAGGGGAGTTAGGAATGTTCTGCTCACGTCGGGCAGGTCCAAGCAAACTTGCAATCCTCTCTGGTCACTGCCTCTTCTGGGTGTCTCCATGGCCCCAACTGTGCCTTTCTATTTCTTTGTTCCCTCTAAACCTTGCACCCACCTGCAAACACCATCCACCCATTTTTGCTTCTCTCGAGAGACTTCTCAAGGCACCCACAAGCCTAATCAGGAGGTGAGTACAGCACCTCCAAATGTCTTTATTCCAGGACGCGAAGCCCTTCAAACATCACCTTCAATGCCACAAGCCTTTTACCATCTGACTCAGAATAAACAGTAACAACCACTGCTACTGCTACTGCTACCGTTTGTGTTGTGCCTGCAGAGAGCCAGGCTCTGTGTTTGAGCACTAACACATGAGTGTGTTCCATTTCACTGAAGACACAGGAAACCAGGGGAGTGATTTTCAAAATATTTAACCACCAGTGTGGCGTGGGCACTGAACCACTCAGACTCACGGCCAAACTGGTACAAACTGGCTAAAGATCAGTCAGCTGCAGGAAACCCTGAAAAGTCATAAAGGATTAAACATGAGTGTGTGGTGCAGATTATTAATTCAGGAGTTCAGGAAGAGGAAGTTTCCATAGAGGAAAAATTCAACTGGGGTGAAATTTGGAATGGGTTGGGGAGGGTGTGGCTAAGAAAGAGGAGAGGTGGGCAGAAGAATTGGGATGGGGCTGTGTCCAGGACAGGAAGTAGACCTGTGAACTGATGCTGAGTGCAGTGGTGGTGGGCATTACAAGCAGGATAAGGATAAATCACAGAGGGTCCTAAGTGCAAAGCAAAGGAGTATAGGCTGTGAAAATTTGTGAACAAAGAGAGACTGAAGGAGGCCCTGGAGAAGAAACAACTGGAGGCTGTAACTGTGGGATTCAGAACTCCTGCCTCTGAACTCCAACTTCCCCTAGAGGTAGGAATTATGCCAACTAAGCTGGGATAAGCTCACACTGCACGGGAGTTTGCAGCTTGCAGAAAAGTCCAGAAATGAGTACTCTATTACAGGGCCAGGACTAGGGTGAGAGCAGTGAGGCATACTACTGAGGTGCAAAATGTCAGGGAGTGCCCAAAAATGCAGTAATCAAGATAAATAATACTTGAATGCAATATGTTTTAAAATGAAAAGTTAATGCAAAAAACACATGGTGAGCAAAATGTCACATTTTAAAAGTAAATATGGGATCAGGCAGTCGCTCACGCCTGCAATCCCAGCACTGTGAGAGGCTGAGGTGGGCGGATCACCTGAGGTCAGGAGTTTGAGAACAGCCTGGCCAACATGGTGAAACCCCATCTCTACTAAAAATACAAAAATTAGCCAGGCATGGTGGCGGGTGCCTGTAATCCCAGCTACTCAGGAGGCTGAGACGAGAGAATTGCTTGAACCTGGGAGGCGGAGGTCGCAGTGAGCCGAGATAGCACCATTGTACTACAGCCTGGGCAACAAGAGTGAAACTCCGTCTCGAAAATAAATAAATAAATAATCGACCTTTGGACTTGCACAGCATAACCTCGCTGCTTCACCCTGATCCTGGCTGTGATGAAACACCAGCTTCTGGACTTTTCTGCAGGTCTCCACACTTTTCTTGGCTGTGGGTGCAGCATCTCCAGGGTTTGGCCAAAGAGGTGGTGTTCTCCATGTTCTCTGACTTTCCAGGGGACAAACAGTGCCTTCTCATTCAGTCAATGGACATTTTTCAGGCTGGAATTCTCTGACCCACAGCCAAGGGAAGTAATCAAGGTGGCTAGGCAGGATGTCTCCTGGCCAACAGAACTAACAAGAGTTCAAATTCACATTACAAGGCAACTGAAGCTGCTTTGGTGGCTGAACCTCCTTGATGTAGACTTACACCCCTACTCTATTCGTTACCTTTTCCACTCTACAAACTTTGGTCACTCATCCCTGCATCCATTCATCCCTCCTTCCACCCATCCATCCAACAATACAGCTGTTTGTCCATCTTGCCATGGACAGAGCCGTCTATCCAGCCATCCCTTCTTCTATTCATTCATCCACACATGCATCCAAACACATAGCCAGGCACCCAACCACTGAGCCAATCCCCTACCGACCTACCATATAAAATCAGCCTGTGGATGTGGAAGGAGTCCCACCTCTTACCAGCAGGCCTACTTAACTTCTCCAAGTCTCAATCTCTTCATCTGAAAATTGAGTATGTGTATGCTCATAAGGGCCTTCACAGGGTTTTTATGAGCAGTAAATAACAAAACCCATGTGAATGGTGGCTATTATATTACCATGGTAAGAAAATGAATGTGGCGAAAGGCCCAGCTTGTCTGCTACAATGTTGGCTCTAACAGATGATCTGGAAAACCAGTCAAACCTGTAGTTAACAGTTGTGGGGGGGTGGGGGAGGGGGGTGATAAAGTTGTGTTATCCTTTTTGTTATCCCCAGATTCAGCTTAAGGAAAAGAATAAATGGATGTGGGGCAGGTAACAATGACTAGAACATTCATGCAGGAGGCATTCTGCATGCAGGCAGTGACTGCAGATTCCAGGACCTGTGGTTAGTGGACTCCTATTGATGTTTCTGGGAACTCTAGACCTGGAAGTTCAGGTAGGTAGGCAAGCCTCAGGACTCATCGTCATCACTTGTTCCCATGGGGCAAATGCTTTAGTGGAGTAGAACTCTGGACTCAGGTAGCCAGGGGTTCAAATCCCACTCTTACTTACTTGTGTGGCCTTAGACAATGTACGTAAGTGCCTCAATTACCCCATCCATACAATGGGGATTAAGAAGTGAAGATTCTGCTGATACAGTGGCTCAGGCCTATAATCCTAGCACTTTGGGAGGCCGAGGCAGGTGGGTTGCCGGAGCTCAGGAGTTTGAGACCCGCCTGGGCAACATGGAGAAACCCTGTCTCCACTAAGATACAAAAAATTAGCTGGGCGTGGTGGTGGGCACCTGTAATCCCAGCCACTTAGGAGGCTGAAGCAGGAGAATTGCTTGAACTGGGGAGGCGGAGGTTGCAGTGAGCCGAGATCGTGCCATTGCACTCCAACCTGGGCGACAGAGCGAGACTCTGTCTCCAAAAATCTAACCAAATAAAAGTAAAATAAAAGGTGAAGAGTCACAAAGTTTATTTGTGTGAGGCACTTGGAGCAGGGTCCAACACATCCCCACAAGAGGTCATGACTCTGACCATGGATAGGCCTGTTCTTTGCCCTTGGCCTCCCAGCCCCCATATGCACCAGACCTTCAGACCAATGAGGCACCTGCCAGTTTGGGTGTTTCATCTGGTGTATTGGTTTCCTCCTATTGTTGTGTTCTAATTACCACAAACTTAGAGGCTTATAATAGCACAAATGTATTCTACGGAAGTTCTGTAAGTCAGAAGTCCATGTGGACTTGGTTGGTTCCCTGGAGGGTCTGGGGGAGAATCTGCTTCCAAGCTCATTCAGAGGGCTGGCAGAATGCAGTTCCATGCTGGTGAAGGGCTGAGGTCCTGGTTTCCTTGCTGGCTGTCACTACGGTTATTTCCAGCTTCTATAGGTTGCCTGTGTACCTTGGCTTTGGCCTTCTTCAAAGCCAGCAGTGGCAGATAGAGTCCTTCTCATGATTCAGCGCTCTCTGACCCCACCGGCCTCATCCCCCTTCTGACTTCTCCGACCTCTCCTTCTGCCCCATCTCTCTGACTCTTCTCCTATGCTCTTCTGCTTCTAAAGGCCCACGTGATTCCATAGGGCCCCTGGGATAACCCAGGATAATCCTATTTAAAGTCAGCTGATTCAAACATTGATTCCATCCGCAAAGTCCTCCACGGCAGTCGCTAGATTGTGCTTGAGTGAATAGGAAGCTTTCGAGTTCTGCCTACCAGCCCTGTCCAGCCAAGACTGTGCCAGCAGCTGCAGTCCTCAGCCTCATTTCTGTAGAGGTGCAGAGGACTGGAACCACGGAGAAGCCCTCCAGCCAGCTGGAGCCAGAGGGTCAGACAAACTCACCATGAAAGTGTGTGCAGGTAGCAAAGGATAAAAAGCACACAACGGAGCATCAGAAAAGCCCATGCATGGGGGGAGTCTCTATTCTGGTGCCATGCTCAGGGCCAGGTATTTTACCTGTAACTATATTTAAACTGCATGACCGTATCTAACTACCCTGGAAAGCAGGGACACTTGCTCCACTTTACAGATGGGGAAACTGAGGCCGGTGGGGGGGAGGCGGGGGGAACCATTTGCTTAGGTCACACAGTGAATCTGTAGTAGGGCTAGAACCAAACATTGGTCTCCAATTAACCAGGTCAGTGCCCTCCACATCTCAGCACCCAGGGGCCCTGGCCTGCTGGAACGATCCACAAAGGAGGGTCACCAGGGACCTAGCGCAGGAGGCAGCTCTGGGGCCTGAGGTCTAGTATGCAGAGCTTTCAATTCTGACATCCTCCAAGTGGCTGGGATGGGCAGAGGGGTGAAGCATTCCAGGTACACATGAAGGGCAGGACATCTGCCTAGAAGGACACCTTTATCCCAAGGCCAGCGACTCCTGTTCCAAATAGTAACCGAGCAGGGTCTTTTCTGAGACATATGCCTCAAAGCACAGAGAGACTGGTCACACCCAGAGGGGCATCCAGACAGAGATGGAGTCACAACCTAAGGAAGATCTGCTTTATCTGAAAAAAGGTGCCTGCTGGAGCTCACCCTGGTTCCATGGAGATTCCATGTCCACATGCCACACTGGCCGCAGGAGAGGAGAGAGACTGTGGGGGAGGCTCTTTAAATGCAGATTTCTGAGCCCTACCCAGACCCAGTAGGTCATATCCCAGGAAAGAAGTCCAGGAATCTGCTTCCCCAGGTGCCTGAGACACAGAGTCTGGGCTAGAACATCAGGGGATGAAACACCAGTGGGAAGGAGGCCACGAGAGAGCTCAGATCTGGCTCTACTCACAGGTTGGAAAGATGCATTTTTAAAAAGAGAGGGCAGGGCACAGAGGCTCACATCTCTAATCCTAGTACTCTGGGAGACTGAGGCAGGAGGATCACTTGAGCCCAGGAGTTTGACACCCCATCTCTACTAAAAATACAAAAAAACTAGCTGGGCATGATGGTACCAGCCTGTGGTCCCAGCTACTCAAAAGGCTGATGTGGGAGGATCTCCTGAGCCTGGGAGGCCAAGGCTGCAGTGAACTGTGATGATGCCACTGAACTCCAACCTGGGTGGCAAGAGAGCCAGGCCCTGTCTCAAAATAAATAAATAAAAAATTAAAAATGAAGAGAGAGAGAAAGAGCAAGCCCAGAGCAGAGAGCACTGCAGTAGGTCAAGGCTGGGTTCAGACACTCTCTGCGTACAGACTGGGAAAGTTACCATCTACTCTTGGGGCCTCAGTTTCCTCATCTATAAAATGGGGGGTCAACAACATGCCACTTTGCAAGGTGATGATGTAAGTGAAGAACAGGGCATCACTGGGCATTCGAGGCTACAGCACAGGCTGGTCTGAATCACCCTCTCCTCACCCAAAGCAGTGACAGCACCGGCCTCCTCAGCCTGGAATGCACGTTCTTCTGTCTGTCTCACACCCAGACCCTTACATACCATCTTCTTTAGCTTTGCAAACTACAGAGAATGGCCCTACAGCTCTTAATGTAGCTTCCTCAGCAGAAAGACTAAAATGTCTATTGAGGGGGCAAAACAATTCACAAGGAGGTCGTCTAGCTTCTTCAGTTGTAAGTCCACTCCAAGTAAAAGGGAAGCCAGGTAAATGTGGTTAACCAGGGCAGGGAGACGTGGTGAGTGTGGGGGAAAGTCCGAGGTGGAGACACACAGGGACATGGGGGGTATGAGGTGGGGACAGGCAGGAAGATGGGAGGTGCAAGGCGGGGACAGGCAGGGACATAGGGGTGTGAGGTGGGGAAATGCAGGAAGATGGGGGGATGTGAGGTGGGGACAAGCAGGGACGTGGGGCGTGCGAGGTGGGGACAGGCAGGGACGTGGGGCGTGCGAGGTGGGGACAGGCAGGGACATAAGGGTGTGAGGTGGAGACAGGCAGGGACATGGGGAGTCTGAGGTGGGGACAGGCAGGGAGATGGGGGGTGTGAGTTGGGGACAGGCAGGGAGATGGGGGGTGCGAGGTGGGGACAAGCAGGGACACAAGGGTTTGAGGTGGGGACAGGCAGGGACATAGGGGGTGGGAGGTGGGCACATTCAGGGAGATGGGGGTGCGAGGTGGAGACAGGCAGGGACATAGGGGGAGCGAGGTGGGGACAGGCAGGGAGATGGAGGGTGCAAGATGAAGACAGGCAGGGACATGGTGTGAGGTGGGGACAGGAAGGGACATGAGGGGTGCGAGTTGGGGATAGGCAGGGAGATGGGGGGGTGCGAGGTGGGGACACGCAGGGAGATGGGGGACGTGGGGATGGCGACACGCTGGGAGAGGGAGAGGCCAGGCTGAGACGTCCCCGCGCGGTGCCAGCCAGTCCAGGCAGATCCAGGACTCAGCCAGGCCTGATAGCCAGATAAGCCCTTCCTCCCAGAGAAGATAAGGGAGCGACGCGGCCGGCCGATAAGTGAACTACAGCTGGCGAGTTAGTCGGCGCCGCCCCCTCCCGCGAGCCCGGCCTCGGGGGAGTACCGCCCACCCCGCCCCGCGCTCGCTCCGCCCCGCGCTCGCACCGCCCCTTCGCGCTCCCGCCGCTCCTCCACGCTCGTGCCGCACCCCCGCGCTCCCAGTTGCCGCTCTGGGCCGCCACCTCCGCGGACCCTGAGCGCAAGAGCCAAGGCGCCACCGCCGCGATGTGGGCCACGCTGCCGCTGCTCTGCGCCGGGGCCTGGCTCCTGGGAGTCCCCGTCTGCGGTGCCGCCGAACTGTCCGTGAACTCCTTAGGTACGCAGAGGGCGCGCCGCCCGAGAGGGTGCTAGCAGGCCCTAGAGTGGACGCTGGGAGAACTTGGCCAGGGGCGCACTGGGCTCCGGAGGAACGGGGCAGAGCTTTCCCCGGTGAGAGGCCAGGAACTCTGCGTGCTGGCACGGGGAGGGGTAAACTGCATTATAGGCGGGGGGTCTCGGAGGGTAGGCGGCTTGTAGGACCAGAGGAGCAGATGGGCTGAGTGTCCAGGGTCCCACCTAGCCAGGTGGCTCTCCAGCCTAGAATACCAAAGGAGCCCGCAGCTCCTTCCGCCTTCCCCAACTGGGGACACAGAGTGTCACACAGAGGACTCTGATCTGTCCCTGCCAGAGGTGAGCAAGGACGTCCCAGCCTTCTCTAGCAGCTTCCCCCGGGACTTGGCACACAGGGGATCCCCGTAGTGTCTTGGGAGTCCCATCTGTAGAGTAGGTTGGACGGGCTGTTTGGAACAGTGAATCCCTGTGCAACGGCACCAGGGAAAGCACTCAGACCAGCAGCGCTTTTAACAGCACCCCAGGGCCCATGGCGTCAGGTGTAGCCCCAGGACTCCTCTTGTTGGCCAGGTTGGCTGCGACTGGTCCAGCTTCGTGCTGCCCTTGCATCCTGTCTACTGCCCGGGCTCAGGCACCTCCCCTGGCTGAAGGCAAGGAGCGTGCTCTTCCCTACTGCCTCCCTCCTTTCCTACTGTCCCTGGTCCCAGCCTCAGCCCACAGGCTCTGAACTTAAAGACCACCTGCCCCCTTCACAGAGAAAAGTAGCCAAGAAACAACCCAAGGAGCCAAGAACCTAGGGAGGGGGGGTGCCCTGAGCTCTGGAGGAACGGGACAGGGCTTTCCCCCAGCTAGAGGCTCAGGGGATGGGACAGAGATCACTGAGGCTGAATCTGGGCCAGAGGGTTGCCTCATTCCTTCCCACCTATTTATTTAAAAAGCCCCCCAGCCTTGCAAACCTCAGTGGGCGCCCAGCTCCAGGTCAGTTCCCGCCTAAGGAAAACCTAGCTGCCGCAAGCGAGGGCTGCCTGGAGAAGGCTGGCGCTGAGAGGCTGTCTGAATTCCAGAGCAGGGCTTGGCAAACTTTTTCTGTGAAAGACCAGACGGTAAATAACTTAGGCTTTATGGTGGTCTCTGTAGCAACTACTAACTCTGCCATGGTAGTGTGATAGCAACCATAGATTGTATGTGACTGAGTGAGTGTAACTGGGTTCTAATAAATGATTTTTATGGCCACTGAAATTTCAGTTTCAAGGGATTTTTGGGTGCTACGAAATATATTTCTTCTAACCATTTAAAATTGTAAGAAACCGTTTGTAGCCCAGGAGCTGTACTAAAACAGGAGCCAGGGGCCGGCTGCGGTGGCTCACACCTGTAATCTCAGCACTTTGGGAGACCGAGGCAGTCGGATCACTTTAGGTCAGGAGTTCGAGAGCAGCCTGGCCAACATGGTGAAACCCTGTCTCTACTAAAAATACAAAAATTAGCTGGGTGTGGTAGCCAGGTGCCTGTAATCCCAGGTACTCAGGAGGCTGGGGCAGGCGAATCGCTTGAAACCGAGAGGTGGCGATCACTCCAGCCTGGGTGACAGAGTAAGACTCCATCTAAAACAAACAAACAAACAAACAGGGGAATACTGTAGTTTCCTGAAACCTGCTCTAAATCCAGGCAAGGTATTATGGCACTTTTAAAGTCCTGACTAGATTGGAATGGATCTATTTTAGGGTAAGGCACGGTTCACCAGCAGATTATTCTGGCCCCAGAATAATCTCTCCAGAGGCAAACTGGTAGTCAATTGTCCTAAACTCAAACCCTGCCTCCAACTCTTGTCCTGAGTTGAGGTCTGTCTTCCTCTAAAGCCCTCAGCTGCAGCAGGGCCCTTAATCAAGATCTGGAATCCCCTGAAACCCTAAAGGGAGCCATGTTGGGGAAATGTGCATTTTCCCCGGGGAAAACAGCCATAGATTGGTCTCTGGAACAGGTTCGAGACCCAAAAAGGGAGATCTAAATGCTGTGTGGTAGTGATCTTCACACTGGAGGTATGGATCCTTGGGGAAACACGAAGATATTTCAAGTGATGCCGGCAGAGAGTGGTCTGGAAATCCATTTACAGACCTTTTCTTTCCAAATGTCCTCTTTGCTAAAACTGGGAGAGAGCCCCTGAAGGCAAGGGGGAACCTCTTTCCTCTCATTCAATCTGAACCTGAACCCGTGGGTATAAAAACAATAGGGACAGCAAACAAAAAGACAAAACGGTAATAAATGGTTCATATCTGGCATTCTCAATTCCTCAAGGAAACTGAATTGAAGAGGAGAGGACTTCATGGGGATATCAGTTGATGGGGTCTTAAAAATAACGCTGAGTGAGGCCAGGCGTGGGGGCTCACGCCTGTGATCCCAGCACTTTGGGAGGCCAAGGTGGGTGGATCACCTGAGGTCAGAAGTTTCAGACCAGATTGGCTAACATGGTGAAACCCCATCTCTACTAAAAATATAAAAATTAGCCGGGCGTGGTGGTGGGCACCTGTAATCCCAGCTACTTGGGAGGCTGAGATAGAATTGCTTGAACCAGGGAGGTGGAGGTTGCAGTGAGCTGATATCGTGCCACTGCCCTCCAGCCTGGGCAACAGAGCCAGACTCCTTCTCAAAAAAAAAAAAAAAAAAGGAAAGGAAGGGAGGGAGGGAGGGCTGAGTGATAGAGCACCATGGGATTGGATGCACAGAAAGGAGTGCAAAGAATTAAGTGGCATTGCTCTTAAAAACTGCCTCCATTCCCAGCTGCTTATTTGAGCAGGGTTTCCCAGCCCTTTGACCTATAAGAAACAAAAATAAGACCAGAATTAATGCTGAACCTTTTCTCAACCAAACAATATTCACTCATGAAAATATAAATCCATTGCGGGGGATGGGCAGTAGAGTACCGTTTATCACATTAAGAGATGCATTTCTGATACAATTTTACCTTTGATGTTTAACAATTACTTTTCATAATGTATAATACATTTGAAATGTTTTAATCAGTTGGGACACTAATAATAATTATGATTACTCAATCCAGAATAAATTTTTTTTTTTTTTTGAGACGGAGTCTCACTCTGTCACCCAGGCTGGAGTGCAGTGGCGCGACCTCGGCTCACTGCAAGCCCCGCCTTCCGGGTTCACGCCATTCTCCTGCCTCAGCCTCCTGAGTAGCTGGGACTGCAGGCACCCACCACCACGCCCGGCTAATTTTTTTTTTGTATTTTTAGTAGAGTTGGGGTTTCACCGTGTTAGCCAGGATGGTCTCGATCTTCTGAACTCGTGATCCGCCCGTCTCAGCCTCTCAAAGTGCTGGGATTACAGGCATGAGCCACCACGCCCAGCTCCAGAATAAATTTTTATAATATTCACAGATGTATGGGTCACAGGTAGTAAAAACATTTAATTTTTTTTTTTTTTTTTTTTTTTTTTTAAACAGAGTCTCGCTTTGTCGCCCAGGCTGGAGTGCAGTGGCACGATCTTGGCTACTGCAACCTCTGCCTCCCAGGTTCAAGCAATTCTTCTGCCTCAGCCTCCCAAGTAGCTGGGACTACAGGTGCATGCCACCACGCCTGGCTTATTTTTGTATTTTTAGTAGAGATGAGGTTTCACCATGTTGGCCAGGCTGGTCTCAAACTCCTGACCTCATGATCCACCTGCCTCAGCCTCCCAAAGTGCTGGGATTACAGGCATGAGCCACGGCGCCCAGCCAAAATAAATAATTTAAATTTAAACTTTTTGTTGTTGTTGCAGAAAAGAATGTGAAGGTGATCAAGCATAAAAATGTATGTTCCCTTAGGATAAAATTCTGCCAGGTGGGGATGGAGATAGGTGTTCAACAAGAAAAAGAAACTCTGTATAATATCTGACTCTTTTTTGTTTTGTTTTCTTTATTTGAGATGGAGTTTCGCTCTTGTCACCCAGGCTGGGGTGCAGTGGCACGATCTCAGCTCACAGCAGCCTCCGCCTCTCGGGTTCAAGCGATCCTCCTGCCTCAGCCTCCTGAGTAGCTGGGATTACAGGCGCCTGCCACCATGCCCAGCTAATTTTTGTATTTTTAGTGGAGCTGGGGTTTTGCCATGTTGGCCAAGTTGGTCATGAGCTCCTGACCTCAGGTGATCTGCCCACCTTGGCCTCCCAAAGTGCTGGGATTACAGGCGTGAGCCACCACACCCCGTCTAAATACCTGACTCTTATAGAAAAGTTTGTTCATGTTATTGATGGTGGATATCAAATCATCATGGTATTTAGATTCCACTGGCTAGCTTTAAAAGAATGATATAACAATCTTATTTTTAGAGATTTTTTTTTTTTTGAGACAAGGTCTCACTCCTGTCACCCAGGCAGGAATGCAGTGGCGCTATCATAGCTCATTGCAGCCTCAACCTCCCGGGCTCAAGTGATTCTCCCGTCTAATTTTTTTTATTTTTTTGTAGAGACGAGGTCTCACTTTGTTGCCCAACTGGTCCCAAACTCCTAGGCTCAAGGGATTCGCCTGTGTCAGCCTCCCAAAGTACTGAGATTATAGGCTTGGGCCACACTGCCAGGTGTTATTTTTAAATCTCAATATTTATAAGTTGGAATATGTCTTCGGAGGTATTCAAATTTAAAATGAAATGTTTAGATAAGAACATACATGGGGAAATACGGCAGGAATCCAAAAACAAATGGCTGGCCTGCTTTTGTAAAATATTTTGTCTTGTTTGTTTTATTATGTTTTTGATAATATCTGTACATATTTGGGGGTACATGTGAGGTTTAGTTTTTGTGAAGTCTTGCGGGAACGCAGTCCTACCCATTAATGTTCACAGTCTCTGTGGCTGCCTCTGAGCCGCAGGGGCAGAGTTGAGTAGTTGTGGCAGAGACCATATAGACGGCAAAGCCTGAAATATTTACTACCTGTCCCCATAAGGAAAAACAGTGCTTGCCCTTGGAATAGATAGGTTTGTTTTTTGTTGTTGTTGTTTTTGAGACGGAGTCTCTCTCTGTCGCCCAGGCTGGAGTGCAGTGGCACGATCTTGGCTCACTGCAACCTCCGCCTCCTGGGTTCAAGCGATTCTCCAGCCTCAGCCTCCTGAGTAGCTGGGACTACAGGCACACACCACCATACCCAGCTGATTTTTATATTTTTGTGGAGACAGGGTTTCGCCATGTTGGCCAAGCTGGTCTTGAACTCCTGACCTCAGGCAATCGGCCCGCCTCGGCCTCCCAAAGTGCTGGGATTACAGGCATGAGCCACCGCGCCCAGCTGGAGTAGATAGCTTTTTAAATTAACTTCTTACCGAAATATAACATCATACAGAAAGGGGCACAAATCATTGAGTATGCATTTCCACGAATTTTCGCAATCTAAACACACTCAGTTAACCAGCGCCCAGATGAAGAAACGGGACACGAGCAGCACCCCGGAAGTGCTTTCTGCACCCCGACCCAGTAGGCATAACCACCATCCTGACTTTCAACACCACTGACTAATAGTATATACTTTTTCACATTAATTTGGGGTACAAAACCAGGAAGAGTCGGAGTTTCTTTTTGCATTCTGCATTATATAACACCATTTTTGGTGTTTTAAATTTAGCCCAGTTTTCGAAAATGCAAATCAGTTCTAAAGTGCCCCACTTTGCTATAGACTCAACATTACTGTGATGCGCCCACACCTAATTTTTTTTTTTCTTTTTACAGAGAAGTTTCACTTCAAGTCATGGATGTCTAAGGTCAGTGCCCAACTTCTTCTTTCTGAAGTTTTTCATTTCACAAAGTTTCCTGTTATCAAACCAAACTGTCCCAGATTTGAGACAATGAAAAAGGGAATTTCCCACTTTGCCTAGTGGGGTCTTTCCAGACGTTGAATTGGCCAAACACTGGGAAAGATGCAGTTAAGTAAATTCCTTCCAAATAGTGGTCCCAAGTGATTAACTTGGCTGACAGCCTTCCAAGCCCTGGGATTCATTTCTGTATTTTGTTTTCAAAGCACATTGTGGAGAATGTAAATTAGTACAACCATTGTAAAAAAACAGTATGGAGGTTCCATCAAAAACTCAAAACAAAACTACCATATGACCCAGCAAGCCTACTACTGAGTATATATCCAAAAGAAAGGAAATTAGTATATTGGAGAGATATCTGCACCCTCATGTTTATTGCAGAACTAGTCACAATAGCCAAGATATGGAATCAACCTAAGTGCCTGTCAATGGGTAAAGCAAATGTGGTGTATGTACACAATGGAATATTATTCAGCCATAACAAAGAATGAAATTCTGTCATTTGCAGCAACACGGATGGAACTGGAGGTCATTATGTTTAGTGAAATAAGCCAAGCATAGAAAGGCAAATATTACATGTTCTCACTCATATGTGGGAGATAAAAAAGTGGATCTCATGAAGAAAGACAGTAGAATGGTGACTACCAGAGGCTAGGAAGGGCAGGGAAGCAGGGATGAAGATAAACTGATTCATGAGTACAAAAAAAATTTTTTTTTTTTTTGAGACAGAGTCTCACTCTGTCACCCAGGCTGACAGAGTGCAGTGGCACACTCTCGGCTCACTGCAACCTCCACCTTCTGGGTTCAAGCGATTCTCATGCCTCAGCCTCCTGAGTAGCTGGGATTACAAGTGCCTGCCACCATGCCCGGCTAATTTTTGTATTTTTAGTAGAGATGGGGGTTCGCCATGTTGGCCAGGTGGGTCTTGAACTCCTGACCTCAGGTGATCCACCCGCCTCAGCCTCCCAAAGTGCTGGGATTACAGGCGTGAGCCACTGCACCTGGCCCAAAAATAATTAGATAGAAGAAATGAGACCAAGTGTTCAACAAACAAGTAGATTCAACTGTAGTAAGCCATCATTTATTTTGTATTTCCAAATAGCTAGTAGAGAATAATTTGAATGTTCCCAGCATAAAGAAATGTTTAAAGTAATGGATCTCCCAATGACCTTGATTTGATTATTACACATTATATGAATGTATCGAAATATTACATTTACCAAAAAAAGTACATCAGTTATATATCAATAAAAAATTATACACATTTGTTTTTAGAAAACCAAAGCACACTGTGTACTGGTTGCAGAATCAGTTGGGGAACACCAGTGCATGTGCTTTTGAAAAATGGTGATTTTTGCTGTAAACTTGACCCAGCACCAGCAGTGGCGTCCAGGAGTGCCCCGCATGTGGCAGGTTTGTTCACCAGTGCCTCTTGGACCACATTCTGACTTTCACGCAACTGCATGGTCTTCATTCTGGCCACAGGTCCCTGAAAACGGGGTTGTTTTGTAACTTCCCAAATTTCTCAGCAGTACCCCGCCCATTAACACAGATTTGGCCTGAGAATCATAGCAGAAAGCAAACCTTCATCTTTCCTCTTAGGAAAACAGAAAGGCCTCCCTCTAGGGAGCTGCAGCCTGTTTCCATGACTTGCTGCTGGCGTGTTTTGTTTTAGCACCGTAAGACCTACAGCATGGAGGAGTACCACCACAGGCTGCAGACCTTTGCCAGCAACTGGAGGAAGATAAACGCCCACAACAATGGGAACCACACGTTTAAAAGTACGTGGAACGCCTTCCTTCCTTCCAGGAAGGATGTCAGTTAGTGACCCAGCCCATGAAAGGGCCCGCTGGGGGCTGGTGGGTGGAGGGAGCAGAAGCCCAGGCTCTGAAGCTGTGTTTGGCTGACCTCAGATTGTGGCTCCGCTGTTACTCTCTGTGTAATGTGGGATCGTAAATTTGGGACAAAGCCGGTACCCCTCTGGGTGGTTGTGAAGTTTACAAGAGACTCTGTAGAAGCCCCTGCCCCATTCCTGCCATCTGAGGGTCCAGCCTGGAAGCCAAGGTCTGTCTTTGGATTGTTGCGGGGGGTAGGGGTTGCTCATGGGCTCAGAGCAGCCCCTGGGAGCATCTGCCTTCACTCCGGATTAATTTCACTAGAAACTCACACAGGCCGGGCATGGTGGCTCACGCCTGTAATTCCAGCACTTTGGGAGGCCGAGATGGGTGGATCACCTGAGGTCGGGAGTTCAAGACCAGCCTAACCAACATGGAGAAACCCCATCTCTACTAAAAATACAAAATTAGCCGGGCTTGGTGGCGCATGTCTGTAATCCCAGCTATTTGGGAGGCTGAGGCAGGAGAATCACTTGATCCCGGGAGGCGGAGGTTGCGGTGAGCCGAGATAGTGCTATTGCACTCCAGCCTGGGCAACAAGAGTGAAACTCCATCTCAAAAAAAAAAAAAAAAAAGAAACTCACACACACGTCCAGCGTATTTTCTGAGGACTCTGAGAAATGTTGGTAGTTGACTAAATTGGTAATAAAGGCATCAAGCATGAGCTGGAAAGAAACTTGGGCTTGAACCTCATTTCTGCCCAGTCCTAGCCTGTGACCTTCAGGGATGCTAACATGGGCAGTAAAGAGGAAATGAGGCCAGGTGTGGTGGCCCACACCTATAATCCCTAAAGACAGGGTCAGGAGTTCGAGACCAGCCTGGCCAACATGGCAAAACCCCATCTCTACTAAAAATACAAAAATTAGCCAGGCATGGTGGCAGGTGCCTGTAGTCCCAGCTACTAGGGAAGCTGAGGCAGGAGAATCGCTTGAACCCGGGAGGCAGAGGTTGCAGTGAGCCGAGATCGCGCCACTGCCTCCAGCCTGGGTGACAGAGCGAGACTCTGTCTCAAAAAAGAAAAAAAAGAAAAGAAAAAGCAGAAATGATCATGCATCCCTCCTGGGGCTGTGCAGAGACCAAATTAGGCAGCAGGTGGGAAGGCCCCTGGCACCAGTGGAGTGGTTCTTTACCTAGCTATCCATCAGACTCACGAGGGGAGTATCTAAAAAAGTAAGTGCCCAGGCCCCACCCCAGACCAACTGCATTAGCATCTCTGGAGTACGGCCCGGACATCTATACCATTGAAAAAGCTCCTCAGGTATTTTGGCAGCACTGTAAGGGCTGACTGAATTATATACTGAATTATATTAAATACAAAAACTTAAAGGAGATGGGTTGCAGTGGTTCTAAATAGGACACAGGTAAACAGGAGGTTTCATCACTTTTTCTTGTTTCTTCATTAGTGATTCACTAACCATTTCTGTTTTGCTTTTTTCCTTCTCTTTTGTAGTGGCACTGAACCAATTTTCAGACATGAGCTTTGCTGAAATAAAACACAAGTATCTCTGGTCAGAGCCTCAGGTAGGTATAATTCATTGCAACCAAATCTGAATCCTTTTACTGAAACCTTTGGAATAAATTTGGAGCCTGCTCTGCTTCTAGGCAGATTCAGTCCCATCCCCAGATGCAGCTGAGGGTATCCCCAGATTCTTTGGGGGAACCAGAGGAGTCAGCTCTCAGCAGTTCCTCAGTCCAGGCCCATGGCCTTAGCATTGTGGACCCTTAACTTAGGGCTACCAGATTAAAATATAGATACTCAGTTAAAAATGAATTTCAGATAAACAACAAGTAATTCTTTAGCATAAGTATATTCTAAATATTGCACAGGATATACTTACACTACAAAGTTATTTGTTGTTTACCTGAAATTCAAATTTAACTAGGTGAGCTGTATTTTTATTTGCTACATCTGTCTACCCTATCCTAATGCTCTGGACTCTCAAGGGGACATGTCATTTAGCATTTGGGACCAGTAGACAGGAGAGGGAAGGTTCTGACAGCTGCAGCCTTTCTTATTCTCTCTTGGTGATTCCATGTTTATACCTTTCTTCTTCTTGTTGTCAGAAAGGTTTTTGGTTTTGTTTATTTTCCTGAAAATAATGTGTTTGGTTGTTCCAGAATTGCTCAGCCACCAAAAGTAACTACCTTCGAGGTACTGGTCCCTACCCACCTTCTGTGGACTGGCGGAAAAAAGGAAATTTTGTCTCACCTGTGAAAAATCAGGTATGCCTGGCAATCTCCATCCTCTCCCTGCAAAACAGCCACACTCCCAGACAATACACCAGGAATAACAACTCAAAAGGTCCACAAAACCACCACAAGCACATCCCTGCCTCTGTTTCCTCTCAGCATCTCTCCAGCCCTCTTCCTTTGAGGGGCCAGGGAGGTCAGCACTTCTCTAGGCTGCTCTGGAGGATGCAAAAGTTCCTCTTTATTGGGCTAAAGTTTACTCCCTTCCTTCCCCACGCCCCAGATTTTCCCATTGGTCCCAGGTCTCTCCTACAGAGCCATCCAAAACGTTATGTTCCCTGTGCCCATCTGGACACCAGAACCCCATGCATCTCCTCTTCCCGCCTCCATCTTCTCCGAGCCACCAGGGTCCAGCCCCTGCCCTGGCTGGCCGCCTCCCTCTGGTTAGTCCATGTGTCATGCATCAGCAAGCTTCTCATGGCAGGGGCTGGCCTCCCTGGCCCTTGCTGTGGGGCACAGAGGGCTTGGCAAGGTGAGAGGCCCTGCCTTCCTCCATGGGGGAGCAGTCTGGGGGCGTCTCAGCACAGGCCGTGTCCCAGAGAGTCTGGACCCTGCCCCTGCTGTTCTCCCGGCCTGCTGCGGCCCCTCCCCTAGCAGGGAACCTGCCGTGGCCTTCTTCAGAAAGATGCCGACCTCTGGACTCTAGGAAATATGAGGTGAAGGTTTCCTTCCTGGAAACTCCTGGCTTTCCATCGAAATTCTCCATGAGAAATGTTTTTTCACTTTCCAAAAAGCCATGCAGCACAGCTTTAAATCCTCCCGGGCTTGCAGTGTTCCTGGAGCCTGCCAAGTGCTGGATGTTTAACTAGCATCAGGAGCCAAAGCAAACCTCCCCTTGCAGCAGGAGGTGGAGTAGAAGCCTGCCTTTGCCCCGTGACCTTTTTAGACCCTCTGAGAACCACATGACAATTCAGAGCAACACGTAACCTAAACCTGCTCACCACTTGGACAGGTGGGAAAGAGAGGCCCACCAAGAATTTTCCAAGTCCTCCTGTTAACTGATCCTGGGCCATCAGGCAGGACGCAGCTGGCTGGGCTAAGGGAGCGGAATGAGGTGCTTCCTGACGCAGATGTGTGCCGTCTTTTACTGTGGCCGCTGTGTGGGGATAGAGACGGACAGCAGCCACAGCGTCCATCAGCTCAGCACCCTCCTTGAGAGTTTCTCACTTTACAGAGGGAGAGCCTGAGAGGGAGGGTGGTTTGCCTGAGGTCCAAGGTAAGTAAGTGACAAAGGGGACTCAAAACCAGGCCCCTGCCCCAAGTCGAGCACCCAAGGGTCAGCCGAGCTCCGCCTCCTTCAGCAGTGAGCTTAGTCTCCCCCGAAGTGGCCACGTCTGCCTCGTTGACTGTCTCATGGACCCTCTCGCCAGGCCGTCCCTCCCTCCCCCAGCTGAGAGAGATATGTGAAGGGAAGAGATTGGGTGAGGCCAGTGTGAACCTAGGGTGATGACCTGGGAGGCAGGTAGGGGACTTAGAGACATTTCAGAAGTAGAAGCTGGAAGACTGAACCAGCAAGGTGAGGAAACAGAGATGAATCTGAGAGAAATCCTTACAGCAGCCACCAGCATTGTGCCCACAGGGGTGACTGCCTGACCAGCAGAATCTGACTTAACCCTGCTAGCGCCCTGCAAGCAGGAACCCTCGCCATTCCCACTTTACAAGCAATGAAGCCAAGGCTTCGAGAGGGGAAGTGACTTGCCCAGGTCACCCACCTGGTGTGTGGCAGAGCTGGGATGTGAACCAGGCAGGCAGGCTGCAGCCCCCCACACCTAATCCTCATGTTATTCTGGAGGTGTTGTGAATAAGGGGGCTAGGCAGCAGCAATGAACTGTTAGAAGGTGAGGAGATGGGTGGATGGGGCGGGTCCCCCAGAGTCTGGGGTATCAGGGGTGTCTGGGTGGGGTTGTCTGGCAGTTAGTTGGATGTCTGAGCCTAAGTGGAGGTCAGCACTGGGCTAGGGTTTGGGGAGCTGTTAGTTTAACAGGACTGGGCAGAATGAGACCGGAGGTGGAAAAGTGAGAGAAGGTTCTAAAAACAGAACTTTGGGGCATCCTTCTGCAGGGAACCAGTAGGGAAAAGAGGAGCCACTGAAGATCGAGAAGGAAGAGAGCCAGAAGACTGTAGAATGGGGTGGGGGACTCCAGGCCCTGGCAGAATGGTGGGGGATTGGCCACCAAGAGGTGGTGATTGGGAGTCCACAGGCGCTGGTCAGAGGCCACCTGCTGCTCCTGCTTCTTTGCAAGCCTCACAGGACTTGCGAGGCTCAGAATGAATGGATCTGGAATAGGGCTTGCGAGCCTCAGAATGAATGGATCTGGAACAGGGCTTGCGAGGCTCACAATGAATGGATCAGGAACAGGGCTTGCGAGGCTCAGAATGAATGGATCAGGAACAGGGCTTGCGAGGCTCAGAATGAATGGATCAGGAACAGGGCTTGCGAGGCTCAGAATGAATGGATCAGGAACAGGGCTTGCGAGGCTCAGAATGAATGGATCTGGAACAGGGCTTGCGAGGCTCAGAATGAATGGATCTGGAACAGGGCTTGCGAGGCTCAGAATGAATGGATCTGAAACAGGGCTTAGTAAACTGCCAAGGCACCTGGGGACTCGGGGGCTCTGGCAGGGTCAGCAGAGGAAGGCAGAAGGCAGGGCTGTCTCACGGCGTCCCCGTCACTGATGTCCTCTGCTCTCCCCTGGCCTTTCCAGGGTGCCTGCGGCAGTTGCTGGACTTTCTCCACCACCGGGGCCCTGGAGTCTGCGATCGCCATCGCAACCGGGAAGATGCTGTCCTTGGTAAGAAATCAGCCACGGGCGACCCCCTGCAGAGGACACCCCATCCTGATGTGGGCCAGGCCTGGGCCTTTGGTTTCCCTGGAGCATTGGCTAAGGGTGCTGTTTCAGGTGGACCCAGATGCCCCAGCCTTGTGGACATCTGGCATGAGAATCTCAGTTGATGCTTTTCCCGGGAAGGATCTGAGTTTATTAAGGAACCGGCCCAAGGGCTCATTCCTAGATGGATCTGGGTGGTCCTTAGCTTGACAGCCTGGAGCCTTCCCGGGGAAGGGGTTCAGAAAGGCGGAGCCTGCCTGGTGGGTAGCCAACTAGGAGCTACACCCTTCCCAGCAGCCTCAGTTGTCTTCATGAGGGAAGAGCCGGGACCTATGCATCCATCCCCTCGCCCACAAGAGACGGATGATGCCCCTGAAGGAACTGTCCTAGCCTCTGCCTCTGTGGAGAAAGGAGGGACAGTGCACAGCCGGCCTGGTGATGCCATGAGGACCTTGGGTTGTGGACAGGTGGGGGTAGGGTCTCTGGCTGGGCCTGTTTCCCCCATCCTATACACCGCTGTGGGACCCCACACTCTGCATCGTATGGGCACACCTACGGGGCAGGGGTTTGGACCCAACAGCCCTTGCCCCCTCTCACCTTCCCTGGCTGCCCCTGCTTACTGAGCCCCTCCCGACATGTGCCAGCTGCTGGGCTGGCACTGCAGGACATACAGCAACTGTCCCTGCCCTTGGGGAGTTTATAATTTGGTCACCTTGACACAGCACTGATGGGGCCTCAGATGTGGCTCAGCCAGGGAGGCTTAGCGCCTCACACCAAAGCCTTGACGGCTTCTCAGCTGGCAGGTCACTGGGTTGTGTCCTTCTTCCAGGCCGAACAGCAGCTGGTGGACTGCGCCCAGGACTTCAATAATCACGGCTGCCAAGGGTACGTCTCTGACCAGAAGGGGCCCAAAACTTCCTCATTTCCCACTGACCGCTTCGACAGGATCCAGTGTGTGCTGGGTCTGCCACAGATATAACCCACCACTGCCCTGGGTGATGGCAAAATGGTCTCTGTTGTACAGGGGCGGTCACCTCAGGTCTCATAGCCAGGACAGGGCAGAGCTGGAATCTGAGTCCAGGCCTCTGTCCTCTCTCCACTGTATCACCTGGCTCTCCACAGTGCGGTTGGCCTCACCCGCCACCAAGGCCTCTGGGAGTGTGGCCAAAAGAATTTAATAGAGTGAGCAACACACCATTACACATCATCCTCCAAACCCGAGATCCACACACAGATACAGGGTTGGCCTTTAGATGAACTCACTAAAGTCCCAGCCTCCCAAGCTCATTGCGCCCTGTGAGGGTGAGGTGGCTGTGTGTAAGGGCTGTACCTTGCCTGGACCTGCTTTCCTGGCCCACTGTAAAGCAGGTTGCCAGGAATTTGCTGACATTTCTACAGTGACTCTAGCCCTCCCTTCATGCAGTGCTCTGAGACATTTCTGTGGTCTTTGCTCACCTGGCACATGGTGTGCATAAAGCCAGGCTCTTGGGGTGCCCTGCCTCGGCTCCCCTCCACCTCCCTGGGGCACATCCCTCTCCCAGACCCCAGCCCCTCTGAGCTGGCTCTTCCTCCTGCAGGGAGCCGTGCTGCAGCCAAGTCCTGGGGACCCAGGGGTGACGTCGTAGCCTGCTCTCAGATCCACCATCATGCTCAGTGTCCCCTCACTTTTGGTCTGTTTCCGCTCCACAGCTTAGAAACCCAACCCATAACAAGAGTCTGACATTTGGGCACTCTGGGGTCCCACTGTTTTTATTTTTTATTTTTTATTTATTTATTTATTTTTTTTTTTTTTTTGAGATGGAGTCTCGCTCTGTTGCCCAGGCTGGAGTGCAGTGGCGCCATCTCAGCTCACTGAAAGCTCCGCCTCCCGGGTTCACGCCATTCTCCTGCCTCAGCCTCCCAGGGAGCTGGGATTACAGGTGTGCGCCACCACACCTGGCTAATTTTTGTATTTTTAGTAGAGATGGGGGTTTCACCATGTTGGCCAGGCTAGTCTCGAACCCCTGACCTCAGGTGATCCGCCCGCCTTGGCCTCCCAAAGTGCTGGGATTACAGATGTGAGCCACCACATCCAGCCTGTTTTTCAAAGGAGTCTATTTGGTTTGGTTCAGGACAGTACTTCCTTTTCTCATTCATACAACAAATATCACAGAGCACCCACTGTGTGTAGGCCCTGGGGATACAGTGCTCAGCAGAACTGGAGGAGCGGGCATTCTGGCAGGCTCAGAGAGACCACGGTCAAGGCTAGACTAGGTCAGGCGGTGCGGAATGCTATGGAGAGAAACAGAGAAGGGACGGGGATTGCTGGGCAGCTGCTGAGTTTTTATTCTGGGAGGCCACGTGATGTAGAAAAAGACCCACTTTTGGAACCACTTCCCAGCTTTAGCTGTGTGGCCCTGGCCAGGTTATTCAGCCTCTTTGCCTCAGCCAGTGACAGCATCCACCACACAGGGTCGACACGAGGGGTCAGGGAGTCATGCCCGGGAAGCACCTGCCCAGGGGCTCGGCTGTGGCGATGACAGTGCTCTGGGCTGATGCTGTTGACCATGGTGTGGGGCTGTGCACTCCTGACAGAGCGGGTGGCCTTAAGGGGTCTCTATCCCACTGAGGCATGTTTGGGCTGGTCCTTGGACTCCGGTGGCCTCATCTGAGTTTGCTGAGTCTTATCCCAAGGCTGGGCCTCTCAGAGACCCCCTCCGCCACTGGGACATGCCCAACCAAGTTCCCAGCCTGCCAGGCCAGATATCTCGCCGCGCCAGTCCTCGAGGGCCCCGCCTCTATCAGGACAGCCCCAGGTGGGCTCACCTGTGTGTACTTCTTGCAGGGGTCTCCCCAGCCAGGCTTTCGAGTACATCCTGTACAACAAGGGGATCATGGGTGAAGACACCTACCCCTACCAGGGCAAGGTAACTCCAACAGCCTCCACTCTGTCTTCTTGGTGTACAGCACACCTAGCTTCACTCCCTCCCCAGCCTTGGAAGATATCCCTTCTCCCCCCACCTCCCTCCCGCCGGAATTCTCACAATTGTCTGTTCTCTCCAAATTCTTCCTTCCCCTCCTCCACCCACCTGAGCCCACTGCTCTCACCAGTCCAGGGGCCTCTTATCACTCACCCCATACCCGCTCTGCAGCACCATCTCTTTCCTTCCCGAGCCAGACTTCTCAGGCCCCCTCCTTCCCCCAACCTGCCCCGTCTTCCTGGCTCCTCTCCCTCCTGCCACGAGCGCCATCCTCTCGCCTCTGTCCATGCAGATGGCCTCTTGTGCCAAGGACCCTTTGGGGGCCCACCCCCACCCCTACCCTATCAAGGCTGCTGGGCCTCCCACCATCACCTCTGCCCAGCCTGGCCACAGCCAAGCGCCTTGTCTTTCCCCGAGACCTGTTGCTCCTCCTTTATTTCCCCTAGTGGTGACGAGCAGCACTGGCCTCCCTCAGAATTTCCTGAGTGTCCACAGTCCTGTTGGGCCGGTCCCCCTCCCCGCCCCACCCTGCCGCCAGCCTGCTGACCACCACAGACCTCACATGACTCCCTTGGCCCATCTGTGTCGCTGACCACTCAGACCGGGGCCTCCATCCAGATCCCTGAGGGTGGCGTCCCCCAGGCCTCTCAGACAGAGCTCAGACCCCACGCCTGCCTCGATCAGAATGCCGCAGAGGCTCCATGTGGCCTTCGGGAGAAAGCCCAGACTCCAACTCAGTCTCCCTGTCTCTTTTACTCTCCCTTTTTTTTTTTTTTTTTTTTTTTTGAGACAGAGTCTTGCTCTGTTGCCCAGGCTGGAGTGCAATGGCGCAATCTCAGCTCACTGCAACCTCCGCCTCCCGAGTTCAAGCAGTTATCTGCCTCAGCCTCCCGAGTAGCTGGGAGTACAGGCACCCGCCACCACGCCCAGCTAACTTTTTATATTTTTAGTAGAGACAGGGTTTCACCATCTTGGCCAGACTGGTATTGAACTCCTGGCCTTGTGATCTACCGCCTCAGCCTCCCAAAGTGCTGTGATTACAGGCGTGAGCCACCGTGCCCGGCCAACTCTCCCTTCTTAACCTCACGCCCAGGCCCGGCCACATGCTGGTTCCTAAATGCCAGGTCCAACCCTCCCTCTAGTCCTGTCCCTTGTCCTGCTGCCTTCTCTCCTGCCTTGAAAGGGCTGCGCTTCCCTCCTTGTGACCTTACCCCTGCACCTGCCTCTTGCCAGCATTGTTTCCTGGGCTGAGACTGTCCCCACTCCCCTGCCACACAGGCTCTGACTCGGCCTCCACTTCTCAGCGAGTTTCCTCAGGCCGGGTGAGGCCCCTCCTCAGGCTCCCACCACACACCATGTGTGCCCACCTCTTCCAAAGCCAGCACAGGACCATCTGCTACCAGACCCTAAGCTCCTTGAGGACAAGGATGCTTTAATTCTCTCTGAAATTATCCCATCCCCCAGGCCCTGGCACATCTTGTTTAGTAAATGTTATTGAACTGCGTGGGGAGGCTGAGACTTCAGGTCCATAACCTGTATTTCATGCCCTTTGCATCCTCAACAGGATGGTTATTGCAAGTTCCAACCTGGAAAGGCCATCGGCTTTGTCAAGGATGTAGCCAACATCACAATCGTGAGTGCCGATCCCCCTCTGGGATGGGGAATGTGTCCTGATGAGGAGGCCTCTCTCATGCTGTCGGATAGCCAGTGGGCCCAGCAAGGCAGCCCTTCTGGCAGCACATCCCTTTGACAAGTTCATATTATCCCTGGGTCTCAGTCGCTGTGATGGTGGCGAGGCAGGAGATGGGAGGGAGAGCGCAAACTGGCAGGCAGGCACTCTGGTTCTGAACTCCAGATCCACACACACCTTCATTCTTTTGGTTCTGTTTTCTTGCCTGTAAAATGCAAGCAATTGTCCGCATCCTGCAGAAGAGGGTATGAGCACATGCTTGACACAGCGTGTGTGAGACTGAGGAGGGTGAGTGTGTGTCACTCAGGATGAGCCAGGTTCTGCTGCAATAACAACCGTGCCCAATCTGCATGGCTGACAACAGTCAAAGGGTGTGTGGCACTCCTGCGCCCATGCACAGCTTAGGGAGGGTGGTGTGTGCTCCGTGTCATTGGCCTCACGCCAGGACTAGAGGGAAAGAAGGTGGTAAATGATGCCCTAGCTCTAAAGCCAAAACAAGCCGCCCAGTCACAGTTGACCTCAAGTGAATAGGGAAGTGTGGTCTTACCCTGCTTCTCCCAGAGAGAACTGGAACGTGAGTGAACGCCTTCGTGACTCCAGTGTGCATGCATGCAAGTGTGGGAGGGTGTGTGAGGAGTGGAGGAATATCGCTCAGGTTGTGTGTGTGCCCACGAATATACGCACAGTTCACAAACGTGATGTCTGTGTAATGACAGCAGCTGCCATTTAGTTGAAGCATGTGCCAAGCTCTCAGCAATAACATCCTTAACTTGATGGAGTACTTTTAGGTGCTGTACCAACCCTCAATACGCACTATCCCCTCTAGACCCGAACTGGCCCTAGGAGATGAGTATCCTTATTACCTCATTTGACAGGTGAGGAAACGGGGGCTCCAAGTGGTTAAGTAACGTGCCCAAGGCCACAGAGCTAGGAAATAGATGCTGGATTTGAACTAAGAATATGTCATTCCAGAATCAGGGCTCATTGCCTTGACAACATACAGCGCAAATCCTGTACTCACGATGTCACCCTCTTCAGAATGTTGCTGCTGTCACTCAAGCTGGCTGCTCTGGGCCATGATATCCCAAGGACAGGTGAATTTGGGCCTCAAAGGTATCCCTTTGCATGGTCCCCAGGAGAGCCTCATTGGTGACAGCTGCAGGGCCCTGACGACCAGGCCAGAACTAGCATTCAGCCCTCTTGGGCAGGCCCATGGGGTGGAAATGGTGCCACCTGCAGAAGTCATTGCCCCTGTGCTGGGCTGGCCTCTGTGCCCTCCATGTCTCAGATATGTCCTGACCTGTTGGGCTCACAAGGCCTTGTCCACATACCAGAAAGGAGGGCACTCCCTTGCCCTCCTTTGCTTTTCACAGCTGGGTCTCTGTCCACCCTTCTAGGGAGGCAGGACTGAGGGAGGCTGGGCGCCCTGTCCCTCCTGCACTTGCTTTCCTTCAGTAGGGCCCTGGCCTCAGCACAGGTAACTTCCACCCTCATTTCAGCTCCCAGAGGTCTCTTGGTTAGTGCACTTGAACCCAGCCACCCCCAACCCAGAAGCTCCAAAAAGTGCCAATGCCTGGGACCCACCCTGCAGATACTGTTGTAGTTGGTCTGAGGCACAGCCTGGACTTGGGGTTTTTTAAGGTTCCGCATGGGGTTCTACCTGCTGCTGTCACCTGGTCTCTGCAGCTCTGTTCCAAAGCTGCAGCCTCCAGGAAGCCACCCTGACTTCCCTCCACCTACCTTCCCCCTTGGAGGGGACAGGTTCTACTCAGAAGTCACACAGCCCTCGGATGGGTCTTCTCGTTTCCACCGCCATCTGGGACCTACCCGTCCATGGTTTATAACCCCTGTGTTCTAGCAGCAAAGCTTTGTAGACTCTGGGTTTGTGGGTGTAGGGGTGAGAGCTGCTGGCCCAGGAGAGGACCTCAGGGAATGGGTGTGAATGACTGAATGAGTAGGTCCACGCTGTACCCCGTGGTCCCTATCCCAGAGGGTGCAGGGTTTCCTAGGAGCAGAGTTGGGGAGAGGAACGAGAGATGGCCAGACAGACCCAGCCAGAGATGGGAAGGGAGAGAGGCCACAGGGGAGCTGGTTCTGGCCATCCATGCTGCTCTGGGCCTCTAGCCCCTAGCTTGAGGCAAAAGGCTGTACTGTGAAAGGAGTGGGGAGGTGACAGGCCACGTGTTTCTGTCTCGGTCCTGTTTCCACAGTATGACGAGGAAGCGATGGTGGAGGCTGTGGCCCTCTACAACCCTGTGAGCTTTGCCTTTGAGGTGACTCAGGACTTCATGATGTATAGAACGGGCATCTACTCCAGGTGAGTCAGGGTCCCAGGAGCCAGGAGGGACAGTGAGGAGGGGCTTGGTGGGCCTCCTCACACCCCACTCGTGGGACTTGGGCTCGTGGCCCAGACTCCTGTGTGTCAGACCCTTCATGACACCTGCCAGGTGCTGGGCGTTTTGCACATCCCTCAGTTAATCCTCACACAGCCCCAAGGGCCAGGAGCCATGGCCTCTTCTCACAGCAAAGGAGAGAAGGTCAGAAGGGATACAACAGACACAGGCCACCTGGCTAGTGAGAGCTAGGGCCAAAATTTGAGAGCTTTGTGCTCCTTAACAGAAGAGCTGCCTCCAGTTTAAAAAAAATCCCATGTTCAGGCCAGGCGTGGTGGCTCATGCCTGTACTCCCAGCACTTTGGGAGGCCGAGGCAGGCGGATCACTTGAGGCCAGGAGTTCAAGACCAGCCTGGCCAACATGGCGAAACCCCATCTCTACTAAAAATACAAAAAAAAAAAAAAAGCCAGCGTGGTGGTGCATGCCTATAATCCCAGCTACTCGGGAGGCTGAGACACAAGAATGGCTTGAACCTAGGAGGTGGAAGTAGCACTAAGCCAAGAAAGCCAAGATCGTGCCACTGCACTCCAACCTTGGTGACAGAGCAAAGCTCTGTCTCAGAAAAAAAAAAAAAAAAAAAAATACCCATGTTTAAAGATTTGAAGACGTAAAATAGGGGGAAGAGTAGCTGCCCTCACACACTAAGATCCTGTGCTGGAGGAGTCACCCCAGGCTTCTTCAGAAAAACCAAGCTTTAGCCTCTTTACTATGGGGTTTCTCTCACCCACACCTTTTCGCCTGCCTGGTTTGCAGCCTCATTTCCCTCCCTTCATCAGTTGCTGCCCGTTAACGTCACTCACTAATGTCACTCACGTCTGTGCTCTCCTCTCCCTCCCTGAGGCTCTGCCCCAGCCACCGTTGTCCTTGGACCCCCTAACCCCCCACACACTGTTCCAGCTTCCACTGGGAGCTGTCTGCCTTCTGAAACACTCCTCTTGCCAACACCAACCTTTGAATACACCAGTGTCCCTGCTTTCCCAGGGTCCTACCCTGAGGGGGACCCTCATGATCTGGTCCTCCCTCTTTTTCCACACTCATCTGCCATCAAACCCGTCCCCGCCGTTCCACCCTGCAGCCCCCACCCCAGCCACGCAGAAGGGTTCGCAGTTCCATGGGCGTTCCCCGCCTCCACAGGGAGCCTTCCCTGACCCACCCTGCCCACCACCCCCGCCCCCCGGTTGGATCCCCCCCGCCTCCTGGGGGCTCTGTCGCCCTCCCACTGTCAACAGCCCTCAGGCCACTGTAGAGAAGCAGCCTCTTTGCCAACCTGCTCCCTGCCAAACAGGGCTTCCAAGGGACAGTTATGCATGCTGCCTGGATCCCGGCACCTGGCCCTGGGCCTGGCGCGAGCCTATGGCCCACTTACACATCAGCTGAATTCACACCTGACCACTGCAGTTTGTTCTCTTGAATTTCTTGGAATTTCCTTCTGGAGGCTAGTTCACTTTTGTAAACAGAAAAAGTTGTATTTTTGCCATAGGTATAAAGTAATATTTAATAAATGCAGTGGCAACAAAGCAAAGCTGTGTTAAAGTCTGCCAGACACTGTTGCCTGCAGAAGGTGCAGCAGGAAGGTGGCTCTCTCCTTGCCAGGAAAGAGGGAGTAGAAAGTGTCAGGGGTGAGACATGGAGATTCTCCTGACAGAAGCAGAAGAACCAAAAGAACTGAAAGGGCCGGGTGCGGTGGCTCACACCTGCAATCCCAGCACTTTGGGAGGCCGAGGTGGGTGGATCACCTGAGGTCAGGAGCTCGAGACCAACCTAGCCAACATGATGAAACTCCGTCTCTACCCAAAATACAAAAATTAGCTGGGTGTGGTGGCGCACGCCTGTAATCAGGCTACTCGGGAGTCTGAGGCAGGAGAAGCGTTTGAACCCTGGAGGTGAAGGTTGCAGTGAGCAGAGATCGCACCATTGCACTCCAGTCTGGGCAACAGAGTGAGACTCCGTCTCAAAAGAAAAAAAGAACTGAAAGGAGTTCTCTCACAGTGACTAAATGTGATTAAATCACCACCTTACATGCCTCCCTGGTCCGCTGTGGGGAACATTGCTCTAAAGCGCTCAAAGAGGCGTTGTTGGATGGGACTGTCATTGCTTTTATCCTTCCCATATGATCACCTCTTTTTGAATTTTGTTTTCCAGTACTTCCTGCCATAAAACTCCAGATAAAGTAAACCATGCAGTACTGGCTGTTGGGTATGGAGAAAAAAATGGGATCCCTTACTGGATCGTGAAAAACTCTTGGGGTCCCAAGTGGGGAATGAACGGGTAAGCAGCTCCCAGGTCCCATTGCTGGGAGGGGGATGTTGCTCAGGCCTGGAGGCCCTGGGGGCATCACTTCCACCTCAGAGTTACTACGGCTTCCACAGACGAGCTGGTCAGCCAAGCCCTAGGCCAGGCCAGGGGGAAAGGGAGCATGAGAATGTAGCCTCCACATCTCCAAGCCCCCATTTGCAGCCCTCACAGGGCCCCAGGTCTTTAGGACGCTGCAGGGAGAGCAGGAGGCCAGCTGGCTCAGAAGGACTGCTAGGAAAACAGCTCAGAACTTGGAACTCTGCTGGCACGAAATCAGTGTCTGGGAGGGTCCGTCTTTGAGAAATCAAAGCAACAAATGTACCCCTGATCACTGACAGCCCCCTCCTTCCGGGAGAAAAGGCTGGCATGGGGCGGCCTGGGTGTATATGCTGCTGTGCCTTTGTCCTGTCCTCCTCCCAGATTCCATGTCCTTGTCTGAAAAGGAGAGCTTTTGTGTTCCCTCGGGGTCCTGGTGATAAAATAGCTGTGTGACGGCCCGGCCAGGGCTAAGAGGGGGCCCTTGGTAAATTTTCGGGAGAAGTGGGATATAGATCATTCATTTGGCAGCTAAGGAGAGGGAAGAATGAATTCTTCACAAAGTCAGGTCCGTGATTTGCCGGTGATCAAATAAGCCGAATGCTACTGTTTTATGAATAAATTTAGAGGGTCTCACCCCTGAAGTCAGCTCTTGGTGAGCAGCAAAACATTCTAGAAAGGCCTGTGGTGGGGAGACCACCGGCCGGGCCTCAGCTCCTCTTTCTGCCCAGGTACTTCCTCATCGAGCGCGGAAAGAACATGTGTGGCCTGGCTGCCTGCGCCTCCTACCCCATCCCTCTGGTGTGAGCCGTGGCAGCCGCAGCGCAGACTGGCGGAGAAGGAGAGGAACGGGCAGCCTGGGCCTGGGTGGAAATCCTGCCCTGGAGGAAGTTGTGGGGAGATCCACTGGGACCCCCAACATTCTGCCCTCACCTCTGTGCCCAGCCTGGAAACCTACAGACAAGGAGTTCCAGCATGAGCTCACCTGTGTCCATGACGCAAAGATCACCAGCCATGTGTCTTAGTGTCCTTCTTAAGAGACTCAAACCACATGGACCACGAATATTCTTTCTGTCCAGAAGGGCTACTTTCCACATATAGAGCTCCAGGGACTGTCTTTTCTGTATTCGCTGTTCAATAAACATTGAGTGAGCACCTCCCGAGATGGAGCATGCTGGTCCTGGGCCATGACTCAAACCAGGTCTGTCCTCGCCACTCAGTCTCCCAGGAGGGAGGCATCGGGGGGTGTCCAGGCTCTGGCTGGGAGGATGGTGGGGGTGCTGGCGGTATTATCCACCAGATGGGGTATCCAGGATGAAGAGCAGGCTTAATTTGAGATCTTGACTATTTGTCCCAAACCTGAGTGGAGAGGTGGGGAGGAAGGAGAAAAACGGGCCAAGCTGCAGCAGAGGCAGGATTCAAACCCACAATGTCAGCCCAGAAGCCTGTACTTCTGTGTGTGGCCTCCCCAGTCTCAGCTGCCTACCCCTACTCAGACTCTGCCCCCCACCTCCACATGAGACTGCCCACCCCTTCCTCACCAACCCCTTATTTCAAACGTGCCCAGATGCTCCTGTCGTCTCCACACCATCCCTTCCCTTATCTTGCCTTTTGAGAAATCTTGATCTCTGTTTAGAGGGCGGCCATGAAGTTGCTGCTGCTTCCTGAAGCCTCCGGGCTCTGGGATGTCTGTAGAACAAGCTGGAGCCCACCAGCTCTTTGTCCTATGGCTCACAGACTTTCTTAATGATAAAAGCTGTCATGTTATTTGGGCTTCCTGAAAAGCTAAAGGCTTGAGAATATTTGAAAAATATATATGTTCATGATAAGGCTTATTTAGATAATGCAAATATAGTTTAATTTATTAGAAAATTCTAGTAACATAAGACCACAACTGTATAAGACAAAAAACAATCATCTTGCTAGGCATGGTGGCTCACGCCTATAATCCCAGCACTTTGGGAGGCCGAGGCAGGTGGATCATCTGAGGTCAGGAGTTTGAGACTAGCCTGGCCAACATGGTGAAACCCCGTCTCTAATAAAAATACAAAAAAAAAAAATTAGCCAGGAGTGGTAGTGCACACCTGTAGTCCCAGCTACTCGGGAGGCTGAGGCAAGAGAATTGCTTAAGCCTGGGAGATGGAGGTTGCAGTGAGCTGAGATCATGCCACTGCACTCCAGCCTCAAAAAAAAAAAAATAATAATAATAATCTTAATAGACTTCATTGGATGGAATTCTATTCTAGATTAAAAAAAAACTAACATGAAATGAAAGCATAATATTTTTTTCTTTTTTTTTTTTTTTTTTAGATGTAGTCTCACTCTGTCACTGAAGATACATGGCAAATAAGTCTAAGGGTACCATTCTTGCTTACATCTATCTGGAAGATCTGGCCACTGTGATAAATAAACCCAATTAATATTTGCAGACAGCATGATAATGTGGCTAAAAACATTCAGGAGAATCAACAAAACTTAGAACTAATGAAAGAGTTCTGAAAGTGGCTGGATACCAGAAAAAAAATCAAAAACTCAGAAGAAATACACTATTTTTTGTTACTATTGCAACTTTACTATTGCAACAAAACCAGCAGCTAGGAATAACCACCAAAAAGTCTTATATGAAGAAAATTACTAAATTAATAACACTATAAAGGAAGACTTAGATAAATGGAGAGCACACCATATTCTTTTTTTGTTGTTGTTGAGACAGAGTCTCACACTGTCGCCCGGGCTGGAGTGCAATGGCATGATCTTGGCTCACTGCAACCTCTGCCTCCTGGGTTCACGTGACTCTCCTGCCTCAGCCACCCGAGTAGCTGGGATTACAGGTGCCCACCACCACACCTGGCTAATGTTTTGTATTTTTAGTAGAGACGAGGTTTCACTATGTTGGCAGATTGGTCTCAAACTCCTGACCTCATGATCTACCTGCCTCGACCTCCCAAGGTGCTGGGATGACATGCATGAGCCACCATGCCGGGCCGAGGCACACCATATTCTTGAATGGAAAGATTAGCATAAATAAGTTGATTATTGCCAGAAATAAAAGTACAGATGGTATATTTCCAACTAAAATCCCAATAAAATTCTGTTATCCTTTTTATCTGGGGGAAAGAAAGGCCAAGGTAGTTTTATAAATGACCAATGAGGGTGGATTTTTTTCACATATTAAAATTTACAAAATGTTAACCCTTAAAACAGTGTGCCAATTAAGAATAGATTACTCACTCAGGGTCTAGGAAGTAAGAATTCGATACATCCGTCACAGACGAGTCCATTTTTACTATTCAATTAAAGGTGCTAGAAGCTGGGTGTGGTGGCTCACGCCTGTAATCCCAGCACTTTGGGAGGCTAAGGCAGATGGATCACGAGGTCAGGAGTTCAAGACCAGCCTGGCCAACATAGTGAAATCCCGTCTCTACTAGAAATACAAAAATTAGCCGGGCATGGTGGCGGGTACCTATAATCCCAGCTACTCGAGAGGCTGAGGCAGGAGAATCGCTTGAACCTGGCAGGCAGAGGTTGCAGTGAGCGGAGATCGCACCCCTGCACTCCAACCTGGGTGACAGAGCGAGACTCCGTCTCAAAAAAAAAATAGTGCTAGAAATTGAACAGTAGGTTGGAAAAACAATGTAACCTAAATCCTCACCCAGCTCTATATTGTTTTTAAAGTAAACATTTTCTTTTCTAACGGGTTTAGATATAGAACGACTGTGGAGACAGAGGAGAATTCTTGCACACCCACACCCAGATCTCTCTGCGATGAATGTAGTAGTTTGATACAAATGTCACAATTAATGATCCAATATAGAACATTATTAACCACATTCCAATTAAATACTCATTTAAAGGGAGGGTCCTGGGTGAGGTTCCAAAGAAATTCAAATTACCACAAAAATCAAATAACTGTTTTCAAAATTAGCCTCCCCTGAGGGATTTAGGTGCTCCACAGGGATTGTGGGCTTGGGCTGGAACACAGACCTGAGACTTTGAAGCAGAGTTCTCCTTTCCATAAGAGCCCCGAATGTCTCAAACCCAGACAATGATGAGAGTCTTTTATTATAAAAAGGCCTGCAGGCCTGGTGTGGTGGCTCACGGCTTATAATCCCAGCACTTTGGGAGGCCAAGGTGGGCAGATCACCTGAGGTCAGGAGTTCGAGACCAGCCTGGCCAGCATGGTGAAACCCTGTCTCTACTAAAAACACAAAAAAATTACCTTGGCGTGGTGGCACGCCCCTGTAGTCCCAGCTACTTGGGAGGCTGAGGCAGGAGAATCGCTTGAACCCGGGAGGCGGAGGTTGCAGTGAGCCGAGATCGTGCCACTGCACTCCAGCCTGGCAAGAGAGTGAGACTCCATCTCAAAAAAAAGAGGGGGAGGGGGAGGGGGTGGGGTGGGAGGGGCTTGCAGGGGCCAATTCCCTCCTTTTCAGCCATTTACCAAACACCTACAGAGTATCCACTGTGTGCAGTCCTCTCCTGTGCCAGGCACCAGGGAGCACACAGGATGTTTATAACATCCAGTGTTGGCAGGACTGTTGTGAAACAAGCAGAATGGCCTGTGCCTTGGTGCTGTTTGGATTTAAAGAGATCGGCAGACATGGCTACATCCAACTGAGATAAGTAAATTTCAAATGCACTTGAACCCTAAGGATGCTACAGAGCCTGGTACACAGCAGGTACGGCCTAATTGATCTCAGTCATCACCCCTGCCCCTACTCCATGACAGGCCCCGTGCGGACCTCTAGGAATCTCAGGCCCATGGACTATGTCTTTAACACTAAGGTGCTCCTGCACCTAGGGAAAAGATAGCAGAGTTTTAAAAAAACAAAAAACAGTTAAAGTCCAAAGGTTAAAAACAAAGACATCACAAGAAAAGAAAACTACAGAGCAATGTTCCTTATCAATACAGATGTGAAAATCTTCAATAAAATACTAGCAGACCAAATCCGGCAATATATAAAAAGAATTATATACCATCTCTACTAAAAATACAAAAGTTATTTACCATCTCTACTAAAAATACAAAAATTAGCTAGCCGTGGTGGTGTGCACCTGTAATCCCAGCTGCTCCAGAGGCTGAGGCAGGAGAACTGCTTGAACCCGGGAGGTGGAGGCTGCAGTGAGCCAAGATTGTGCCACTGCACTCCAGCCTGGGTAAAAAAAAAAAAAAAAAAAGTATTACTATATGAACCCAGTAATTTCACTTCTAAGAGAATTGAAAACATGTACACACAGAAACTTGTACATGAATATTCCTAACAACATTATATATAATTGCCAAAATGTGGAAACAACCCAGATGTCTGTCAACTGACAGATAAAATATGATACATCCATACAAAGAAACATCCAGCCTAAGAAGGAAGTGCTGACACACACTACACCATGGATGAACGTTGGAAACATCAGGCCAAGTGAAAGAAGCCAGACGCAAAAGACTACACATTGTGTAATTCTGTCTATATGAGCCAGGCACAGTGGGCTCACACCTGTAATCAATCACAGCACTTTTGGAGGCCAAGACAGGAGAATTTCTTGAGGCCAGGAGTTGAAGACCGTCCTGGGCAACATGGCAAAACTTCATCTCTACAAAAAAATACCAAAACAAACAAAAAATTAGCCGGGCATGGTAGCAGAGCCTGTAGTCCCAGCTACTCAGGAGACTGAGAGGTGGGAGGATCACTTGAGCCCAGGAGGTCAAGGCTCCAGTGAGCCATGATTGCATCACTGCACTTCAGCCTGAGTGAAGAGCAATACTGTCTCAAAAAAAAAAAAAAAGAAGAAAAGAAAGAAAGAAAAAAAAAAAGGCCGGGCACGGTGGCTCACGCCTGTAATCCCAGCACTTTGGGAGGCCAAGGCAGGTGGATCACGAGGTCAGGAGATCGAGACCATCCTGACTAACACGGTGAAACCCCATCTCTACTAAAAAATACAAAAAAATTAGCCGGGCGCTGTGGCAGGTGCCTGTAGTCCCAGCTACTCCAGACGCTGAGGCAGGAGAATGGCGGGAACCCGGGAGGTGGAGTTTGCAGTGAGCCGAGATCACGCCACTGCACTCCAGCCTGGGGACAGAGCAAGACTCCATCTCAAAAAAAATAAAATAAAATAAAAATAAATTTAAAAAAAACAAAAAGAAAAAAAGCAGCAGAAGCCTGTGTACTCAAGACTTTAAAATTTCAAGACACGTTAATGGTGGGGGCTCAGGGCATGTCCCTGCCATGGTCATTATTAGCGTGAGTGAACTAAGCATCTCCTCCCAAAACCATAGTGTCCGTGACAGGAAGCCCAGCTCCTGCCAGAATATCCAGTGGAAAGAATGTTAATGGAACACAGCTTTTTGGAAGCAGACACACCTGGATTCCAATCTCAGTTCTCCCTTGAATTTTCTGTGTGACCTTGGCTGTAGTGGGGGTGTTAGTTACCCTCTCTGAGCCTCCATTTCATTGTCTACAAATTGATATAATCATATTTTCTTCGTGATTTTTAAAAGTTTTTTAATTTTTGTAGAGATGGGGTTTCACTATGTTGCCCAGGCTGGTCTCAAGCTCCTGGACTCAAGCGATCATACCGCCTCAGCCTCCCAAAGTGCTGGGATCACAGGTGTTGAGCCACTGCGCTTGGCCTTCTTCACGATTTTGTGGACAGAACTGAGATGATTTATGGAAATACTCAGCGTCACATCTGGCTCTTAGTAAGCACTCATAAAAGAGAGTTATCTTTCACTCATTTGTCCAATAATCATGTATTAAACTGCGACACATACCCAGCCCTGCCCTAGGAGGCAGAGGCGGCACACAGCGGGGGCAAGTCAGGTCTACTAGCTGCGCCTACAAACTCATGAGCTTCCTCACCCAAGTGAGTCTTTTCACTTTGCCCTGGAGACAGCCAAGAGCCATCCTGCCGGCCAGGTTTCATGTGGGACTGTTGTAAAAGTTCCATCTGCGTAGATCAAGCTCTTATTCATTAAGCACCTAGTGCAGGCCAGGCTCTGTTCTGGCACTCCAGTCATCTGACTTCCTTTAGTCTTCCCTCTGGTCTATGAGGCAAGATAGTCCCATTTGTAGAAGACGAAGCTGAGGCTCAGTGAGATGATGTGGCTTGCCCATGGTTACAAGTCATAGGAGAGGAACCTGGGGTGGCCTGGGCCCTAGCCAGCACATGCTCCACCCAACCAGACGCCTGTGACAAGGGCTGGATTCATCAGTACGGGAACCTTCTCTTTGGTACAATTGCTGGTGGCCTCTGGGAGTGATTCAGGGGCGTGTGCAAAAATGTCCACTCCTGCAGAGCCGGGTGCAAGTTGATTTGCCCCCTTTTGTGAATTCAGCCAACACTGGAGGGCACAGAAGCTACCCTGCTGGGGACCAGGCTGAAGAACTTCAGCAGTCCTAAGATCTGGGAAGATTAAGCCCCTTCTCCTACTTAGATATGTGTGTGTGAATAAAATGTAGAATAAATGTATATTGCTTGAAATGTCACAAATGGGCCGGGCATGGTGGCTCATGACTGTAATCCCAGCACTTTGGGAGGCCAAGGCAGGTGGATCACCTGAGATTGGGAGTTCAAGACCAGCCTGAGCAACATGGAGAAACCCCGTCTCTACTACAAATACAAAATTAGCAGGGCATGGTGGCGCATGCCTTTAGTCCCAGCTACTTGGGAGGCTGAGGCTGGAGAATCGCTTGAACCCGGGAGGTGGAGTTTGCGGTGAGTCGAGATCTCACCATTGCACTCCAGCTTGGGCAACAAGAGCAAAACTCCATCTCAAAAAAAAAAAAATGAAAAGAAATGTCACAAATGTACATGCATGCAAAAATTAATAGCTTCCTTCTAGGTTGTCAAATTCTAGCTAAGGTCACTGAAGAAGAATTTAGGCTGGGAGTAGCCTTGTTCTGGGTGTGTGGTGACCAACCAGCCCGATTTGCCTGGGACTGAGAGTACTTCTGGGACCTGGAACTTTTAGTGCTATTAAAACTGCAAAAAATCTCAGGAACATGGCCAGGCAGGGCTGGCTCCAAGGGCATATGACCAGTGAAGCCATACAGCGCTGGGGTTTTAATGCTCTGCCGTCATCATCTTAACATGCATAATTATTTTCTCTTTGAATATGTGTTTTTGTAAGTGAAGTCCAAGGGGACAACTGGAGCACATGCCAGGGGGCGTGGAGCCTTGGCTGACATGTGTTACCATCTCCCACCACCTTCCTGCCTCTCTTGGCCAGTTTCTGAGCCACTCACTTCTCTAACACATGGCAGAGGCCTGAATGAGAGATCGGGAGGATTTGGAGCCAGGCACACACGCTTCATAGCAGCTCAGGATGGGGCATGGTGGTGGCTACCCCTGACCCAGGCTGGCAGCTCTATGGCACGCCAGGTTCAGTGGGGGTGAACCTCTCACCCGCCCCTGATCCAGATATAAAACACGTTCCAGCACAGAGGCTGCAATCCCTGTGGGCCGCCTGTCTGCATGGGTAGGAGCAGCAGGTCCATGGAAGGGGGAGACTGACTTCCTGCCCCCGCTAGGTCCAGGCATTTGTTTGGAGGCTGATGGGCCATGTGTACACGGAGTCGCACAGCAGGACCCCAGACGCCTATGACAGCCTGTACCTGCCAAGCAATTCTCCCTATGCCCAAGGGAGTACAATATTAAATAACACATGGAAAACACTATGAGAGGTCAAGAGAGAGGCCACAGGAGAAAAGAAAATATTTTGTATTTTCTCATACCTTTAATGGCACTGGTTTCCTGCTTTGTTTTTTGTTTTTTTGAGACAGAGTCTTGCTCTGTTGCCCAAGTTGCAGTGCAGTAGCGTGATCTCAGCTCACTGCAACCTCCACCTTCCAGGTTCAAGTGATTCTTATGCCTCAGCCTCCCCAGTAGCGGGGATTACAGACGCACACCATCATGCCTGGCTAATTTCTGTATTTTTAGTAGAGACGGAGTTTTGCCACATTGGCCAGGCTGCTCTTGAACACCCACCTCAGCCTCCCAAAGTGCTGGGATTACAGGCATGAGCCACTGTGCCCAGCCTTGTTTCCTGCTTTTTTGAACAAGGGGCCCCGCATTTTCACTTTGATGCAGCCAGCTGTACCAACAGAAAGTGGTCACCCTATTTGGGTCCACCTGCCTTGTAAGTGCTCTGGTGTACATAAAGCCTTCATCTGCTCTTGGGGTCACTAGCCCTGCTCTTGGTGGCCACCTGTGCCAGACCCCTCATCCAGAACATGTGCCAGGTGGAGGCCCAGAAACTGATTCAGGAATCCTCACTGGCTTCCAGAGCAGAAGGCATTCACAGCTCCAGCAGGAGCCATGCCATCATTCGTGGGAATTAATCATCACCCGAACACAAAGAAGGTACAAAATGGTGGTGGCCTCTGGTTGCCTGGGTTCAAATTCCAACTCAGCCATTCACTTTATCACCATGAGCAAAAATCAATAAAAACCTACTCCAGTGTCCTTGCTGTATTATGCTGGACTATGCTATTTCACATTTATTACTTCCAGCCCTTACAATGACCTATAAGGTAGGATTTATTAATATCCTCGTTTTACAGGTGGGAGAATGATTCACTTTCCCAAGGCCCTACAACTAACGCAAGAGAGCTGGGATTCAAACCCAGGTCTAACTCCTAAAATCTTTACTGCTCTTCCTTCTTACTTCCCAACTCCTGCTGTGAGCCTCAAAAATGGAGGCGAGACTAACACCTTCCTCACAGGATTACAGCATCTACTTGACATAATGGGTGTATGACCTGAAATTTTAAGGTCAAAGTATTTTTTAGAGATGTAGCATCGTTCTAAGGCTTCCAAATAAACAGATCATTACGTTTCCCACGGTAGAGTGACATTAGGATAAAACCCCAGCCCACAGGCACCACTACAATGAACCAGGAAGACCCCACCGTCAGCAATAAACCAGTCCCCATTACATGTAATTACACAAAAAGCCAAGAGGCCAAATTCAAGTCATTCCTTATCAAATGCTTTTTTCTTTACAAAGTAAATATGCATATTGACTCTTATGGGTACACATATATTCTTCATTACAGAAACTCACTGAACTAATGAATGAAATCAGCAATCTTACTCTTAACTTCCTGTTACAACACAACTCCTGAGGTTTTTCCCCTAGCAACATCAAGAAATGCCAAGCTCATCTCAAAAGTTAAGCTGAATGGAAGGTTTACATGGTTCCCACCAGCAGGCACTTAATTCAGTTACGGGTTTTGAACTCAGGATGAAATATAAACTTTTTTAAACAGACAATCATTATACATGTTTATGGGGTACAATGTGATGTTTCGATATACGTACGCATTGCAGAAAGATTAATCAAACTTACATATCCAACACCTCACCCACTTACCCTTTTTTGTGGTGAAAATGTTTAAAATCTAGTCTTCTGGCTATTTTGAAATATATGGTCACCATACTGTGCAACAGATCTCTAAAATGTCTAACTGAAACCAACATCTTTGACCAACATCTCCCTTTCCCTATATCTCCCCCTCCGACCTCTGCTAATCAACATTCTACTCTCTGCTTCTATGAGTTCAACTTTTTAAAATTCCACGTATAAGTGAAGATCATGTGGTACTTGTTTTCTGTGTCTGGCTTATTTCACTTAGCATAAAATCCTTCAGGTTCATCCCTGTTATCACAATGGCAGGATTTCCTTTTTAAAAGTTGTATAGCATTCCACTGTGTATATATACATTTTCTTTAGTAATTGTTCCTAGCATCCAAACAGCACTCAGAGTTTAGGTAAACACAAGAGTTTCAGCATGAGGCTGTGTTAGCCTGGACTGACTTAGAGAGCGGGGCCAAAGGCAACTTGCATGAAGGACCACAGGGCCTCCTGAGAAACAGCAACCATGGGGGACAGAGGAGGAAGCATCCCACCAGCTGGTTAAGAATACTGAATCAGGGTTGCAGCCCTTGTGGTGACCCCGCCCAAGGGCACTCCTGGCCTGCCAAGCCCAAAGGCCCTGCGCCAGAAACCTAAGGAGAAGATGGTAAAACTGACAGAGTAGACCAGGCGCGGTGACTCACGCCTGTAATCCCAGCACTTTGTGAGGCTGAGGTGGGCAGATCACAAGGTCAGGAGTTCAAGACCAGCCTGAACAACATGGTGAAACCCCATCTCCACAAAAATACAAAAATTAGCCAGGCATGATGACGGGTACCAGTAATCCCAGCTACTCAGGAGGCTGAGACGAGAGAATTGCTTGAAACAGGGAGGCGGAGGTTGCAGTGAGCCGAGATTGCACCATTGCACTCCAGCCTGGGTGACAGAGTGAGACTCCGTCTCAAAAAAGAAAACTGACAAGAGCAATTTCCCCTATGCTCCTGAGGGACTCTGAGAGCCTACAGAGATGCTGGTCTTTTGACCTCTGTCAAAGGGCAAGAGAGAAGCCCTTCCTTCTTGCGAGTGAAGCAGGTTAATCAGCTCAGCTCAAACACTGGTGTTTTCTTGGTTTAACAGACACTTTTTATTGGCCAGGCACTGCACTAAGAAATATACAGCGCACTAACTCCCCACAGCAACCCTGTGAGGTAGATACTATCATGATCCCCACTTTCACATGAGGAAGCCGAGGCACAGATTGGTTAAGCAACTTGCCCCAAACCACAAAATTGGTTAGTGGCAGAATCAGGGTTTATACCCCAGCCCTCCAGCTCCAGAGTCTCTGTTCTCAGCCTCCCTCTCTGCTGCCTCTCCAAAGAGGATGCAGAGTCCTTAGGATTCTTAGAAAGTCTGAAAGTGATACAAAATGACTATGCTGTGAGGAGACCTGGCCCTGCCCGCCAGGCCCAGGGTGATAACTGAGCTCCGTCTACGTAACTCCATCTACGGCACCGCCCCATCTAAGGCCTGGTGGGTTCTCTCCTCCTGTCCACCTTGGTAAACAAGTCCTTTATCAAGCTCTTCTCACAGTACCCAGTAGACTGTGTTCTTTCTCACGGAGCCTAGCCGATACAAGGGAGTAGCTGAAAGGTAATATTATGGGATGCTTTTTAAAAAATATTTCTTGGCATATTTTTAAAACATTTTAAGGGAATTATGCAAATGTAGAGTGATAGAGTAAGTCTAGGCTAGAGACAGAGAACAGATTTTCATTATTATGGGAAAAATCATGTGACCAACTTCCCGTGGTTATGTGAATGTAAAGTCAGTGTGTGTTGTTCTAGGGGAATGCTATACACAAGATCTCCGGTTTGCTGTGTGTAGTTCAGCAAAGACGATCTCTCCCGGGATTCCAGGGTGCAAGGTGGACCAATTTGCACAGGAACCCAGAGATGAAGTTGGGGACAGCCATTCGTGTGGTCTGGGATGCGCTGAAGCAGGCTCACGGCAGGAAAAGATCTTAAGGGGACTCCCTCAGAAGGGAGGGGAGGAGAGGAGGCTGGCCCCAGTTCAGGATCTAAAATTTCACCGAGGCCAGGTTCGCACAGTGGGTAGGGCTGAGTGAAGCTGCTGCAGGAGGTGGGTGTCCTACTGTGAGGGATGATGGCTGAACATGAGGTGGCCGAGAGAGGAGCAGCTTTAGGGCACTGGAGTAGGATGCCACCTCGGCCCTGTGAAGGTGGGCGGAATGGGCTGAGCCCATGGATTGTGGGGAAACCCTTACAACAGCGACACCTTATGGCCACTATGGTAACATAATGCGCACATCTAATTTTCTGGTCTCCCAGTATGGCTTCAGAAAGACTGGAATTCTTGGATAATGAAGAGAAGGGTGATCAAGGGGGAAGGATGAGATTCTCTGCCTATGGAAGTAAAGGCTTGCACAATCCTCTGGAAAAGTAAAAGTGCAAGAATGTGTCCCAAGTTGACACAGGTTGTACCAGGAACCTCCAGGGTCCCAGATCAGTCCACCCAGAGTGAGTATCCTTGTGTCTCCGGCTCTGGGGTCAGAAAGGGCAGGTTGACTTAGTTCCTGAAGGAAACCATGTAGCCCTCACATATGTCACAAGCATAAAGGAAACGTGCTACCTTTATTGCTCAGGTTCACCAGGGGGCTTTGCAATGCTGAGACCATTCCTAGGCCCAGGACAATCTGCCATTAGCTCTGCCCACGGTAACTTTATGCCACAGAGCACCAGGTCAAGGACATACCAAACTTCCCTCTTCACACACAAACACACACACACGCACACAGAGGTTTGTCTAAACTTAATCACCCCTAGACACACCACCAGCAACCACCCAAACCCCTCCCCAGGACTTGAAGCATATCCCAGGCTCAGCTGCCCTTCTCTCTCTCCCCCAAGTCTGCATCACAAACGCACATGCTTCCGTTCTTCTGAAACCAATCATTCATCTCACATTTCTTCTTCCTCATTTTCAATTCTGATTTTCTTAATTGTTTCCAATATTCTAAATGTCAAGAAATAAATAAGTGTAAAGACTACTACATGGTGGCTTGCACCTGTAATGCCAGCTACTCAGGAGGCTGAGGCAGGAGAATGGTGTGAACCCAGGAGGCAGAGCTTGCAGTGAGCCAAGATTGCACCACTGCACTCCAGCCTGGGCGACAGAGCGAGACTCTGTCCCCAAAAAAAAACAAAAAAACCAGTACTTTCAACCACAGCCCTTAACTAGCCTGGCAGCTTCCATTTCTTATCTCTTTGAACCCTCACTATTGGAGTCCTGAGATACCATGTAATTAGTCCAGCCAGCCTGAGGCTGGCAAGTCACAGTACGAGATGTGCAAACCATGCAGAGAAGCCCTCAGTGGTTGAGATGCTGTGTCGAGGAAAGAGGGGCCAAGGAACACAGAGGTACGAGATACATGAGTGAAGAAGCCATCTTGGAAGCAGATCCTCCAGTTTCAGCCATGGCAGCTGACGCCAAATGGATCAAAGACGAACTGCCCAACCAAGCCTATCCTGAATTCATGATTCAGAAAGGTATGAGCAAAACAAAATGGTTGTTTTAAGCTATAAAGTTCTGGGACAGTTTGTTAGCGCAGCAAGACAGCCAGAAATCAAACCTCATATAAAGCTTTTCAAAAAAATCAAAACAATATAACCACAATTGTGTTTTAAAATAAAATGGTAATCCCAGCACTTTGGGAGGCCAAGGCAGGCGGATCACTTGAGGTCAGGAGTTCAAGACCAGCCTGGCCAACATGGTGAAACCCCGTCTCTACTAAAAATACACAAAAATTAGCTGGGTTATGGTGGCACACACCTGTAATCCCCGCTACTCGGGAGGCTGAGGCAAGAGAATTGCTTGAACATGAGAGGTGGAGGTTGTGGTGAGTCAAGACTGCACTGCACTCCAGCCTGGACAAAAAAGCGAGACTCCGTCTCAAAAAAAAAAATTTTTTTTAATTAAAACAAATAAATAAAATGGTGCTTCTGCCTGGTCCTTTGGAAAAGCCTGCCCCAGTAAAACAAGATTTGGCCATTTGCCTTTTTGTAATCCTTCCTCCATCTGGAAGAAATATAGAAATGTAATAACTATAACAAGGAGATACTGCTACCTCTCAGCTTGGGCAATTCCGAAACCCCCAAGAGGTGATTTATATGTGTTACAAGGAGCAAAGGAGGAGAATGAAGGCAAAACTGTTCTGGGTGCTGGAACCTCTGAGGCCACTTCTGAGCATCCCCCTCTACCCCCAAAATAGAGACTGGACCCAACAGCTGCTGTCAGGCAGCTAACAGAACAGCAAGCCACCAGGAAGGAGGAAGACCCTTTCCCCCGCACCACACCCCACCCCCGGCCCCCAACCCTTGCCTTCCAGTGTCCCTCTAATGCCCTCTACTGGCAGAACCTAACAAGAAGCCAGCTGACAAATAATTTTGGGTCCCAGCCACAGGATCACAGAGCAGGATTTAGAGCTGAGATCCAGTAACTTCATAACCAACTCAGTCCTCCCCTTAGGATGCTAGGCATCCATATACACCCTTCCACACATATTTTAATCACCACATTAACACCACCACTTCATGCTGTAGCCTAGTAAGATACAATATCCTTCATACAAAGGTAGACACTCTCATCCCCTTCACCAGTGTCAACAGTCTGTATCCCTCACTGTGCAATGTTAATTACTCTTCTAATTCAAATGTAATCCCATCTGAATATTCTATAACATGAAAAAAGGCACAAAGCTGTTATAGTCCTTGTCTTCATCTTGTCTTCATAACTGGTCGTTAAGACCCTATGTAGTTGATATTTCTTCTTCTGCCTGCCTGTTCCATGTTTCCTTTGCTCTCAGCCAGCACCTCAGCTGTTTTTCGTTTTGGTCTTGTTTTATCACCAGATAGGGTGACTTCAAAACTCATTCCTAAAAGAATGTGAAACCTCAGTGGTCTTGTGTTTTTTAACTTATGTACTTTTCTATTAAACTTTACCTAGGAACACAGAAGTACTAAGACATATCCCAGAGAATCCTCTGGGTTCCAGACATGGTCCTTTCTCTCCTCATTGTATATAGCAGCACCCAAATTTCTTCTTGGTAATCAGAGCCGATCATCTCAGCCAGTACAGTACTTCTCTTCTTTGCCTGTTGGCTCGGTGGTATGAGACGACCAAAATAGCTATCTAACTTCCAATCCAACTGACCCATCATGTTGCCTGGATGACAGAATTTCTCCTTGGGAACCAAAACCTCTATACCAACTGAACCCAAAGTTACAGGAATGGGAAGCACACATTCTGTAATTGGTTTGTGATAGTGAGAAGCCACTCCTATTAATTTCCAAACCTGTGCATTCCATGAGAGATCACCATCTATGGGCCGTATTCACAGCATATACTGCATCGTTTAATTAAGAACCTCAACTTTTCAGGTCTCCCAACTGGCACAACTGACTACTCAACAGCTCATTCAATTTTCTCAGGCTGATAGGGTATGCCAGAAGCAATGTTACACGGAATACCATGAATAAAGGTTTCTGGGTTCACGGATGATTGTGTTAGCAAAAGCATTAGACAGCGAAAGTATTAATATTATATTAATAAATCCAGATATCCAGAATGCATGTCTATTCCAGTGAGGAAAAACTGGCATCCCTTTGATGATGGAAGGGGTCCAACGTAATTAACCTGTCACCAGGTCGCTGGCTTGTAACCTCAGGAAATATACCATATCAGGGGATGGCAGATTTGGCAATCGCAATGGCAAGTAGCCAAGTGTTCAGGTCACCCACTACTACATAGCAAACCACTCCAAAACTTAGTAGCTTGGAACATTATTTATCTGACTCACAAGTCTGCCATTTGGGTAGGAGCTGGAGGGGACAGCTCATCTCTGTCCCATTCTGCATCAGCTGGGAGGGCTCAAAGACTGGGAGCTATAATCATCAGAAGGCTCACTCACGTCTGGCAATGAGACCCTAGCTGGGGACGTGGTTAAAACACCTATAATTCTTCTTACACGAGATGACACATGGGAAGCCTTGTCTATCATGAATGCCCTTTGGTGAACTTTCATACAAGACACTAATATCTTCACTCTGGATCTAAAGAGGCCCATCTACATAACTCCTCCTCAGAAATCCTTGCATCAATCTTCCATATTGTGTAAGGCAGGTCAATATTTGAAAAATTTGCGTGACTCAGTAAATATTTTCCAAATGACCAATGCAAAATCTTACAAAACCATGTATGAGCAAAATATCCATGCAAATACTAAATGATTCTAATGTAACAATTCTAATGTAACAATTTTTTTAAATTGTGATATGCTTTCACAGTCCACCTTGCAATGAACATTTAAGAAACAAACTGTAATCCCAGCACTCTGGGAGGCTGAGGCGGGCGGATCACAAGGTCAGGAGATCGAGACCATCCTGGTTAACTAAAAACTAAAAATACAAAAAATTTAGCCGGGCATGATGGCACGTGCCTGTAGTCTCCGCTACTTGGGAGGCTGAGGCAGGAGCATTGCTTAAACTCAGCAAGTGGAGGTTGCAGTGAGCCGAGATTGCACCACTGCATTCCAGCTTGGGTGACAGTGAGACTCCATCTCAAAAAACAAAAAAACAAAGTAACTTTTTCTCCAGTTTGGGTTTGCTGGTAAACTTTCTAACACATTTTTCGAGTTTTGTCTGAAAATGTTTTCTTGAAGGGTTTTTACTGAGTTTAGAATTTTAAATTGCAGTTTTGTTCCAGCTTTCTAAACATACTCCATTGCTTCCTGGCTTCCATTATTTGCATTGTCAAGTCTTTTTAATTGGGATGCCTTTAAAATTGCCTTCAGGTTTTAATTATATACGCTTTTTTTTTTTTTTTTTTTAAAGACATCTTGGCTCTGTTATGCAGGCTGAAGTGCAGCCTTGAACTCCTGGGCTCAAGCAATCCTCCCACCTCTGCCTCCCAAAGTGCTAGGATTACACTAATTAAGCTGCAGTGCCTAGTCTTAATATCTTTAACTGGTTATTTTTGTCATGTTTAAAGTTAACACTTTATTAACAGTTCTGCAAAGTCATCAATCTCGATTATTGCCCCATTCGCTCCTGCAATATATTTTCAGTTAGGTTTACCAATGCATTGTCTATCCTTAATGTCTCTGTCCCTCAATATGCGTATTTGTTTCCTGACCTATCTTCCCACTGTTAAACCTATTGAGTTCCTATTTTAGCTACTGTGTTTTGCATGTGGAATTCTGATATGCTTTTTAAAGTTTGCTGTTTAAGTTTTTATCTCATCTTTCTAAATATAGTAAGCATAGTTTTTTAAATGTCTTACAATGTCAATATCTGACTTTCCTTACTTAAGGAATGACGTAGAGCACTTTGTTTTGTTTTTGAGACAGGGTCTTACTCTGTTGCCCAGGTTGGAGTGCAGTGGTGCGATTTCAGCTCACTGCAACCTCCACCTCCTGAGCTCAAGTGATTCTCCCACCTCAGCCTCCAGAGTAGCTGGGGCCACAGGTGTGAGCCACTATGCCCAGTTCATTTGTGTTTTTTTGTAAATGAGGTTTTGCCATGTTGCCCAGGCTGATCGTCAACTCCTAAGCTCAAGTGATCTTCCTGCCTCAGCCTCCCAAAGTGCTAAGATCATAGGCGTGAAACATTATACCCCACCAACACTTACTTCTTAAAGTAAACTGGATCTACAACAGCCTATATCCTGTCTCTTTCTCAAATGAGTTTCTTGATGTCTTCTCCAAGTACTTCTATTTCTTTTTTGAGACAACGTCTCTCTGTTGCTCGGGCTGGAGTGCAGTGAGGCAATCAGCTCACTGCAGCCTTCCTGGGCTCAAGCAATCCCCCCACATCAGCCTCCCAAGTAGTTGGGACTACAGGCACACACCACCACACCTGACTTCATGTAGTTTTGTCTCACGCAAAACTAGCTATTTGCTGCATATATCTGTAAAACTGTTTGAAGAAATAATTAAATTTGGTTCATCTTTATTCCTGGGGTATATCCTTTTGGGGTCCTAATTTCTTGGCAGATATCAGACTCCAAATCATGTCCTTTAGTCCAAGTGAGACTATCAAAAGAACCAGACCATAAGCCTCTCTGACCTTTGCAAACAACTGCAAAATAAAAGCCACACTGAATATGGACTTACAGCCCTGAAACTCAATTCTCTACCAAATGCTGGCCCATTAAGTCTTCGCCATTTTCTTAGGTCTCCAATGCCTTCAAGCAGATGTTTTATATCTCTGCTTATTTTCTCGTCTTCAGTGGAAGATTGCTCTGAATTATTTACAAAGTATGCCATTACTTTATGCTGGTCTTGGTTAAGTCTATTTTGTTCCTTTCCTCACATTTTCAATTCTTTTTATATATTTTAAAGATACTTTGTATGCAGTATCTCTGTATTACCTAGATTGAAGGCAGGCAAAATTTTGGGGTTTTCAGTTTTAGTCTCTTCCTTTTTTTTGCTCATTTATGCATTTAAGAGGAAACTGTATTTGGCTGGGTGCAGTGGCTCACACCTGTAATCCCAGCACTTTGGGAAGCCGAGGGAGGCAGATTACAAGGTCAGAAGTTGGAGACCAGCCTAGCCAATATGGTGAAACCCCATCTCTACGAAAAATATAAAAATTAGCCAGGAATAGTGGTGGGCGCCTGTAGTCCCAGCTACTCAGAAGGCTGAGGCAGAAGAAGCCCTTCAACCCAGGAGGCGGAGGTTGCAGCGAGCCGAGATCGTGCCACTGCACAGCCTGGGCGACAGAGAGATACTCCATCTCAAAAAAAAACAAAAACAAAAAAACAAACAAACAAAAAACCAACCCACGTATGTATATACCCTAGGAAATACGGTATTTTTTCCATATACTGTATTATTGTTCTCCAACTTGTTTTTTCCATTCAACAGCATGTGAAAGCAAGCTTAGAAGCAAAAAGCAAAGGAGAACTGATTGAAACACAGCATGGTGATGTGAAGACTGGGGAAGCTTGTGGGCAAAGGATTACACAGGTGCCGAGGCAAGAGACTGAAGGCACAAACTGTTTCAGTATAATGAAGAAAATAGCTAGAATAAGAATAGTTATAATACAAATTCGATAGAGATTATCATGGACATTATCATCATTAGTATAAACATTATTAATCATTGGCTTTTAACATTACTCTTTATTGTACTACTAATATAATCAAGGAATAACCAGCAGGTATAGGGTCAGGTGCTGAAGGGACATTGTGAGAAGTAACCAAGGCAGCAAGAGGTAAGCCTTCTGTCACGCCTGCATAAAGGCCAGTTGAGGGCTCCTTGGTCAAGCGGTAACGCCAGTGGCCTGGGAAGGCACCCGTTACTTAGCAGACCATGAAAGGGAGTCTCCCTTTCCTTGGAGGAGTCAGGGAACACTCTGCTCCACCAGCTTCCTGTAGGAGGCTGGATATTATCCAGGCCTGCCCGCAGTCATCCGGAGGCCTAAACCCCTCCCTGTGGTGCTGTGCTTCAATGGTCACACTCCTTGTCCACTTTCATGTTCCTCCCGTACCCCTAGTTCCTCTTGGAAGTTCTTAGAAGATAGCAGTAGAAGAAACAGTGAAAGTCTTAAAGTCTTTGATCTTTCTGATAAGTGCATAGAAGAAAATGCTGACGTATGCTGCCTTCCCTCTCTGCTTCGGCTACCTAAAAGGGAAGAGCCCCGTCTCGTGATCACATGACTTGCTTGACCTTATCAATCACTTGGAGGACTCACCTTCCTTACCCTGCCCCCTTGTCTTGCATGCAATAAATATCAGCGCACCCAGTGGCCCCCCGGGCCCAGCTGTTTTCTCTTTATCTCTGTCTTGTGTCTTTATTTCTTACAATCTCTCGTCTCTGCACACGGGGAGAACACCCCCTAAGCCCCATGGGGCTGGACCCTACAGAAGCTGTGTTTAGCTTCAGAGTTTGTACCTTAACCTAACTTGGCCTTTACTCCCATGATTCAAAACACTATCATACAGGAAACCATTTGTTTTACAGGAGAAAGGAGCATATTATTTTAATCCAGAAAACTATTAAAATACATTCTCCACTGTAGACATTTAAGAGGCAGATGGGACAAACAAAAGTATTTGGTAATTCATAAGACTCAGGAATTTAATGGATATGTGTGTGGCTGGGAAACAAGGTGGTGTTTAACTCAGCGCTGTCACTTCTTAGCTAAATGACCAGACCATAGGCAAGGTTACTAAACCTCTGTAACTAACTTTGTTTGAAATATACACTGCAAAAATGACGGCAGATACTACTACAACAAAAGGCCATAAGACATGGCAGTTATAAGGATGCCCAAGAAAGGAGAATCAAGGGCCAGTTACCTCGATTTTGAGGAAATAATTTCAAAACTTAGAAAATATCACAACTGATTAATGGGAGAAACTATAAAAACAGAACTGCCTGGCTTGTGCTCAGTGGAAATTAACAAATTTTTTTAAAAAGAAATAAAAAACTGGGGTTCGTGACCAGCCTGGCCAACATGGTGAAATCCCGTCTCTACTAAAAATACAAAAATTAACCAGTGTGGTAGCACGCACCTGTAATCCCAGCTACTCAGGAGGCTGAGGCAGGAGAATTGCTTGAACCCGGGAGGGAGAGGTTGCAGCGAGCGGAAATCATACCATTGCACTTCCAGCCTGGGCAACAGAGCAAGACTCCATCTCAAAAAAGAAAAAAAAAAAAGAGTGAACTTTAAAAAACTATGTATTGAGGCCGGGTATGGTGGCTCACGCCTATAATCACAGCACTTTGGGAGGCCGAGGCAGATCACCTGAGGTCGGGAGTTCGAGACCAGCCTGACCAACATGGAGAAACCCTGTTTCCACTAAAAATACAAAATTGGACAGGCATGGTGGCGCATGCCTGTAATGCCAGCTACTCGGGAGGCTGAGGCAGAACAGCTTAAACCCAGGAGGCTGAGGTTGCAGTGAGTCAAGATTGCGCCACTGCACTCAGGCCTGGGCAAAAAGAGCAAAACTCCTCAAAAAAACAAAACAAAAAAACTATGTATTGGCTGGGCGCAGTGGCTCACACCTATAATCCCAGCACTTTGGGAGGCCAAGGCGGCAGATCACTTGAGGTCAGGAGTTCAAGACCAGCCTGACCGACATGGTGAAAACCCCATCTCTACTAAAAATACAAAAAAATTAGCAGGGCATGGCAACAGGTGCCTGTAATCCCAGCTAATCAGGAGGCTGAGGCAGGAGAATCACTTGAACCAGGGAGGTGGAGGTTACAGTGACCTGAGATCAAGCCACTACACTCTACAGCAAGACTCGGTCTCAAAAAAAAAGAAAAAAGAAAAAAAAAAAACCTATGTATTACTTAGATATAGACCAGAACCTTTAATTAGAAGCAGTAACAGGAAAAGGAGAGGATGGCAAAGAGCCAGAAGAATACTTGTCAAAATGCACCCTTCATCACAAGCCATGCTTCTTCCTACCCTTCCAGTAACTCTTCCTTCAATCTACTTGAATGATTAGTTCAAGAAATAAATTGAACACTAAAAATTCTAGATTGTACTACAAGGCAGCTAATCCAGGAAAATCTCTAACATGGCTGAGACTCAATCTGCCTGGGTTAAGTTTAATAAACACCAGAGAGTAAAAATATCTGGAAACATGCCGGGCGTGGTGGCTCACGCTTGTAATCCCAGCACTTTGGGAGGCTGAGATAGGTCGATCAGTTGAGGTCAGGAGTTCGAGGCCAGCCTGACGACCAAGGAGAAACCCCATCTCTACTAAAAATACAAAAATTAGCTGGGTGCGGTGGCTCATACCTGTAGTCCCAGCTACTCGGGAGGCTGAGGCAGGAGAATTGCTTGAACCCAGGAGATGGAGGTTGCAGTGAGCCAGAATCACACCACTGCACTCCAGCCTGGGCAACACACACACACACACACACACACACACACACACACACACACACACACACACGCCTGGCCAACACAGTGAAACCCTGTCTCTACTAAAAACACAAAAATTAGCTGGGCGTGGTGGCATATGCCTGTAACCCCAGCTACCTGGAAGGCTGAGGCAGGAGAATTGCTTCAACTTGGGAGGCGGAGGTTGCAGTGAGCCGAGATCGCGCCACTGCACTCCAGCTTGGGCAACAGTGCAAGACTCTGTCTCAAAAAATAAAAAATAAAGAAAAAAACGTATTAAAACCTAATGGTACTAATATTAATATTCATCTAATTTCATGTTTTGGTAAGCAATTATTAATCAATTGTTTTGGTAAGCAATTATGACTTTGATTACATCATTCCAGCTACTTACTACTAATATGTAAGATATTCTGGAGCGACATTAAAATTACTAGTAAATGAAAACATATTCAAAATACTCTGTAGATTTAATATCCAAAGATTACTGCCTCTTTTAGTGTCATCAGGTAAACCTATCAATGCTCTTTTCTAATGCTATATTTAAATGGAGGGAGGAGGCTTAATGAATAATGAACAAAATCTTGACTTTCAGGTTTTGTGAAGGAACATTTAAATTTCTGAATACAGAACCCTAAGATTGTTATAACCCTCAGGACACAAATATCTACAGCGGCAGTTCTCAACGAGTGGTCCAGAGATCTCTGCAGTACCTGAGGTATTTTCATGCAGCCTATGAGATTAAAGCTATTTTAAATCATTGTCTTTTTCTCGAGTGTACATGAAATTTTCCTGAGGATACATGATGTGTGACGGTATCATTCTGATGACTAATGAAGACACTTATTTTTAAGTTTTAAAGTTTTAATTTCTAGCACAGTGAATACTGATAATATAAACAAAAAGATCGAGTCCTCAACTTTTTTTTAGGAGACAGGGTCTCGCTCTGTCACCCAGGCTGGAACACAATGGTACAATCACAGCTCACTGCAGCCTTGATATCTTGGGGTCAGGTGATTCTCCTGCCTCAGCCTCTCAGGTAGCTGGGACCATGGGCACACGCCACCATGACAGGCTACTCATAAAATTATTTGTAGAGGCCGGGTGCAGTGGTTCACGCCTGTAATCCCAGCACTTTGGGAGGCCGAAGCAGGCAGATCACAAGGTCAGGAGATCGAGACCATTCTAGCTAACGTGGCGAAACCCCATCTCTACTAAAAATACAAACAATTAGCCAGGCATGGTGGTGGGTGCCTGTAGTCCCAGCTACTCGGGAGGCTGAGTCTGGAGAATGGCGTGAACCCAGGACGCGGAGCTTGCAGTGAGCCAAGATCACACCACTGCACTCCAGCCTGGGTGACAGAGAGAGACTCTGCCTCAAAAAAAAAAAAAAAAAAATTATTTGTAGAGCCAAGGTCTCCTCCCTATGTTGCCCACGCTACTTTCAAACTCCTGGGCTCAAGTAATCCTCCCACCTCAGCTCCAAAGTGCTGAGATTACAGGTGTGAGCCACCACGCTCGGCAAGCAAATCTTTAAATACCTAACGAGTAACACTAATGTTCAAGGGACCATGAGTACACATTAAAAAAAAAAAATCACATCTAGGGCTCATTTTGTTAGCAAAAATATTAAAAATTCAAACAATCAAGATTAGCATGGCCCCTGTGCCAAGAATGACACGTAAATTCTTGAAGCGTTTCATTTTTTTAAGTCACATCTAGATAAACAAGAACTTTCAACAGCTGAAAGACCCCAGGCAACAACAATCCCTATTTGTTAGAAGTCCAACTAAATCAGTACAGTTGTGACAAAAAGGAAAGAGTAAAGAAAAAAAGAACAAATAAGCCGAATGAAGGAGGCGAACAGGAAGACAACTATGGGTAGAAGCAGTTCCCTTCAAACAACCCAAGCAAATCCTGCTTCTTTGGAACTTACTCCTATTTCCCTCCTGCACTCATTATCCCTCTTGTATTGCTGCTGTAACTCTCGCCATCTGAACTTATCTGCTGCTTTGCATTTTAATTCTGTTTTTTGAGGGTTTTTTTTTTTTTTTTTTTTGAGACAGAGTTTCACTCTTGTTGCCCAGGCTGAAGTGCAATGGCGCAATCTTAGCTCACTGCAACCTCTGCCTCCTGAGTTCAAGCAATTCTCCTGCCTCAGCCTCGTGAGTCGCTGGGATTACAGGCGTGCGCCACAACGCCCAGCTAATATTTGTATTTTTAGTAGAGATCGGGTTTCTCCATGTTCGTCAGGCTGGTGTCAAACTCCTGACCTCAGGTGATCCGCCCGCCTCAGCCTCCCAAAGTGCTGGGATTACAAGCATGAGCCACTGCACCCAGACGCATTTTAATTCTTAACGTCTGCCATCCTCTACCCAAGTACAGACCACTTTAGCGTCTCTATCAAAGGGGAGAAACGTTGCCCTTTACAACTTTTGTGTTATTTTAATACTGTGTTGTCTATTGACATTTTTGGCTCGTGTTTCTAGAGTAAACCCACAAAAGTAAACAATTATAGACAGAAAAAAGCTGACCATAATTTTACACAGGTGAAAATGCCCTTAATTAATGCTCAGAGTAAGTAATAATTTAGGGAAAGTAAAAAACCAGTCATGTAAACTTCTAACTTTTTAGCTAAGACTCAAGACAGCAAACTGCCAAAGCTGCTATGGATTAGCGCTACGTACCAAAGCTAAAGCGTCTCATTCCATAAAGGCCATACCAGAAAACAAAGCACGCACCTGAAAAACCACTGTCTAAATACAAGAAGGAATACACAAATATACAATGGTTTTTGTAAGGCATCAACACAAGCACATTGTTCTTTGAAATTTAAAGAAAAAATTTATTGAAGATCTGAAAAACAATTCCTAAAAGATTGACTTTTCCAGAAAACTAGCTACACAATGCATTGCGTCTATCATGTTAAAACGTGCATTAGACACAAATACAAAAACCATGAAACAAGCCACCATTCTTCAACAATTTGAGCCAAGATAAAATGCCTAAGTAACAACATGGATGACTTGCAAAGGATGGGCTCTTTACTTTAAGCACCATTAAAAAAAAAAAAAAAAAAAAAAAAAGCACAAATGGATGAGTGTGTTCAGTTATATACACTGAATTGAACCTTTGGCACTAGGAATCAGAGCATTTTGTCATATAGCATTAACATGTATTATAAAAGTGCGTAGTGTCAAAGGAATAGAACCACCAGCATTCAAAAGCAGCTTTGTCAACTAGGCAATAAAACACTCTACAGCATATCCCTCTGTTGTCCATCATTGAAAACACTGGCAGCAACTTTGAAATGAAAAAAAAAAAAAAAAAAGAAAGAAAGAAAAGAAAAAAGGAGCTATTACCCCTTTTATTTTCTCTGTTTAAAATCAAACAGAAAACAAACATCAATTGTTATACACTAACATCTTCAAAGCACATCGTTTGTACAAGAGATAGACTAAGAACAAAAATGTGTTTACGGAGATCCAAACATAAGTGAGTGAGAGTGCCTCTCACACAGCTTTCCGATGGTACTCAGGAGGAGCCACTTCATAATCGCTGGCACTAAACAAAGTTGCAGAATTCTTTGCCAGGTACCTAAAAATAAAATATTCATTACAAAAATTTTTAAAGGTCATTATCTTGATCCAAATCTCTTCCTACATATTATATACATAAGCCACAGAAAACACTTTCCTAAAATACATTAAACCAGACATTCTCTCACAGTAAAACCACACATAATGACAATTCAGGTTATACAATGTATAAGGTTATATACAATGAACAACACTATACATATACAAAGGAATGAACTCTGGAGTTACTCCCCTATTTCTAAACAGCAAAGAACAGTTATGTCTTCAGAATACCAACTTGGGAGCTTGAACCATCTTTAAGAAACAGTTATTATCCTATTACACGACAACATTACCCTAAAAGAACATCTAGACATTTTCTTTGGAAAAAAATCCTATCAGCCGGGAGTGGTGGCTCACGCCTGTAATCCCAGCACTGTGGGAGGCCAAGGCAGGCCGATCACCTGAGGTTGGGGTTCAAGACCAGCCTGACCAACGTGGAGAAACCCGTCTCTACTAAAGACACAAAATTAGCTGGACATGGTAGCGCATGCCTGTAATCCCAGATACTCGGGAGGCTGAGGCAGGAGATTTGCTTGAACCTGGAGGCAGAGGTTGTGGTGAGCTGAGATCACGCCACTGTACTCCAGCAGGGACAAGCGCGAAACTCCATCTCAAAAAAAAAAAAAGAAAAGAAAAGAAAAAAGAAAAAAATCCTATCAGGCCAAGCACAGTTGCTTACACCTGTAATCACAGCACTTTGGGAGGCCGAGGCAGAAAAATTTGAGGCCAAGAGTTCAAGATCAGACTGGCCAACATGGCAAAACCCCATCTCTACTAAAAATACAAACATCAGTCAGGCATGGTGGTGTACACCTGTAATCCCAGCTACTTGGGAGGCTGAGGCCCAAGAATCGCTTGAACCCAAGAGGCGGAGGTTGTAGTGAGCTGTGATCGCATCACTGCACTCCAGCCTGGGCGACAGAGCAAGACTCCATCTCTAAATGAATAAACTTTTTTTTTTAATTACATAAAAGGGAACGTGAAATGTCAAGTAGTAGAGCACATTCCATAAAGAAACTGAGGTCCAAAGAAGGTATTTATCATTAGTAAAGCAATGATAAATTTTGCCTACATTCTCAAGTCCACGTTGCAGTTTTAAATTTACTGTAAAACAATTGTAATGAGAAAATTCATATACAGAAATATACAAAGTAGAAACTGAAAACTCCCACCCTCCTTTCCAACACCACGCCCAAGAAATAACCCAGTATTAACTAAGATCCACACTGGAAAGCCAGATCTTACGCAAAGATTAAAATAATGTTTCTCTACAAGTAACAATTACACCATACTCCTCTACTACAACTTGGCTGTTTTTCAACTGAAAACATGGACATCTTTATCAGTATGTTTAGAGTGACCTCATCCTTTTAATAAGTGCTTGTTTCAAATTCTTCACTATTATAAAAATGCCCTCCAAAAACTTGTAGAAACCAGGATTGCCCTTTTCTCCATTTCTTCAAACATTTAAACCTTAGCCAATCTGACAAGTGCTATTTTACTGACAGTTTATACTTTCATCATTATTTCTGGCATATTTTTAATGGTCCTTTGTGCTGCCATTGATGTAAATTTCCTGTCCTACTTTTCACTGGTTTGTTCATTTCTTACCGAAGAACTCTGTGTGTATTAAAGGTACCAATCATTTATCATAAATGGAACACTACGGAACTATGAAAATATTACATTTGTCCTTTCATTATCTTAACAATTTAATTTTAAACTTCAGATTCATCTAGAATTTTGGTACATGACAAGTGTGGCTTTGTTTTCTTCCAAACCGTCAGCTGTCTTATCACCAATCTACCAGACTCCACTGCTTTCCCCTACTGCACCAATATATCATCTATATACCATCTATCATTTCTGAGACTCCCATGTATTTGCACTTACTTATATTGCTCCATTACCAACTATCTATGCCTGTACCAATACAATGTTTAATGTTTTAGCATCTATACTGCCAATCCCTCCCATTACACACTAATTTTCAAATTCATGTTTATAATTTCAAGCACAGACTTACTTTAGGAAATCGTGAAGATAATTGAGTAATAAAGCAAGGCTCTTCTCATCCAGAGGTGTATAGGCCAACATTGCTCCAATTCGTACTGTTTAAACAAGAGAATTTATCCAAAGTTACATCCAAGGCAGGGGCACTACAACCATGTATTTTAATTATGTGAGCAAACACCACCAATTCCTTTAAAATACATGATTTTAGGCCGGGCATGGTGGCTCACGCCTGTAATCCCCAGCACTTTGGGAGGCCGAGATAGGCAATCACTTGAGGTCAGGTATTCAAGACCACCCTGGCGAACATGGTGAAACCCCATCTCTACAGAAAATACAAAAATTACCACAGGTGTGGTGGCGCACACCTGTGATCCCAGCTACTTGGGAGGCTGAGGCAGGAGAATTGTTGAACCCAGGAGGCGGAGGTTGCAGTGAGCCAAGATCGCACCACTGCACTCCAGCCTGGGCAACAGAGTGAGACTCTGTCTCAAAAAAAAAAATTATAAAATACACGATTTTTAAAACTCTTGCTCCTAAAGAGATTTTGCTATTTAACATTCTAGATAAAAGTTCAAATTAAAATGGGAGTCATGTTTTGGAAAGTTAATTACTTTACCTCTTATTCATTTAGAGAAGACCCCCCAAAAAGTAAAATCCATTATTTTCTACATGACATATTACCAAATAATCTCAGGAGATGTGGCGCTCCATACACCTGGGACATGGGTGCATCGGGATGATCTGCAAGAATTTCGGCATACTGTGGTCTCTCAAATTTATAGAGTAGCTGGGTACCCAACATTACGTTGAAGTATTCTTTTATCCCTGCCACAACTTCATTAACCGCATACTCCCTGATAAATGAACAAAAATATTCCAAAACTGGTCAATAAAAATAACTGAGATAGAGAATAATTCAACCAATTTAAAGAATTAAAAGCTGAGCTAGTAATAATGAACCATAGCTGAGATTTTTTAAAGGGCATGTGAAAGCAGGGTATGACAAACTAAAGCAATTAAGATGATTCTTACATTTTCAGATGGTTAAATTTTAAATGGTTATGCAAATACCTACATGACAGCTTAAATTTTACCTAAAATATTTACTATCTGGCCCTTTAAGAAAAAGTCAGCCAGCCAACTCCTGTGTCAAAGCAGTGAAATTCTATTTTGCTAGTTTCTGGTGGTATTAATGTTTCAGAGTCAGTACAAGTTTCAGATGACTTATTTAGAAACTTTTTTAAATGTCTTTTGAGTGTCATCTGAAAAATGTATATTCTTACTTATTATCTGTGTTTCCACGAGATTTCTTGTAATTTGCATAATCCTCAAGGATGGAATCCACATTCTTCTTGGCAGGAAGATAAAAGAGCTATGAAGACAAAAATATGCTTAAATATAAGCACTCTCTTTTTTAAAGAAAAATCATACCAGGCAAGTTTTTATACAAAGATCAGGTAACAGTAACAGTATTTCAAATTAGGAAAGATACTATTCAGCACTTAAAACATGGATAATGTGGCTGAGAAACTACAGACAGTTCCCAACTTACAATGGTTTGGACTTAATTTTCCAACTCTCTGCTGGGTTTACTGCGATGTAACCCCATTCTAAGTTATGGAGCATCTATATATTTACACAGCCAAATGAGACTCTACTAGACAGAACAGCACAGCTTTTAAAAATGTCAATCTGTCACACACACACACATAACAGACACGAATGTGCCTTTGTGGTACTACCAAGTCATCATTTACTGTTATGCATACTATTTGCTAGATCTAGTCTAAAGCATTAAAATAATTATCTTTTCATCCTCTCATCAGCATTGTCAAATACGAACTATTATTCCATTAAATGCAAAAACAGAAGCACAAAAAGGCTAAGAAACTTGTCCAAACTCACAAATAATAAGTGATACAGCCATGCTTGAATCTTCGCAGTTTAGCTGTAATTGCATAATCCTCCAAAGGATTCAAATAGGTCTCTTAAGTCTCATAATCCTCAAGCAGTCCCTAATCATCTCCCCCAACTATCCCTAACCCTACCTATGCCATTTGTTCAAATAGCTTCATTTGTCCTATAAAATTCTCAATTATAGAGTTCAATGATTGACAAACATGTCACTCCATTAAACATCTTATTTCCTGCAAACTAATAATAGATCCAGGCGCTTAGTAAGATTCAGGTTCTTTTCAGGGTCATGAATACCTTGCAGGTGGTGTGGTGTGTGCTTTCTATGGCCTACCATTAGCAATGACAATAAGACATATGCTTCTTCACCTTTATGAATTTTCAGAACGAGTTCCTGCCCTAGCAATCTCCAAAAATGAGTTATTTCCACCTTTATCATTATAACCTCATAAAATTTATATGTGAACTTTTATTCTTCTAAGTTACTCTTTCTGGTAGTAGTTCTAAAGTGTTCAGCCTCTAAATTAAAATATTATTTTATCAGTCATACCTTAATAATTCAAGTCAATATAACACTTTCCTTTAAAAACTTTTTTTGCTAGCAAGAATGTATCATATAGCTTAACAATCTGGGTAGCTTTTCAAGTTACCTGTTTTTGCCTGGTAATTAAGTCCCAGTCATCAACAAGCCACGGTTTTAGCTCTTCAGGAATCTTTACTTTAACTTCAACTCTGTTCATGAATGTTTCCTCCTAAATAGAAACAGGAGGAGTATTAAAAACCTAACCTTTCTTGCTAAATACCAAACATGGAGGGGAGCTGACTTTTAGAGGCACTAGGGATAAATCTTAAAGTAGCCAAGCATACAGCTGTACTGTCATTTTTTAAAATCATTAATGAAAACGACCATACACGGTTTGCTGTTGGGAGAAAAGAATCTGACCTGAACTATAGTCTATTTAGTGCATTTTCTTGTAAAGGTAAAAATTCTTCAGTAAGGTTCCTCTTGTTCAGGAAATGAAACACCCTGACTTGATACATTTTAACTTAGTATTTTCTTATTTACCATTGATATCAAAACTATTCCAAACACAACCATCTTAAAGGTACATCTTTAACTCATAAAAATAAATACATAACACCAAAGAAATAGTCTTGTAGGTGAACATGAAGCTTACACAACAAATGATCAATTGGGTAGGTAAATCTGGAGCTACAGGTGAAATAAAGATATACAGAAATGTATCCTTTACCCCCAAAAGAGAAAATTTTTAATTTCAGGAATTAACCATGTAAGCAAATCTTGTAGAGAATCAAAGTTCCCATGGTTATGTCATGTAACTGAGACTAAAAATCCTAACATGCTATTCATAAACACAAGAAAAACTCACATTTTCAACAGTAGGATCTACCCGGGCCCTTTTCTTCCGAGGAGGCTGAGGGGTCTCACTGGTACTGCCACCATCTCCATTTCCAGGTGCTGTAAATGTTGGCGGGGAGGGGTCTCATTTAGCTAATTTAACAAACTCTATAAGGAAAATAGTCTCTTGACACATTATCCCTTTTCATTATTTCTCCATTACACAGCTGTTACCTCAATCTAAGTTAAAAGAATCATATTCCTACCAAAAATACAACTTTCATGAAGAGCTCTACCGAACATTTAGTATAGACAACACTTAGTATCACCATCTTCCATTTATTTATAAATGTTATCTTCTCAGTGGGAGACATTAAGACTAAAGCAGATGAAAATAAATGCTCACAAGTTTCTCCTTGGCAAAAAGAGGTCTCTACCACCATGTACCTATTTTATAACACTGCTGTGAGACTCCTATTTGAGATAATCAATAAACATAAGCTTACTCCAAAATTTCATAGCTTTCAAAATAAAAACGTCAATGTCATAGAGGTAACATAAATTAACGTTAAGAAAGTTAATATTCTTACTTTTCTGTTTGTTCTTTTTCGTTTTCCTAAAAGGAGAGAAAAAAAAGAAAAATAATTATTTCCAGTAAAACTGCCTCTGTTTCAACTCCCTTTATCAGGGTTAAGTTCACAGAGAAATACTAACTTGGATAAAAGATCAGGTGGTAAATATGTGTCCTACTCAGACACAAGGATTTTTATTGATAGTTGGTTAAATTCCCATCTCTCTCCACATAATAAAAAAAAATAAACCAAGCCAGGCGCAGTGGCACATGCCTGTAAATCCCAGCATTTTGGGAGGTGAATTGGGGGTGGATCTCTAGAGCTCAAAATTCCAGACCAGCCTGGGCAACATGGCAAATCCTGTTCTCTATAAAAAATACAAAAATTAACTGGGCATAC